>NC_134206.1:251715781-252965781 GCF_965140235.1 Caretta caretta | reverse complement strand
TGCCTGCTGAGGACTCCCCTACACCCAAGATGTACCCAGTAGAGGAGTCACAGGAAGTGTTGGCTCCCTTTGCACTGCCTGAGTGGCATACATGGAATGGGTAGGAACAGAGACTCTACCCCACCACTTTTATTCTGAATTCGGGATCTGGTTCAAAATTCATTCAAGTCCAGCGAGTCTTTCCATTGACTTCAGTGGACATTGGATTAGAACCCAGCACAACCCTCTTTGATTAATTTTTTTTAAAAATCCTCTCTGTTCTATGATAGCTTCTTTTTTACAGTAAATCTTAAACCAAACATTTTTTATTCCACTCTGTTCACATGAAAAAGGACAAAGTCTGATCTAGGTCATGCCAGTACCATTTCACTGAACTCTGTGGATCAGATTCTGCTCTTAGTTAATGAGGGTTGCACTGGTGTAATTGAAAGGAGAATGTGGCTTATTTTCAGATTTGACACCCTATTTCCATTAGTGTTAATTGGAATTCTATATTTACTTTAGTGCAATCAGCACTGAAAATACGCTACTAAACATTTCAGAGTATTACAACTGTATGCAATTTTGAAGCAGACAGTGTACAAGATTGGAATGTGAGGAATCTGACTAATCCAAACAATGCTCCTTATTAACTAGTAAAGTTGATGAGAGAAGTCTCACTTTCTATGCTAAGCATAAGGGAAATGATACCAGTTTGTCTGTTATGGTTGACTTGACCTTCTGCCCCCGACCTGATACAATGAGAGACACAAGTCAAGGCAATTACCTTGAATTTATGGAAAGGTTTTATAATCCTTTTACTCACTCCAGTGAATTTCTGTGTTTTACCCACTGGAGGCCAAATCTTTTCTCACTTGCACTCACCCAACCTTATTGATACAGGTGGGTTTGCATGGCTGTAACTGAAGGGGAATAGGAAGAGGTTCTTTAAATACATTAGGAGCAAGAGAAAGATGAAGGAAAGTGTAGGTCCTCTACATAATGGGGAAGGAGACATAATAACTAATGGCATCAAGAAGGCTGAGGAGTTTGCCTATTTTGCTTCAGTCTTCACTAAAAAGGTTAATGGTGACTAGGTATTCAACACAATATTAACAAGGGGGAAGAGACACAAGACAAAATATGGAAAGAACAGGTTAAAGAATATTTGGATAAGTTAGATGTATTCAAGTTGGCAGGGCCTGATCCCAGGGTACTTAAGAAACTAGCGGAAGCAATCTTGGAATTGTTAGCAAGTATCTTTGAGAACTCATGGAGGATGGGTGAGGTCCCAGAGGATGGGAAAAGGGCAAATGTAGCACCTATCTTTAAAAAGGGGAACAAAGAGGACTGTGGGAATTGTATACCAGTCAGCCTAACTTCAATACTTGGAAAGATACTGGAACACACTATTAAAACAATGAATTTGTAAGCACCTAGAGGATATTAAGGATATAAAGACTGGCCAGAATGGATTTGTCAAGAACAAATCATGCCACAACACCCTTATTTCCTCCTCTGACAGGGTTACTGGCCTAGTGGATGCTGGGGAACAGTACACATGACATGTCTTGATTTTAGTACGGCTTTTGACACAATTCCACAGGATAGTCTCATAAGCAAACTAGGGAACTGTTATCTCAAATAAATTACTATCAGGTGGGTGCACAACTTGACGACCTCTCAAGGTCCCTTCCAGCCCTACATTTCTATGATTCTATGAGGCTTGGCCTTTTATGGCTCCATGATTCTCAAGCTGCAGCTCTTTGAGAGCTGGTGTAAGTTATGGCTTCATTAACTAAGCAGCACTAATGATTTACACTAGCTGAGATTCTGGCATGTATTTTTCTGATCACTTTTCTGGCCTTTTGGTTGTGATCCTTCAATGTTTTTACATTCACTTGAGTATATTTACCACCTTCTTATTGCATTTTTTTTAAAAAAAGGAGTGCTAGTCTATTTCTTCAGGAAAAAGGCGTCTAGCTCAATTTTTTGCAAAAAAATAAGTAGCTAGCTAATTATTTAGCCTGGGATTTTCAAAGGAACCTAAGGCAGCTGAGTGCACAACTCACTCAAACTCTGAAAATCTCAGTCATAAAAACTAGTGTAACCTCCCAGAAGGTTAAAGTATTTTACCTTTGTCACTAAGTGATCAGCAGTGAGATATGTGAAGTTCTGATTAGTTATGGGAAAGCCCATAAAATGATCCAGTTCTGCTCTCAGATCATCAATTCAATACAATATTCTTTTACATTTCTTTACCCATTATTGAGGATATATTAGAGAGGGCTAGATTGTGCTGGTACAATTTGTCCTGCATTAGGGGCATCAGGTAGCATTTATTTACCCCTAAAGGACTGGACCTAAAGTCCTGGAAGGCTGTGCAGAGATAAGAAGTGTGTCTTAATCCCATTACCATTCTGTGCAGCTACATAAACAGCCACAATCTGCTCCAAGGAAAATATAATATGGTGTCTCCATATTATAATACTAATCGCAAGCTCTTGTAGAGCACTTTTCATCAGTAGATCTCAAAATTCTTTATGAAGGTTGGCACTATCATTATCCCCATTTTACAGATGGGGAAACTGAGGCCCAGAGCACTGACATGGCAGAGCCTGAACTAGAACCCAGCTTCCTTGACTCCCAGTCTGAAGTGCTAGCTAGTAGGGCACACTGGAATATGGTATGGTTTACAAGACTATTTCAAGGTTGTAATTTAGATGAGGTGTCTTTGAGGTTAGAAACCAAAGTTCAAGTCATCTTTTAGGAAGCCATAATTAAGTTAATCTATCTATTTTATTTCCCTATACGGCCACTGTAGTATTTGAGCATCTCATAATCTTTAATGGATTTATCCTCTCAAAACCCCTGTGAGATAGGAATGGATTTTTATGCCTCTTTGACAGATGGGAACTTGAGGCCAGAGAGGCAAGTGCCTTGCCCAAGGTCACACAAGAAGTCTGTGACAGAGCAGGGACTTACACGCAGGTCTCCAAGACATAATGCTAATGCCTGCAGCTTCCTTCCTCTCTCTCTGTAAAGCAGCAATAACACAAGGATGCATTCTGTAAATATGAGCTGCTTCCCTCCCCCTTTAGTGGTTACTTTTGTTTGTAGCAATTCAATATTTTTCACAAAAAAATTCATTCATTAAAAGTTTTTTGTCACTCTGTGAAACATAAATCAGACTGTTCACAAATGTACAATCCATCAGGATCGAAGCAGCAAAAGCTAAACCACTGATGACCCAGGCTAGATGTGTGTCTGGGGCCTCCGCACTGCGGGATTAAGAATATTACTGTCCAATTCTAATGAACTACGGCTGATCTTAAATGATGTCTAGAACAAAAGATAGAGGAGGACTGTCTGACCTCCTTCCGCTGCCAGCAGATTTCTGACAATCCATTAAGGTGATAGCTATTCAGTCCCAATCTAGACAGCTATATTTTTACAACTCTCAAGCTAATGAGTAGGCCGTATTATATTATTTTTCACAAAGACTGTATGGCCAAATTCTATTTTATGTATGACTCACGAAATTGGGTGACATGTTGGGAGAAGAAGTGGAAACTGAAATGAAGGTTTTATTGGGAGGGCATTTTCTATATTCCCCTTCCCTCCCTGTCCCTCCACACACACCCACACTTCACCGAACAGCCCAGTCACTGGGTTTGCAATCTAGAGGGTAGGCAGAAGAGAGAGAGGCTGAGAAGGAAAGCAGTTGAAACCTTGTCTGGTCTAGTTGCTTCACAAGCTTTGCAGAAATGCACTGGGGAGGTGTGTGTGTGTGGGGGGGGTGTTGATGAAGCTGAGCCCCCCAGTTTGGCATGTGCCTCCAGGTTCAAGATTCAACAATTCCTCCAGTTCTTAGTCACTGTGCATTGCTATTTGTGTGTCCTCTTTCACTATAAAAATTCCAGAAGGCGTCAATCTCTTGCTCTCTCTGCCTCTGCCTCTCTCTCTACTACTTTACTAAATGATTGGAGCTGCCCTCTTCCTCTTGCATCTCCCCCACCCCCCTTCATGCTCCCTCTTCAGTGACAAGCAGCATCACTAATTGCTTTTTAGGGTCCCTTTTCTGCTCTCTGTTCAAAATTCACGGGGCATTCCCTGGCTCCTTTATGCTCCTTTTCTGAACCTTTTCAGCTTCTTTTACAAACTTAGCACTTTCTGTGCCTCTCTGAGACTTTGCAAAAAAAAAAAAAAGTTTGGATTTTTTTTTTTTGGCAAGAAAGCACCCTCCCTCATCAGCGCCCCCCCCTCAAAAAAGCACATGCATTGGCCCACCTCCTATTGAATAGGGGGCTTTGTGCAGGGAATTTCCGGAACACAGCCCAGTGCTGAGGGCTCAGTGTGAGTGGAGGGGCTTTGGGCAAGGAGCCTCCTTCAAGGCCCACCCCATTACCACGCTCACTGTTTGCCCTGGGCTCTCTAAAAGGGCTATTGTTGCTTGTTGCCAGGTATTCCCTAGCAACACTTAAGCCAAGCTGCCTCCTCTATTTATGGCAGAAACTTTTCAATGGTCTCCAAAACACGTGCTTGTCAACTCAGGAGAATACGCTTCAAACAGACACAGGGGAAAAATAACCCCAAGCGTTTGCTTTAGTTGAAATATGTGTGTTGGGGGTGTTTTTCCATTTCTTGTCATTTACCTTGGAGCAGCAACCCAAACAATTGCAATTAAAAAGTCTCAACTCCCTCCCCCCCCCCCCCCCCACACACACTTCTTTTCTTTCCATCCCTATTCCCTTCTATAACTTCATATTGAATACTGGGCTGCGGGGTGGGGGAAATATTGGGTGAAGCAGTCTTTGGAAATGCCTTACATTGTGGACCCTTTTTATATGAGAGATTGCTTCATTATTTTAAGACTGATTTTGACTTTTGTGAGTTTGGCCAAGTGGTTGTATGAACTGCCCTGATCAGCAGACTGACCAATGGCAAATGACTATTAAGAAGAATGATGGGAGATGCAAAATCTACGGGGGGAGAGGGAATATATTTTTGCTTTTTTTTTTTCTTTCTGCAACAGACATGTTTCTGTGGTTGTGATTCGACAGGTGCATGCAGCTGCAGAGGGATGTGATTTAAAGTCAAACGGTGGAATTTAAAGCATTACTTCCCCAAAGGGGCAAACACACATTACTACAGCTAGGAGATGGGAATGCAACATACAAGCAAATAAATATTGTCTTCAGACTGCAAACCCATCAGGGCAGGAATTGTCTCTTTTCTATATTTATACAGCAGCCAGCACAATGGGGCGGCAATCCCAACTGGGGCTTTCGGAAACTACCATAATATTACTTACTTATTGGTATGACTAGGACGTAACATAATTGTCGGTGATCAAGAGATAATAGAAAAATATACTTAAGGCTGGGATTTTCAAAGAAACCTACGGGACTTAGGCACTCAAATATCATTTAATTTCCATGGGACTTAAGCATCTAACTCCTTTAAACTCCCAGCCTAAATAGTTATGGCTGTGGGCCCAAACTCAATCCCAGTGAAGCCAATGGTGAATTTCCTACTCACTTCAATGGTGTAGGATCAGGCCATGTGTTTGGGATGCTAATCTGAACCTTTGTATTTGCATGTAGATACCCATTTTCCCTGAAGATCTTTTAGTTTTCAAGGCTAATACGTCACTCAGAGAGTATTCTGATCTTCCACACTGTATACATCTTCTATGATTGTGCTCCATTATCGCCGCCTATAACCTGTCTGTCACTATGCGTAAATCTCAGCTGCCCTCTTTACCCTTTTAGGATCCAGCACCAAACTACAGTACGTACCTAATCATCAACAGTGGATGCACTAATATAATGGAACATGATGCTGTCCCAAACTAGCAGAACTCTGTAAGAGTTTATCACAGTGTTGTGGCATCCTCCTCTTGTGGTTTTCTTCCTACCTCTGACTGCTCTTCTCCTTTGGTGAGTCCTCCTGCTCACTCTGTCTCTGAGGGAATCCTGGGCTATGCCCTGGTCCCCTTCTCTTTGTCCCCAACACCTTCTCCCATGATAATTTCCACTGTCATCTCTATGCTGGTGACTTGCAAATCTCTCTCTCCACAGCTGTGCTGTTCCCTTCTGCCCACAACCCTTTGTCTAATTATCTGTCTGACATCATATCCCCAAGGCCGTCTGCTCACATTAAATATGGCAAAACTCAGCTCTCCTTTGTTCTTCACACACCCTCTCTGCTTCTCTTCTTCTCCCCTATTGTTGATTGCATCGCCATCTTTCCTGTCCTTCAGGCCAGCCACCTTGGGATAATCGTCTGACTCCTCACGCATCAGGTTGTTACTAAATCTCGCCCCATCTTTTCTCCACCACATTTCAAACATTCAAATGTGCCCTTCTGTCCTAGGGGCTAAAACACTTGTCCATGCTCTTGTCATCATCCCATCCTTTGTTGACTATAATGGCCTCCTCCCTGGCATAGCTGATACCCAGGCGGTTCCCTCCAATCTATCCATAATACAGCAGCCAAAGCTATCTTCCTCATCTATCAATCAAACCATGATACGCTCTATTTTGAGGCCTTCTGCTGGCTTGCCCTTGCCCATTATATCAAATCTAAAACTCTCTTCATCATCTCCCAGGCCCGGTGCAACTATGCACCAGCCTGTATCTCAGATCATGTTTCTGATTGCATCCCTCAACACCGACGTAGCTTTGACAGTGTTGCTCACCTCAACGCCCCTTTAATTTGCCTGTCTCACTCCTGATTTTTTGATTCTTTCATGTAGTTCCTGTGTATGGAATGGCCTCCCAAACTCAGTTCCCACCACCTGACAGAAAGGCCCTAGCTCTCTAAAACATATCAACAGTAGATTAGATCACCTAAATATTTCCTGTTTCTTTGGGGGCTGTCTGCATCCTAAAGATCTGTTTTGCTGGCATTTGCTGTTATTTTGCCCGGATGGAAGGTGAGGAAATGATTCTCCACTAAAGACTCGGGATTAGATTCACAAAAAGACTTAGGCACCTAACTGCCACAGGTGCCTAAATCCCATAATCAGGCCCCACTGGGATTCACAAAGCCCCCATTCAGCTGCCCCGAACCCCTCTAGGTGCCTGAAGTCACTCGGTGCCAAAATTGTGTGGTAAAAGCTCCCCGGGTGCCTATGTTTCTGCCTGCTTCTCTTTGGCCCAAAGATTCTTTTATTAATTATCCACTGGGATGGGAAGAGGGAGGGAGGAAGAGAGAGTGCATGCTCAAGAGCTCTATAGTCTGGTGGTTAGCACACTCACCTGAAAGGTACCGATGCCCAGTTCAAATCCTTTCTCACCTCAGGGGGAAGGGGGACTTGAACTGGGGGTCAGGAGTACCCTAACCACTGAGCTAAAAGTTAGGAGGAACTCCTTGTCCCACCACCCCAGTTTATTGCTAAAATGGCACCTAATGCCAAGAGAGGGTTTGCAGCTGAGAATCCTAAGCAGAGGAGTGTACGTCTCTGTAGCCTAGATTTAGGCATCTACCTCTGACCAAGGGTGGGGGGTTTAGCTCGACACCTCCCCTTAGCTAGTTTATGCAAGGTACTCCCTAGCATGCTGGCTTTTGTGTATCCCATTCTGAGGCACCTCATCCCATCTCAACTCAGTCTGCTATTATTACTACAGAGCCAAATCCTCATCCTATTCAAATCAATGGCAAAACTCATTACTTATGTATTTTATAGTTTATTAGGCAACAAATGTTTGTGTTTATATTGTTATTTACTTGAGGGGAGGTATTCAAACACACAAAGAGCAGATTGGCTTTCACTGGGTGTTAGGGGCCTGACCCCCGCTTGTGCTTTTGAAAATCACTCCCTTTGTTTCTAAGCTGCCACACGGGAACCTCGGAGTTGAACTGTCCACCAAAATAAAAGTGGAAGACACATGACCAACATGCAACCCTTGAGCATCAGAATCTCCAGCACCATCGGGGAATTCAGAAATTCAGTAAAGCACCTGAAAGCAAAATCTGGCCAATGCTTTGCAGTCTGTCTGTGCCAAGTGCAGTATGGCTTCTCTTAGACAAGGAAGTACTGATGTTGCTTCATACTGCTCTCTTTCTTGTCAGAATAGATCACAGAGGTCAGAGGTGTCTCCTGTTTTGACAGAAACACTGGACACATTGCACATCCACCATTCCCTTCATATGCAGTTTTGGACTGTAGCCCTTTTCTCTCTTGGTTCAGCTGCTTCAGTCTTGCAAAGATGCTAAGGCTTATAAGAGCCATGACATGATAATTCTCTCCTATGACCTATACTTCAGGAAGCTATCAGTGTCTGTTTAACTCTCAGTCAAGGCTGGTGTGACCCTCCCAAAAGGTAACAAGGATGTTATGTGATAGCCTATACATAGAAGTGTGGGGGTGTTTTCAATCATGCATGCGTGTGTATCTGCAGGTAAGTGTACTGTCTGCCTGTGTGCAGCTTTGTCTCCATGGGTCTGCATCTCTGCCTGTTTCTAGTGTAAGCTCCGCTCTCTGCTCAGCCTTTACCAAGTCATTTTTGCTTCTATTTTATAGAAGTGCAGTAATTAGAAGATGTCATGTTTCCGGCATTAACATACTATCCTGCGGAGCTTGACATTAGAGTGAATGTAAATGGTTTTATTAAGTGCAAGATCAGGGCTGTTTAAATAATTGTGGTAATTGAAAATATGTGTATTATTATCTCTCAAGATGTGTTAGATTAAATTAATGAAGTTCACATCTGGAAGAGTAGATATTAACAATTTGTGGGACCATTATCCCTCACTTGGTATCATTGGAAACCTAGATCTTGAGTTCCACAAAACAATTGAGTTGAGGTGTCATAAACCAGACATTTTTCTGTGGTTAACTCTAAGAAATAGTATGATTTAGATCTGGCTGTTCATTCTGTTAACCTTTTGGTTATGGTGCTTGATGCAAATGATAAGAATGAGGAGCAGTGACCAAACACAGTGGAATATTCACAACTTGGAGCATAGGAAGGTAGCCACACAATCACTATTAAAGCCATTTGAATGTAGTACCTGCCATACATGCCTATATTTACAGTACATTATTGTACCATGGAGAGTAAAATACAATATAAGTGTGAGATCCTAAATCCTAGAGTACAATCAGCATTTCTTCTGAAGTCACTCTGAAAGGCCACAACATGTGTGGAAAATACAGACCACTGTAGAAATATCCTGCAGGTTCTTGTTGACTCTACTTCAGCTTCTGGCAAGGTATAATGTGCTTTTTGTGGTTAAAAATTCAAAAATAATTTTAAATGAATGGCCAACGTTTTAAAAATGGATACCTAAAATTAGGGTTGTAAATCCATGCTTTGGCATCTAAATAAGTATGCATGCATCTAAATAAATAGGCATGCATCTGATGAAGTGGGTTTCAGCTCACGAAAGCTTATGCTCAAATAAATTTGTTAGTTTCTAAGGTGCCACAAGTACTCCTCTTTCTTTTTAAATAAGTGACGTAATTTCCAAAATGGATGAGCACTCCAGAACTTCTGTGTATTTAGGTGCATAAGTATGGATTCGGGAGCCTAACTTTGAGCTCCTGTTTTTACAAATCTTGGCCAAATACCTTTTCTAAGTCTTTGATTAAGTGGGCAAATGACAATTGAAAAGTACAGACCATGGAGATTCCATGGAGAGTCGTTCTTATAAACACAGTGATTTTTGGACAGGATTTCTTAGAAGTGGAGGCAGTCAGTCCTGTTTATTCTTTGGAAATTATATACTCATTATTTGTAAGCTATTTCAGTCAAACAGTGGTTGCAATTGAGAAGTCAACATTTGCCAACAGTCAGTACAGTTACTTCCTATACCAAGTATAGAGAAATGCTCAGGTATCTCAGATATTTAATGTCTGCTAAGTGTTGGCAAATGGTGACCCTTTCATGGCGACCACTTTATATAAGCCCCAGTGACTATACCGGTTGTGGGGCAGATTTCCCGGCCTATGGTGAAACTCATACACTCGCTCCCTTCCCAACTGAGGAATATTGCCAAACAACCCCTCATTCATAAAGATATAGTACTTCTACCTAATTTCTCTCTCTCTGTGCTGAGCCCAACACCTTGGTGTCAAGGCACCAAGTTTCAAAGAGGAATCATTTTGCTTTTAGAATGTATCAGAAAACATTAAATTATTTTCAAAATATTTTCCCAGACAGGAATCCCCTGGCCCTTCCCCACAATGGTTTCATCGTTGGCCATCCCTCTATATTTGAACATTGCACAGAATACACACACAATCCCTCTTTTGTCAGAGATCACTAAATCTAGTTTTCCTACAAGGTATTGTATTTGAGGTCTTGTATTATAATCAACCCTTTGGACTGATTGTTCTTGATAAGGATGGGCCAGTCTGTCCATATAAAATAATTTCTAACCACATTTGTATTGAACCCAAACTGAACCTCTTCTGAGGTATGGAGGAACCTGATAACTTCCCCCCTCCCCCCCCCCGTATGCCTCCCTGTAATTTCCATTTGTAATCTCCATTTTTAGCTAGAGATTAAAATGTCAAAATACTTCAAAATAACATGTTCTTATACTATCCAGCTTGACTGGAACCAAGGAAGTCCCACAAATCTCATATGACAACTTTTTCCCATACAATTTCCATTGCAATCTAAAGATCTATGTGGTTCCCATAAATTTCAGCCAAGTATGGGACTGAGTGGTTCAGGTGACCATTAATGAGATACAGAGCTCTACAACCAAGATTTTCAAAAGTGACTAGCGACCTGGGATGCCTCCATTTTTGGGTGCTCAATGTGAGACATCTTAAAAGAGCCTGATTTTCAGAAAGTGTTGAGCATCTGCTTTCTGAAAATCAGGCCTCTTTATCATGTCTCAGGGAGGGCACCCCAAATGGAGGCATTCAAAATCACTTTTGAAAATCTTGGTAACTTTCATCTCGAAGCACCAGTTCAAATCTAGCCCCAGATCAGTGATGACCATTTGATGTCCTAAGTGAAATAAGGTTAGTGGTCTCAGCCCAATGCCTAGTAGACAGTTGTCCACATCACAAAACCCACTGCCACATTCAACATGAATTTTTCTCAGTAGAGAAGCCAATGGATGGGGAAGGTGAATTACATCACCCTCTCACAAGGCTGGTCAAAATTGAGGAATGCTGGCAGTTTGGAAACTTTGCACTATTGCTGCCCATATTTGTATCATTTCGAGGGATAGAAGACTATATTATATAGGGATGTTGATCTGGCACCATTGACAAACAAAAGTAAGGAAGGATTTGTTAATATTTATTCTTCTGTGAACTTCTATGACCCTACAGAGATTCTACCGTATTTCATAGTTAAAATCTTTCCTCTGTACAGAGCTGCCATATTCCCCTTTCGTTTATGTGAAATGCATGTACATTTGCATTTTTCATACACCATTAGATTTAAATGCACAGCTACTCTATCATTGCTGTTCCCCTAACAATAATCTCACAGAAGAGCTTTTTTGTTCCAAAAATCTTTCTTAAAATTATGAAGCGGAACTCGCTAAAGTGTGTGTAAGGACTTCAAAGGTGCATACACCTTGTGTTGGCTCTCAGCACGGGGTGAATTCCACTATAAAATGTACCCTGTGGGAAGAAAGAGTGAATTATATTTTGCTTGTATATCCCTTCACAGGAGGGTTTCCAATTCCTTCCTCCGTGAATGCAAGAGAATGTTGCAAGAGGAATGTTCTTAGCTAATCAATGATTATTTATGTATTATTTGTATTACAGTAGTGCTGAGGAGCCCCGGGCAATGAGCAAGGCCCCATTGTACGAGGTGCTGTACCAGCACAGAAGAAAGACATGGTCCCTGCCCCAAAAAGCTTACAATCTAAGAATAAGACAAGAGAAAATAGGTGGATGCAAACAGTCATCTAATCAGTCTATATTTTGTGCTGATCACAGTGGTATCTGGATGAATGAATGTATGACATGGCAGTTCTTCCCACCATTTAAAACTGTGATGGCACCAAAAAAGATTCCAAAAATGAGCAATAAGAGGAGACAATTTAATTTAAAGTTCCTATTTAGACGCATTTGGTGAAACAATTAGTTCAGGGAGGCAATGTGGATGCAGTTTGTGTTTGCTAACAATCTACCGACAAAATAAAAATAATCCTTTGCTCTTTTTGGATAACATTTCACTTGAGATGATTTACAGACACGATTGAATTTCGTTGTTAATGTCTTCTAAGTAAATAAATCTACTGTACAGAAAAGGTTTCTTTAAGGATGGGATTTTCCAAAGCACTAGCTTTGAAATCAGTGAGAGTTTCATCACTGACTTCAATGAGAGCAGAATTAAGCCAATGTCTAAGCACTTTGAAATGTCCCACCCTTACCTATGAACAATCTACCTCATAGTGTAACGTACTTAACTTAGATCTTGATTGAGAAAAGCACTTAAGTGTTGATTAAATCCATCCCCAGCACTTACGCATGTGCTTAAATCTAGTTGATTTCAGTGGAATTTAAGCATGTGCTTAAATGCTGTCCTGAAGAGGGATGCTTTTCAGAATCAGGGCCTGAAATTACAGCTCTTTGGGGCAAGGCCTCTCTTTGTGTTCTCTGTGTGTGCAATGCCTAGTACAATGGGGCCCCATAATTGATTAGAGCTTCTAGGCACTTTCATAATAAATAATAATGATAGTATGATGTAGCAAGATAGATATGCTATATGACTTTCCAATTCCCCTCCCCTCAAGTCAGGCAAAAAAGAAAATTAAAATGGAATGAATCATTTAAGTAAATGTCATTGCAACAGACTATCAACACAACTGTTTGAATTTCTGCTCAGTTATTTAGGTTGCATTTAGGAATTATTTATTGAAGCAGTGATGCATAAAAAGTAAATCGACCTGTAATTATTTTTTGTAAGGTAACTAAAGTCCTCCTGAAAAGTGGTGTTCATCTTCAACTCTGTCTCCACTTCTTCTTTTCCTTTTTAAATTCCCCCTTCCCCCCAGAAAACAACATCCAAACCACAGATCTGCTGTTGTGAAATGGGATTTTTAAAAAGTAATCCTCATCAGGATCACTGTTTGAATTAAACTGCTTGTGACAGGGCTGTTTCATAGGTAGTTTTTTCACTGGCTGCAGATACAAGTGGAAGGTATAATGAAATCATACTAACGTATTAATATAGCAAAACTAAATTTAAGATTAGGTTTGTGTTTCAAAATCTGCTTAGTTTTTCAGATTTTGTTTATGCCAAGGGTTGCTGAAGCTTAACTTTTCTCTTTCAAATTGTATTAATAGCATTAGGCCTCAATTAATCAGATTCAAAATTTGGAAACAAAGAAAGTATTTTGTCTGCATAATCACTGCAAGGCCATATACCGGGCTCTTTTCTTACCAGCCTTTTTAATGATTATTTCAGTCCAGATTTTTTTTTAAAAAGGAACCACTGAAATCTGGGCTTTGAATTTTGTAAATGAGCCTGCTGCCCGACGCACTTCTCAGCAAGATAAGGGCAGAATGGCATTTGCCGAAATGCTTAGCTATCTCGCTAACAATCCTGCTCAGTTGTGGGCCCCTTGGTAACAGCTTGGCAAATCTGCAAAAGGAATGTGACTATATAGTTTGTGTGTGGATTGTTGAGTCATTATAGCCTCCAAATTGCACAGCAGATCATTAATCATAGGCCAAGATAGGCAATCACTGCAGAAACCTGATGAAAAGACTCCCAGAATAATGCCTGCTAAATCATGTTTAACATGCAGACCTTGCCTGTGCAGATATGGAAAGGGGGAGGTAAGAAAAAAAATCATTCCCCTTTTAGGAAAGAAAACTTCTACTTATCTTTGATTTGCATTCAGCCCTCCCTCAATAGTCCTTAAGCCTGTTATTTAATTCATTTTGGTGCCAGGTCCCATCACAAAGCAAAGACCCTAACCAGGACCTATACAGTCTATGACCCCCAAACCCCCTGTCTTTTCTTGTCAGTTCTATGTCATTTGTGCAGTTGAACTCCGCCAATTTGAAACGCTGACCTCTTCCATAGACAACCTTATTCTCCTCGAGTGAAAGAAAGGGCCAAGGCCTACAAACCACTCAAGCGAGAGATGGCAAGAAAAGAGAAAAGTGGTTGACTCGTAAATCAATTTCCACAGCCCACCCAAAACCCACACACACACACACACACTACATTGGTATTTTTAAAAAGAAGAAAAATATAGAATGGATTCTTTTTTAAAGTTTCAAGAAAAGAAAAATTGTGATTAGACGGTGGGAAAAGAAGGTTGTACCCCAAGCCCAATATAAATCTATATTATCTAAACATGAGTTTCCTTCCCCACCTGTCATCCCCAGATCAAAAAGAGAAGTCTCACAAAATGCGTGAATGATCTTTGTTAGCACTGACAAAGTTGGTAGTATAAATACTAGGCATAAAACTAGCGCTCATTCTTTGTGGACCTCCAGAGTGCTAAACCCTATTCATGAGCTGCTTATATCAAGTGGTCCAAGTTGCGTGTGTGTGTGTGGGGGGGGAGCGGCTATGCACAGAAACATACAATACACACAGATATGTGCACACACATTTATATGCACATATGTAAACAAGCATACACACACATAAACCAGGAAGACAACTGACAATAAAACAATCCGGTGGTATTTAAGGCCCCAATCTTTCAAACCCTCATGGGTCAGATTCTGCTACCCTTACTCACACTGCGTGGTGCTGTACTCCCCACATAGTCCCACTGACTTCAGTTTGTGTGCTACAATAGTACTTCTGTTCGGTGTGAACTTGGCTGTCACAAGCCTGCCCTCTGTGAGTAGCCTTTCCTCTCAGGAACAGTCCTGTTGACTATGCTCGTGAGCCAGGGCTTGTGAGGTCTGAACTCGGAGACTGTACATAATTAGCAAGCCCTTCCAATCACCTCATTTGCCAATCTTGTACTTTAAAGGCCTCCCACACTTAACCAGCCATTTAATATATAGCAGTATGCTCGTACAATATGATTTCAGTATGATAGTTACAAATTAAATGCAACACGATGGGCCTTTAAGGAGCGGGGTAGTCATTTTACAAGAAGGGAAGTGGTGGTATAGCTAAGCCAACAGATTCAAGCCCTAGCATTACCTAGAATGCACAACAATTGATTTTTGTCTTGCAAATCACTGTGAAAACGCTGGCTCGATTCACTGGAGATTCACCCTCAGGGGAAGGCAGGCACCAAGCACGGCTGACCCTCTCCCCTGGGGGGCTATGCTGGGCGAAGCAGCTGTAATTTACAATGGGGTCTCTAGAGGTGTCTGTATGTGGACCCTGCCTAGAAGACAGGCTGTATCAGCACCACGCTAAACTTCCCTGTCCCCATCCATGCCCCAGACGTTCCTGCCTGCTTTGGTGGCTGAACTAAGCAGCTCCAAGCCCCTCAGCAGGGTGGAGATTCTGGGCAGCTTGTGCCACTGAACTCTCCATCCAGATGACTTTTCACCACCTGGGGCCTGCTGGCTGGGATCTGCTGGCAGCAGGCAGTAAATCAAGCCCAGTAAAGTGCTAAACAACTTCTACATAACACTACTATGGTGTTCAGACATACCTGTGGAGAACCACTCGTTAGTACTGCAGTAACAGCTGGATCTAATCAGGATGCTAATAACGATTTCTGCTAAAACCTACCAATATACCTTGTTGCTGTCTGGTTTAGGTGGATTCATAGTAAATATGTTGCATTGCGGGTAGGGTAGGATCTAAATCTGCAAAATAAGACTCAGGGTTGTATGTCATGAAGAAGTCAACAGGAAGGAGAGATGCAGCCACATCACAAGATGTTTTCATTGTACGGGCAAAATAAGGACATAAGAACGGCCATACTGGATCAGACCAAAGGTTCATCTAGCCCAGTATCCTGTCTTCCAGCAGTGGCCAATGCCATGTGCTTCAGAGGGAATGAACAGAACAGAATCATCACGTGAATCATCAAGTGATCCATCCCCCTGCCCTCTGTGAGTAGCCTTTACTCGCAGGAACAGTCCTGTTGACTATGCTCGTGAGCCAGGGCTTGCGAGGTCAGAACTTGAGACTACGTAATTAGCAAGCCCAGAGTTGGGCTACTTCACATCACTTCCTGGTCCAATAAGCCATTTTGCATGGACTAAAACTAGCACCATGTTAATTAGCTCGCTGTGCATTCACAGCTCACGCACAGGAGACACGTGCCTTGCCTGCATGGGAGAGGAAATGGATAGGCCAAAGGGGAAAGGTGGTTGGGCCAAGTTCCCTGGCCACACATCCTGTCCCCATGCAGTATCTTGCTCCAGTTGGGTGAGCAAGTTTTTCCAGCCTCAGAGCCAGAATGACAGAGAAGATAGAGCAGCTGGGCCTGGGGAGAGGCTGCCCTGGTAGTGGTGAGCTGCAGCAGCAGGCACAAACGATCAGTTCCTCATTCACTGCTATCTGTGCAGTGTCGTGCTGTCCAGTACAGGTGCGTGAACCGTCCATAGCAAACAGTGTATTCAGTAACTTTAGCCCATTTTGTCTTTGCAAGCTCTGACTTTTAGGAATGTATTTGTTGTTTGAGGAAGAGCCTGTTCAAATAAACTGCTGTGTACGTGTATAGGCTAGTTCCTAAACTTTGCTAGCTCGCGTCTTCGTTATTGATTGTCACCACTGTGTGGTTGGTCCGTTTAGTCATATTATGTTGTTTCCGTCCCCTGACGGGACAAGTGAAATGTCTCGGGTAGGGGGTGGGAGTTAGGAAGAGTGACGCTACTATGTTAAGGAAGTTTGTGGACACTGTAAAGTTTTTTTTCTGTGCCACTCACTTCATGCCTGAGACACCACTATTAGAAAAAGTAGACTAGTGTATAATAGGCTAGAATCGCATATGTCTCCCATTACTGAGGTATCTGATTTTAAATTTTCTGTTGTTGAACTCACACAAAGTAATTGCATGGGGTACGGGTGTGCATGTCTCAGCAATTACAGTTACAGCTAGATCCTTGTTTGGTTTAATTGCCTCTGGGTCAGGGTTCCTTCTCTCTCTTCTTTAAACTTCATTAGTGCTAAGGCTGTGGCCTGGGATTACAGGAACTCAGCCCCCGGGGTCTCTTGCTATTGTTAAGCACCGAATTCTGGACGGTTTGCAACATTTCACATTTATTCAATTTACTGGTCACCAGTTTGTTGTCACTCAGCACCGTTCACCAACATAATTTTCACAAACAAAATTAGCAATTGCAGCCTACGCGTACCTGAGCAGGCCTACTTAGGAAGGATTCATTAAGATTCCCATAATAGCCTTCTTGTCAGGGCACTTACCTGCAGTCTGGGGAACATTTCAACAAGTCTGTCCTACTGTTGTGCTAATTAAACATTGTTCTATTTATAACAGCTTGTACGGATCCCCAGCCATTCCACACACAGTGAACAAGACATAGCCGTGGTAAGTGGAAGTGGTCTGCCAAAATGGCATGGGGTTGAGCCTCATGCAGGCAATTCTAACATAGGCAGCAGCCACAGATATGTGTGTATCATCACAGCCTGGCACCTCGGCTAGTGGCAAAACCTGCTGTTCTTCAGCAAAGAAACTGCAGGGTGTGGGGGCTACTACTTCGACCTGCGACTAATTTAAATTGGTCACAAAAGGAGTTTTGATTTGTGCACAAATATAAGTACAAAAGACCCATCCACAAAATGAGGAAAGGGTATGTGAACATGCCACATTGAAATCTGGTTCCTAACTCACTGTGTTGTGCATGAATAATTTTCCCCACTCTTTGCCCATCTTTACTGTAGGGCCTGGTTGCTGGTGTATGGATGTGCATAGGAAGAAGGACCCTGCAGAGAGATCTGTTACTCTGATCTGTTATATGGGGGCATGGGGCCATTTCAGAGCTGATGGCACCACAAGTGATCTGTCGTGGCCTTTAGCTCATGTAATTATGGGGGAGAGAGGTCTGCCCAGCACTGCTTTTCCCATATGCTCCCATTTCACTGTCAATGGCCGTTTGGTGCTTCAGCAGCATGTGCCTGCATGGTGCAGTTCTGCTCCACAGATTGTGGTATGACAGCCTGGAATCTCCCCCCTCTCTCTCTGTGCATGTTTTGCCTTTCAGACACAACAGTTTCCTATTGCAGCCTATGATAGAGGCACATCGCTGCAAATCCACCCCATGCTCGTTTCTTTTTGTAGGTGACGCTTTGTGCAGGGCTGGGATGAGCAGCTGTCAGCATTTACAGCCATCTCACTTACTGGCTTGGTATCCGTTGAATGCAGGAAGAGTTGACCACTCTCATCACCAATGGGCCTCTTTCACTGCCTCCCTTAGCCCCTCTCATCCCAGATAGATGCTCAGATATTGTGGCAATGTCAATTGTATAAGTACCTGGACAGATAGCTATGCAGCTGTATACTTGGCCTGGCTCCAATCCTTGACTCCAGTTCCTGGCACCTGACTTCTGCTCCAGCCACTAGGCGTGACCATCAATGCCTTTGTCGTGATACCGATGACAAGGGTTCTCCTTCATTTTTCTCTATTGTGTAAGTGGAGTGGTATGAAGTGGTGTAAGTCCTGTTTTAATGGAAGGGTGCTGGATTGGGCCCACTGCTATGAGAAGATGGTTCTGAGCATAACTCTCAACTTGCCCTGGCCCTAATATGAGATGCACAGTGTGACCAAGAACCAAAATGAAGGTGTGTGGGACATTCTTGAGGAAGGAAATGTAAAATACTGTGGGATTCATTCCCTCCGTGTACAGAATTCTCTTTACAACCTCAGCTTCATGGCTCTTTGTTTCTGTTTTAAATTACTTCCAACCATAAAAGTGAGGAGGGACCGGCTTTCTGCGGGACAGAGGGAATTTGGGGATTACCAGAAGTGACATGAGGGACATTTGAGAGGTATGGTTCTCATTGTCAAGAGTGAGCTCCTTCACCTATTGAAGACTAGCCAGGCCAGCATCCGGGCAGATTAATGAGCTCAGGTGGGTTGCCGTAGGATCACCTGATTGGCCAGCCTGCCTGATTGGCTGAAGGGAGGCAGGTGATGGGTGTTTTTAAGCTCAGCAGGTTGCTGGCTGCTTAACACATATGACTGCAGCTGTGATCACTCCTGTACCTGCTGTGTTCCCAGCCTTATTCCTGTTCTGTTCCAGCTACTGATTCCCTGCTTGCTCCTGACTCTGGATCTGGCTCTGATGCTTGGTTTGACTCTGACTCTGGCTCTAGCCCTTGACTCCAGTCAATGATGCCTGAGTCCTGCTCCAATCACTTGGCTGGCGGTCTATGCCCTGCTCATGATACTGATGGGGTTCTCTTTCATTTTATTCCATTGTGTACATGGAGCGGTATGAAATGGTATAAATCCTGTTTTATTTGAAGGCTGCTGGATTGGGCCACTGTTCTGAGAAACAGTGTTGGGTGCCTAATATTAACTTAGAATTATGATTTACTGTGACATACTGGAATAAAGAGAGTCTCCAGCCTGTAATATATAGCAAAGAAATACAGAAATAAACCTCTAACTAGTGAGACACAGATTCAAGTGGCACAGTATAGTGGAGCACAGAATACAACAAAGGAGAGGGGGGCTGGAGCTCAAGTCACAGGTGAGTGTACGCTTTGCTCTTCCTCTTCTTATTATTGGGCCTTCTGACATTGAGTGGTGAGGCTTGAATTATACGGGCCATTAGATGTCTCAAAAGAGCTGGACTTCCCAGTGCAACTGTTGTCACTGCCCTGAGTTTGGGTTTGTGAAGGGAATGGCCACCGGGAGCACTGTGGTGGGTTGGAGCTGCTGGTGTTCACAGTGTCCAGTATTATCCAGGGGCTGCACAACACAGCTGGGTCCTGGTTTACAGCACAGCATTGCCTGCTGCCCTAACCGCAGCATGCGCTGCGGCAGAGCATTCTGGCTCTGTATTGCCTCCAGGAGTTGCCTCAGCATCTCCTTGTCTTTTTCAGTGCTGTCTTCTGCCATGGCAATGCTGGCCCTGGTCGCTGTGATGCTGTCTTTGGTCACTCTGAGCCTCTCCCTGGAGAGCTCCATTTCTTTTTTTTTTTCCCCTCCATCTTCAAGTACTGCCTCCATCTTTCCACTGTTTGCTGACCTCATTGCAGGGTCCCAAAGAAAAACAAACGTTTCATCACAAGTTTTCTATTTTTATTTCCTCGGGTTAGCAAGCCACTTAGCTGTTGGAAAAGGCCTTCTCCTTGGGGGCCGCTTGGCTATGGGAACAAGGAAAGAAACCCCAAGCAGTTATTGTCCATATACCAAAAAGGCTATGATCGCATGTCTTATTATGCATTTCTGACTTTCCCTCCCTGAGAGTCCTCCCAGGCTGGGGGAGCCTCAGAGATGGTAAGTGGCATGTGCAGGACAAGAGCTGGATTGGGATTTTTGTCTGTGCAGCACATGCTGTTTGGGTTTGCAGTTGTGCGTTGGAGGCTGGTGGGATGGGAATTATGTCCCCGGTTTGGGTTTGCATTTTTGCTTCTGTGGTGTCAGAAGTGTTAGCAGGAGGCACGTGGGGGTGAGCTGGATAGTAGTCATCTCTACATCCCCTTTGGACTGTCCTGACTTTCAATGACATTACACTGAGGCAGGAGTCTAGGAGGTAGAGAATGGACTTATTCAAAAAGGCAAAGGGCAGACCATCGAGGTATGCTGTGAACTTGTTCACCAAGATGGTCCCCGCAGGACCATAGAAGGGAGTTGCATAGAAGGAAGGACCTTGTCATTATTCCCTGTAATATCTGGACCAAAATAGAGCTATTTCTCAGTCTTAGATTCTGCTTCATCTCCTCTACAGACCTGGCAAAAAGTGCAGAGAAAAATAGATAGGGCTCCACAGTGATTGTCTGAAGCATCCATGTCTTTCTTTTTGTAAGTCTGTGAGAAGCCATTAAGAGCTTTGCTATCCCTAAGGAAAAGCTCTTTTCCTGTAGGAACGTGGGTTACAGGGCATTACAATGTCCATGTCTACCTCATATAACATGTGAATTCTAACCAAACTTTTCCTGCAACCACTGTCTCAATAAACTGTTGAATTTTGCACCAATGCATGCTTCCAGTATTTGAATCTACAACAGTGTGCGCTGCATGATGGTGCCAGCCACCATGTTGAGCTGGTGAATGAGGTTTGAGAGGCTGGGAGAAGTAGAGTGTTGTCTGACAGGGCAGATGCAGGGAGGGGAGGGAAAAGGAAAATAGGTAGATGGGCACATGCTCTCCATAGTGTGGGTATGAAAACAATTGATAGTCAGCTTTAGCATCAGACAGAGGCTGACTGCCCAGCCAGAGCAGCCGCCATTTGGACACCATGTAGGGGGCAAACGGACAGTGTGGGCGAAAGGGAGGGAGGTGGGGAGCTGGAGACTCACATGTGAGCTAAGAGCCTTTCTGCCTAAAATGGCTCTGGCCATTGCTCACCCAGACCAGAAAACTAGCATTGTACAGTACAGTGTTGTAAAGATAGGAACTTACGTGCCGAAGTTCCATTGAAAAGATCTTGCTCCTCAGTCCGAGCCTGGGTTTCTGGCTGGGAATCAGGCTCAGTTGCTGCACTTGGCTTTCCCATACTGTCACCTTTCTGGAGCACTAAATTCATTTCTAAAAGCGCACACGTGAATTATTGTTTACTTGATAGAATTTGTTTAATTTGTTATCTTCTATTGAAAGTAAACCCCAAAGATAAAGAGGGGTTGATTTCCAGTGTTGTTAGTACCATTGAATGACTTCTCTTCCTTGGCAGCCTTTATTTCACATACAGGTGGCTTTATTTTTTCATTTAGAAATGTCATCACTACTTAATTAGCAAAGTATTGTTACCTGAAAGTAAAAGCAAGCCTATCTAGGCCATATGGCAGGGTTTTAATCTACATTGTCACAGGATAATCCCATCGAAATGGTTTCCCTTTTCAATCAAAACAGCATTTCACACTTTACCAATATGGGGCTTTTCCTTTTCCTGCTCTAAGGTAATATAGATCTCCCTGTGCAGCCAGTGCAAATTAAAACTGCTCACAGCTCAAATCAACTGCAGGAAGAGAGAGAAAGAGAAGTGTGGTATGAGGGGGGAGCAGAGAGGGAAGAAATATACTAAAAGTCCATCCCAAAGGTGGCTTAGTAGGGATCTCTCTTTAAAAAGCTTATGTGCATTAGGGACTAAATTAATTTGGGGTGCGATTTTAAAGGAAAATCAACTTTATATACATGGCCACTTTCTATTCTTTCCGTTTCACAAAAGATTGGTCTAAGCCGGTCAAGGAGACGTAAGCAGCCTCAATGATCTTTATCTGTCTTCCTCTGGTGCTATTGGAAACTTGACATTTGCAGTTTATAAAATAAACAAAGACGTGAAATGACTTTTTGGTATTAATTTGACAGAGCAGGAGCCACCATATCACACCCACCACCTGCCTAGTTTGCTTGAAAGGGGGTTCAGCGGGGACTGAAGAATATGGCCCATTGGGCTACGTGTTAAAGTTCTTGGCACCCACAACCAGGACCAGATTTTCGAAAGGGCTCAGTTCCCAGCAGCTTCCACTTATTATGGCCAAATTTGGTGCCTCAGTGGGAGCTGAGCCCTTTTGAAAATCTGTGCATGATTCCCACTCTGAGGAGGGTGGGTAGAAATGCAGAATGGGATTTAATGCTGCTTGAGGCATGCTGGACTTCCTTTTGTGACCAGGAAATTTGCAAAAGCAGAGAGACTATCTGCTGTAAAGGCCCTCTGACTCCCTCACTAGCTACTATTTATATATTCTCCAGTGCCATCTTATCACTACATCTCTGTGAGGTCAAGAAGTAGTATTATCTCCATTTTACAGCTGGGGAACTAAAGCACACAGAGCTTGTGGCAGGGAGTCGGAAGAGGCTGGAATAGAATTCAGGTCTCCTGGATCCTAGTCCAGTGTCTTGGCTACACGACCGCCTTTCCTAAGTCTCCATTATATTGCCATCTGATTTTGTTTTCTTCTATCAGCATAGGTGCAGAGAAGCATCCATCCTATGAACTTTCGTCTGGACAGTGACTAGTCCTTCCATGGGTACATAGGAGAAGGATCCAAAGGCACAAAGAGCCTTCCCTGAGCCCAGGCCTTGTACCATGTCCAGAGGCAATCAAAATCCCTGTGCTCTGGGGAGCAAAAGAACCGCTCCCTTTGTGTACTAGTACTGGGGGACACATATTGCCCCAAAGAGGTAGGGAGCCATGATTTTGCTGCCCTTTCTGTGCTGGGGGAGTGGGCTGCATACTCCTGGGTTTCAACAAGGTGCTCAGGGAGGGACTATGCCTCTCTGAAGACACAACACTTTCCAGAGGTCCTCCTGGGGCAACATGAATCCATACTGCCCCCAGCCCATCTCTTAAAGGCACAGTCTAATTTAGCCTGTTTTTAATGTTGTCTGAGCTGTGTCCTGGTATGAGCCAGCTAGAACATTTTATCGCAATTTGGGGAAATGGCAGCTCCTTCCATTAGTTGATACTTTGCCATAATTTCATGTTCCCAACCCTTATGAAAATACTACAATATTCTCCATGAATCTAGGGTATGACGATTGCAGGATGTAGTGTCTGGGACCATTGCTGTAGAATATTAGCTTTTTTTTTTTCTTTAACAAGCTAAATTCACTGTAAGAATTGGATCCAAGCATTGTTTTGATCATTCATCAGACAGGGCTCCCATGTGGTTTACAGGCTTGGAAAAAACAATGTCTTGATCAGTAAAATCATTGTCTAGGTTTCTGTTATTGTGAAGAGTCTGGCTGAATGTTAAAGGTGGAATGCCATTGTAATGGGATACTCCACTATTTAGACAAACTCAGGCATCTATATTTGCGGTGGTGGGGAGTACGTTTTATGCAGTAGCTTTCGAGGGTTAAAAATCTACAGGGTCAAATCTTTGGCTGCTGTAAATTGGAATAGCTCAGATGACTTCAATGTTACACCAAATTATGCTAGCTGAGGATTTGACCCTAACCCACTACTTCTATGGCCCTTATCATCAGTCAGTCCATAGACTGGAAAACTGACTAGTAGGAATGTATTTACGAATAAAAGCTAGCGGGATAGTGGGTTATGATGTTTGGGGCTTCAAGAAGTAGGAGAAGGTATTCTGAAACCTGGCACCATTCTGGTTTGCAAGTTCTCTGAGGGTGTCACTTGAACTTTGAAGGAGTAACTCAAGGAAGGACAAGCTTGAAAGTAGGAAATACAGGTGCTTATGAAAAAAGTAAATTTATCTGTGTGAAAGAGAGAGTACGAAAGAAATATAACGAGAGGGTATTTCAGTGTTTTCTTCTGAGATGGACTATTCTCTGGAGCTGAGTAGAACTGTGCATCTATCAAGTCTTACCAAAAAAAAAACAAAAAACAAAAACAAAACAAAACCCTACCTCCCCTTTTCTCCCCCTAGTGCTGCTCAGGGTGGAGGTGCGATTCGCTATGGCAGTTTTTTATTTTCAGCACGCTTGACAGGCTGGGAGAGGAAGGCGTTAATGTTTTCTGACAGGCGACCCCTAATTGTTGACGCTTTTCTTCTCTGCCTTTTCTGTGAAATTCTGACTTAGGCGAGCAGCATAACAAAATGCTCTGGCATTGAAATGTGCGCTTGCCCTGCTCTGAGCTCAGGGGAGCAGCATTATTCATGAAGATTTTCAGCTGTGTTTTGTGTTTTAACTAACCTTTGAGTTTGGTCAGAAGACTAGCCAGGCTCCCTTTCTCAAAAGACGGTGCTGGCAACCGGACAATGGAGCCAAACTGTTTTCCCTGTTAAAGAGATAACTGTGCCCGTTGAGTTGTACATAGAGAAATTAATCTTCAGGCGCATAGAAACGATGGGGTAACCTCTGTTTGCAATCTCCTGCATGGGGTTATGGATAGGATGCTGGAAAGTGGCAGCAAATACACTGTCTGGGGGCAAAGGGAAAAAAAAACCACCTCTCTTGAAAATAAAAGGCATGCTACTCTGCTTACTTACCATTTGCCTTTTGTAGCAGGATTTGTACTGGCTAACATAGTAAAAGCAGGCTTGTTAATTGCTCCAGAAAGAAGTCGCTGGAACTGTGTGATCTTAGATGTGCTTGGGGAATTAGAACTAGTAAATGGTACCTTCACATTTAACGATACAAAGGGGAACAAGAAACCCTCCGCTGCATTTCAAGGCAAACTAATCCATGAATATACGGAGTAATAATCACTGCAGTATACAGCTCCTCCCTCCAGCGCAGCCCACAGGGTGAAGTAAGGGTGTTCCCGACGTGATTTTTGCATTGGGCAGGTGGCCTTTCTTTTCTGTCCCCTTGAACTTTCCTTCCCCCACCCCTTCCCGAAAAGAAAAGAAATAAATAAGAAACGCCCAGGCAGAAGCCGCAGGAACCTTCCCACCACTTTCAAGTTACTTATTTATGAGGGAAAAAGAAAAGGCGGACTTGTGGCACCTTAGCGACGCCTTTTCTTTTTGCGGATACAGACTAACAGGGCTGCTACTCTGAAACCTGATTCGTGAGGGTAGAGCTTAGCGTAGGTGCGCTCTGCAAGGTTGATTGTCCCGCTTCTGCTAACAGCAGCAACAGTATCATGGGAGAAGGCTCTGCAAACTACCGGTGTGTTTACGATCCCAGCTTTTTGTGCATTCTGCAAAACCCTTCACTCCACACGGCGCCCCCCCCCCCCTTTTTCTTTTTTTATAATCAGGTAACTGAGCGACCCTTAAACTGCTGTTATCTTAGTGGCAAGGCTTGGGCGGTGTGAGGCGAAGGCGCGCGCATCTGACAGTGGACGCATGCCTGCAGCCAATCAGCGCTGGGAACGAGCCGGGATGGTATATAGCTTGAATAAATCATTAAGCTTGACACGCGCTCCCCACTCTCTGGGCTCGGTAATACAACTCGCTTCCTGCCATTAACCTACAAAACCTCTTTTGTATCAATCTAATCTTGCATACAAAAGACAGAATATAACTTAAACCTGCATCAAGAGGAAAGTCTTCTTCCTCCCCACCCTCATTTTCCTGGGAATCTGCTACTGTGGGGTATAAATGCAGGGGACGGAGGTTAATGATGTACCCTGAAAGGGTGATTACTGTGAAAAGTAATAGAAGCATTTTAAAAACAACACACAGAGAAAGAGATGCTGAGTATTCTTTCATTTTTAGCACTTGGATCCTATTGGAGCATATCGTTGCTAAAGTTGTTGCTAAAGTTTGCAAGGCAGGAAAACAGCCATCGAGAAAGGGCAATGGGGCTTCCATTACATAGCCCTGAACACAAAAGTATTGCGGAAGATTTCCACTCATTTGTAGTTTGCCTCAGATCATGGGTCCACGTGAATATGTGATTAATCTTAGAGTTAATACTACCAGGTCGAGGACTTTTCTGCCATTGCTTTTACCTTATGCTATACCTTGCTGTGATATACGTTGAATACCTTGCCGCATACAGCGAACAGACTGAAAATGAATAGCCAGAATCGCTTCTCAAATCAAGTGAGAAGTGCAAATGAAGGGTACAGCAACACCATGCGTACAGGATGAAGTGAGCCTACCAGCAACTAAAAAAGATTGAACCAGTCCTGCGTTCCTTGTCTATACCCCAAATTCCCATTGTCTGCAGTGGAAATGTTGAATGGCCAGGGAATGAGGATAGGACCAGATGTAGATCTTCAAAAGCGACGATCCAGATTCCCAATGGAAGAAGGATGGGGCTTTCTAGGGGGAACCCAAACTTTAAAAGTTATGATCCTCCAGGCTTGACCTTTGCTCCGGCAATAGAAGTCCTACGATTTGTTTTGAACAGTCAGGTATGAAGGGTGGGGAGAGGACCGTCACTCCAGGAGGGTTACAGGTCCTAATTTGAACCATCGTAGGAAGATATTCAACCCTTGCCTAAAGCAGGATCTAAATTTGCCGAGCCAGGCATATTCAGTCCTCTGCACTTCACTTCACTACAACAAATGTTTCACTTTTTCGGCACACTCGAAGTTCGCTACGCCGGGGAACAAAATCAAACACTTGGGTGACATGAATTTGTTAATAACTCACTTTCTAGCGTTTAAAAACAAAGACCCAGCAATCTCCATCTGCATTTTGTATTTTTCTGATAGCCCTTTGTAGCTTTAAAACTTATACAGCGACCAATAGAAGCCCCTGATTTATGGAGTTTACTAAAGCTAACTGAATACTGCTTGTCAGGGCGCACTGAATGGCTCTCCCGCCTCATACAAGAACAGGCTTTGTGTTGCTAAGCGATTAGAGCAGATGTAATGAGATTTACCCCAATCCTGCTTTGGCCTTTCCTATCTTCAGTAAAATTGTGTGTTTGTGTGTCTTTTTTTTTCTTTCTCGCTCTCTCTCTCTCTCTCTCTTTTTTTTTTTCAGGCCTGGGGGAGGAAGGGGGAAGAGGGATGAATTTCTGAGTCTGCCTCATACACTGTAGCAAATAACAGCGTAACTTTGCCTTTAGTTTAATGAGTCTGGATATTTACTATTCAGAAGTGAGCAAAAAAGAACACCTGTCTACACAAGGAAGAGAAATTTCGCCTTTGTAACAGAATGAAACATTATCCTAATGTTATATTCATAGCCATAAATTACTCGCTACACTTTCTTTGCATACCTTATCTACACACTTGCAAAAGTGGGTAAATAAAAAGCGGAGGTGCCTGTAGCGAGAGAATGGATGGAGACATTATAACGGTTATTATTTTCATAATTAAACATTAGTTCTAGGATGGGCTAAAACAACGAATGTTTGTACGGAGGTCATGAGGGATTTAGTGATTCTCTTCTCTCCCTCCCCGCCCCACTCTTAAATAACGTATTGATAATTTTGAGGGGGGCGGGGGTGAAATGAATGTATAGAAATGCATGTTTAAAGCAATGCAAAAATGGAAAAATTACATTAAATTCCGGTGTAGTCAATGACTTATTCTTTTTAAGGTTTTTTTTAATTAGCCCCTTGCAAATAAATGGTAAAGCTGTACAAAATCAAGCTAGATTTTTAATTCTGTAAGGCATGCTGGCTATCCTAGTTCTTTGTTGGCTGTGGTTTTTTTTTTTTTTTTTTTTTTTTTTTTTTTAAGATGCATTTTGCGCTTTGCTTTCCGCTTGGCTTGATGCACGCAAACTGAATTTGCAAGTAATGCAGGAGGAGAAAAAAGGGGGAAGCGAATTCTGGTCACGTCCTTGCTAACTGACAACAAGCAGGCTAGCCAAAAAAAAAAAAAAAATCTTTTTGAATCTTGGTAATTGGGTACTTTTACACTCAGATCACGCTATTTGGATAAAATAACAAGTTTAGGAAGATCAGTGTCATTTCTACTACTTTGTTTTTTGTTTTGTTTTTTTATTCCCCGCCCCCACAATCCCGCTTTCCCCCAATGATTGAATTGATTGCTTGTGTAAAATAAACATCTAAAAGGCAAAAAAAGAGTAGCCTGTCTATTTCGGTGGCTCTAACTATACGTTTCCTCATATTTTCTTCTACCCTGTTTCGTTGGAGGCGGTGAGAGGATGGTCGGAGCAGTGAAAATGTGGGATGGAGCGCCCTCTTTTTTAGGGTTCATTCTTTTAGGAAATTCTTTAATGTGCAGTGATTTCACGAGGAACAATGAAGCCATTAATCACCCCCGAGTCTCTTGGATTAGATACACATTTGCAACATAGAAGGGCAAGAAAACAATTGTAATACCTCTGTATCTTTGCATATATACGTTACATCCAGGATACATACACATACTCTATATGTAACTTATCTCTGGCATGTTATCACTCAACATTTTTCTCTTTACATTCATAGTTATCAATGGCAGAAGTAAAATTACATGCAATAGGCAGCTGATCACTTTAATTTTAAAAAAGGTTTTATTACGAAACTAGCTTGTATAAAACATGGTTATACAGGACTTTTGTAAGTTTGTAATAAAACAGTAAGAAAAGGCAGTGGTATAAGGGCTTTTTTCCTTTTTTTTTTTTTGTTTTCCTTTTTCAAAAGGCAGCATATAAAAACAAATGGCTACCATTTTTGGGTTTGGACAATAGCTGCATAAACTTTGTTCACTTTGAACATTGTTTAATAACATTATTAATACATTAACAAAGTTTCTATAAAGTAAGACACGTTGGTGCTAAAGTACATCTGGAGGAATTCCAAGTCCTTTACAAAACCACATACAAAAAATGGCAGTTGTAAGGTAAAGGTAACGTTGACTACATGTCTAAATATCAAGAGGTAATAAGTATTACTTTTTTTAAAAAAAAAGTCTCAAGATATACACATTTTAAACCATTTGTACAAAAAACCTCTATAAATTTCTCTCTTATGTACAAAAATAGCTTAATATATCCCCAAACTGGTTAGGATAGATACAAATAGATTTTCTTATAATAAAAAATTCACAAAAAAGGACTGGAAGCATTCAATGATGAAAATGGTAGAAAAAAGTCAAAGTGATGGGGGGAGGGGTGACTTTAGAGGGTTCTTTGAGTACAGCATAGTTTAATTTCAAAATCTCCACAAACATTAGGAAACTAATTGTGGCCATAGCGTAATGAACACCAGTCTTTAAGGGCTAAAACTGTACGAGGAGGGGATGGGGTGGGGAAGAGCCCCTCTCTATGTTGAGGCTAGGCAGTGCTCTTCCCTAGAGGGATAGGATGACACTTGTTTTTGAGGACACATGCTTCATCATGCTGTGGTCCCCGCAGCTTTCAAATCCATCTTGGTCTTGTGAAACTGACCGGAGTGCAAAGGCAGTGAGTGCTTCGGTGTTCTTGGAGAGGCGATACAAACTCCTCGTGTGCTATGTATTTTCCCTTCCGCGGCGGGGGCGAAATGCGTTTTGTTTTTTGTTTTTGCAACACTCCTGGAACAAACAAGAGAGAGAGAGAGAGAGAGAGAGTCAGAGTCAGCGTCAAGGTAGCTCTTAGGTACAACCAGCTGCAAGATCTAGGCGGGGGGAATTCTGCTCATCTGCAGCTTCATCAGTGTTCACTGAGCCCTTCCCAGGGCTGCACAGCCCCCCCCCCCTTCCCCAATACCATCCCCAGGCTGGGGATCCCGGCAATAAAGGATCCCCCCGGCTGCTAGGGAGCGCCCCGAGAAGGGCTCCCGCAGAAGCCAGACCCACCTGCTGCAGCCAGAGCTCAGAACCAGTTGGTGAAGTCCAGCAGCTCCTGCTCTTCGGGGCTCAGCGGGTCGTAGGACCCTTCGTCGGAGGAATAGGAGGAGACGGGGGAGCCCGCCATGGAGTTCATGTCGTGGGAGTAGCTGGGGGAGATGGTGGGGGACAGCACCCCGGCCTGGAAGGCGGCGCTGACGGCGTCGTGCTCGTCCAGCAGCTGCTGCAGGGCTCGGATGTACTCGACGGCCGAGCGCAGCGTCTCCACTTTGCTCATCTTCTTGTTGGCCGCCCCGTTGGGGACGTGCTCCCTGAGGGTGGCGAAGCCCAGGTTCACCAGCTTCACCCGGTTCCTCTCCCGCTCGTTCCGCCGCGCCACGGCCGCCGGCTGCTGCTGCGGGAGGCTGTAGCCGAAGCCGCTGAAGTTGAGCCGCCTCTTGCAGCGCATCAGCTCCGGGGAGGACGAGCGCTGCCGCTTGAGGGGCTTGGGCGCCGCCGCCTTGCTGCCCGGCGAGGGCTGGCCGCCGGCCGGGCTGAGCGGCGGCGGCGGCGGCGGCACGCTCTGGGCGGCGGCGAAGAAGCAGGCGGGCTGCAGGAACTGGCTGGCGCCGCTGTCCATCTTGGCAGGGCTGGCGCTGGCCATTGGCAGCCAGGGGAGAGCGAGCCGGGGCGCGCGGGGCTGGCGGGCGCGCGGCGGCCGGGCTCGCAGGGGGACGGAGAGAGCGCGGCGCTTCCTCCCTCTCTGCCCCCCTCCTCTGCCCCCCTGCGCACCGGGCTGCGGGGAGGCTCGTGGCGCTCGCGTGTGCGCAGCCTGCCTCGCAAAGCCCCCTTTTGCAAGCCAGCGGCTGGGGATTGTGTCTCTTATAAGGGGCGGCCGGGGCTTTGCCGGCCTCTCCCCCTCCGCTCCCCCCCCCCCAACACACCCACCCACCCACCCACTCCCCCTGCGGGGTCCCCCCACCCCCTCCCCACACGCTCTGCACCTTGCGCCGTCCACGCTCCCCGGCTTTGCAGTGAGTGGCCGCGGGCCGGGGAGCGCGGCCGCCTTTTCAACGCGGGGGGTGGGGAATGGGGGGGGGGAGAGAAAAAACCCACAACACACGGGGCGCCCCGCACACACGCGCTGGCCCCGGCCCGGCCCCGCCTCCGCTCGAAACAGCCCCCCCCCCCACCCCTTTCCGCAAGGCCTCCAATTCATTCACCCGCCTCTCCCCTCCAGCCCTACCCCTCCCGGGTTTGTTGTTGCAAGTGCGTGCGCCAGGCGCGTGCCGCTCTCCCAGCCGCTGAATAAACAACCGGGCTGGGGAAGGAGCTGCGGCGGGGGGGTTGGGAAGAGACCCAGAGGCTGTAGCAAGCGCTGATGGGTTGGGGGATGTAGCCAAGCCTCGGGGTTGAGGGCGCACAGGCAGCAGGGGAGGTCTTTCTGGGACCAGCCCCAAACCCGAGCAGAAGGGGAGGCAGGCAGCTCGGGGAGAGCTCACCCAGCCCGGCAAGGTGCCCAAGCTACGAGCTGGCACAGAGGCTTGGTCTCCTGGCGAAGCAGGGGACGCATTGCCGTGTTCAAACTCAGGGTTAAAGCGGCGGCTGCAGTGGGGGCGGGAAAACGCAGGGCAGATCTAGCAGCATCGGGGACCCATAAATAGAGACATTTGGGGGAGGGAGAGAGGGGCGCGTCTTTGGACGCCACTGAAATATACTAGACTTTAGGAGAGAGGCGGTTTTGGAGGGGGAAAGAAGAAAGGCAGGTGGAAAGCCCGATCCCGAGAGATGCTGAGCACTCGCGACTTTCCTGGAGCGCAGTGAAAGTCCAAGGTCGCTGAGCACCTCAGGAGTTGGACCTGCAGTCTGGAAACTTATCAGTGTTTTGCTAAAGAAATAAGGAGGAAGTGTTGCCGTGGATGTGTCCTTTGCTCTGCACAGAGATGCTGATAGTGTCCCTGCAGAAAAAAAAAGGGGGCCTTGCAAGCGATATTAGAGAATTGTGGGGGGGATGGAAGAGGAGCCCGGGGTGGGAGTGGGGGGGAATAGACACAAAGAGAGAGTTAACACTTCCTAGCCTGCTGGATTAGGAAGTGGTTGACTTGTTTAGGTCTTCGGGTAAAGTCAAGGTGCCTGATTATATTTCTTTAATTTACAGGGTATTGTGAGACTTAAGTCAGTAATGTTTGTCAAACACTTGGTTTATTTATTAATATCTGCATTACAGTAGCACGCTGAGGCCCCAAACAAGGTCTGGGTTCCATTGTGTTATGTGCTGTACAAACACATTGTCAAAGAGAGTACCTGCCCTGAGGAGCGTACAGTTTAAAGCCCATTGCAGGAAAGCATCACTGTTCAGGACAGCATTTAATCCCATACATAAATCCCATTAAAGTCCATGGGAGTTAAGCAATTGCTCAAAATAAGTGCTTTCCTGAGTTGGGACATAAATAGACAGGAGAGAGAAAGGACTGGAGACAAAACTTTTTATTGGCTGTAACTTACAGATGAGGAACTGAGGCACAGAGAATTTAGATGGCTTGTAGAGAACCTGTCTCTGCCAAAACCAGGGACTGCACCAGATCTCCTGGATGTACTAGTCCAGTGTGGTATGTACAAGACCACCCTTTCTCTCTGTTTTGAGATGGTTGGGTGAAAGGTGCTATAAGTGCTAATTATTAATTCTTATTTTATTATGATGATAGTACAAGACCTACGATTTTTTAAAAAAAATTGCAACAATAAGATTTGCATGTTAAAAAGAAGTTATTCTAAGATACCCCTCTGAACCAGGGTGTTTGCCGGTGGGAACCAGCCAGGAAAGGAGCATTAGCTCTGTCCAGCAAGGAGAGCACCTGAAAAATTACTCCCCAATAGTTACCGTATTGAAACTCCCATTGAAGTCAATGGGAGTTTTGATACTGACTTCATTGATAGCCAGAACACTGTTAATCATAGAAATAAGACATGGAAAAAAGTCATTAAATAATCCAATCCATTTTCCCTTCCAGTGCATGATTGTTCTCTACCATAGATTATCTATTGTTTTGTCCAGCCGAGTTTTAAAAGTGCCAGGCATTTGTGTTGATGGTGGGACATTTTCATATAAGATTTATTTTTAAAAATCAGTTTATGAATCAGACTAATCAATTTGTGAAAAATATATGCTAAAGAGCTTTCCTCATTCTGCTGGCAATGTTTGGCTAAATAATAAATATAAGTAGCAATACTATGCTTTTCACTCAGATAGCATCTTTCCTTTGCAGATCTCAAAGTGTTTTGCAAGCTTCATAATACTTCTGTGAAGTAGCTATAACGTTACCAGTTTGAGAAGTAGATAAGGAGACTTGTCCAGACAGAGTCAGTGGCCAGGAAGAAAATCCTAGGCCTGTCCTACACAGGGGAAATGTCCCCCAAGATTGTAATTGGTTTTAAAAATGGTTCAGCTAACCCTCTTCTGAAACCAGTTGGAGACATAGCCTAGACCTGCTTTTAGCAGCCTGAATTGGTTTTAGTTGATCCAATTTCAAAACCACATGGTTCAGATTACCTGGAGCCCGGTCTGCTCTGTGGCTCCAATTGGATTTTAAATTGCTTTAAGCTGATGGAGATAGTTCAACTGACATTTTTTCAGTGTAGGCCAGGTTCCTGTATCTTATCTCCTTGTTCCCTGCCCTCAACCACTAGAGCACACTCTGACTTGGATGGGTTGAAAGTATAGAAGAGCATAACCCCAGTCTAGTGGTTTTCTGGTAGGATACTGCTACTGCAGTGGAGACTGGTTTGCTTTTGGTTCAGGCTCAGACTCCAAATAAAAAGTGTTGCCTGCAGTTTGGACGTTTCACTGGAGGCATTCATATGTTTATGAAGACATGGCCTGCCACTGATTTAACTGAAAATACCCAGCTAAACAGAAATCACTATGGATATTATTGAAAAAGCTGGGTCTTTAATGGTCCTGAATTCTGATCCACCTATGACTCTTGCCACCTGTCCCAGACAGCATGAGGATAATGGCTTCATGGCTTTTCTTGGACAAATTAGTCAGTGCCTTTGTGCCTACTAGATGTTTCCATGAAGTTATTGGTTTAGTTTCCTCCAGGTTTTAGGTTTTTAATCTCTGCTCTCTCAAAATAATGGCCCCTCTATGTTATGTCTTCACCTCTCTTTGTAAAAAGAAAAGGAGTACTTGTGGCACCTTAGAGACTAACCAATTTATTTGAGCATAAATAAATTGGTTAGTCTCTGAGGTGCCACAAGTACTCCTTTTCGCGAATACAGACTAACACGGCTGTTACTCTGAAACCTCTCTTTGTAAATAGTCTACTTATTTTATGTGTGAAACTCTGATTGTACATCTGCTGCAAAAGCAAGCACTGGATATAGATGAAGGGATTTTTTTTCTCCAGTCCCTTACACCGGTTTACCTTAGCGTGACTCCACTAAAGTCAATGGGTGAAATTCTGTCTCCATTGAAGTCAGTGGCAAAACTCCCATTGACTTCAGTGAGGTCAGGATATCAGCCAATACCTTTACACCCACACTAAAGCCAGTTATCTGAATGGAGGAAATGGCTCAAAAAGTTGAACTGAAAATAAGTATAGCTCTATTGTTTGAAAGACTCTGATGCACTCTGACAGGCTTTTTATTAAAAACAAAACAAAACTAAAACTAAAAATTCAGTTCAGCTTCATGTACTTTTTATTTATACTTTCCCGTTGTTGTTGCTGAACAATTTATGGGTAAACATGGACATTTTCACACTGGATTAGACTAGTCCAGTATCCTGCCTCAAATAGAGGTAAACATCACATGCTTCAGAGAAAGGTACAAAAAGCCCTATAATGGGACTATTATGTAAAAATCTGCCCATGAGGAAAGTTCTTCTGAAACCCCTGGTTAGCTTATGCCAAAAAGCAGGAGGGTTGATATCCTTTATTTTTTTTATCATTACGTGAGTGTTCATATTGTCTGTATAAATCAGTGGTTTTTAAAATTTGTTAATTTGCGAACTCCTAAAAATTTTTGAATGGAGGTGAAGACCCCTTTGGAAATGATTCCATGGGATCAGTGTGTAAGCTCTTCATGTCTTCCCTAAATGGGGCTGTTAGGCATTACCATGGTTACATCAATAAATAATTATTAATAGTAATAAATAATGAATGCTATCTTGTGACAGTAAATTCCACATGTTAATTATGTATAGTGTAATAATCCTTTGATCAGTTCTGAATTTATTGCCTTAAATTTCATTGTATGTCCCTTTGCCCTTATGAGAAAGATAAAGAGGTCTGCCCCAAAGATCTCCTGTATGTCATATTAATTATTTTATGTATCTTGGTCATGTATACTCTTATTAATCTTTTCTCTGATTAGTCTTAATCTTTCATCCTCTCCACATATGGAAGATGAAATAGGGTAACCAGACCTGGACCCATTGTTCAAGCAGAGGATATACAAATGACCTATACAATGGCATTATATTCTTTTGGTTTTAATTTTCTGTGTAATTAGAAACTTTTCTCTTCAGTAATTAGCTTTCCAGTTGATTCATTCAATGATGTCATAATCCAATGTTCCTGATATCAGAATTCAGTACAAGGAAAGAAGTCCTGACATCAGGAGCCCTGTATTGTGCCATTACAGAAGGAAGAGAACTCTGGTTGTGAAAGAGAGAGCTTCCACTTACACACACACTTTTTGGAAAGTAGCAATAACAGGACAGGAAATAGAGGAAAAAACAAAATGACAGTTTAATAGAGGTTCAATGAAATATATATTCCTTAAATGTGTATTATCAACTTATTTAGAGGCTATAAACTATAACGAAAATAAAGGATAACCCTATTGTCTTCTCACTATAGCTTAATGATAAGAGCAGCCACATACCTACTTGTTAGCCCTATACATATGAACTCGGCTTCTAAAAAGTGATTCTTTTGGAGTGGATCATTGTAAAAGGTAGCATGGAAGATGTTAACGACCAATAAACATCACAATGTATAATCGTGAACCTATTCAGAAATGGACGGGGCACGAATGCTTAGGTCCCATCTTACACGAGTCTCAGAGAGAGAGAGAGAAGGTCGTCAAATTAGCTGTATTAAAAAGATGCAGATCATAAATGCAACCCTTGTAGCCTTTGTCCCGCTTTAGACCAGTCCTGCCTGGGAGGCGGAAGTGGAGGTAAATACATATTGTCAGAGTATTTTATCTCGACACTGATGAAGGCAGCTAGAAATCCTAGTGGTTGAACTAGTGAGGCAATATAGACGGATAAACAGGTGTGCAGCAATAGACTCTGGGAGCTGGAGTTCCATTCCTGACATACTCTGTCAACATAAGGTAAACACCTGGGGGGGGGGGCGGGTGTTGGTGTTACCGATATTGCTTTCCCAGGCTGCATGTTTACAGTGCCAGGTTAACATAACTACCTGTTTCCTAAATAAATAAATGATACAAAGTCGTCTTGAAGCAGCAGAAGGAAAAAAACCCCGTTACTCCAGTGTTTATGGTTTTGAAAGGTGACCCAGTGGGCCTTCCTCAATTCTTTCTTCACTTTGCGTTTTGCCTGGGATAGGACTGCAGGCGTCAGTGTTGCAGCGCAATGACATCTAGGAGCATGTTTCGCGGTATCATTTTCAGTTCACCTAGTTATATTAGACCCCGGGCCCTTTTCATGTCTCCTTGCTATTCAGAGAGATGATGGAATGTGCTGATTGCCCTACCGTATCTCCAGGTAGTGGGGGGGGGGGGAATAACCCTCAAAAAGCAGTCCCAAATTTGTGCCAGGGCTGTCCCAGCACCTCTAGATGTGGCAGTTCCTAGCCCCACACCTCTGGGTTGGCTGCATCAGTTATGAATGTAAAGACATTTCCTGAGCCCTGGCACCTATTGCAATTGCTTGAGCCCTTACATCTCTTTCCGTACAAATGAAGCACTATCAAAAACCTTGTTGAAATATTGCAAGCTAGCTCCCGGGTATCCGACTAACTTGATGGTAAAAACGTAATACTAATAGGGCGCAGCCTCTTCTGTAAGCCTCCGAATTAGAGCCCCACCCATCAGTTTTATAAGGATGGGAAAGTACCTGGAAAAGATGGGCAGTGCACGAGATACTTTTGAAGAGCTCCAGTGGAAAGCCCACTGTTTCCATCTTGACAAGGGTTCTGGTGTACGCAGTTAATAGCACACCTGACCCACAAAACAAACTTGCGCTTGCCACGAGAGAGTGGAAAAAGGTCTTGATCAGAACACATCTCGTGACTACACCAGTCCCGGGCTGTCTCTATGGAAAAAAACCAAAACAAAACCCGACTTCTAAAATACTATGTCAAACATTGGGCCGTATAATAGTCTATTGTCTACTTCCCAATCAAGTCACTTACCAGCGTAAGGTATCTATTGATGCTAGATGTATAGATAATGAATATTTGTTGCAAGGTGTCCCCCGCCCCGTTATGCAGTCGCCCCGCACCTGCAGTTAAGAGTTCTTAGAGTTCTTATTTCTCACATAATGATAAATATCCCTTTCACTGGTTTTTTAAAAAATCTTGAACTGTCATTATTTTATTGTTGCGTGCTTTTTTCTTTTTCTTTTTCTTTTTCTTTATTTTTTTTAAATTACAGCTACACTCAGGAGTTCTTTTGAAGCCCCCCTCCCTCTTTACTTTTCTAAGCTTTTTAAAAAAAGGCCCATTTACGTTATGATTAAATACAGTCTTGGATAAGCATAACGAAAGTCGTTAATCTATATAGATCTTCAAAGAATCAATATATTCCGAACTTTTGTAGGATTTGTTACACTCCATTTTGTTACAGTAGGCTAGCTCGTCTGGGTCTGGGCACATGTGTTCCTCCCCCTCCCCCAAAGAGTGAAAATAAAGTAAAAGGTCTTTCATGGTAAACAAAACCAGCTTATTCTCCACATAGAACACATGAATAGCTGGAAAAAAACTTACAATAAATGGTGCATTTTTTTCTCTGCTGGGTATAGCATTCAAGATCAGTCCAGTATTCAAGAAGCAGTCCATTTTTTGCTCAGCAAGAGAGTTTAGAAAAGAAGCGTGGGGTCTATTCAAGGATCTTTTCCCCCTTCACAATTGCTGGGCTTTATGAAACCTATCTTCCATGCCTTGTCAGAGTATTTCTGGGGACCAATTAGTGCTTTGTTGCAAGGCTTCTTTGCTGAATCTTTGAGCAGCAAGAAAAGCTCTCTTGAGTCTCCCCTTATTTTGACTATTTCAGTCATTACTCAGTGTAATAATTAATATGACAACTGGACGCTGAAGTTTGTATAGAAACACCTCGGCTGCAGGAGAGAGCGTGCAGTGGGTGGTAACAAGCTACAGATCAGACCGAGAAGCCACACACACAAAAAGAGAAAAGAGAAAGAAAGAAAGAAAGAAAGAAAGAAAGAAAGAAAGAAAGAAAGAAAGAAAGAAAGAAAGAAAGAAAGAAAGAAAGAAAGAAAGAAAAATAAATAGTTGGCACAACCCGAAGAAACATAAAACAGACTGGAAAGAAAAAACACAATTAGGAGGAGGGGGGACACAGAGAGGTTAACTTATTTTGAAACAGTTTTCTGGATCAGACACTATGTGCATCTAATTTCCAAATATTGTTAGTCTCATCACACAGAAAAGAGAGATTTCTTATGATCGGTCATGTTTAAGGCTATTTCTATACACCTTGGAGGTGTCCTTTAGTAACAGTTTAACCCTATGGAAGGAGGTTTGCTGGCTTTGAGTGTTGAAGAACTGGCCATTCCAAACCACGTTAGAGACTAATACCCCATACTGCAAGTCTGAAGAGTCCTCTCCTGTAAAATCTGCCAGAAAAGGAATAAAGTGTGTGCACTCTGCTCGCTGAAAGTAAAGACCGACAATGATCTTTGCGTCTAGGGACGTTACTGGGATCTTCCAGGAATATTCACTGGAATGGCCCCCTTCTCGACTCTACAGACATTTCTTGGGCTGCCAATTAAAAAAAGTCTCCGTGTTTCTCGAACCATTAGGGCATAATAAATAATTAGAGGTTTTAAGCATATTAGATACAGCTCATGCTAATGAGCTACGTCGGATCTCATACTAACCTGAAGTGACAGCTTGCATATAAGGCGGGGGGGGGGGGGGGGCGGGGGACACTACCACGTTTTTCGAGTCTTCCCTCCTGTGAAAGCACAAGCGCTATGGATGTCTACACTGCAGTTTTGCAACCCCCCTCCCTTTTAATTTCCGCACACTTTGGGGTGGTTTTAGTTCATAAACCCGTGTTATTATATCACAAACATCCAGTTTCCCCCTCCCCCCCCCATCACCATTTGTGGTCTGTAAGGAGATGAAGGGCAAGGCCGCTCACTGAAGGCACCGAGGTGAGGATGAGACATGATATTAGATATTATTGCCCGTGCGTTTTCCTTTCTCCTGGCTTGAAAATATTGCAACGTCTTCTTGATCCGTCAGTTCCCAGGCTGCGGTGCAGAGTCACGCTTGAAGTCACTGGCACAAAACAGCTGGGGGTGGGGGGGGGGTCTATATTCAGCCCCTGATTTGGTTGCCCCCACCACACACACACACACTCACTCACACACACACACACTCGATCCACATTTCCGAGGACATGGAAAAGGATAGGGGCAGTTTGCCGAATTAGCTGAGGTCAGTCGTGTGTCTCCATTGTGTGGCCACGTGTCCCGTGTCCATCAGGAGCTCCCGAAGCCCAGCGCAGCCCGACTCCCGGCAGCACGGAACGGGAGCATCAATCAATCCCCCAGGTTCTCCCTGTTATTCCCCAGATGTCAGCGACTGATGCGGAAATATTGACTCTCCCTGCAGGTTGGAAGCAACTGTGTACAAACTAACACTTAACCTCTGTACCTTGGGCTGAGTTCAGTCCAGCTGAGAGCTCGTTAACCCTTCAGTATGTGAAGGTCACGCTATACTCCCTTTCAGCAGGATGTAGGTGAATAGTGGGTGGAAAGGGTTTATTTCAAGATACAGGATTCGATTGGGTCTCAACCTGTACTCAGGTAAAACTGCCCTTGAAGTCAGAGGGAGGAGTTTTGCCCGGCCCCACTGTATGTATGTGTGCAAAATGGTTTGTGATGATGGCCTATTATACATTCATATGGAATAGGAGTTATATTGCCACCCTTAACCTTAGATATAACGGGCCAACTCCATGCCCATCTATGGCACCGTCCCAGCAATCAGTAATGATGTTAATTATGAGGAATAAATAATACATTTGCCCCTTGAGTGGGTCCGTTGACGCCAGTGGACTTGCACGAGTCACTTTGGCTCACTGGTTCTAATTCACTTTTAAAAGGCTGATTCTTTAGTTAAAACGAAGCCCTATGCAAGCTAGAAGGAGGAAGGCAGACAGGTTCCTTTAGCTCCCAGGGTACTGTGGTTGTCCAGAAGAGGGCATCGTCTCCGCATTTCAGATGTGCCGAGAGAACTTGTGTTTTATAACTTCCTCAATAGCTAATGATCTTTGCCTGCTCTGAGCATTGCATTGATTCGCCTTCTCAGTCAGGTTGTTAAAAACGATTACATCTCTTTAAAAGAGAGTCATCAGTAAGTGGCAAAGACAGAATAATTTGTGTATTGACTAAATACCTGGAGAGAGACAGCGCTAAGACGTTGCTATGCTCCAATCTCTCCTTTTATTGACTCAATTAACTAGAGTGGAGAGAGAGGCAGGTGCTGATCCAGGTGCAGAGGAACTGAAATTCCCTGTAGTAACTGCTAACCTTCCATTGATTAATTGTGTTGCTGGAGTTTGAGCCCCCACCTTCTCTCCAGTTGTAATGATTTCTAAATCTTGCATAAAAAATACAAATATGCAAAGTCAGTGATATTATGAGGCCAGAGCGCCACCTATCGACCAGCTGTAGCATTGTGAGAGGTAAAAAGGTACGTTGACACAGAGATATACTCAGGCACTGCTTTTGCAGAGGGCTTATCTTGGGACTGAAATTTGATTCAGAAACATTATATGTATTTCTTTAGTGTTTACTTAGTTTAACTCTAGCACCTTTAAATACTTGGTTTGGCTTGTTCCATCACATAGTGACGGTAGCAGAGGATGGGACAGTCAAATGCATGATGAAACAGTCTTTAGCTACACTCAATCGGCAAGGAGTTTTCAAGTAAAGACAGACAGATGATTTGCCTTGGGGAATTAGGGGAGTCCGAACATTTTGGAGGGGAGTCAGCTAAGGAAAGGGGTGGAGTAGTTCTGTGAAGGATGTCAGGAATTCAGCTGAGCCTTCTCAGAGAACAGCAGGAAGATAGTTCTGTTACATCTCCAAGAAAGGGAATTAGTTTTCTTGGAAGATATTTTAATTTATCTTAATGGAACTTTTCAGAATTTTTTTGCCACTAGGGGAATCTCCCTCTCCTTCCCACTGATTCTTCAAACAGTCTGGGATGTGCTGAATAGGCAAGAAAAGGGGTAGACTCTTGGAGAATATTATGGAACAGTACAGATTTTGACAGATATATCCCAGGTCCTACAAGTTGGTGTGATTCCTAGGTAAATTCATGCCTCCGCAAAGGCACTAGGAGGGATCTTTATCCCAAGATAAGGGGGGAGTCTGAAATCCACTACTGGCAAGGGGACCCCCCCCCCCCACACACACTTGATACCTATTACCTGTTTTCTCCTAGAAATTGTTTTTTGCAACCATATCACCTTTAAAGGTCCTGGCTGACTTAGCAGACAGATAGATCCAGAGGGCTTGTGGCAACAGGCTGATGATACTAATATTATGATTTATATTATGGTAGCTACTAAAGGCCCCAAAAGACACAGAGGCCATTTTATTCTAGGTAATAATAATAAATAATAATTAATATCTAGTTTTTATACAGTGCTTTTCATCAGTTGATCTCAAAGTGTTTTACAAGGGAGGTCAGTATCATTTTCACCACATGGTATATATACGTATGCAGCATCTCTGTTTCAAAGAGCTTAGGGTATTCATATACAAAATAGACAAAGAGTGGGAGGGGTTACAAAAGTAATTACAAAGATTCTGCATGAATGATTTTTAGCCTTGCCACTGCTGTATGGGTAGCATAAGAGGAAGGCCTCAGAAAGAAGAAAAGATAGGAGAAGAGAATAGAAGTAGGACAAGACTGAAGGCATATGGGAACACAAAAGAGAAGGAAAGGGACAGGACAAAAGAAGGGGAAGAATCATAGGTGGCTGGTGAAAATATTCTATTTTGGGGCTGAGCCTGCCCCTCACTCACCCTATACTGGTGGCTTGTGTCCCATGGGCCAGGACTGACTCCTTGCTTGGGCCTGTTGGCTCTCACGGCCTCAGAAGATGCGCGCATCCATGCACAGTCAGATACTTCCATCCTTGACACTCCCCCTTCCTCCCTCTGGCACCACTGGAGGTGGTTCCTCAGGATACACCTTTCTCTGGGACCCCTTCTTCTCCAAAACCCCTCAGGATCTCCCCCTTCCCCAGGATTCTCCTTCTTCCCCCCACTATCCCCCCAAGATCTTTCCCCTTCAATGGGACTCCCCTTCTCCCCAATCCGCTCAGGATACCCCCTCCCCGGGACTCTCCGTCCTCTAAATCACCTCAGGAACCTCCTCCCCCCTCCCAGGATACCCCTTTTCTTCCCTGACAATCCCTTAAGCATTCCCCCTTCAATGGGATTCCCCTTCTCCCTCCCACCCCCAATCCCCGCAGGATCTTCCTCTTTCCGTGGGAATCCCCTTCCCCCACAATTTCCTCAGGATCCATCCTCCTCTGGGACTCCCTTTCTCTCCCCCACAATCCCCTTAGGATACCCGCTCTGCCAGGATTCTTTCTTTCCCTCCACAATCACCTCAGGATCCCTCCTCCCCAGGGCTTCCGCTTCTCCCCTGACAATCCCCTCAGGATCCTCCGGGATACGTCTTTACCCCCACCATCTCAGGATTTCCCCTGGGCCTGTGCTGACCACAGCTGTGGTGGTATCACATGGTGAGAGGGGCACTCTATTTAACCCTGATCCTGCAGGTTGCAGCACATTGGTGGAGTCCCACTGCCTTCATTGAGGCTCTTTTTGGGTGCATGGGCATGTAACAAATTGCAGAATCAGGACCTCAGATCATTTAGGTATATAGGTCAAAATCAACATCATCAAAATGCACCTGAATATTGCTCCTGTTTTCTTGTGTAGGGCCCTGGCTCTGCAGCATTCCCTCATCCCCCATTCTCGTCCTTTCCCAGATTGGTCTTGTGCTGTTCTATGCAGATCCCATTACCAGTCTCAGCCCTCCTCCATGATTCTCTTGTCATATTGACCCATCTCACATAGCCCCTTCTCAGTACTGCAACACCCTAGCACTCTGATACTCCTGTGCTCCTCACGTCAGCTTTCGCAGTTCCCTTCCTACATCCTCTCCTTGTGGCTTTTCTCTATGTTCAAGTATCTCCCTAGACACACTTGCTTACTAAAGTAGATCCAACTGTAAACAGAAAATGCTGTAAATCCCGTATAATGTCAAATAGTGTCTAATGCTCACACAAGCCATGGAACATCAATGTACCGATCAGAAACTGCTTAACAAAAGATGAAGCCCTTTGCACAACTAAAATGAAAATAGCATACAATATTAACCAAAAGGAAAGGATCTTAAACCATGCCATCTGTCCATGTCGGTCACAGATAGATACCATATGCTGGAGTGACTATATGCTAAAGGACACTCCTGTAGAGGCTTGAATTCTGCTGCTCTCACTGCACACATGTGAATTGTTTGAGACTCTGGTGCCAGAATTTGACAGGGGGTGGAGAGGGGCGTGTAGGGAAGACGCCTCCTCTAACCACACACAGCTGGAGAAGGAGAGGGAGGAGGACAGCATGAGGAAGGGTTGGACCTGCCTTTCATGCTGAACTTTAAATACCTTTGCACAGCACAGATCTGTCAAACCTAGTAAGGTCAGAAGGCTTTCTCTACAGAGAGAAGAGTGCATTGCAGCCTGAGTATTACTAACTTTAAAGCCTGGACACAGAGGTTTGCAAAATGAATGTAGACTCTTTTCAGGTAAGTAGTATGGTATATGCAGGTGTATCTGGTATGGCAGGCGAAATGATACTGCTCTTTGGGGAGGACGGATGGCTTTTGCTCCTCTGATCTTGTACTGTGTTTGTGAGACACAGCACATTATTATCCACTTCTGGTATGTGAGGAAACCAGCAGTTGTGGTGCTTAGTCGGCTCCCTCCTTGACAGTGAATGCACTTTTCTGTTGTAAATTATATTTATATGTGTGCAGTAGTAACAAAAATTAAACAGTAAACCAGAGATGGAGACACGTTATAGCAACATCATAAGACCACTGCTAATGTATTTTTGTGTATATATGGCAGATAGAATAAAAAAAGAAGTGACCAGAAAGATATTGGAGATTTCAAAATATGTGTTAGAAGAAGACAGTGCCTATTATGATAGCCAGTTTCTTTACTGGTTTTGAGGGATTATTTTGTTAAATGCTGGGTTTTTATTGTCTCTTGTTACTTTTTTTTTTTTAAAGTTCTGATTGCTCTGGCTATTTTGAATCCATAGCTTCCGAAAGTAGATGACAATCTGCTGAAGTACACGCCATTAAGCTGTGGGCAATATTTTTACTGTAGGAACAAATGAGAAAAGTAGTCCACGATCAGTGGTATAGGTAAATTATTAGGGCCAAATTCTGTACTCATTTGCCCTAGTGCAACTGTATCAAGGTCCGAGTGGAACTGCAAAGAAAATGAGAAGGTATAGCAATTTAAGAATGGAAATTCACAGAAGATCAAGGGTAAAATTTTCGGTAGTACCAAAGTGACCTAGAAGTCTAACTCCCATTTTTCAAAAGTGATTGAGGAGCATAAGTGTGTATCTACACTGCAATTAAACACTTCTGACCAGCCTGTGTCAACTGACTTGGGCTGGCAGGGCTGTAAAATTGCAGTGTAGACATTTGGGCTCGGGCTGGAGCCTTAGCTCTGGGAACCTCTCCGTTTGTGGGGGGTCTCAGAACTCAGACTGCAGCCTGAACTCAAATGTCTACACTGCAAATGTACAGCCCCACAAGCCCAAGTAATCTGAATCGGGCCAGACGCGGGTGTTTAGTTGCAGTGTTGACAAACCTAAGTCTCCTTGAAAGTCAATGGGATTTAGGCTCATAAGTGCCTGGATCACTTTTGAAAAAGAAACTTAGACTCCTAAGTCACTTAGGTGTGTTTGAAAAATTGATCTTGTGTCAGGTTTTGAAGTAGGAGTATATTTCCATTTATAAATATTCCAACTCTGGAGTTTAGTAACATTGGGTGAAATCAATTGTGTTCAGTAGGGCTGGGAGTTTACTCTTCATTCTTAATTTAATGAACTCCAAAATATATGATAATGAATGGCAGATTTTGAAATGAGTCATATTTTCCCTCTTAGGTGTGCACTGTGGATCTCCAAATTTTGGAACATCATGTGTGCCTGAAAGGCCAACAGCAGTCTCTATGCAAAACATTCAACCTACTGGTATTACAGTTTCTTGCAAAATACTTGGGTCTAAACAACCCCATTCTGTCTGCATTAGGTGTTTTGGTCCAAAATGGTATTTAAGCCAACCATCTCGTTTTTATTTTAGTGTCTTAAAAGGACAGAATGGGGAGAAAATTGCTGAACTCAATTTATTCCTGAGCTCTTTTGGATTTTCCTTAGTCTCCCCAGATGCAAATTAATTAGGACTGGTTACCTGTGTTTGTTTTGTTTTGTTCTGATATATTTATATAGAGCAATCATATCTCCCCCCCAGCCTGAATTTGGATAGGCTAAACAAGCCAAGTTCTTTGAGTCTCCTTTCATAAGACAGGTTTTCCATTCCCAAGATCATCCTAGTAGCCCTTCTCTGTACCTGTTCCAGATTGAATTTATCCTTCTTAAACATGGGAGACCAGAACTGCACACAGTATTCCAGGTGAGGTCTCACCAGTGCCTTGTATAACGGTACTAACACCTCCTTATCTCTACAGGAAATACCTCGCCTGATGCATCCCAAGACCGCATTAGCTTTTTTCACAGCCATATCACATTGGCGGCTCACAGTCATCCTGTGATCAACCAATACTCTGAGGTCGTCCTCCTCCTCTGTTACTTCCAAGTGATGCGTCCCCAGTTTATAACAAAAATCCCTAAATGCATGACCTTGCACTTTTTGCTATTAAATTTCCTCCTATTACTCCAGTTTACAAAGTCATCCAGATCTTCCTGTATGATATCCCATTCCCTTTCTGTATTGGCAATACCTCCTAGCTTCGTGTCATCTGCAAACTTTATTAGCACATTCCCACTTTTTGTGCTGAGGTCAGTAATAAAAAGATTAAATAAGATTGGTCCCAAAACTGATCCCTGAGGAATTCCACTAGTAACCTCCTTCCAGTCTGACAGTTCACCTTTCAGTATGACTGGTTGTAGTCTCCCCTTTAACCAGTTCCTTATCCACCTTTCAATTTTCATATTGATCCCCATCTTTTCCAATTTAGCTGAAAACTCCCCATGTGGAACCGTATCAAATGCCTTACTGAAATTCAGGTAAATTAGATCCACTGCGTTTCCTTTGTCTAAAAAATCTGTTACCTTCTCAAAAGGAGGAGATCAGGTTGGTTTGACACAATCTACCTTTTGTAAAACCATGTTGTATTTTGTCCCAATTACCATTGACCTCAATGTCCTTAACTACTTTCTCCTTCAAAACTTTTTCCAAGACCATGCATACTACAGATGTCAAACTAACTGGCCTGAAGTTTCCTGGATCATGTTTTCCCTCTTTCTTAAAAATAGGAACTATGTTCGCAATTCTCCAGTCATACAATACAGCCCCTGAGTTTACAGATTCATTAAAAATTCTTGCTAATGGGCTTGCAATTTCATGTGCCAGTTCCTTTAATATTCTTGGATGAAGATTATCTGGGCCCCCCGATTTAGTCTCATTAAGCTGTTCGAGTTTGGCTTCTACCTCACATGTGGTAATATCTACCTCCATATCCTCATTCCCATTTGTCATCCTACTATTATCCCTAAGCTCCTTGTTAGCCTCATTAAAGACTGAGGCAAAATATTTGTTTAGATATTGGGTCATGCCTAAATTATCCTTAACCTCCACTCCATCCTCAGTGTTTAGCGGTCCCACTTCTTCTTTCTTTGTTTTCTTCTTATTTATATGGCTATAGAACTTTTTACTATTGGTTTTAATTCCCTTTGCAAGGTCCAACTCTACATGGCTTTTCACCTTCTCACTTTATCCCTACATGTTCTGACCTCAATAAGGTAGCTTTCCTTGCTGATCTCTGCCATCTTCCACTCCTTGTAGGCTTTCTGCTTTTTCTTAATCACCTCTCTGAGATGCTTGCTCATCCAGCTTGGTCTACAACTCCCGCCTATGATTTTTTCCCCTTTCTTGGGATGCAGGCTTCTGATAGCTTCTGCAACCTTGACTTGAAGTAATTCCAGGCCTCCTCCGCCTTTAGCTCTTCAGTCCAATCCACTTCCCTAACTAATTTCCTTCATTTTTTAAAGTTAACCCTTTTGAAATAAAAAACCCTAGTCACAGATCTATTTTTGTTTATCCTTCCATTTAGTTTGAACTGAATGAGCTCATGATCGCTGGAACCAAGATTGTCCCCTACAACCATGTCTTCTATGAAGTCCTCACTACTCACCAAAACCAAATCTAAAATGGCATCCCCTCTTGTTGGTTCAGCAACTACTTGATGAAGGAATCCATCAGCTATCGCATCCAGGAAAATCTGAGCCCTATTGTTATTACTAGCACTTGTCCTCCAGTCTATATCTGTGAAGTTAAAGTCTCCCATGATCACACAATTCCCATTAGTATTTACTTCATTAAAAACATTAAAGTCATAGTTTGGGGCTAACTGCACTTCTGACCCCTCCTCAATCTCCTTAAAGGCACCTCTCTGTGGGTGGAGACTTCTTCCCCCTTCCTCTTGGCTGGATGTGTAGGTTTGCAGACCTCTGCAGTTCATTGTGATTATCCCAGCAGGTCAGATAACAGGCCAACATCTGCACTTTGCCCTTCTCTGCACCTGTTCTAGTCTGAATTCATCTCACGTGAACTTGGTTGACCAGAATTATATATAATATTCCAGATGAGGTCTCACCAGTGCCTTCTACAACAGCATTTTTTGAGTCTTCTCATATATGAACACTTAGAAATACAAATTATACTCTATTTATAGAAGTTGTATTTAAGTGTGCAATTTCTTCAAAACGCAACTCCTCCTGTCTTAAATCTTGGCTCACCCATCCTGTTCCCAGTGTTGCCTCTCTGCTCCTCTTCCTCCCCTCTCTCCATCCCCTTTACCCTCCTCTGTTTGTTTGGCTGCTGCACAAATTCTGCCCCTCCGTCCTCTCCAATTTGCCTCCTTCCCCTCCCCTACCCTGGTACCCTCGTTTTCAACAAGTAGCAAATTCTGAAGACCGTTAAGGGCAAAATGAGCACAAGAGATTCACTGAGATGCTCAAACTGCTTGAGAAGTGACATGCTCAGAAACAGCAAGGTAGGTAATTCTGCTGGGTTAGCCAATGTAGTTAATTTTGACACAACAGCTCCCTTGTAATTCTCTTCTTCAGGCTGTCTCCCCTCTCTCTCTTGGAGTCACTTAACAGTGGAGTTTGATTAAGTTAAGAAGGTAGCTACTTGATGACTGAGACTCCTCTGGCTAATCTGCTGCTCCCTTGAATACCTGTTTCCTTAAAGGAGCCATGTCCTAGACAGCAGCTGACTGGTCCAGCCTTCACTACCCCTAAAAGGGCACAGACAGCCCTGTTCACAGTATACTCCTTCCTACAAGCTCATGTACCACCAGTGTTACATAAACCACAGTTTGGGAACCACTGGTCTATTGCAACATGTCTGAGGCATAAAGAACCGCACATCGCAAAACAATGTTACTAATTTCCAAGAGTAGAAAAGCCTCTGTTCCTGTTTTGTTTTAAAAATGATTCGATTCAACACATTAAAGTTAAGGGCCAAACGGAATTTATTAGGGTTTGAGTACATGGTTAAAGTCACGTGATCTAAAAAGATCAGTTTTTATAGTTACTGTGCAGGTTTTGCACCTCTGATTATATACCATGCCAACTCACAGCTTCCTCCTTTGTCAGACATATTAATCTGAGCTATTACGGAGCTCTGTACAGGGTTCTAAATATTATTTTAATTGCACTGTTGCCTGGATTTGAATATGTTTTAGAACACAGCTTTTTAAAGTTAAATGCCCTCTCCACTTGCCTGACGTCTGTGTAATAGATTTGTTTTTTCCCCAAAAAAACTGACTTGCATACAGAACATCAAACTCATCTGGTGCTAATATTTTAGAATTGTTTCTCATTGGTTAAAATTTTTCCTCATTAAATCGTGCAGACTATTGACCTTTTTCTTACACAAGTGCTTCTTGTGTGAATGGCTTTCATTAGTCTGCTGCCATACTGTCTACTACTGCTGTTTCCCTCAGGCTTCACAAGCTAAGTAGAGTTGGAATGGGGAGGTATTCATATGAGAAGCCTCCAGAAAACAAACATGTTGTGGGAAGTGGTGTTGATGATTCAATAGATGGCAATCTTTCCTCTACGCTGCAGTCTTTTAGCCTTTGTCTCTACACAAGGGTTTTACCCACCCCTTCCCAAACCATGTAGACCCCTCAATCACGTGCTTATTTGTGCTTTGATCCCATGCTTCTTTGCGCAACTGGGGAGATGAGTTAAAGTTGGAACAGTTTGCACTGGTACTGCTATTTTTCACATCCCATCCTAAACTATTACTTAATGTTGTTTGTATGCTATGAAACAGCTGCTGGTTTACCCTGTCAAAGTCAGATTCAGGACTCACATAATTTGTCAGACCACTCTGTTTATTAGCAAAGCACTTTGCTAATGCACCCAGATGTGAGCCCCTCTCTGAGGCTCAAGATAACTTATTTATACAGCTAAGCCAAAGCCAATTTAACATAAGAGACAAAAGAAAGCAGAAACTGACAAATATACATACATATCTTATTTGCATACTAACGTTTACCAATCTCCTAGCTCAGTAGGAGCTCTAAATTAATTAGTTTGAGGACCCATTGTCTCGCACTCCTTAATGTTTCTCTTCCTGACAACTATATTTCAACAAACCCTTCAAGTAGCATTTCTTTAATGAATTATAATTTCAATATAATTCATTCTACTTTCACAATCCCTCCTTTTGGTCAAGCTACGCAATGACCAACAATGACTGGGTTCCACATATCGATCGTTCTTTATCTCTTTGTTCATCAGTGATATTTGAAATCATCAAATTAGCACTCTGGTTTGGGGCAGCTATCTGTGTAGCATGCCTGACACAATTTTGGATACAACAGGAAAGTAACTGAAAACATACAAAAATTATTAGGATTCCAAACAGGAGAGTTAGGGCTCCCTAAAACAACCAGTTTCCTATGCCAGAGAAATTGAAAAGGTTACTTAGCCACTTCCATAAAGAACTTGGCTCTTCGTGGGGAAGATATGCGATTTGTTCTAAGTGGCTAGCACGAGCTATTACCTCATTGGTGTTGTCTGGTGTATACACACAGCAGTCTTTTCCAATGAGAGCACAAGTCCCTCCTTTTGCCACCAGCACTTTGTCCAATGCCTGACAGTTTTGGAGGGCCATCTGTCAGATTGCCCCTGATTCTTTGGCCAGGGCTCTTAAACTTTCTCCGGTTTCATTTGCCATTATTTCAACTACTGCTTGTAACCTTAGGACCCTTTTTGCATGATGTATTACTCCCCCTAATGATATTAAGGAACTGCCAATGGCCTCTTCCCAGGTTAAGGGGCTTATGTTATTTACATACCATTGGGCATCTGTTAAGTCCCTTCTTTTTCGCCTGAAATTGCGGAGGCGTTCTCGAGGGAAGGTTCCTAGCACTCGGAATTGTGGGAAGAGTCAGGCGGGATAACAGATTCCTGACCAATTAGCTGGTAGTGCGGTATAAGCTCTGGTCCCACACACCCAGTGATGGCCTATTAAGGCCGGGAAGGGTAGGTTGCACCCATTTGTCATATAGGTGTTTGCAAAGGAGGAGTAGTATTCCCCAAAGGGTACAGGGTAATTCTCCTCACGAGGAGTGGTGTTATTTGCATGACATTGAAAGATTGTATTGTGTTCACTAAGGTTACTGTAGGGGGAACATGAGATTGATTTCTCTGTTTGATCCCAGGTTGAGAAAAAATTCATATCTCCATACCCGGCCCGCCACTTTTTAGTTTTGTTTGAATAATCCCATACACCATTGGCCACAATATGCTGAAGGCAACGGCTTTTCCCCAGATCCAGCCCTGTCCCATTACACACCCAACACCAATGACCTTTTCCCTCCACCACACTTATCCATTTAGATGCATTTATTCCCACTGCTTCCCAAGTGTCATTGCTGTTCCATATTTTGTTAAACGGACGAGGCCCTCCAGTGAGGTCTGAGGACTTGAGTGGGATAGCCAGGACAGGAACACCAGTTTGAGAGTGGGCTGGGATGTGGCTGCAGACCCAGCAATTAGAAATATTAAGGGTCTGAGCTATCCACACCTGCTGCTGGATAAAAGAATTGTCATCGTGGTCTCCCCAGACCGTAAGATACCAGCAGCCGAGGAACAGGCAGAGGCGCATGTTGGAGGCAAGGCTCTTCTGGTTCTGACAACCTCAACTGAGGGAACCACAGTCACGGTTTTACGCCCACCAAGCGCTAGGCTCGCTACTGCTTTTTTTTTTTTTTTTTTCATCGTCTGCTTCTGGCAACTCTTACGAGAGCGTAGATTGTAAGGTATTGCAGACTATTCCTCTACGTCTTCTTTTGGAGTCAAAATTGACTCTGCGTTGTCCTGAGGTGATGATTGGTTCTCTGGGGGTGGTGCCTTCTTACACTGTGAAGCATGTATCCACGCTGCGATGCCAGATAGTTTAACAGCCGTCTGTGTAGTAAGCAGTACCTGATGAGGACCCTTCCACCGGGGCTCCACGGCGTGCTTTCGATGATGGCGCCGTACGTAGACCCAGTCACCTGGCTCTAGGTTGTAGCACGTGTCGGAGGTGGGTTCCGTGGGCCAGGCGACTCGAACCTATGAATGGAAGTGACATACAGCTTGCATTAGTCCCTTGCAATACTGAAGGAGTGCACTGTGAGGCAAATCTGGAACGGGAGTGATGGTAGTCATAGCTCGCGTAGGGCGTCCCATAACAATTTCAAAAGGGACTTAATTTATGACTTTGGGATGGAGTGGATCTCATGTCCATAAGGGCTACTGGCCAGCTTAATCCTGTAGAGTCACAAATTTTAGCAAGCTTATTCTTAAGTACACCATTTGGTCTTTCAACTGCACCTGCACTCTGTGGGTGGTAGGGACAGTGCAACAGGTGTTTGATATGCAATATACGGTCCAGGTGTTGAACAAGTTGTCCAGTAAAATGTGTACCCCGATCACTGGACAGAGTAGCAGGAATTCCCTTGGCAGGCATAATATGATTTAACAAACATTTGGCAACAGACAGTGAGTCAGCCTTGCGACAAGGAGAGGTTTCAATCCAACCGGAGAATAAACATACCATAACCAATATAAATTCATATTGTTGACACTTAGGCATTTTGTGCAAGAATGGTGCTTGAGGCCTGAGAGAGAGAACCCCTGGGCCACTTTTACAGGTTTACCAATATTATGGCTTTGGCAAATGGTACAGGCTGCACAGTGGCGGGCTGTAAAAGAGCTAAAATGGAGGGGCCCACCATCCTGTCTTTGTTACAGCAGAGACCATCCCCTCCTTTCCTACATGCGAAACACTGTGTAGCAGGGCGGCCAGAGATGGGTAGAGTGAAAAGGGGGCTATAAAGGTGCCAGTAGGCGAGTGCCAAAAGGAATCGGGATGTAGAGAGCAACCTTGGGCAACCCAGGATTCTCTCTCAGTTTCTGGGGCAGAGTCTTGGAGCAGGGCGAAGTCAGTGAGGGACCAGGAGGGTAAGAGGAGAGCGGAGAACAAGGGAATCAGCCATTTCGACTAGGCGCTCTGCAGCAGCCACAGCACGCAGGCAGGGGGGTAAGCCTTGGGCAACAGGGTCTAAAGTGGCAGAGAAATAAGCCACTGGGCGGTTCTTTTCTCCGTGCATCTGAGTGAGAACTCCAAGTGCACACCCAGATTGTTCGTGGCAGAAAAGGGTAAAAGGCTTAGAATAGTCAGGCAGCCCTAAGGCAGGGGCAGAAGCCAAACCCTGTTTGAGGGAAACAAAGGCAGAATTGGCCTCAAGGCCACGGCATGGGGTCAGGCACAGAGAATCGAGTGAGTTCCTGGAGAGGTTTTGCAAGGGAGGCATATTGGGGAATCCATTGTCTGCAAAATCCAGCCATGCCTAAAAACTTCCGGACCTGGTGTGGGGAGCGAGGTCGGGGAAAGCTAAGGATAGCTTGGACGCGGGTGGGAGAAAGTGCACGGGAACCCTGGGAGAGGAGAAAGCCAAGGTATGTGACAGAAGCTTGACAGAGTTGTAGTTTAGAGCGAGAAGCTTTGTGACCCTTATTTGCTAGGGCAGTAAGGAGCACTGAAGAGTCAGTTTCAGAGGCAGACAATGAAGGGGAACAGAGGAGTAGATCATCTACATATTGGACTAGTGTGGACCTGGACGGGAAAACAAGGTCAGCAAGGTCTCGGGCTAATGCTTGGGAAAAATATGACGGGCTTTCAGTATACCCCTGGGGCAGTGTGGTCCATGTGTACTGTTGCCCCTTGTAAGAAAAGGCAAACAGGAACTGGGAGTCAGGGTGAACCTGGACAGAAAAGAAAGCAGAGCACAAACCAACAACAGTAAAATGAGTTGCATCTGGTGGGATAGAAGCCAGAATCTTTGAGAGAGGCAAGTTTTGATTCTGTCCACCTATGATTTGCCTCTTCCCACCACTGCATGAAACAATCAACCTCTCCTTTTGCTAATTTAGTTTTAGGTTGGCTGAGTTTGTCTTTTAAGACGTCTACTCGGTCTTTGTCCCAAGATCCTAACAGTGGCCACTGAATTTTGGGATTCTCCTGAGTTAGCCTTTTGCATTCCCATACACCTCTTTCCCCCCCGCCCCTCCCAGGTCAGCCTTGTGAAGCCATCCCCCACACATGTCATGAGGTTTTCTGTTCATTAAAACACAAAAATGCTAGCAACAAGACAAACACCACAGACAAACAACACAAAACCTAGATCCATGGTATTTTGAGTTTTTCTTCTGCTGGTGCCAGCTTGCTTGTAAAGTCTAAAAACAAAAGAAACAATTTCCACCCCCCTGGTGGGGACAGATTATTGCTTAATAATAATACCACTTTCTTTTACAAATTTCCTTGCTAATTGCAGGAAAAACAGAAGAATTACCTCCAGACTGTACTTATTTTGTTCTATAGTCAGGCTAGTGAATTACCCCACTCACTGATCATCTATGAAATTCATGAGGTGGTATACCTCAGTTTCCCCTCTTGTGCAACAGACCATGATTGCAATAGTTTCTCTGCTGTACCAAGCTATAAGTTTATTCTCAGGTAATAGCTGAGACACAGCTTCAGACTTTAGCACTATACACACACACAAAATTCTCTTTTGTCTAACATTCCTTGCACTGTGATTACTCTTTTACACAACTGTACCCCGATTACACTTCCATCTTGTACAACTAGACACAACCAGGAGCAGCCAAGTTAAGTTCCAATAGAAACCCCTTACATCCTTTAGTGATTTTGATTACATTACGCAATAGTCAAACAATTTTGATCAGATTCTCTCTCTGCCTGCTGCAGTCCCTTATAGACCATTTCTGTGGGAAAAGGGCCCATTTTCCCTCAGAATAGCTGTAAAGGCTTCTGGGGACAGAAGCGTAGTGGTGGTAGTAGCCACTCTACCTGACCCCCTTAGCCTAGACCATTTTTCCAGAAATTTACAGGAGTCCGGACTCTTCCTAAAATACATAAACTGAGCCGGCGTTCCTTTAGGGAACTGTCCCGACTTAGAAGTCTGGTTACCCATACAGGAGGACTTTACACACCAATCACACAAGAAGGAAAGTCGGGTTCGTCAGAGCGATGCCCGGTGCAACACACAAAAGGAGCCCACAGGCTACTGCCTCAATCGCCCTTGCTTTCACACCAAGGGTTTTACCCAAGGCGCAGTGCGGCTGCGATTGTGCATATTTCACTCACTCAGACCGTGGGGACAGGAACCTTTTGGTCAGCCGATCCCCGGACGGAGACAGCGCCCAGACTCAAACACAGCACAGGGAGGACGGATAGACACAGAGACAAGACAGTCCTCAGTCTGGTCAAAACACAGAAATAATTACCTGACCAGATTCCTGATGTCGGATCCCTACCAGAACAGAGTAGGAACCAACAGGTTCGATGGCGTAGACTTCACTGTGGTCATGCACCCTTCCGTTCTGGCGGAGGACCGCTCGGGCCAAATGCCCAGGTGCCGGCTTGCCACAGCCGTCCTAAGAACAGTCAGGAGTCACACGGCCCCAGTGAAGATGGTTGCCATCTCGGTGGAACCTCCAAATTGTCAAAGTCAGATTCAGGACTCACATAATTTGTCAGACCACTCTGTTTATTAGCAAAGTGCTTTGCTAATGCACCCAGATGTGAGCCCCTCTCTGAGGCTCAAGATAGCTTATTTATACAGCTAAGCCAAAGCCAATTTAACATAAGAGACAAAAGAAAGCAGAAACTGACAAATATACATACATATCTTATTTGCATACTAACGTTTACCAATCTCCTAGCTCAGTAGGAGCTCTAAGTTAATTAGTTTGAGGACCCATTGTCTCACACTCCTTAATGTTTCTCTTCCTGACAACTATATTTCAACAAACCCTTCAAGTAGCATTTCTTTAATGAATTATAATTTCAATATAATTCATTGTACTTTCACACCCCCTAATGGCATGGTGAAGTGACCTCTCTATATCCCTTACCTACCATGCAATAGTGTTGTAATCTATAGTTAGTTAATGATTGTACAGTGTTTTGAAACCCACGGCTGAAAGGTGCTATATTTGTATTACTGTAGCACCTAGCAGCCCCAGTCCTGGACCAGGACCCCACTGTGCTAGGCACCGTACAAACACAGAACAAAAAGACAGTCCCTGCTCCAAATAGCTTATAATCTATACAAGCCCTACGCCCTCTGGAGACTCTCCATACTGGGAGAATCCTCTTTGTGCTATTTGAGCATCCCAAAGGGAGTGGCACCTGGCAGAAAATGTTCCCTCAGCCTCTGGTGATCAGTGCACAGTCTAACACAAGTACAAAAGCTGGTCTGGAGAAGTAACAATTTATTTTTAAAATGAACATTGTTCTGTGTATCACTGCGCCAGAAAATGTTGTCCCTCAATGAGTCCTTCCCTTTTGACTTCAGGGGCAGTACTGGGGGTACAAGGAAAGCCAGATTCCCTTGCTGAACCAAAGGCTGCAGACTCTGCCTTTGCTCTTAGCAAGGCCTCTATCCTGGCATTGTTTTTGTCTTACACCGAACTCTCAGTGATTTTAGTAGGAGTTCTGCATGAGGAATGCTCTCTGGAGATGACCCCGAAAATACAGTTCTGAAGAATATCCTCAAGAGAAATGGAAAAGATGGTCTAGTGAATTGGGTGCTAGTCTGAGACTTGTGGGTTTATTTTCCTGCTCAGTCACAGATTTCTTGTGTGTGCCCTTGGGCATGTCACTTAGGGTCAAATTTTTCCAAAGGCATTTAGGCACCTAAAGATACAGATAAGCACTTAGTGAGATTTTTTTGAAAGCACCTAACCAAGTTAAGTATCTAACTCCTATTGATTTAAATACCTTTTGAGGATCTGGGCCTCTGTGCTTCAGTTCCCCCTCTGTAAAACAGGGATAATATTACTTTCCTACCTCAGAGGCGTTTTGTGAGGACAAATACATTAAAGATTGTGAGGTGCAATCTCACCATGGTAATGCAGGCAGAGCACGCCTTAGCTAGTGCATGGTAGAAATTGTGCTTAATTGTTTGAGGAAGAAAATGTAATATGTTTTGAATTAATATAAACGCAAGCATATCTTACCGTCTATCACTAGTCATTCAGCCTTTCATTGACTTTTTACATTTGCTGCACTGTGTCTTTTGGTTTTTGGTACCACCCTGAGCGAAAGTCATCCCTGAAGTGCTATTTTGAGGGTGTAAGTGGTGCCTAGACCTTGTGATGGCTCTCTGCACCGCATATGCATGTATGTATGTAGTTCTGCTGAATCCTAAGGCAATGATTTAATGAAAGAAAAATCTAAAAGAAAGTCTTTTTTCACAATATATAAGATAAACAAATGTTAAATCCTCAAGTGTGCATGAAGTGAGCTTGGTGTGTCTGAGAGGTGAAGCTGGACATTGTTGGGGGCTTAGTGACACCAACCATGACACATCCTTGCACGGGTGGCTCATCCCCAGCATACGTCAGAGTAGTAATACTTTTCTAAGCTACACCAGCAGAAGCAGCTCCCTATGCTAACCCAGGATGGCAAGAGTACACTTCGGCTGTGCCTTGGTGCGCTCCCTGTGCTGGGGCAATGCTCAGATGTCTGTTTAAGGCAGCAGTAAGTCCACTTTGAGTGGCTGGAGGAGGGCAAAGGGGACTTACTGCAGAGCAGAATAGGGCCCTACCTGTATAGCTGAATTTAAAAGAGTTTGTTTTATCTTTCAGGAGACTATGTACATTGAAGAAAACCCCTATAAGAATGATATGATCTCTTTGATTGTCTCTCTGAAAGAAAAGGTTGGGGCTTTGGCTAAAGCTCTGCGCATATTTGAGGTAAATATTTTGCTTTTCTCTGTGTCTTTAAAATATCAGGACTTCCAGTGCTACCCCCCTGTTTTCAAATGATCCTGGGCTGGGGGGTGTTTCTTTTCTGGGGTCTAATTTTCCTTGATTACTTTCAGCTGAGAGATGACTTTTTTAAAAAAAAGCCCCTCAAAACCAACTCTTCAGTCACTTGTGCAAGGGTTAAAAAAAAATCTGAATTTTTCCCATTCTCAAAAAACGATTTAGCGAACAAAATGTACCTGAGAAGTAGTTGCATTTGACTAGCTTGTGGAGTGTGCCTGTGGATGTGTCCCTATATTTCATACCTATGAATGTATAGAGATTATAATCAGGCCTGATTCTTCACTTCCTTGCACCCTGTGTAGTCACTGACACTTGTACAAAGTGAGTGCATACTCTGTGTAAAATGCGATTGGATCAGAATGGCAGCGTTTTACATCCACTTTGCAGAGGTGCTTAGCACTACACAAGATGTGAGGCAGTTGAGAATCAGGCCCAGGATATGGGCTCCTGTGGGAAGAAAGGAGCTGCATTGCTGTTTAAAACGTCATCCATGCACATGCACACACATTTCCCCAAATGTCATGGATAATGTTTAAAAAAAGCCCATGGAATTCGTGACACCTTTGACAGCCTTCGTTGTGACACATAGGGCTGTGAACATAATTCCAAGCAAATCCACTGGTTTCTTAGGTTTTTAGAACTTTAATATTAATCAATTGTTTCTTTGCGCAATTGTTTAGGCAGATTACTGTAATGAACTGCAGACTACATATTTTCTATTAGAAAATTGAATTGACTAGTAAATGAAAGGCATAGTACAAATGGAAACAAAATGTCCCAGGACATCTTCAATTCATTAAATGGAAGGGGAGTACATAACTATCAGAGCTAGTGTCAGCCTGTGAATTGCAGTATGGCCCTTTGACAGTATTTCCACTTTTTAGCGACATGCACGTCCTGAGGGGTTGTTTACACATACAGTTGTTTCTCATTAACTAACTCCATGTGTGGATATTTACACAGAGATACAGTGACTCTGCGCTGCTCCCAGGTGCCTGTCTCGGCACATTTGCCATGCTCCTATTGATCCCATCCATATTCCTGTCCTGTGGTAAGAATAGGAACAAGAGAATGATCGGCATGATCTTATATGAGCAAAGACTTATGAATCTGGAGGGGGATGAGGCTATACTCAGCACTCTCCCTGTGACACCACCCCCAGCCCCCCGCCCTCTTCCCACCACGGCCATGACCATGGAACACCAGAGAGGCAGAGTCTGGACAGAGGAAATTTGACAGATGGGGGGCATGATGACATTTACACTCAGCCTACCCAGCCCTCACTTTCAATAGGAGTTCAGCCAAAGGAGCAGGTTTTCCATTTTTTTTTTCACCCCTTCCACTGCATGAAGCAGAGGGGATGAAAATGGCTTTAGTGTTCAGGTTAGAAACAGCTTTGTTGGTCACATCTTTTTCACTCAATTGAGGGTGTACAGGGGACATCTTTTTTTCTTACTGGGGGAGCCTGTCTGCAGGCACCATGTCTGGCTTGGTGGTATTCCTTGGGCCCTTCTCAAAGGAGACTGCACATGGAAGAAATCTATGGATTTCTGGTTGTCTATGGGCATGTTTAAGCCTCCTTAATCTGTTTAAAACCATGCCACATTTGTGCATGAAATAGGGGGTGGGGAAAGCCAACACAAAGGCTACAAAATATGGTTCAAATGAAATTGTTCCTTGGAACTGAGCCTGCATTCTATGAATCTGTTGCCTACTAAAGCTAAGCCTAGTCCCCCACAGAGATCTTCATATTGTGGTTCGAGGACCAGTGTGATGCATTTGGAGCTGCTCCGTAATAATTTATGACTATTGTGTGTTGGCCTGGCTATTGGCATGTTTTCTGTGTGGCTATATTGGGTTAAATCAACAGGAGAGAGTGTATGGGGAGGGGGGACGGGGGGAAACAAACAGGAAAGGAAAAGAATAGCTCCTGATAACTCCCAAGAGTTTGTGGAGAGTGATAGCTTTGGCATTGACCCTTCTCTATTAGCTGTGGTAATTTTTGACTCCTCTTCAGCCAGCCTACAAAACTAGTTTGGACCAGGACAGGAAAAGGCCAGCTGTCACAGGCTGACTAGCCCCTTTGAGAGGGAGCAGGGTTCAGTGCATCTCTGATTACTGCTGCTCAGCTGGGCTTAAGGGAAGGCACCTGGGGGCTGTAATACTTTGGTCTAATTTTGGTTGTTGAGGTTAGTGTGTGGGTGCTGGTGGCCTGTGATATACAGAAGGTCAGACTAGATGATCTTGTGGTCCATTCTGGTCTTAAACTTTGATTCACATGGGCCTTATAAAGGGAAAGACACCAGCAAGGAAAGGGCTGCCTTCAGGCATAACATTAAAGAGATTGATTAGGGAGAAAAAGAAGAGTGAACCCGGCAAGAGGTAGCCAGAGTCCTGGGCTAGAGAAACTTGTCTCCAGGCGAGTTCTGAGAAGGCAGCATCTGGGGACAGGTGGCAGGATGTATAATATTAAAAACACAGTTCTTAATATTAATCCTAGAAAGTCATAGAATTGTAGGGCTAGAAGCGCCTGGAGAGATCATCTAGTCCCTTTCCTCTGCACTGAGACAGACAGGACGAAATAAACCTAGACCATTCCAGACAGGTGTTTTGTCTAACCTGTTCTTAACCTCCAATGGTGGAGATTGCACAACCTCCCTTGGTAACCTGTTGCAGTGCTTATCTATCCTTCTGCAGTTTTTCCTAATAGCTAACCTAAGTCTTCCTTGCTACAGATAAAGCTAATTATTTCTTTGCCTGCTTTCAATGGACATGGAGAACTGATCACCATCCTCTTTACAACAGCCCTTAAAATGTTGGAAGATTATCAGATCCCCACTCAAGACAAATAAAACTGGGCACGTTGAAACCTTTCTTCATAGGTCAGGTTTTCTCAACCTTTTATCATTTCTGTTGCTTTCCTCTGGATTCTTTCCAATTCGTTCACATTTTGTAAACTGTGGTGCCCCGAGCTGGAGACAATAGTCCAGCTGAGGCCTCACCAGTGTTGTGTGGAGCAGAAGAACTACCTCCTGTGTTCTACACATGACATACCTGTTAATATACACCTGAACATTAACCTATTTTGCAACTGCTTCACATTGTTGGCTCATATTCAATGTGTGATCCATTATAACTCCCAGATCCTTTTCTGCAGTACAACTAGCTAAGCAGTTATTTCCCATTTTGTAGTTTGTGCATTTGAATTTTTTTCCCCTCCTAAGTGCAGTAATTTACACTTGTCTTTAGTGAATGTCATCTTGTTGATTTCAGACCAATTCTCCCGTTTATCCAGGTTACTTTGGAGTCTAATTCTGTCCTCCTGAAGTGCTTGCAACCCCTCCCAGTTGATGTCATCCACAAATTGTATGAGTATACTCCCTAATGAAAATATTGACTAGTACTGGACCCAGGACAGATCCCTGCAGGACCCAACTAGATATGTCCTCCCAGTTTGACAGCAAACCATTAATAACTATTCTTTGATTATGGTTTTTCAACCAGTTGGGCACCCACTTTACCGTAATTTCATCCAACCACATGTCCCTGGTTTAGAGAAGAAGCTTGTCTCCAGGGAGAGGGAGCACTCAGCATCTGGGGAAAGGTGGCAGGGAACATAATATGCTGAGACAAGACATTTGTCCTCCAGAAGAAGAACCTGGCGAGAGATCACCTGGCCACAAAGGTGGTGGGGGAAGTGGGATATTTAATCATTGAGCAGTATGGTTTAAAACCATTCAAGGAAGAAGAGCCCAGGAATAGATGAACTGGAAGAACTGTAAGGAGAGAGAGAGAGAGAGAGAGAGTGCGCACTATTGTTGCTTGACATAAATAGGGTAAATCTCTCTGTTTTGGGGGGGAATGATAATGTAACCTTTTATTAATAAACAAGGCTGGCATGGGCACAAACACAGGTAAGCCTGTTGTAATTCTTATATGGAGTCTGTAGTTCCATGGCCACCACTTGCCTCTACTTCCCTTTCATTAGGGCCTTTAAGAATTCACAAAGTTGCTAGTCACCTTCTCAGCCCCAAATTCTTTAATTCACTCTCCACCAAGCTGGCAACAAAGCTTGTCAAAAACAAAACAAAGTCCCAAAACAATCCTCAATTCCAGAGCCATGCAATCGCCTCTCTTAGGCTTCCATAGCTTACTGGCAGGCCTCCTACCTCTGGTAGTCTCAGATACTCTCAGTCACACTCTTCCCTTGCCCCTTCCTGCTGCCTTTTATATTTTAATGACCTGATTTCTCTCAGGTGGCATTCATCTTGTAATCATGGCTGGCTTGGTCCCAGGTTTTCTAGCCCACAGGGCAAGCCACCCTGTTACAGAGTCCCTAATGGGGAGGAGAGGAGGAAGGGACACTGCAGAGCCACACTTTGCCAGAAGGATGAATGGCAGGGTAGGCCTGTCCTATTACAGCCACGAGCATAGGATACCAAAAGATCTTTGGCATGTTTAAAAAGGAACATTGTGTCAAGAGAGGGGAAAGTTGTTTGTGGGAACCAGACTGCAACCCAGGCACCCGCTGGAGGTGTCAGAGGAATTAGGCCAGCTTAGGTTACCGGCAGGGGGCAGTAAGCAATTGTGTAACACAAGCATTAGTGTAGATATTTGTTTTAAAATCAGTTTTCTCAAAAAGCTTTGTTCCTACAGTTAAACAAATGACATTTTGGTTTTAAGAAGTTGGCTTAGTCACTATATACCCCACTGGTCACAGAATCCTGAAGGGAAGAGTTGCAGAGGCCGATCCTATTCGAACCTGCTTGGTAAGCATGGTTGATACACAGGGAACTGAAGCCTATGGCCCGGTCTAGGAATGGGAATATTGCAGAATTCCACCCTAGGGGAGGTAAGGGCATGAGGCCGGACACCTGAGGGGGTGCACTCAGAGCAACCCAAAAGGGGATAGAGGTGCAGCTAGCCCTGCAACGGTGACACCAAATTTAAGGGAATCTCAATGTCCTTTTGGGGTCCACTGTATTTATTGTATGCAAAGAGCCCTCAAGGTCATGTCTGTGACTGAGGGACTGTCCATATGCACTGTTGTGTAATTTTGTGCTTTGAAACTGAGCTCTTGTTTTAGTACAATTCCCACTTGTATCCAGAAGTGGTATCTTTTGGTATCCTGTGTTCATGCACTGCACCCCTCCTATTAATAGGAATTGATATTTTATCTGTTAGAATGTTACCACCAGATTTGAATAATTTCTATGTAACTGCTTCTATGCATCTGACTGCTTTAAATTCAAACCAGGTTTGGGTAGATCTGTTTTTTGTCTTATGTTTATTCCTGATTTATATTCTTTCAATCAGTTTTCAGAGCCAGGTCTGTGACTCTGAGAAGTGCAATCAGCCAACGTGGATAACCATTCTGGTCCCCAACAAAGGATGGGGTGCATGAGCAGGGTGACCATGTATCCCTTTAAACTGGGAATCTCTCTGTTTTCAGCAACAGGCGTAGAGCCATGTTTTTAGAAGTGCTGAGCATGCTCAGCTGGGACCAGATTTTCCAAGAGAGTTCGCTCCCATTTAGGCAGCAAAATAAATGGCCACATTTTCAGAAGACCTCAGGACATGGAGTGCAAATTGAGATGCTGAGCTCTCTTGAATATCTAGCCCTAGTGTTTTGTCCATGCTTTATAAGTTGTGGGACAAAACGTCCAGGCCAGATGGAACACTAGAATGGTGCCCTGAAGGAGTCATCAACCAGCTGAGCTGATGAACCAGGCAGCAGGCTGGCTGAGTGCATTTGTTCCTCAAGCATCACTCAGTACCCAGTCCTGCCACCATTTGCTACCCGGCTCTACTTCCACCCCCAGAAGGTGGTTTGAGCATTGGCCTGCTAAACCCAGGGTTGTGAGTTTAATCCTTGAGGGGGCCATTTGGGATCTGGGGCAAAAATTGGGGATTGGTCCTGCTTTGAGCAGGGGGTTGGACTAGATGACCTCCTGAGGTCCCTTCCAACCCTGGGATTCTATGAAGGTTTCCCAGTGAGCCTCCCAACCCATCCTCCCCTGCAGGGTGAGCCAAATCCTCATGGAGTCAGAGGCTCATTCTTAAATTGAGCTGTGAATCCAGCTCCACCATTATAAGCAAGTGGTTACAAACCTAACCTGAGCCAGATTCTATGTATCCACTATCCCTGCCCCAGAGGCGAGTACCAGACTATATGGCAATCCATTTGGGAGATGAAAGGAAGCCTGTTTCCCTGTCCTTATTTACTACAGTCCAAATCTAGTCCCCATTAAAGTAAAAGGGAGTATTTCCCTTAACTTCAGTAAGCAGTGGATTGGTGATGACATTATGCCTGTGAGAACTGTTATTCGCCAAAATGTTTGTGGAAAGAGAAGTGCTGCAAATGTGTATCTGTGCACAAATATGCATGCAAATCTTAAGGAACTGATATGGCTCCCATTAGTGTGATATGGCTCCCATTAGTGTAACATCAGAGCACCTCACAATCTTTAATGTCTTCACAACACTGCTGTAAGTTAGGGAAGTACTAGTCCTCTTTATTTTGCAGAAGGGGAAAAGAATTGAGGCACAGAAAGACTGACTAAGTGACTTGCCCAAGATCACATAAGAAATCTCTGGAACTGAACAGAGTCCAGATTTCCTGTGTCCTAGGCTAGCCTCCTAACCATTGGACCATTCCTCTTCTGTGACACCCATGTGTCTGTTCTCAAGTACTCATGTCTGTCTCTCTCTCTCTCTCTCTGAAGTTGGGATCTGAAAGCTCTTTGTGGGTTTGGGAGTAAACCAGTCAGGTAGCAGAAGCAGTACCTTGTGACTAAGGTGACCAATCACATACCATCAATAGCTGCTGGTTCTGCCAGCCTTAGTCATGGTGAAAAGTATTCATCCTGTCTTACTGATCTTAATGGGACTATGTAGAAAGCAAGGTACTGCCCCTTGTAAGTAAGGGTGGCAGAATCTGCTTTTATGCTGTAAAGAAACATGTAGGAAGTCACTAGTGGCTTTGACCACAAGAATGATTTTACAGTGTGGTAGACAAAATATATATATATATCTCCCTGTGCAGAAAATCATGGCTGGATTAAATCAGGGGTGAAAGTAAGTTAGAGGACTTACCGGTACGGAGTCCTGAGCAGGGTGCGTGGCCTCAACCGGAAGAGGCAGGGCCTTAAATCCCCAGGCCCTTTAAATCTTGATTTAAAGGGCCAGGGCTCCAGCTGCGGTAGTGGTGGCTGGGAGCCCAGGGCCCTTTAAATCACCCCCGACCTACCAGCTGCAGAGGCGGCTGGGAGCTCCAGGGCTCGGGGGCGATTTAAAGGGCCCAGGGCTCCAGCTGCCGCTACCGCAGTGGAGCCCCAGGCCCTTTAAATTACTGAGGAGCCCTGGGGGCTCCCGGCTGCCACCACTACCCCCAGGCTCTGGGCTATGGCAGAGCTTTAAAGGGCCTGGGGCTCCGCTGTGGTAGCAACTGTCGGAGCCCCAAGCCCTTTAAATCCCCACCTGAGCCCTGCTGCCAAAGCCCTGGGGTAGCAGTGGCCGGGCTCCACCGGGCATTTAAAGGGCCCCGGGGCTCCAGCCACCGCTACTGCCCCAGCCCTTTAAATGCCCGCCAGAGCCCCACTGCTGCTACCCCAGGCTTTGGCAGCAGAGCTCAGGTAGGGATTTAAAGGGCCCCGGGAGGGTAGCGGGGCCTGGAGCTCCAGGGCCGTTTAAATCCCAGCCTGAGCCCTGCTGCCTGAGCCCTGGGGTAGCGGTGGTGGGGCTCTGGTGGGGATTTAAAGGGCCCCGGAGCTCCAGCCGCTGCTACTGCCCCGGGGCCCTTTTAATCCCTGCCAGAGCCCTGCTGCCACTACCGCGGGGCTCAGGAAGCAGGGCTCAGGCCGGGATTTAAAGGGCGCCAGGGCAGTAGCAGCGGCTGGAGCTCTGGGGCCCTTTAAATCCCACGCCAGAGCCCTGCCGCCGCTACCCCAAGGCTTTAAATTGTCCTCTCGGAAAGCCGGTCCTGGTACAGTGCACCAGCTCTTACTAGTATGCCGTACCGGGGCCTACCAGCTTACTTTCACCTCTGAATTAAATACTGGCCATGTGAAATAAAGAAAATCCTGCCCAGAGCCAGATGGATTAAAATGTTTACTAGTAAAAAAAAAAAATAGGGTGGAATAATATTGTAATGCTGACAGACCTGATCATCGTCGGGTTTGAACCTGGGGTCACTGGAACTTAGTGCATGAGCCTCTACTGCATGAGCTAAAAGCCATATGACTGTTAGCTTAGGCTGTAGAGCAGACTCATTAATCAATCAATCAATCTCTCTCTCTCTCTCTCTCTCTCAGTGGTCTTGACACAACACCACACCCAAGAGGTGTGTGGGTTACAGTATGATGCAAACTGTTACCTCACGTTCAAATAGAAATCACCCTGCTTTTGTTGAGTAATGTTCTTTTCACATAGCAGAATTTCACCCTCAGGATCAGGTTCTGATCGCTTTGCTTGCACAGTGCAGCACATTTGATTTACATGGCTGTTCTCATGCAGTAGGTTGTTGCATCATGTGAGTAAAGATACTGGAACCTGGCCCAGAGGTAAATGGTAACACTGAGTCAGACCCTTTGCCTTCTGAGCCAACAAAGATGACTCTGGTAATTTTTTCTCTGTTTAGGGAGTTAACTGTGTGGTCAACAAACAATGACCACTTTGAAGTTTATCTCTTTGACCATCGTGAATGTACTGGGCTTTTGCTGAATTTTGGATTGTTTCCAAAACAAGAGGAAAAGCATACAGGTTACGCAGGCATGGGCACATTTTGCAAAGCAATCTGTCCCTAGAATTTAACTCAGTACGTTAGTGGGATAAATGGGACCTCTCCCACTTCAGCGCACATACAACTCCCAGTATACCTATTTCCACTACAACAAGCACCAGCTATCAACCCTTCCTTTGCTGCTCTGATCTAGACACTGCAGAGGGGTCATTTCATAGCATTTAACTTCAAGACAGAAAGCACTGTGACATACTGAGTTAATGCTAACGAGGGCTGTGCAAATTATTGTGTTTTCCCCCCCCAAAAAACAAAAATAAAAGGCGTTTCTCAGTGATACAAAAGATGAAAAAAATTATTAGTTTCAGGTCAGATGAAATGTTTCATTTCAATGTTGAGCATTTTGAATGCTTTTTCATTTTATTAAAAGCAAAGGACAATTAGAAATACCATTCACAAAACCACAAGAGGAGGTAGGCTCAGTTGTGACCTTGCCCTTGGTCCTGCGCAAGGGGCAGTGGCTAGCTCCTTTCTCTCAGGAGCAGACAAGGGAAACAGACTGTGACTCAAAGTAACTATCTGGTTCCTGGTTCTGCCGTGCTCCAGGAGGAGAGAAATCTGTACTAGCCTTACACCAAAGGCAGATTACTTCCCAGGGCATGCTGGCTCAGTTTAACTGGCTGCCACACGAAAATGGGCAGGGCAGTTGGGAGAAGGGGCAGAGCCCTGTGTGCTTTGTACAAAGCTGCATGATTCATGGCTGTTTAATTTGTATTTAATACATTCAGCAAACTCTGATCTCATGGGCTTTGGCACTTAGACACTGCTGTGATGAGTGCCTGAGGACAGAGGGTCTCAGAATGGTTGTCACAACTCCCCAGAAGTGTCAGGAGGTTGTGACCACTCTGCCCTTTCCCCACTGCTGAATGGAAGGGTTCCTGACTAGATATCAGCTAGACAAGAGGGGTGTCATGGAGGGGTGAGGGTGGGGTCCCAGTAGGGGAAAGGGGGTTGCAGTATGGAGACAATTGAGAACCCCTGCCTTAAACAAACAGAGCCTAAACGAACTCTCCCTGACCAAAATGAAAGTTTCTGCATTGACTTTGAGGAAGCTATTCAAAGGCACAAATGGAAATTAGGCTCCTAACTCTCATTGACTCTCAGTGGGAATCAACTGCTTAACTGTCATGTGTGCTTTTTGAAAACCTTCCCTTTTAATGGGACTTGAATGTAGCCCACAGCTAGTCAGGGTTAAAAACTGCAGCACGTCATTTTACATGCTCTTTCTTACCAGCTTTATATAAATGTTCCCTCTGGGAGTATTTACTCAGTGTCTGAGTGAAAATTCAGTAGTTATGCAACCACCTTGTAGGAACGTCATGATGGGTCTGAGGTCGCTTAGTGACAAGGGTCATGGAAACAAGCTACAGATGGATGTTGATAGCTGTTCTTGGTTTTTAAGAATCGAGTACAGGGGTGTGTGGTAGCTCACAGAGGGAAGACACAAATGCGCTGTTGGAAACAGTAGCCGAGAACTATCGCTCCCCCTTAAGGCTTCCTAATAGAGTTGTGAAAAACATGTGTGAAAATGGAACCTCTCCAATGAAGGATGGGCCAACGTCTACCACCAGTGACACCTGCGGTATTGCCAACTCCAGTCATTCAAAAAGCATGAGACTGATTCCCCCCCCACAAAAAAATCCTGACTTTGTCTTAAAAATCATGAGACTTTTAAAAATCATGTTTTCAGGCTTTTTTCTGCAACCATGAAGGCTAGATGCTTACTCCCTCCCCCCCCCCCCGCACCCCCCGTAAGGAAGGTAAAATTTTAAGCTCCAGGAGTGAGGCCTTTAAGCAAAACAATAACTGTGGTGAGACTCAGGCTAAAATCATGGGAACTGGCAACCCCACTGAAGACTGGAGGGTTACATAGCGCAAAGTGAGAGCTATCATTGACCCTAACAGTGAAATCTGTTATAACTGGTTACTACATGATAATGCTGAACTTATAAATGACAAGTGTTGTGCCTTTAAATAAATGCAAGGCAGACAGCTATACGCTTACAAGCATCTCTGCAACGGAGCAACTCTGACAGGGGACTGACTCATGTGCTGAAGCCCCTTTCAGTTGGCCAAATAATCATAAAGGAGCCATAAATCCCACATCTGGAAGACCCCCATGCAGCAGGTTTTCCACAGCAGGCTGAAGTCAGGAGGAGGGCCTGCTGAGGTAGGAGGGGGACTGGCCAGGGTGTGCCCACCCCTGGGGGATTCTGCACAGCCGCAATCGGAGAGAGGAGCAATTGCAGCACAAGGGCACAAGTTAGTCTGAACCATGTGCTGAATTGGCCCCTGTTGTTCCTGAATAGGGGAGATGCAAGATGTCCCCTCTCTGTCCCTGTGGTACCACTGGCACAAGGGTGAATCTGAGCCAGGGGCATTAGGCGTTAAGGTGTGAACTACAGTCTTGTCAACCCCGAACGTTCAAAAATCATGACTTGGGCCCCAAAATCATGAGATTGACTTAAAAATAATGAGGGTGGTTTTTGTTTGTTTTTTTAAAGAAATAATACACCCGAGGAGGAGTATTTTTTATTTGCCTTCTGGTTTCTGAGCTTTTAGAGGATACTCATGTCAAGTTTACAAGCTTTTGTCTGCAACCAGGAGGGCTAAAAACAACTTTTTTAAAAAACCACTAACCCCCAAATTCTCCTTTTGGCTCCAGGAGCTGGAGCTTTAAGTAAAACATCAAATATCATGAGACTAACAATAAAATTGCAAGAACTGGCAACACAGACTACGTCCTACTGAGTTCTGACTCTGATTATAAAATATAATTACAATACCATCAGGAGACACCAGGTGGGGAAGTTGTACCAAAATGAAGTTGGGTGCTGAATAGAAACTCAAGTAACAGAGCTGCTGTAAATATTTTGAAGTGAAAGTGTTTATTACCAACACAAAACATCATTCTGCAAAACTACCAATTGGGAGGGGTCAATTTCTGTGACTGAACTTCTGTTTCTAAAACAACAGTGATTGTAACTTACATTTATATGGCTCCAAAAGAATCCCAAAGCACTCTTTACAAAATGGCAAACATATATATCTATATAATACACACATGATTTTCTTTGCCCATTGCTGAGACGCAGGCACCTCTTGAGTGAAAGTCAAAAATTGTTTGTGAGTACATAACACTACACCCTCGAGTCTGTTGTTTTGCATTATATAAGATTTTAGGACAGGAAGTGAAGAATGCCCTCCTCAGAGCTGAAGGAAGCATGTCTCTTTCACCAACAGAAGTTGGTCCAGTCAACGATGTTACCTCACCCAACTCTTCTTACTCAAACCTGGGGCCAACATGGCTACAACAACTATGCAAGCAACTGTCTTATAAGAACAGTTTTTCTGTATTGTGTTCCTCTGAGCAAACTACTGATTGTAAGAGAAATGGACATAAGAAATACAGATCAGTTTTGTTTACAATGTACTCAGTAACAGATGTTTTTGTAGTTAAGAGCACTGGTTTTAATAGAAATGTAAATAAAATGTGAACAGCTAATTGTGTGTGTATATATTGCTAAGGATAGGCAAAGTTACATAATTCATGATGGGATATATACAGTTCAAAAGCTACACCTTCAATCATTGTTTTTTTCAGATGATAGTTTGAAATAAAGGTATTGCTTTCTGACATCAGATTGTAATTCAGGGTGAATTTTGACCCTGAGTAATTTAAGCACCATGGGCCTTTAATGCATCAGAATTTCAGATCACTTGGACCGCATTCTGCCCCAGAGTCTCTGCTATGTCCAGTGTCTGCTGAGCATGAAGCAGACTGGTGGAGAGTGGGCTACCAGACAGCTGGCTGCCCCTCTGTGTTTCTGAGGTTGGTTCATGGCTGGCCCTGTACAGATTAGGGCATTGTAGAGCCTGATTTAAACTCTGCCAGGCAAGCATAATTACTGTCCCCCCCCTCCCCTTCCCATCTGTTCCTGACATACAGTATGTACAGAGGTGATGGGAGTGGAGAAGGAGCTGCCTGTGCCAGATTTATACAAGCTAAGGACTGAAGAATTATCAGATGGCCAAATGTGACCAATTTCTGGCCTCTACTCCTGGATCAGTGTAGAAGTGCAGAGAAGGGGGAGAGAACCTGGTCTCACTTATGTTGATGCAAATTCAGAATAGCTTCTTTGATTTCAGTGGAGTTATTCCAGAATTACATTGGTGTAAAGGAGGTGGAAATTTGATTTGGTGAGTATACGTCTTCTTTTAGTCTGACCAAAAGAAACCCGCATGAGCCTCTTCTGCCTCTCTGGTGAACTAGAAACAATCTGCTGTACAACACGATAGCAGATCAATAGGGATTTCCTCTGTATTTGTGCATTAGTGGTACAGCTGGATGAGTAGAACTTGAGAGGACAGGCTACTATAATAAGCAAAATAGCTCCTTTTGCTTTTTACATCAGGCCAGAATGCACTGGCATCAGTGTGGGTGGATAAAACAGGGAGAAGGTATAAAACAGCCCTCCCACCCTAGTCCTGCATCTTGGCACTGGGTCCCTTTGGGTTTCAAGACCCTGCACCCCAGGCTCAAGACTTTTCAAGGGGAGTGAGGCCAGTGTAGCAGGGCTGACCTGTCACTAGAGTGGCACGCGTGCTGGCTGCCTGCTCCATTGTTTGTTCTCCCAGGGCTCCTGGACAAAGCATTGCTATGTGGCCCCTGTTGTATTCATTTAGATGGAACATATGGGCCAAAGGTGTTAACGCAACACAGTCACTGTCTAACATTAAACAGTTTTAACAAGGTTCAGGGTTTGGTATGCAGCGACGTCAGTCTGCTTAGCACCATGGCAAAGCCACCATTAAACATCCTTTTTAACCTTTTATTAACAATATAGAAAAGAAGGGAAAAGAGTTAAAGCGTTTGAAATGTAAAGCATTAAGTAAGGCTTGTTCCCTTTCCTTTTTTAGAAGGAACACCCCGCCCCGCCCACCCCTCGGTTTGACAGTCTCTTAAATGGTATCAAAGCTGGTAATGACTGTCCTTTTAGGGGGAAAGAGAAGTTAGTTGACGTGAGATGAAGCTGCTGCTGTTTTTAAAGTCTGATCCCATTTCATCTCAAGTGTCGTTTGGGATTCAGCTGGAGTTGGTACGGGTGGTGATGTCATCTGGGTCTCCCTCTCTGGCCCGGTTTGCTCAGGACATCTCTCAGGACCAGGATGATGAAGATCCTGAGTCCCAGAAACAGTGGGAGAGGCAGCCATGATCATGAAGCTTACTCGTAGCATTCATCTGTTCTGTTCTTTTCCCTCAAAGTCTCTTTCTATAAGGACCCACAAAGGGAATGGAGGGTGGAATAGCCCATCCCTTCATTTTTTTTTGTCCACCAATCAGGCCTAATATCTGACACACCAATTTTGGTTCATTAGTTTCCAGTTCCACATCTTCTATTTTTACCAAGCATGATTTTAACATAGTCCTTGAGTTATAGCAGGAGGCCTTTTTATTGGACTAATTCAGTTTTTTGTCTCCCTTTTGCACCTATTTTCATCAACATTTATTACTATAGGTTGTTGTGACATTTTATGAACTTTTACATACTTTTTACAGTTGAGCCTACAACGAGGGTAAATTTGTAGTCCCAATTATTACAATACTCCTCTGTCCCTCCCTCCTGCCAATCAGTACAGGCTGTGGGCTTCATTCTGCACTCCCTTGTTCTTTTTTTTGTTATTTATTACGGTAGTATCTAGGACCCCCACCCAGACATGGACCTATTGTGCTAGGTGCTGTACAATCTCAGAACAATAAATCTTTGTGCAATCGTTTGCTCCTGTGCACAGTGAACGTAAAATGTTACTCTCAGTGTAAATAGAGCATTCTGGTTTGGTGGCATTTTACTGCCATTTTGCACAGTTGTCTGGGCAAAGGAGAATAAGGCCTAATGGTCCAGATTCTGCCCCTGGTGTAAACCCTCATTTGCTGCATTGACCTCGTTGGCGTTATTGTGGATTTACCATGGCCCAGCTGACAGCAGAGTATAGCCCACTGTCTCTGGTCTCTGTCAAAAAATATATCTAGTGGCAAGTAATTTTAACTTCTAAGTCTTGAGCACTGTAATGATCTCTTACCATCTAGCTAAAAAGCAAATACAAAGTAAGGTCTGTGTGCTACACAGAATTTTATGGCTCTAAAACAAATTGTCCCTGGGGCTTAGCACAGTTAAACGCATTCTCTGCATTCAGACAGCACAACTGGGGAGTATCTTTCATGAGCAGCCTTTGGTGAATGTGCTTTTGAACTTTTCAACTTACTGTACTGGTATTTAGCAAAACAACTTAAGGTAATCAGCGGCTTTCAACCCTCCAGACACAGAAGAGTGCCGTGCATGCTTCTTCCTACCAGATTCTGAACTGCCTTTTGTAGCAAGGTATTTCTGTGTTGTTGATGGCCAGCTGCCTCGCTGCACTATGCAGCACAAAAGGGAGCAAAGGAGAGCAAAACCAAGGAGCAGACAGGCCCAAACCTGAATTTTCTCTGTCTTCATGGGTCTCAGCTTCCTTTTGGGAGGCAGAATTTCATTATGGGCCTCACCCTATAGCAACAATGGCTGCAGTGGGAATATGCCTGGATAAGGAATGCAGGCCTAGATCCTACTTTTCGAGCTGGTTGACATTTTTTGTTCAAGGGTTTTCTCAAGTAAACATGGGGTTTTTTTTGTTGTTTTGTTTTTTTGGTAAATCAAAATTTCCTTGGGAGAAACTCTGCTTTTGACTACGTTTTTCTGGTTTTTCTCAAGAAACCAAACCCTGCACATTCTGGGTTTTTGATGAAAACCAGAAGAATTTTGGAGAAAAATGTGGTCCACAACAAAAACTGTCTTCAAACTTTTTTCCATGGGAGAGAAAACATTTTCTGACCAGCTCTACCTAAGATTCAGCCCCCTCTAAGAGAGAGACAACAGTCCTGCTCACTGGACAGAGATACTGAAACACTGTGAAGTGTTTCAAAAACACTTTGGAATGTGTATCTTGGATGTTATTAATCAGATATTGTATCTATTTAGCTTGTTAGGTCAGTGGTTCTTGATGTGCAGTTTTTTGTTGATGTTCCCCTAGTGTCGGATTGGCCAATAGGGGCCCTTTCCTCTGCTGTTTCCTATGACAGTTGCTGTCTCTTCGCCTTTGTTTCGCTCTTGTCCTAGTCGGTTTCCATTTTCTCTTTTCCTTCTCATCTGTTTTTTCTTCTGTGATTTTTTTTTAATTTATGTATTTTTAGTGGGAGTGGCTTCCTATTCTTTTATTCTTTCCTGTTCTCTCTTGACTTTTGTTACCCCTTCCAGTTTCCCCATTCACCTGAATGCTACATGCTGCCCTGGGTGGCTTGCAGTGGCATTTTGGAGCCATGCCACATGTGCTTCCAGGGCTGAGCTGAGTGTTGCAGGAGCAGAGATACTTGAGCTTGTAGCAGATGGCACTTGAGCTGCTCCCCTGGCTGGCTGCAATGCAGGAGCAAAGAGAGTAGGTAGGCAGGTTTAAACGAATTGTCCATTGCTTATCCCTGCAATCACAGCAATAAACTTGCAGTAGGGTATGAGGCAAGGAAACTGCATGCACAGAGCGAGGGCATATAATGGCTTTTCATTTTCAGCCCCTTGAGATTTGGATCACAAGATGCCCCGCTTCTGGCTTTTCCAAACTCATTTCATTGTAATTGCAAATAACTTCAATGTATTTGTTTATTCTCACTTCTTTATTCTTCATGGAAAGAATTCTTGAATCCTGTGTTGATTCTGAGTAAATGCTCTTCTCCGCATAGGCATATTCAGAGCCTCCGTGCAGCTTTTGTTCCTGGTGTACCGGGAGTGAAATTCACCTCTGTAGAAAGCCTATGCATCACTTAAATCCAACTTAAGCCCTATTTTGAGGGACTTAGTTGTGCGCAGGCCCTGCATTGACTCTGCACGGGTGGGTGGGGGGAATTTCAGTTGTATAGAGGTGAAATTCACCCCTATATAACTGCTCCATCTGCTGGAGATTATTGTGGTGTAGAGGGCCTTGTGTGGACCATTCACCAACAGGTGAATTTCAGCATGCTGTGATTCCACCTATAGCATATAGTATCAACATTCAACCTATTATCCTTTTCTCATAGGAAAAAAGTATAAACCTGATCCACATTGAGTCCAGACCTTCCCGAGTCAACAAAGATGAATATGAATTCTTCATAAACCTGGATAGCAGGAATATTCCTCTTCTCACGGATATCATCGCAACTTTGAGAAATGAAATTGGAGCAACAGTTCATGAGCTTTCACGTAAAAAGAAGAAAGATGCTGGTAAGAAAATATTGACTGTGATAATATTGACTATAAAATTGTGTGTTATCTGCCTAAACCACTCGGCCTTTTTGAACTACTTTCATTCCCTTCAGTAAAGCAGTTTTCTGGTTGACCTCTGTACCTGTGTTTCCCTTTCCATCCTTTATCTGTCTTGTCTATTTGGAGTGTAAGCTCTTTGGGACAAGCTCTTGATTATACTAGGTGTTGTACATACCCATACACTCTATGTGCATATGCAGTACCTAGTATGCTCAACCTTGATTCTGGCTGAGGTCTCTTGGATCTTTTGGAATATGAATACATAATCACCTAGCGGTTTTCAATATTCTGTTTGCTGGCACTCACTGATATTTAGTTAGCAGGGCTGTAGTAACTGGTTAATGTAACTACGGTAGTTATATGTAGTCAGGTGAATGGTTATTAAGGGGCCAGCCTTGCAAACACTTATCCTCAGTGGGGCTACTTACTGATTAAAGCATTTTTATAGTCCTGTCTCCCATTCCAAAAAGTTGTAGGCATGTTCATTTTCTGCAAATGAACAGTGCCCCTGCTGTTCAAAAAGGCTGTATTTTCATACACAGCTTTCAGCAATCTACCAAATTCATCTAGTGTTGTCTTTTGCTCACACACACAAACAATATGAAGAAACCACACGGGCACAGGTGCATTCCAAATGACTGCGTTTGCTAAAGATGCACAAACATGCCAAGCCTAGCTACATGCACACTGCCACTGTGACTGATTTCCGGTGGCTTCTAGAACACAGCGAACACCATTGGAGGGCTCACAAACTATTTAAAGGGGTATTACTCTATTCCTATAAACATTACCTACATTCAAACTTGTTTTTTTTAATGGTGGCCTGTGCTTGACATGCACAATGTCTTTAGTCTTGTCAACCTCCAGCAAGTTACGTAAAACCCAGATTCAGCAAGTTACTTAAGCATATACCTAACTTTCAGCATGTGAGTAATTCTATTGGAATCTATGGGACTATTCATGTGTTTAAAATGAATTATGTGCTTAAGTGCTTTGCTGGAGCAATGCCAGAATGCTCAGCACCTAACTGAATCAAGCCCTTAATGTGCATTTTTGGTAATGAATGCTATCTAGAGAAAGATTCTCTTTCACCTTCCTAAGGAGGGCTGGCTCCTCTAAGTCACTAAGGCGGGTTTTAGAACAGTGGCCTAGAGACATTTGCAACTGCCTGCCCTTTATGCTCCCTGGATGAAGAACTCGCATCACTTTTCAAAGCTGCCATGTCTTGATCACCCTTACAGGGAAGCAGTCAGGTGAAGACAGGCAGTGCAGTGAAATAAGATAATGCACATTGTTTGAATCCACAATACAAAGTGAGCGGAGCCCTTCTTAGTCACCCTTCATAGTAAGGATCCACATAGAAGTAGTTTATAAAGAGTTAATTATCGTAAGAGGTGTTATGATTATCAGCATCTTACAGATATGAGTAGTTTGATGAGTTATAGATGGGTTATAAACCCATCAGCAGAAAGTATGACAGATGGTTATAAGCTACCAGTTGACCCACTGGACTCTCTAACAATTGACTTACCAGTTCTTAAAACATCTGTTGGTCATTTATGAACTCTTTGTTAAATGGACCCTTCATGCAAAGTGTGACCATATTCTCAATTGTGTTTAATGCATAAAAGTTGCTGATAAAGGACCAAGTAACAAAATAACGAATGAAGTGTTGATTGTCCTGGCTAACTCCAACACCCCCCATCACCACCCCCAAAACACCCTTAAATCTTGGTTAATAACAACGAACCAAATCCTGCAGCCCTTACTAAGGACTAAGGCCAATGAGGCACAGTCCAGCACTATGCTTGGTGTGAAGCAATGTAACCCATGGGCAAGCAGAGGGAGAAATTCTGCTTCAAGGAAGTAGATTTCTTCTCTGATTTCCCTGGCAGGGATCTATTACTGTGCCCCTTCAGAGAGTGGAAATCATTCCAACATCTCTTCCACACTGGTCCTTCTCTACAGGCTGATCAGCCTCCAATCTCTCTCCATCTCCTGCTGGAGCACTGTGCACCATTTGGTGGATGGAGGGAGCAGGCTGTATCCTCCTTCAAGCTCAGGGGCAGCAGCTTTATCTGACCCTTATGCAGGTTGGATGATGGGTGGGAAGAGGAGAGGAAGCCTTCTTCTGCATCTCCTCCCCCACAGTGCACCCATGTAAGAGTCAGGCACAATCTTCCCCCTCATAGGCATAATCTTGCCGCCATAATCTCACTCAAATCTTTTGTGTCCAATCGCCCCCCTCCCCCCACCCATGAAATCAGGGAGAGTTTTTTCTACCCATTTCAGTGGGCGCAAGCTCAACCCATCCTCACGCAGGCAAAACTCCCAGCAATGTTGATGGTAGTTTTGCCTTTTTAGGGAAGTAGGGCATGATCCTGGGAGGTGCTGAGTATCGTCCGTTCTTATTAAAATCAGTGAGAGTTGAGAGTGCTCAGCACCTCACAGGATTGGGGCCTGGATAAAGACGTGGCCCAGAAGATTCATATAAAGAAACCACGACTCCCACTTTTATTAATACCTAAATACCTCTTCAGATACCAGACGTGATTTTAATAGGATTTAAGCTAGGATTGTCTTCAAATGCTTTTGGTCTGGCTCTTCCTCTTCCTTCCTTGGAACAACATAAAAGGGCATTAATATCTGCCCAAGATGAATCCTGGTAATCCTTTTACCATCTCCTTTGTGCCTGACCCATGACATTACATTTGGGGGAAAGAAGCCTCCAGCAAATACTCTCTGGGGTCAGTTCTCTCCATTCAAGTGACAAGAGACAAAGGGTTATGCCTGGACAGGGAGCTATAAGCACTACTGTTGAGATTCCCTCCAAGTCCTCTTTCCACTCGGCTTCCCAAGAACTCAGTTCGACTCCCGCCTTTGTCACTCGGGTATCTTTACTGGGCACACAGCAGTGCCATGCTGAGCTGATCAGTCTCAAATGCAGGGGGGATGGATGCAGGGTACGTCACAGCTCCAAAGTTACACAGAAACCTCCTCCCTTTGTATACATTACACATCTCATTGCATTTATTATATGTTGCAGCACACATTTTTGGATCGATCTGGTTACTTTGCAGGAACCAATCCCTTATCTAGTTCATAGTAAACAGTCCTCTGTGTATTTCCCCTCTTAGTTGTCTGGGACATTCTGTCTTCTTAGCCTACTGACCTATTTACTTACTTTATTTAGCACAAACATTCTGTTTTCAACCTAATGATTCATTTCCTTCCCTAATTTTATCTTCCAAAAAAAAAAAAAAAAGAGGCCTCCCTCCAGGAGTTAATTACTCCAGCCAGACCTCAGCTACACCTGCTATCACAGATATTCTCTCTTTGTCACACGTCATTTTTCTGAATTTATATTTTCAGAAGAAAGCTACAGACCCTGGCAAGTTTTTGCTGAGCAGCAGTGATTAAAGGTTTTGTAGGCACTGATTCAAGCAGAGGGTAGAGCTCAAAACGTCAACAACAACAAAAAGACCACAGGAGAAATCATGGCTCCCTTGAAGTCAGTGGCAAAAATCCTATTGATTTTATCAAGGCTAGGATTTCACTTCATGTTTCCAAGTTCATCAAAAGGTCTTCTTGAGCCAGATTAATCTCTATTGACTTCAGAGCAGCAGAGATTAATTCGATCCCTTCTGATTGAAGGAATGACTGTTTTTGTTTGTTAGTGGAAACAATTTATCATCAGAGAGAGAAAAGATCAAATGAATCATTTTATTTTTATTTCTTCTGTTCTTGATTCCCTTTTCACTTTCAATACTTGCCATTAGTGGAAGGGCCCACCATGAGCTTAAATCTCAGGAGGGTTGTGTCCTAAAAGTCAGATTAAGGCAGAGGTGCTGGAACAATTCGTATAGTGGGGTGCTGAGAGCCATTGAACTGAACTGTATCTGATGGAAACCACTTCAAGCCAGAGGGTGTCATAGCACCCCTAGCTCCAGCACCTGTGGACTCAGGCTGATTAGAGAGCAAAGCATACGCGGGTTCAGAGTGAAATGAGAGACCACGCTGCAGACATAATGACTGAATTTGTCCCTTAAACAAATATATGACAGTGTTAATAAATAACAAGCATTGCCATGACAATGTCTACATTGACTTGCCCTTTAAAATCATCCCTGATAGATCTTAACATTGGAATCTTGACATCAGAATCTGCTGATGTTCTTTTTTGAAAAATATAAAACTAAACAAAATATCACCTTTCTTTCCCCCTTCCCGCCACCACACCCACACCCATCCACCCACACACACATGCAAGCCGACCTCCCCTTTGTTGTATGCGGACACAGGCCTTTTTCATTGCCAAGTAAAGTCCAGGAAAATCTTCTCCTTGTGAGACATATCTGTGTCAAGAAAGAAGCAATTTACTTAATAGAGGGCAATAGCGCCAATTCCTTATCCACCATCTACATCTACAAATGTGATTGATTTTTCCTTGCTAAAGATTATGGGTTCAGTTCAGCTGTGCACTTCACATGAATTCAGTGCAGGGCCACAGGGGTAGCAAAGGTGATTTTGAAGTATTTCCCTATGTTGCTTCTTGGTGACCAGTGTGCCATCTAGGGTAGTGAAATCCTCTTTCCTCAACTGATCTAATTATGACAGTCTGGGCTTTTTTCAGCTTGCGCTTAAATAGTTTTTGTTCATTTTGCCTGACATTTGTTGAGTGCCTCTAGGACTTGGTCCAGTATAGCCCCTGAGCACACGAAGAGAAGGAAGAACCACAAGAATGATTTAAGGATTGGAAAACATGCTGTACAGCAAGTGCACGATCTATTTAGGCCAGGTCTACACTTAAAAATTAGATCAACCTAGCTATATCACTCAGGGCTGTGAAAAATTTCGTGCCCTGAGCACCGTAATTAGGTCAACCTAACTCCCGGTATAAACATGGCTAGGTTGATGGAAGGATTCTTGTGTCAACATAGCTACTGCCTCTCAGTATTTATTATGTTGGAGTGAATTAAAAGCTCCTTTTGTCAATGTACGAAGCATCCACTGGCTGTAGTGTAGACATACCCATAGTGTATTGAAGAAAAGACTAAGAGGTGAATTGAGCATAGTTTGTAAGTACAGGAAGAAGACCTTGGATAGTAGAGGGGTCTTTAATCGAGCAGATGAAGGCATAACAAGATTGAATGGCTAGAAGTTGAAGCTAGGTGAATTCAAACTAGAAATAAGATCACATTTTGAACAGTGAGAATGTTGACCATCACTTGAAATCTTTACATCAAGACGAGATATCGTTCTAAAAAAGTAAGTTCTAGTTCAACCACAGGTTACTGGGATTGATACAGGAATCACTGGGTGAAATTCTATGGTCTGTGCTATGCCAGAGGTCAGACTAGATGGTCACAATGGTCCCTTCTGGCCTGAAAATGTACGAATCCGGTGCTTAACTTGAAGCAAGTCTTGAGTGCTTTACTGGTCTGGGGCTTTAGTGTACTGATGATTTTTCATTTGGGCTCAGTTATCATTTTTACTTTCTTTTTTCCCCAAGCTCTCTGAATTGTACGACAAAAGATATTATATTTCCCCTGTTCAAGCAATGAATAAAAGATTTAGATCAATAATATAACTGTAGCTCAGCAAATGCTAGCAAATGTCATTATTCTGAAGGTAACTTTAGCTCTTCACATGAGTGATGCGCTGAAGTGTTTCATCTGGCCAAATGCCTTTTGTGGAATTAGAGTTATTTGTTGCGAAAACACAGTGCATCTCTTCATGACTCTTTTGGGAAACAAGTTGAGTATTTGCAGACCCCTAGGAGCCCAGGAATAAAAGAATTAAATATTAGTCTATTTTGGGGTGTGTGTGTGAGGGGGAAACAGAGACAATTTATTGCATTTCTGAGACTGGCTGGAGGCTGAGGTTCTGTAAGAGCCTTGTTTGCTAAACCCTGGGGCAGGCCAAAGCATTTGGATCTGTTTAAAAAGGGCCAAACCTGTGCCTCGAACAGCTATAAATTTAATAGACCTGCCTTTGACCCTCCTCACAATGGTCAGAATGTAGGAGCTCTGCAGAAACTCCTAACGGCTTCCGTTTTGTTGCCCCACATATAAATAGCTTATTAGCATCCTATTACGCATTTGACCCCATGTTAATTTGGTCACCACTTGGGTGTCCAGTACATGCCCATAAATGCTGCTGTTTCCTTACAGACAAATCAATATTTATTACTGATCAGCCCATGTTCTCTCTTGAAGTCTTCACAGAGGCTCCCTGTTGCAACAGCTTGCTCTGGCAATTCATTAACCACAGTGCAGACAGCCAGCATGTCTGGTTTGCTAGCCCCCACAAAAACATGTCAGCAAACAAAATATTTGACAAATTCATTGAGAGCCTAATTTGATTTGATATTTTTAAACTGTTGCTAGCATTGTTGGGGAAGGTCTTTCTGAACTGCATTGCCGGACAATATACCCCAGCAGCTCTCTCACTGCTCTGATTCCTACTGTATGTATAGGGCAGAGGGGCTAAATCCCATGCTGTGCTCAGCATCCTCAATTCCCATTGACTTGGGTGCTGAGAATACTAAGCTCTTGACAGAAGACTCACAGGGCCCTCTTCAGCCTTCTGCTGCAGCCCCTTTGTACCCGTGAGGTTGGTGCAAATGGACCATAGGGCAGGTATAAAGCCTCCCTCACCAGGGATTTCCCTTACTACAGAGCCACTCCAGCAGCTCTGAGCTGAATCCACATGAGCCCCAGGCACAGAGGGTGTTCGGCGGTGGGATGCGGGGGGACAGACACAGGAGGTGAGGTGAAGTGAGGCCAGAGGAGAGAGGGGAGTAGTTGAAGGTGGTGTGATTAGGGTGGACTTGTGTCCTGGTGATTCTGGGTCCCTGCAAGAGCCCCTTGGGGGCCACTAATGCAAAGGTACAAGTTTGGGGAGTCCTGAGGGCTGCTCTGATCTTCACAACGCTCCATATTGGTCACCAGCAGAGAGAAACAAACCACCTCCCTTCTGTTCCTAGGCTGGTGCCAGCCCAGGAATGAATCTGCCCCACAGTTTGTAAGTCACCAGTTTGTCAAAAACTTTGGTAATAAAAGTTTATTGGATACTATTTTTTGTCTAATTCATCCACACTTGGAACAGCAATTACTTGAACCCAAACCTTTCTAGTTCAGAGGAATACCTGTTCCTCTCCAAAATCCCTAACAGACCATCGTCTCAGAGCTGCACACACTGAAATCCATCACAGGGCATAGCAGGCTTCACAGTTACCACTGGGCTTTCTGCTGTGTTCAGATCTGATGGATTTTAGAGCTTCCCTGGGAATGGCAATATGTGGTGGCAATAATTAATAATATACATGTAGTTTCATGGTAGCACTTTTCCTCCCAAAATCTCAAAGCACTTTACAGAGTGTTGTCACCCCCATTTTTTACAGATGGGGAAAATGAGGCAGGGCATGGTGATGTGATTCACACAAAAGGTCACTGGCAGAGCTGGGAACAGAACCCAGGTTTCCTGACCATAAAGCCAGTAGCTTAGTTGCCAAGGCAATCAATGTAGAAGATAATGGCATCCTCCAGGATTGTTGTATGAGGTTTGCCTTCTTTTAGTGTGCCGGCTGACAGGGACTTTTGTATCAAGTAAAACCGTTATTTCATAACAAAGTCCCATTTGCTTACTTAATCGGAGGGGGTGCAAATTACTGACAGAAAGTAGTTGAATATTTCTAGAGAAACAATGGAGCTATGGCTAAAAAACAAATACATTCAGTCGGGCAAGATTTTGATGCTACTGCTGCTGCCATCTAGTGACTAACTTCTTAGATCTGCTTAAAGTTGGTAGCATGGGGCTCCAAAGACCATTTCTTTCTGCAGTACAAAGCCACATTCACTTTCATTAAAGGGAAAAAACCAAAACACCGCACTAAAAAGAGCCTGTTTTGATGTGTAGAAACTGTTTGCGGCAGGAATTCTAAAAGCACAAAGACAGTAGCACAACCCTCACATTAGTGTGCATAACACTGCCCTGGCACAGATGGACATGTCACGGAAGCATGCCACCCTGTAGTCATAAATGCAGCCTGCTTTTCTGGGGCCTATGTGAAATGAGCTAATGGTCTGACTCCAATTCCGATGTGCAGGTGTCCGCATTACTTAAACCCTACCCCATAAATGCCTTCTTTATTGTGAGTCTCAGCAGAGAGACCCAGGACTGAATAGGCCTGGAGACGGAATGATCCTCTCATCCCTTAGGTGGTCCATGCGGCTCAGGGTTGGGGAACATCCGCAGGGCACTGTGGGAGGGATTGCGCTGCAGCTGGCTGTGCACCCTGGAGGATTTATACAGGACTTCCCTTTCCAGAGCTGTTGGTGCAGAGCTTTTCTGGCAGCTGAGATTAACTAAAAACCAAAATGTTAAACAAAATAAAATTGATTCACTCAGCAGCAGTGTCCTCCTTAGGGCAGAAAGCAGGGCATGGGAAGCATTTTAAGGCACTCACTTGGATGAATGATGCACCTTTATGAAAGAGGCTAAATTCATATAAGTCACGGTGCAGTTCAGCTGGTAGAGAGAACACTGAGAGCTCTTGGGCTTGAACCCTCCACTTTAAACTCCGGGGCCCTCTGGGATGAGTGACCCCCCATTGATATCAATGGCCGTTACTTGTATCCTGCATGAAGAGAATAAGGTACACGAATGCAGAGTGCGAGCTCCATGTGCCTTCCAAGCTGAAGGCAGTGCTGTTGTCACCACAAGAGCTGTAATGACCCCCTCTCCTATTATAGGTTTCAGAGGAACAGCCGTGTTAGTCTGTATTCGCAAAAAGAAAAGGAGTACTTGTGGCACCTTAGAGACTAACCAATTTATTTGAGCATGAGCTTTCGTGAGCTACAGCTCACTTCATCAGATGCAACATCAGATGCATCTGATGAAGTGAGCTGTAGCTCACGAAAGCTCATGTTCAAATAAATTGGTTAGTCTCTAAGGTGCCACAAGTACTCCTTTTCTCCTATTATAGTTATTGCTCTCAAGAGATTTGGGTGCCATTTTTCTATCTCTGATACAAATAAAAAGAAATGGAGCCTGATTCTCTATTGCCCTGCATCTCATGTAGTTCTCATGCTCATGCAGTGTGAGTACAAGCTGGATGCAAAAGACTCTGAAATCAATGTTGGTAGCGTTTTACACCTACTGTGCACTGATGCAAAAGCATTTGAAAGTAGCGGGGCAATGGACAAACAGACCTGTTCCTGCTGTTTGAAATGACACCTTGTGCGTTATTGCAATGTCCATTAATTGATACAACACTAATCAGATGTACTAGAGTGCTGTTTAATTTGTATACTGCTTCACGGCTTAAACCAGCTGAAGTGGCAGAGATTAGGAATTGGATGAGACTTTCATGGAGCCGATTATTCCATATCTACCTCTTGCAGGGTTTCTTCCCCGCTTCCCCTGAAGCAGCTGACTCTGGCTACTGTCAGAGACAGGATACTAGACTAGATGGAACTTGAGTCTGATCCAGTCTGGTAATTCCTATGTTCTGATGATTTGAGAAATATCAATAATAAAACAATAAATAATAACCATCACAAGCAAACAATGCCAAAAGCTGGATTTACTCCAGCTGCTTTGCATTGCTCTAACAATGCAAAACAGCCATAAACCTAATTTAACTGGCTCATGAAGCTGGGTTTACTGTTGCATTGCTTCACTAGTGCAATGCAACACTTCCGAAAAGTACCAGTGAATCTAGCCAGTGTTTATCCTACTTTATATTTATATCAAAGAAATGGAAAGAGTTAGATGAGATCCCCAAGATAAGCTAAACTGAAAAGAGGCTCATTTGTATTTTCTTTTCTGTTTTGTAGTGCCGTGGTTCCCGAGAACTATCCAGGAGCTTGACAGATTTGCCAATCAGATCCTAAGTTATGGAGCTGAACTGGATGCAGACCACCCTGTAAGAAACAAGTCCTACCTTTAAACAAAGAACAACTTTATAGTATTGGGATTCTCATGTCCACATGTTCTATACCAGGGTAACTCTAGTGGTCCAGGGAGGCACAAAGGCAGTTCCCATAACTAGGGTTGTTTGAGAGCTGGTCCCTGACATAAATTAGATCAGTCTGGAGGCTGCTCTAACTTATGCAAATACCAGCAGCCCCAAGCATTATGGCAGCTGGGGCTCTCCAGAGCCCCCAGTCATCACAGGCACACTCACTTTCTCCCAACTACACATATGCAAAGGATTCTGGGAAGTGGTATCTTGACGAACAATTTTTTGGCCATGTTGTACTTCATGGACCGCAGAAAGTTGACACTCCCCATATTCCAGTATGGGGATATGATGAGCTTTTTTTCCTTTTATAATGAATGTATAGTTGATTGATACCTGCATATTATTTGTTGCATGCCGATATGGCATTTATGATGCAAGGCACAGTAAAAGAAGTGGTCCCTGCTCCAAGGGGCTTGCAATTTAAATAATGAAAGCACATTTGTTTGTGCTAGTCAGCACATGAATCCTTAAGTGTTTTAAAGATTTTTCTTGATGCAAATATACTTTTCATTCCCACCCCCTCCCAAAGAACAACTTATTTCCATGTCAAAACATACCAAGGTACATGCAGCACAGCAGGAATTGCAGCTATTAGTGGAATTGAGACGGGGTGATTAGTCATTCCCTACCTATTGCTTAATTCAAAGCGCGCTGTGTATCACGTACAATGATTCATGATATTCAGTGTGGCCACATGAAAACCAGAAGGAAAGAAGATGCAATTACTTCAGCAAACTGAATCAAGAGCCTTCTCATTTGTTGCACTGGGAGATGAGCATGTCGTAAAACAATGTTGCTCTTGAAAGCAAAAAAAAAGAAATAAAACTCCGGTATTAAAGTGAATGAAGCCGCTCAGTTCTAGCTGGCAGAACTCCTTAGCTAGTGGTCAGTTTCCTCTATGTTCTCATAAAATCAAAGCACAACGAGGCATATGGTATAGTAAGAAAGGATAGTAGAATTTAGGATGCAGCCAGGAGGAAAAACTAGGAGTCACTCAAGTGCTATCGTTTAGCTAGACGTGGGAGCTAAAAATAGGATAAATGTTCTATTATGCCATTCTATTCTATAACGAATAACTTTTCAGATCACCTGGTCCCTTTTGGTGTATGAGCACACTTTGGTCTAATACAACTGTATTGGATACCTGGTTGTTTCACAGTTGTCCCCAGATCCTGTTTCATCTTGTACTGTGCTGGGGTTAACCAAATGACCATTATTATTTGTATATTGGAGTAGTACTTAGAGGTCTCAACTGAAACAGGGGTCCCATTGTGCTAAACACTGTACATACACATAGTGCGAGACAGGCCCTGCCCTGAAGAGCTCACATTCTAAATAGACAAGACAGACAAAGACGGGAGTATGTAGCATTGTAGCTGTGTCAGTCCCAGGATATGAGAGAGACAAGGGGGTGAGGGAATCCCTTTTATTGAACCAACTTCGGTTGGTGGGAGAGACAAGCTTTGAGCTCTCACAGAGCTCTTCTTCAGGTGAGGCCTAATCCTCACTGGCGAGATGAACCTTGTGAGAAATAAATGTATAAAAGGTGAGATTTTTAGCTTGAATGTGTGGGGGAGCCATGCATCCGAGTGCACACCCCCTGTGTGGTAATAAGTGAAGTTCTTCTCTTTGTGAGCCCCCTGCTTGGCAGCATGCAGAGAACTGGAGGAGGCGGGACGTGAGTAAGGCTGGGAAATTGCAGCTAAATGGATCCTCTTGTCTCTCTCCCACGCACCCTCTGGTGGGAGGGTGGAAACAGCCTGCATATGCTGTTTCAGCAAAGCCGTCATTCAGCCTGGGAAGAAGCAGTCTTCCTTGCTTGCTCTTGTGCACTTGGTGTCCACACTGGGGGCTGGGATCTCGATTTTAGCCTAAGATCGCTTTTCTGCTCCCTCTGAATTCAGTGTCAAAGCTCCCAGGGTCTTCAGGGGGAGCAGGATTAAGGCCTGAACCCTGCATTGTTCCCACTAAGCAAGAGGAGTACATTTTAATTGTTTCCTCCTAGGGTTTCAAAGATCCTGTTTACCGGGCCCGGAGAAAGGAGTTTGCTGACATCGCCTACAACTACAGACAGTGAGTGTGCACCACACGGGCAGGAGAGACACCAGTCACACAAGTGAATGCTTCCCACCCTGTCACTGGCCTTTCGTCACCGCAACAACAAATTCTTGTCAGGGATTTCCTTTTTGCTGTTGGCTCCTTCTTTCTTGGCGTGTGTTTAAATCTTCCTGTAAATGCATTTATCCAAAATTACAGCAAAACAAAAGTAAATTGCTCAAGGCGGACATTCAAATGAGAACATGTCCCCTCACCGCACTCCAGCACCAAGCTTTGTTGTCTAATTGTACAACAGTATCACATGCTACTACAAAGACCTGAGCACTGAATAATGCAGCTTCTGGTATTCTCCATATTAAACAGTGGAGAGGGGGAGAGTGTATATATTTTACATTAAAGGAGCTGCACACACTATTAAAATAATGAATAACTTATGGTCCTCTTGTTAATCCAGTGCTTGTTACTCTACTTTTATCATGTCTGATCCAGCTGCATTGAGCAATTTAGGTTCTCATTTCACAAGCAAAATAAACAAATCCAGCAGATCCACTTCCCTAGGATAGACTTCATTTTGTTTTCTGCTTTTTATTTCTTTTTCTGTTCACGGTCAAATTTGAATGACAATAGGAACTAAAACTCTCCCCCAAAGTCATTCACGCTTTTATATTATACCTAGTGGGCCCAACCCTTGCAGTCAATGGTAAGGCTCTCTTTGACTTCAAAGGATTAGACCACGTGTTTCATGATTTTTAAACCATTATTATTATTATTATTATTTTATTGTATTAATTTCACTTAGGGTCCCACTGTGCAGGCTGTTGTACAAACACAGAACAGAAAGACAGTCCCTGCCCCAAAGCGCTTACAATCTAAGTTACAAAACAAAAGATGCAACCTCTCTGTTTAATTACTTGAAAGGAGTCAAAGAAATCAGAGAGGAACCTGCTTGCTGGCTAGAAAGTTTGGGTAAGCCTATATGGCCAGGTTCTGATCTTAGTTACAGAGATACATCCCCACTTACAGGAATATGTGGAATTGTAGCCTTTGTAACTGAGAGCAGAATTTGTCCCTTACTTTGCAGACTTCAGCCAAATTTTATATAAAAATGATAGAACAAGTATCAAAAATAGCTATTACCAAACCTGAAACAAGTTTGGAGGATGAGACCCCACAGTATTACTAAGATGTGTCCATATCGGGAGACAGACCGGGCTGGGATTTTATGCGTTTACTTCGTATTCTATCAGGAGTTCTTGAGCTCCATGCTTTTAAATAATAGAATAATAATAGAACAGTGACAAGATGGCAAAGAAATTTGGCTTTTTTTGGATTCTTCACAAAGAAGAAGGGACACTGTGTAGACCCCTCTGGACCCACCCTGGGCCAGCCAGCCAGCCACCCAGTAACCGCACGCTCAGACCCTGAGCCCTGCAGAGATGCCCTGTTGCAGGTTCAGCAGAGGAGTGAGAAACAGTGCTATGAAGGCAGCTGAGTTCCCATCTGTGTAAAAAGGGGCAGATCCAGGCACAGAAGGTCCCCTGTGAACTTGGAGCTTGTTGGGGTTGATGGGAAGGTTGATGGGCCTTTAAAGGGTAACTATAAAATCCAGGTGCCATTACCTCTAAAAATCAGCTACACGAAGTGGGACAGCCATGTAATGAACGGATTCACGCTCTCTTGTCCTCTTTTCCTTTGATCTCTTCCCCCCCTCCCCAGCCTGTTGCTTTCCCCTGGCGTGTCTTTTCTGCCCATATCTGCTGCTTGTTTGACTTTCTCCTCTCCTTTGCTCCTTTTTCTTTTTTCATTTTATTCTTATCCTTCCCCAGCGTGAATTCCTACTTCCCTGCCTTCCCTCTCCCTTGCTTTTGGCTCCCTTTTCTCTTGCTTCCTTCCCTAGTCCCTGCCCTATTGATCTCTGGGACCTTTTGATTGATATCTGAAAGTGCGCTAAGCCTCTGCTTCCTTCTCCAGCCCTGTGAAGGTGGCCCAAAGATTAATTAGGAACAATGAGTGCTGTAGGAACAGCAGTGGTCCCCCAGCAATCTTAATAATTCAAGAGCATGTTTAAAGCTCCATAGATCAAGGAGGACTGATGCACACAGGCAGAAAATTACAGAGTTACTGGGGAGCTGCCCCCAGGCCGAAGTTAAAATGAGAGAGTGGGAGGCGGTGGGGTATCACTGGAGTTTAACAATGAATCTCGGGGCTTGGAAAGCCCTCGCATTATTCCAGTAGTATTAAGTTGCTTAAACTCTTTGATTTTAAAAGCTGGGGGATTCACCTATGGCCCTTTTCTTTATTGCTAAGGAATCTTCCTCCCCCCGATTAATTCCAAGGCAATAGGGCCAAATTCATGGTTCATGGTGCCTAACTCTTGTTAACATCAGCATGAGCTCCATGAACATGTGATTGAGGCAGAATTTGACCCAGGGGTTATTCATTTTTTTAAATCAAATTTACCAAAATCTGCATTTAGTGATGATTAGGAACATCTCCAAGATACTTAAACCAGTAAGAGCTGTGCATCTTCAGAACTGATGTTTTCCTGACCACAGTAGGAACGTCAGAACAAATCAATAGGCATGAAATGCAACAACCTTCCGCACATCAATGAAGGAAAATCAATGAAAGACAGCAGCCAGTGAATTTTGCTAGCAGATCAGCAGCAGCAGCAAAATAAACACAGTTTATTTTTGCGACACTGGAACCAAAAGGCTGCAACTGAGATCAGGCCCCCATTGTGCCAGGCAGTGAACAAACACAGGGGAAGAGACAACCTCTGCCCTTAAGAGTGTACGATCTAAATGACAGCGTAGCTCAACTGAATTCAGTAGAGTTATTCCATCACATTGTTTTCTCTCCTGCTGTATATGAGAAGAGGGATTTTCGTCACTCGCACCAACTCCTGTCCAGCTCCAGGTGGTAATACAAGCACAGATGTCGGTGACACAACACACTTCTTTATATTGCTGGTTTAAGGTGTATCCATTTCACTGTGGATTAAAAATGCTCTTTGCTTTACAGTGGGCAGCCTATTCCTAAAGTGACTTACACAGAGGAAGAAAAGAAAACGTGGGGCATAGTCTTCAGGGAGCTGAAGACTCTCTATCCAACTCACGCTTGCTATGAACACAACCACGTGTTTCCGCTACTGGAAAAATACTGTGGCTACCAGGAGGATAATATTCCACAACTTGAAGACGTTTCAAGATTCTTGCAAAGTATGTTTGTGTTAAAATAGCCCAATAGGGAAGAAGGATGGTCCAGCTGTTAGGGTGTTAGTCTGAGACTTGAGAGCCCTAGGTTAAATTTCCTGCTCTGCCACAGACTTTGTGTGACCTTAGGAAAATCATTTAGTTACTCTCTGCCTCAGGGCCTCACCTGTGAAATAGAATCATAGAATATCAGGGTTGGAAGGGACCTCAGGAGGTCAGCTAGTCCAACCCCCTGCTCAAAGCAGGACCATATAGGGATAATAGAGTAGGGATAAAAGAACTCCCCTACCTTACAGGCATGTGACGAGGATGAATTTATTAAAGACTGTGAGGCACAGAGATACTGTGATGACGGTGTCCATGTAAGTTCCTTAGGCAGGTAGGGAGTTCTCCACTATTTGGTACCCAAGCTTATAATTAAGAGAGAAAACTGATGCAAAGCTCTGTCCAGTTCCCAGGACCCAAAGGAGAGGCATAAACCAAGTCCAATGGACTTTTTTAAATGGACCCTTTTTCTCCCTAAAGCCTGCACTGGATTCCGCTTACGCCCTGTGGCTGGCCTGCTGTCTTCTCGGGATTTCCTGGCTGGTTTGGCATTTAGAGTGTTTCACTCTACGCAGTACATCCGCCATGGATCTAAACCAATGTACACACCAGAACCGTAAGTACTTTGGCACTGAAGGTAAACAGGGCTGCATAAACTGCAGAGGTTAACTATGCAGTTGGGTTAGTAAATAATAACTGCAGTTAATACTAATGTTAATAATTAGGGCCCTACCAAATTCACAGTCCATTTTGGTCAATTTCACGGTCATAGGATTTTAAAAATCATAAGTGTCATGGTTGCAGCTATTTAAATCTGAAACTCCACAGTGTTGTAATTGTAGGGGTCCTGATCCTAAAAGGAGTTGTGGGGGGGGGTTGCGGTACGGCTACCCTTACTTCTGTGCTGCTACTGCCTCTGCCTTCAGAGTTGGGCGCCTGGCCAACAACCACTGCTCTCCAGCCACCCAGCTCTGAAGGCAGCGCAAAAGTCAGGGTGGCAAAACCATGACCCCTGCAACTCCCTTTTGGGCCAGGACCCCCAATTTGAGAAACACTGGTCTCCCCTATGAAATCTGTAGAGTATAGGGTAAAAGCACACAAAAGACCAGATTTCACGGCCCGTGATGCGTTTTTCATGGCCATGAATTTGGTAGGGCCCTATTAATAACATACCATCCTCATGGCAAAGCATGACCCTGTGCCATATTGAGGTATCCACATTATATTGTTGCTCTCAGCTGAACATTTTAGAAGGGATTTCTAGTCTCCTTAGCGAGAGAGTGTAGCTCTGTCTCTGCAAGCTGTCCCCTCCTCTGCTAGCCCTTCTTGAACTGAACAGCATCACTAACTGACTATCAGAGATCTCTTATTCTTCCTTCTTGCCACATTTACATTCCTTTATGCCTTTCTCGCCTCCTTTCATCTCCATCTTTAATTCTCTCTCTCTCTCTCTCCATTTTTCCTTTGGTCTTGCTAACTCTACCTTGTGTTTATTTTCTTTCTCTTTTTCTTTAAAAAAAATCTGGGTTTTTTTCTGTTTCTCCTTTCCCCTTTATTTCTTTACTTCCTACTCCTCTCTTCACTTCCTCCTTTCCCTCCATTTTTCCTCACCTCATTCTTCTTTCTTCCCTCTCTCATTTCTTCTCAGTCTAGGTTAAATTTGTCTCCTTCCCTTGCACAAAACCAGAGTTCAACCATTTTGTGCAGTGGGTGTTATCCTCCCACACAACCCCACCTGCAAATTGAAGGCAACTTCACAGTCCCTCAAGAGCCATTACTCCAGTCCCGGCTCTGCAATAGTGGATGTGAACCCTGTTCTCTCCTTTCACAGGGGCTTGGGGCCACTGATGCCTCATAACTCAGACTCACTGGCCACCTCCCTGTCCCTAGCCTGCACTACTCCACTTCCCTCCATGATGATCTATGTGGAGCCCTGCTCTGCTATGCACAATTTACCGTGTTCCCCTGCATGTCCATTCAGAGTTGTATAGAGAGTCTTCCACAGCCCCTGTGCTGCCTGGAGAATCTCCTCCTCCTCCCTCTTTCCTTCTTCCTTCCTATTCTACTTTTCTCTCCCACCCAATCCTTTCTGCCAGGGATATGGCAAAGCTGCACACCCCCACACAACTTCTTCTCTGCCTTTCCAACTACCAGCAACCCCTAGTCCCGCTCTCCCTGAAACACATGCTCTGGCCATCTGGGAGCTTTAAGCACAAGAATTGCAGCTTTGGCAAACCGCCACATGTGTAGGAGTGTGAAGGGAAGTCTGCCAGCGGGAGGCTGCAGCAGCACAAGAAGTGAGTGGCAAAGGTCAAAGCAGGCTTGGCCAGGCAGATTCCAAAGTGCATCCCCTCAACAGCCCAGTCAGCTTGCTTCCTGTGAGGCCACATGATAAACTAAAGCTGTCCCCTACTTCCATGGCTGAAAAGTCCATGTGAGGGTAAAAACTCCAACACAGCATCTCCTCCCGCAGGGAGAATTCCCTCTGGGTTGCAGGGGCCCAGGGTGGTGCAGGAAGGTATAGTTTACACCTACAGGTGTTGGCTTCAGGAACTTGGCCCAGGAATTCAAAGAGAGTTATGTTCATCCTGTGCAAAGAGCTGGCATAAAGCCTCTGCACTTATTGTGTGGGATTTAAGTGGTGCATAGGTCTTGAGCTGCTTCTCTGTGCAGGGCTGAATATACAAGGTATATTTTACTTACGGCCAAGATTTGCTTTACTGTTCCCTTCTTCAGCTGTTAGCAGTGATTATTGTTAAAAAAATGAAAAGGGAGAATGGTCCAGTGGCTAGGGCACTAGCCTAGGATTTGGGAGATCTGCTCCCAATTCCCTGCTTCACCACAAAGTGCCTGTGTGACCTTGGGCAAATCACTTAGTTTCCCCAGGCCTTAGCGCCTCTTCTGTGAAATATGGGAAATAGTACTTCCCTTCCTCACACGGCTGTTGTGAGCATAAATTTGTTATAAATTGTGAGAGACCCAGATAGCACAGTAGTGTGGGCTCCAGAAGTACCTGAGATAGAAATTCCTTTCCCTCTGGATCTTGGGCATTTCTCTCTAATATGATTTCTTCTCTGTACACATGGAGAGACTCTGACACTAGTGTGTCTACACTTTTTTTTGAAATAAAGTTAATTCATACAGCTTATTTTCTCTAGTGATGTTTGCCATGAGCTCCTAGGACATGTACCTCTGTTTGCTGACATTAGCTTTGCTCAGTTTTCCCAGGTAAGTGCATACATTACTCTATCATTGTAACTTACAATGCCAGAAACTGGATAATTCAGAAAGTTAGTAAAGGGTTACGGAGCTTTCAACTTCTAACTTATTGTTTCAAATCTAGTTGAGGTCAGGTGAGTCAGTTTCCCATGTAGAAACAAATATTTATTGTCTGTCTGCTGTTCAGCAATTTATGTGAAAAGGTCTAGTTCTTTATGGACAGGTAAACATAATATTAATTGGCAGCTGCATTGGCAGATTCAACAAAGTTGCTAAGAACTGAATGGGCATAGAAAATGCACTCCCCTGTCTCCCAGAAGTGATCCCTTCAGTCAGAGTTGAAGCACATAGGCTTATCTGTGATGCAAAGTATGTAATGTGATTTAAAATTTTGCTTTACATACATTTAAGTAGGACCTGTTTTATTTATTGTTTAAAAAATTAGACTTAGTTCACGCAAAAAACCCGAGTGTATACAAAATATAGATTTCATTGTTGTGTAGTTTTGGGTTTTGAATCCATATCCCTTGTAACAGGCTGATAGTGTTCGCCTAACACCCTCTTAGCAGGTGTTAATCCTGCTTAGAAAGGGTTAAATGGTATCTGAGTCAGATGACTTGTTACCCCACTCTGATATACAGGAGTTGGAGTGACTTGGGCGTCAGAGTAGCTGAGGTGAGGTAAGATTGGAACCCTCAGAGCCGTCAAACCTGGTGGAGAAAATTTGAGCTGCTACTTTGTATTGTATGTTGTTAATTTTTAATTTCTCTGTTAATCACACCAAACCTCAGGAAGGGACTGAGCTTTTGGCTATATCTTCACTGCAACAAGGGGTGTGTTTGTACATCAAGATAACTAAGTCAGTGTAAATCCTAGCTGAAACAAGGCACAGATAGTCTTTACCTTGGTGTAGTAAGTGGAGGTCAACCCTGTTACCCCTAAGTCCCCCAACCCCCACATGTGCACACACTCCCACAGCCCTGGGGTTTACCTTGACTAGCTACATCGAGGCAAAAGCAGCCTCTGCCTTGTCTCCTGCTAGGATTTTACATCAAGATAGCCCTCTTTTTTTGCAGTGAGGACATAGCCTTTGACTCTGCAGCATGCAGTCTGTGTTTTAGAGCAAGTTAGCTATACACATTCTTGAGTTGGGCTTGTATTTTTTTCTGCACTTTGGGTATTTTACACCCATGTGGATGTCTCTGTGGTTCAAAATCACAGTTAGCTCCTGAGATAAGAGTAGGTTCTTTTCACACTGTGTCCCTAGCATCTGGAACCATTTCATATGAGCTTATGGGGAAGCGCTTTTTAGGTGACAAATCTGTGGAACTGTCCCAGATTGAGGTGTCATTAGAGGAGGTTCTGGAACAAATTGATAAGCTAAACAGTAATAGGTCACCAGAACGAGATGGTATTCACCGAAGAGTTCTGAAGGAACTCAAATGTGAAATTGCAGAACTACTAACTGTAGTTTGTGACCTATCATTTAAATCAGCTTCTGTACCAAATGACTGGAGGATAGCTAATGTGACGCCAATTTTTAAAAATGGCTCCAGAGGTGACCCTGACAATTACAGGCCAGTAAGCCTGACTTTAGTACCGGGCAAACTGGTTGAAACTACAGTAAAGAACAATATTGTCAGACAGCTGGATGAACATAATTTGTTGTGGAAGAGTCAGTATGGTTTATGTAAAGGGAAATCATGCCTCACCAATCTACTAGACTTCTTTGAGGGGGTCAACAAGCATGTGGACAAAGGAGATCCAGTGGATATAGTGTATTTAGATTTCCAGAAAGCCTTTGACAAGGTCCCTCACTGAAGGCTCTTAAGCAAAATAAGCTGTCATGGGATAAGAGGGAAGGTCCTCTCATGGATTGGTAACTGGTTAAAAGATAGGAAAGAAAGGGTAGGAATAAATGGTCAGTTTTTTCAGAATGGAGAGAGATAAATAGTGGTATCCCCCAGGGCTCTGTTCTGGGCCCAGTCCTATTTAGCATATTCATAAGTGATCTGGAAAAAGGGGTAAACAGTGAGGTGACAAAATTTGCAGATGATACAAAACTACTCAAGATAGTTAAGTTCCAGGCAGACTGCAAAGAGCTACAAAATGATCTGTCAAAACTGGGTGACTGGGCAACAACATGGCAGATGAAATTCAATGTTGATAAATGCAAAGTAACACACATTGGAAAACATAATCCCAGCTATACATATGAAATGAGGGGTCTACGTTAGCTGTTACTACTCAAGAAAGAGATCTGGGAGTCATTGTGGATAGTTCTCTGAAAACATCCACACAATGTGCAGTGGCAGTCAAAAAAGTGAACAGAATATTGGGCATCATTAAGAAAGGGATGGATAGTAAGACAGAAAATATCATATTGCCTCTATATAAATCCATGGTATGCCCGCATCTTGAATACTGCGTGCAGATGTGGTTGCCCCATCTCAAAAGAGATATATTGGAATTGGAAAAGGTTCAGAAAAGGGCAACAAAAATGATTAGGGGTATGGAATGGCTGCCGTGTAAGGAGAGATTAATAAGACTGGGACTTTTCAGCTTGGAAAAGAGATGACAAAGTGGGGATATGATAGAGGTCTATAAAATCATGACGGGCTTGGGGAAAGTAGATAAGGAAGTGTTATTTACTCCTTCTCATAACACAAGAACTAGGGGCCACCAAATGAAATTAATAGGCAGCAGGTTTAAAACAAACAAAAGGAATTCCTTTTTCACACAACGCAAAGTCAACCTGTGGAACTCCTTGCCAGAGGATGTTGTGAAGGCCAAGTCTATAACAGGTTTCAAAAAAGAACAAGATAAGTTCATGGAGGATAGGTCCATCAATGGCTATTAGCCAGGATGGGCAGGGATGGTGTCCCTAGCCTCTGTTTGCCAAAAGCTGGGAATGGGCGACAGGGGATGAATCACTTGATGATTACCTGTTCTGTTCATTCCCTCTGGGGCACCTGGCATTGACCACTGTCAGAAGACAGGATACTGGGCTAGATGGACCTTTGGTCTGACCCAGTATGGCCGTTCTTATGTTCTTATGTTCACTTTCCACCAGGGTCCACCAGAACAATGATAAATATTTAAAGTATCTACTTTGTGGTTGACTTATCATCTTTTTATTGTAAGATTCTGCTGGTTGCTTACTGTTGGCCTGATCCAAAGCCTATTGAAGTCAGTGGAAATGGGCTACATGCCAGGTCCAATGGGTCACACCATGCAAATGAAATTTAGACAGAGACCCTCATTAACTTCCATAGGGACTTCTGGTTAACAATTGCTGGTGCACTAGGGTAAGGTGCCCTGTTAACATTTGTGTGTGGTGGTGCTAGATGGTAATTAAAAAGTGAACAATGAAATAAGGCATATTAGAAGCAATGTTTGCACTAAACAGCTTGAAGAACAATGATTTATTATTGCAGGAAATTGGACTTGCATCCTTGGGAGCGCCAGATGAATACATTGAGAAACTTGCTACGGTAATTTAATATATTAGGATGGGATTTTGCAAAGCTCTCAGGCCCAGATCTTCAGAAGTTATTTAGGCACCTGATTCCCATGGACTTCAATGGGTGAAGTGCCTCAATACCTTTTGAAGATCTGGGGTGGAGGGCTGGCCTAATTCTGCTTCCACTGAAGTCAGTGGTGGAATTCCCACTGACTTTAATGGAAGCAAAATTAGGCCAATTATAAGCACTTTGGAAAATCCCACCGGTAAACACTTGCTTTAATGGATAATAAGAAAGCTTATCCTATCAGAGCCTTATTGACTTGACAGTTGTGATTAAACAAGAAAAGCCAGAGTATAGTTGCTCTAGCTGGACCCTTTCTGGTAAGGAGATACTGCAGTTACTTCATTTCTCCTGCAAATGTGCAGGAGGAGACAGCTGTGACAGCTGTTCTACTGGCCAAGGACTCTGCTCTTCCACCCTATGGTACAAATAACTCCCTGTGATGTCAATGGGAGTTACTCATGCCCTACTGTGGGAGAGCTGAGACCCAGAGCTCTATGAATTCCAGCTGAAAGTCAAGCTGTGTTCTTTCTAGCTTAAGCAGCATAAGTAGGTTTGGCAGAATTCCACTTTTATTTGTTTCTTTTATAAATTTGACTGCTAATATTGATATTGATTTTTAAGCATTTTAAACATTTAAATTTTCACAGTTGCACAAAATTCTGTTTTTTAAACTTTTTCATTTTTTGTCTATTTAAATTTTCACAGAAGTGGGAAATAATGGGGGGGGGGACAATTATTTAATGACAGTAGTAGACATTAAGATTGAAAAATGCAAAGTGTTAACATCACATGTCAAAATATACAAAGTAAATATTCTTAAATCAAACTCTAGTAAGTTCTCAGGCAGCATTTTTCTTACTCCACCGATCTGTAAATTTCAATTGTTATCTTTGGAAATATTTTTTCTTTGCCTTGTGCATGTACAGTGAAATTGATGTTTACCAACATTTACTGATAAAAATCTGCTCCTTCCAAGCCGAACCATAAGCAATTGTCAGGGTTCTGCTAACAATTTAGTCTCTTTTGCTCTCCCCTGTCTCTGTAATATCTTGGTGCCCTACATGTGAAACAGGAAACAATTTGTTTCACTAAGGGAACAAAACTCAACATTTGTCAATGATTGACAATCCATATTACAATCCATTTCTCTCTCTGGCTCTGTTCTGCCAACAAATATAAAGGCTGTAAAAAATAACTTATTCTGTCAGGAAAGTAAGCAGATCTGGATACACACATGGCTATTTGGATGGCTTAAGTAGGATGTAAGTGAAACGTAGACCTAGTGCTGACCCTCTTCAAAGGGGTGAATTTCACTGAAAGAAGAGCAGATCTGTTCAGTAAAAATGAACCATTTTAAAACAGTCTTTATTTTAAAACTTTATCTATGTAGCTATGGTTTAAATACTAACTTTATCTAGCAAATGTAAGTTCCAAATACTTAAAAATCAGTGCCTCATGGTCAGATAGTGTTTGCTTAGAGAATCATCTATTTCTGTCTAATATTCATGTTAGGTCTATTGGTTTACGGTGGAATTTGGACTCTGTAAAGAAGGTGATGCAATAAAGGCCTATGGTGCTGGGCTGCTGTCTTCATTTGGAGAGTTGCAGGTTTGTTCCCAATAACGTCATAATAGCTACATGATTCATGGGTTTTTTTGATTACGTGTTTCTTATGTAAATGTTACTGTATCTTCCAGTGCTGTGCATCCAGATTGAATTAAATGGAGTACTATAATTCAATACAGCCAAATGTGAAGCCATACATCTAGAAAGAAAGAACGCAGGCCATACTTACAGGGTGGAGGACTGGGAAATGACTCTGAAAAAGACTGGGGGTCATGGTGGACAATCAGCTGAACATGAGCTCCCAGTGTGATGCTGTGAACGAAAAGGCTAAAGTAATGCTTGGAGTCTTGAATAGGAGTAAGGAGGTTATATTACCTCTGTGTTAGGCACTGGTGCAACTGTTACTGAAATGCTGTATTCAGTTCAATTAAAGAAGGAAGTCAATAAATTGGAGAGGATTCAGAGAAGAGTTATGAGAATGATTAAAGTATTGTAAAATGTGCTTTATAGCAGAGGGTCTCAAAGGGGGGACAGGATCCCCAGGGGGGCATGGAGAAATGTCTGGGAGTGCAGCAGGGTCCGGGCCACCCCACATGGGAGGGAGTACCACTCAGCCCCTCCCCGCCCCCAGCTCTCCTCTGGTCCCACCCCCAGCCACATCCCTGGCTCCCGGCTCTGCACTTGGCCCCATCCCCAACCTTACTATGGTTGTGCTCCCAGCCCCGTGCCAGCCCCCAGTGTGAGCTGTTGGCCCTGGCTCCATTCCCGGTCTGGGGCCAAGGCTGGGGGCAAGGCTGGGAGTAGAGCTGCACCTAGTTATGGGCCTGGCTGCCAGCCCCCACCGCAGCCAGTCTGCGGCTCTACTCCCACTACCTCCACCAGCCTCGACCCCTGTCCATGGCCCCACTCCCAGCCCCAGACCCACCCCCAGCTTCAGCCCCAGCCTCGGTCCCCTTACCCCATCCGTGTGTCCTCCCTCCTGGAGCCGTTGCCCCGCTCCCTGCCCTGGGGCAGGTGCAGACAGGGGCAAAGGTGGACATGACTCTCAAAAGTTTGGGGACCACAGCTTTATAGTGATAGACTCAAGAAACTCAATCTATTTAGCTTATCAAAGAGACAGTTAAGGGGTGAGTTGACAGTCTTTAAGTATTTATGGGGAGAACAAATATTTGATAGTGGGCTGTTCAATCTAGCAGAGAAAGGTGTAACACGAACCAATGCCTGGAAATTGAAGTTAGACAAATTCAGACTGGAATAAGGCACAGAACTGAACAGTGAAGATAGTTAACCATTGGAACAACTCACCAAGGATAGTGATGGATTCACCATCATTAGCAATTAGTATATCAAGATTGGATGTTTTTGCTAAAAAATCGGCTCTAATTCAAACAGATTTGGGGAAGTTCCATGGCCTGTGTTAAACAGGAGGACTGGCCTTAGAATCTGTGAATCTGTTATATTGCATAGAAGTCATATTTCATAAATGGATCATTATCTTCATTTAGGGCCTGTTCTGCCTCACTTTGAACTCAATGGTCAAATTCCTTTTGACTTCAATGGGAGGAAGAGCAGGTCCTGAATAACTGAACATGTGCATATCTAAGTAACATTGTCCTCCTTCGTTATTCAAACAAAACCACTTTTTAATGGAAAGAAATCTCTCACTCTTTCCATACAGTACTGTTTATCAGATAAACCTGAAATTCAATCCCTTAACCTGGAGAAGACTGCAGTCCAGAAATACCCAGTCACTGAGTTCCAGCCTGTTTACTATGTTGCTGAAAGTTTTAAAAATGCCAAGGAAAAAGTAAGGTAAAATAATCATTTCGCCATTATAGGCAATATCTTACACACACACACATACCTCCCTGAGGCCTTTGTGGACCCCTGCAGCTGAGGAGCATGTTCTCTGAAGTCTTGAAGTTTAAGACTTCTGGTCTGGCTTTTAAAAGCTTCTTTCAGCTTTTGCTCTGCATAAGAGGACTGTTTGAATGTGTTCTGTAGTCAGCTTGATAGCCCTGAAGGCTGAAGTCTTCAGTTTTTCTCAGAAGAGTGTGACGTAGGCAGTGATGCTACTCTACCAATCACATCCTGGGAAAATCCCTTCTAGGGATGAGAGAATAGTTCAGTCTCAATGCCCTGTCAAGCCTTGGCTTCTTGTAGTTGAGGCTAACAACAAAATCCCTGGGCCATGTTCTCCTTTCACAACAGCTATTCTTTTCTGGTTCTGCTCAGTAGCTTCATCTGCTGCTCAAATCTTTTCCCCTTTTATTCCACAATGGAAACCCTTAATAATAAAAATAACTATTATTGTTTATTATTTATCTTACGCCTCATGTATATATTTCAAAATTGGGCTTTACACCGAAATAAGATAATTGCCTATTTCCTTCATGGGACTGTGTCACATCTGGGGTACAATCCAGACCAGAGAGAGATTGTGTCACTGCCTGCCCTGTAACCATGGGTGCCTTACAATACTTTACTGTTGTAGCTTCAAAAGTAGGCCACTTACAAACAGCCTGCCAGCATGAAGGTCTCACGCAGAGTGTGTGTGTGCATAGCTACAGCCTTGATCCAACAGCTCTGACCCCAGCAACCTGTCAGCAACACCCCAGTCACACTGTGGCTTCCGCCAGTCTGGGTTACTACTTTCAGGGTGACCCCAACACACTCCCAGTTCCAAATTTTCCCAAAAGCATGTATTCTGCACTGTCCAGCCCTCTCCTGGACAGTTCAGATATTAAAGGTCCATTGCCCCTGTAAAGGGTCAGTATTCAACAGTTTGCTACTTTAACTGGAGTTACCAAACAGTTCAATTTAAACACAGCACTGAATTGGTTCAGATTAAAAATAAAACAAGTTTATTAACAAAACAAGATAGGATTTTAAGTGAATTCAAGTATCAAGTACTATGGTTAGAAGAGAAATAAAAATAAAACTCTTTCTTAGTAGCTAAAACTTAACAAGCTACACTTCATTCAAAGTAAAATCCTCACACACATTCCCAGCAATATGGATGACCAAAATCTCAGGTCGGAATCTCCCCTCAATGTCAATGGTCTGGTTCTTTTGTCATCTTAGGTGAGAAAGAGAGAGATACCTTGGGGTTTTCTGCCCCTTTCTTTCATAGTCCAGTTAACCTTTGAAGTGGATTCTTCTGAGAGTTACTCCTCAAGGCAAAGTTTATTCAAACAGTAAAAAAGGTGACATTAAGTCTGGTGGTGAAGGAGGCTCCATGTACTTTCTTCTCAAACGTGTTTGCTGAAATGCTAATTTGCTTTGTTGCCTGCCATCTCCTCCCCCTGCTGTGTTGAGGACCTTATTTAATACTTATATGTATTACTGAGGTAAACACACATTTCTTTTATTCAGTATACTTCTGCCTGGGCAGAGCTGTGTGTTTTAGAACATGTGCCAATAATTTTATTCAGGGGAATTTCATAACTTTACATATCATGTTGCTACATGCCTTTTCCCCATGATATTATTGATCAGTGAGTTCTTAGTTTTCAAATGGTACCTCACAAGGCATATTTTGTACAAAAATAATTAGAACAGTGTGAATACAAGGGAGACTGTGGTCACAGACTGCCTTTGTTTTTTTAGGTTTCAGAGGAACAGCCGTGTTAGTCTGTATTCGCAAAAAGAAAAGGAGTACTTGTGGCACCTTAGAGACTAACCAATTTATTTGAGCATGAGCTTTCATGAGCTACAGCTCACTTCATCAGATGTTTACCGTGGAAACTGCAGCAGACTTTATATACACACAGAGAATATGAAACAATACCTCCTCCCACCCCACTGTCCTGCTGGTAATAGCTTATCTAAAGTGATCAACAGGTGGGCCATTTCCAGCACAAATCCAGGTTTTCTCACCCTCCATCCCCCCACACAAATTCACTCTCCTGCTGGTGCTAGCCCATCCAAAGTGACAACTCTTTACATAATCAAGTCGGGCTATTTCCTGCATAGATCCAGGTTTTCTCACATCCCCCCCACCCCCATACACACACAAACTCACTCTCCTGCTGGTAATAGCTCATCTAAACTGACCACTCTCCAAGTTTAAATCCAAGTTAAACCAGAACATCTGGGGGGGGGGGGGGGTAGGAAAAAACAAGAGGAAACAGGCTACCTTGCATAATGACTTGTTTTTTTAGTCAGCATTCTGTGTCTGAGCTAAGGTTTCCTACTTCTAGTGAAGCCCTTGGGCCTCTTACTGAGATCTGGAAGGAACATTCTTTTTCCTAGAATGTTGACACTTGCCCAGAAGGACCACCAACCTTTGTCTTATAGACCACTGACTAGCCATCACACAATAATATGTTTAGGCCACGGTTCTGTGCAGAGCTCCACATGAACACAGGGGGGCAACCCATAAAGACTTCGGGTGGGATTGTGGCTTCAGTCACTACTAACGTGGCCTGAATTCAATCTGGAGTTTCTTCTTCTTTTTATGGCTTGGATAGGTAGCAATGACTACAAATTTATATCTAGATTTGATTGCCAATACATTGCCACAGCAATGAGCTGGTGAATGTCCTTCAGACCCCCCGGGGACATTCAGATATGACATGCTCCATTGTTTGTGCCCGTTTACCACAGCCGCATGCAGGTGTTTGCCTCTGGAGTTGGGTTGCCTGGACATTGTGGAAGCCACGGCCCAAAGAGTGGAGCTGGCCACCTGGAAAGGATAGAGGAAAACACCTATGCCCAGAAATATGCATGGCTGAACATAATCATCAACAAATTTTATGTCAATATTCAACTATGAGCCATAACTGTGTGCATTTGTGGGGGGTGGGAATGAAGGACTTTATTTATAGAATAAATTTGATAGAATAAATTTACACAGGAGTTGCTGCTGTAGAATTTGGTCCAGCTTTACCACAGAGTACATGAGGCCCTCGGTCTTGGTAGCCTATTACCTAGCCCTTGAGTCTCCCATTCTTTGTCTCTCAAACTTTTTGAAGTAACAGAGCTGTAGGTGACTTGAGAAGCACAGCCATTTTCCAAGGCAAGTTATTAATCTGGTATAACTTCAGTGAGAGAGCTTTGGCAAATGACAGGTGTTCTGCCACAATTATTGGACCAGATCTTCAGCTCCAGTATATAAGTGCCAGACCAAGAGGCTGTAAAGCAACCCTAATCCCACAGCTGAGGACTCCCCTGGCAAGGCTGAGAAAAAAGTGTGGCCAGAATGAAACTGCGCTCCAGTGATCTCTGACCGGCTTTCCAGCACCTTGGAGGCTGCTACCAGCTATCAGAAGTTAGACAAGCTCTGAGATTGCTCTAATGCATGTCAAGCTCTGCAACCCCAAGGACTGCAAAAGTGGATCACATTCTGCAAAAGTGAATCACATTCTGCATTAGTAATAGGAAAACGGGGATTTAAAGTCTGGGAAATGCTGACACCTGCTCACTGGGTTAAATCAGCAGCAGCCAGTATTACTCCTATAATAGCATGGTAAATACTGCATAATGGGGTCTGTTTGAAAAAATGAAGGGTGGTTAATAAATGACACACCTATAGGAAAGCCTCCCAGGTCAGCCTCAAGGATATTGCTAAAGCATTGGAGAATACTGTTGCTGCCTAGTCACGGAGTAGGTCTTTAGTTACTTTACCACATTGGCTTCCCTATCCTTCACATCAATAAAAGCTCCTCCCAACTCAAAGGAGCAGGTTACTTAAAAAGAAACAGTTGTTTTCATAAAAGTGTTTGTCTTTTCTCCTTCAGGAGATTTGCTTCAACAATCCCTCGACCTTTCTCGGTTCGCTACAATCCATACACCCAGAGAATTGAAGTCTTGGACAATGCAAAGCAGTTGAAGAATTTAGCTGAGTCCATCAGCAGTAAGCAATTGCAGTTTTGTTATATTAGATTCCTCAAAAGCTAGGACTTGAATGGGGAGAAGTGTTTTTCTCCTGTCTCCATTAAAGACCTGATTCTCACTCCAGTGGGAATTTGATCAGGTCCTAAATATTTCCTTTATGGTGTATAAAAACTGCTTCCTAATTTCACCCGTCCCCCAAAGAAGTTTGCCCACTTTATTGTTTGCTTTTTATATTGGAAATATCACATCTTGATGTTATTCCTTTTGCTGGAGGGCTTTGGCAAAGTTTGGAGGACTGGTTGGTGATAACGCAGGAGGATGAAACCAAAGTTGTGGCTCTCTCTGCCCCCAGTGAGGAAAAGGGGATATTCACAGCCTTAGACCATTTGGATTTTCTTTCATCGTTCCAGGATGAGCAGTTCTTTCCAATTGACTGGCTGGACTGCTCAGAGCCAGCATCCCTGATCTTACACAGCATCTATGGCTGATAAAACTCCAGATATAAGGGCTGATCCTGCTGTCTGTGCTCATACAAAACATCCATTTAAGTTAATGTGCCCAGTCTATCACCCACCTCTTTGGTCTCATTCTTTCAGGGAATGAAAATATGGCTGTGCTGAAGTTCCACTGAAATGTATAGAACAGGCTGTAAGACTAACAGGACAAACACTGATTTTTGCTATTTCATGTGCAGGTGAGATGGGAACTCTTTGCAGTGCCCTCAAGAAGATAGAATGAAGGTTTTCTCAGAGTCCTCTCTTCCAAGAGCAACTTGCTGAAGTGACTATATGCAAATGCCAATAATATTCTAGCTATTTCACATTATCACTCTATTGAATGTGTGAATGTTTATGATATATATATATATATGTATATATATATATATATACACACACATACACATACACATATATATTACTTAATCCCTATAGCTTAGCAACAAAAGGGGCTTCTGTGGGTGACTCTGTGCTCTCTTTGGTTGCATATCATAATTCTGTTTAGAATTCACCCCAGCCCTGGGTGACTGTCCATGGCCTGTACATCTTTTCTGTCTGAATCCTGGAAGCTGGCAGAAGAGGGAATCCTTCTCCATTCACCAGCCTGCAGAGTTACTGCAGCCCTGATACTGTATTGCCCCCATGTCCTGGTGACAACGTGGCAATGACTAGCAGCAGATTCACCCACCCTGCCATATCCCTCCTACACTCCCATCTGCCCCAGCCTGAAGCCATGCCAGGTTCCCCTGGAGAGCTAAGCTCTGTATCCCTAGCTCTGTATCCCTAGGATCTACATGTCCTCACAAACCCTGTCCCCTACATAGCAAATCTGCACCTCTTCCACTACACGCTGGGCACGCTGCACGGAGAAGAGGCCACAGTTTGCCACCTTAACATGGGGCTTAAGTAGTACCTTGTGTGGGTCCTCTGCACTGGGGTGAATTTTGCTGTAAAAGTTTTTGTTCTGCAAAAGTGACTTCAAATTTAGTCAAAGAGTAGATGCTCTGATGTTACTAGTGGAGACTGTGTTTTCAGTATGTTTCTGACTCATTAGTGAAGATTTCTCCTTCAGTGTTAAAATATTGTGTTCACACCATGTGCAATGTGTTCCCACAGCTCATAGTCCAGGGACTAAATTTGCTAGGTCACAGATTGGACATTTGAACCACCCAGAGCTAAGCAGAGCAAATCAGTGTTTCTCATTAACAACTTTCCCATACACAAGTTTCAACATGTGATGAGAGGTTCTAAAGCTACTGTGGGCTTTACATTTTATGGACTTTTAAATCAGTTTTGTAATATCTAGTCTTGCACCACTTTTATATTTACTTCTCAAAAAGCAATGGATCTTTCATTCAAACATTGCCCTTTAAGGAGATCCAAACTACAACTGCCTCTATTATATTTATAGAGTATAATAACATTAATCTAATCTAAGGATACCAGCTGGGACCTTTTTGAACAGAAGTATTTTTATACAAAATGGCATCATTTTGGTGCTTTGAAGTATGCCTTTTTTATTACTGGGTCTTTTATTGTGTGGTAATGTCTGTGCAAACCTTTAATCCCTGGCACTTATTTCAAAAGTGAAAGTAGCCCATGTTCCTTCTCTTCTAGTATAGTGATACCGCTAAGGTGATTGTGTTCACAAAAGGATGATTCCACCACAAGTTTGAAGTCTTTCAAAATAATCTCCTGCTGGCTTTCAAATCTTCTTGTGACTGCTGCTATGAATAACAGTAGAGCAGCATCCATGGTGCTGTTGGGAACACAGGATACATGGTTTCCTTTATACTTAAGTGGAATTATTAAACAACTTTCACATTTAGGGTCTGATTCTGTCTCATTTACACAGGTGTAGTCTGGAATGACTCCAGTTAAGTCAATGGAATTACACTGGTGTCAAACTACTGTTAAGTGAAGTGAGAGCACTAGCCCCCTTGGGATTTTAGAAGTGGATGAAACAAAAAGCAACTAGATTTTCTTACTAAAAAATAAGCTTATGCATTTATTTTTAAATATTTTAAGTTAGTTGCGTTTAGAATACTATTTTTAGTGGATAGCTCAAGAAAGAAATTAAAATTTGTAAAAAATCTTTTAATTTCTCTTCTGTCTGGTAAACATATCATTCTGCTATGTAAACTAAATAAATGTAAATGTTTAGTAAGCCAGTATTAAAACAGATAGTTACATATATATATAGTACTTTTAAGTGGTGTGTTGGAAAGACTAAATTAAACAAAAATACTCAATATTATTTTACACTTCTGCAGCATCATTCATGCAAGAACATCAAAAAACAGCAAGCTTTAAAAACATTAACTAAGAAGTCTCAGATCCATGAAGTAGTACCTGTATTTTACAATCAGGGAAACAGAGGCATAGGTTACTTGGCATGTCCAGGATCTGCTATCGAGCCTGAGATAAACATTCCGGCTCTGTCAATTTAGGCTTTTATAGTGTTCCCATCATAGTGCTATCCAAGTACTTAGGATGCTCAACTATGACTGGTTTCAGAGTAACAGCCGTGTTAGTCTGTATTCGCAAAAAGAAAAGGAGTACTTGTGGCACCTTAGAGACTAACCAGTTTATTTGAACATAAGCTTTCGTGAGCTACAGCATCCGATGTGCATCCGATGAAGTGAGCTGTAGCTCACGAAAGCTTATGCTCAAATAAATTTGTTAGTCTCTAAGGTGCCACAAGTACTCCTTTTCTTCTTTCAACTATGACTAAACTTCTGACCCCCAGTCCCATGCTATAACCTCTTCCTCCATGCTTCTTCCTTCAGTGCTTCTTGTAGAATAAGCTAAAATATCCATGGTGCCTTCATTCCTGACTAAGGTGATCAAAAAGTTGCGGTGAAACAGCTCTTGCAGTATCTAGTCGCCTCAGATCTCTTTGACCTTTTTCAGCTTGGATACCAACCTGGTTACGAAACAGAGTCCACCTTAGTTGCATTGACAGAAGGTCAGCTGCCCATGCTGATACTATTAGTCTTGGTAGCTGCCTTTAATAGAGTTGATCATGAGGGTGTTTATTATTGTAAAGATGCGGAAATAGAGTGGGAGGGAGACTTGAGATTTTACCTTGCTTTCTGCTGATGGTTTAATCTTAAAGTATACTGCTGCACTTAGCATATACTGTATTTTTAAGTTATGTCAAAGGTGTATAGGTGGAAGACCTGGTTAGCATTTAAATGAATCTAAATGAATAATAGTAATACCATATAAATCCATTATTAACAAAGCCTCAACAATAAATACAATGTAAAAGCCACTGTATGAAAAGGATTTCTGCTGAAATTAGTTAGTTGGTTTAGGTTGATTTGTTTGTTTTCCCTAAAAGTGCCAATAGCTAATACGATTGGTGTGGCTTTTCATTCTTCCGCAAACCCAGATTCTTCTAAGCACATAGGCCATTATGGCTCCATAAAGTAACACTAATAATGAGTTACATGGGCACATCAAGTAGTGACAAGATGCCATATATAGTGCATTGTGATATTCTATATTTTGAAGCATTTACTTTTCATCTTCAGTATGGGGCGATGTAATTATACATCTTCGTTGAGTAGCATCTCTTTAGCAGGTTTTGCTGTCTGCACAAATGCACAGCTGAGCAAACACTTACTTTGGTGCCTCACTGCATGCAAACCATTTAACTTCCTTACCATTTACTTTCATTACATTGCATATATTCACTGTTAGTATTTATGTCAACAGATTATCATGTTCTTGCAGAGCTAAATAAATATAGTGTGTAGTACATATTAAGTGTGTATTTCAGCAGTATTGGGCAATGTAGTGATTGAGACACTGATCCTTGTATATGTCTTAAAAGCAATAGGTAACAGTTTTGTTTTGTTGTATGCAAATAAAATTGCTAACAATAAAACCCATTAACCAGATGGGATTTGTGTAACCTGGTTTACTACTATGGAGACATGCTAGCCATTCCATAGCCAAGGCTATGCCACAACTTTCCATTAAACCAACAGGACCTTCCTGTTGGTTTAATATGTGCCCTTTAAAATATAAAGCATGGGCATAGCTCTTTTGTGACCTGACTTTCTTTTACTATGGAAACTAATTTAGGGCTCAGTCTTATAGTCTTTTATACAGGCCAACTTTCGCTGACTTCCAAGGGAATTTTCCTGCAAAAGGACTATGGCCCAGGTCCTCAAAGGGATTTGAGTCGGAGTTAGGCACCTATCTGCCTTAGAGGATCTGAGCCTATGTGTCTGAGACCTAAGTTTCCTTATAAGTTGAAACTGAGGTATTCAAAGAAGGGGCTTATTAAAGACTCTGTCAGCACCACTAAAAGCTGAGTCCAATGGAAACCTTGACCTGTGTTTGAGTTAAAGCTGCCAAGCCTGGTTGACACAGAAACATAAGTCTTACTTATCATAGATTCTTCAGCAAGGGGCCCTCACAATGCTGTATAACTGCTGCTTCAGGAAATAAAGAAAATAACTAGCTTAGACCAAAAATTCATCTCCTCCAGCAAGAGCAACCCAGAGATTTGCTTGAACGCATACTGAGAATTAGTTAAAGAAAAGAAATTTGCAATCTGATATACTGGAGGGAGAGGGAAATGGGAGTGTCTACAATATCTCTGGCCAGCACTATAATGAAAGTAAACCAAATTGCTTTTGCAAGTAAAGTGAGATGATGGCGATTCAAAGTAGGAATCATATACTCCTACGCTGTTAGTTGGAGCAGGAAGAGGGGGGGATCCTCCTTAATTAATCCTCCTTATTAAATGTGGACACACACACACACACACACACACACACACACAGAGACGAAGGCCAATTCAGTCCTGTTGTAAGCAGACGCAGCTCCATTGATGTCAATGGAATTGCCTCCAGGGCTGAAATAGGTTCACATAGTTTGGCCCAGTTCTTGTTGCATTCAGTAGGGACCTAACCAATTAAATATACCCATTTAAAGGGAGAGTAATTGGAGGGCAGGGGAAATAGGTTTTCCAAAAATAACCTATGATTGACAAATTCTATATTCGGGGAAATATGAAACTTAATTCTTGGCACAGGATACTCGATCTTGGTCTCCTTGGCACCTAATTTCTACTTTCTGACTCTGGATATTGACCTTTATCTATGGCACCTGATGCATTACTACTGCTTCTTGACTCCTCATAGAGTGTCTGCGAGTGCCCTAAAATGGAGATAGCCAGACAGATTTCCTAGATGCACATAAACCGTTCATGTTCAAATGAGCAGTTGGATGCAGGTACAATCACATGTAATCACAAGCAGCCAACTGGTGACTGCATACACAAAATATGTATTCAAATGTGCAAGCTGGACCTGAGTCAAAGCCCAGCTTTGGTCAAGGGAACGGCGCCCATTGACTTCAGTGAGCAATGGATCACTCTACTATGTGCAGGTATGTGAGTGCCTATGCATGTGAGACTCAGGGGGAGTCTAGGCGAGGACTGCAGGACCAGACCTTTTAGAAAATGTAGCTTATTTGGGGAGTTATAGCTTCAAATATTGACCACTGAGGTTAGAAGTTATTTCCCTCTTAGCTGTAAGCTGCTGCAAGTCTGTCTGTATAATAATTTATTAAGATCTGGTACATTTTGTCCCGGTAAGGAGACCTGGAACTAGAATGTTTGTCACATGACTAGTCCAGTTGTGGTAGGCAGCTATAAATACAGTGTAAGACATACATCCTGCCATTAAGAGCTTACTGTCTAACCACCTGGAATTAATGTTACATACGACAGCATGGAATCAAGTCCATGGAATTATTTCTTGCCCAGTTCTTACACTGGTGCACCCCTAAAACACAGACATGTGTTACAAAAGTTCAGCCATTCTTCTCTGAAATGTCACAAACGTCACTTTTAATGCAGTGGCGCTTTCTTTTAATACTCCGGAGAGTGATTTTTGGGGAAGCTGGGTTCAGAGCATGGATGGCAATGTTCACACTAGCCTTATAGTCAGTAACTCTGTGCCCTTAAAATTATTTGATCAAATACTTAACTATATCTGTAGCTATATAGATAAAATGTATAAGGTCTGTATTTATGGTATAGAGACAATGTGGGTGAGGTAATGTCTTTTAATATCTGAAGAAGAGCTCTGGGAAGCTAGAAAGCTCGCCTTGCTCACCAACAGAAATTGGTCCAATAAAAGCGATTACCTCACCCACCTTGTCTCTCTAATATCCTGGGACCAACACATACAAAACCACTGCAGGCAATATTCATAGTATAGGCAGACTTAAATAATGTAATTCATCTTGGCACTGATTTCACGCCTAGCCTAGTCCAAAGCCCACTGAAATCAGTGTAAAGACTCTCACATAAGTCAGTGGGCTTTAGAACAGGCCCGTAATGGTTACAATTAAACATATGGGCCATATTTTAAATATTCATTTACAGCGGGCAAATAATAGAAGTTTATGGTATAAAAAGAAGCATTTACCTGACCACATTTTTCATCAGCTATGTTTTAATGCTGGCAGTTTATGGCATTACGATTGCAAATTAATTTACCTGATGTACTTTTTGCAGTTATGACATTTGTATCAGACTTCCTTGCATAACTTTGCATTTAATAAGGCATTATAGGGTATTATTCCTGTGCTTAACGCGCTTCAAAATTGATGAGGCTGTCAGCCAGAAATCCACGGAAGCGGTGTGAATCTGTTCTTTTGCCCCTCAAGCAAATCAGAGGTGCCTTCACTCCAGTAAACACTTGGCTGGTTTTTCCTCTATGTGTCACTAACCCTTCTGTTGGTAGTTTCTATTGCTAGCTTTTAGCCTCGCCTGCTGGATCTCAAAAAGGGGAATGAGCTGGTGAACCGCGGCCTACAGGCTTTCTCATTCAGCTCAACAAAATGGCAGCAGAACGAACAAAAGGAGAAGTGGTTTGTCCCTGTTAGGGTGACTGATGCTGTTACTACTTTATAACTCCGAAGCTGGCTTCGAACACAACGCGCGAAGGAGATTGGCCTTGCTAATTTCAACCCTGCATTATCTGAGTCTGAAGCTGGAGGTCAAGTATCCATTCGCTGGCAACTTTGTATTTCTTAGCATGGTTTTATTTTATTTTGCAGAAGGAAAAAAAAACATCAAGAAAATGGATGTTGCCGGACATTTTGATCCAATGATTTTGACTGGGAGTACAGGTGGTTGTATGGAAACTATTAATATTTACACCTTTTACTGTCCAGATTTAAAAGTACATATGAGGAGGTCGTTATCTTCAGAGAGAATCAAGCCCCAGGCTGTCTTGACTGGCTTTTCACTCTGGGAAGATTTTTATTGGGTTTACCCCTATAAACTTGTATTCTTTGGTATCTCGTTGTGAACTTCTGCACTGTGTCACAGCAGATTTGGGTGTGATAGGTTCGTGTCTGAGGTGCTTTGCTGATTAGATTATATAGGTATAGCTATAGAGAGCTAGATAATAGATTACAGAGCGAAATAATACAGGTTTATATCGATGGCATTCTAGTTTATATTACCATCTAATCACACTTTCAGTTATCGGTTACAAAAGCTCACCAAGGAATGTCAGTTCCAGAAAATGTGGATTCTGGGAATCTTGTTCTTTATTAAATACCTGGTCTTAATTTCACTGTGGGTGTAAATAATGCCGAAGGAATGCGGATTCCTACTGTACTCCCACTGAAAGCAAATCAGCTGACAACCTCGGATCTCCTTCGCTAACACTTCGAACTGCAGAGAACTCGCTTTTCCCTCGTGGCTAGCTCAGAAACAATCCAAGCTCAGAAGACTCGTGTTAATTACAAATAGGTATCTCGGCGCTAAATTTCTGTCCTAGTTATTGCTTTTGCTGGAAGGTGTTTCACTCTGGATCCTTATTCCCAAGCGACCAGCCAAAATCAGAACCAAACTAACCGAGCCAGCCAACAAACTGGATTATCCTAGAAATCCAGGCACTAAGAGGATAGGACGTTACAAGGGATCCAGGAGCAGGGAAAGCAGCTGGGGTTGCTGCTTCTGGTCAAGGAGAGTTTCAGCACCTGGGACAGCGCCCATCCCTGCCCTCCTCTGACCCACAGGGAAGAAGGGGAATTCAGGGGGCTCACAGTAGATCATGTGTCCTTGTAGCGTTCTCCCTGGAATCAGGGGAGGATGATTTTATAAAGCTGTGGAGCATTTGGTGGTACATTTGTATGGAATAATTTCTATACAACCATGTTGAATTATTTACTCTTGTTATTAAGTGACAGTTTGGCCCAAAGGTTTGTCCAGTAAAATTGTATCGCTGAGACGTTAGCCTAGACTGCTAAAGAAAATGATAGTCCAGCTGGTCATGGGTGTGTCTGATTATGTTACATTTCTCTGTGCTAACACGTAGCAGCTTGACGTAACTCGGGCAATCGAAATACAGCTTTAAAAGCTGGGAAATGAACGGACAGCAACACAAAGGTCCCACACCGTGTCCCACACTGCAGAGTGCTGGGAGGAAGAAGACAAAACAAAAACAAAAAACCCACAACAACAACCCAAAGCATGAAAACAAAACATTAAACGCCACGGACTTGAAATTGGTTTAAAAATCACGAACTGTATTAGTGGAAATGCTGGCAGGATTTAATTCAGGATCCATAAACACAGATACACCAGGGGCAATGTTTTTCTAGAAACCCTAGCACTGTATATAAAATGCGCATACAGATTGTTGATAATCGTTCACCGAAATCAATAAAATGGAACAAGTGTCCTGCTCCTCTGAAGTTGCATGCGCTTTAGAGCCATTGGTCATCTAGTAAATGTCCATCATTAATCCGGAGCCATGTGTTCCCAAGAGATGGGGCTTGAATTATCTACCAGAGCTGAATTCGTTTGCTAGGTAGCATTAATCTGAGTGAAGTTCAAAATACTGTTACAACATACAACACTGCAACAGAAATCAGCCCCTTGGAACAACAGGATTTATCCCCAGAGGGAAGTATGCAAAGAGCCCCTGAGTGGCAGGTTGGGAGAAAAGGCTATTGAAAGTAAAATATGAGTCTGAAGCAAAGTTTAAAGGGGACTGCAAGATTCCGGACACCTTGCAAAAATCACAGGGTGTTCTTGACTGGTATCTCCTCTACTTTATTGCTTTAAAAAATCAATCACCGGTTTATAACCTTCTTAAACTAACCGGTTAGAAATAATCATATTGCACGACATAGGTTTAGTCATAGCTAATAAAAATCTCTACGTGACAGTATTTAAAATAGCGCTTAACACTCACAGCTGGCTTTGCAGCGGGGTTTAAGCAGGGCTGGAAACCCATCGAGAGTTACCAGATTGAAGAGTTGCCCCTTTCCAGGTCATTCTAATTTCCTCCCATCTCCTCCCTGCTCCTGGCCGGGACTGTGGCTCCGGGAAATAAAATGTAGAGGTTTCTTTAGGATCACCTGTTCCCCAGATCGAAGACTTCGAGAAGAGAAATTCTACTTCCACCTTCTGAATTACCTGTGTAATTGACCGCATTAGGTAGAATACGGACCAGTCCAATAGAGGGAATTCAGCTATGGAAATAAGATCTGTCCAGTTAGACAATAAAAGCAAAGAAAGACATACACACACACACAGAGGGTGGGGGGAGGCTTTTTTTCACACACGAAGCACAGAAGCTCAGATTCAGAGATGTAAACTGAATCCAGATTTCAACGGGCCTCTTAACAAAAGACCCCTATTTCTAAAACGGTAAAAGATGCAACGCGGCGGAAAATAAAGACACTTTGAAATAGAGCAGGAGGGTCCTGCTTTGAAATTACCATGAGAAGGGGGGTTATTTTAGTCTCCTGCGCAGATTGTAGGCAGCGCCCTTCCATTGATCTCCCCGAGGCGGGCACCATAAAGGGTCCCCACTCACTGCTGGTCTCCCGCGCTGTCAGACCCACAGGGAAGCCTACATCCACCCCAAGCCCACCTCGCACTGTAAGGACGCCGGGGAGGGTTTTGCCCCACAGCCCTGCATAGACCCCTTTCGCTGCCTATGGCAGATCTCCGCCGGGGCTGGCTCTAAGCAAGGCGAGGACGAGGGCTGGCTCTCGGAAACTCGGCGCCTGCGGGCGGGGTGAGCTGCGCCCCCATGGGCACAGGTGTCGCCCCTGGCGGGGATCTGGATTTCCTGAGCCGGTTTGCGATGAAGACCGACGCTGCGGGCGCCCCAGGCAGGAGAGCAAGCCTCAGAGAAGATGCGGAGAAGGAAACTCCGGCCCCAGAGCCCGTGGACAAGGGAGAGGGCCTGGTCTGGGAGGAAGAGGAAGGAAGAGCCACCCTGAGCCTGACCTTCACCCTCCGGAATGCTGGAAAGGTCGGGCTGTCCAAGACAGCCAAAGTCTTCGAGGTACAAACCTCCTCATCCCAGCCTCTCGCCTAATCCTCGCCCTCCACAGCAGCCTCCTGCCCTACCTCTGGCCTCATCCCCTTCCGTGCTCCATTGCAGCCCCCTGCCTCTGTCCCCTAATCTTCCCCTCCCTTCTCGGACCCTGCTGGGCCTGACCCCCTCTAGCCTCTGCACCTGTCCCCACCTTATGGCCCAGCTGCTCCCCTCTATGTTAGCACCACCTCGCTGCTCAGGGGGGTTAGCTGGGACTTTCCTGGCTGAAGGGGGATGCCAGGGGCACTTTGAAATGAGGATGGAGGGTTACAGGGATGGGAACAGCTGTTCAGAGGAACCATCTTGCTGTATGGATAGTTCATTTTAGGCCTAAGAAAAATCGGGGTTGGCATTTCTTGTAAAGCTTTATCCAGTTATCTTTTCAAAGACATATAACAGCTGCAGTCAAAGCCAGCCGTCTTTCAGTGATTTTAGATTTCTCACCAGGTGGACATTTGTCTTTTGCAGGCTTCTGAAGCTGGAATCCAACACCTTGAAACCAGGCAAGCCAAAATATCCAAGAACACTACCGATGACCTCGAATTTTTTGTCAAATGTGAAGTTCATAATTCTGATGTCAGTGTCCTTATAAACTCCTTAAAGAAAGTGGCAGAAGATGTGAAAACTATCAGAGAAGAGAGAGGTATGCAATGTGTGGAACCTGTATCCTAATGGCTAAGTCCCCTCCTCCCACAAATGAGCACTAGCTTGTGTCTAATTGTATTTAAATTATTCATTAGGTCCAGAGTTTCCATTTTGTGTATGCGACGTTAGGCCCCCTATCCTGCAATGTGATGTTCCTGAGCAGACCCCACATTCAAGCATAGCTCCAATGACCTCACAGAGGTCAGCCTTCCTAAAGCACATTGCGGCATTGCGTTCCACATGTTTTTCATACATCTTCTGTTTCTAGATGATTCTGAAAATAATGCACATAAAATATGCAATTGATTTTATCAATATTTCATATTTTCCATAGTACTTCCATGCATTTTGTCTCTGGGTGTCAATATGTAGTAATTATATTTTCTATGCAATAGAAAATATTCTGGAAAACTGATGTTCTATAAATAAGAAGTGCTATTATTATTATTTATTAGAATACAGAGTGTTCTCTTCTTTTTAAATTTCTAAAGGACAGGATATTCCTCCTGTAATATTACTTGTTCCCTTAGAAGAAAAACAGCCTTCTCACCAGCCAGTCTGAAATTAACAGTGGTCTGAGATCTAAATATCCTTTGCCAGAGAACAGGGGCTCAGCCTATTCTGGTAATTCTTACGTTCATTGGCTGGTGAAGAGTGAATGATTTGTGATCAAAACTTGAGGAAATGATAGAGCATAATGGTATATGGGCTTCATGCATGTGCATAACACTCATTTATGCTAATGCGAGCTACATTTTTTAGTTCACGTATGAATAGGAATAGACTTAAACGCATGTATAAGTGCATTACTGGATCAGTGACAGTAAGTTTGTCATTTTTCAACTCATTTTTAATTCACCATTTGTAATGTGGAGGTGTAAAATATTCCTCCTATAAAGCAGAGGTTGTTATTCTCAGTGGCTTGGTTTTTTTCTGTCCCTTTCCAAGCCTATATCATTTAAATGTACCATTTTTTTGCTATCTCCAACAGTCCCATGGTTTCCAAAGAAAATACGAGACCTTGACAAGTGCCACCATCTGATCTCCAAGTATGAACCTGATTTGGACCACGATCATCCTGTAAGTTTGAGGTCATCATTAGTTTACCTTTGAAACTATTTAAATACGTTGGCTATTTCTGCTGTCCAGATGAATTCTCTGTAAAACTAGCCTCCAAAACAATTCTGTGCCCAACGTTTGTCTTTTAAAGAGGAGATTTACAATGGACATCAGTGAACTAGGAATGAATGAAGGAACCTAATAATAAAAAATCATAGAGACCTGTTGTATTAATTTATATGGAATAAATGGGCCCAAAGAGCTAAGTGTTAACATGATCCTGTCGCTGTCCAACATTAAACAGTGTCAAACAAGGTCTGGTGTTTAGCATACAGAGATCTCACTCTGCTTACTACCATGGCAAACACACCATTAAAATAATTTTAACCCTTTAGTAAAGATCCAGAAAAAGAAGGAAAAACAGTTAAAACATTTGAAAGGTAAAGTATTAAGTAAGCCTTTCCTTTTAACAGCATCCCTTGTTCCCTTTCCTTTTAGCTGTTGAGTGTCTTTAGAAGGAAAAGCCCCCTTGTCTGACAGTGTCTTAGATGGTAATAATTGTCCTTCTGCGGGGAAAGGGAAAAGGTTAGTTGAGCTGGGCTGGAGCTGTTGTTATTGCCATTGTTGTTGAACTCTGATGCTGTTTCCTAGAAGACACAAGAAGACAAGCATGCACAAAAGGGGCAAGTAGAGATTAGCAAAGCTAGAAAATGCAACGTTTGTCCATGGCGTTGACTCTTACTTGCAGCACATGGTCTTATTGGGCCCTCTGAGGTGTGGCAAACCTGTACAGCATCAGGCTATTTAAGGCATTGCTTTTAGCTGCCTTTTTGATCACAGGCTTACAGTAGTGTGCACAATATACAGTCTTGGCCAGCTATGTCAGACTCTTCTTAGACAGAAGGAAAAAGGAGAGGGAAAGGCAAGAGAAGACATAAAGTGGGGAAGGAAAAAGACACAAGAAGAGGTAAGGGGGAGAACAGTCTCACATCCCAGGTGGGGTTTGGGATTCAGCCACTGTCAGTGGAGGTGGTGATGTCATCTGGGTCCCTCTCTCTGGCCCAGTCTGGTAAGAACCATCTCTCAGGATCAGTACAAGGAAGGCCCAAAGATATTACAGGAGATCCAGGGTCCCAAGAGACAGTGGGGACGGCAGCCCTGATGATAAAGCTCACTCTTACGTGCATCCCTATTCAGAAAAGCCCTTTAGCACATGATCAGATCTCACTTTCTAGACAAGAAACCTCTTGTTCATTTGCCACCCCCAAATTACAACATATTAATCATGTGCTTGGCTGGTCTGACATAACAATGTGTTCCTGTTCCCCAACCTTCTGCATCTTGCCTTATCTTAGGTCTTGATCCTATGGTCTTTAAGCCCCTGGGTAACTTTACACATGTGAGCAGTCCCATTGAAGGAGATAATAATACTTCCCTGGCTCACAGAGATTATAACATACTCTCAGAGTCAAATTCTTCCCTCCGCTAAATGTGCACAACTCTCATGGACTACAGTAGTATTCATGATCATAACCGTAAAGGAAAAGTTTGACCCTTAACATGAAAAATGGTTCCAATAAATGTTGAATATTTTACAATAATAAATATTTGCACAGTGATACCGATCAGCTATGCTTTATTAGTTGTGTTAATATGGAGCTGGAATTCAGATATTATTCTTATTATATCAAAAGTGATGTAAACCTTAAAGGGATTTGATTCCACATGTTTTTAATGTTTATTGAAGAATTGGAAAGACCTGACTGGAAGAGCTGAATTTCTAGTAAAACATAAGAAAAAAGAAACTCAAAATTTCAATTTGCTCCCTTTTGAGCAAAATATCATATGTCTAGCTCTAAATGTCTCATATTTTAAAATGGCTGTCATGACCTTTCCCTTCCTAGGTGCACACTTTGTTCAGCACTGGTGTTTGTGTGTTGTTACTACAGCCTTCCCCCCCCCCCCCAATCCCTCAGCTTCCTGTCACGACCCTTGCCAGTGAAAAGCAGAAGATCCTGTCTGCTTTTGCCTAACTCTCACGACCCTTGCCAGTGAAAAGCAGAAGATCCTGTCTGCTTTTTCCTAACTCTCTTTTGTGGGCCTTGTAGATCTCTTCAAAACCCACCGACTAACGACACTGCTGACTTTTACGTGTGAAAAACTACTCAACTTTTATTTAACCAAATTAAAGATAACAGTAGCTTTCAGTAACCCTCCTACTAACTCCAGAGGGAAAGCCTGAGCTTATAAGATCCTGGTGGTGCTTCCCTTCCTGACCACAGTCCCGTTGCCCACCCTCCTCTGTGATCCTGCTCCCTCTCCCCATAGCAGCGAACCCCCCAAAGTTCCAAATGAGCAGGCTAACGACACTTCCATCCAGGAATCCTGTCTTTCAGGTCACCCAGTAGCATATGTTCTTTTGGTCTTTGCCCAGAGACACATCTCATCTTACAATTTCACTTAACAACTCTTATCCTATAGCAACGTCTCCTAGCATACAATTCCATATTAACATAGTCCCTTTTCACAATGGCTAAGCAGAAAATCAATGGAGTGAGCTTAGTTTCTAACTCTCCCACTTAAATTGTGACTTTCATTCTGTATAATGCTCACTACTCAAGCCTACTCTATCTTCATGCTTAGCTGTGACCTAAGTACAATTTACATTCCTTTGTAGGAACAGGTCCAAAGTCAGTGAGATTTCATGGGTGTAACTAAGTGCAGAATTTGGCTTACTCTGTAATATTCCCATGATGCCTTGCCACAGAGAGACTGCAATAGAAGAAACAACCAAATTCAGGCCTGTTAGTTTTGAATGTTTCTGTCAGCAAATCCATCCAAGCCCATCAATATGTCCTGATGTAAGAGTGATGCTAAATTATTTCCCAATTTAGGGCTACACTGACCCAGAGTACAGGAAACGGAGAGCCTTCTTTACAGACCTGGCCTTCAGCTACAGAGAGTAAGTGCATCACCACTGGAAAACTACTTGTTCTAAGTCAGTTTCACATTTTGTGTGCTCTCACAGTAAGTAGTCTGATTTTGTTCACCTGTAAGCAGCTTTATGGTTGATGTAACTTAATCCTAGGCCAATGGTCTGTGGTGCCATCTGTTGGAAAACTGAGTTAATCACAGAAACACACATCCCAGGCAAATCAGGAACATTTCAGAATACAATGAAAATTAATTTAATATTTAACTTTAGGGCTGCCTCACTGAGCTCTGCATAATTTCATGTAACTCTAGGGGGAAAATGGTCTCTATATGACTCTTTCATTTAAATTATAGGATGAGGCTATCTTCCTTCTAGGATTTGGCATGTACCTCAATAAACCTGTCAGGTAGACAAGGACTTGTGCATGTCCTACAGAAAATGGAGAAAATAATAATAATAAAAAAAAAAGATGGACTTATCCTCAGATGAACAATTTACACTTTCTTGCCTTTCTGTGTAAAAACACATGGGAGTGGAAGAGAAGTCTGGGGGGTTGTCCTTGTGGACACTGAAATTCATTCTACCCACTTGTAGGTGGCATTAGCAAGATGCATAATGACCTTGAGCTGTGAGCCACATGGTGCCCAAGAACTCAGGAGAAACCCTGAACCTTGGGAGATTTCTGCTTAATGACAGCCTCCATACATGGTGGCTAGTCAGCCTGCTCCCTCACTAGTAGTGTGAATGATCGCCTTCTCGGATGGTAGATACAACTACAGAGGGGAAGTTAATGCTGAAATATGCACAATATACCTATGCACCCACTTGCTGTATAATTTAGGGCTCTTTCCCCTGTGACTATGTCACGTGGAGCAGTTGTTCCTAGCTCCATCCCACCTTCTGGCTAGCCAGCTATGTTGTTGATGGTCTGCCAGCAGCTAAGCAATGGGAACAGGTGACAATACAGCACTGCTTCCTCTACATTCCATCAAGTGGTCCTTCCTTTACAGTATTTCACTGTTTGCACCACCCCTGGGGATTCGGTAGAGCCTAGGACACCTGGGTCATAAAACCCTTTAGAATCCTTTGGGATGATTATTTCTTATTTGTATTTATTTTAGTATGCCAAATAATCCTGACGCATATAAAGAAAATTATATTTGAAACTAGAACTCAAATCAGCTACATAATTTTTTTCTCTCTCTCTCCTTAAAGAGGAGACCCTTTGCCTAGAGTTGAGTACACTGCCCAGGAGACCTCTACTTGGTGAGTATATTTTTCATATCCTGCCCCATGACAGGTCATGGGGCAATTCTACTGAAACCCAGGGAAATTTTGGAGGCGCAAGAAGTGCACAATGGTGCCCTACATTTTCAAATAATATTGGACATCTCTAGTTTTAATTGATGTCTTAATGATCCCTTCTTGTTCATTTTGCAGAATTCTATTCTCCCCACGCAAGTGTAACTCCTGGTGTTGCTAAGAGGAGTTACATACCTGCACTGAGGGGTGAATAGACTTCTGAGTCTACTTCCAGGTTACATTAAGTGGTGAGAATACATCAGAAGGCTCAGGGTTGGTGCATCTAAGTGAGGGAAGGCTTTCTGCTACATTTGTGGCCCCTCTTTCTGCCCCCACCCAGTTTCCAAGATAGCAGAGGCAAATTTGATCCCTGGCAGGTTGGAACAACCTCGGGGCTGCTCTAAATTGCACTCGCTAAGGGGCTGTCACATGCCCTGTGATGTTGGTAGGAGGTGTGGAGCTTAGGACCAAAGCAGCATGAAGTAGACTTAGTAGGGCTGTGGATCTAGCCCTCAGAGTTCTGGTTCAGTTAAAAGACACTAAGAAGTCTGGCTACTTAACCATACTATCCAGAACTCTTGAAAATCTGCTAAATTTGTCTTGAAAACTCATAAGAACAAGTGCTTTATTAAGATTTCTTTTGCTTCTGTTTGGGTGGAAATAAAATGAAACAGTTTCTTGCAAGATATTTTGGCAGCTCCTGGCTTGGCCAGAACCTGGAAGTGTGTAAGACTGAAAAATGATCAAATAAATGTTAACTGAGCATTTCAGAATCTTTAAAAGAGATTGGTCCCACGCCAGAAAATTCAGATCTCTATCCAGATCTGGATTTGAGTCTGTGGTTTTTGTTTGGTCCTTATAAACATAGGGGCCTGGAATCATCTGTTACTGGTCTCTACCAGAGAAAGGATGCTGGACTATTTGAACCACTGGTCAGTCCAGCATGGCAATTCCTATGTTCTTAACTTGAAATTGAACATTATCTGGTTCATGTTCTACTTAGGGGATAGTGTGAAAAAGAAGCGAGAAGGGGAGAAAGAATAATCCAGTGGAAAAAAAGGGTGAAAATGGAGCAAAAAGAGTGAAAAACTATGTGAAAGTGGGAGGGAAGAGAAAAAGCAGTGTAGTCAAATGTATATACACACACACAGAGTGTATTTTTCCATTTGAATTTTTCTCTTCTCCTCTTTCCTCCCCTTTATATGCTAGAACTGATGCAAAGGTGTGCTCTTAATATATACATGCTGAGACAGATAGTAGGTGCAAGGGAATGCATCTATCTAGCAATTTATGGGGTGCGGGAAGTTTCTAACCCCAGTGCACAGCACAGGTTTCCCGTTACGTTAAAAATGTTCCTTTTTAAGTTGACTCACTCTCTGAATAAACATGGTCTCAACTTACACTATAAAAGCTTCATGATCTCAGCTGAACCCAGGGCAAGCCACACTAGAGAAAGTCACTTTTCACACTGGTGCAGCACATTTTCCCCGGTGTTTTCCCCATTGTAGCTATCCCTGTGCAAAAACCCCAGTGGGGTTTGCAACAAAAAAATGATGCAAGAAATTCATTAAACCTAGAAGACGTTTGCCAACTTCAGAAATGGGTGAAGGTTTTGGAGGAAAGGGGAATTCTTATTTCCTTGTCCACCTCCTTCCATCATCCCTAGCTGCCTTTCAAAAATCACAGTATATAGCAATAATTATTGCTATGGGTTACTGGTTTTACAAGAATGTAAAATTTTAAAGAATGTCCTACTTGAGATCAGGGCCCCACTGTGCTAAGTACTGCATGTACACATAGTTGAAGATAGTCACTGCCCTGAAGAGTGTACAATCTAAATTGACAAGACGGACAAAAGGTGGGAGAAAGGAAAAATGATTATCCCCATTTTACAGATGGGAAAGTGAGAGATTAGATGATTAGCCCAAGGTCTTAAGGGGCACAGCCAGGAATTGAACCTAGATCTCCCAAGTCCCCACCCAGCACCTCAGCAACAAGGTCATCCTTCCTCTCTGAAGAAATGTTTTATTTTAAATAAAATCCATCGGGCCTTAGAATTTGCAAAATGAGCACCAGATAATCACCAAGGAACATCATATCCCACTTATCCAGCTTCTATTATTTTCAGAAGCTCAAATGCTAGATTTTCAAATAACCTTTGAAAAGTAGTAACATGCCTGTTAAGTCCTTAGCGTCATGTTCATGACAGCTCCCACCAGCCAACAATATTGGCATGTTCTGGTGTGTGGGAATGTTGTATTTAAGAAAATTAAATTTTGTGTTCTTTCCTGTTTTTCCCCTTTTTCTGCCAACCTCCGTCACGGAAGCCATTCTCCACCTAGAACTATTCCCATAGTGGTAAATGGAACAGGCCTTTTGGGAGTATCTATTTGTCTCCTCAACACAGTTAGCCCCAGCAACCCAAGTCCCTGGTTGTGAACATCAAATTCCAAATTTAGATCTCACAGTTGTTACCGTAGCTCCCTCGGGCTGTGTGCTGAGGTCAGCTGCATTACAGCACAACTTCATATGGATACAGGGAAACCAAAGGGGAATTTTTTTAACATGCTGTAAATTCCCTTGATGTTAGCTCTGAAGAGCTGTTGGATTCCATTAGTTTGTAGCAACATGTGTATAAAAATGAAAACAAGAACAGAAATCTCAGCTTCCAAAAACAGGGTTTGGACAATCTGAGTCTACTTTGTCAGGCATAGTTATTGCAGAGCCATAAACTGAATAGTCCTGGAAAAGGGAGAACAGAGGACAAAGATATTGAGACATACGTCATGTGACAATACTAAAGGCTGACAGTCACCTTCTTCTAACAGAGAACAAGGAACTTGATTAGAATAAGGAAATAGTATTAGCCCTAAAGCTGTCCCAGCTCTTTCCCTCTGCTTCACTGTCAAGAGTCTGCCTAGAATCTTTCACAGCCCTCACCTGTCATTTTAAAGAAACAGCACACATATGCTCTCAGCATGTGTGCATTTTACAATGCGCTTAATTTACCACACTATTCAGATCAAGGTTCAGTTTTAGAAATCCAGATTTTTACTAGCTTTTAGTATTTACAATGAATATTCCCTTTTAAAATATTTATTACCTTCCTCCTTCCACACCAAATAGGGGTCTGATCCTACTCCTCGGAAGTCAATAAGAATAATTGCACTGCGTGTAATGGGAGTTGGATCAGATCCTAAATTTCTCAGGTGTATTATCCTCAGTGTTCTGAATAAATTTTATCTAGGGGCTATATGGGGGGAGGGATAGCTCAGTGGTTTGAGCATTGGCCTGCTAAACCCAGGGTTGTGAGCTTAATCCTTGAGGGAGGCCATTTAGGGATCTGGGGCAAAAATTAGGGATTAGTCCTGCTTTGAGCAGAGGGTTGGACTAGATGACCTCCTGAGGTCCCTTCCAACCCTGATATTCTATGATACTAGAGATGGTCAGGAAATAATTTTCTTCTCACAAAATGTTTTTGATGAAAATCAAATTTTCATTGATTTTTTAAAAAAATTAAGGTCGAAAGAATGGCCACATGAGGTCAGGCCACTGGTCTGTTTAGCCCAATATCCTGTCTTCTGATAGTGGCCAGCGCCAGATGCTTCAGAGGGAATGAACAGAACAGGGCAATTATCAAGTGATCCATCCCCTGTCACCCAGTTCCAGCTTCTGGCAGTCAGAGGTTTAGGGACAAACAGAGCACGGGGTTCTGTCCCTGACCATCTCGGCTAATAGCCATTGAAGGACCTATCCTCCATGAACTTATCAAATTCTTTTTTGAATGCAGCTAGCATGAGAACATAAGAATGGCCATACTGGGTCAGACAAATGGTACATTTTTTAGGATTTTGTCTGTACTGAGTGTGTATAGATATATATTTCTCTTTCTCAGCAATTGAATTGTTCAGCTTATAATTAAAAAAAGTAGGGTTTTTTTGTTTTATAAAAAATTGTTTTTCAGGTTTTTTAACAAAATCCCTTCAAATTTTGAGAAAAACAGATTTTTTCAAACATTTTCATTGATTCAAAAAGCCATTTTCTGTGGAAAAAATGTTTTGAAGGAACATTTTCTACTTTCTCTAGCAACTACATCACTCTTCTGTGTCCCAGGTAATTTTAAAAACCAATCCCAGTCATCTAAGGATGGTGCATCTTTCCACAAACCATTGATCACACAGGGAAGTGACTGCAGCCTTGCTCAGGATGGACTGCCTCTGCTTTCCCCCTCATGGCCTGGGTACTTTGAAGGCAATCCAAAGAATGAGAAGAGGTTCAGTGCAGAAGGAAGGAGAGGAGCACATGTTCCTGAGCTCACCATCTGCTCCTCCTGAGAAGCTCTGAAACTCTCTGTGGAGAAGTTTGGCGTAAGGAGGTTCTGCCTTCAAAGCAGATTAACTTTTCCTCTGCTTCAGACAGCTTACTATGGAGCTGCCTTCCAAGGCTTTCATACCTAGAAAAGCTGTTCACTGAAGCAGTGGGCATTTTCCCTGTATAAGGACTGCAGAATTGAATCCTGTGTGTACACAGTTCTGTTTTCCTGTGACTGAATTGTAGCCACCTCTGGGCTGGAACACTGCAGCTGCTTAACAGTGCAGCTTAATAGTGCACAGCAGCTGAGAATACTAAATAAAGACCACTGTTTCTTCTATTTTCTAAGAATAAAATATATTTTTTTTAAATTTGCAGTGCTTATAATTTTCTAAAAAAAATAAACCGTTTGCAGTAAAAGCATATGTAATACTGAACTTTGTTTTAGAGCAACCTGTAAAATTAATTTTAAAGTTGTCTCTATTGTAAGTGTAAGCACAATTTTACATTTTCTAACAGGGAAGTATTGGTCTATTAAAAATATTTTAAAAGTTTTGTAAAGTATAAGTAAGTATATTTAAAAGTCTGTAATTTCTGTTTTCTAACTCAGCTCCTTTCTACTTGATTTGTAAACAGAATTCATAGGAACATAGGCCTTGAAGGGATCTGCTGGGTCAAGTCCAGTTCCGTGCTATCACAGGAAACCACAACATATAATTCCATTCATAAATTTATCAAGCTCCACCTTAAAACGCGTTACAGTGTTTGGCCCCACAACTGCCACTGGGAGGCTGTTCCAGAGCCTCACTCCTCTGACGGTTAAAAACTTTCATTTAATTTCCAGCCTGTTGTTCATGGTCAGTTCATACACAGTTGTTCTTGTGCCAACATTGTCCTTTAGCTTCAATAGCTGTTCTCCTTCCCTGGGGTTTACTCCCAATGCATTTATAGAGAGCAGTCAGATTCCCCCTCAGCCTTTGTTTTGCTAGGCTAAAGAAGCCAAGTTCTCCTTGTCTTCTCCTCTCAAAAGATAGGCTCTCCATTCCCCTGATCGTCCTAGCAGTTCTTCTCTGTACCAGTTCCAGTGTGAATTAATCTTTCTTGAACACGGGTGCCCAGAAGTCCCACCCCCTTGTGACAACTAGAGGTAAAGCAGCCTCAACACAGGGAATGTCCCTTTGCTGGTGATCATAGGCATCCCAAGGCCGGATCACAAACTCTTCTGCGGGGATTCACCTAGTCTTCTCAGAGTGTGGACTGCAGTCTGAGGGGCTGCTATGGGATCAGGTTCCTCGGCTTAACTCCTCCACCCCACTCTGCCCTTTCCACCCTTCTTGTTAGTGTGGGGATGGCCAGCACTGGCCCTTCAGCGCCATTGGTCCCTACAGCTAGAGCAGGCTGAATACAGGGTTTGCAAATATTCATTTGAATTTCCAGCTGCTCAGTTCATTCTTATTCATGTGCTCTGTACAATGGTTTGGAGAACGCCTGTTCCTTGTACAAATAGCTGCATTCACATGTGAACTGAGGTATTTATGCCCACACAAGATATTTGGTGTTCATTATCCATTAGTCCCCATTCCTTTTATGTTAGTCCCCATTTCTGTCATCCAACCAGGGAGTCAGAACACCACCATGTGGAGGAGAAATGGGCCAAAAAATGGCTCCTCCAATGGCAGAGTATCCTGGCAACAACTTGTTTCTCTGTGGGGCTTCTGTCCTCCATGTCTCCTCCTCCAAGCCCTATAGTAGAAGGCCAGTATCTAGTGGCTTCTCCTCTTATATGCTGATGGTGATAATTATGCAGACAAATGGTGCTGAAAGAGACATGATTACAAAATACACTGTGGGCCAAAGCCTCATCCAGACAATTAGATAAAACTCATGGACTGTGTCTATTTACACTGCCTGAGGCTCTGGCCCCTGGACTTTAAAGTTTGTTTTGTTTTAAAACAAAATGACCAAGATTAGTTCCATAGAGATAAGGGACAGGGCATCCAGCTTCTTATCAGAATACAAACTTTCCCAAAGCTGAAGAAGAATATTTGGCCTGGAGTTTTGGGTCACACTCATTTCTAGTCTCCTAACCTGCCTAAGCTTTGGTACTAGTATTAACAGTAAAGTCACTCTTTGAAGTAAGTATGTCCAGATTCTTCACACAAGTCTAGCTAAGACTGTCCAGAGAGCAATCTTGGACTCATGCCCTGCTTTATACCCTATACAATCCCATTAAAGTCAGGGGTAATCTATGGGAATAAGTTAGGGCAAAATCTGGCCTCTCATTCTCCTGAACTTTTCCTAACTGCTCCATGGAGATGGTCCAGGCTCATGCAGCTTTTACAATACTGACAACAGCCACTGTCTAAGGCTGTTTCTTTTTTTCCCAATTACACCCACGCTAACATAAGAAGTTTATGTGATGGAATGACAAACCATTACAAGATACTGGCTATCACCTCCATAGCAACAATAGCAGCAAAAAAACTACAATACAAAAACAAGAGAAGGTCATTTTCTTTAGTCAGCATTTCCAAGAATGAGCTCAATTTTCATAAAACAATGTTTATACACTTGTTAGAACCCCAGAGCCGGGTGTGAATAAATATAACTCTTTCTATAAGCTTCCCTGCCATCACTTTAGTGCTTGTTTATTTTGCAACAGCTAAATATAGTTAAAAAGTGAAGCCTTTAAAATGAAATAATAAAATATAAGAGAAGGGCCCAAACCAAAGCCCTAGATTCCAAGTACTGCCAAATATTTTTATATAGTAGCGTATAGCACCTTTCCTTACAATAAGCTAAACACCTCCAAAATTTGAGATGATGGAAATCTCCATCTTGCATTTGGATCTGCCTGGGTGGTATCTTGCACTTGCACAATGACCCTGATGCAAGAAAGCACTGAAGCATATGCTTCACTTTATGCACATACTTAGTGCTTTCCTGAATAGGGAAACTCTGGGTGCCTCTTCACAGTTGAACAGTTCACGGGGTTCCACACAGGCACCAAGATCTGCCTGAGCAGAGCCAAGTACAAGATCGAGGCCCATATCTGGTTCCTCATTTTGTGCCCATCTCCTGGAAAAATCCTACCCTGCAGCCTCCATCCAGGCTTCGGCTTCAGAGCATCATTTTTTCTGAGCTCAGCTCGGCTTTAGATATCCTCTCTGCGCTGCCTGTGTGAACAGCCGTGGTTCTGAAGCCAGGGAGAAGAGGTGCTGCTCCTAGTAAAGGAGACGAACTAAGGGTTGTTGTTCTTTCAGGAGAGAAGTCTACAGGAAGCTGAGCAGCCTCTATCCCACCCACGCCTGTAAGCAGTACCTGGATGCCTTTCAGCAGCTGGAGAAATGCTGTGGATACCAAGAGGATAGTATACCTCAGCTTCAGGATGTCTCCAGATTTTTAAAAGGCAAGACATTACAGCCCATTGTATTTTAGCACTCCCAAGGTGGGAATCTACAATGCTGTGTGCTGGAAAGAGGAGTTGATGGTAGACCCCCATTCTGAAGGAACTGTGACTGCACAGGCCGTGAAGATCTGTTTGCTAATAACAAGGAGAGGGGGGTTAGGAATAGATACACTGTTGAGAGGCTGCAAGCTCAAGTTAGTCTGTCAGCAGACGTTTGAGTGACAGAGGACAGTGGAGATTGAGATCCTGTATTGCTAACCCCCAGGCCAGATTCAGTTCCAAGGCAGGGTGTGCCTTTTCGACAAATCGGCTTGCCAAAATCACTGTAATCTGGAGTAGCCAAGGAATGGCTGCAATAAAAGAAAACACCCTCCTTGCTGCTCTCCCAGCAATAGGAAGGGTGCCAGATGCAGGCCAAAGACAGTTGCTAAAGTAGGGCAAAATAAATAGATAAATTGTAGATTTAACTTCAAATAAAGTTTAAATTGGATGTTTATCCAGTCAAGTGATCCACTCCATCTACCAATAAACAAATGCAAGACAAATTGGCTTAACCTACTGCTGAAGAGATTTCCAGTACATTGTCATTTTAACTAGAGACTAACATATATTGGGCCAGGTCCTTGTGTTGATCCAGCAGCAAAAAGAGACTGGACAGCTGCATTACTAGTGCAGCCAGGGAGTCCCCAGATGTAGAGACATCCTTCAGTGGTGTAAATGGGAATGACCAGGAGTATGTCATCCATCCCCTCTCCCCCCGAACCTCAGGCATAATAGGCATTCCTGGGTGGATTGAAGGCATTGCCAGGGCTAGGAGGAGGTGGAACTGGAGAACAATACCCTCCAGTGATTCCATGATGGCAAAGCAATCCTAGAGAGCTGCTGTTGCTGATATAATGTAGAGCTGCCTTTAGGCTGCTCTACGTTATGCTGGGAGCTCGTGGGTGTGTTAAGGATAAGGAGAGTGGAAAGATGGCTGAGAGGCAACTTCCGACATCTCACACACCTGTGCATGAGCTGAACACTACTCAGCTTGGCCTATGGATCTGGCCCATTTTAGCTTGCTCACTAACAGAAAGTGAGAAATAACTAGGAATATTGTAGGTTTCCTTTGAGTTCCTCAGTGGATCATGGGGACAATGGCCTCATTCTGATATCACTAACACTGGTGATACACAAGTATAACTCCATTGACTTCAATGGGGGTTATTCCTGATTTACACTAGTGAACATGTGGTCAGAACTGGGCTCATAATACACATTGTTTTTCGTAACACACTGTTGTTGCTACTGTCATGTCCTATGCCTGCCACTGCCTCTGCTCAGCTGGCTTCTTCCAGACCCCTACTGATCCCAGCCAGTGTCTGGAAGATGTCTTGGACCAGGTCACTTGTCTTTTTCCTATCATTTGCCTCTCACCAGCGGTCGGAGGCTGTTTCCCTTTGAGAACGTGCCAGAGTGAAATTTTCCTGAAAAAAAAGCGTAAGACTTGAAAGTGCCTTAGCTAAGGGAAGTTTATTTAATATAGGAAAAAAGAGAATCATTTAAAATAATAGTGGATCACAACACTCCTGAGCCCAACTAAGGGAACATCATACCTCACTGTGTAGGTAAAATGACATTTTGTTTTATTGATTACTGTTCATTTTGGAAAACCCTACACAGTGGATTCAACCATGTCTTTCCTCAACTCCCTGAGCCAAACCTCCAGGCTTCACCCATCACCCAGTTCCTTCTCTGCTCTCTCTTCCTTTTCTGCTCCACTGAGCCTCTCCTTGGTGTACATGGCAACCATAACTGCACTGACCATTTGGGCAAGCTACTCTGACCAGTTTAGGGCTTGTTTTAGTATTCTCCCTCCCCCCTTCCTGTCTATTCAACCCTGCCTCCTGCACTCACTAGAATATCGGGGCATCTCTGGATGGTGGCGAGGAATTGGGTAGGTGTCTTCTCTGTGTGTTTTACTGCCAGCAGGGAGCTCTAGAAGTAATCTTTGTCAATAAGTCTTGGGATACTGCTCTGAATGTGACTGATATTGATATTTTTTATCAGTCCTAGCTAACGTCAGAAGGGATAACAGAAGCAGGGAGATTAGGGCAAAGTAAGGATCTACTGGTGTTCACTGTTTGTATGGGAACTGTCAGATTTTGTTTACTGATGTCTGTGGCTATCCACATCTGCTCTAGATTGTGTCCTACGTTATTTCCATGTGTCATCATGCAAGTTGTTCTGGGCAAACGTATGACAAAAAAAATCAGTTAGAAAACTCTGCAAATATCTACTGGGGGAGGGAAATTCAGAGTGTTCCACAAACCAGTGTTGTTTGTGGCTGGACTCATATAGTGGTGGATAAGATACTTGGGTCCAGTCTGAATCAATATTCATCGATACCTCCTTGTCACCAATAGGTCTAACATTAGATTCTCCTTATCACACAGCATTCCTCATAGGGCATTGTGAGAGTTGCAGTTACTGTCAGATCCCTTTGGCACAAACTCACTCTAAGTCAGAGGCTAATGGTGTCATTGCAAGATCTGCAGAAGCCGCAACAGCCAGTCCCATGTCAGTGAGCCACCTTGTGAGATTTAGGGTGCATGAGGCATACCTCTTATTTACAAATATCTTGGGTGAAATCCAACCCATGTTGTGGGTGGTGAAGAGCTGCACCGTCCCAGAGGAACTCTGGGTGGCATTGTGTCTCCCAGAATTCCACAGCATGTGGTGGGGACATGCCAGCCACTATATCCTATAATGGGAGGCAGTGTGCAGTTTCTTCCATCGCTGGCCAGATGTAGGTGGAGCTGTGGTCATGTGCAATGCTAGTCCTGAGTGCTACAGCCAGGGCCTAAATGCCATGACAGGCCTCTGACTAGCCAGTGTAGGTTCTCCCAGTTCCTCCTGATACCCCTGCACAGGCATGTAGCCCAAGTACAATCTAAACTCTTAGATTCACATGTACTTACTACAGTGCAGCTTACATGCTGCCTCTTACACATCGTCTTTGGATTTGGCTCAATGAATCATAGAAATTCAAGATGGAAAGGACCTTTCCTCCAGGTCATCAGCCTGCCAGGGAAAGAGTGTTCCCTGCTTTGTCTAGTCTGACTTCAAATGTGTCTAGGTATGGGGCTTCTACCTCTTCCCCTGAAAGATCGTCTTTATATGAGAAAGAGAACTAGTGACCAAACAGACCGAAACCAAATGTGCTGGAAGAAACATAAAACATTTCATGTGAACAGCTTGGTTTCTGTGGGAAACATTTCTGTTTAAACAAATTAGGAACGCAAGCACAAAGCCATTTCTGTCCTTTTATTTTTTAGTTGTGCACAATAAAAGTAATTAAAATAAGAGATGAAACGGTATTTATGAAAGCAAGGAATGCAACACAGATTTGGAATACGGGACTTCAAATAGATTATCTACTCTTCTTAAAGCACGGCAGTTTTACATGATGCTTTCTGAATACATAGAAAACATGGGCCTTGCCAAAGGGGGCTTATAGTTTAAACTTAGACAAATAAAACACAAAGGTGCAAGAGCAGATGGAAAAATGGGAGTTGACAGCTCTGGAAAGAATGATCAAATAAAAATGTAGAAAGGCTAAGGGCCAAATTATCCATAAGGAGTAACCCTACCTATTACATACCTTGTAGGGATCCCATGTAAATTCAATTGCTGTTGCACCCCAATGATTTCAACAGACTGCAAAAAACAGAGACGCCCTCTCCAAAAATGTATGGCAGTGTCCTGCCAGTGTAACTCCAGTTCCTGCTTTTGAATCATGCATACAAACTAAATGAAACACAACATAACACCATATGGTAACTCGACTACTTGAAGTTGATTGTGTCATAAAAGGCCCATGCAGGACCATAGGTATTGCCAGGCTAGCTTAGACCTGAGGTCCATCTAGTTCAGTGCCTGGTCTCCGGCAGAAGCCTATGCCAGCTCCTTCAGAGGAAGGGGTAAGAATCTTGCAGTAGGAAGTTACAGGCTAATGTATAACCAGGGAATATACCTCCTGAGCTGCCAGTGGCTGGAAGTTACCTTGTGCCCTGAATCAAGAGGGTGAGCTTCCCATCCAAAACTCTTGTTTATTTCTGATATTTATGATTACAAGAGAAGAAGGCTGCCAGTGGCTAGGGCAGTAGGTGGGATTTGGGAGATCCAGCTTGAATTTCCTGCTGTGCCACAGTTCCGCTCTGTGGACAAGTCACTTAACCCCTCTGTGCTTCAGTTCCCATCCATAAAGTGTGGACTATACCCCTGCCCTTCTTCACAGAGGTGTTAGAGAGATAAATACACAAAGGATTGTGAGGCATTCAGATACCACAGTAATAGAGCCCATATTAGTACCTAAAATAGACAGACATTTTCCTTCTCCATCTGTACCAGAAAGTTCTGGGACTAAATGCAAAGGAAATTTCAAACTGCTTGGATGGTGTAGAGTTGTCATGTTCACAGTAGATTTTCCTGCTGGGCTGTTTTGTTTTGCAGAAAGAACAGGCTTTCAGCTGAGGCCAGCTGCAGGGCTGCTATCTCCTCGTGACTTCCTTGCCAGCCTGGCATTTCGTGTCTTTCAGAGCACACAGTATATAAGGCATTCCTCTTCCCCTATGCATTCCCCAGAACCGTAAGTAGGATGATATGGCATAATCCAGCGGTTCTCAGTCTGTGAGCCTTTCGTCGCGGTGGTTGTATTCATTTAGATGGAATACAGGGGCTCAAAGAGTCAAAGGTGTCAATGTAACCCAGTCATTGTCCAACATTCAGCAGTGTTAGACAAGGTCTTTGTTATACAGAGACCTCAGTCTGCTTATTACCATGGCAAAAACACCATTAAACATTCTTTAAACCTTTTATTAAAGATACAGAAAAGAAGGAAAAAGTTAAAGCATTTGAAATGTAAAGTATTAAGTAAGGCTTTCACTTTAACAACATCCCTCCCTCGTTCCCTTTCCCTCTGGCTGAAGAGAGTTTCTAGAAGGAAAAGTCCCTTTGTTTGGCAGGTTTTGAGATGGTAATAACTGTTCTTTTGGGGAGAAGAGAAGTTAGTTGAGATGGGTTGGAGCTGTTGTTAAAGTACAATCCCATTTCTTAAAAGGCAAAACAAGATGCACATGCACAAAAGGGGACAGAAGAGAACAGCAAAGATGGAAAATAGCAGCTTCTGTCTCTGAGGTTGATTATCGCTTGCAACCTCATTGCTGGAAAAACACAGGCACAGCACACAGTCTTACCAGCAACTCTGAGACCTGACAAACTCATATCATCACCAGGCTGTTCAGAGCATTGTTTTTATCTCCCTGTCTGGTCACAGGCTTATAGCAGTGTTTAAAAAAAATGCAGTCTTGCCTGGCTAAGACAGATTCTTCTCAAACAAAAGGAAAAAGGAGAGAGATAGGAAAGAGAAGAAATAAGGTAGGGAAGGAAAAGAACAAAGGGGGTGTGCAGGGGAAACCAAGTCTCACATGGCAGGTGGTGTTTGGGATTCAGCCAGAGCTAGTGGAGGAGGGGATAAGGTATGCCCCCTTCTCTCTGGCCCAGTCTGGTCAGGACACCTCTTAGGATAAGGATGAAAGTGGCCCAAGGTTCCAGGAGCTGGTGGGGGTGGCAGCCATGATGACAAACCTTGTTCCTTCCTTTTCTCTCATCTTATATCAGCCAGTGTCGCAGTCCATTAGTTTTTCCCCCAGGGTCTGTCTCTCTGTCTTTTTAAGGAGCCCAAAAGGGAGTGATGGACAGAATGAGCCCACTCCCTCATTATTTGGTCTACAAATTAGGCCTAATTTCCAACACCAATTTTGATTCATGAATTTTCAGTCCCAGGCCTTTCTTGTTTACCAGGCGTGATTTTAACATAGTCCTTGAGTTCTGTCAGGATGCTCTTTTTGCTTGGACTAATTCAGTTCTGTTTTTTTTCACTTGTGCTAATTTTTATAAACAAGCTTATGCAACAGTCTGAGTTGGACTTTGGTTACCTTTTGCCCATCAACATGTGTTATCTTCAGCTATTGTGACATTTTTAAGACCTTTCAGTCACTTTTTACAGTTGAGCTCGCAATTAGGATAAATTTGTAGACTCAATTACCACAACATGGGCCACAGAATGAAATAATTTGAGAAGCAAGCAGAGGTGGAAGTGATCCACGAGAGAGAGCCTGTTTCTTTTGCAAAGATGTCTGGAGAAGGAAAAGACTGGGGAGCAGCTGGTTTAATCTGTTCATACTTATTATGTTGACCATTTGTTGAATTCTGAAAAGATGCTTGGCTGCATCCACAACACAGGAAATGTGATCCCAGCCATGAGAAGCATACAATGTAAATTAGACACAGCCTCTTGGCTTGATTTTGAACACCCATCAATCCCACTGAAGTTACTGGGAACTGCATTCCTAAGCACCTTTGAAGATGAGTCCTCAAGGACCAAATTCAGAGTTGACATAATTGGGGAGGAAGATTAGGGGGTAAGTTACACATCGGTAAGAGTGGATGAAAGTGAGTATAACTTATACATTGAGTAAGTGGGACAGCAGGGCCTGCCCTGCCTTATCTTACATCCTCTTCTTGGTTGCTTTGCTTGCTATGAGTCCACGCTTCTGCCTCTCCAAGTCCCACACCAGTTGCACATCCTCTTCCACACCAGCATTCACACCACTTCTCAGTTGGGCTCATGGTGTACAGTTCGAAATCAAGTTCATACACAGATTATATGTACAAGAGGCACTGGATAAAAGACTGGCCTTTGCTGTAGTTGTGGCCTGGTTTTTGGAGGAGCTGCTGAGCACCCACAGGTATGAATGAAGTCAATGGCAGCTGTGGCCATTTGAATTCTGTTTTCATGATGTGTGTTCAGAGCTTGGCAAGGTTATCAATGAAAGGCTGCATGGAAGAAGTAAATTTTGGGGAGAGATGTCCATGTAAAGAAGGAGGTATCTGAGCAAATTACTGGATCTGGGGAGTTCTAAGTCAAAGCATGGAAGAAGGCTTAAAGACAAGAGTAGGAAGATAACACAGAGCTGGACAGGTAGGAGGCTTGGAAAGAGCACAGACAGCTGGATAGGAGAAAATGAAGGCAGAGACCTAGAGCCAAATACTCAGCTGGTGTCTATCTGACTCCAGTGGTATTCTTATACATGTCCCCAATGGAGCTTCACTGGATTAGGCCAGTTGAGAATCTAGCCCGTGTGAAATTTCTGTGCAAAGATTTGGGAGGGAAAGAATAGCAGTGAAACAGCTGATATGCTCCGCTTAGAATTGTACTGCGGGGGAGGGGGTGTGTGGACTTTCACATAAAACAAGCTTTATTACATGAGAAAAGTGATTTGTTTTCCAGGGACTGCTGCCACGAATTGTTGGGCCATGTTCCCATGTTGGCAGACAAAGAATTTGCACAGTTCTCACAGGTAAGGAACCTTGTCTGTAATTCCAGTAGCAATGAATTCAAGGGACTAGATGTGATTTGCTATTTTCATTTTGAGGGTTTGATTCTCCCCCATTTATGCCTGTATAGGTGATGGTGTTACTTGTACTCTCCTGCACTGGGGGGTGCCAGCTACACCCTAGAGAAAATATACCTGAGGACAGGCAGGCAGTGTCACCTAGGGGAGATAAGAACCAAGGCAGAAATAAGAAGAGGGAAGCTTCAGTTTACAGCCATTACTGCAATGAGACCCCCCTAAGAACTGCCTGCCTGAGAATGAATAGGCTCTTCTTTTAGGTACCCATCATACTGCATGGGAACTCACATCTCTGGGTTTCACAGACAGGAGCCATCATAATTTAGGCTGATCCTGTCCCAGCATTTTGATTTCAATCTGACAGGGTACTTCTATTATGTCCTTCACTGTGGCATTCAGTAGAGTTTTATCTTGTTTATAAATGGCCATATTCTGACACCATTACTCATATTGATTAGAGCCTTACTTCATGAGCAGTCTCCTTAAAGTAAATGGTACTTACATGTGGAGTAAGCCGCTACTCCATGTAAGAGTATCAGAATCTGTCCCATAGTGGATTTAGCGCTTCTGAAAAACTGCGTTCTGTGGCTAATTAGGGAACTGCAATCTCTAGGGATTGCCAGTCTGTTCTCTAATTAAACACAGAACAGGTACAGCACAGGAAAAAGCAGCACAAACTTCCCCTACCCTGCATTGTTAACATGCCTCAAACTTGAGCTGGTGGGATGCTCTCAGGGATTAAAAGGTTCCTCATGCACTAGCCCCATCAGTCTTTTTCCTCTACTGACACGGTCAACAAAAGTGCCAGTGTTTCTGTGATGTAGACACTTGTCCAGTAGTTCTGGAAAGAGACCACCGGTTGGTTTCATGACATGGAGCCTAGGGTCAGAGAACAGAGCCAAGGGTCAGAACCGGATTACCTGGAGTGAAGAAAGGCTTGGGCAAGTCTGGAGTCAAGGCAGGACCAGGGCTGGGAACATGCAGGAGCTATCACCGGGTCATGAGTTTTGGTCATTACCATATTCGAACCAGTGGATCATATAATATTCTAATGCCCTGTGACTGCCCTGCACTGTGGGGGTCGGGGGGGGGGGAGGGGAAACACTCCCTTTTGCTTGATACTAGAAATAAAAAACCATTAAAAGATGTAAAAATGGGGGCCTTTAGTAAGTTCAGAACCACCAGGTTTTGTTGTTGCTCACTAATTTAAGTGAATGACATCAAGTGTTTTTTATGGCTGAATTCCCGTCATGGAAATTCTTCTTGATTTCATCCACTATGTGAAAATTAATGGTAAAAATGCCCTTGTTTTGTTTCTGTTACTATGACACTGTATCCAGGGCTTGAATTGTAAGGAGGCTCCAGAGAATTAAAAATAATGCAATTAGCTTAATGGGGAGCATACAAGGGAGGAGACAGATTCTTGCAGTCAACCACTGCTGCTGAAAAGTTCAGTAGTGCTCTTTTGAAGTGACAATAGGCCCAATCGAGGTCTCACTGAAGTTGATGGGAGTCTTTCCATTGTCTTTAATGGCAGTTTTAACAGGCTCAAATTTCCATTGGGCTGGTAAACCTATAAAGGACCTTGTGTCTCATGCAATTCTGGAGGTGTATTATGCTCCTATTACCAAGGTCTATTCAATTCTATTCACGTTTTTATACCCATGTTCACCACTATAGTATCTGAGAGTCTTCCAGCAAGCCATGTGACTACACATCTGTTATATGTTGTTTTTTCTCTCCTCCTCTCCCCAGAGGGAGATGCATGGGTAGTGGAGTGTCTTTTCTGGATAGCATATGTCTTTAAAAATATATATATATATATATATATATACACACCTGTTACTCGATGTTTGTTCGAGAAGACAGGACAAAGAAAGGCACCATGCCCTGGGATCGGAAAGTAGTGAGGTTTGTGATGATCCTTTGCTCTTGAGGGAGTTGATTCCACAGATTGGGATTGCCCTGGAGAAAGATGTCTCCCGCACAGATGAGCTTGACACTGATTGTCCAGAATTCCACTGCACCAGAGGAGCCTAGTTGTTGCCCGCAGACTTTTAGATGGTCTCTTACATATCCTGGGCCCAGGCCACAGAGCACCTTGAAGATAAGGACTGAGACCATAAATTTGATTCAAAATTCTATGGGAACCTAATGTAAAGAGGGTGTCATGTGATAGGGACATAGCCAGTGGTCAAAGCAGGAGTCATGCCCAATGATCAGAGCAAGAGTCAGGTCTAGTAATTAGAACAGATGTCTATTGCCAAGGATCAGAGTCCAGGGCCAGACCCAAGGGTCGCAGCCAGAGTCAGTAGCCAGAGCCTAGGGTCAGGGATCAGAGCCAAATGTCAGAGCCGGAGTCAGAGGTCAGGAATTGGAGTCAAGGGTCAGAACTGGATTACCTGGAGTGAGGAAAAGCATGGGCAAGGCTGGAGTCAAGGCAGGACCAGGGCTCGGGACAAGTAGGAGCTATGACAGCCGTGGGCAAGGCAAATGCTTTGAGCGCCATTGAACTGCTGCTGCAGCTGGGCTTAAGAGCCGGCCCGCTGACTCTGCAAACCAGTTGGGCAGTGTAGTCAGTCAGCCTACCACCGGCAAGCCGCGCTCGTTAGGTTGCCCAGAGACTGGCTGTGCTGCAGGCCCTGCCTCCATACTGGCAATGCTGCTGTCCTGATTCCTGACAGAGGGAAGGAGAGGTGTAATGTGCTCATGGTAGCCTGCGTTGCTGAGGAGAGGCGCTGCTACATTCTAAACTAGATGGAGCTTCTTAAACATAGAAAGGCTTCATGGCCGGGTATATCGCAGTGCCGTAGTCCAGCTGAGAGGGGACGAAGGCATGAATAACTAAGAGCAGGTCTTCGCTCACTAGAATGGGATGGAGTTTCCTAACCAAGTGGAGCTGATAGAAAGCATTCCTCATGGATGCTGCTATACGAGAGCTCAGTGTCAGTGAGGCATCCAAGAGTAGTCCTAGACTACAACTGAATTGACCAATTATGGCTGTATATCTTCCCACCAACAGGGACTGCACCATAGCTATAAGCTCTTCAAAATACTTTCCTCTGCCCACAAACATCACCTTCATCTTGCTCAGGTTCAGCTTCGACCAGCTATTCTCCATCCAAGAGATGAGCTCATCCAAGCCCTGGGATCTCTTGATGGCAGTAGTGTGGTCATATGTTGTCAAGGTTCCTTCCCCACTGTGAACTCTAGGGTACAGATGTGGGGACCTTCATGAAAGACCCCCTAAACTTATTCTTACCAGCTTAGGTTAAACGATGCCACCACCAAAGTGTCTATAAAAATAACAGGGGAAGTGCCCACTTGGAAACGTCTCCTCCCTCCCACCCCAAATATCCCCCCAAGCCCTACACCCTCTTTCCGGGGAAGGCTTGATAAAAATCCTCACCAATTTGCATAGATGAACACAGACCCAAACCCTTGGATCTTAAGAACAATGAAAAAAGCATTCAGTTTCTTAAAAGAAGAATTTTAATAGAAGAAAAAGTAAAAAAGAATCACCTCTGTAAAATCAGGATGGTAGATACCTTACAGGGTAATCAGATTCAGAACATAGGGAATCCCTCTATACAAAACCTTAAGTTACAAAAAGACACAAAAACAGGAATATACATTTCATTCAGCACAACTTATTTTATCAGCCATTTAAACAAAACCGAATCTAACGCATATCTAACTAGATTGCTTACTAACTCTTTACAGGAGTTCTGACCTGCATTCCTGCTCTGGTCCCGGGAAAAGCATCACACAGACAGACAGGACCCTTTGTTCCCCACCACCACCACCTCCAGCTTTGAAAGTATCTTGTCTCCTCATTGGTCATTTGGGTCAGGTGCCAGCGAGGTTATCTTCGCTTCTTAACCCTTTACAGGTGAAAGGGTTTTTCCTCTGGCCAGGAGGGATTTAAAGATGTTTACCCTTCCCTTTATGTTTATGACATATGTGGGGAAGGATAGGTAGAGCTGTGTCTCATTTGCATATTGCTGGATCTTGGGTCCACACCATCTGACCCATTTACCGAGTGGCTGCATGTAAATTTGACATGAAAGAAGCAGCAGAGGAGCTTCCTTGCCCATTGGAGTTCTGACTGTGCGGCATGCCTGGCATGAGGCATGTTACTTCCTTACTCACACAGATTCTTTGTAGTGAGAGCCATTTCTGCCGCTCTCTCTCCTTTAGTCAGAAAACACAGTTGAGTTTGCAGGGTCACGTCATCGATACAGGACAGAAGGAGTGAACTTTTTCAATCTCAGATAAGGTTTGATTCAAGTTTCTGGTTATTTTTCTGGTGCTGAGGATGGTGGTTCTTTCTTTATCCAAACCACTTCACTCATTCTCACCTGTAACCTGCTTCTGAATTCTTTTCTGTACAGTCAGGGTTGAAGATGGAGAGTTCCAGGATGGGCATGGTAGCAGAGGGGGAAAGAGGAACAGTTAGGAAGAGAGGAGAAGGAAAGAATAGGGGAGACAGTAAGGAGGCAGGAAGAGTACCAGAAAACATGAAAGTATGAGGGAATCCAGAAATGTAGATAGGGAGGCAGAGAGGGCAAGGGGGAAGCAATTGAAAAGACAAGGCTAGGTGGGTAGGCTGGCAGATAGGCATCAAGGACAGTGAGTGGAGCTGGCATAGGAGCTAGAAAGGGGTCTGGCAGGTGAGAAAGAGACTATTTGTATGTTGCCAGGCCATGTAATGGGAGAAGCCGGAGGTGTCATCCAGCCATATAAACCTTGGTCTCATAACAAGATTTCTTTGTTGTTTGGGGCGAGAGGGCATATGCCTTGGGTCAAAACTAGGCTAAGAACTGGTCAACATGAGGCCAAGAACTACATGTGATTAAACAGTTTTAAGGATCAACAAATCTGGTTCCTTGTGCTGTGTAGATGGGGCCAGAGAGACAAAGGTATCCTGGAAACCCCTGTAGGACATGTCGGCTGACAAACAGCAATGACTATTTCATGTTAGAAATGAGATAGTACTCCTCTATCTCTGTCTTTCTCCTGTTGGCTAAACAATAACACAAGTATAACATTGTCTACTTGCTTTAGGCTATTGGACTGGCTTCTCTTGGCTCATCTGATGCTGAGATTGAAAAACTGGCAACAGTAAGTATAGATTATACTTTAACATCAGAGAGAAAATACAAGGGCCCTGATTTTGAGAAAAATGCTGAGCGTTCGCTTTCAGGTGCCTCAAGTTGGGTACCGAAAATGGAGGCATCACAAATGTTGCCTCTGAACTGAATCTCCAGATCAAGAAAGGGCAGAACAATCTCCAGATCAAGAAAGGGCAGAAGCATGTGCTCAAATACGTCCTTCTTCAGGAAAGCAGATAAACACATGCGTAACTTTAAGCAAGTGCTTAATTATTTTCCTGAACCTGAATGTCTTCCTGAATCAGGGTCCTCATTCAGTTTCAGTCACAGAAAAGTCATCAGTCACTTCCAGCTTCACGTCACACCAGCTACGAGGTCAGATTACCTGCATCCTACTATTAAACTAAACCAGCGTTGAAAAAAGGTTTATTTTTGTGTGAGCATAAACCAGCCACTAGCTGTGATGATCCACATAGTCACTACAGTTGCAAACACTAGAACTATCATAAGCAATCTCAGGGTAGCTATTACTCTGTAGACGGCCTGGCTTTGCAGATAGAACCCATACTAGGACTAAAAAAACCTGGGTTCTAGTCTGGCTCTGCCGCTGGGTGACCTCAGGCAAGTCACTTCACCTCCCTGAACTTCAGTTTCCCCTTCTGTGAAAAGGGGATAATGATACTGATGTACTACCTAAAGTTCTTTGCAATCCATGGATGAAAAGTGCGATATAAGAACTGGTGTTTTTATTTCATCACTGTTCATTTCAGACAGTGGAAGTTATCGTCATTTACATGACCAGATCCTCAGCTGGAATAAGACAACATCACCACCACTGACGTCAATGGAGCTTTTCAGCAGCTGAGGATCTGCTCCACGAAGTCTTTCTTGTGGCTGCCCCCTAGCCAGCTGCCCCAGTCATTGGAGAATCGAGCTCCAAGGCTAAACCACAATACAAATTCACAGCTGGCCTCACTTTACCAGGCTGCCCAGTCCGAGCAGCTCACAACTGTCCTGCAATCTGAGTAGAGCAGGGCCCACAGAACAGAAAGTGCAACGTGATCGCCTGGCTTCTTGCCATCCAAAAATAGTTACTGGCCCCCAAAGCCAACGGCCCTAAATGTCAGCCTGTGGAAGTTGTGTATGACCACTGTAAGGAAGACTGGACTATCATACACTACATCACTTAGCCCTGGGATGGACAATACTTTAAGAGAGCCCACAAAAGGTATCCCCTGCTCTCCTGTGATCAAATCTGTGCACCAGGAGTGCAAGTTCCCATGGAGAGAACAGGGGTGCTGGAACAATGTGTATAGTGGGGTGGCTGAGAGCCATTGAACCGAACTGTAAACCCTGGATATGATGGAAACCACTACAAGCCAGGGGGTGCTGTCGCACCCCCCCAGGACCCCTAGTTCCAGCACCTCTGGGAGAGAATGGGTAGGGGACTGTGTGAGGATCCTATTAACTCGCTCTCCTATTTAATCACAAATAGTTTCCTCCTTCCTTGGTTATGAGAATCACCACTTAGTGAACACACATTTTAAATTACACTGGCCGGAGATGTTTGCAATTTGAGCCTGCAAACTCTGAGTATATTGATATGATAACATACTGTCACCTCACACTGACCTGTGTAATTTGAGGATAGTGAGGTGGTGTGAAGACCTGGAGCAAGCTGGTATAAATGGGGATAACTCCACTGACTTGAATGGAGTTCTGACCCCTAATGAAACACCCTGGGGGTACATCTTTATTGCAAAACAATACCCACGGCAACGAGTCTCAGAGCCCGGGCCAAATAACTTGGGTTCACAGGGCTCATGCTACAGAGTTAAAAATAGCAGTGTAGATGTCTGGGCTCGGGTTGAAGCTGGGGCTGTGAAACCCAGTGAGGAGGGAGGGTCTCAGAGCCTGGACTCCAGCCCAAGCCCAAACATCTTCACTGCTATTTTTGGCCCAGTCACACAAGCCCCCTGAGCCTGACTCAGCTGACCCAAGCTCTGAGACTTGCTTCTGTGGGTCTATTTTTGCAGTATAGCTGTACCCTGGGTCATTCTCCGGGTGAAAGGCTTTCGGGAACACCTACCATTTCATGCAACCTGGCCTATTCCAAAGGTACATGCTTGCTCATCAGGATGATTTTTGAGTGCCAGGAGTAAATCAGCTGTGTCGGGGTGAATTATCCATCTACGGAGAGCTCTGCCAGAGGCAAAGGAATCCTTCCAATGCCCCCCCACATACAAGCAGCTCCTGCAGCCCCTCCCTGATGAGCCCACATATATCTTTGCAAACCCTGCAGTTCTCAGTCTCTTTGTTGCAGGCCAGGAGGGGGTCGCCAGTAACAGCCCAGGGGTTGTGAGCCTGTCTAATGTTCCCTTTCTCCAGTCACCCATTGGAGAAGATTTGCTCAACCACGTGTGCCAGGATGCAGATTGAGCGCAAAGTTCCCCATGAACCTTTTAACACTTCTGTGGCACCTACTGTGAAAGGCAGGAGCCCAGGTATCCCATAAAATGCCATGGCAGGAGTCACACTCCCCCCCGTCCAAACTCCTCAGGAGTCTACGGCACACGTGAGAAAGACTCTTCATGGGTGAGCAAAAACAGGAGGAAAAGAGCTACGTTGTCCCTAGATCCCATCTGCGCCAGTACTTGGGAATTCAGCTCGGGGGGGGTAGGGGGGGGAGGAAATGAATTATCTTTAGTTTTTTATGGTTGTCCAACGAAGTGATGCAAACTACGGGTCAGACTGCGAACCCCTGGTATGACTCATCCAAGTGGTCCCATTAACGTCAATGGGACAACTCCTGAGATTCCTGGCTCATCAGTGGAAGAATGGGGTCCACAAGCTGGCTCTAAATTACCAAATCACATAGAGACACATTCCGACTCCTCCTGCTGACCTTACTCCATGAGACGTTTCCTGAAGTCAGTGAGACCACTTATGGAATCAGACTCATGCTGATGCATGAGTGCTGCTGTCACAATCTAGTTCTTAATGCCTCTCAAGTCTAGTGGCCAGAGCACAGGTCTTGGGAGCCAGGAATATCTGCATTCCCTCCCCCACCCTCTCTTTCTCTCTCTCTCTCTCTCTGTGATCTTGGTTAACTCATTTAGTTGGCTGCTTCAGTCTCTCCACCTGTAATAGGGGTATTAATACCTATGTCATAGGACCATTGTGAGGACGAGCTAGTTAATGTAATTAAAGTGTGCTGCTAAGTGTTATGAGATTGATTTTACTAAATCTAACGCTGAACCACCATTGATTCCTTCGTCTATTCCGTTCTTAATATTTAGATTGAACATGTGTCCAGTTCTACACAACTGTGTGAGAGCAGGACAGATTGAAAGGTGTCAGCATTCATGCTTCAACTGACTGCCCAGGTGGCATCATAGCATGTATCACACTATAGCTGTGAGTGTCAAGATCCAAGATCCTCACTCACTTAGCATCACAGAAGTGACACATGGGGTACTTTCAGAAAGAATGGGGCACCCCATTCCACCTTCCTGTCCCTCAGGATCCAACCAAAGAGATCCTATACTAAAAAGATGAGGAATTGGAAAAGATCCCCATTAGAAAATAAAAAGGACCTAGATGATTAGAACATCACAAATGGAGTATTATCATTTGAAATGTGGGTAAAGTAGTTAGAAGAGAAAACCCCAAAGGAACAACAATCCTGGGTGTTTGTTTCTTTGTTTGACTGTTTGGCTTTTGGGTTGTTTTAATTGTATACGTCCTTGCTAATAACAAGTCAGAGAACTATGATGCTATACATCAAAGAAACCAAGATATATAGGTAGAATAGTCTCATACTATTCTGTGAGGTATCACCAACTCTTTAAGTGGAGTGTTGTAAACAAATCACTTAGGGTTTGATTGAAACTTAGGGCTTAGCTCTGTGTAAGGGGCAGTGCATAGCTGAATGCCCCAGAAGGAGGCCTGAGATGAATTGTGACACGGAGCCACATTGGGAATATGATTCCTTCCTTCCCTATTGTTTCTCTCTTGTTCTTGGAGCAGGTATAGGTTCTACCCCTCCCTGTCCTTCTGCTGGGGAAAGGTACTGAGTGTATAGGCCCTGCTTCCTCCTTCCCCCAGCTTCCCCATGTCTGAAACTGCAATGTGGGAAGGGTTAACAGGGGTGCGGAGGGGGAAAGTGTCCTAATTCCCCAACTCTCCAGAGCAGGTCTGTAGGGCTCTGTCACAATCCAGCACTTAATGTGGAACTACTTCAATTTGCAAGGGCAGCCAAAAGATATTTGTCCTTGTTGTCTGTTGTAATGCGATAAAAGATGGAATTGCCTTCATTTTAAAGTGGATGTTGAAGCTAAGGGATGGATCATTTCAAATTTCTGCTAATAGTGCCATACATAGAATGGAGGGGAGGGGACCTTTCCTATTTCACTTTGCTCAAGTAGTAGATAACTTGTGTTACAATCTCAGGCATGGATCCTACACAGTGGAACATACGGGTGCTCGCTGCACCTGTGTGGAGGCCCCACAGACATCTCTACGTCTCCATTGACTAAAATGTAACTGACAGTTCACAGGGCACAATACAATTTGTAGCATCTTTCAAATCAAATGATAATGGAGCAGGCAAAACTTTTTTGTTTCCTCCACGTGGTTAGCATTTTTTAAAATTGAGTTTCCTTTTTGGAGGGGCAGAATGGCAGTAGATTTGGATAATTTACTTTAAAATTTAAATATATAAATATGTAAGGATATTTTCTTAAAATATACAAACTTAATGCTTAAAGATAACAGAAATTAAGAAAAGCAATAGGGAGAAAAGAAACAAAAGAAAGAGAGGGAACAAGTCAAGGAAACAAAAAGGGAGGTGATTATGAGTTTAGTTTATGGTTCTCACAAACTGATTAGTTGTTCTTGGTTATCAGCTCTATTGGTTTACTATTGAGTTTGGTCTCTGCAAACAAAATGGATCCATCAAAGCTTATGGGGCAGGACTCCTTTCATCATACGGGGAGCTTGTGGTAAGTAAAATGTATTTATTATTGAGGGATTCCTATGATCCATTTTCTAACGTTTGTGGGGAAAGTTAATGAATGTTTTCTGACATAAAAATATTCTGAGGATCATTTTAAAAAACACTTGATCATCACATTTAGAACCTTACTCCTTCTACCCTAGAGAAATTCAGATATTCCCTTCTCTCCTACAACAGACATTACAAATATGAATAGAAAAGTTATAGCTTTGTCTGTCTTCCAACTAAATAATCAACATAGCCTTGAAAACTAACCATACTTGTGAACTAATAGACTGTCTCCTCATGGTACCTTCACCAGTACAAGCTTGGTCTCTCTCAGCATATGCACAATGTACCCAGCTCTTTGATGGCATCAGCAGTAACCAGGTAGAGAGCCGGTAGCCTGCTGTCAAAATAAGTCAGTGAGGACTTGTCAAGGATATGCGACAGTCTGAAGTTGACCACAGCTGCATGGCAGGTCATTAGAAAAACACTATTTAAAAAGATTAGCTGCACAGTTGCCCTGTCCTGTTCAAAACTGGTTCAGGGATGCAACCCCCACCCCCACAATCCCCTTTTGGGTTGGGACCCCCACGGTTACAACATCATGAAATTTTGGGTTTAGACATCTGAAAACATGAAATTTACCAATTTTCAAATCCTATGGCCATGAAATTGACCATAATGGACCCTGAATTTGGTAGAGATGACCACAGATGCCTTGGTAGATCAAAACCTGGCAGACAGAAGCACGGTTGTCTGACATTAAGCTAGTGTAGCTGCTTGTTGTTCACTAGAGGGTGTTATCCGGGGTTCTTTCAACCCGAAGCTCTTGGTAACTTTTACTCTGTACAAGGTGGTGTCAGGAAATAAATCAGGGGAGACACGGCTGTCCGACCAATAGATGGCTGGCACAAATAGGACAACACAAGAGTGCTTTCAATTAAAGCTAAACTTTACTTAGTCTCAAGCACTTACACACATCCGCAACAGGTTAGTAAAACACCCCCAACCCTTGATAATTACCGAAGCTGAGTGGCTCTCGAGTGACACAGTGGCAGGCTTCCGGTGGCCAAATCTTCTGTCTGCCGGTGGGGACTGCAAGATGTATCCAGAGGGAGAGGCCAAAAAGAGTCCAACTACCTCAAACTTTTCCCCCTTATTTATACATTAGTAATAGAATGACATGTCCCTTAAAGAAAACTTGTTAAATAAGCAGTTTCAATGGTCAAGCAAGAGGTTCCTTCTGATTATTGATTAACCACGTGTGGGTTTTTCCAGAGTTTGGAGCCTTGAGGCCCCAGTAGGCATTCCTGGGGAACATCCTGCTCTTTGAAAATGCATGTATCAGCAACTTCAACATAAATCTTATCAGGAAGGATACGGAGTCAAGTTGCCCTTTCTGTGGCACCCAAAACCCCCTCCCCTCCTGCCTTGGTCAAGCTGCATGGCCACTTTACAGTCTGCTGACTTGGCTGCTTTTAGCAACAAGCCATAGTGGTTTCAGGCACTTTACTGGTTTGCCAAAATCTCCCCATACAGAGGGCAGTGAGTCTTCTGGGATTGGTGTGCTCCTAACTCCTGCAAACCAAACTGCAGGGTTCAGTTTCCAAACTGAATGGTGCACAGTTTGCAGAGCTTTCCTTTATGGTATGCAGGGAAAGCTTCCCTCGTTAACACCCGTATAGAAGTATGTGTGTCTTTGTTACAATGTGGTATTGCGATCTTGTGCATGACCATTTTTAAAACCTGTATTATAGAGGTACAGCACCTATATATATATATAATACTGGACTTTCTCACGTTGAACCAAAAAATCAGCGTCCATCTCCACAAATTATGCTCAATTACCATACAGTTGGTTTAGACTTATACCTGTTCTAGGATAAAGTCTGCAGGCTACTGATATTTTCTTAAACGTCCCTCTGTCTTCACCATATGCACTGTCAACAAATATAAGGTTATAGCGGATTTTATTTATCTTTTAAAACCTGTCAGATCCATTATCCAAACTGAATATGAGGCAAGGATCAACATTTGTTTTATCCCCTTATCTATCTAGGTGACCAGACAGCAAAATCAGGGCAGGGGGTGGGAGGTAATAGGCTTCTATATAAGAAAAAGCCTCAAATATCAGGACTGTCCCTATAAAATCGGAACATCTGGTCACCCTAGATCTGTCTGAATACTTTATAGCTTTAAATCTAATTTATTTCAGCATTAAGCAGGGTAATAAAGGATACTGGTGCTCATGTCTCCAAATATATATGTTTTGAGGCACCTAGGTTAAAGTTCAGAAGCTCAGTAAAGGTTAACTAGTTGTTTTTCAGCATGGCCTCTAGAGATTTTGACAGAGCTTTAAATCTCCCCTTTAAGTGATTAATCACAATAGAGGAATCCAGTCAAGTCCTAAGGCTAGGTCTGTGGTGAGAGAAACTGAGTGAGTGTACGACCTTGGTTGTAAAGGCTAAAGTTACATCTGCCGTTTAACTGAATGTAGAAGGCAAGTGCTTTGTATTGCTCTTGGGGCTGCCTAATTTTCTCATTAAGAACTGCAGAATCAGTCGGAGACGTTTTAACTCTTCCCTGCTAACTGCTGCTACTTCATTTTAAAATCAACCACTCTATTCCATATTATCAAGGTTCCCATACTGTGCTCATCACAGCAGTCTGAATGCCTTCCAATACCTCATTAAGTAACTCGACTAACATCCCCATGTGTTCTCTCATTCTCTATCCCCGGGGGATATTTTTTAAAATATACACGTTGTTGTGTACTTATGTTACAGAAGGCAAGGTCAAAGGGATGCACTTTGCTCTTGGGGTAAAAGGTGGTGAGGTTTGTGATGGCCCTTAATACCTGGCATGGAGGGATTCATTCCACAGTCTCAGACCAGCCCCGGCGAAAGTTCTAGCTCCAGCAATCTTTACCCTTATTGCAGGGGTGAAAGTAACTTAAAGGACTTACCAGTACGCCGGACTCCTGAGCTGGGGGCAGGGCCTCAACTGGAAGGCACTGGGCCTTTAGAGCCCCGGGCCCTTTAAATCAAGATTTAAAGGGCCCTGGGCTCCGGCTGCAGTAGTGGCGGCTGGGAGCCCCAGGCCCTTTAAATCACTGCCGGGGCTATCAGCTGCAGAGGTGGCTGGGAGCCCCGGGGCTCGGGGACCATTTAAAGGGGGCCTGGGGCTCCGGCCACCACTTCCGCAGCGGAGCCCTGGGCCCTTTAAATCACCACCAGAACCCCGCTGCCGGAGCCTTGGGGTAGCGGTGGCGGGGCTCCAGCAGTGATTTAAAGGGCCAGGAGCTCCCAGCCACTGCTACCGCAGCGGCGCCCCGGGCCCATTAAATCGCCGCTGGAGCCCCAAGGGTCCTGGCCACCTCTGTTACCCGGGGGCAACGGGGCTCTGGCAGCAATTTAAAGAGCCAGGGGCTCCAGCTGCTGCTGGGAGCCCCAGGCCCTTTAAATTGCCACCTGGCGAAGCTGGTCCAGGATGGTGCACCGGCTCTTGCTGGTACACCGCACCGGAGCGTACCAGCTTAATTTCACCTCTGCCTTATTGTAGAGAGTTCCGTTGTGTCAAAGAAGCGGAGTTATTGACCCTGATTTATATCTCAGAGTACTAGGTGGCCTTTTAGGTATCCTGGGCCCAGGTTACAGAGCGCCATAAAGGTACAGACTGAGACCTTGTACCTGAATTGAAATTCTATTGGAAACTAGTGTGGAGAGCAGAAGCTAGATGTGATGTGCTCACAGTAGCCTATGTTGCAGGAGGAGAGGTGCTGTGCCATACTGAACTAGTTAGGTCTTCCTAGGTGCTGAAGGCTTCATGTCCAGATACATCACAGTGCTGTAGTTTACATGAGGTGTGAATAAATGAGTCCAGGTCACTGTCCACCAGGATGGGACAGAGTCTCTCAGCCATCAGAGCTGATAGAAAGCATTATTCCTGGATACTGCTATATGAAAGCTTGGTGTCAGTGAAGAATCCAAGAGTCCTCCTAAACTATGGATTGAATTATTCAGTTATCAATGGATCTAATGGAGACTTCACTGTAGCAGTACACTCTTCCGAATGTTTTCTTCTGCCCACCAGCATCACCTCAACTTTGCTCAGGTTCAGCTTCAGCCAATTGTTCTTATTCCATGAGCTGATCTCATCCAAGCACTGGGCCATCTTGATGGTAGTGGTATGATCCTATGTGGTGAAGGATAGCTAGAGTTCTGTGTCATCTGCATGTTGTTGTATGTGAGTCCATGCTATCTGACTAGCTGACCTAGTGGCTGCATGTAGGTGTTGAACGGGACCAGAGAACCATGTCTGACTCTAAGCGTAGCAGTTGTGGTGAGTCTGCTAACCAAACTTGCCTTCCCCGAACTGTATGGATAATCACAAATCAGCTTTCAGTATTGTACTGTAAGTTCACTATACCATAACTGTCAGCCATTCAGCATTGTGTAAAACTAGTAGCTGACAGCCCATGCTGTGAGACAGCTGTAATTCATCAAGTCATGTGTGTAATATTGTGGTGATATTCTAAACAAAAAGAGCTTTCTGTCATGTTTGTAGCTGTTCTCATTGCTTCACATTGACTCTACAGATCATCTAGACTTCTGAGTGATGTTTGGGGTTATTGTATGTGCTGGTTGTGGTGTTATTTGCATGGTTGTGTTGATTTGGGCTAGGTTGTGTTGTGCTGGGAGAGATGTGATAATCTGCTTGGGTGACTAATGAAGGGTATGTACTGCCATGAGGATCTATGTGTGTTCAGGGTTATTGTGTATGTTGGTTGTGTAGATGTCTGTGTTGATTTGTGGCAGGTTGTGCTGAGAGATTTGAGTTGATTTATGTAGTTGGTAGCTGGGTGCATGGGTGTGGCAACTGAACCAAGTAATCCACCATCTGTGTAGTCTCTCTCATACAACCAATGAAAATGTTGCATGCAAATTAGCAGTAGAGTATTGGTGCTGATTGGTTGAGTTACCTCTGATATCACAATGACCTAGGGCTCATCTCATCGCATAGATAAATGCCTTACTGTAACTGTATAACATGGGTGTAATTCATAAAGTTAAAATGGCTTAAAACTTAAAAATTGGATGGTAACAGACTGTGAAACTCAGTGACGACTCAACCTGGTGATATTCTGAACAAAAAGAGCTCTCAGCCATGCTCGTAGCTGCTTCTGTTGCTTCACACAGACTCAGACTTTTTAGGCTTCAGAATGACGTTTATGGAATCTTATTATATAGGTGCTCCTCGTCCTTGTGTTCAAAAATTCATAGATTCCAAGGCCAAAATGGACCATTTTGATCATATAGTGAGTCTCACCTCCTGTATAACACAGGCCATAGAACTAATAATTCCAAGAGCATATCTTTTAGAAAAACATCCAGTTTTGATCTGAGTATCCACCAAGACCCTCGGTAAATTGTTCCAACGGTTAATTACTCTCACTTTTAAAAGTTTATGCCCTATTTTAAGTCTGAATTTGTCTAGCTTCAACTTCCTGATATTGGATCATGTTATACCTTTCTCTTCTAAATTGAAGAGCCCATTATTAAATATTTGTTCCCCATATAGGTACTCACAGACTAATCAAATCACCCCTTAACCTTCTCTTCATTAAGCTAAGTAGAATGAGCTCCATGACTCTTATCACTATTTTCTAATCCTTTAATCATTCTTGTGGCTCTTCTCTGAACTTCTCCATTTTATCAACATCCTTCCTGAATTGTGGATACCAGAACTGGACACTGTATTCCAGCAGTGGTTAGACCAGTGCCAAATACAGAGGCAAAATAACCTCTTCTCCAACTCAATATTCCTTTATTTATGCATCCAAGAATTGCATTACCCCTTTTGGCCACAGAATCGCACTGGGAGCTCATGTTCTGCTGATTATGCACCACAACTCCCAAATCTTTTTCAGAGTCACTGCTTTCCAGGATAGAATCTCCTATCGTGTAAGTATGCCCTACATTCTGTGTTCCTAGATATATACAGTTACATTTAGCCATATTAAAATGCATATTGTTTGCCTGTGTCCAGCTTACCAAGCAATCTTGATCACTCTGTAGCAGGGACATGTCTTCTTTCTTATTTATCACTTCCTCGATTTTTGTGTCATCTGCAAACTTGATCAGTGATTTTATGTTTTCTTCCATATCATTAATAAAAATGTTACATAGCGAAGGACCAAGAACCAGTCCCTGCTGGACCCCACTATAAACATTTCTATTCAAAGATGATTCCCCACTTACAATTACAGACCGACAGACCTACAGTTGAGACCTATCAGCTGGCCAGCTTTTTTGTGTGCATTGTTAATATTATATCTTTCTAATTTTTAATCAAAATATTGTGCAGTACCAAGGCAAATGCTTTACAGAAGTCTAAATCTATTACATCAACACTATTCCCTTTATCAACAAAACTTGCAATCTCACCAGAAAAAAGATAAAAAATAAACATCCAGGCTGGGCTCTGTTCCTACACACAGTAAACTGTAAAGGCCCAGACACTGGTTCGGCAGAATTCAATACTGTACACGCTTCATTTGTAGCACAGTGAGCCCTTACCTTCTATGAGTTATATCAGCCCATCCGGGTTAAGCAGAACTTCCCACTAAAATCAGTGGGGAGTTCTGTGTAAACACTGATGGCACAGTGTGTTCCCACTGTTTTTGAATTTCTAAAACCTGTCCTCATTGTTTCACAAAGCTAGCAATATCTATATGCAGCCTTTTGATTGCCCATTACTAACACACGTATCTCAGGCCATGTCTACATTACAAGTGCTACAGTAACACAGTTATGGTGCCATAACTATGCTGCTGTAGTGCAGATGCTTCTTATCGCACTGGAAGGGTATTTTCCGTCACTGTAGGAACTTCACCTCCCCAAGCAACAGTACCTCAGTCGATGGAGGTATTCATCTGTCTACCTAGCTGCATCTACATGGGGGTTAAGTCTGCATAACTACCCCTGAGCTCCATAGCTATGTCTGCATTTTATTTTTATTTCTTTTGGCCACACAATTAGGCAAGTTCTGTACCATTCCCCCCAGCAAGCTACATTACTGAACAAGTTAGGGTGAACCTCAAAATATTCAGAGTTCTGGTTTGGTTCAGATAAGATTCTAAAAATTTACTTAATGAACTTGTTTGACTTTCTCAAGTCAGCACATTGGGCTGGAAATCTCACACAGTATCACTACCTCTTGAAATTTTATCACTAGTGTCATGATATTTGGTGGTGTTCTTCAAGCCACAGCATATGAATTAACGAGACTCTCAGCTGCTTTTTTTTTAAATGAAAGTTTCTAGATGCTTCTAGTCATAGTCAGAAACAGAGCACACAGAGCCTTTCTCATGGGATTTGGGTACTTCCTATAGCAATACTGACTGAAATCAGCAGTGTAAAACACACCTCCAAACATTTCTGATCCTTTATAAAATGGCTATGTAAGTGGGTAGGCATGTGTGGCTGTCCCTCACTGTCAATCTCAGAGGGTGGCTACACCTCTTTGCTGTCACGCACCTGGAACGACAGTCATACAAAGGAGAATTTAGCTGCCTCTAGATCTCAAACCCTCACGCAGGGCAGAGCTGTGAACAGTCTATGAGCCCAGGCCCTCAAGCAGGGTGGGGCACCACACAGTCTAGGGCTCAGGAGGGGGGTGAGCCCCACACAGTCTAGCATCCTAGCTCAGTGGACGGTAGAGCAACACAGGCCTCCTGGCCTATGATGGGAAGGCTGCCACCCCAGGGGTGAGATGGTGGGAGTACGGGGACGCAGGCCCACCTGACTCCACCACGTCCCAGCCCAGGGCCCTAACAGTGGCAGGGTGATCCAGCCACAACATGCTGACCTAGAGTCAGCCAGCAACATAGCCAGATAGTAGTCGACTGCTCCTGGGCTACTACCTGAACCCTGGGGTCATCCTCCGTCTCCCCAGGGTACACTGCCAGTGGCAAGCCCAGCAGCTTCTCAGTATCAGCTGGGGGTAGCTCGGGAGAGTCCTCAAAGCAAAAGAAGTCTTCTGCGGTCTCCTGCATCAGCAGTGAGGAGAACATGTTAATCTCCCTTTGTGGCTGCAACCCAACTGAGCTACAGGGTCCACCTTTTATACTTCCTGTTCCTCTCCCACGCCTCTGCTTCTGGTGTGGTGAGTGTGGCTTTCCTGGTTCTGCCCACTAGGGGGCATCTGGCTGTCCCTTGCTGTCAATCTCCAAGGATGGCCACACCTCTTTGCTACAGGTTGGTTGTGCAACAGGCTAAGTGGAACTGGAGAAAGAGGATAAGATGTCAGGAAGACCATACACTGGTGTGAGACTAGAGGCTCAGGAATGCAGGCATGAGGATTGTACCTGGGCGTGGCTTGAAGACAAACAAGTCATGCCTCAGAACGTAAATTGCCTCTCAATATGTTTAATAGAGCTTTGTTTCTTTCATCTCCATGAGCTTGTTGCATAATTTATTGCTAATTAAATAAGTTGATGGGACTTTTAAAATAAAACTAAAGAGGATTGTGGGGTGAAGGGACAGCTGTGTTACTGAAACCAGGAGCTTCACCCACAGCTCATTTGCTTGGGAGAGACCTGCATAGTCAAAGCCTTCATCCAACTCTCGTATTTAGAAATAAATTTCAAATCATTATCTGATAAGAGGCAAGTGATTCAAAACTAGATGGTTAGCTCAAAATCAGAGATACCATCAATCTCTGAATGCTAGAGAGCCAGATCCTGCCATCCTTACCCACCTTGGTAAAAGGGATTATTGTTATGACATTTTTTCTGTCAACTCCCTACCTGGTATTTATATCTATGAATTGCATTTGCCTTCTTTATTAACCTTTCAGAATAAATGTTTAATTAGCGTCACACCCTGAATTTGATTCTAGAAAAGGGCTATGATATGCCCACCCTGGATTGTTGCAATGGATGAAACATCTTCTTTTCCATGTGTGTTGTGTTAGTGAAAAGTTATGAAAATAAACTTTAAACTGTAAATGTAGAATCCTAATCGTAATTTATCTTGCCCTGTCCCAAATGCACCTTAGAATCTTAATCAGTACAATGGATCTTTATTTTGTTAAGTCTTTATGCACAAATTCTAACCTTTTGTGTTATTTGTTTTTAAAGTATGCGTTATCAAATAAGCCTGAGCACAAACCGTTTGATCCCGAACTGACTGCAGTTCATCCATATCAGGATCAGACCTTCCAACCTGTCTATTTTGTCGCAGAAAATTTTGAAGATGCCAAGGCCAAACTCCAGTGAGTATGTCACCAATGCCCATTCTTTTCATTGAGCCAAATACCTTGGGCCAGATGCTAATCTCCAAGTCATAGGAGGCACTACTACACCCCTGCCCAATCTGGCAGCTGAGCTAAGGTTAGAAGCTGGGCTCCCTTCACAGTGTCAAGATAGATCCAGCCTCATTCCATAAAACATGATGGCTGACTCAGAGCACACACAATCTGCACATTTGTTTAATAAATAAAAGTAAATACTGCTTTTGAAAAGCAATAGTTGCAAATAAGACGCCATCTACATACCTATCCAGCCCCCAGACCCAACATCCAAAAGATGCCTTACTCACGTTTGTCCTCGCAACATCTCTCTGAGGTAGGTTCTGTTTCTGAAAGGTAGAGAGATTAAATGACTTTCCCAAAGTCACACAGAAAGTTTGTGGCAATCAGGAATTAAAGTTAGATCTCTTGTAGCCCCGTCAAGGGGCTTTACCATAAGGCCATCCTTCTATCCCAAATATGTAAGCACAAGGGAACAGAATTAAAATTCACAGTCAACATAGGTTCTGGCATAACATCAGAGTGCAACCTAGGTAACAGGTTTCAGAGTAGCAGCCGTGTTAGTCTGTATTCGCAAAAAGAAAAGGAGTACTTGTGGCACCTTAGAGACGAACCAATTTATTTGAGCATAAGCTTTCGTGAGTAAGCTGTAGCTCACGAAAGCTTATGCTAAAATAAATTGGTTCGTCTCTAAGGTGCCACAAGTACTCCTTTTCTTTTTGCGAATACAGACTAACACGGCTGCTACTCTGAAACATTGCCAGCAGTTAACAGGAACGTCTGAGGAGCAGTGGGGGGGGGGGTAAACATGGGGAAATAGTTTTATTTTGTGTAATGACACATCCAATCCCAGTCTCTATTCAAGCCTAAGTTAATTGTATCCAGTTTGCAAATTAATTCCAATTCAGCAGTCTCTCATTGGAGTCTGTTTTTGAAGTCTTTTTGTTGTAATATTACGACCTTTAGGTCTGTAATCGAGTGACCAGAGAGATTGAAGTGTTCTCCGACTGGTTTTTGAATGTTATAATTCTTGACATCTGATTTGTGTCCATTTATTCTTTTACGTAGAGACTGTCCAGTTTCACCAATGTATATGGCAGAGGGGCATTGCTGGCACATGATGGCATATATCACATTGGTGGATGTGCAGGTGAACGAGCCTCTGATAGTGTGGCTGATGTGATTAGGCCCTATGATGGTGTCCCCTGAATAGATATGTGGAGACAGTTGGCAACGGGCTTTGTTGCAAGGATAGGTTCCTGGATTAGTGGCTCTGTTGTGTGGTGTGTGGTTGCTGGTGAGTATTTGCTTCAGGTTGCGGGGCTGTCTGTAGGCAAGGACTGGTCTGTCTCCCAAGATCTGTGAGAGTGATGGGTCGTCCTTCAGGATAGGTTGTAGATCCTTGATGATGCGTTGGAGAGGTTTTAGTTGGGGGCTGAAGGTGATGGCTAGTGGCCTTCTGTTATTATCTTTGTTGGGCCTGTCCTGTAGTAGGTGACTTCTGGGTACTCTTCTGGCTCTGTCAATTTGTTTCGTCACTTCAGCAGGTGGGTACTGTAGTTGTAAGAATGCTTGATAGAGATCTTGTAGGTGTTTGTCTCTGTCTGAGGGGTTGGAGCAAATGCAGCTGTAACATAGAGCTTGGCTGTAGATGATGGATCATGTGGTGTGGTCAGGGTGAAAGCTGGAGGCATGTAGGTAAGAATAGCAGTCAGTAGGTTTCCGGTATAGGGTGGTGTTTATGTGCTTATTAGCTTATTAGCACTGTAGTGTCCAGGAAGTGGATCTCTTGTGTGGACTGGTCCAGGCTGAGGTTGATGGTGGGATGGAAATTGTTGAAATCATGGTGGAATTCCTCAAGGGCTTCTTTTCCATGGGTCCAGATGATGAAGATGTCATCAATATAGCACAAGTAGAGTAGGGGCATTAGGGGAGGAGAGCTGAGGAAGTGTTGTTCTAAGTCAGCCATAAAAATGTTGGCATACTGTGGGGCCATGCGGGTACCCATAGCAGTGCTGCTGATTTGAAGGTATACATTGTCCCCAAATGTGAAATAGTTTTGCGTGAGGACACAGTCACAAAGTTCAGCCACCAGGTTAGCCGTGATATTATCGGGGATAGTGTTCTTGACGGCTTGTAGTCCATCTTTGTGTGGAATGTTGGTGTAGAGGGCTTCTACATCCATAGTGGCCAGGATGGTGTTTTCAGGAAGATCACCAATGGATTGTAGTTTCCTCAGGAAGTCAGTGGTATCTCGAAGATAGCTGGGAGTGCTGGTAGCTCTTTTAAAACAAGAAGAAAAGGAGGACTTGTGGCACCTTAGAGACTAACAAATTTATTTGAGCATAAGCTTTCGTGAGCTACAGCTCACTTCATCAGAGTGTGTGCGGGGGAGATAATTTCCTAGATATTTTAAAAAAGGTAATAAAAAAATCCTATTGTGTAACAATGCCTTCCCCTGCTCCCAGCAGTGTTTGAACACTGAACCATCAGCACATAAGTGGCAGTAGGAGAAGGCAGCTATTGGTTGTAGTAGTGGGGAAGAGGCTGCTGGGGCCATGTGCTGGGTCAGGGTGGGGAATTTATAAAGGTGAGCCCAATCCAAATCTCTTTTCCCCCACCTCCTGGAGAGGCTGCCTTTTCCCAGGGCTCCCAGTGTACAGTCTGCTATTGCGGAGTAGCAGCAATGTAGGCCTCGCCTTAGGTTACAGTGTTCAGTTATTTTCGCACTCTGCCAAAATGTTGCTGACAACTCACCCGACTGAAGAAAAATGGTGATTTTTCAAAAGTGTAAATCTCAGTTAAACCTGAAGAGAATGTCATGGAACAATGAAAAGGCAATTTTCCGGCTTCAGGGCTTTATCCATGCCAAATTTCAAAAGCCGACTGCAATGGAGGTTTTGCAGCTTCTCAATAAAAAGAAAAGCTTCACAAGAATCCTTCATGGTGGAAAGTGTTAGGTAACCTAAATGTAGGGATTGCTTCCAGCTCCCCGTACAATTATATAAATTCCAAATGGAAACATTGACATAAATGACTGCTACTGATAGTCCCTTCATTCAAAGATAAGGGAAGAGGGCCCACAACATGTGTCTCTGTGAGTGTTTTACTTCTGTGTCAGAATGGTTACCTCTTATTCTAAATAGAAATAAATGAAAATTGAAAGGGTGTGCTACACTTCTGCCTTGCTCCAGCTCATTGATGGTGTAAAACAGGAGTAACATAGTGGTAAATAAGGCCTTATAGGTTTTATATTTAGAATTTTGTCTGCAGAGTCAAATGTCATTTACCTATCTCTTATATTTTCCCCCGCCCCCACCCCCCCAATAGAAAATATGCTCTGAAGATCAAGAAGCCTTTTTATCTTCACTATGATCCATTCACCTGCAGCATAGAGGTTCTGAATACACCTCAGAAAGTCAAGAACACGCTCAGTCAAATGAAAGAGGAGCTGAAAAACCTCTGCTTTGCCCTTGAACAAAACCCTTCTTAAAAACCCGTCTTAGCTGTGCTGAAATGTGTACAAATAACTCTAGAACTTACTGATTTCTAGTGGTGAAACTGTGTGTCGGAAAAGCCTAACTCATGAGTAGCTGAGTCAGTCTAATCACCTCAGTGGGTCAAGCTACACAATCTTAGCCACATTCATGACTTGTTATAGTATGTTTCAGTGACAAACAACAAAATCTTCTACTTTTGATAGGCAATGTAAGCTAGCATTGAGTGGAGTATATTTATCTACTGTTGTACCCTTTATTGCATTATACTGATATATAGAAACCCATGCCACTTTTCTAGGACTATCTCATTGAATGACACCACCTTTCAGACACGCGACTTTTGTTTGCCAATTAAATGACCTCAAACTATCTGGGCTGATAACTGCTTGAAAACATCATCTATAAATTTTTGGAGCTCAGTTCTGCAAACAGTTACTAAGACGTCTAATACGAGTTACCATGCATAGTTCCCTCAATATGCCCTGTAGAAAATGTTTGTAGGATCAGGCCTTGAACTTGTACATGGTATTTATTTGAGACTGCCACTTCATTTAACAGCCTTCATATACTGGTAGATAATTTAGTGCCAGTCACTGGGGCCCAAAGTTTGCTATGGATTTACTTTCCTGTATTTCTCTCTCACACACACAATTTTTCTTTAGAGACATTTTTTTCATTGCATCTTGTAGTAATATATCTGTCTGCTTCTTGCCAATTGGGGCAAAGGCAAAAATGTTTGATGACTAATAATAAATCATTTTTGAATAAATCAAGTTTTTTTAAAAAAACCAAATATTATGTTCATCAAGCTGCTTATTTTGCTTTGTAGGCTGAACCATGTGCTCAAGAAAAAATAGGTGGAGAATAATGCCAGAGAGGAAGAGCTATCAAAATATTTTCTATAGATGGACTCTGCAGGCCATAGGGTCTCGTTCGTGAATTCCCTCTGAGAGACTGAATTTGGATTTTAGTCTTGAGTTTGGCTGGAGCTCAGAGTAGACCTATATTTGGAAGAAATGGCTTTGTTTTGTCCAAGGCCTCACACTTGCCTTGGAGGGACTCCAGGGCCGCCCACACACCCTTGTCTTTTCCAGTTCCTGGAGCAGTGAGAGAAAAAGAAATAACTTAGGGCCAGCTTCTCCTGCCCTTACACATGCTTATTAGTGCCTTACTTCTCGAATAAGGCCATTCATTGCAGTGGAATAACAGTGGCAGAATCTAGTCCTGAGCTGATTTTGGTGTTTTTAACAACACACTATTTTGACAAACTGCAGACTTAATGGCAATTGGCCAGATTCATCCCTGGTGTAACTTCATCAACTCCTATGGAGTTACAACAGTGATTAATGTGACTCATGATTTCAGGGGTAAATTGCTCTTTCCATAAGAGGCAAAACCTGCAGTCCTAGGTCAGGGTCTCATGTGATCCAGCAAAGGCTGTTCCAAAAGCAGCAGTCATCACACTTCCTTAAGGACTAAATTCTTTAACCCTTATTTGGTGTAAGGACAGAGCAAGAACTGCAGGGTTTGACCCAAAATGACGTGGACCAATTGCATTGCTCTTACAATAGCTGTTGTTTCATCATCATAAAATAACCATGAAAAGGCGAGCACATGGTGCCAGATGAGGGTGATAGAGGCTAGCAGCAGACCAAATCAAACAGAAAAAAACTATATATAGTTCACATTTGAGTTGTTTCATGTTAATCTCTCATAGGGTGACTTGAAAGCCAAGTAAAACATGTCTTGTGACTTGAAACTGAACTACTGATGAACTCCCTGTGGTGGATATTTTGCTTATCGTGATAAACTTATTTTTCCTAGATTGGTTGCATGTAAAACAAAACAGTGTATTTTATTAAATCTGTATTGTGTTTTTCTGTGATATGTGGGAGAATTCTTGGGAACGCATTACTTTTTTTTCTCTTAGCCAACTCCATCCCTTACCCATTTTGACCCCTCTGAAGTCTCCAGGTGCCTGATTGCTGCGTTGTGGACTTACAAGGAGTTCCCAGCATGGTCACTTCTTAGGATTTTGTGGACTTGACAAGGCAGGGAGACGAGTCCTAAGTATCCTCAAGTCTTCATGAAATTGGGCCATGTTTCTCCCCATTTCTCACCTCACCTCCTCTTTCCTCCATTGAGGATCTGTATTTCATTGCAAGGCAAAGCTCTCACAGTCCAGTGGGACACCACTATTTCTCAACCACTTCCCTCTGAGACGTCTTCATTCTTTACACTGGGGCGAAGATGTGTTATGGACTGAACCTCCATCCTGACATGACCAATAAAATCAAACAAGGTGCAGGAGAAAATTATGACCCTTTCCCCATGAGTAGAAAGTATCACATCCTCAACAGTCCCACTCCCTACTGACCCAGGAGGAAAGAAGCAAACTCACATGATAAATTCCCAAAGGATCCTAAAACTGGTAATGAACGGATGTCTATACACATACAAAGGGGTCACTTAACCCACCACTGAAATGCAGCCACCTCCAAGATTCCCCTCAAGAGTGAATCTTTATAACTGTTTAATAGCTAACTGAAGCACTACACAGCAAGTTAAGACAGGAAGCAAAGATAAAGGGCCAGATTCTCAGCCCTCAGTCCAGTAGCCTTGCACTACTCAGGATGGACAAAGGGAGTGAAAACTTCACTTAAGTCCCCTTCTGGGGATTCATGGGGGAGTCCCCAGCAGGCATAGAGGCAAGCTATACACCTCCCTCACCACATTACCAGCACAAGGGGCATGTCACAGGTAAGGGGGTGGGGCAGGGGATGACTGGAGCACAATGTGCATTAGCAGTCCCCAGCTGGTGTCTGTGGGTGTTTTCTGATCAATATTGCTATTAAATTTATATTACTCTTGGATAAAAGAGGAGGAAACACTTTCACAATATACATTTAACTAAGTGGTCGGAAGTGCTCCTTTAAGTAGCAAAACAAGCCCCTCCCTCCCTTCCATTGCTGCAGCCCACTTCTACAGCACTGTTCATTGGGATGTTATTGTAGAAGCACGCATCACATGTAACATACCACAAAGGACTGCAAAGACCAGGCAAGGTAAAGTGAGGAAAAAGCTCTTCCAGTTTAGAAGCTAAAACTGAAGCTGAACTAGCTGGTTTAAATCAGTTTGGGATACCACTGGAAATTAAAGGACCTGAGCCTGCTACCACTGAAGTCATGAGGCCAGCACTTCAGCTGACATAAAGCAGTGGGGACCTTTGACTTTAGTAACGTTACACTGATTTATAGCACATGTGGTGCTGCGTCAATAGAAAAATTCCCATTGACTGCAGTGGTGCATAATCAGGATCAGAATTCCATAAAGAAGTCATTTACAGTAACGTCAAATCACAACATTTAGTGACATGTTCCTTTATTTATTAATAGATAATAACTCAGTTGCATGGATTTAATTGAGGTTCATCAAGCGCTATGGATAGACCCACTTTAAATACACTGAAATAGACAGCGAACGAACTCATAGAGAGCAAGTATCAGTTAAGGTGGCAATTAAACAGTGTTGTGTTTCAAGAATGTCTTGAGATGACACAGTTAAGCAACTTTCTCTTTTGCACAACAAGAGTATTAAAAACTTTCTCAACCATATTTTGTAAACTATGTTGTTTTTAAGTGTCAGCCTCCATCCTAAACCCCGCTTTGCCACCAGAATTTATAATGTTGTTAAATATATAAAAAGTGTTTTTAATTTATAAGGGGGTCGCACTCAAAGGCTTGCTATGTGAAAGGCATCACCAGTACAAAAGTTTGAGGATCACTGACTTTGGGGGTGGCCTGGAACAGCTTTTACAGTCCATAGGCTACACCAGAGTTTGGCCACACTGGTAGTCTGTATTGTCTTAGTTAGAGGAGAGGATTCAGTCTCTGATATACTTCCAGTTAGGTCACTCATATGCAGCCATTTTTTCCCTGGGTGGTGTGACTTCCACCCTTACTGCAGTATACCTGTGTACAGTAGTTCAGTGTTATTTATATTTTGCCCACAAGGTGGTAGCATAACATTAATATTTAATGTAAAGACAGAACGTTTCTTAATTCCAGTCCAGCACCCCCCCAGAAGCTTTGTGGGATAGTGTCAGACTTTAATAATCAAATAACGTAAGGGGAAAAAGTGAAGTTCAAACAAGAGTATCCCAAAGCAAGTAAATATTTCTAAACAAACAAGCATACTAAATCCCACTCCAAGCCTAAGAAGAAGGCTACGTGAGAAGCATGAACAACATGGACTAAAAACATGTAACTGAAATGAATCAGCTTGGGTTTGCTATTTTGATTTGGTTTGAGAAGTAAGGGGGCAAATATTACTAACTGTTGCTCATGACGGTTGAAATCAGCTGAGGGGCAGTAGCTGATCATGCTTAGAATCAAACTCCAGAAGACTGGAGGGAGGAAGATGTTGGTAGAGGGTCCTGAGTTGTGGAACTTGTTCCTGCTGTCCTCCACCAGAGCCTAAATTCACCGACTTTCAAGACAGTATGCAAGATCCATTCCTTTAGCTAAGCAGTCGCTTGACTAAGGCTCGCTTGGTTTCCCTAAAGTCGGTTGGATTGCTTACCAGGGATCATGGCTATTTCTGCAGTCTTCCGTGGTAGTACAGATTAAAGTGTTCTTTTAAAATGTGCAATGCATCCAGATAGTATGGAGATCATGGCATCATAAGTCATCAGATAATTAAGTATGGACATTAGTACTTAACACCATTAATCTGCTATGTAATATAGTGAGCATAGTGAACATCTCATGATGACCCATGATTTCCCATAGTTCACTTAACTTTCTTGGTTCACAAGGTTAGAGCCAATTGATTTGGAAGAGTCAATCTTCTAATCCACCCGAAATAAGAGTTTACTGTTCACTGAAATCACCTAGCTTGTCCCTCTTACCCAACTGATAGTCTTCTACACTGGGATTTATATACTGTTGATATCACTATGTTTGAATACGTGAAAACTAATCAAGTTTTTTCACAGACCACTACAGCGTCTGAGAGATTCTGGTGCTGTCCCAGTTAACTAGAGCATTAACATTTCCTCTCCCATAGCAGCTGGAGATTTACTTTCTTTAACAGTTATCAAAACCAGAAAGCCGAATCTTGAACTTCTTGGCGTTACTGGAACTACCTGCATGTGTAATGGTTATGTACATGAATAAGGGTTTGCAGGATACGGCCCATAATGAGGGTGAGCATGCTGCAGATTATAAATACTGAATAAAACCATGTAATTTCTTAGCTTCCCAATGGCATCTCTATATTCTGTAGGTGCTATTTCTGTGTGACCATAATTCTTCATCCATGGCTAGTGTACTGAGTTTGGAGATAAAAACATATAGCTTGGAACCCCTTAAAAGGCTTTTATTTGTAGAAGCAATGACATAAAAGAAAATCATTTAAAAGGAGGTCTTAATTATATTTCTGTTTCCAAACCACACAGCATAATGAGGGTGGAACGTGATTACAATAAACTGTTGTTTAGCAAATCATCATTAATGAAGTTAAGAGCAAAAATCTGGGTGTGATCAAATAGTGTGAGCCCATTTTTTATTGCACATTTGGAGTAAACATAAATCTTTCTGTAGATCAGTTGAGGAAACCGGACATATCATATATCATCTTACTTGTAGGGCCAAATCTTGATCATATGGAAATCAATAGGAGTTTTGTTATAAACTGTAATAAGATCAGAATTTCATCTTTAAAACATTATAATGGAAAAGGGGGAAAAAATCCGTAAGCCTAAAATTTCTAAAGTGACTATTGATTCTAGGTGCCTTAATTTTGGGGTGCCAAATTTATAGATACGTAGAGTCCAAGGTAAATTGTTCTAATGGTTAATTACTCACAATTTTAAAAAATTACACCTTATTTGTAGTCTGACTTTGTCTAGCTTTAACTTCCAGACATTGGATCATGCTATACTTTTCTTTGCTATGCTGAAGAGCCCATTATGAAATATTTGTTCCCCACATATGTAATGATAGCCTGTAATCAAGTCACACTTTAACCTTCTCTTTGTTAAGCTAAATAGATTGAGCTTCTCAAGTGTATCATTATAAGGCATGTTTTCTAATCTTTTAATCATTCTCATAGCTCCTCTCTGAACCCTCTCCAATTTATTAACATCTTTCTTGCTTCTGGCAGTGGTCACATCAGTGCCAAATACAGAGGTAAAACACCTTCTCTACTTCTACTCAAGAGTCCCCTGTTTATCCATCCAAGCATCACATCAGCACCTCACACTTTTGGCCACATCACACTGGGAACTCATGTTCAGCTAATTATTCACCATGACCCCCCAATCTTTTCTACATTTCATCTAATAAATCAGTTTTAAAGAGATCTGGGTTTCAAAAACTACAGAGCACCCACACTCAAAGTCAGGCCCCTTTCATTTTGATTTTCCTCAGTTTTATTGATTCATAGAGTTTAAGGCCAAAAGCGATCATTAGATCATCTAGTCTGATCTCCTGTATATCATAGGCCCTTAAATTTCACCCAGTTACCCCTGTACTGAGCCCCATAACTTGTGTTTGATTCCCTTAAATTGTCTCAAGTTGGGCACCTAAGAACTGAGGAATCAAAATTGCTAGTCACTTTTGGAAATGTAGGCCTCCAGATTTTTAATTACCCCGTTCCTGGAGATACTCATGACCTCTGCAAGGTGTTCAGAAGTACTTCCACTGACTTTAGTGGATTTTGGATTAGGCCTATAAAATCAGCATAAGCTGCCTTTTTAGGACGGCCAGGACTACTTGGATTCCATCCTCAAACCATTTCTTTTCTTCACCTTCACCCTTTATATTCAGGTGCGGGTAATGAATCACCTGCTTGCTTCAGTGAATCAATACAATCCATTTAACCCTTCCCCAGCAGGATCAACATCTGCTAACACAATGCAGTGTTTCAAACAAACTCCTCCTGCCTATTACAGAGAGTGATCAATCTTTACAGGAGAGTATCAGCATCAGAAGTGGGCAGTGCAAAAGTGTCCTCTGCCCCAGTATAGTAGGCTGCCCTATGCCAGGGTGAGGGTATTCTTTAAAACCAACACAAAATTAAAAAATGCTATAAAAATACACTAACTCAACCAAAATGACAGTATGTGGATTCTCTCACCATGCACCAACACATGTCACAAAACAGATTTCCTGTACCAGGCATCTTAGTGAAAACAGTCACCATAGGCACAATTTCCAAATGTGAAAACCTGAACACTTAAGGCTAGGGGAAATCTAACTCTGCAAAGATTTTCACCTTCCCAAACTAGGCTGAGCACTGACAGTAGCTAATGTGCTCTCAGCACATACTCTTGTTTAGGCTTGTCACATTCACGCTCATTTCTGCCTGGACATTAATTGTGGAACCTTTGCACCTGTAGAGCTCTAGCCTGCCAGCACCCTCACTGTGGACATTACTGCCAGATTCTCCATTCTTCAGTCTAATACCTGCTTTGCATTCTCCTAGACTGGGGCAACCCTACGTCCCGTTTTGGCCGGGACAGTCCCTTTTTTAAGCCCTGTCCTGGCCATCCCGACTTTTTTTCCGAAAGGAGGCATTTGTCCTGTTTGCTCTTGCTGACTTGCTCAATTGGCAAGAGCAAACAGGACAAATGCCAATTTTTTGAAAAAAAAAAAGTGGGGTGGGGTGCAGAGGGGGTGAGTGAAGATGCCAGCCCCCCGCAGGAGAGAGGCAGGGCTGGTGGCAGGGGAAGAAGCAGAGTTGCAGCATGCGAGGCCCCCCGCAGGCTTCCAGCAACCGGGCGACATATTTGGTCTCATATTTATCTGCTCCTTTTTGTGTTGTGTATTGTTTGTTTTACTGTATTATTGTGGGTGGTTTTTCAATTAAGCTTTCACTATGTTTTGACTGGTTTCAGAGTAGCAGCCGTGTTAGTCTGTATTCGCAAAAAGAAAAGGAGGACTTGTGGCACCTTAGAGACTAACCAATTTATTTGAGCATAAGCTTTCGTGAGCTACAGCTCACTTCATCGGATGCATCCAATGAAGTGAGCTGTAGCTCACGATAGCTTATGCTCAAATAAATTGGTTAGTCTCTAAGGTGCCACTAGTACTCCTTTTCTTTTTATGTTTTGACTGTGTATTTATCATGTGGTACAGCAGCCTGAGAACATTATAAATACATGAATTATTAGTGTAAAGTGGAATTTTCAAAAGGGCTCAGAGTTGGACGGACTCTGTTCCCTTTGAACTCACTGGAGCTTTACCAAAGACTTTAATGGGAGCAGAGTTAGGCCAATGATGAGCACTCTTGAAAAGGCCACCTGGAGATCTTTACAATGTATGTTCTCAGTTTACTTCAGTTTTTCCTAAGGTCGGAGAACCCAGGAGCCATCCTTGAGCCTCCAGGGAGTCTGGATCTGGACATTTAAAGGGTTTATTGAGTTTTCATAGTAATGGCATTCTGTGTATTGAGATTCAGGCATAACTACGACATCATATGGGCAGCTTACCAGAATTTCCATACTTTATTTTCTTGGCCTCACCTCCAGGTTAGCAAAGTTTGATGTTTCAGTATTTATTAAATTTTAAAAAAACTAGGATCAACTTGAAGCCAACTCTGCCATAGTCCATTCAAGGATCCCTAATGTCCCCCAGGTCACTGAAAGGCACTAAGGGGGAGCCTAGTAGAGGAAATTTCTGAGACTTCAGGGAGGCACTAAAGGGGAAGAGAGGCCCTGTGCAGCTTGTAAAGTCCAGAGGAACAATAGCAAAGTTGACAGGCTCTGCAAGAATTCCTGTGGCGAACACAAGATGAACAAGTAGAGTGCTTCCCAGTCACATGACACATGACAGCAGCTATTTAGGCACCTGGTAGCCTTTGGCTACATTATTCCTAAAAAGTGCATGCTGTTGATACATTGCTTAAGGAGCACATAACTGGCTGATAGCAATTTCCAAACAAAGTACAAAGCCAGCATGCTATATATAGAATATCTCTGTGTTCCAAAAGTACATAGACATTGATGTTACTAATATTTAAATGATAACCATGAAACCTTCCAAGACTAGTCCATGGCACCAGTCCTTGCCAGACGCAACAAAATAACCAAATTTGGAGTTTCCAGGTCAAGGCAGTTTTTAGTTATGACACTCCTTTAACAAAACACACACATTAGGAAAAAGTAAAAAAAGTGAGATCACTCCCATTTTTAAATATCTCCAAAATGCCTTGCCTTATTTTTCTCAAACTTTCCAAGACAATTCTAGCCAGCTGTAGGAACATGCCTGTGAAATTTCAGGTGGATTGATTTCATCCTGACAAAATTAGTGAGGAATTCAAAGTCAGGCTTATAATGGAAGGCTTTGCATCGATCTTAACTATGGAAGAAACAAGCATCACTCCATCTTGTAATATACTCTCAGCCAGAACTAACAATAGCTTTGCCTCCGCTACTACAGAGTTGAGCCAAAAAAACAGAAAGACACAAGGCCAAAGACAAACCAAAAGACACGACGCAGAGACAGAGAAGACAGACAGAATAAAAACCCACCCCACATGAAAACATAGATCACACATAAGAAAAGCTGCCTCTGAGAAAGCCTGTTCAGACATTAGGAGATAACTGAAACTCCAGGGGATGGCAAAACTACCTAACCTGACCTGCAGCAGAGAAAAATTAATGAAAACAAGGAGGAGAAATTGGCAGGAAAAAAAGTGAAGTTTGTCACTTAAAAAAAATCATTGTTAATTATGACAGTAAGCAAAGCAATAAAATACAAAATGTTGGAGCAGGCCAATACCAAAGGAATTCATTCTATAATTACATGCTAATAAAAAAATGTCAAAACACAATAAGATATTGCAGAGTTATTTGTTTTTTGTGCAGCATGCACATCTACGCCACCATAAAAGGGAAAAAAATTATATGCTAGCTGAGTGTGGGGATGACAAGAAAGGGATCATAAAGGAAAGGAAGAGGGAGGAAAGGAAAGAAGGGAAAAGGAATGAAAAATGGTAAGAGAGAGGGCTACAATCAGAGGAGGAGACACCCAGCAAGAAGTTGTGATAAAGAGGCATCCTCATTGTCCTTTGGGATAAAGATAAGAATAACTTGCAGGAATTTCCACCCCAGAGGGCTAGACCCGCAGCTGGCTTTGATGAAGCTATGCTGATTTTTATCAGCTGATAAATCAGCTGAGGATCTGGCCACCAGAGTGCATAATCCCTAATTTCCTTGACAGTAACATGCTCTCAGAAGTGCTCATTGTTGGTCTATGGGAAGTTTTACCATTTTTACCATTTCAATATCCCACCTTGCATGTAAACCTCAATTTATTTATTTTTTTTCCTGGAGAAGAACCCCAGGCTCCCTCTTCTTCACTCTCACTTAGATCTGAGATTCAAATTGTCCAGCAAATTCATCCTGTTACTTTGCATTTCTTTTTCCTCCCTCTTTCTTCCCACCATGTCAGCAGCACAGCAAATGCCTTTCCATTGCTCCCTGCCAGGGATTAGACATGGGTATGTACTGGAGATTTAAGGAACTTCCATGTCCTCTGATCTTTTCCCTACAGCTAAATCAATAGCTACCTTTTCTCATGCTCCTTTTCTACCCCGAGAGAACAGCTGCACTGTAAACAGACCATTTAAATGTCTATATACAGGTTCTTTCTAACATCCATGATAGAGTATGGTGCACCTAGGTATCATCCTAGGTATGATCCTCCACCCACTGAAAAGACCCTGAATCTAATTTATCAGTGACCTCTGTTCCTTGTTCTCCCTGCCCCTGCCCCTGTCCTTCCACATTTTTCTTTGCCAGAAACTTGAATGTAAGTCCCATGACCCAAGTCCGGGAAAATGGAGAATAAAATGAGGAGAAGCTAAAAGGACTGCAGCTATCACTAACAGCTTTATCCTAACCCACTGCAAACAAAATGAACAAAAGACAACAAAACCAGAGTCTTCAGGAAGCGCACACCAGCCTCGGCAACAGTCATCCCCCTTTCTCCAATACCCTCCTTCGTTTCCCTTGTTATCACTCATAATCTAATATCAAAATATAAGGAACAACCTTACATTTTTGCATGACTCACTGAAGGCAATGGAAGCTTGAGTGTTTGAGGAATGCAGGACAGGACCCAGATCTGAGGCCAGGACTATGCCTTTTACTTGTTTGAAAAGTGCTGTGCACCTTTAGGTTGATCTGTCCCACATGAAGAATAATACATAACTAATAAAAACAACATAGCCAAATAAATAAAATAAAATAATGATATGGGTAAAACCAGCCAACACTCTGCTCTCAAATGAACTCACACAGAAAAATTTAAAAAGACAAAACCACCCTAGCAGCCAGGAGCGAACACTTCTCACAAAGCGATCACTCCAGACTTGATCTTTTAATACTCGTCCTCGTGGGAAATCTACACAATCCCTTCAAAAGGTGAGGCTGGGAACTTAAATTCATAACTCTGCTATGAATAACCATGGACTTAATAGGGACACTGGTCTTACACTCTTTAAAACAATTTTAACAAACCTTACCACTGGCTAACCTTTAATTGGCCATTTCAAACCCTTTATGCATTATCATCTAACCCCCAATTGCCCACGTCAAGGGACTACCTCACCCTTTCTGCTCAAACTATAGGTCCCAGCTTGTATTTAGTTCAGACACTCTGCTTCCTTCCCCAGATCTGAAGAAGAGAGCTGTGTAGCTCACAAGTCTGTACCTTCCACAAACAGAAGTTGGGCCAATAAAATATATTACCTCACCTGCCTTGTCTCAAAAATAGTTGTAGTAGTTTTACATTGCACTAAGTCTTGTTCCGACTGTTCAATTTTTCTCCAGATAGGAACAGAAGTATTGTAAATTATTATTATTACTTATTTTGCTCGTAGAAGCCCGAGTCATTGGCCACAGCCCCATTGTTCGCAGCACTGTACAAACACAGAACACAAAGACAATCCCTGCTGTATAGAGCTTATGCGTGAGAATGGGATGAGCTGAACTTATATGTGCTACATCCTGATTTTCCCCTATTCTGATAGACCCTCACTAGTTTCCCTATCACTGATTGGCTTCAGCAGCACGGGTGAACTGAATTTGATGCCACTGGAATTCTGCAACTGAGTTGATTCTGCTCCTGCCTCTTGGGCAGACAGCCAATCAGAAAGTGCAGCCAGACCAGTTCCAGGCTTGCAGCAGCACCGAATTCAGCGCACTGGAGCTGCTGCGAGTAATCAGTGGTAACAAAGGGAGCAAGAGTACTGCTGCTGGAAATGGGACAAAGCACCAGCGTTATCTCTCCTTTTCACAGAAACATACCTCGCTTTATACAGAATTGCTTGGCAAATATTTTAATACAAACAACCTCAGCACAGTTGCCAATGCAGGCTCCAAATAGACAGACTTGTTTACCATCTGGACCCGTGCCTTAAAACTTGCCCTGCTTATTCAACAGAAAGTTAACCCCAGAACATGTATCATCACTGCTGCAGGGAAAATCTCCAGAAAGATAACATCCTAACCTAACTCTCCAACTGAACCCAGGACATTGACCATGTTTTATCACATCAAGTGCCCTTGTAGTCACTCAGAGTAAATAAGCAAACAAAGACGTGCAGGTTGAATCACGTAACAACTGGGGTTACTGGGGCCTGCATATATATTTGGCTCTGCACCAACCCCTTGCCTTAACTTGAAAACTCCTGGAAATCTAACTTTGCGCATAATTTTAAGATATGAAATGGATCTTTTCAAATATTTCGGCCATCCCAGCTCAGAAGTTATCTTCTCCTTTCCCTTTCTTAAAAAAAGTATGAAGGTGAATGCTGAAGAAAGAAAATTCTGCCAGCAACAGAGTGTTGAACTCTCCTCCAGAGCAGAGCTGCCAAAGACCATCTTTTAGGTCTGCTAAGAGGACATGAGTAGCTATCATGAAAATGTGGAACTGCATGGATTTGTTCTCGGTAGCAATGCTATCAGCACAGAAACTTTCATGCTGGTGAGGGGGAAGGGGTGGTTGTCTGAGTTACTGCACAGCATGACTGAAAACTTTGCAGGGAATGGTCATTGATGAAGAAAAGTCATTCTAGCAGAGGTACCATAATAACCTTCAGATAGCAGGTTTCTTGGAAGATGGAGAGCACCGCTGGTCCATGGAATGTTTATCTTGTATTCCTGGACTGACCAATAGAGAGCTAGGTTAGCCTTTTGTTGAGACACTCAGCTGATTTTGAGTTGTACCATAAATAGCCGTGTGGGGGAACTAGAGTGTTACTTGTTTGCTAAGCAGATTATAAGTATAGCATAATACAGCAAAAGAAACAGGGGTCCCTGTTAGTCTACAAGTCCCCCCCACACACATAAATCCTAGAGCTCAATGCTGTAATTATTTATGTGTAAGCTTCTAAGTGGAATAAAGATGGTGTCCTCTTTTACAGCACCTTAAATGGCATGTCAAACTGAATTTCCTTAGGCGGACTTCTCTGCCCATCTTTAAATCACATGGAAACTAAATTAGCTGGGGTTTCTAGTGAAACTTTTGTGGGTCATGAACCTAGAAGTGAAGCATTGACTATATCTGTATAGGAAATTGCCACCAATATCCCCAGCTACAATGAGTCTCACAGGTATCAATATTAAAAGAGTTGAGCCAAGGGTGTGACCTAGAGGAAAAGGGGTGAGTAAAAGGGATACGTTGCTTGGGTAGGCAAAATAGTAGCTGGGGTCTTGACAGCCATTGTAGGGGGTGGACCTAAGCTCTGACATATCCTTGTGCAACTCTTACTTAGGCTGGTGAGCACTCACTCATGAAAGTAGTCCTACTGAAGAAGCAGTAACGGGGTGTCACTGCTGTCAGTGCAGGTTATGAACAGAGGAAGAGCTACTTCTTCAGCTGAATCCATCAGAGCAATGGCTGTTGTTAAGAAGGCCGAGCAAAAGCAGTCCCAAAACCATCATCCCTCAATAAGGTCAGGAATCAAGTGAATGACTCACCTGATTTTTGGTGAGACCCTCAAATACAGCCCTAACTGTGCTGAAAATACCCAATGGTCCTTCCCTTATAGGAAAGTTGTATAGAAGGTAATAGAACATGAAAAGTGTACTGTAGGTTTTTTGAACAATCCAATAGAATTTATTGAAAAATTATATCCCTGTTACAGAATTCTATTAAATTGTTTTTTAAAAAAACTAGAGAAAGAATATCACTCTATTAAATTCTATATAGTTTTAAAGTAATTTCTCTGGAAATCTATTGGATTCATCCCATTAAATTCTTCAGGACTTTCCCTTGTGGGTTTTTTCAATGCCAAAGGTATCAAGTGGAGTGCCCCAAGGGTCGGTCCTGGGGCCGGTTTTGTTCAATATCTTCATAAATGATCTGGAGGATGGTGTGGATTGCACTCTCAGCAAATTTGCGGATGATACTAAACTGGGAGGAGTGGTAGATACGCTGGAGGGGAGGGATAGGATACAGAAGGACCTAGACAAATTGGAGGATTGGGCCAAAAGAAATCTGATGAGGTTCAATAAGGATAAGTGCAGGGTCCTGCACTTAGGACGGAAGAACCCAATGCACAGCTACAGACTAGGGACCGAATGGCTAGGCAGCAGTTCTGCGGAAAAGGACCTAGGGGTGACAGTGGACGAGAAGCTGGATCTGAGTCAGCAGTGTGCCCTTGTTGCCAAGAAGGCCAATGGCATTTTGGGATGTATAAGTAGGGGCATAGCGAGCAGATCGAGGGACGTGATCGTTCCCCTCTATTCGACATTGGTGAGGCCTCATCTGGAGTACTGTGTCCAGTTTTGGGCCCCACACTTCAAGAAGGATGTGGATAAATTGGAGAGAGTCCAGCGAAGGGCAACAAAAATGATTAGGGGTCTGGAACACATGAGTTATGAGGAGAGGCTGAGGGAGCTGGGATTGTTTAGCCTGCAGAAGAGAAGAATGAGGGGGGATTTGATAGCTGCTTTCAACTACCTGAAAGGGGGTTCCAAAGAGGATGGCTCTAGACTGTTTTCAATGGTAGCAGATGACAGAACGAGGAGTAATGGTCTCAAGTTGCAGTGGGGGAGGTTTAGATTGGATATTAGGAAAAACTTTTTCACTAAGAGGGTGGTGAAACACTGGAATGTGTTACCTAGGGAGGTGGTAGAATCTCCTTCCTTAGAGGTTTTTAAGGTCAGGCTTGACAAAGCCCTGGCTGGGATGATTTAAATGGGATTTGGTCCTGCTTCGAGCAGGGGGTTGGACTAGATGACCTTCTGGGGTCCCTTCCAACCCTTATATTCTATGATTCTATGATTCTATGAAAGCAAGTGAATTCCTGGAAGTTATGTGTTGTCCTTTTCATTTATACAAGGTGAGAATCCCCCTGGGAACTGAGGCCATGGGCAGCCCCCAGATGGTAAGAATCAAGCAGGATGTATTTCTCCTCAAGAACAGTTTTACAGCTGTTCTAAATGCTGCTGGATACAGGGATCTCTTCTTTGGAGAAATCTAAAGGCAAGAAAATCCTCCTGACAAACCGACCTATAAAGTATTGAATGAGAGCACCCACTTGGTTTGCTTAGGTGGTGAATAGAAAAAAGGGCTTGTTTGTGTGCTGGCTGGTGGCGGAAGCAGCAGCCACATGTATGCACAATTCTGAGATATGGCACGCTGTGCAAAACAAAGGACGTGCATAACTTAATGAATTCTCTCCTCCCCTGTATTCATGGCATCCAACAGCAGTTCCAGTGTGGTGTGAGCTGTGCATGAAGGTGGGGTTGTCTGTGACCTTAGCTTTGCACACTGCCTGCATTTAATGATGTGGGAGATGTTGAAACAGAATGGGAATACTCAAGATGGCCCAGAAAACCTTGGAATATCGAAACTTGGTGCAGAATGTTCTCACCTTCCACCATCTGAAGCCAGAGAGGGGGAAGTGGTGGAAATCCATGCTGCATATTGTGAAAAGGTTCTATGAGTAAAGCAAGCATTCTGCACAAAGTCCAAGATACATATCAGCCAGCACCTTCACCTACGGTGTGAACCTTGAATGGAGATGACCTAATAAATTGAGTGGTGTTAACACTGTATCAGTCAAGTTATCCTTCTAAAATTCCTGCTGGAGATATTGTTTTTTCCATGTTGTCTCACTGTCAGCAAACAGTCCCTTTTGCCAGGGGGTTGAGCATGCAGCACACGCAGCAGAGAGATCCAGGAATCAGAAGTGTACAGCACACTGCAACGAACTCTCGTTACAATCTTGGATCCAAGTGTCAAGCGTACAAAATGCCTCATATTTCATGAGGAGAGCACTCCTGGGTGGCAGGGATACTACTATGAACTACCACTGACTACTGATTACCAGGGTGAAGTAAAAAGCAAAGGAGGACTTGTGGCACCTTAGAGACTAACCAATTTATTTGAGCTTAAGCTTTCGTGAGCTACAGCTCGCTGCATCGGATGCATCCTGTGGGAAATAGGGCATTAAACATGGGTTCATCACATACATCAGTTAGCTGAGGGAGAGCAGCAGTATCAGGAGGTGGGTGTTAGGAGGAATAAAAAGTCTGCTCTGGATTCTTGTTCTGAACTTGACACCGGTGTACAAGGAAAGTCTCTGTGGGAGAGTTTGGAAGCCTTTGGCTCTTGTCTGGTAGAGCAACAGCAGTTGTAAAATCTCAAGAGACTAAGGCCACCCAAAGTGTGTCAGTTAATCAGCTAGATAGCTTTGGTGCTTCAACAGATGCCAAACCATAAGCATATTGGCAGGGGAAGCAGGAATTGTGGCCAGCACATACAGAATGGATTCTGAGTTTCTTCGTTGCCTGCCCTTCAGAGTGTGCTTAGAGTTCAGGACAGATCTTCATCCCTGACAAGTCTGTTATGCACCACTCCAGTGGCACAAAGAAACCTTACATCTGGATTTGAAAGCTGCAGAAGGATTTCTCCAATATAGAGGAGTCCTCATAATACCCAGGAGTCAGGTGGGTCAAAGGACAGTCCAGATCAGAGGTCAGAGTTCACACAAGAGGTCAGACAGCCAGGAGATCCAATTCACGGGGAAGATACAGCAAGGCAGCTGGTGGGGTCAAGTTAGGCAGCAAGATAGAGGCAGGTGAGGCAGCAAGCCAAGAGTCAAGCAGGCTCCAACAAGCAACTAGCAGGCAATGGTTTGTTGCTCAGACAAGGCCAGAAAGGAAGCTGGAAGGTTATATAAGGTTGCCAGCCAATCAGGATCAAGACCATGTGGCCAACCAGGAAGCAGGTTGTGGAACCCTTGAAGTTGGCCCACCCAAGTCTGTGATTTCCCTGGTAATTCAGTGAGAGGCTGGTTCCCAAGAACCCAGTGGCTCTTGACATCACATCCCCTTGGGGTGCTGGGGATATGGGTTTATCTGGGTGTACCCTGTGGCCGGGGTTGACTTTTTCAGAAGCATGTACATGATAAGCTGGTTCCTAGATCCACTCCTTGGGCTTCTATCCTTCCCAATCAATGAGGTACCACAACTTCCCTCCTTAGTTAGAGGTATCTTTGTAAGAGCACAGGTGTTGCAGAATCTGACATCAGCCTGAACATCAGACCACAGTTTTGTCCACCAGAACAATTGGAGTGCCAGGCCTATGGTTTTTGTCTGGCTGAAGTGACCCACCCGAGGGACATGGTGGCATAGGTGTAGAACTTCCAGATGAAGGCTTTCCTCGGGGACATAAATATGCCTATAAATGTGAAGGAGTCAATCCCTCTGTGTAATTTCAGCGAAGGGTTAGGTAACAGAGGTTAGGTGCTTCTGGGCCAAAAGGTAACCCCAAAGAACAGAATATATGGTTGTCATTAAGTCTGACAGTAATGACCCTCCAAGGAAGTGATATGGCTTTAGGATTTAGGGCAGTTCTACATCACAGTCCCTAGGATCACTGGCGTACTCTTCTTTTCTGGAGAGTGCATCTGCCTTTCTATTCCTAGAGCCAGGGCCGTAAATAATGGTAAAATCAAACCTTGAGATAAAGAGATCCCAGCATAACGATCATTGATTCAAGGCTTTAGAAGAATGTAGGGACTCCATATTTTTGTGATCAAGAATATATCTGCACAGGGCATCTTGCCCTTTCCAGGTACTGCCTCAAGATTTCAAAAGCTGCTTTGATGGCAAGCACCTCCTTATCCAAAATCTCATAGCTACGTTCAGCAGGAGAGAGCTTTTGAGAGAAATATGTGCAGTGATGGATCTCTTGATCACGACTCTGTCTTTGGTGACAGCACCACCCCAATGGCAACATTGGAGGCATCAGTTTCCAGGATGAATGGCTGACAGGGGTCAGGGTGCATGAGGATGGACGCAGTGATGAACATCTCCTTCAAGCTTTCAAAAGACTTGAAATTAGACGAAGGTTTCTAACCATCAGAGGAGTGAAGTTCTGGAATAGCTGAGCACCATATTTGGGGTCGGGAAGGAATTTTCCTCCAGGGCAGATTGGAAGAGGCCCTGGGGTTTTTTCGCCTTCCTCTGTAGCATGGGGCATGGGTCATTTGCTGGAGGATTCTCTGCACCTTGAAGTCTTTAAACCATGATTTGAGGACTTCAATAGCTCAGACATAGGTGAGAGGTTTATTGCAGGAGTGGGTGAGTGAGATTCTGTGGCCTGCGTTGTGCAGGAGGTCGGACTAGATGATCATAATGGTCCCTTCTGACCTTAGTATCTATGAATCTATGAATCTATGAAAAAGCATGTTGGGCTTCCGATGTCCAGATGAATTTGGCAGGTATTCAAAGCACGGTGGTTACTGGAGCCAGAATTTGAGAGCAACCCCGTATAAAGCACCAATAAAAGTTTGCAATCCCAATGAAGCGTTGGGTTTCCTGAATGCTTCAGGGCATTTCCTAGTTACAGATCTGTACTGCCTTACAGGGACCCATGTGGACCCTTCAGGAGACAATATATAGCCTAGAAACTCTGTGGTAGGTTGCGAAAGATACATTTTTCCAGCTTTGCATAGAGATGTGGACAGTTGGATAAAATGCTTTTTTAGACTCTTGTGGATATATTCTTTAAGAGCTACCAGTTCAGGCTCAGACATGGAGTATATACATCGAAATGGTATCTTGGCATCAGGCTGAAAATCTATTGATCAGTCATAATAATGGGGAGGGCAGGGGCAAAGGTATCTGTATTTCATTTTTCAAACCCGTCTGCAAATTCTTGGCATCTCTGGGGGAGAGAAACAACTGACCCTAAAAGTAAGGAGACTCATTCTGCTGCTCAACCTTGTGTACCCCGCAACGTACCTGAAACCCAGGTAGGGTGTCTGGCTGGGGATGCCTGGAATCCAGGCCTCAGAGCTAAAAGCCAATTAGTTCAAAGTACTTTGCACTAAGCAACATAATGTGCTGCTGCCAGGAGATACTTAGGACATGCGTGTCCAATGAGGGGATCCCAAGTATCACAGGAAAGTATGGGGACTAGATTAGGCTGAACCAAAGGAGCTCATGGTGTTCCCCAATTACTGCTTCCAGAAACACAGTTTCCAGACTGATGGGACCAGAGGCAAGCAATGAGCAGTGTCCAGGTCAGGGGTAGTCTTAGGCTGTATGGAAAGACCGAGTAATTGGGCTACAGTGGCATCCCCTAACCCGGAGTCAGTCAGTGCCCACTGGAGGGGAAAAGCTTGTCTGGAGCCCTGAAGTCAGAGTTGTATTTGGGGCTGTAGGTGAGGGGATGACCTCAAGGAGATGGGGCAGATGCCTAGCAGGGCTTGCTGAGTGGGGTCTCCTATGTTACCCAAGCTCAACTCCCTTAGCTAAGCATTCAGGGGCATTTCCCCAAACCCTCCTGGTTTGGGACCTTGACCAGACAGATGGATGCCATGTGGCCCATGCTGCTACAGTGAAAACACAAATTCTCTCAGTGCCAGCATTCCCATTCAAAAAGCTTCAGCCATGCTCAAGCTGAGTTCACCTGCATGAGAGGTTGAGGTGGAGCCTGGACATGAAATAGATCCCCCTTCTCATTTTGCAACTTGCTAAGCTGAGTGTCAAACACCAAGTTCAAAGAAGGTATTGAGTCCTCTGCGGGACTCCATGCAGACCAGTACATCTTTTACCTCATTGCTTAGGCCTAGCTGAAATTGGTGCAGCTGGGCCAGCTCATCCCAAGCCATATTTGCTGCCTGCTGTTAGAAGCAGTCCATATGCAACTCGTCTCATCCTGGAGCCTGATGGAGCCTCTGTAAGGGTGCCTCTGTGGTGCGGGCCTGGTGAGGATCATAGAAAATCATTGCAAAAGCCCCAAGAAGGAGACCCAGCTAGCCAACACAGGATGATCCCATTCTAATAGGACAGAAACCCAGTCTATGGCTTCACTGGTGAGAAAACTAACAACCAGGCCTACCTTGGCCTGGTCAGTCATGTGGACTTGGAGACACAGCATTGACAGAAGCCTGCACAGATTCACAGAACTTACTGCAGGTACAATCATGATGCTCTAGTAAAGGCACTATGGGCTCAGATACTGAAGGAGCTGTGAGCCATGGGGCGTTCTCCTTTGCATTCTTGTAATCTGTTCCTGAAGGATGTGAGTTTCTACCTGGAAGTGGTCCACCATAGGCCACAGGGCTTGGTTTTCTGCTTGTAAGAGTGTGATTTGCTCCTGAGGATTTGGTGTTCTGGCGGGTGCCAGTGACACTATCCCTGTGGGTTCCATGCCCTCTTTCCTTGGAGAAGGAGTGAGACCAGGTGAAATTGAAGGCTGTCTGAGCAAACCCTGATCCCCAGGAGGCAGGCAGATCAAAGGGCAGTCCAGATCAGTAGTCAGAGTTCACACAAAGTTGGATAGCCAGGAGATTCAACCCAAGAGGAAGACACAGTGAGGCAGCTGGGGGATTGGGTGAGGCAGCAAAGCTGAACTGGGTGGGGCAGAGTCAGGCAAGACAGAGTCAGGTAAGGCAGCAAGGCAGACTCAAGCAGGGTCTGATTAGCAACTAGCGGGCAGTAGCTTGTTGCTCAGACAAGGCCAGAAAGGAAGCAGGAAATTTATATATGGTCACTAATCAATCAAGATTAAGACCCTGCAAGTAGCGGAAGACTGGAGGGTGGCCCGCCCACCTCTGTGAATTCCCTAGTAATTTGATGAGCCAGTGTGGTGTGACAGCCAATGCTGCTTCTCAAGAACCCAGCGGGCCTGGGTTTGAGACTGGGCTTTGATACCAGAGTCCTCACAACTCTGTGGTGACTCAGGGATGTCATAACAGCTTCTACACCACTTCTACTGTAAGAGTGTGGTCAAGGGAAAGGAAGTCCATCTGGAGAGATGCGGCGTGCCAGTGATCTGCAACTGCCAGAATGATTGTGAGGGCCATGGGTGGCTAGTGTAATGTAGCGCAACCTTCAGGCTGCTTTACATTGCACTGTACCAGGGTCCCCAAGATGAGGGACAGCAATGGTGATATAAAGCCACCTTTGCATCCCTTCTGCTGAGCATACTGTGGCCAGGATGACTAAATTCAGCACTTCAGCTCCCTACTTGCAGAGACTTGGTAAAGAAAGACAAAAATATGGTATTAAGTTAGCTGTGGGAAGGCATCTAAACCAGGCAGTAAATACAATGAACACAGCATTACTAGCAGATGTAAATTGATGAAAATACTGTGTAAATGAAGTGCATTAATTAGTTATCATTTGTAGTACCATAGCACCTAGGAGCCCTAGTCCCAGACAAAAACCCCACTGTGTTAGTCACTGTGTAAACATAGAACAAACAATCTTCTACCCCAAAGAGCGTTATTCTTCATTCTTCACACCCCCATCTCTCTGCAAGCAAGATTTTAATCTGCTGTGTAGTAGAGGTTACTGTGGCAGTGTTTTGCTTTAGGGTACATCTACACAGTAGTTGGGAGGGTGCTTCCCAGTGCAGGAAGACATATATGTTAGCTCTGCTCAAGCTAGCTCACTAAAAACAGCAGTGTGACTGCTGCAGCGCAGACAGCAGCTTCGGCTAGTACAAGCCCCTTCAACCCTTGGCTATGCTCTTAGGCAGCTAGCCCGAGCTGTCACCCATACCACCATCCTACTATTTTTAGTGTGCTCGCTTGAGCAGAGCTAATACTTGTCTGTGTACTCGTGCTGGGAGGCACATTCTTCGCTGCACTATAGACCTTAGGGTAACAAACAAGAGCAGTCATCAGAAGTAAAACAACAGAAATGCAGTAGCACTTTCTCAGACTATTCAAAACCTGGCTATTGAAACAGAAAATAGAGCAACCCTTTTCTTATTAATTTTATCAATGACCGGTATTTGGTGCTTACGTGAATTAAATTAAAAGTAAGCCTCAGAGTGAGAAAATGTCTGTCTTGTGCATTATAATGAAGCAAGAGTGGCCAGAACATCTATCAAATGAAAGAGAAATCGGCCCCTAGGGATTTCCATTATCCTACTGATTCTGATGTCAAAGAGTGGCTTAGTAATGGTCTTCTTACTCACCATGATCCTGCTCTCTTCACAAGAAGGGAAAAAGCCAAATAAATGACCTTGCCACAAAAATTATGGGCTTGAAGCAGGAATTACTGGTTGAAATTCCATGGCCTGTGCTATACAGGAAGTCAGACTAGATTATCATAATGTTTCTTTCTTAAATTCTAAGAACCCATGAAAGATCTCGGCAGAGCCTTTTGGCACACACTACCTCACATGTATCTTGTTCACTGGATGTTTTGCTACTTTCACATGAAGATGAAAAAGGTGAAGAACAACAAGAATGTTCCCACTAGTTTGGCTCTATGGTCCCCCCATAAATATCACACCTATTAAAATACTTTTTTTGACATCCAAGGTCAGAGTGAATGGTGAGTCTATACAAAAATACGAACAGACTGAGCTTCCATTTGGAACTTTTATGTCACTGTTTAAGTACATCCTTCCAAAGCAAACCTGCATCGATACAAGGGGTGGCATAGTGCATAACTACAGCTATTAACATAACTCTAACTTTCAAAAATTCTCAGGCAGCTATATTCCACTTTCCTTTAGGAGCAGAATCTTGATTTCTTTTTTTTTTTTTCAAATTGAAATTCTGGAGTGGCTGATGCAGTAAGTATTCTAGTCTGATACTTACTTGGGCAAATCCATCATTGGTGCAATCCCCATGGACTGGTGATATGCCTTCATCGTATGACTAGAAATGAATTTTGTCCACTAAATGTCAGAGGATGGCTATGTGTACATCCAATTTCCTGGTTCCAGTGATTTTATGTTCCACAAGGAGTAATTGTAGTTCTGTGAATTAAGGGATGATTGTTCCAAAATAAAGGGAGAATTCCCTGTGCCTCACTCCTCATCTAGCAAAAACAACGAGGAGTCCGGTGGTACCTTAAAGACTAACAGACTTATTTGAGCATACGCTTTTGTGGGTAAAAATCCCACTTTTTCAGATGCATGGAGTGAAAATTGCAGAAACAGGCATAAATATATATTGGCACATGAAGAGAAGGGAGTTACCTTACAAGTGGAGAACCAGTGTTGAAGGCCAGTTCGGTCAGGGTGGATGTGGTCCACTCCCAATAATTGATGAGGAGGTGTTGTTCTAAGTCAGCTCTCGTCCCCTAGTTCCTCTACTTATGCTACATTGATGACATCATCATATGGACCCACGGGAAGGAGGCCCTTGAAGAATTCCACCTGGATTTCAACAATTTCCACCCCACCATCAACCTCAGCCTGGTCAGTCCACCATAAAAGATCCACTTCCTGGACACTACAGTGCAAACAAGCGATGGTCACATAAACACCACCCCATACCAGAAACCTACTGACCGCTATACTGAGCTACATGCCTCCAGTTTCCATCCAGGACACATCACACGATCCATTGTCTACAGCCAAGCCCTAAGAGACAACCGCATTTGCTCCAATCCCTCAGAGGCAAACACCTACAAGATCTCTATCAAGCATTCTTAAAACTACAATACCCATCTGGGGAAGTGAAGAAACAGATTGACAGAGCGAGATGGGTACCCAGAAGTCACGTACTACAGGACAGGCCCAACAAGGAAAATAACCAAACACCATGGGTCATCACTTACAGCCCCCATCTAAAACCTCTCCAGCACATTATCAGCAATCTACAACCTATCCTGGAAAATGATCCCCCACTCTCACAGGCCCTGGGAGGCAGGCCAATCCTCACTTACAGACAGCCCCCCAACCTGAAGCAAATACTCACCAGCAACTACACACCACACCACAGAAACACTAACCCAGGAACCGATCCCTGTAACAAACCCCGTTGCCTTCTCTGTCCCTATATCTACTCTAGCAACACCATCATAGGACCGAACCATGTCAGCCACACCATCAGGGGCTCATTCACCGGCACATCTACTAATGTGATATATGCCATCATGTGCCAGCAGTACCCCTCTGCCATGTACATTGGCCAAACCCAATAGTCTCTATGTAAAAGGATAAAAGGACACAAATCAGACATCTGGAATGGTAACGTACAAAAGCCAGTAGGAGAACACTTCAATCTCCCTAGACATTCAATAACAGATTTAAAAGTAGCCATTCTTCAACAAAAAAACTTCAAAAACAGATTTCAAAGAGAAACTGCAGAGCTACAATTCATTTGCAAACTTAACACCATTAATTTGGGGTTGAATAGGGACTGGGAGTGGCTGGCTCACTACAAAAGCAATTTTCCCTCTCTTGGTATTGACACCTCTTCATCAATTATTGGGAGTGGACCACATCCACCCTGACTGAATTGGCCTTCACCACTGATTCTCCACTTGTAAGCTAACTCCCTTCTCTTCATGTGTCAATATATATTTATGCCTGTATCTGCAATTTTCACTCCATTCATCTGAAGAAGTGGGGTTTTTTACCCACAAACACTTATGCCCAAATAAGTCTGTTAGTCTTTAAGGTGCCACCGGACTCCTTGTTGTTTTTGTGGATACAGACTAACATGGCTGCCCCTCTGATATTTACCTAGCAAGGCCACACCAGAATGGAAAGAACTACAGCCTATCAGACAATGTGGGAAATTCAACATTTATGTAGCATGGTACTTAGGCCAACAATGAAAGTTTTATTTGCTTCTATGGTGAACATATTAGGGATAAGAAAGTTTGATATTGAAGCCTACATGAATTTCTTCAAAACTCCCAAAGGAGTCTTAAAGAAAATCTGGATTTTTATAAAGACATAGAATTGTACATAAGCACAGAAGATAAACCAGATGCATCATGGGTATCCAGAACCAAATGCAAAATCTGTTTCATACTGACTCTTCTGTATACTCATCAGCTGTAGAAACATTACTAACCTGTGCTCACGTACTGCTTTCATCCACACATTACAAAATGCAATACTGGAGATAAATCCCTCAATAATAGCATCTCTACATTCAACACACTGCATCTGCTTTCTCCTTTACCAACACCAACAGCTGGATAAAGTTCCTCTCATGTGCAGTAGCAACTTCTTATTGTTAGCCTGAATACTGGCACAACAACAGAGGCTAGTCTAAGGATATTGAAATATACATTATTTGTCCACAAGTGAACATGCTATGTAGCTCATAAACATGGCAACCGTCATATTTAAATATTCCCCTAATCTGATCATAAATCTCCCTTATAAGTAAAAAAGTGTCTTGCTTTCACTTTGAACTTTTTCTTGGCTGTATGGAAAGATCTTTTTATTATTTATTTAATTACATGCCCTTAGTTTTGGCCGTCTGTATCATAGACGTCTGGGTCTTGTTAGGTTTGGTTTTTTTACAAATCTTAGCTATTGTAGTTCCAAACATACAGCCCATTTAAGTCAATGGCAGTTTTTCCCTATTCATTTTTGACACTCTTTTATTTTTAAACAGATAATAACGTGTATTACCAAAGGAGATAAATAATATGCACTGGGGCTCAGTACGGCACAGTTTAACGCCATTGCCTTCAATGGAGTCACAGTATTATTTTATTATTATTATTTATTTGAATTGCTGTAGCACCTATAGGCCTGAGTTCCACTATGCACTGTACAAACATACCAGAATGATGGCCCCTGCCCTGAAGGGCTCACAATCTAAGTATGAGAGGCGGCGTGAAGGAGGAATGAGAGAGGTACGAGGAGAACCAGGAGAACAGTGGAGTCAAAAAGGCTGATGGTGTATAGGACTTCAACAAGGAGCATAGCTGGAGGTATCAGAAGCAGCTGAGAGGTCAAGGAAGAAGAGGATGGAGCACCAGTTCTGAGCTTTGGACAGGATACACCAGTGATGAATTTGTTCTCTTGCACTTTAACAGTGCCATCCATTCTCTGAAATGACTACATATAAAAAACAGAAAGAATTTAAATTTAAAAAAATGTATCTACCCTCCGTGTGCATTCAGAGACATATCTGTTTACTTTATTCGCTAAAGTAAGTTTTTTTGTTAACATGCCAATTAGCAACGTAGAGACCAAAGAGCAATAGGAGAGTGTTCTGGAGTCAGTTCTGACTTGCCTAGCATAATTCAAATGGTTAATAAATGCTAACTGCCACATCGCTGTTGCTGGTAGTGCCTGGGACAGAAAGAAAACAACATGATCTTCAGATTCCAGGTTGAATTAGTGGTTTTGTCCGTTCGGAAATCAACCTTTTTACTTAGAAACTGAGCAGATTTCATCTGCAGGTCAGAGAGGGGATGTCTACACTGCAATTAAACGCCCGTGCCTGGCCTGTGCCAGCTGACTCAGGATCACAGGGCTCGGGCTAAGGGGTTGATTAATTGTGGTGTAGATGTTCAGGCTCAGGCTAAAGTCTGGGCTCTAGGTCCCTGCAAGGTGGGAGGGTCCCAGAGCTCAGGCTCCAGCCCAAGCCCAAACATCTACACTGCAATTAAACAGCGCCTTAGCCCAAGACCCGCGAACCCAAGTCAGCTGGCACAGGCCAGACACAGACTGATGGACAAATGTAGGACCCTCTGATGCTGTTTTACTTTTCAGAGTAGGACCCCACTTTAATAGACTCACCAGCCTTGGGAAGTTGATATGTTCTAGGAACTTTAGAGACCACAGTATGGCCTGCAGAATATGCTTTTCACCTAATTTTCAAAAGTGGCCTCTAGTGGTATGTGCCTTTATTTGTGAGTATGCAGTTTTTGAAATCTGGGGCTTCATTTGCAGAAGTGCTGAGCATCCACAATTCCACTTAAAGTTAACAGGAGTGGTGGGTGCTCAGCACCTATGAAAATTAGGCAATTACAGCCTCAAGGTGGGCACCAAAACCAGCAGCACCCTAAATTATAGGCCCCTTTCTAAAATTTGGGACTCCATGTATACATTCTGTGAGACTCCGTGGTTGTGATCAAATCTCCCTGGTCTCATACAACATTTATCAAACAGGTGACCAACAGCTCATCCTAAAGCTGGTTTTGATTCCAATGATTGGTACGACCTGGAAAAGCTGTTGATTGTTGAGCTAATAATGGTTCAATTTTGCTGTTAATATAGAGCGTGAAATTTTAGCAAAGGTTAATACACCACCAGGAATAAGGGAACTTTGCCAGCTTGTATCTTCCTGGGCAGGACCTGGTTAGAAAACGCTAAAATAAGAGTAGACAAAGCCTTTTTTACAGTTAGGTGCCCAAAATGTTGACATCAATACAATTCATTCTAAGAGGCCAAATGCTGGCCAAATTTTGTATATCAAGTTTTTCCAACCAAGTCAAATCAAATGCTCTTTCTCCATCCACTGAGATAGACACATGGGAAGATCATGTATTACAATTACTGGGTCATATTCATCCCTAGCGTAAGACCATTGGCCTCAGTCTGCTTCTTAGAATAAACTGATCTACATAAATGCAGCTATTTTGGTTGTCAAACATGAGAAAAAACTTAGAGTGAGTGGCAGGGGAAAACTATACAAATGATAGAAAATTGGGTAGATTAAAATCTATAAGAAAGTTAAATAGAAATCTGCATAGCTGTTTAGAGAAAAGCCCAAGTGGAGACATGATAACTGCCTATAGGGATAGTAGACTATTAAGGATATTGTTATTCAGGGGAGAGGTAACAATTATTGTCATTATGCAATAATGACACAACAAGAATTGTTTAAGCTTCAGCAGGGAAAAGGTTGGGTTAAATATCAGAAAAAAGACCTTACAACCATAAGAATTGTTAGTACAGGAAACATCTCCCAGAAGTTGTGGAATCCCCATATTTGGAGATGTTCAAAGTAACAACTAAATCAATCCTGCCCTGATGCAGGGGGATGAATTTCCAACTCAAAACTGCCATCTTCTGAAATTTACAGAGCTGAAACACATGGCAAACTCATGTGAATTGTTGGAATTTGTTCTGTACGTTTGGCAAAGTGTTGGTATAATACTACAGAAAAAAATCACAAGGGATTTGACAAGTGGTATTTCAGGAATCCAATACCATTTAACTGATAGCACTGTACTGCAGATCTAAAACAGGATAAATAAATAAATATGTACTATCATTTATTACACACAGGATCAATAGTAATCTTCTGGGAAATTTTTAGCTAGTTATGTAGGAATTTTCTCCTACAAGCTGAATATTCTTCATGGCTTCTTCCCCAAATCTACAGAATTTCTGCAGGGAGGTGAGGGTATGTTCACTCTCTCTTAAGCTAACCCTAATCCAGCAGTCTAATGGCAGATGCCATTGTGAGACACAAAAACGTCATCAGACTATTCTTCAGGTTCTTTAAATGAACTAATATATTTGCCAGAAACTCCCCTCCCTATTATCAGGTTGATCCTGGTGAGAAATGTTCTATTAGTTTGGCTGACTCACTGAGGCAGATGGTTTGCTACCCACCCTGATATAAGGGAGATGGAAGAGGCTTTCTCGAGAGATAGGATCTAGAGCGTGGGCTGAGAAATCTGGGGGAAAGAACCCAAGGCACAAGCAAGCCTGGTGATAAGGTGTATTGTATGTGACATTACTGTTAATTTTCATGTTAATAAAATAGAAGCCCAATGCACTTGCACTGTAATGGCTTCAGTTCCCCTGCAGAGCTATTCCACTCCTTTTGATCCCAGGCTAGCCGGTAGGTCACAGACACCCTGTGGGCTATTGGGATATCCTGCAGTTTAGCTGAAGCACATCCAGGCACCATAGCTGAAAATACCTCTTGGGATGGGTCCAGCCTCAGGGCCTTCCCATAGAAATCAGCTGCTCTATGAAAGGGGAGTGGGCTTCCACTGGGGCGGGGGTGCGGGAGATGTTGCTATTGATAGCTGCCATTACTTCACCATTCACTTTGCTGAAACCTCAAACACCAGACATTGCCTGCCTCAAGGCTCGGAGTGTTAGACATGTCAAAATATAGAACTCTTATTGCAATGGGTTTTAAAGATTAAGTGAATGCCTCAAGGGATAAAGTAGGCAGCTCCCTTTGACCACATTCCAAAAATCTTCATGTCTCTGGGTGTTCCTAGGGATGTGGATATGATTGTGAGAGATGACCAAGAAAATACAAATGTCAATAAAGCAAGCAGATCATTCTGATAGTGACAAGTGGCACTGCTGTGCTCTGACGCTCTTCTCAGGGCAGCCCAGAACCATAAGTCGCTGTGTTACCACTCTGCTCTAATCCTGCCAAAGATTAGACTGTGAACCAGTGCCCTGCCACGCCAGTCTGTCTGTTTCATCAGCAAACTCCTCAAGACTCTGCCAGTCTTACACATGCAGGTAACCATCAATGAACACCAGGTCCCGAGTTCCCCAGAGACTTCTCTTTGCAGTGTCAGGCCCCTTTCAATGGAAGCTCACAGAAATTAAGTTAGCTGCCTCCAAAGAGACGGAACACACACCAGCCTGTTAGTGTAGCTGAAGACTCCCACTTCACTTCAATATAACAGCACGGAGATGGTTTATACTAAAATGATGAATAAGTTTATTAATAAAAGAACTGAAATTTAAGTGATACAAAGCAAGAGACAAAGACAGGGTGGTTACAAAAAAAACAAAAAACAAAAAAACCCAATGATTTCTAGTTACTAAAACTTAACTTTAGCAAGTTACAATCTTTGCGGAAGCAGTTTTTTCACCTACATCAAGTTACCAGCATCCTGAGCCTTCCAGAGCAGGGCATCCAACTTGCACAGATTCAGAGGGTGCTGTTCCCTTTATTCCTTAAGTGATGGATAAATAGAATGTCTTTTTGCTCCCCCTTATAGTTCCCAAAGTTCATTGTCTTTGTCTCAACAGAAAGGAAGACTTCCTGCGGTGCAAACTCAGACCCCCAGAGTGCTCACCAGGCTGTTTCCTCCCCCACTTGGTAGCTTGATGACTTTCTTTACCTCATATGTAAATGTATTTTCATTGTCCTCTGCCTGGAATCAAGCCAGTCCGACAGATAAATCCACTTTCCTTTGTGTAGGGCAGGCTGGATTTATGCACTGCCTTCCAAATACATGTGAAGAACATATTTCCAGCACACATACATAATTCTTCTCATACAACCCATACATACACCACGCAATGATTTTTGAGACCAACGTGTCAACAGTTCACATACACCTTATGTGACACATCTTAGATACATATTATACAACAGTGTGTTGGGGGTAGTGAGTGTGTAAGGCCTGATATGAGTTACAGTATAGTGGGCCTTCTGCCAGTTGGCATTAAGAGATTCTTAGGGTGACATATGCACAAGCCCCAGGTGTGAGAACAACATTCAGACACTTGTTTCCCTGGACAATCAGCAATTGGAAATAATGAAATCCCAGAAGTTGCAGATGGGAAAGATCTATCAGATCTTCTGGATCATCCTCTTGCTAGAGCAAGTTTGTTCCCTTCAGTATAATAATATGCTCTCCAGTGCTTTGGTCTGACTCAGATGAAAAGGCTGCCTCTCCCCACCTAATGGGTGGTGGGGGACCATGGAAGTCAATTTTACTTGATACGTTTAGAATAGGAACAGTTTTTCATGTACTCAATTTTTTAAAAAACATTTTTATTAAAGTTTTGCTTTCTCAGTTTTTGTTTTTCCTTTTTTCCTCCCCTCATTCCTTCCCCCCCTTTTCCTTTTTCCTTTTTTAAGTTTTCCTCTTTTCCACATTTGTTTACTTCCCACCTCCTCCTTTTTTCAGTGGAAAAATTAAAAAAGGAAAATGGAAGGGAGGAAGGGTAGAAAAGGAAAAAGTTGGAGTGGGGAAGGAGAACTGAAATATTGACTAATTTTTTTCATTTTCCAATTCAGTAAACAAAAAACAAGGAAAAACAGAATTTTTTTGCTATTTTATTTTAATTTCAAGATTTAATAAAAAGGACATTTTTCAACAAAAAATTGAAAGATTTCAGCTAGCTGTAGTTATGAATGCACATGAGAATAGCTATATACAAAAGCTCAACTTTGCAGCTAACTTGGAAGTTTCTTGCATGTTTGGGCGTCCCCCAGTCAGGGAGCTGAAACAATACCATATTAGCTGACTGTGACAGGGCGGCCTACCCTTAAGGGGGGGGTAGCACATAGTGGTCAGCCCATCTCATCACCTGGCATGGCCCTTTAAGAGTTTAAGGCCCAATAAAGAGCCACAAAGAGCTAAGCAGGGATAGGGATAGAGAAGATGCAGTTTCAGAAATAAGTAGTGATTGGGAGAAAGATAGACACAGTTTCTTTAAATAACTCTGGCACAGTGGAAGGGGCAACTCTTCCCCAATCAATGGCAGAAAGGGGACAGCAGAAAGGCTCACCTCACAGGGAAGGCAGACATGGATAGAAGAAGGCTGGCCTGCTGAACTGTCCAGGCTGGAAGGCTAATCTGAGAGGATGTTCAGCTGAAGAGAGCAGGCAAAAGCTTTCCAGCTGATTATTCCAAGGCCAAAGGCTTGAGACACAAACCCCAGCCCCAGAGAGAGGGCTGAAGGGGAACTCCTGTATGAAAGAGGGAGCCATTAACTGCTCTAAAGGCAAGAGACAAGAGTGGCGACTCACAAAACAGCCCAGGTGCTGCAGAGAAGGGCTGGGGACAGTCTTTGAGAAAGCATCTTCCTAGTTGGCTAAGGAGAAGCTATGAGAAACCACAGATCCAGGTTTCTCAGGTGGGGATAGCAGAGACTCAATGAAGACATTAGCAAGCAGGGTGAAGGTATGAACAGCTCAGGAAAGAGGTTGAGGAATCGAAGAAATGGTCCCTATCTGACCAAAAGAGGATCCCTAGACTGGAACCCAGAGGAAAAGGCAGGCCTGGGTTCCTCAATCTTTCCCCTAGATCAGGTATTAAAAGAGGCCAAAAGTGACAAGTTCCAGATGTCAAGAGATAGGCTTGAAGGCCATTAGCCTATGAGTTTCCTATTTTGGGACATTTTTGTTTACCTTAGAAGGAGAATGGACTCAGCAGTGACCTGGCTGGAGGGTTTGGCCACAGAAAATGACAGATTGCTGTGGAACCAGAATGGCTAAAGGGAGCACTGAACTTTAAAAAACTCTGCAACACTGCACTTGAAAATGTGGATACGCTCTGGAGGTGAGACACTCATCTACCCTGACCAATCACATAGTGGGAGTTTGAGACAAATAGTTAGGAAATAATCCATAGGCTGAAATACGTTTTCATATGCCACGTGGTACAATTTACAATGCAAAACCAGTGTTAAAAAACAAAGTCTGTTCTCAGATGATTCCGGAATAGAAAATAGTTGGAATAATTTGTTCACTCTAAATAGTTCATCCAGCACAATTTAACCATAGTTTGGGCCAGATTCTGAAACCATTGCTTATATTGAATAGTATTTTAATTGTCCCACTGAAATCCATGATACTAAAATTGAGAATTTTACTTTAGATAAGTAAGGGTATCTGACTTTAATCCTTTGATGCTAGTGAGAGAGTGTGCCAAAAAGTATAGAATAATTGTACAGAAATACACAGATGCCCACCATAATGTAAGAGTTACTACAAATTAGAGTTTATCAGCAACATTTTTATCATTAACTAACTCACTAAATTTTATGAGGCGGTGCCTGACTATCATCTAAAATTGATCATCATTAGGAATGGTTGAACCTGTGCAGATAATAACAGGCACAAAATTTAAGCTCCACCCAAAACTCAAATAGAGGCCAGACCAAACACTTTGTTTAGCCTGGAAAAGGTGTGCTTATTTTTCACTGAAGTTTGACTCTGTACCTAGGAGTTTTGCTGGGAAACACAGGAAAAGGAAATACTTCAATATCTTGAGAAAATGTTGTTAGGGATTTTACAGACTGATTATGCAGGCTGAAGAGGTTCAGTTAAACATCCAGGTTTTTGGGGGGTTTATCCAGATTTAACCAAACAGCCAAAACTGTAATTTCACCCTTTTTTTTTTTTTAAGAGTGAGAGTAATCAACCACTGGAAAAAACTTACCAATGGATGTGGTGGATTCTCTATCATTTGAAGTCTTTAAATCAAGACTGGATATATTTCTAAAAGATGTGCCATAGTCCAAACAGAAGTTATGGGGTCATGAAAAAATTACTGGGAGACATTGTATAGCCTGTGCTATGCAGGTCAGACTAGATGAGTATAGTAGTCCCTTGTGGCCTTAAAAAAAATATGTGGCTCTCCAGTTATCATTGCCGTTTCACTATAAAAACATAACATGATTCAAATTCTAGGAGAGTATTTTATCAAGAGTCCATGTATTCTCATGCAATATATCAACTATATGAAAAAAACGCTCATGAACTGAACATTACTCTCCACTATGGTAAAGTCAGGGGCCAAGACCAGTGTAGCAGGTGTAGCAATCAACCACATACAAGAGAATAGCTGTTTGTTGGTTGAGAGAGTTGCATGGGCAGCTCCCCCACACAACAGGCAGGCTGGTGGGGGCTCTGATAATGAAAATGGGCATGGGAACAAACCTTGGCGGGGGGGAAGTCACCTGTTCTTACTCACTTACAATGCAAAGACCTCTTAGCTTCCATGATACTGGAGTTTTGGATTACTTAACCAGATTTTTGTTAACCGTATTCCCCAGGTTGAAATTGTCATGGATTGTTCTTGTACTCATTAGTGTAACTTCTTTAAAGGTATTTGGTCAGATTTATCACCTGAGGCTCACCTACTGGACTGACAGACTTCGAATGCCCAAAACTCGAGAGAAAGCAATATGAGTATTTAAAGACAGGGGATTATTGTATAAATTCTGTTGCGGCAAACCAGCCAAAGGATTTAATGTATCCCTCTTCAAGATCAGAGCCTTATGGTGGTTTACACATATCTGGTCCAAAAATAACATTATTGATTAAATTTTACTAAGTTGCATCTCATTTTCAAGGATTTGTCAGGTAACAGGCTAAAAGTCAGTGGGATCCCAGATGGTATGATATCATGTGAATCAAATTTCAAAAGATGTTTCAGTATCTAGTGTGTGCAGATGGTCAAAGGCAATATTTAAAAGGGCACGGGAGGTGTTTGAAATGTCAGTGACTAGCTCTAATGGTGTCAGTGATTCAAGTCGGCAGAGAGTAGATGGACAACACCAAGGTGAAATCCTGGTCTCTCTGAACTCAATGGCAAAACTCCCATTGACTTCAGTGGGACCAGGATGTTACCCTGAGGTGGAATTCATGTTTTTAAAGCCTCTTCCCTATGGATTTGTCGAAGTTAAAAACCAGGAGGCTCAGGTTTAAGTCTCATATAACTTTTGGTGGGTGAGAAGAAGTTTGTAAAAATGGTAGAAGCTGGGGGAGCAGCTGCATCTGAAACAGAGCTATACAAAACTGGATTGACTGGCATGGCTCCTCTCTAAGAAAGCCACAAAAGGTCAGGTGGTGGCTGGGGAGGAGGAGGGCTGGGTCTGCCCCTGGCCCTTCTCTGCATGCATGCACCATAAGTTTCAAATGTTCCAAAGGAAGGGGTGTTGATCTCCAGTAGGGCAGCTCAACAGAGCTCTTCAAGAAATGGTTACCAGGATTTATGCTGTTGGGTTTGTTTTCCCTTTTCCTCTCAATTTACTCAGAATGCCTATTGTAAGGGGAAACCACTGATTTTTAACTTTGTTCATGGAGGACTTACCCATACTAAAACACAAAACTTTTTTTCCCTCCTCATTGGCCTTCACAGTTATACAGCTTGAATCACATGGGGAAATGGGCTTATGAAAACAGAATTAAATGAAGTACAACTGTTCTGCAATTCCCTGGCTTTTCATCCATCAGGTGAATGTCTCTAAGAGAACCCATAGCTTCAGTATATTTTGTTCTTCATTTGTGTTGGACAATATGCATTTTTACAGTTTGGTATTATGCTTTATGGAGGGGCTGGAAGGGAGGCTGTTCTCTGTAAGCTTGGCCCTGAGGCTTGGCAGCAACACTGTAAAATGACTTTATCCCCAAACCAGATGTTCTAGTTGTTTTAATAATATCTTATGTTTCCTCCTCAAAATAAAACAAAAACTCACTGTATCAGAATGTTCCACAGTATTATAATGATATAACTATTTGCTATCTGCATTTTGCCCACCAGATGGTAGCACTGAAATGAAATCAGAAGGTTACTTATGTGAAATACTTACCATGTGCCCTGCAGATCAGACAGAAGTGCTCCTTAATGGCACATGTGGAGCTAATTGCAACTATCCATGGCATTTATACAGTACCAGTCATTGTGGCATGTAAGCAATACAAACAATCTTAAGAAAAGCAAAGCTGTATTTGAAAAGGACCCTCTTCTTGCCACCCAAAAGTTCAATTGCTTGACTTGCAATTTTGATCTTCCTTAGTTTCTTGTTCCATCATCTTTCTGCTCCCGTTATTAAAGGGAGGCATCTGCAAAAGATGGGTAACCATTGCAAATAGACGGACTGTCTAAAACTGGCAACACAAAGCTGATATTTTTTTCTAGGAAGACCCCATTCTTTATTTCTAATTTCACTGGACAACTCAGATGAATCTTCTGTATACAACAATTAAACTTTGCCTCACATGGAAAAGCTATTCTTAATCTCCGTGTTAGCTTCCTTAGTGTTTTGTTTCTGGACTAACATTGCTGCCATGCTTTTTTATTTGTGTGACAGGACTGATTTATTAAACTATATAGAAGGAACATGGTTTAAATCCACTTAGTCCATTAATTCATAATGCAACAGGTACTGCAGGAAACAGATGTAAGCATTGCTACCTTGAACCCTTCCAGCATACTTTTGGAGATAACTCTGTTTAGCCTTTATCTCAGTTAGTGAGCTCTCTATTTTGTTTTCTGGATGGTTCATCATGACTTTGCCAGTAGCAGAGGCTTTCCAGGAAGGCTGATGGGGCTGCCAGCTAATAACCAGACAACACTGTGCTCCTGGTGTAGAAATTATTAGGTGCATATTCTGCTCTTGCTACAGCTGAGACTCAAACCAGGACCCTTTTGTCTTAAGATAACAGTCCACTGGTCTAGCCAGGACTGACGCTAAATTTAGGCTCAGAAGGATTAGAATCAATAAATATTGGTAAACTTTGATTTAATTGTACACACACAAACCAATGAAAAATATTTCTATCTGTAGTAACCAAAATTTACAGATGGGCAAAGCAAGAAAAATGCTGCTTGAGAACTATTAGAGTTTGATTTAAGGATATTTACTTTGTATAGTTTGACATGTGATGTTGACAATTTGTGTTTTAACAGTTATAAAGCTTTAACTTTTTGAGTCAATGTGTACTGTTATTACACTGTTTGACCCTCCCCCATAATTTTCCACATCTGTGAAAATTTAAAAAAAATAAATAAATAAACAAACATCAGTTGAAACTAAAAAAAACCCATAAAGCTTAGTGAGGCTTAGCAGAATTTATCTAGCTGGCAAGTCACTTTGTGTGTGTCTTAAATTCATCATATAATATCACGAGACAGGATGTCCCAGCAAACACAGTCTCAGTCCACATGAAGGGCTATCCCTTTATTCTACATTGCAGCAGTTTTAATTTTACATATAAAAAAATTGTTCAGTGAACTCTTTGTAAGAGCCTACTAACTCTTTAGAAAGATCTTGGTACTTTATCATTTTAGGTTGCTACTGGATTTGTGCCAAAGTTTAGAAGTGAAAGAATCCTGGAACCAACCAAGTTTAATCTGTTTTATAGCTTTGTTACCAACATGAAACTTCAACAGATGTAATTTTCCATGCCATTTTGTGAACCTGTCCTGAGTTTCAAGAGAGTTTGAGGTGGTTTTGAGAGAACCTGCATGGATTTATGTTTTTAGGTAGGAACTATCTGAAATTCTGTATTTTCACATGGTTTTGACCCCAAACCAGGCAAAAATTGGTCATTTCAGTTGACGTTCCCTTTTAAAAAACCTAAAACCTCAAACTCCAAATTCCAAACTCAGATTGTGCCATGAAGAAGGTTCACAGGAACTTCCTGTGTGAACCTGCTGAGTTTCACACATTTCTCACCTCCAAAACTATAATCTACTAAAGAGACGAAGAAAGGGGATATAGCAGGTACTAATGACCCAATCCTGTAAGCTGTCCATGCATAGAACTCCCAGTAACCTGAGTGAGAAGACAAGGTCAAGCCATGAAAGTGTAAGTCACCCTTCTTCTTTGGTAGGAAGGATGATCTCGTTGGTAAGACACTTGACTGGGACTCACAAGAACTATGTTCAAATTTCTGTCCCTGCCACAGACTTCCTGTGTATTCTTGGACATCACGTTTGGCAAAATCCTGGCCCCACTGAAGTGAAGGCAAAACTCCTAGTGACATCAGTGAGGGCAAGATTTCACCTTAATCTGTCCCACAGTTCCTAGTCTTCTGTTTGAATACCTTTTCCCCATCATTTTCTGTCTTGTCCATCTAGACTGTAAAATCGTTAGTTCAGGGCTGTCTCTTACTGTACGTTTGCATAGTACCTAGCACAATGAGGACCTGATCTCAGTTGGGGCCTCCAGGTGCTACTGTGCTACACTTGAGAAACAATAATAAAAGGGCAGGTGCAGCTATTGTGAATGTCTACAGGCAGAGCTCAAATTTAGAGAATTTAGTCCAAAAAGGACACAAGTAACTCTGCCTGTTTAATTCTAAACTCTCCAACTTTCTGTAAGAGGGCATACTATCTTTCTATATACCATGCTTCCTAACTGAGAAAAAGAACACTTCAACACTTCTGATACAACAGAAGCATTTGATAAGGCGGAAAACACATGAAAAGTTTGGGTTATTTTAAATCAAGATCTCATTTCAACCAGTTGTAGTTCAAAATACCACAGCATTCATGCCATCAGATGATGGCACGGAATACTTAGTAATTGTGGAGCAATTTTCATCTTTAAGGCACTTTGCAAACATTAACCAATTTTCATTAAGGGAGGTGAGGAGAGACAGACAGAAAACACCATGTGTCATGGTTCAGGGTAAGCTGTACCTTTGACCCCTCTCTCGATCTTTCTGTGGACACCCCTTCCAGGTGACAGGCCCAGCACCTGCATTTCTCTCAGAGTAATGCTACTTCCAAACATACACCAGGGTACAGGATAGTATAGAAAGGAACAAACTCTGGCATGTCAAGTGTGAAAGTATAATTAGGCAGTCCACAAAATAATTTGAAGAGCAAATAGCAAAAGACAAAAAAAAAACTAACAGCAAAAGATTAAGTACATCTGAAGCAGGAAGCTTGCCAAACAATCTGTGGGACTACTAGATTATTAAGGTGCTAAAGAAGCACTCAAGGAAGACAAGGCTGTTGCAAAAAAGCAAAATGCATTCTTTGGATCCATCTTCACTGCAGGGAAGCGAGATTGTGAGGGAGATTCCCACACCTGAGCCCTTCTTTTTAGGTGACAGATCTGAGGAATTGTCCCAGATAGAAGTATCAGTAGAGAAAGTTCTGGAACAAATTGATAAATTAATTAGTAATAAGTCACCAGGACCAGATGGTATTCACCCAAGAGTACTGAAGGAAATATGAAATTGCAGAACTACTAACAGTAGTATCAGGTTTCAGAGTAGCAGCCTTGTTAGTCTGTATCTGCAAAAAGAAAAGGAGGACTTGTGGCACCTGAGAGACTTACAAATTTAATGTTGATAAGTGCAAAGTAATGCACATTGGAAAACATAATCCCAACTATACATACAAAATCATGGGGTCTAAATTCACTGTTACCACTCAAGAAAGAGATCTTGGAGTCATCGTGAATAGTTCTCTGAAAACAGCTGCTTAATGCGCAGCAGCAGCTAACAGAATGTTAGGAACCATTTGGAAAAGGGTAGATAAGTCATAAAATATCAGAATGCCACTCTATAAATCTGTGGCACCCCCACACCTTGAATACTGAGTGCAGTTCTGATTGCCCCATCCCAAAAATATATGTTGGAATTGGAAAAAGTACAAAGAAGGGCAGCAAAAATGATAAGTAGTATGGAAGAGCTTCCATATGAGGAGAGGTTAAAAAGACAGCTTAGAAAAGAGATGACTGGGGGAGGGATATGATAGAGGTCAATAAAATCATGAGTGGTGTGGAGAAAGTGCATAAGGAAGTGTTATTTACCCCTTCCCATAACACAGGGACCTGTGGTCACCCAATGAAACTAAGAGGCAGCAGGTTTAAAACAAATATAAGTAAGTACTTCTGCACACAGTGCAGTTAACCTATGGAACTCATTTCCGGGGATGCTGTGAAGGCCAAAAGTAAAACAATTAGATGAGTTCATGGAGGCTAGGTCCATCAATGGCTATTAGCCAAGATGGTCAGGCATGAACCCCCCTGCTCTGGGGCTCCCTAAACCTCTGACTGCCAGAAGCTTGGAGTGGACGACAGGATAGATCAGTGGTGGGCAACCTGTGGATTACCCTGATGGGCCTCATGCGGCCCATGGGCTGCAGGTTGCCCACCACTGGGATAGATCATTTGATAAATTGCCCATTCTGTTCATTCCCTCTGAAGCATCTGGCACTGGCCACTCTGAGTAGACAGTTTACTGGGTTAGACAGACCGTTGGTATGACCCAGTATGGCTATTCTTATTTTCTCCTGACTTTCCGCCCCCCGCCTTCTTTTAGCTTGCTTCTCTTTGCATCCTTAAGGCAGTTAAGTGTAGACGGTGTGACAATTTTGCTCCTAATAATCAGTTATTGGAATTACAGTGCTTTTATATCACCCCACTACAGCAGGACTATAAATTATGCTGATTTATTGTCTTCCCAGGATCCCTTTTGTCGACACTGCAAAAAAAAATGTGTTCTCACCTCAGGCTGGCTATCCTGCATTACCTAAATTGGGTTAAAATAGCCATGAAGAATGGCAACTCTTCATTTAACTCACGTTAGCCGCTTGGGTTCAAACCCAGGCTGTCCTATGGCTCAACACAGGAGTAACGGTGTGAAATTCACAATGTCACCTGAAAGTGAAAACACGCGTTTGCTTTACATTGCGGTAGCCAGAGTCACAAGCTATTTACGCGCCAGATGCGCTAAAGATTCATACGTCCCTTCATGCTTTAACCACCATTGCAGGGGACCTGCATCCATGCTGATGACGGGTTCTGCTCAATAACAGGCCAAAGCAGAGCGGACCGACGCAGGTTCATTTTCATCATCTGAGTCAGATGACACCAGCAAAAGGTTGATTTTCTTTTTTGATGGTTCAGGTTCTGTAGTTTCCGCATCGGAGTGTTGCTCTGTTAAGACTTCTGAAAGTATGCTCTACATCTCATCCCTCTAAGATTTTGGAAGGCACTTCAGATTCTTAAACCTTGGGTCCAGTGCTGTAGCTATCTTTAGAAATCTCACATTGGTACCTTCTTTGCGTTTTGTCAGATCTGCAGTGAAAGTGTTCTTAAAACGAACAACATGTGCTGGGTCATCATCCGCAACTGCTAGAACATGAAATTTATAGCAGAAAGCAGGTAAAACAGCAGGGGACAGACGATTCTCCCCCAAGGAGTTCAGTCACAAATTTAATTAACGCATTATTTTTTTAATGAGTGTTATCAGCATGGAAGCATGTCCTCTGGAATGATGGCTGAAGCATGAAGGGGCATACGAATGTTTAGCATACCTGGCTCGTAAATCCCTTGCAATGCCGGCTACAAAGCAAATGCATGTTCTCATTTTCAGGTGACACTGTAAATAAGAAGCGGGCAGCATTATCTCCAGTAAATGTAAACAAATTGTTTGTCTGAGCGACTGGCGGAACAAAAAGTAGGACTGAGTGGACTTGCAAGCTCCAAAATTTGACATTGTTTTATTTTTGAATGCAGTTTTTTGTACATAATTCTACATTTGTAGTTCAACTTTCATGATAAAGAGATTGCACTACAGTACTTGTACGAGGTGAATTGAAAAATACTATTTCTTTTGTTTATCATTTTACAGTGCAAATATTTGTAATCAAAAATAATATAGACTTTGATTTCAGTTACAACACCAAATACAATATATACGAAAATATAGAAAAACATCCAAAATATTTAATAAATTTCAATTGGTATTCTATTGTTTAACAGTGCGATTAAAACCGCGATTAATCACAATTAATTTTGTTGAGTTAATCATGTAAATTAACTGTGATTAATTGACAGCCTTACTTAAAACTTTTCAGTACTAGTGCTTCTGTGACAACTCCCAAAAATTAAGTCCTCTGCTATTTTGAATTGTCCTCTAACAGCATGCTGAATGGAGCACTTATTTATGATAAATTAGGGATTAATTTGCTTAGATATGTTAACATGCCGATGAATCTCTGTAAGGCTTCATCATTTTGGGATCAACCAAGCAAGGGCAATTGGACAAATGGAAAGACCCCCAAACAATGAGGCCTTACAGAGATAAATTTCCTAATTTATTATAAAAAAAATGCTCCACTCCGCATGCTGCTAGATGACAATAGAGAATAGCATTGAGATTACAAGCACAATAATCACAGTATGTTTCATATATAACCAGTCTTACACATCCCAATTAGAGATTTGTTCTTGTTCAGTGGCACACATTACACCGTCTCTCATTGCACTTAATCATTTTTAACCCAAATGAGCAGATCATCAATAATTATTTACACTCCATCCAGATCCCCAAAGATGTTTTGGTGTACCTCAGGTACCACTGGAATCCTGCAAGCGAATCAGTTCAACATATCTACCAAAGGAGGAATTTCTGTATTGAATTGGGTTTGCCAAAACCCTTGTCTTAAATCTAAAATGGAAAAAAAAAATCTTAGATTCTGAAGTCTAGACATGACCTTCTCAGCTGTTCTCATCGGAGAGGGCTCACTTTTCATGGCCTTATTCAAATCTTTTGGATCTAAACAAATCCTTAATTTGTTTGGTTTTATTATGGTAACCATACCATTAACTCGGTCAGCTAGTGTCTGAGTTCATTCAAAAACATCTAATTTTACAAGTCAATCACATTCAACTTTTACCTTTTCACTAGGTCCGAAAGGGATTGCTTGCACTGCATATTTTTTTGGCAGCAAACCAGGACCTATATCTGTGTGATGTATTATATTCTTAATGAATCCCTCTCTATTTAAATATCTCACCAACTTAAGACTGTTTGTATTCTGTACAGTAAAGAAAGATTACATACCCTTTCTGATAATTTACAGGTACAGTGTGCTGTTCAAAACCAAGCACACATAAGATTTCCTGTTCCATTATTTTAAAATGTACTGAGTGGTATCTGACTTCAGCACAGGGATGTCAGTGTGCCTTTGCCACATGGGCTCATTGTGCTTGAAGAACAGTTTTCAGTTTTGACATTGGGTGACTATTAACCTTTTTGCATATGCTGTTTGATTATGCCACACAGTTCCAGAAACTATTTTCAAATGCACTATGCAGTTCATTTATTTCCAGTGTCACAAAACAGCCTGTTCTGGAACCTTGCTTTGTAAATGTATCCTGACAAAGAAATCTGTTTCTGAATCAAAATTGGTTTGTTTTTTTTTCCTAAACAGATTCTCCTTTGGTATTTCTTTGCAACTTGATTGAAAGCGACATACTGTTGCAAAAGGATTGCTTTTATTACATTCAGAAAACCACCTATTTGGTGCTGGGGGGGGATCTGATCTCTGCTATTTGTTTACCCTTTTATTATTCATCTTTTTTTAAAAAACTACAATGAAGAACAAAGTGTGCACGCTTCAGTTTTGCCTGGAAAACAATTTGCATTGCTCTAGCAATAGAAATAGCTAGGAAGAAGTAATTTATGCATGAATGACTGCAGATAGGGTTTACATTTTCATATGCTTTCATTTTTATCTGCACAGAATAGTCCATATTACTTAGGAGGTAGGCAGGACTAGATCCATTAAAATAAACAGAACCAAATCCAGTAAAAATATTTGTTCTGGTCTTAAGTTTAAAAACAATTAAACTAGGCTGCACTGAGTTTGCACATTGTTTCCAAGTTTGGAGACCAATCCTATAACACCTATCTGGCAATTAATCCTTACTCACATGAGTAGCCCAATTGACTTAATTGGGCCTACTCACAATAGTAAAGGTCATAGGATTTGGCCCTTTTTCTGTACATGGCAAGCAGAAAAAGAAACAGCTGTCTGGAATGAAGTGACAGAGAAAGTGGCCAAATTATTTCACAGGTATAATAAAATTACTCGTTTTCCCAGTGGGATCAAGATTCTTGCCTGTTATAACTTGACTGCCCCAGCTCAGTCCCTGCTGCATGGCCACATTCCAAAAACACTATAAATGACTGTTAAATTGCACCCAAGAGAAAACTACTGTAGGACTCAAGTAGCAATAGAAACATAATTACACTCCAACCTTTAATGAATCTCCCTTTTATATTATTAGCTCTGAGTTAAAACTAATGTTGCTTGTTTGCCAGCTACTCAAAATCCATCAAAATCTGTGAATGGGGACAGTAAATCTATGGATGGGGACAGCTCATAGAAAAATGAAATCCAACCTGAACCCTCCTTCCAACTTTGAAACCCAAAGCAACCATTTATTTTAAGTTAAAAAGAAGTCTGCATCATGCTTTTGTAAAATTATTTCCCTTTTCACACAAAGCAATATCCACTGTGGTGAACTGAGCTAAGGGAAACCCACCCATATGCTCCCCTGACCCTAGTCCAGCATTTAAAAAGAACAAACCTACCTATTAAAGATATCAAGATCTGCACCTCCACCAAGCTGTGTTTAGACTGACAGATGTTTCTTTAAGATATACATGATCTACAATGAAAGACCTGCCAAGGAAAAATTTTAGCCACCGCCGAAATCCAAAGATTATTTATTAGAAATTTATAAATTTCTGAAGTTTCTATGTAAAGGGCATAAAAACTAACCATGTGTGAAATTTCAGAGTGATTGGAGACCTGCTTTTAGAGAAAAACAGGAATTTATGCCCCCATTTTAAGACCATATTAGAATACAAATGTCAACTATGGAGCCACTGCCAGTCACCTCTATAATGCATATGTATAATTTATTGCTTACATGATGCTCAGATATCCTGGATACCATTGCAAAAAATGCCACATGTATGTGGCTCTTTACAAAGAAAGATAAAGATGGAGTGAAATCCTGGCCTCATTAAAGTCAATGGGAGTTTTGCCACTGACTTCAAACGGGTCCAGATTTCACCCTATGTCTCTCCCTGCAAACATCTACACGGTTGATGAATTCCCAGATTTCTGCAAATTAGTCAGAAAAATGTGCATAAGTGAAAGTCATCTAACATACACCAAAAACATGCAATTTAAACAAGTCTTCAGTTTAGCCTGTAATCCTTAACTGCTGTCCCAAATTATCAGAACTGGCACCTGTTGCTTCTATGGGAGTTGATCTGTAGATAAGTAGGCCCTAGTGAAAGCTGTCCTGCCCCATTGTTTCTCCAGAATTTCTTTCTTCTCCTGTTGATTCTGGAAAAAGGGGACAGGTTTTAATAGAGTCAAAATCACAGCTTGTAAATTGAAAATTATTGTTTACACCAGATTGGTCTGGAATGCCAAAAAGGGCAAAGGTCCACACTTCACTTGTTTTATAGCCGTATCCCCTTATTGTATTATATCCTTCACATGCTAGAATATTGTCTGTGGAAATCATAAGTTAGCTGTTACTCTTACTTCTGTGGTCAGGCAGATATGTTCCTTATGTTACATGTGTCCTCTTCACTTTCCACACGATACTTTATGTGAATATATTTAGGTGCAGTGACCATATAGCCTGAATTTATCAGGACTTCCCAGTGTTTCATCGATTGTCTTGGGATCCCAGGAACTTCTTTGTGTCCCAGTTTGTCATTTCAAATGTTTTTTGTTTGGATTGTTTAACTACAAAATGTCGGTCTGAGCTATATTTAACACTTCTTCAGTGTTTCATGGTAACCTCATTCGGAGTATTAAATTTCTGGGAAAAAAAATTTCTGCACTCTTGGGAAATAATCCCATGGAGTCAGATGTAGGCAGCAGCGACACCAGATGACATTGTTTTAAAGTGCAGTTGTCTTTTTATGAATATTTTACAACCTTAAAATACATTGCCAGAAAAAAGTGTCCTGCCTTTTGATTTTGAGAATATAGTCACTGAATATTTCAGGCTAGACTGTGCCCTTTGCCCCAGCCCAGAATAAGGGGTGATACACAGATGCCTCTGAGGCACAATTCCACTTGTGCTCCCCTGTTGTATTGGGAGTAAATTTCTACAGGCCTTACAAGGTCACAGCTTGCTTCCCCCAGCATGTCCAAACAACTGTGCTGGTTGGTGCATGGTGGAAGGATGGATCTATGGCTTCACCCCTCCCTATCCACTTGCTCATGGGAGCGAGCATCAGGCGGTACTGCCCCTGCTCTGCCCACAATACACAGATCCTAGATCCAGGCAATAGTATGGCTTCCCCTGCTTTCCTGCATGACTGCATTAGACCAGTGCACAGTCTAGCCCTTACTAATCCCCAAATGAGCACTAGACAGTTGAAAGCTCTTGTGACTTTTAGCATGTCCTCAGTGCTTCTTGTGGACCAGATTAGCAATCAAGCATCTTACAATTATCCAGATGACTATGCAATTGCCATCTATTAACACCTCTGTGAATTTACCTAATTGGTTACTAGTAGGAAAAAAAGGTCTCTCCCTCCCTTCATTGTGAATGTTTTATGTTTAGGTGAGCGTGTCGTTCATTGACTTGTTTTCTGTAACTGGCATAGTCTTGGCACACAGGCATTCTTTATACTGCTTCCCACACACTTGAGGTTTCTCTTTCATGTGAATAAGCTGTGAGGTATGTCTCCTGCAAAGAAGAATTTAAGCAGGGCAGACTGTGTACCCCTTATTCCCCTCGGTGTACAGCTCATTGCTCTGGGGTTAATCCCATTGAAATCACCGGGAATACTAATGGGAGTAACTGCTAGCTAAGAGATACACAGATTGGCCCTCTGGACCAGAGTCTGATGGCCTGACTCATTTTGAGGAGCACCTAACTCCACAACAAGGCCCATTGGCTAAAGACATTAGAATCTGGCTATGGAGTTGTACCTTACACTGCAAGTCATCTCACTGAAATCAATGGGTCTGACTACAGAGTAAGATAGTGGGAATGCAAGGGGCTACATCATCAACCTGCTTCCCACAGCATCCAGGAAGCAATAGTAGTGCGCACCAGCACAAGGGAGAAAGGGAAGCCTTATAACTCCTCTATTCCCTTGCCCAGTATGCAAGACAGGCCACAATCTGGCCCAACATGAGAAAAGCTGGCAGTATCTAGCCCTTTGTGTTCTGGCAGGACTTCCCTTTTCGCATCAGCAAAGGAGATGGCTAGGCTCAGATTCACAAGGGGTTCTTAAGTGCCTAACTGCCCCTTTAGGTACCTAAGTCCAACACTTAGGTACTCCTGGCATTCAGAAAGCCCTTGCTCAGCTGCCACCTACCTCTGTAGGTACCTACATTTCTGCTGTGGATATGTGCACAGTCGCCTCAGTCCTGACACTGCTGATCAGCTTGGCACCTAACTCACAGCTAAGCCCTAGCGGGATTCACAGGATAAGGTCTCACCACATATCTCACCTGTGGGACCCAATCTGGTAAATGTACTCAGAGGCTGCCTTAAAGCACATCCACAAGATCAGGCCTAACATAAAGCACAGCCCGAGGAGGTTGGGGGTGGGGGTGGTACTGGAGGTGCAAAAGCCCAATGGTTAGAACACACACCCAGAACGTGGGAGCCCCAGGTTCAATTCTTCCCTTTGCCAAGTGTGGAGGTGGGATTTGTACCCAGGTCTCGCACCTCCTAGATGAGACCCTAAGCACTGGGCTAGAGGAGGGCATTCTAGAGTGCGTTTCTTTCAGTCTCTCCTATTGAAGTTGTTTAATTTCATATAAACAGTTAAACTATTCATTGAGCCAAAGACAAAGATTGACTCTATAGCCCAGTGGTTAGGGAGCTCAGTGGGATGTGGGCAATGCAGATTCCAGTTCCTCCACCAATGAATATCACAGGTTCAAATCCTTGCGGCATCTCAGGCAAAGGGGGGTTTTAAACCTGTCTCCTACATTCTGGGCGAGTGCTCTAACTACTGAGCAACTGGGTATCGGGAGGTGCCACCGCCATTGTTTCATTGAGAAAGCACCAGGCTTAGTCACCTGCTCCAAGTGAGGGTCCTCGGCTCTGAATCCCAAGTGGATGGAAGTGCCCAACTCTCTGTGAGGGGCAGGGCATAGGCCACACCCCTCTCCTTGGCAATACCTACTGGTTAGCTCTTAGGTGTCTCCCCCACTCAGCAGCACGCTGTCTTCTGTGAATCCTTTTCTAGGCTCTTAACTCTCCCCATGCATTGTACAGAGAGCCAGGGCACCTAACTCACAGTTGTAAATTCTGTGTTGTAAACTTGGCAGCAGGGCACCTAAAAGTCTCAGCCAAAGTCCCCCTTGTGAATCTGACCCCTAGTGGGCAAGTTCAATACTCTGTTTCCTACAGGACAATTATAATTGCAAACTGCACCTCTTACTCTCAGTGAAGGTCACTTCTAATCACTGGTGAGGTCAGTGTAAATAAACTCATATTCCAGTTCTTACATGTTATCATAGCAGTTTGTTTGTCTCTCTAACTCACAATCTTAACTAAGCCCTTATGTATAAAATGATTACGAGATATCAATGGAATGTAACATTCAGGCAGCATAACTGTTACCTACCAAGATAACCACTGGGACAAAACCACATTTGTTAAAAATAAATGACAAGTTGAAATAGATTTTTCCCCCTCAAATCAGATGAAGAGTCTCACATCACAAAGATTTTAATCTGATGACTTGTTTCTAGTAAGACAAAAGATTTTAAAAACAAATAAAGTAATTAATTGTAAGAGTAGATGATCCGATAGGCCAATGAGAAACCACTTGTATGTCCACACTACTGCTCTTTTTGGTACTAATTTGGACACAGAGGTCTTGATTCTCATTTACACCATAGTCCCTCCATACCAACCTCAGCAGTGTAATTTACACTTGTTTTAAGATCTTGTTATACTGTTGTAAAGGGGCCTTACTGTAAATGAGAATCAGGCCCTCTGTGTCCAAAGTAGTAACAAAAAGAGCAGAACATTTTATGACTCCTGCCTTCCTGTGTGCCTGATCATACGATACCTGCCATACCTAGTCTCCCACACCCATGGCCTACCTCAGTGGTTCTCAAACTTTAGTAACCTGAGGACCACCATTTTGATTTAAAAAATTTTGCGGACCCCTGAAACCCCTGCTCAGTCCCAGGCCAAGCCCCCACTCCACCCAGTCCCCCAAGGCCCCACCCTGCCCTACCTCTTCCCGCCCCCTCCCCCAAGCGCACCTCATCCCCGCTCCTCCCCCTTCCCTTGCAGCGCCTCCTGCATGCCGCTGAACAGCTGCTCCACAGCTCGTAGACCCCCAGGGGTCCGCCGACCACAATTTGAGAAACGCTGGCCTACCTCGTTTCCATAATCAACATTTGATTAGTTTTTTTCCTTCTTGAATCCAGTGAGCTGAATTCTTTCCTTATAGATATTCTCTGGGATTTTCAAAGGAGCCTAAGGGACTTATGGGACTGAATCCCATTAAAATTCTATGGGAGCAGACCAACTAACTCCCCTTAGGCTCCTTTGAAAATCCCAGCAACAAGAAATATACTTTTTCCCAATTCTGGCTTTTTGATAGTGCTTTCATAAGAGTCCTTAGATTATTCTAGCCCTGTGGTTCTCAACCTGCGGCCCACTGGCTGCTTGCAGCCCAATCAGCACACAGCTGCTGCCCATGTGACATCCTCAGGGCCAAACAGGTTGTATATCTATATTGTGTGGCTCTGGCCCACATAACACACAGAGAGCTGCATATGTGGCCCACAATGGTAAATAGGTGGAGAACCACTGTTCTAGTCAGTTACATTACTGTATTGGCAAGCACTCTGGCACATCAAAAGGATACAGGTAATGCACTTAAATAGTTCATTTCTGCTTTAGAGGTGAGTTTCAGCGACGTTTGCTAGCCTCAAAATGGGGAATGGTGCTAGAATCAGAAATATTGGATTATTATTATTAATGATTTGTATTGCAGTAGAACCTCGGAACCCCAGTTATGGATCAGGTCCCTATTGTGTGATGCACTGTACAAATACAGAACAATTTCACTAGAACTAGAATGAACTAGAGCTAAAACACTTATACACAGAGGGTCCTTGTCAATCTGTGAACAGATGCCATGCGGTGCTTCAGTAAAGGGCCCGTGTGAAGGTGGGAATTCAACATAAAATTAGAGAGGATATCTTGCCTTAGTTTTATATGTGGCTGTCGTAGTAGTACTATGTGATTTCCGGAGAAACTGTAAACGTTTTAATAGTCATGGGTTAGTCTCTAAGGTGCCACAAGTCCTCCTTTTCTTTTTGTCAATACAGAGAGATTTCTAGAGCTGATCCATAAGGGATCTTCTGTCACCTCCTCAGGAATATACTACAACCGCAGAAATACTTGACTCCTTTTCCCCCATGGACAAATCAAAAAGGAAGAGAGGATGAAAGCCATCCTTATTCCCGTCCCACCAACTAGGAGAAGCAACCCAGCTGCAAAACAGCAAAGATATATTCTAGTTTTCAATCCCATGGAATTATTTAAATCAGGTTTGGGGGGTTTCATTTAGAGCTTGGCAAAAAACAAAAAAGCTATTCCTGGGCTAGTTCCAGTGCAGCAACGTACGAGGAGGGACTGAAAGAGCAGCTTGAGACTGACTTCAAACCTGCAAGATTGAAGACAAGGAATTGAATGAAGCTGCACAGCATCACATCATCAACAGCCAATCAAAATGATAGATCATTAGCCACAAGAAAACCAGAAAATTGTTATTTAGTCAGCTCCTACATTTTGAATGACTCCCCAAGGGCTCAACCTACAGCACTTTTTACACTTCTTATTGCACTGACACTTTATGATTACAAGATAGAATATATATGCAGTTTGAAAAAACGTTTCATTATAATCTGAGGAGGAGAAGACTAGCAATGGGTTGCTAATCAGTAGACTTAGATGGCTTGTGTAACAGTGAACTTGCTTGGCCTGTAACCTCAAATTTTATTTGCTTGTGAGCTCTTTATCTGCCATGTTATTTGTATTCTTCCTAGAAAAAAAACTAACCATTTTCAAGCAAAAAGACTATTTTAAAAACTCAGAAATATATTTCATGCAGATTATCGCAAATAGAAAGTTGGCCAAATTGTTTCAGGGAACTTGGGGGTTGGTACTTTGCCAAAGTCACAATCAATTATAGTTCCTGTGGGTATTAAAGATCTGTAATTCTTTCTCCACTGAAATGATAGATTCTATTAAGTGTTTTTGATCTTAGATTACCCCTGAATGTTCAAAACTGCTGAATCAGCAAACTTCACATTAGTATCCTATGTATTCTCTTACCAACAACCAACTGTTTCTTGAAATGCCATTTACAAAAAATGGTGTCTATAATGTGGACAAAAGAGTGATCGTTTGTAACTCGACAATCTGACCAGAATACGGGGCCACATGTAGCTGCACTGCCTCAGGAGCAGAGCAGAGAAAGGATGGTCACCCAGAGAGCCACAGTTCTTCATGCTTCCCCATGTTCTGAGGGAGGAATAAGTTACTTTACCCCTTTTTGTGTAGCAGCTTACTCACCCTGTGCACCTGGTGCCTAATTCAAAACCCATTGAAGTCAACTGAAATATTTTCATTGATTTCAGTGGGCGTTGGATCAGGTACACAGCCAGATACTTTGCAAGCAAGTTGGGGTGACGGAGCCATGACAGCTTCCACTCCTCACCCCTCTCAACCCTTTCCCCACCCATACAAGCATGTAATGGAGCGAGCAGCCCCTGCCCTCCCCACAGCAGTTGGGACACCATCTGAGCTGATCCAGGTAGGGGAGTAAAGGGCAGGAGGGCTTCTTCCACTGCAAATATGAGTAAGGGCTGCGACAATCAAGCCCAAAGTGATTAGAAAAAGCTCTTAATTTTTTTCCCATCTGATCACTATGTAATTATTAATAGTTGTCCTTTCAGGCAAATGTACAGGATGCTGATAGATATTTCAGAGCAAGCAGCCAAGTCACTATGGGTATGTCTACACTTTGAGTTGGAGATGCAGTTCTCAGTGCAAGGTGACATACCCACACTAGCTCTGATCAAACAGGTGCACTAAAAACAGACCGCAGCTGCAGTGGTGTGAGCAGCAGGAGGGGCTAGCCGCCCCGAATATGTCTCCATCCAAGACCATAGGCATATATTCAGGATGTCTAGCTTCTCCTGCCTCTCACATTGCCATGGCTACAATCTATTTTTAGCATGCTAACTCGATTAGAGCTAGGGCGGGTACGTCTCCTGAAGCTGGGAATCACACCTCCAGCTCAAAATGTAGACATACTCAAAGTCCCACCACCCTCCCTCTCTCCAGCACTTGAGTCCAGCCTTATAGGAAGCACCAAGAACTATAACGCTCTTAAATTTTAGTAAGTGGAGAGTGCTTATATCTCTTAAGCAGCTGATGTTTGCCTTATGTTGACTGCTGGAATCACAATCTTTGTTCTAATTGAGAGCAGCTGCAAATATTTCCATAAAGACTCATTACAAATCCAGCAAAGTAGTGCAAGTAGACAGATGTATGACCAAGAAGAATCTGAACAGAGTTGGCACTAAGTCCAAGAAATTTTTGCTGTCCCACTGAAGGAAGCCTTCTACAGCAGCATTTAAATATCTCATGAAATCAATTTCACTGAAGTGACAAAAATGTTATTTTGTAACATTTGTTAGCAATCAGGAAGAGATCCCTTTAGGTAACTTTGGACAGATGGACTTAGCAACTGGAAATGCTGCAATCTACTTGCTAACTCAGGGTCAAACTCTAAAAACTATTGTGCAATTAAGAAATATTACTTAAAACAATCTCCAAATCAAACAAGCCTATTCTAGTTTCTTTGCAAACTCTATCAGCCATTGCTAGCTAGCTAACTGCAATTTTTATCAGCTTCAGTCTTAGTATGGTGTGTCACAGTTTGGGATTCATCCCATTATATTACAAGTCCTCCTTTTAAGATGTTGCTTCTTAGTAAGATAAATTCAGTCTTCAACAAGTCTAAGATATTAATTCTGCCATTTACTTACTGTGGGCCTGATTCTGCTGTCCTCACTGCTGTTTGTGTGTCGATAAGATGTGGCAAAAATCACATCTGGTGAGATCTAGTGATTTAGGCCCTGGCTCAGCAAGCCAGTTAAGCATGCGCCTAACTTTAGGCACATGAGCAGTCCTGCTGAAGTTCTGAACCATGAAAACAACTATACAAGTTGTTAATAAATTACAGTTTTGTATAACTACACTCGATATTGACTAAAAGGGCAACTACAGAACAAAAGGACAGAACACAAGAGACAGGGGAACATTCAATATTAAGGGTAACAACAAAAATCCTTCCTTTTCTGTATCTTTCAGGAGCATTGTTGTTACTTACTGAGTATCAACTGTAGGCTTGGCTGCTGTTCAGAACAGAAAAAGGCATAGATCTTCTTCAAAGAGAAATAGTCACACTAGGTATTTATATTATGGTACAGCCCAAAAGAGCCCACAGTCTAAGAGCCCTAACTTGTTGCAAACAGTTGGAACCCCATGGACTTCAAATCTAAGTAGGGGCCCAAGTCCAGCCACAGTCTACAAGTTGCAGGATCAGGGTCTAAGCTGAACAGAAACGTTCAGACCTGTCATGCACCAGGGATGGCCAAAAGACTGATGCAAAGATGTGAAGTTAACATGAGTACTCTCATTGACTTCAATGGGCTTTAGACCAGGCCCCATGTGAGGTTCAGTCCTCGACAGGGTACCAATATTGCCTCCCGCCAAAAATTAATTTTAGTGAAGATTTTTTTTCCTTTGGAGAATTGTCAAAAGCTTGACACTTCTTTCAAAGTGCATTGGCCAGGTCTACATGTTACACTACTTCTAACTGCCGCCTAACCAATACACTGTGTTACCTAAAATTACCTTCTACAGCCTTCTATGGTAAATAATATTTTCATAACCTATTTTTCCTTTTTATTACTTTCCTGCATTGTCTGAATATTCTGATTGCAGAGTCCAATGTTAATCCAACCCCTGTAAAATCTATCTTGAAAAGTTCAGTCCCATTCATTTTGAGTCTGTGCCATTCATTTGTACAACCAATAGTTAACACTTCACATTCCTCTTGCTCTGTATTAGCTCACTGCATTTGGAAATCCACATTCTAATGATCTGGTTTACTGGGTGCTCTCTCACTATTGCTACTATCCCTGTTTGGAACAGTTAACAAATTCAGTATGATCACCTTTATTTTTTCTAGTTTATCATGAAAGTGACCCTCTTCGGGTTCCAAGTTCTGACATATGGCAACGTATTCAAAAAGTTTGATGTAGCATCTATTTAAAAAAATATCTGGACAGACATACCAAATTCATAAAATAGCTGATCACTTCTTCAACTCCAGATGACTGCTATTCACTATGGGCTAGATTATGACTTGGAATAAGCACCCACAAAAAGAGGAAGAATTCCCCTTACAGCCCTGCACAGGCTACCCAGATCTTGACTCTAGGTGCATGCTTGCTTTCCATGGGGCAGCTAGGTAAGGGGCAGAGCCATGGCTCCCAATACTCTCTAGCTCAGCGGTTCTCAGACTGTGAGTAGTGCCCTAAAGTGGATCGTGACCCCATTTTAATGTGGTCACCGAAGCTGGTGTTAGACTTGCTGGGGTCCAGGGATAAGCCGAAGGCCACCACTCAGGGCTGAAGCCCTTGGGCTTTGGCCCCCCCACCCAGAGCAGCAGGGCTCAGACTTCGGTTCTACCCTCCTGAGGTTGCATAGTAACTTTTGTTGTCAGAAGGGTGTCGTGATGCAATGAAATTTGAGAACTGCTGCAGTCTAGCCAATGCAGCTGAGCTGCCATCTAGGGTATGATAAGCCATTGCTTGTATAGGTCAGCAGAAAACTACTTGTCCCTGAACCCCAGAGCAAGAAGGAATTGTGCCCTGTAGGTTTATCACTGCATCACAATGCCATCTGGGGTGGTGCAGCTTATATGTCAACCCCTTCTACAGGGCTGTGTCCAAAGTTACAGTCTAGCTCTACATTCTTTTGAAGGGCACACGGGGAAGGGAAAAGGTGGGTTACAGGAGGTCTCATCTTGACCAAGAACACTATGGTTGTAGTGTAAACTTGGCACATACAAAGGGTCTAGCACTAGTATCAGCCTCAAGAATTTGCTTGTAGGGATTATTTATATATATATATATATGAATTTCTATGGGTTTTACTTTTACTACTACAGAGATGTAAATCAACAACTGGGTGTATTCAAAGAATTTCAATGAAGGCAGTTTAACATAAATATCTCTCTCAATCTCTCCCAGTTCTGTGTGTATCACACTGTGCTTGGAGAAAAAATGAAATTGTCAGTTAAAAAATTGCAATTGCAAAAATTGTCATTTTGAGTTTTCTAAGGGAAAAAATATTGCTGACTGCAAGTAATACTGTTGCCACCACAAATTTAGCTCAATAAGTCAAATATGATCATCCAAGCAATCGCTGGTTGGTCTTCCTCTACTAATTTTGGATTCAAACTGGACTATGTGCACTTATGATGTCACCTGTTAGTTCTTGTGTTAGGCTGATTCAAGGATTCATTTTTCATCTTCTCCCGCTAAACTGTTCAGTTCAGCCAGAGTCCACAAATTGCCATATGAGTAAGAATTTATACTTCCATCAAAGACAAGCAGTAATTGCCTTAGTGGCCAAATCTACAGATGTCACATATTATAAGTAAGTTGAGGCTAAGGATGATTGTGAGGAATTTCAGAAAGACCTAACAAAGTTGGTAATTGGCAACATGAATGCAGATGAAGTATAGTGTCGTCTAAACAAGGTAACATGAACTGAAAAGAACAATTTGAATCACTCATGCACAAGGATATGTTCTAAACTAACTGTAACAACTGAGGGACAAGTAAGGGAGACAAGGTGGGTGAGGTAATAGCTTTTGTTGGGCCAACTTCTGTTAGTGAGGGAGACAAGCTTTCAAGCCACACAGAGCTCTTCTTCAGGTCTGGGAAAGCTTGTCTCTCTCATTAACAGAAGTTGGTCCAATAAACAAAATTACTTCACCCACCTTGTTTCTCTAATATCCTGGGACCCACACGGCTACAATTACAGTGCATACAACTGAGGGAGAAATGTCATTCAGGACCACACAGTAAAAACAGTTTCTCCATGTGTAGTGGTGGTCAATGGGATGATGGTTGAAGAGTTCTGGTTTTAGGGGGATCTGGTGGGTCTTGCAAGAGATCAGCTGGTAGATGTCAGTTCAAATTGTTATAGTTTTTTGAATGTGCATGAGCCCAGAGCACTAGTTAGGTGCATTTATATAAACTAAACTAAACAAAATAAAATCACTATAGAGGTTAGTATGATCCAAAAAGAATTAGCTGTTTATATTACTAAAAATATCATCATTCATAATTATACTAACTGGGTAGAAATGTATCAATCCTCATGTTTCATGGCAAACCAACCACTAGCTGCCTGGAATTAGGGAACTTCACCCCTCGAAATTTTAATACATATTTGTTCATTACGGGGATCCTGCATCTTCCTCTGAAGCATCTAGTACTGGCTGCTAATAGAGGCTGGATACCTGACTAGATTCATCAATCGATTGTTCCCAAATGACAATTCCTGTGTTCCTACACAGAGCACTATGGAAATGGTCTTATAGTTGTTATTTAAGCTTTAAAGTCAAGTACAGTGAGCACCAATTAAAGAATTTGAGCCAGATCCTCAACTGCTGTAAACTGGCACAACTCCATTAACTTCAATGAGGCTATGGCAATTTACACCAACTGAGGATCAGGAGCACAGCTCCTCTAAGTTATTTAGGTGCCTAATTGCCATTTATTTCTATGAGAATTAGCCACCTAAATACCTTTGAGGATCTTGCCCCTGTCCCTTTCTATTTACAGCAATATCTTAGGTATTTCGTATATACTTAAAATGGGAAATACCACCAAAATCATGGTAAATTGAACTTAAGAAGTGCACAATTTTTTTCTGACGTGCTCTGTAGTACAACAGTACAGTATAATAGTCACACAGGGCAAGCCAAAAAAGGGGGTTTATAACTGTGCTTTAAATCTTTTATGGAAAAGTTCTATAATTGAATAGAGGGTAAACCAGCAGATTTCTAAAGAAATTACTATAAAAACCTATACTATAATAGAGAATTATATTTCCTCTAGAGAATTTTTAAGGCATCCGATACAATTAAATAGAGAATCCTGCTACAGAATTTTATAAATCTGATATGACAAGTCTATAGAATTAAATGCTATAGGACTTTTCTGTAAGGGATGCTTTAAAGACAAGATATGGCTACAGAGAATACTGGCCACTTCAAAATAAGAACAATAATGGCCAGTTTTACTAAATGCATGTTTAGGCTACATTTTCAGCTGGCGCAAATCAGTTTGATTCCAATGGAGGCATGCTGATTTACACCAGCTGAGGATCTGGCCCTCTGTAGCGGGGTGGACACCCGCTCAGGCCCAGAGGGGTTTAAGATAGCCCTGGGAGAGGGCTGGGGCAGGCAAAAAGCTGGGCTGATTGGCAGAGCAGCTGCAGCTGGGGGGCCACGCCCCAAACAGACCCAGCGGGCCTTATAAAAGCCAGGAGCAGACAAGCACTCTCTCTCTAGCTCTGAGAGAGAGGGACCTGGTTTTAGAGACCTGAATAGAGGACCTAGTTTGGAGCAGGGCTGGGGAAAGGCTAAGGGAGCTGGGGAGCTCTGGCCTAGGAAAGCCCTAGGCTGCAGGCCTGGGAAGGCCTATTGGGTACGGGGGTTGCAGGGGCAGCCATGGGCAGGCAGAGGCAGCAGGTCCAAACCCAACCTTGCCGGTGATGAGTGGCTCATACTGCAGTCTGCCCCAGGGCGCAGGGGCTAGCTGGTGACTGGCAGGAGCCTATGACTGTGGTGAGGTAGGGATAGTGGGTGGGGGGGTTCCCCTGGGAGAGGGAGACCCAGAACTGTGGGGTACTGCCAGGGGGCAGCACCCAGTGAAAGGAGCACTGGGGTCCTGGGAGGGACATAGGAGCCAGCAGCAAGGTGAGACACCAGCCTAAAGAGGGTGCTCCAGAGGCTGGAATGCTAATTCCCTGAGACAACCAGCAGGAGGCGCCACCGGTGAGTCTGCATCTGTTTACACCCTCATAGTCTGTACTAATGGGCTGTCAGGACAAATATTTATTTTTCTCCATAGAGGCTGGATTCAGGTCAGCTGAATGCAGGAAATTCTCTCTAATGAAGGCTATGTTCAGTTCAAGGATGAGATTTTTGTCTCCTTAAAAGGCTGGATTAAGTCAAATAAATGCAGTGGTTTTTAAGAGGCTGAGGCCAGGTTGATTAAGCCTTAGCTATGGGAATGCAGAAGATAGTATGCATGTCATGTCTGGGCAATAGAAATGTCTGTTAATTGGTTACATACATACAGTGCTTAATTTGTGCTAGGGCTGAGGCCTGCCACCTCTAGGTTTGGGCAGTTCATAGTCTTGGCACATCTGGGCTTGCTGCATCAGTTATGAATGGAAAAAAATTACTTCAGTCCCGACACCTCTTTCATTATAAATTAAGCACTGCATATGTACATCCAATTACATTGGCCTGGTGGACAAAACGGGGATTGGGTGACGGCAGGCCTTACATCCTCAAGAGGTCTGGACTACAGTTATCTTATACCAATGTTGCTATGTTAGTCAGGGCTGTGGGAAAAATCTCACACCCGGGTGACATAGCTATGCTGACAAAACCCCCAGTGTAGATGCAGCTTTGGCAACAGAAGAGGGCTGGTATCAGCTAACATTGTTCAGGATGGTGGCATTTCTATACCGGCAGAACTCCACTTTCTGTCAGTATATACTATGTCTACACTAGAGAGCTATGCTGACATAGCTATGCTAGAATAGCCTAAAACAGTAACCCCTGAGTTTTACCAGTGTCCTCAACTCAAACTGAGGAAGAGAGTCAAAGAATAGAAACAGCAGGAGCTAAAGGTGGACCGCAAACACCAAGCGTCTGTAGCAAGAACAGAGTGTAAAGCTAAGCCACATGCTCAAAACGAAGAGGCAAAAAGGGGACAGGACTTGTACCCAATCATGTGAGAATAATCCATCCATACAGTGTGGTAGTTGCCAAAAGGAGGAAGGAGATGAAGAAGAGGTGTTGGCAATGGTCAAGAGAATCATCTGGAAGCGGTGATGCCAGAGAGTAAGATGAAAGAAAATTTTAAAAGCAGTGGGAATAAGGGTTTGGGTCACAGAGGGGAAAAAATGGGCTGAAGAAGAAAGGCCCCAAAAAAACATCTGGAGGCAGCCCTAGCGAAGAGGGAGAAGGGAAGCAGAAGACCCACACCCAGGTGCACCATTGCCAAGCAGCCTGAAACAAAAACCAGCATAATTTATGTGAGATTTTTTCTCCCCCTCCTTAGATCAAAAGGAGAGCAGCAATGCAATCTGCTCTTTGTGCAGAGCACTTTCAGCCAAGGGAAGGAGGGTGCACACACTGGAACATCTGTTCCAAGAAGCCACTTGAAAAATAATCTTATAATAGCATGGGGAAAACATCTGTGCAGCATGCAACAGACCACCAATAGTGCGGAGGAGGAGGATAGGGATGGCTAGAATGAGGGTCAAACTGGAATCTACTAAGTCAGGGACAAGTACCCCAGTTAGGGGCATGACCTACAGGGGCAGGAGCTGCTCATTGGGTGTCTCTTTACTTTTAGTCCTCTGCAAGAGGCAGACAGAATTCTCACCCACTGTGCTGTGTTTATTGGCAGATATTACTCAACATGTGCAGCTTTGAAAAATCCCAAATTACAATCAATGTGTTTGAGTAGCTGCATAAAGAGATCATTGACCTCCCCTCCCCCTACAGCCCCCACTCTTCCCTCTTCATTTTGCTTTTCACTGCTGATAGATGCTGAAACAAATTCACTGCTGGCACAGGCAGCAAAAACTCCACTGAAGTCAAGGCAGTTAGCCCAATTTCTACCAGCAATACATTTATCATTGTGTGCAAGTAAGGATAGGCAATTTGTGTTAATCTCCAGCCTTGATACGAACACCACAGTGCAGAAAACACTGTAACTATCTCTCTCTCAGGTGCGCGCACGCACACACGTGTTTTTGTTGGACCTGCTTTCATTTTTTTTAAGGAGAACCGTATAGGCAAAACAGCACCTTGCCCCATACACCAGTTTCAACAGAAACTATTATGTGAACAAGGCAGGATCCTTCTTTGCCCCACTTGATAACACTTCATAATAGATTTCAAAACAAAACTGTGCAAATCTGACCAGGACTCAGCCTTTGGTTTGAACCTGGATTCCATAAACAGAAAATGCCTCCACCTTGTGCATTGTCTTCTTGACAAGAATAAAAGAATCCAGACAACATTCTGAAGGTCTTCAGTAAAACTGAGCAGGAAACATTTTTCCCATCCTGTGAGAATGTTCAAGATTTAAAAAAAAAAAAATTCATCCCAAATTGGGACAAAAAAGACCATCTCAAATGTTTGTGAACCGCCAATAAAAACAAACAAAGATTCAAAAGCAAAACACTTTGCTTCAAAAATTTTGAAACATTTCATTGAATTTGACCCTTTTTAAAACTCTGCAGAACTTAAATTTTTAAACAAAAACTCAGTTCGAACCGAAACTTTTTTCAAAAATACCAAAATAGGGCATTTTGCCAGTTGAGAAATTTGTTGAAACTGACCCTTTCTTGTGAAAAGTGTCAGATTCTATGAATCAGTATTTTTTGACACAAATGTGCCCTCAAACTCTCAACCAGCTCCAGTTTTAAAACTGTACAACAACATACAAACGTTCAATTAGAGTCCATATGTCAGCTGTGTGATGCTACAGGCTCACTCACTCTGAGGTGATTCTCCATGATCTTATTAAACTAAAGATATGGCCAAGTTACATTAGTGACAAGATTCAAAGTGGCCACATCACACCCGAGGACCTGTCCCATTATTGGTATAACAGAGTTAAACCCTTGAAAGGAAGCAAAATCAATCTGTTTCTATTCAGATTGGAGTAATGAGTACGTAGGATTGCAAAAGTCAGTTAGAATGGTGACAGCACACACATTTATTAAGAGATTAATTCAATTTAGCTTAATTATGAGAATGAATAATCTTTAACAAGCACTTCAACAGCTATAGATTAAGAGCTACATATATACTAAGTTTTCTTATTGTTCATTTAAAACTGTACAAGTAAGTAGAGAGAAATTCTTCTCTAAAAATTGGAAAAAGCCAGTTCAATCCAATTCTGGAAAAATTCCATCCACTGACACTCTGAAGGAGGCTATTGAGTTGCAAGCATTTCATCATCAGAACAAATTTTCTTTGACTGACTGATAAACTGTAAACTGATAGTTTGAAAGAGGAAGATTTTACCATATGCAGAGGGAAATTGGCAGTGGTTCATAGAAACCCAGGCTGCAAACCCCTTCAGATAAGTAACATACTTCAAAAACTGCCTTAAAATGTATCCATAATGGGGGAATCTGCCTCCAAAATGAGAAACCCAAGAAGCCTGTAAAAAGTATTATCCTATTTAGTTATATTATGGAAAACCACAAATACAAAGATTACTATTTGTATTGTGATAGAATCTCGGAGCCCCAGTCACAAAACTAAGACTCACTGTGCTAGCCACTGAAGAAACACAGAACAAAAAGACCAGTTTCAGAGTAGCAGCCGTGTTAGTCTGTATTCACAAAAAGAAAAGGAGTACTTGTGGCACCTTAGAGACTAACAAATTTATTTGAGCATAAGCTTTCGTGAGCTACACTGTATTTTCCACTGGACGCATCCGATGAAGCGTGCTGTAGCTCACAAAAGCTCATGCTCAAATAGATTTGTTAGTCTCTAAGGTGCCACAAGTACTCCTTTTCTGAGAACAAAAAGACACAGGGCTTACAATATAAGTAGATCTAAAAGACCTAGAGTTTCATGTTTGTTTATTATTAGGCCAGATCCACACCTCCGTTGGAGACACCTGCAGAAGGAAGCCATAAGTGTCAAAGTTTCAACTTTTGGAGTTTCCTGTAAATCATCTCCTCCAGGAGGGAAGTGTTTAAGGGGCCATGTAGTAGTGAAGAGAAGAGACCTTCCAACATCAAGATTCCTAGAGATCCCAAACAAGTACCAATCTAGGTAACCACATAAAAGTACATATGAGATAAAAATATCTGATGGTGTATATCAGTGGTTCTCAACCTATGGCCTGAGGGCCACTTGCAGCCCAATCAGCACAAACCTGCAGCCCATGTGACATCCTAGGGCCATACAGATAGCATATATATTGTGGGGTTACAGCCCACATAACAGAGAGCTGCATATGTGGACTACAATAGTAAATAGGTTGAGAACCAATGGTGTATATACATCAAATTATCATAATTTTCTCTCTCATGCCTCAACCCTATGTCTGTTTGGTGCTCACCCTAATGCTGCAGCATGCAATCTTCAGTGGATACCAAGATAACACTGCAAAACTGCTAAGAAGCAAAGGGATCCTTGGGGCTCTGGGGCTAGTATGCAAAATACATTCAGCTGTATGCCTCGGCTGAGGACTAAAAAAATACTAGTAATTGATGTGTTTTACTAAAGGGCCTTCAAGTAATACTCAAGATGCCTGATTCTCTGATGTATCTAACACTCTTTATGCCACTCAGGCAACATACAGGGATTGTAAACTTAGTGGATCTGGCCTAGGAATCCTCAGGTGGCACAGGATAGCCACGGTAACACCTCTGTGCAACTTCTCTTCACAGCCACCATCACAGTGCTGTGGCCAGGATGAAGTGAACATGGATGGCATGCCTTTGAATGCTAGATATTCTCAGATGCCAGAAGGGCCTTCTTTGGCCATAGATAGCTGAGAGTAAATTAGAGTGGGCCAGCCTAACAATAGAGGAAGTGCAAAAGTGGTTTGAAGCTCCTAGCTTTCACTTCAGTCCTGAGCTAAGCATAACCCTATGAAGAACTGACTGATTTTCCAGGGAGTTCAATCAGAGTGGCAGATATAGGGCTCAATTCATCCCCACTAGTACAGGGATTACAAACCGTAGGTATGCCTTACTTCAGGGTCCTTCTCAAGGAAGGTAGATTTAGATTCTAGTCAGGGCTCCATAGCAATACAAAAGCAGATAATCTCCCTGTGTCCCATCTCCTCCTCCTCTTCCTAGTTGGTGCTACTCACATTTAGGGCTGTTGCACCAACCAGACCTCACAGAGCCCTCAATGGACCCATCCCCACCCCATCAGCCCAACCTTCCTGGAGCCCCGCCTCTCCTATGCCACCAGCCTGACCCTCCTAGAGCCCACACACACCAGCCCAATGCTCCTGGAGTCCCTACCTCTCTCATACTGCCCTGCTCCATACTTTAACCTCCCTGCTGAAGAGCCCAAGGCCCTTGGGTGATGGATCTGTCCCACTTCCCAGACCCAGCCAGTCCCCAGCACTGAGAAGAGCCACTACAGCGTTTCAGCGTCAGTAGATGAGGGCCCAGCTAACGGCAAGATGCAGAGGGGAACACACCTGGCCTGCCTGATGATGCACAGTGGGACCTGGGTGCCAGCTGGCAGCGCCATGGTGCGCTTCCCCTCAGCCATGTTTGGAAAGCGACCATAAATACACCTAAAGACTGCCAGTGGGGCAGTCTCACAATCCCTCCCCCTCGCTCCACCAGTGATGTACCTTAGTACCCCTCGCTCCCACCAGCCCATAACTTAAAGGCCATTTCATTGCTCTCTTGTCTTCCACGGGCTACAAACACTGAAAACTGCAGCCAGATGAGGCGCTCCAGATGTGAGAGAGGGAGTTGGAGGAAATTAAGTTGGATATACAGGTGGGGGCACACAATAAAGGTCTGGTAGGTGAGGACGAGCAGCCTGAATTTGACACGGTAAGAGTTGGGAAACCAACGGAGGGTTGAGATGTAGAAGGAGAGTGAGATGGCTTTAGCTGAAAGATTAAGGACAGACATGAGGGGGAGACCTGAGCAACAGTGGGACCAGACAGGAATAGGGTACAGTAACCAAGGCAAGAGCTGTTCAGCACTTTGACACTGATTTTCTTCTGGAATCTCCTCCTATTCTCTGCAGACTAATCAGCTTTTAAGTGACCTGGTAGGCTTTTGCATGCTCAAAAGCCCCAATAGCTGCAAGGATCAATTTTGTAATTAAACGTATTGTACCTCTGACATCAGCTTTCAAGGACCTGAGCATAATACCTCCCCCAAATCCCTAATCTCATTCCTCAGCATACTATTCACTGGCACATCATCCAAAATACCAACATTCAGAATACCCTCCCCCTCCTTTTGATTACTGGGAGTACCAGAAATCCAGGCCATGCCCAGCTCTTTAATCCCAGTCATATTGGTTGAGAAACATTTGCCAGGGTGAGTCACACAGGGTGTTTCACTAGCATTAATGTTATGCCTGTTTCCCTCTAACCCTGAATAATCCTTCCATTAATCTGCACTGGCTGCAGATATTCCATGGAATCGGCATATGGCATGTTCATGGTATAGTGTTTGTAATGCAGGTTAGACTCTGGTATGCTAAGTATGCTTAACTGCAGGAGGAAATAGACGCACTCCTACCCCTGCTTTCATGCTCAAAGCACTTAACAAAATTGGAACTCAGAGCAGGAGTCCTCCAAGCCCTGTATCTGATCCTGGTGTGTTATCTGGGTAGTGGTCATATGAGAGAAGCCTCAGTTTCTGAAATCCTAGCACTTGTCCTTCTCGTCATCCATCTCTGGAATATAGGGGTGAAAACAGTGTCCCTGTGGTGTCAGCACCAGCCTGCTTCCCTTTCAAGGTAGTAACTGTTCCCCATCCCCTTTTATATTACAATGCAAAAGCATGGCAGTGTGTGAAAGTTGTTCTAGACATAATATACCTAACACAAAATTAGAATGGAAGGAAATGAAAAGTTATCAGTGGTATATATTCTATACTCCTGACCCAAAGACACATACCTGCCACCATACACCACAGAACACACCACAACCTGCATTCTAGCCAAGCAGGAATGCCAGCACTGCCTTCCTCAGATAGTGTGCATGCACCCACCCACCTTCCCCCTTATATCATCTCTTCTGCACAGCTCTGTAAAATTCCACACACTTAAATTTCACTCCGGAACTGGCCGAATAGTTTCATGAGGGTCCTAGTGTTTGATGAACCAGCAATTACTTTGTCAGATTGTGGTCACTGTGAAATTGTTCCACTCTTCTCTGATGCAAATCAAATTAAAATCCATTCCCTATGCACTATACCCTCATCCAGGAAACAGTACTGAGCTGTATCAAAAGGCAATTTTGTATTTCTCTCCTAATCTGTTCACACTGCATCAGAGAGTAGAAGTCACTGAACCAGAAGGTCTTTTCGATTGGCTGACCGTGGTATAGATGGATTCACTTATGAAGAACACTAATATTTTGTTAATTAGCCAAAAAAAAAGAGGAAATTATGTGTCCCCAGTAGAAATCACTAATAGAAATGTTTTGCTTTTCTAAAGTTTGTAATATACAACCTTAAGGGCCTGAAGAATCACCCAGCTCTGAAGGTGAAACTTCTCAGAAAATTCAGGCTGTTCTCAGTTTTGGGTGCTGAAAATTTGGGACAGATTCACAACATTTTTAGTATCAAATAAACAGCTTGAACTCCTACTCTAAGAGCACAATTGACTACAACCTTCTTAACTAAGGCATCACAGCAGCTCTGCCGTAATTCCTAGCTCCCTCCTGTGTTCTCTGGTGCTGACACCTGGTTCTAATTTAGGGTTTGTTTATACTACAACAACAAACACATTCCGGGATCTGGTAACAATGTTTCTTGTCACCCCTCTTGATTGAACTACTCTCTATCTTGTAAAATAGCTGTGACATGACTCTTAGTTTTGCCCTTGAACCATGCTACAGATATTGTAATGTGGACAAACCCTAAGAGACTTCAGCTGAAGTACTGAGCTTCTTTTGTGAAGCTGCACCTGTTCTAGTACCTTGGCCACATCTTAGAAGCAGTGTCATTAACTGCTTATTTCCATTTATAAAAATCCCATTCTATTAAGTACCCAGTTGAATATAAATCTAACAGAAAAGTAGCATAATTCAGCAACATACCAGCTGGCAAGCATTTGGTGTCAGGTAAAAATACTTCAGGAAGGTTGTTTTGACCCAGTCACAACTGGAATAGTCATTTGCATCTCAGTGGGTATACATCTTCAAAGTCTTCTCGGACACATTGTTTAGATACAAGGAAGAAATGAAATTTGTGGGCCAAATACTTAGCTGTTGTAAATGGGCAAAAATCTTCTTTTAAGACAAAGGAGCTTTTCTCATTTACACCAGCAGAGAATTTAGCCCATGTGCCTTCCTCCAATACTGGAAAATTAATTTAGAATTCATTTTGGGACGTTCTAACGTGTATATCCCCACTTACCGCTCCGGGGACTGCCCGCTGATGCAGTTGCTGTGGTTCCAACTGTCGCTGGTGCTCCTTCTCATGCTCTACATGCTGTTCATTCTCATGTGGCATTCTCTTTCACTCTTTTGCTCCTGCTTCTGTTGCTCTTGCCAATAAAAAGTAGACTAGTTTTCAAGAGAGTCTGGCAGGAGGTCACAGGCATTACAGGGAGAAAGGGTAAACGGGGTGAGAAAAGGATAGGATAAATTTACAAGAAGAGCGTAAGAACTCTTTGCCTGATATGTACAGGCAATTTAACTCAGCTAGAACTTTTACATGGACTCTGCTAAACACCTGAGAAGCTGCACTGCTCTGGGATGTAGGGTTCTAATAGGCAATGGAAATGTTCACTAAACACAGGTTGTTACTTATCACTAAATGATTTTTCAGGTATTGGCAGGGAAGTAGAGGATGAAAAATGATTTGTTAATAAAATGTGGGGTATTTTTATCTGTAATTTTTAAGACTACATTATGTATCTTCTTGCTGACCTTAGGATCTGCTTGTTTATTAAGTAGATAAAGCAGATTTCCAGTTTCTCTTTGAGAAAAGAGAGCTGGTCCTATCAGTTCAACTTTTAGTGAAAGCATTTCTAGTATCACTGGGGGTGTTATGTTTCCATATATCAGAGCCAAAACATACGCTTCTTAGTCTAAACATATTCTTATTTTAGATTTGGAAAAACCAAGATGACAAAGGGAAGTCTCCATGACAGAACACCGTGAATGTGTCTTTGCTATAACAGAATACAGGAACTCTGAGAACAAAATGGCTGCGGTCTCTGCCAAGAGATGGAGTTCTTAGAAATGGGAAGGTGCAGTACATAGAAAACAAAGGCATAACAACTGCAAGTTACTTCTATTACAAGGGGCAAAACCAAAATGAAGAGAACCACGCGAAGGCTTCTCCATGCATAACCTGCCACCTGAGACGGATGGTTGTGACTGTCCGGAGCTTATTTTAAATGTTCCCTATGAACAGTTGTCCAGATGCATCACAATATTTTTGCACCTTTCTATGAAACAGGCTGCATTAGTTACTGTCTGACAGAGAATGCCAAATAAGATGAGCAATTGGTCTGTTTCAGAGAGGAAACACAGGGATTGCCAGAAGTACAGGCCAGTCTGAAAAAGCTTAATTTGGAATGGAAGATTTAGAATTCTCCTTAAAACTCAAACATCCACAGGCAATTCCACTGTTGACAATATTCACCTGCCACAGCCTGATTCACAGGACTAATCTCTCAGCTTGCTACTTTTTTTGAAGTTTCCTTTGATTGAGGTGCCTTGAACTATAGGAATGGCATTGTCTGTACATCTCTGATTTGGAGAAACCAATAAATAGGACTGTAAAGTGAGGCAGTTTAGGATCTGGCCTATGTAGGGGGGACTTTTAGAACTATAGTGTCCATCTTAATTGGCCACTCACAAAATATGGCTCTGCCATTAGAAAGGATTGACACTAAGGTCCCGATCCTACAGAGATTTACATGCTTGTCTGTGCACTGTGAGCATTCCCATTTCAGTCAACGGGACTTCGTAAAATGCATGAATCTTTGCAGGATTCAGGCTCTTTTGAACAACAAGGCATGACACTAAGAGCACTGCAAATGATGAGTGGGTTGAAGGAATTGCTTTGTAAGGAAAGGTTAAAAAAGAGCTAAGTAAGCATAGCCTGGGTACATGTTGACAAAGAGGATGGGGGGGGAAACAACCATCCACAAATATTTGAAGGCGGTAAATAGCAATGGGTGAGAAATTATTTAGGATGATACATGGGAATGTAACTTGGAGTAATAGAATGAAATTAAGAAAGGGAAATAGGGGCTAAATATCAGGAAAAATCTCTTGACAGATGTGTTTGGTTGTGGCATAATCTTCCAGCGCTTGAGACACTTTTAAAAGTAGACTGGACAAAACACTAGTAGATGCCATGCATACTACAATGCAGTATCATACTGGGAGAGAGAGGACCTAAGAGGTCTTTTTCTGCCTGTGACTTATGAGTCTCTGAGTTGATGTTCTAAGAGAAGATGAGTCCTCACTTCAAGTCCTCTCAACTTTACAATTGTTGGAAGAAATCACAGCTTAGCAATACTACTTTCACACGGTGGTTTTAAAACACTTTCATTTCTTTTTTTCTGGTTGGATTCACACTACTTGAGTTTCAGATTGAGTTCGCGTTAAAATCACAAAACAATCAAAATCACCAACCATGATTTTCGCTTTCAAATGGAAACAATGCAAAGCTGAAAATATTGCTGGGTGTGGCTGAAAAACCATAAATCAGCACAGGTTCACAAATCTTTCTGAAGCCTGGGCTGAGATTCCAGAGAGTAACAAAACCCAACATAGGTAAGTTGCAAATTGTTTTTCAGCTTGTTGTGAATATTTTGCAAAACTGTCGTAAAAAGTGAACTAATGGCAAATTCTGATCTCAACTGGTAATAGAGATGTCAAGGGAATTACTCCAGATTTACACTAATGTCTCTGAAATCAGCATCTGACACTAAAATCTTCATAATTCTTCATGAGGCGTTACAGAGGTACATATCTCCGCAGAAAAAGGACACTTACTAATCCAAAATACTGATCAATTAAAACTCCATCTGATCTGAAAAATGTGAGCACCACCTTCTGAAGTAACACAAGTGACATGAAAAATCTGGACCTTGGACACACAAACCAAAGCAACCCAACAAGAATCTCATTGAGAGAGTGAGCCAAAGACTAAGATGATGGAATCAGACACATTAAAGCAAGAATCTGAGAATCACTGCTCAAGTATATAATGCAGCCAGAATTCACTTGAATTTAGAGAGAACAGATAATACAATTAACTGACAATCACGGAGACTTGCCAGAAATGACGCTAATAAACTCCCCCTTTTCCAGGATCATCTGCCTGTTCAAACATTAAAAAGTAAGTTTCAAAAATTCCAATAACATCCAACATCTATAGTTCCCTTGAGTAGTCATTTGGAAGGTGTCAAAACAGCTTCAGCTGCTAAAATTCTTCTCCTTGCTTTGGCGACTATACAGCGCACACAAACACTGTGCAGAAGCCAAAACTAATTAAGCCAGATATTGGAACTCAAGAGTCCTTGTAGCCTTTATCCGACGCATGCAGGTGCCTTTTGTGTACATAACCTGTGCACGCTACAAAGATCTTTAATGAACATTCAGACTCAGAGATGACAACATAGTCTTAAGAATCTAACTTCCCACCAAAAAAGGCTGGCCATTAGACAACTTTCCAAGTTAGCTGTCTACTGTTTCATTTTTATTTATACTTGGGAATACTTTACTGAAAATTAACAGTCAAACTGTACAAAAATATATGGGCCTCTGTTTGGATGCTCAGCATGAGATTTTAAAGCAACCCTATTGCCATAATAGGTTGCACACCTGCCATCCAAAAATTATTGAAGAGCTCTTAAATTATGTGCTCAAAAACTAATCACTGGTAACTTTTCAAAATGTTATCTTCAGGGCCTCATCACCATTTTGTTACTTCACCTTTATCCCAGTGTACCGCCATCAATTTCAACAGAGTTACATTAAGGTAAAGCTGGAGTACAGTGTGAATCCGGCTCATATATTCCAGATTAAGATAACAACCTTTGGACTCAGCCAAAAATCAAGGCATAAAAACCATGTACTTAGAAAAATAAAAATAACTTAACCCATTAAGATGGTGAATTGAAAATTACAAGGTGAAAAAAACAGTACTGGTTTGCATGAGGCACACTGCACATCACCAAAATTATCATACTCAAGTCAGTTTAGAACATGATATTTCAAGGAACAGAGAAGGATTGTAGTTAATGCAAACCGCGGCCAGTGGGAGTCACGATCAGCCGAACCTGCAGACACGGCAGGTAAACAAACAGGCCCAGCCCGGCCTGCCAGGGGCTTTCCCTGAACAAGTGGCGGCCTAGTTTTGAGAACCACTGGTCTAGTGGTTAGACACTACTTCCCCTGTACCTCCAGCCTCTCTCCCTATTCCCTTCTTCTTCTATCCCCCCTCCTTCAGCTCCTGCCCTGTCCCCTTCTACAGCTCCTGCTCACTCTCTCCCACACCCCACGTTACAACTGGGACAACACAGGAGTAAGGTGGTTGGAACAGGAATCGAGCATCAAGCCAGAGGTCAGAGGCAGAAACTAGGAGTCAAGCTGTAGGTCAGTCAGGAATCTGGAATCCTAGTCAGAGACCATAACTACAGTCCAGGATCAGGAGACAAGCCAAGGATCAGAGCCAAAGTACAGAGCCAGGATCCAAAGCAGGGAACAAGAGCAGGGTCTGTTGTAGCCATGTACTGCCAAATTGCACAGATAGCTACCTCTATGCTTAAATGGCATGCCTTGACCAATCAGAGGTCATGGGGGGGTGCTTCCAATTGGGTCTTCGATGGATGTCACTGGGGAGCTTAGCCTCCAAGGGTTTATAATCCCAGCTGGCAGTGTAGAAGCATCTGGAACTCTGAAGACCCAGATTCTAGTCCTCTGGATCCTTACACCCTGTCTCATTCCTGACCCTCTCGCTCTTATCCCCCCTTCAGGTTTCCTGCCCTCCCATCCTCCTCCTGACCCTTGCTTCTTCCTCCTTTTTCCTCCAGAATTCCACTCCATTTTCTGCTCCTCCTCACATCTCCACTCCCTATCCCCAACTCCCCCTCCTCTCAGGCTTTTATCTCCCCCATCCCCTGAATTCATGCCTCTGTCCACCCGCCCTGTATTTCTTTCTCCCTCCACCCTCATTCCTCACTCCTCTGGATTGGAGTCAGCAGCAGGGAGAGAGTGTCTCTACTTTGAGTTCTGGAGCTCAATGCCCCAATAGCTAACACCAATTGCAGGGGCTGCAGTCCTGGGCTGGAGCAGCCTCAGTCACTCTGTGAGGATGACAGGAGCTGGAAGGGGACGCAGCATGCCCAGTGCTTAGGGAGAATTCCACAGAGAATTTAGCTGACAAACTAACAAATCTCTACTGACCGTGTGCGAAGTGAGACTCAGAGGCTCATAACTTACTAAATTTGGATAAATTTTCATGGGGACAGGAAGAGACACATCCTTGACATGAGGGTAATTGCCCTGCCAAATTTCAAGTCCCCGCTCCAAAAAATGGAAGCGCTAGAGCTTCTCAATGAAACAAACGTATGATGATTTTTTTGTAGAGCAACACAATATATTTCCCCCAACTTCATTCTGAGAAACAGTTGGACCACTTTAGCTGAACATTTCACAAAAAATACCACAAGAACAATACACCACTCAGCTTGAAGCAAACTGCTGATATGGGAAACTTTAGCCCAAACTGTTTAAAGTTTAGCAAAGTCATAAGCAACTAAAAAGAGGGTCTTTATTATAGAAAGTGCCTTAACTATCAGCAGCACTGCTGCATATTATAGGCCTTGCTAGTAAGGCCTTATAATCGCTGTACTAAAACTCTGAATTTCTGTAGCAAGTTACAATAATTTAAGTGCCAACAATTTCCTTGGTGCTGTCTAAGACACAAGTAAGAAATTCCTGTCCAACAATGGGAGCATTCATATGTGTAAAGTTGCTCCCATATGTAAACCTTTGCAATACCAGGGCCTTCCTCTAATACCTTGTGTAATTGTGGGTTGGAGGGGCAATTAACTTATGAGGGATACAGGTGTGTGGCAATTCTCCAAAAAGGGCTGCATTTTTGGCGTTTAATGTACCCTACACATACCCATGTCATATATAGTTTGAAAGCTTATTTTGTATATGTTTAGATGAGGTATGACGTGGAGCTGTCATCTGGTGCAGTAGTCCTATAGGCAAGGTGAAACAATGGTACCAAAAATGAATGTCACTTTTGCACAGTTCCAGAAATACTGCCACATTACTATGACAACAGTTTTTACTGTTTAAGTTAATGTCAATACCTTAATGTGGTGGTGTTTGGTCAAAGCTTCCAAATTACATTGTATTAAAAGATTTTTATTGGTTTGCATGGGTAAGTTGCGTTTTTTTGTTTGTTTTCAGAAGTGAAGAAGGTGTGTAGCATGGTGAATATTGACACTTTGCAATATAATTAACATGGAATGTTTTCACATCGCATATTCTTAAATGTCAAAGTATTTCATAAGTGACTACAATAGTTTTCAATATTTTCAGCTGAAATTTGCTGACCAAATCAGTCTCTCACTGCAGGCTCTGAACCAGTAGCAGCAGATTGTGTGCCCATAGTTTGCACAACATGCTGGGTAGATATAAATGTACATTTATTCCTAACGTAATGCTTCTCCATGTGTAAGCTTTTGTACATACAATTTTTAATTTGTAACTGTCTACGCTTGCAGTATAAGCCTTTGAAATATTCTAGAAACTATCTTTTAATTCAGTGACATATAATGGCCTGTGCATAATTAGTGCTATATGTCAATCCACAGCTTCATATGAGGCTTCAATCAAAGTGTTTACTAAACTAAAATGGCAGTTTTGATACTAACATATATAGATTTAATTTAGCACAATACTTGGATAAAATGAAAAATGGTGATAGTGGTGCTGGGAATGCTCACAATATACTCCTGAGAATTTTACCTCTACAGGGAAGTTACAGTACACAAAGACATGGAGGATACAAGCCCCTTAAAACTTACGTCAAAGAGGAAAGAGTCTCTTCAAACGTTGAAAAAAAGTGTCAAGAAAAATCAATAGAATGAAAAAACTGTCAAAAGCCACCAGTGCTGGACAGAATTTTGTGATGCTGATAGTAGAAGTCATGAGAGAAATTGTATTGACGGCTACTGGATGAGTTTTCCAGTTTAGATGATGTGCTACCAACACTATCAGAGGGGTTGCTTTCACACAAGTCAAATTTGGCTAGGGTGACCAGACAGCAAGTATAAAAAATCGGGATGCGGGTGGGGGGTAATAAGTGCCTATATAAGAAAAAGCCCCCAAAATCAGGACTGTCCCTATAAAATCGGGACATCTGGTCACCCTAAATTTGGCACATGTCAGAGTTGTATTGAACCCAGGGGGAAAAAAAAACTCTGAATCTGATCAGAGGGCTCATGTTCACCTGCATGTATAGCCACCAGAGCAAACAGGTCCTCCAGTGATCGATCCTGTTCCATTGTTTACTTGATTAAAAACTACACATACACACACCAGAAAGACAAGAAACTTAATAAAATACAAACATCTGAGAGCTCAACTAATCTAAGGGGGGCAGCACTTCAAAGAGGCAATGACGACATGTTGCACAGAATACCTGTGGAAGACTTGATGGCTAAGAATGAAGTTTATCATTCAATATTCCTTTCTGTCTACTTGAGTAAAACTAATCTTAAAACAAAACCATCTAGTGACACTGCAACAATACAGTCGCCTTATGGCATAGCATTTTATCAGTTGATTGAAGAGAGAGAAAACAAGCTTATGTACAAGAAAGCTCTTCTCCTGACCAAGCAACTACAAAGATATAAAGCTGCACTTCCCTCAGAAGTAGTAACTGCAAGCAGGAGCAAATTACAGGCAAGATTGCAGAACTATAGTATTTTTATAATTTTATTCCACAAACAGCATGGACAAGGCAACTTTGATTGTTCTATGCAGCACAACATTACTAGCGGCTTGGTCAGCAGGAACTTAAGTCATCCAAATGTTTTGTGGATGCTCTTCTGGCAAGTGAGCTCGATGAACAGCTTTCAAAGGAAGAAGTGATTTTGTATAATGTCACTTCAAACCGTCTGAAATAGTCACAATGAATGTGTCTCAATATTAACAAAAGCCAGGTGATTGTAGTTTACAGAGGTCAGCTACTTTTCTTCTGCAGTCTTTTGGTTGATAGAGAGGCATATATGAGTATCATCCTTCAGAAGCCCTTCAAAGAAGGTGCCTTTCAATTATGGAGTACACAGTATTGAACGGTTCCAAAATTATCACCACTGACCACAAGTCTTGCTGCACAGCTATACCATGAATTTGGGTCTCACAAGTTAATTGACACACACTACACCTTCATGGATTCTGCATCAGTTCATCATTAGTTCTGCAAAATCTGAAGTGGAAAGATTCCAAATACAATGGTACCACTTCATGCTGGTGGAAATCTCATCCATGAAGGAGATTATATAGACATCAACATAGAGACCATTGATTGAAAGAATACCTTCCATTCAATGGCTCGAACAGTATATTGAGAACAGTCTGCAGATATTTCCTGTGATGCTGAATTATCACTGAAGCATGGGAAAGAAAAGTCACTTACTCACCCTCAGATTGCCTGAGGAATGTCTACACTTACCGTGGATTGACGCTGTGGGGGTCGATTTTAGCGGGTCTAGTGAATACCCGCTAAATCAACTCTCCCGTCGACTCTGGTACTCCACTGAAACAAGAAGAGTAAGGTAAGTCGATGGGAGAGTAAACACCATAATAAGTCAACCTAAGCTACGTCAACTCCAGCTATGTTATTCACAAAGCTGGAGTTGTGTAACTTAGGTCAACTCAACCTCACTGTGTAGACCTGCCCTGAGTTTCTTATGTAGTGGGTCAGCATTTGAAAAACCTAGAACACGTCCAGAACTGACTCACCATGAAAAATAAACTTGTCACCTTCAAATGAACACTGTTTAAGATCTCTCCTGGTGTCTTAAGACTGCTATCTCTGGATGTCCTACAAATACCAAATGATGTTGATATTGTTCATATGCAGACCATTCCATTTTGAACTGGTTTCAACCACAAGCGTGCAACAAGAGCACTGGCACAGCACTTACATATGCATGCATTGTGGATGTCAAACCAGCAGACATGGTCCCAGTCTATACTTCTGTGCTGAAACGTCAAACGCTTTAGGGCTGCAGCATGCCATTCAGAGCTGCAGGCTGTTGCTGAGCAAATGAAATGGATTCTCCCAAATGAACTTGATACTAATGTCATTTGCCTGGGGGGTTTTCACACCCTCTGCTATTTTATTGCAGGTACTGGGAAATTTTGGGGAGATGCAGGATTCCTGGACCTTCTCATTGATTCCAATGTGTATGCAGTTTGTGCTGCAGAACAAATGCTTGCTGGTAAGCAATTCAACCATGCTCTATATGGCTTGACTAGCACTTGTGGCCCTGAGTGCTCTAAAACTTTATTCATTTGTTAAATAGTGCAAGCAGGGAGGAAGTACTCACATAGTTCCAGCATCTGTCTGGCAAATGTTGGCTGATACTCAAAAGGTGTCTGAGTCTGAAGACACCAAGGTCTTACACCATGTCATTAAATAGCTTGATAATGCTATAACTCAACATATGCTACCACTACTGGAGGAATTTCAGACATGGGAATGGTGCCCCATTGCCTACATTCAAGTTTTGGGATGATTTTCTCCAGGTTATGCAGTTACTACTTCTAAATGTCCATGCAAAGTGAGAGCATGATTGGAAACCATCAGTACTAGAACTAGGCAGGCTTGGGGGGCCTGCCACAACCCATGGCTTGAAGTGGTTGCCATCATATACAGGGTTTACAGTTTGGTTCAATGACTCTCAGCATCCCCACTATATAAATTGTTTCAGTGCCCCTGCTGGAAACTTCACCTACACGTACAACAAGCCATGCTTCCATACTTTGCTGAAACAGGCACAGCTATGCCAGGGAGATACCAATCTACATTCTCGTTACGGTAATTCTCCCTAAAGAAATACACCATGTCTTTGAATCTGAGGATTTTACTGTGTGCCAGACTCCTGGTGGAATTTAGAGTGACATGGGGAAGAGAGAAAACTGTTAGAAACTTAAAGGACAGTCGCGGGGTTGTAGGATTGACCAGGAAAAAAACTGCTCTTGGTGAGATGGACCTTCACAAGACATGTCCTGAGTGAATATGCGAAAGCTATGAGAGAAGGAAGTGGCCTAATAAGAAGCAGTGAAGAGAAAGTCCACAAATAACTTGCCTCTGCACTGAAGAGGGATGAAGACTATGTTACAGCTCTTACCAACCATGTCATCAACAATATGACAAACCCATTTGACCCTGGATCACATCAGAGGTGCTTATCAACATAGCTACTAGACTGCATGTAAATCAGATGTACAAGAGTCTCTACAGAAAACAGCAGATGGTGAATAACAGATGGAGAGATTTGGGAGAAGTGCACTTGATTCTGATGGTGCATGTAGCTTCGTCTGCCTAGCCAAGATATCTGGCATCAAAACATGGCCTCAAAGAGCCAATTTAAATCTGGCAAAGAGGGGCAATCATAGCAGCTGTAAGTTGATTGTTTTCCACAAAGCCCTGTTCTTAGCAAGATGCAGAGATGATGTTTCAGTGGAAACTGTTTTTAGTCACCCAATAGAACCTGTGCCTATGTCCCTCCTCCTTGCCAATAGAATAATGAGAAGAACAGAAAGCTGAATTAGGGCATCAGCTGGAAGCTCAAGCTGAAAGCATCCATGAGCTAAGAGCATGCAACAAAGCAATCATCTTGTACATCAGAGATGCCATGTCTGTGACACACACTCTCTCTCTCTCAATGGCTGGAGACAAATTCCACACATACAATTAACTGGCTGCTGAGTACTTGAGGTGGTTCCTAAAAGGATCTGACAAAGCTAATTCTGTAAGCAAAGTCTTTGACAGATGTGACAACAATAACGCTGTGAAAACGGCAGAAAGACAGCACCAGACAGGATCTAAGGTGGGATGCAGGAAATACCAGGTGATTGGTGGACACCCTGTACCTCCATGGAAAAAGTTTCTAAACATGGTATTCACTCATAAAATTCCTCTGTGAAAACATGGTTCAAAATGCACTTGAGAACGTAGGAGCACGCCTAACACAAACACTCGTTGCTGGTGTCTTTTCCAGTGGTGAAGTAACAAAGTCCATCACCAGTAGAAGTGTTGAAGCCCAAGACTTGTACAGTACTCAAGAGGAAGCTTCTGCATACTATATGTATGCTTCTGCATACTATATGTGCCAACATGTTGGCACATGTGGGTCTCGGTGTCAAAGGATCCATAGTAATTAGATCACCTGATACATTTTATTTTGGCCCTTGCTGTACACTACCTTCTAAAAATGGAACACAGAGATAACATGTGGGTTGAAATAGGCACCATTACCAGCACAACTGACAAGTGGTGTTTCACACCGTGTGCAATTTGTGATACTTACACCTGACTTCTGCAACATACTTAACAGGATGTGCTATCATGCCTATTTGTGTTGGGGGGGGGGGGGGTGGAATCTGTTTTCAATATTGTTAAAACAAAGGGAGCTTCAGAGTTCATGCTGAACCTTCTATTGACTTCAGTGGTTCAGGCCATTAGCTAGTCAAGGTGGGAAATGGATCCAGGACTCAGAAATCCCACATCTAACCACTATCTCACACTCCCACCTTTTATATTTTTATATGAATTAAAGGATTTCTCTGGGCAAATAACAAATTTATAGTTTATAAAAGATTCACTCTTTTAAAGAATTATATATATGGGAAATTACTTACAAACCACAACATTTAAATTATGTTTTGTTACATTTAGTTTGACATGAATAATATGAAATTAAGGCTAGCATTCTATGCTTTACTAGTGCTGCTCTGCCTCTTTATTCCACTGTATGATCGGGTAGCTTATCATTTTGTGAGCTCCTGCAATTCACTCAGCCATAAATTTGCAAGTTATTGCATTGGGTTTTATGGTTACTAGAAGTTGCACAAAAAAGAGCCAGGCATATGGTTCTTTGAACAGTTTTATGTAACATTGTTTTTAAAATTTATGGATTCAGTGTATTTTATTCTAAACATTTTCCCAAAAACATTTCTTCATGGTGTAGAAATATTTTAATTCCAGTGCAGCCTCAGACTATTACTGAAATCATCAATTAATACACCAAAAGATCTCTCTTGTCGTGCCCATCATGATACACATCCCAGAGAACTTTACACAGGCATAAAATTAGCAGCCTCACTAATTATGAATAAGTCATGTAAAATAAATGAGTCTTTAGTGTTTTACAAAATGAAACCACATCATAGTCATAAAGCACAACTTCCAGAAATTCCCTAGCAAAATTCCATAGCAGAAAGTGCTGGGGCTGGAAGCCTTGCACCATTAAATGGGCATGTATTGTATGGCTGCTTCTCTGGAATTCTGGGTGCAACTGAGATCAAAGGGCAAGAGGAGATCAGATTCCACAGTTCCCCTTCCTCTCCCCCCCCCCCCCCCGCCCAGCACACTGAGGTCCCAATTTAGCACTTCAACACATGCTTAAAGTTAAGCATATGAATAGTTCCAATGAAATTATGTGCTTTGCGGGATTGGGGCCTGACTGAAGATATGGATGAGAGATGTGATTGAAATGCCAGGTATAAGAAACAGACCTCCTGCTAGCAGTAAAAATCCTACCTGAATTGTTTGTGCAACAATCTGATTGAATTATTGCAATACCCTATTTTGGAAACATCAACTATCAAGGGGAGAAATCCCCACTTTAATATTAGATGATTGAGACAGTAAAGAGTGCAAACATTTTATGGATGCCAAAACTACAGACGTTCTATGTTGTTTGAAGGGCAGAGTTGGCTGTAACATGTTTCAAACAACATTTCCAAAGGTAATGTTGTTGGTACTAGTTTGGATGTCACATGGGTAGGAAATAACTAATAATAATTACAAATATCTATATTTGGTTCATATTACAATATCCCTCTGAAGCATTTTGTTTCAGAAAATATAGAGCTATCCAGCTCTGGATTTCTATCAGATAGGACACACTGTTGCAAATGCCCATTATGTCAACAGCATAACAGAAGAAATCCATTCTGTGCTGCCAACAGATTATAAACATGGGTATTGTATAAATCATACCCTTAAATAACTCACTAGTGGATCCCAGTCTGGCCAAACAGATCTATATTAGCAAGCAGTACCTAAAAGCCTCATCAGTATAAAATGAAACGTACAAAGCCAAGAATATAAGTAATGAAAAGAACCTATTACTGGCCTGCTTCAAGAGATTGTTCAGACCTCCAGCAAGACCAACTTGATACACTGATGGCTGAACTACAGCTTATTGTACAGGTTATGCTGATAAATGCGATGAGAGCAAAGCTGCAGACAATGACGCAGAGTGATCCACAGAGATGCTATCATTTAATTGCTTCAACCAGTTGCTCCACGAAACACTTTGGAAAGGATGCTGTGGAGATCATTTTTAAGTCAAGTTAGTGCTTTGTGAAAGATGTCAGTTTGACAGCCCTGGAAAGCAAAGGTGAAATCCTGGCCCAACTGAAGTTTGTGGCAAAATTCACATTGACTTTAACTGGGCCAGGATTTCAGCCTTGAAGTTCTGTCTCCACAGAACAGATACAATAAGAGCAATGGAAATGCATGCTTCATTGCACCATCCCCCATCAACGTGCCTCAGCGCTGCACAGAAGGGACTATTTTAGGGAAGAGAAGGTCATTCAGTTTCCATGGCCTTGACCTCTCTGCTGTAATTGCTAATTAATGCTAATTGTAGAACTGTAGTACTTTTTATTATAAGGAAACAAGTTCACCAGAAATTGGACTAAGACCACTAGTTCATTTCACATAGACCACTAAACGCCTCCAGTTAATAATGTCTTTTGGTTGCTACTACAGTAGGCTGGTGTTGAACCGATAACTTACAGCTGAAAGTATCCAATAAGAAAACCTCTGAGCTGACTCTAAGAAGCTGTCATACCCAGCTTTTACATCTCTAAGGAGTGAAAAACTAAATCCAGATTTGAAGCTTCGGTCTGTATTCTGCTTTGCCACATGGCAACTGAGCCACAGACTAGCCCAGAGTACTCTAATTATAAAAACATTTAATATCTAAAACACGTGAACTGATTTTTAATGTAAAATGCACCTGACAGCATCATTTGTAATACTTTACTAAAAGTTACTGTTGTTTAAAAAGAGCTACTACAATACTGTGACATGTTTTACTGATCCATGAAACTAATGTATTCCACACATTCACTTTATTCTCATTTGCAAATATGAGGGGGGGGAAAGACCATGCTTTAAAGCTTCTGAGACAGAGTTAAATTCTGCAGAATTTGCCAAGATGTTCTGCAGATTTTTGCTGGTGTTGCATATGAACTGTTGAAGCAAAAAAATTTCAACAGTTTAGTGGAAAATCAATTATAAATTATATGAGGTACCTCTACAGTTTTCCACAGAAATGGGATCTTATCCATTCATTTTCTGTAAAACAAAATGGCATCGTTCCCTAAAAGTTTTTTCAATTTTTTTCCCTCAATTTTTTCACTGGACTCAATCATATCCTTGTTTCATTGGGTTTGGGACACCCTTTTATGAGACACTTTTATTTGTTTTTCATGTGATGAAGTATTTTCCCCAATTTATTTCAGTGGTAATGCCGTAAGTAAGGTCCATTCAATCATTTTACTCTGGTCTTTTTGAGACTGGGTTAACCTCTACAGTGAATATCACATGGAGATTCTTCATGTCTGGAGAGCTCAACTTATTTGAATATTCATTCACAAAGGAAAACAAATCAGAATCCATTCAGTTTCTTTATCACAGTGAATGCCAGAATACCTGCAATGGAAGCCAGTGCCTTCAAAACAAGCAAATGATAACTTATTCTTATTTGGAATGTACCACTAAAAGAGGACCCAAGTCACCAAAGAGACAAGAAAAATAGCACTAACACAAATTATTCTGATGCTCCTTCTCTGCCAGAAAAGAATGCATCAAACCAAGTAATCTGGGCATCAGGTAGATATAAATATTCACCTTTTAATTAATGTTGACTTACTTTTAAGTGAAGCCTTCTGAAATTCAATATAAAATAAGATGCAATTATACATTCAAGGCTCGTACAGAGGGGACTAATGATCCACAAATGGAATACTCTGGTTCCTCCAGTCTATAATTACTTGTGCTTATCTTCATGGAGCCAATCCTGGAGTCATTACTCAGGCAACATTCCATTTGACTTCAATGAGAGTTTTGCCTCACAAAGGACTGTAGTACTCCTGCCAGGAAAAGAAAAATAATCACCCACCAAAACTCATGAGCCCAATAAACTTCCAGAAGACCTTATGCAAGAATGCTACCCAATCACAGGATCAAGTTTCCAAAGAGTATTGTCTGCTAAAATATATATATTTAGATTTTGGTCATACAAATTTCATACATACAAAAAGATGACCACAAAAAGCTCTAGGTACAGTTAACATACACCAACATAGGACAACTTAAAAAAAAACAAAACAAAGCAGAAGTATTACTTCCTCACACGCTACCAGACAAAAGTTGGAGCCCAATTCAGCAAAGGGCTTAAGTAAATATTTAACTTTAAGGACACACTTACATGCTTTGCTGAATTGGGACCATTATCAGTCATGTGACCAACACAGCTTAAAACCATCCGCAGACAAATTCCCTTCAATTCCCTCCACCCCCGCACCAATGCCCACTCAAATAGATGGGCTATACAGAAGGTCAACAAATTGACACATTGGCTCCTAAAGGCTACCTAACAAACTATAGCTCAAGGTACACTTGTATCCTGTGCCATTGGCATGAAAGAATTGGCAAAGAACCTCCTCTTTCACAGTAGCAGATGCAAAAGTTTCCCTCAAGAACTGTCTGCCTTCACTCATTCTCAGATGCTAGCACCAACTGATGCAAGGAATTCTCAATATACTTTGCAGAAAAGATTGACCAGATCCAGAAGGAGTTCTCCAGATCCTAGGAAAATAAGACTTCACACAAGGCAATGGATGCGACAGTCTCTTCACAGAATGTGGCCTCGTCATACAACTGGAAGTCCTTGAAGCACGGAAGGCAGTATGAGAGCCTCCACACTCAACTCATACCCATGCATTCACAATACCAAACAACTTGGGTTGTATATGACTCTGAGGATTCATTCACTGCACTTGTTCCCTGCCAATACAAGATCCTAGTCAAGATTCTGGCCTTAAGCTTCAAAGCTGTCAGTGGCTTGGACACTGGCACTCTGCGTCTGCCTCTCTCCAGCAATGCTCCAAGACTCCTGTCTTCATCCAGGGCTATGTAGTCGATTGTACCCAGGGGAAAGCTTCCACAGGCTGGGAGCTGGGAAATCCCAGAAGCAGACACAAAAGCTGTGGAAAGCCTGTTCCAGAAAACAGGTTAACAATGCATCTTACCGCCTCAGAATAAAAGAGAAAACAATGCTTTTGATGTAGACTTCTCACAATAACCCACAAGACTGCCCAGGAAAACATTTCCCTCATGATAAGAAATAACCGCAACATTAAAGCCCTTCAACAGAAACTTCCTTATACAGCCCAATCACTTATTACAGCGGGAGGAGGCTATGGGTATGTCTACACTACGGAATAAGGTCGAATTTATAGAAGTCGGTTTTTAAGAAATCGGTTTTATATATTCGAGTGTGTGTGTCCTCACAGAAAATGCTCTAAGGGCATTAAGTGCATTAACTCGGCAGAGTGCTTCCACAGTACCGAGGCTAGAGTTGACTTCCGGAGCATTGCACTGTGGGTAGCTATCCCACAGTTCCCGCAGTCTCTGCTGCCCATTGGAATTCTGGGTTGAGATCCCAATGCCTGATGGGGCTAAAACATTGTCGCGGGTGGTTCTGGGTACATATCGTCAGGCCCCCGTTCCCTCCCTCCCTCCGTGAAAACAAGGGCAGACAATCGTTTCACGCCTTTTTTCCTGAGTTACCTGTGCAGACGCCATACCATGGCAAGCATGGAGCCCGCTCAGGTAACCGTCACCCTATGTCTCCTGGGTGCTGGCAGACGCGGTACGGCTTTGCTACACAGTAGCAGCAACCCATTGCCTTCTGGCAGCAGACGGTGCAGTAAGACTGTTAGTCGTCCTCGTCATGTCCGAGGTACTCCTGGCCACGTTGGCTGGGAGCGCCTGGGCAGACATGGGCGCAGGGACTAAATTTGGAGTGACTTGACCAGGTCATTCTCTTTAGTCCTGCAGTCAGTCCTATTGAACCATCTTATGGTGAGCAGGCAGGCGATACGGATTGCTAGCAGTCATATTGTACCATCTTCTGCCGAGCAGCCATGAGATGTGGATGGCATGCAGTCCTTCTGCACCGTCTGCTGCCAGCCAAAGATGTAAAAGATAGATGGAGTGGATCAAAACAAGAAATAGACCAGATTTGTTTTGTACTCATTTGCTTCCCCCCCACCCCTGTCTAGGGGACTCATTCCTCTAGGTCACACTGCAGTCACTCACAGAGAAGGTGCAGCGAGGTAAATCTAGCCATGTATCAATCAGAGGCCAGGCTAACCTCCTTGTTCCAATAAGAACAATAACTTAGGTGCACCATTTCTTATTGGAACCCTCCGTGAAGTCCTGCCTGAAATACTCCTTGATGTAAAGACACCCCCTTTGTTGATTTTAGCTCCCTGAAGCCAACCCTGTAAGCCGTGTCGTCAGTCGCCCCTCCCTCCATCAGAGCAACGGCAGACAATCGTTCCACGCCTTTTTTCTCTGCGGACGCCATACCAAGGCAAGCATGGAGGCCGCTCAGCTCACTTTGGCAGTTAGGAGCACGTTAAACACCACACGCATTATCCAGCAGTATATGCAGCACCGGAGCCTGGCAAAGCGATACCGGGCGAGGAGGCGACGTCAGCGCGGTCACGTGAGTGATCAGGACATGGACACAGATTTCTCTGAAAGCATGGGCCCTGCCAATGCATGCATCATGGTGCTAATGGGGCAGGTTCATGCTGTGGAACGCCGATTATGGGCTCAGGAAACAAGCACAGACTGGTGGGACCACATAGTGTTGCAGGTCTGGGATGATTCCCAGTGGCTGCAAAACTTTCGCTTGCGTAAGGGCACTGTCATGGAACTTTGTGACTTGCTTTCCCCTGCCCTGAAGCGCATGAATACCAATATGAGAGCAGCCCTCACAGTTGAGAAGCGAGTGGCGATAGCCCTGTGGAAGCTTGCAACGCCAGACAGCTACCGGTCAGTTGGGAATCAATTTGGAGTGGGCAAATCTACTGTGGGGGCTGCTGTGATGCAAGTAGCCCACGCAATCAAAGATCTGCTGATATCAAGGGTAGTGACCCTGGGAAATGTGCAGGTCATAGAGGATGGCTTTGCTGCAATGGGATTCCCTAACTGTGGTGGGGCCATAGACGGAACCCATATCCCTATCTTGGCACCGGAGCACCAAGCCACCGAGTACATAAACCGCAAGGGGTACTTTTCGATAGTGCTGCAAGCTCTGGTGGATCACAAAGGACGTTTCACCAACATCAACGTGGGATGGCCGGGAAAGGTACATGACGCTCGCATCTTCAGGAACTCTGGTCTGTTTCAAAAGCTGCAGGAAGGGACTTTATTCCCAGACCAGAAAATAACTGTTGGGGATGTTGAAATGCCTATATGTATCCTTAGGGACCCAGCCTACCCCTTAATGCCATGGCTTATGAAGCCGTACACAGGCAGCCTGGACAGTAGTCAGGAGCTGTTCAACTACAGGCTGAGCAAGTGCAGAATGGTGGTAGAATGTGCATTTGGACGTTTAAAGGCGCGCTGGCGCAGTTTACTGACTCGCTTAGACCTCAGCGAAACCAATATTCCCACTGTTATTACTGCTTGCTGAGTGCTCCACAATATCTGTGAGAGTAAGGGGGAGACGTTTATGGCGGGGTGGGAGGTTGAGGCAAATCGCCTGGCTGCTGGTTACGCGCAGCCAGACACCAGGGCGGTTAGAAGAGCACAGGAGGGCGCGGTACGCATCAGAGAAGCTTTGAAAACCAGTTTCATGACTGGCCAGGCTACGGTGTGAAAGTTCTGTTTGTTTCTCCTTGATGAAACCCCCCGCCCCTTGGTTCACTCTACTTCCCTGTAAGCTAACCACCCGCCCCTCCTCCCGTCAATCACCACTTGCAGAGGCAATAAAGTCATTGTTGCTTCACATTCATGCATTCTTTATTCATTCATCACACAAATAGGGAGATGACTACCAAGGTAGCCCAGGAGGGGTGGTGGAGGAGGGAAGGAAAATGCCACATAGCACTTTAAGCACAGCACTTTAAAAATTTACAACTTTAAAATTTATTGAATGACAGCCTTCTTGTTTTTGGGCAATCCTCTGTGGTGGGGTGGCTGGTTGGCCGGAGGCCCCCCCACCGCGTTCTTGGGCATCTGGGTGTGGAGGCTATGGAACTTGGGAAGGAGGGCGGTTGGTTACTCAGGGGCTGCAGTGGCAGTCTGTGCTCCAGCTGCCTTTGCTGCAGCTCAATCATACACTGGAGCATACTGGTTTGGTCCGCCAGCAGCCTCAGCATTGAATCCTGTCTCCTCTCATCATGCTGCCGCCACATTTGAGCTTCAGCCCTCTCTTCAGCCCGCCACCTCTCCTCCCGGTCATTTTGTGCTTTCCTGCACTCTGACATTATTTGCCTCCACGCATTCGTCTGTGCTCTGTCAGTGTGGGAGGACAGCATGAGCTTGGAGAACATTTCATCGCGAGTGCGGTTTTTTTTCTTTCTAAGCTTCACTAGCCTCTGGGAAGGAGAAGATCCTGTGATCATTGAAACACATGCAGCTGGTGGAGAAAAAAAAAAGGGACAGCGGTATTTAAAAAGACACATTTTATAAAACAGTGGCTACACTCTTTCAGGGTAATCCTTGCTGTTAACATTACATACATAGCACATGTGCTTTCGTTACAAGGTCGCATTTTGCCTCCCCCCTCCGCGTGGCTAACCCCTCAACCCTCCCCCCTCCCTGTGGCTAACAGCAGGGAACATTTCTGTTTAACCACAGGCAAACAGCCCAGCAGGAATGGGCTCCTCTGAGTGTCCCCTGAAGAAAAGCACTCTATTTCAACCAGGTGACCATGAATTATATCTCACTCTCCTGAGGATAACACAGAGAGATAAAGAACGGATGTTGTTTGAATGCCAGCAAACATACACTGCAATGCTTTGTTCTACAGTGATTCCCGAGTATGTGTTACTGGCCTGGAGTGGTAAAAAGTGTCCTACCATTGAGGACACAATAAGGCTGCCCTCCCCAGAAACCTTTTGCAAAGGCTTTAGGAGTACATCTAGGACAACCGCGAATGCCAGGGCAAAGTAATCCTTTCACATGCTTGCTTTTAAACCATGTATAGTATTTTAAAAGGTACACTCACCAGAGGTCCCTTCTCCGCCTGCTGGGTCCAGGAGGCAGCCTTGGGTGGGTTCGGGGGGTACTGGCTCCAGGTCCAGGGTGAGAAACAGTTCCTGGCTGTCGGGAAAACCGGTTTCTCCGCTTGCTTGCTGTGAGCTATCTACAACCTCCTCCTCATCATCATCTTCTTCGTCCCCAAAACCTGCTTCCGTATTGCCTCCATCTCCATTGAAGGAGTCAAACAACATGGCTGGGGTAGTGGTGGCTGAACCCCCTAAAATGGCATGCAGCTCATCATAGAAGCGGCATGTTTGGGGCTCTGACCCGGAGCGGCCGTTCGCCTCTCTGGTTTTCTGGTAGGCTTGCCTCAGCTCCTTCAGTTTCACGCGGCACTGCTTCGGGTCCCTGTTATGGCCTCTGTCCTTCATGCCCTGGGAGATTTTGACAAAGGTTTTGGCATTTCGAAAACTGGAACGGAGTTCTGATAGCATGGATTCCTCTCCCCAAACAGCGATCAGATCCCGTACCTCCCGTTCGGTCCATGCTGGAGCTCTTTTGCGATTCTGGGACTCCATCATGGTCACCTGTGCTGATGAGCTCTGCATGGTCACCTGCAGCTTGCCACGCTGGCCAAACAGGAAATGAGATTTAAAAGTTCGCGGTTCTTTTCCTGTCTACCTGGCCAGTGCATCTGAGTTGAGAATGCTGTCCAGAGCGGTCACAATGGAGCACTCTGGGATAGCTCCCGGAGGCCAATACCATCGAATTGTGTCCACAGTACCCCAAATTCGAGCCGGCAAGGTCGATTTAAGCGCTAATCCACTTGTCAGGGGTGGAGTAAGGAAATCGATTTTAAGAGCCCTTTAAGTCGAAATAAAGGGCTTCATCATGTGGACGGGTGCAGGTTTACATCGATTTAACGCTGCTAAATTCGACCTAAAGTCCTAGTGTAGACCAGGGCTATGTATGTGTTAAGAGTACAATACTTATGACTGATTGTCACTTATTGTAATTTTGTTGGCACCCAGAAAGCACGGGTGATGAATATAGTAGAAATAGGTAGAACAAATAGATTATGCAGACTGGGTCACAGTAAAGTAACTCCTGAAATTAAGAGCAGCAGCAAACGGATTTGCCCTTATCTTGCTGAGGAAAAAGCAGAGAAAGAACAATAACAGCCCTTCCATTACGTGGAGGGAGGATTGAAGCAGAACTGTGCTTTGAATTGTATTAATCAGGGAAGAGGGGAAAGAGAGCGTTGGCATTGCATGTCTTTTATTTCAAATCCAGAATGCAAATTTAAATGCAAAACAAAGCAAGGCAAATGAAACCAACCTACTTTTTGCCTGGCTCCATCCAATTGATCTGTTCTCTCCCCCACCCCTAAATTGGTCCAGATTCCCTTGAAATTTGGCCTATGTTCAGCCAATAGTCCTGAAACTCAGCTTAATCTAAATGTTATATGGATTTTATTATAAAAATGTCTTAACCATTCTAATTCCAGATTTTAAGTTTGTTCATTTCAAAGCATTAGGAGGGTTCTCTAAGATTCTGTTGTGTTCATGAGTTTGTTACTTTTTCATACTGGGATGAAAATTAATAGATACATTTACAAAATAAGATTATAAACAGGTCCCAGTTGACGTATGTACACAGCACGCTGCACGTGTAGCTATAGCTGTAGGAAGAGTTATAGCATAACCTCTCTGTGGCCTCAATTCATCAAGGCATTCTGGTATAAGCTTGACTTTAAGCACAGGAGCAATCCCATTGGCTTCCACTGACTTCAGTAGGACTACTCAATCATGTATTTAAAGTTAAGCATTTTGCTGAAAAGTGGATTCAAAGCTCAAACGCTTCATTATATTATTTTCATAAAAATCTTTGAAATTCTGTTAGGATATTATTATTATTATATATAGTACTATTAATAACCAATACCCACAGTTACTCTTTCCCAGTTTCCATGTCTGTCCAATGCACAAGCATTTTTAAAACCTGGAAAATATGTTCATTACGCTTGCTGGAAAAATGCTCTGGTTCGATGCTAGGCAACAGCCTATGTGGTTTCCTTTGGTATCTTTATTTAATCATTGCCATTGGCAGATCACTAGTTCTCTACCATCCAAACTGGGTCATTAATTTGTGAAAGGTCAACTGCAAAGTAAAAATCTTCAACTGAGTCAAGCACCATTCAGTGATCACATTTCATAAAATTTGTGAGGCGTATTCAGCACAGAAATAAGTTCTAATTAATCTTCGTTACATTTTTTTTCCCTGAATTAAGTCCTCTTCCTATTTCCGGTTAACTAAGGATACCTCCGAATGCTTCACTCAATATGCCAAAGACCATGCACTGCATGGGGGTGATGACTGGTACTGGTGATGTCACATTCAAGATAATCTTCAGTGAAACTGTAAGTTCCCCAAAAAAATGCTATGGGAGAAAAATAGAATTTTAATAATTTTAGACAAGTGGGAGTTTCCCTGCAATATACTCATCAACTTTAATCTGCAGAGTTTACAATGTTTCAGAGAGTGCAGGGAACATACAGAGCCAGATCTGTGTGAGTTAAGTCTTTATTTTTGACTTGCCCAAACCCAGACCTGTATATACCAAGAACATGCTAGTCTCTGGTTGGAAAATAAGGCTTACCACAAACAAATTGTAGAAATTTTGAAACAACATCCTTAGATGAGTTAGAACATTCTTCAGTGTAATATCTAGCTACCATTTGCTACCACTGTAAATCTTCAAACTATCTTCACCCAATTTTGGAATACACTGAAGACCACGAAATTTTTGTACAAAGGCTAGAGGATCTGGCCCTGCCATTTTTATTTTCAAAACTTATAAACAAGTTGGTTTTTCAAAAGATTAATGAACAACAAGACATGGTATTTGTCTAGTGTTGCATTAGGTTAACAAGGCTTATATTTATTGATGTGTGAAAGACATCTTTTTTCCATTTGTATGCCACTGATAGTTTGATTGATTGATTGTCCAAAGCTTACAAAAAAAGTATTTTCCCTCTACATTCAAAAGGACAGGATTCCAGGACATCTTTGTGTTAGATCAGATACTTGGCACAATGCAAGTTACCTCAAGTGATACTCTATAAACTGTTTTTATAAGTACTTTCCTCACTTATGTGGAAGTGAACAGTACATAATATCAATTCTCCAAAATACCCCATCTTTCCAAGAACAAATCAAGCAGAGATAAAATTTAAGGATTGGCTTCTAGTGTTTACTTATACAACAGGACCAAATTCTACTCTCAAGCTGGTGCAATCACTTTCTCTTCAGTGGGGTTTTATTGGTGAAATTGGGAGAAGAATTTGGCCCTGTTACATTACGTTCTATAACCAGTGTGGGAGGATCATAAAATGAATATTTTAATAACTTTAAAAATCACGAAAGTCCCAAAGCAAACATTATTTGCATTTAATCAGTTTTTTAACAGTGTTGTAAAGCTTTTCACTCATCTGCCAGGTATCTATTCCCAAATACCAAGACCTGCTGTTCTAACAAATCCTAATAAAATGTGAAATAAGCCCTCTCCATAAAATATTTAATAAATCTATAAAAGAAGAATAGCACATAATGAGCAACCCTATAAAATCTATGGACAGGCTTTAGTCATTAGATTTCATTAGTTCCTGGCTTAACCAAACCAAACAGATAATAAAGCCATTCTTCTAACAGTATCTATTGCATGTGATTTTTAAAAAATCAAGTTTCAAAGATGGGGAGGGGGAAATCCTGTCAGGATGATACACCAATGGAATTTTGTTGGCATTTTTATTATATTGAAAAAAAATAAATCACCCCTGTCACTCTGGCAAAGTTACCCTGATATGAACATATGTCAGTCCTAACTGGAACCTCTTAAATGTCACTATTTGATTAAAGAGAGAAGTAGAACTGCTTGGTATTGTGGTTATTAGGAGAAGTGCACTATTAAAACTATTAACAATTGTACGGAAGACCATTCATACGGAGATAAGGATCACTAACAATGTGTCACATGATAGGACTTTTCTTGAAAGAATAATCTGGGAATATTTGTTTTTCAGGTCAAATCATATTTGCCTTAGTCACAGCAAAGGAAGTAAAAGGATAAATGTTCCATTATCCTCCGTGATGCTACATGCATAAGTCAGGCAAGATTTGGTCCTGTAAATCTAAATGATATACTTCCCAAAGAAAGCCAAAGTACAGAAAATATACATCAAACAATAGTGAAGACTGTTCTCCATTTCAGAAGTCTAAGTTGGGAAGTGTGGACATTAGTGTGCCTCTCCACACAAACTTATGTTTTAATACAGTACGATCTGTGAGTTTCATATAAATACTTGTGTAACATACAAGAAAGGGCTGAGGGGGAAAAAATGAAATTCCTATGACTTGAAACTTAATAGATTGCAGTTGGTTGCTCCAAACTGTTTGTGGTTAAGAGCATTTATAAGTTTTAAAAGCACAGTATTAGACTATGAATAAGTCAGGATTTGGGGTTTGGGGGGTTTGTTTAGTTTTTTTTTTTCCTGCAGTGTAACTTTTCCAGGAAATGTCACCTTGAGCAAAAACTGTACATAAACCCAAATACCAGATGCTACATTTTTAAGTCCCTTTTGAGCGATTAGTTTTAAGTCAAAGTGTCTTGAAGGTTAAGGGCCCAATTTTCAGAGGTACTGAGCACCCATAATTCCATTCAAAGTCAATGGGGTCTGTGGATACTCAGCAGCTTTGAAAAATTAAGCATTAAAGTAATACTGTGGACATGTAGGAGCAAGCCCTGAAAGCTTTTTGCATGAAGATCACCCACTGATTCAAATGGTATTTCCACACGTGAAGAGTTTACAGGATTGGGCAATTGCTTTCTGCCACTTTTCTGCACCCAACTCCTAAGAGGAAGCTGGAACCTGGTTCAGCATCATGGCTGAGCCTTTAACAGAGCCTGTCTGTCAAACAGTCATAGACATTCCAAAAGAAGGGTTCCCCACCCCCTTCACTCCCAAGGGTTTATTTTCAGATAGTCAGCATAACAAACTCCAAGTCCAAGTCTTCAGCTCTTGGCTGTTTAGAACTCACAGCCCAAAAAGAGTTAGAACTCACAGCCCAAAAAGAATGAAAAACGAAAAGGACCCCTTATATTCTTGAAAGACCCCTATTAGTAGTGAAGAGTTGATCTCCTGAGAGGAGCAGCAGCAACCGTCGTTACCATGCTTTCTGCCTTATATAAACACTATCCATTTGGTGCAGCCTTTGAGCATCTGAGCACGTTCCTCCAGATTCAAGTGTCCCCCCCTCTCAGTTGGCCATCACTTCCTTTTACTAGCAATCAGTGGCAGGGAGAAACCAAACCAAGCCAGATCCTTCCTTGGCACAAGGTAAAGCACTCTCAAGGCTATTCTAGCTTTCACCAATATCAGTGTTTCGCCAGAGACTATTTTGCCAGCCAGGATTGCCAGAGCCCAGCATGCTGTCTGGCCACACCCTTATATGGGGAAAGAGGGGGAGGAGAGAAAGAGGGGCAGGTGACAACCAGCCAGCTATGCCAGTTTTATACCACTTAAAGATTCCCCTATACAACCTACACAAGCTTTCCATCCCCTTTGCACTGACTGGGCAGCACAAAGAGGACATAGAAAGGCCCAGGCCCAGGACCTTAGCATATGTAAAAGAAACAAGTATGTGGTGAAATATAAGAGATAAAGGTTAACCCTTTGTCTGCCAAATGCCCAGTATTCTCATTCACAACTAAAAACTTTAAGGGAAACAAGGCAATGTTAAAATTGCCTCCTCACAGATGACCTGCAAAGTAAAAGCAAGAAAGTCTGTGTCCCTTTTATTTCTTTATAAAGTCCTGGGAGGTTTCTTAGAGTGCTCTCTCCAGCCTTTCTTAATTGAAGAGGGAGTGAGGTATTGATTTAAAAAAAAAGTATTTTCTTCCAACTGTTTGTTAGACATTGAGTTAAAAAGGCATTCATGAAAACAAAGAGTAAAAGATGTAAACAGCCTGAATAAAAGTCACTTCCCTTTCTCAGTTAAAGCAAGTTCCTTGGTTCTGCTGCTGTGCCATAGTGCACCTCTGAGTCCCCCTGGTCATCCAGAGTCTGCCAAGAAAACAGGGTGGACAAGAGCTGAATTTCTAATGTGAAAAACCAAAATCTCCCACCCACTTTTTTTTTTTAAGTTAACATCATTTCTCAGGCCTTTTTGTATAACACAAAGAAGAAGGTGAAAAAAGGGTACAACAACATTTTTGTTCCTTTGCTGGTTACTTTAACATTTAGCCGGCTGAAAGGCCAACAAGTGGAGTGTGGTATTGACGTAAGAGGTATCATTCTAATTAACATGCCACATAGAACTTTTATGGGAGAACAGCAGCAGTGCAAACCAAATCAGTGCAGAATGGTTGCTGTCTGTTTAAAATATTTGGACAACAGGCTCACATTGTGAGCCTGCTTCCAGTTTCCAGTGGTATTAGGGCTTAAGCCAGTGTAAATCCAGTTGTCACAAAATAACAAGTTATGGTATATATTAAACCACAAAGAAATACTTTCAAAAGCATTAAGGGTATGATGTAAGCCCATAAAAGCTAGGAAATTCAGAGTTAGGACGGAAACTCTGTCCTTAACTCACCCCATTGTGTTGAGGTATTGTAGCATATACGAGCAGGGCTGTGTGAAACATGGTGGTTTTGGTTTACAAGGATTTGTGCAAAACTTGGGCCTTGTCTACACTAGAAAAGATTTGCTGATATAGCTATAGTGGAGCCTCTATTGGAGAAACAGGTTATACTTGTAAAATAGTTCCCTTGCCAGTACAGCTTATACCAGTCCCCTGAATGAAATAAGTTACACCAGCAAAAGAATATTTATGCCAGTACAGCTGCGTCTACAGTAGGGCTTTTGCCAGCATAGCTATGTTAGTTAAGGATGTGATGTTTTTCAACTCCTGCCCAATACAGCTATTCTGGCAAAACTTTTAAGTGTAGGCCTTGCTCTGTTCTCAATCCTACTCCCACTAAAGTCAATGGAAGAACCAATTGGGTTGGTTTGGGCCCCTTATCTTTGGTTTTGATTCACAAGCATTTGTATTCCCTAAGTTTAGGTTTTGCTATCATTTACACTAATGACTTTAACTGAGTTATTCTAGAATTACATTAGTGTAACAGAGAAGAATCTGACCCAATAAAGGGAATGAACCCCAGAGCTTAGTTGGAACCACAATTTCCCTTGGTTTAGATGCAGAATCATTAATTGGTGCATGCTCTCTCAAAACCGAGTCTATGATTCACTTAAGATTTCTGAACCTTTCAGAAAAACTGGCCTGGATTTTGAGGTTCCAATGAAACAGTGGATTTTTGAATGACTCCAGGTTTCTTATCAAAAGTGTTGCACAGCTTTCCATAAGACAGAGTAGAAAGTCACTGATGGCTCTGTGACTCCTTACAACAACTAAGTATAAGGAGCTGAATTAAAGATGGAGCAATAGCTGTCCACTTCTTGGGTTGAATTCAGAATTTTATTTTCAAAGGAAAAGCACAGAGATTTAGCAATATGACACTGTTTGATGTTAATAGGATTCACATGTTTTAAATCCCTCTGTACTGCTTTGGAAGTGTAGCAATTAGTATTATTTGAAAATACATTTGTAGGGCTTAATTCTCCTGCTTCTAAGGGAAACAGAGGACTTGTAAATACATATTACCTTTAAAAACAAACTTATCTGACAAATTTAAAATGCACTTTATATCTATATCATCTGTGATTAAGGTGAGGATCAGGAGGTAACTTAAATCTACCACAGTCCTCTCAACCTCAGAGGCGCTGCACTGAATCTCACCCTTAGGGCTGGTCTACACTAAAGCTGTAAGTCAACCTAAGTTATGCTACTTCAGTTACATAAATTACATAACTGAAGTTGACATAACTTAGGTTGACTTACAGCAGTGTCTACACTGCGCTATGTTGATGGGAGATGTTTTCCCACTGACTTACCTTATGCTTCTCAGGGAGGTGGAGTACAGAAGCCAACAGGAAAAATGTTCTCCCATCGATTTAGCGTGTCTTCACTAAATCGACACCACTGCATTGATCGCTGCAGTGCCAGTTTAGCTGTAAGTGTAGACATGCCCTTAATATGAAGTCCAGTCTTATTTGGACTGTAGAGCTGGGTCTAGTTTGCAAGGCTGCCAAAGCCTTCTTTTTCTCATTTTCATTTTGCATAAAGGATTGCATCAAGTTTAAAAAAAAACCCTAAATTGAAACAGCCAGGTTTTATTGTTTTCAGTTCAAAACATAAATTGACCCAGACTTGCTTTTCACAGCTCTGATATATGGATAAAACAGGGCAGTTGCAATATAATATGGGTCTGTGATATGGCTGGGAAAATTTGGCAGAAATCCCATGCTAAGTGAATCACCTGCATTTATGTCTACCTAACTAAGCCAGAACATTTTGAATCTGGTCAGAAAACACCATGTTGTGTGACAATTGTCATCACATTGTGTTGTCTTTTCAGAAGACTGCTAACTCAAGGATTCAAACATATTCCCAGTATGCTAGCAGGAACCAGACATGCCAAACCCGTGAAAAAAATACAGAAATTGGGCTTGTTTTTGGCTTAATTGGCTTGTGAGTTGCTTGTTGGTTAGTTTTTGGCTTGTAGGTTGTTTCTTGTTTGGCTTGTAGCTTCTTGCCTTTTTCTTTTTTTAATCGGCTCCTGGCAAGCGGGGGAGAGAGTCAGGGGTGCACAGCAGGGGGATCTAGTCACAGAGTGTTGGGGTTCTTAGGGATTGGCTTGTTTTGGCCTTGTTTTGAAATGGGATTAACTTGATTTTTGGCTTATTGTGAAAGTTGGGGTGCTTATTTACCGCATGAAAGTTGGCAACTGTGCCAGGAACATGGGTTCATTTTCACGTTCATCAAACTCTATTGTTAATACCCAGACTTGAATGGACTGCATTTGCCCCTCACTCCTATTCTATGTACTAAACACATTAGAACAAAAACAAATTAGTTAAGCACCCATTGGCTTCAACAGGGCTACTTACCTGTGAAGGTAAGTAGGAGTTGGCAACTGATAATCAATTTTCAAATATTAAAAGCTCAGCCATTTTAACTATAGTGAAGAAAAATGTTCACAAGTGAATTCTGTAAGTCAGCTGATTTAAGACTTCCTTACAATCTCTAAATGCAGTTGATGTTCCTTGAAATGATTGCAAATATTTTGAGAAAGTCATGACCCAATCTCGAGAAAAGTGAGTCCAAATGATTTTAGTCTTCAGTGAAATGCACATTTTTGCATCTCTTCAAAATAAGGCTGAGGGTGGGGGGAAGGTTTGGGATGAGTTTCACTTTGTTTCTTGGAATACTCAAAACTTACAGCAAAATGAACAGGGCAAGTTAACATAACCACATGACCCAAAACCAAAAGAAAGGTTTGAATGGAATGCTATTACAGATATTATGTATATCTGTCTAGCTAGGTACTTATATGGTCCCTATCACAACAGTATTTGAGCAATGTATTTAGTAAGATATTTTAGGCTTCATTCTCAGTAGTGAGACCATTACTGGAAGACTGTGTTCAGTTGTGTCCACACTTTTAAAAGGATAGTAAAATATTGGAAAGTGTTCAGAGAAGGGCTGCAAGAATGAGCCAAGGTCTGAAAAAAGTGAGAGATTAGAGATACTAAATATATGTAGTTTATCGAAGAGAAGATAAGGAGGTGACTTCATCACCTACATGGGGAGAAGAGTTTTGATAGTAGATGGCTTAATAACCTAGCAGCCAAAGGCATGACAAGATCCAATGGCTAGAAGTTGAAACTATACGAATTCAGGCTGAAAATAAGGTAAGGGTAATTACCAACAGAGGTGGTTGATTCTCCATCACTTGAAGTATTTTAATCAATTTTTAATTTCAATCTTCCAAAAGATATGGTCTCTGACTAGGGCTCGTAGGTGCTATGGTAATAATAATAATAATTAATTATTAATTATTATTATTACCATAATACAGTTCTAGCTCACACAGAAGCTAAGAGCTTGATGTAAAAAGTTACTACTTTAAAATCAAGGTGTGATCACCGTAGTCACAATGAGTAGTATCTTACTCTTTATTTCAGTGAGGCTTCTTGTGGTGTAAAGTACTATCCAAAGTGAGTAAAAGTATCAGTCTGGCAACAAGGCCCTCATGCTATTCCTGTTGAAGTCAGTGGCAAAGATCCCATTAACTTAAATGGAAAATCAGGGCTCAAACATAGACTTAGGCCAACAATAAGCACTTCTGAAAATCTGAACCGAACTCTGTTCCCACCAAAGTCAAAAGTTTTAGCATGTGCTTAAGTGATTTATAGCATAGGGATGGACAGCTGAATTGGGGTTCATGTGGTCTTAAATATCCACTTATTAAAAAAAAATCATTTTATGATGTTTACATCATCTACTAATTGGGCCAACATGTAAGGCCCTGATCCTTCAAACAAGGATGTGCATAGCTTTACTTATGTAAGTAGTTGCATAAGCCAGCTAACTCCGAATATAAAATATATGCACACTACTGTATCCTGCAAGTTATCTGAATTTGTCAACAAATAGAAAAACAATTTCATGACCATTATTAAAAAATTTGAAGTTGTTTCTGTTTTACAGCGTTTGAAATGGAAAAAAAAGATTCTCCGTTTTACCTGCATTCTGCCGTATATTTCATGTTATAGCAATCTCAAATGATGACCTAGCACATGTTGTTCGTTTTAAGAACACTTTCACTGCAGATTTGACAAAACACAAAGACGGTACCAATGTGAGATTTCTAAAGATAGCTACAGCACTTGGCCCAAGGTTTAAGAATCTGAAGTGCCTTCCAAAATCTGAGAGGGACAAGATGTGGAACATGCTTTCAGAAACTCTGATGCAGAAACTACAGAATCTGAACCTCCAGAAAAGAAAATCAATCCTCTGCTGGTGGCATCTGATGATGATGATGATGATGAACATGCAGTGGTCCATACTGATTTGGATCTTTATCAAGCAGAACCTATCATCAGTGTGGACACATGTCCCCTGGAATGGTGGTTGAAGCAAGAAGGGACATATGAATCTTTAGCGCATCTGGCACATGAATATCTTGCGACGACGGCTACAACAGTGCCAAGTGAATGCCTGTTCTGACTTTAAGGTGACACTGTAAACAAGAAGTGGGCAGCATTATCTCTCACAAATGTGAAGACACTTGTTTGTCTGAGCAATTGGCTGAACAAGAAGTAGGACGGAGTGGACTTGTAGGCTCTACAGTTTTATATTGTTTTAATGCAGTTATTTTTGTACATAAGTCTATGTTTGTAAGTTCAACTTTCATGATAAAGAGGTTGCACTTGTAATGGGGGAATTGAAAAATACTATTTTTATAGTGCAAATACTTTTAATCAAAAATAAATAAAGTGAGCACTGTACACTTTGTAGTCTGTGTTGTAATTGAAATCAATGTTTGAAAATGTAGAAAACATCAAAAATATTTAAATAAATGGTATGCTATTATTGCTTAACAGCATGATTAATTGCATGATTAATTGCGATGAATTTTTTTAATCGCTTGACAGCCCTACTTACAATTAATACAGTTTTCAATATACCACAGTTCACAACTGTACAAAGAGTGTATGTGCTAAGGATCAGGTTAAAGTGTAGTGGCTCCAGGTCTAGGGAACCACAAAGATGGCTCAAAGCCAGCTTGGTCATTCTGCCATCCTCCAGATTTGAGCTGTGTGCTTCTTGGCCAGCCTGGAGAAGTTTAGCCCGCTTTGCACAGATTTAAATGATTACACAAGGTGCAAGATGAGAGCAAATCAAGCCCACAAAGTGTTATATAAGTGATTACTATCATTAATGCTTCATTTGTGTGGAGTCACCCAACTGGAATGATCCTTGTCCACATAAATTGTCTTTCAAAATTAGTAGTGTATGCCTCGCTGGTGACTCTACTGAGTTTGTAGGGTATCAATTCAATAATGTATGCCAAGGTCTGCATCCTCTGCATCCTTAAGATCCCTCATTGACTCTCCCTTGTCCACTACATCCTGTTTCAATTTAATTTCCCTCACCTTACATACCCTGAGCAACTCTGCCACAGCCTACATCTCAGACATGGTCTCTTATTGCATCTGCAAACCCACTCGATTGTGAAAATGAACCTGAGCCAAAACCTAGCCTAAATACCCACTTTGTTTCCTTCTCCCATTCCTTTTGCCACGCTGTCCCTTATGCTTGGAGCAACATCCCTATCTTCATTCAACAGACCACTACTCTCTCCTCTTCCCTTCCTCTCTAACAGCTCAGAACTGCACTGCCCACAAAAAGGGAGCTTAGGAGAGTAATGAAATCATCATGTCAGTGCCCGCCCTTGCTTCTCTACTTTTGTCATTTCTTTCCTATGCCTATCTATTACATTGTAAGCTCTTCAGGGCAGGGACCGTCCTTTGCTTTGTTTTGTACGACACTATGTATACTGTCAAGGCTTTATAATAACATGAACCTGAAAATGATGTTGCAGTATTAATTGATGTGTTTAGCATTACAGCAGGCATACAGTCATTTGAATGGTAAAGGAAAAATATCATCTTTCAAATTAACCAAGCTGTCTTGTTTTCTGCACAAGATACACCATGAATTATACCAATGCAACACCCTATTCCTTTTATTGGGTATGTTCACTATAGGCCCTATTCTGAACCTGGTAATGCAAGTGCACAAGAATCAAAAGTTGGATCATTGCTGATAATGCACAACTAGGGGAACCAGTAGGAAAAAACATACATGTAAAATACAGGTTACTAAAACGACGTTTATGTCACAAAAAGAAAAGGAGGACTTGTGGCACCTTAGAGACTAGCCCATTTATTTGAGCCTAAGCTTTCGTGAGCTACAGCTCCCTTCATCGGGTGCATCGGAGGTCACAGAAGTCACGGAATCCACAACTTCCAGAGACCGGACTGACATTCTCTGCTTCAGCACCAGGGGCTGTGGCACTCTCAAGCTGGCAGCCAGTAGGGCCCTGACAGGATTCTAGCGACAGGCGACAAGGGGCCCCCTGCAAGGTTCCTGCATCAGGTGACAGACTCCTGAGGGGGCCCTCCTCAGGGTTCCAGCGACAGGCGACAGCCTCATGCGGGGGGAGGGGGACGCCTCAGATGAGTGGCTGGAGGTGTCCCATTTTCTTTTTGGGAAATATGGTCACTCTGCAGCTCCCAGCCACCCTGGGCAGAGGGCCCCTCCCCGCAGCTTCCAGCTGCCACGGGCAGAGGGGGATCCACACAGCTCCCAGCTACCATGGTGCTGGGGGAAACCATGGAGCTGCAACAGCAAAAGTCACAGACAGGTCATGGCTTCTGTGAATTTTTGTTTATTGCCCATGACCTGGCCATGACTTTTAGTAAAAATAATCATGACAAAATCTTAGCTTTGCTGATTACCATGCACACTGCAAACTGGGAGTGAGCTTCACTGGAGTGCAAGGATCCATAGAAGAGGTAAATGGGGTGTTGCTTCACAAACTAAGGACCATGGTCAGGACCTCTGCCTCGGCATAAATCCTGACGACCTTCTTGTGACCATTCTGCTAGCTATGTTCTTTACACCAGGCCAGCCAAAGAAGGAAGTGGCTATGAGATTGATTGCACAGATTTGTGAAGACACTGTGTCTGTACTGAGTTTCTTTCCTCCCCATTGCTTTAACAGTTTGCAGTGCAGTTTCCAGGACATTTTTCTTAGCTTCCTTACTTAGGTGGAGATTGATGCTTTATCCCTAGGGGCTAGATTTTTACATTCCTTACTGGGCCACATAGGGGAGTAAGGCCTCGGCTCAGACTGTAACTCCATCTGGGGAAGGAGGAGAGAGCAATGGTTACTCACTTGATACTCCCACAGGTAAGCAAGTTATAGGAGGGGGGAAGACAGAAGGGAGTGGGAGGAGCATTCCCACTAGACAGAGAGATAAAATGGCTGGGCACACAAGGCAGGAAGTAAGCTGCTCCACAAAAAGGGGTATTGTAATTTATTCTTTCCCCAGAGCTGGGAGAAGGAGGTAGGCAATTGTGAGTCAGAGCTGTGTCTCAGAATCACAGTGCCTGCCAGGGCTACTCATGGCTACACCTAAAGTCATAATCTCACCCTATGTGAATATATAAATGTCTTGATATGAAAATATTAAGAAGGAAAAGGAATACATAATACTAATCAAAATTCTATAATGTTAATTTCTGTTCTACAAGAGATCAGGTTTAAATATTTTTCTTCTATATTATACTTACATAATGTGTGACAATAACAGGCTGCCATCTTAAACTAGTTAGTAACAGCATAATATTATGATGAAAATTATATATTATTATTTTTATTTATAGCAACTACTGCTGAAGTTGTTAGGTTAAAGAGTTAGCCCAACTACAGAGGAATAGTTGGTTAACCGATTATCGCATTTTCTTAGAAATGAATGCATAAACCTCAAGACACACCACAGCTAAAAGCTATTTCTGTCACTGGCAAACAATTGAAAGACATCTAGAAACCTTTAGAAATCATTTAAAAAAAAATCTTTGATGCAAGTCACAAGAAAGTTATTATCCCAGTTAGGTCACTGACAAGAGATGTCATTAATGATCCCCTCTAAATTATTAAAGCATTTACCAATCGCGTTTGCAAACTTTAATAGCATATCCTGGGAGAATACTGAATCATGCTGGTTACTTGGCTAAAGATCAAATAAGCTAAGGATGAAAAGAGCAGACTCTGAGAAGGTCTATAATACTTTATGATTAATAACAATTAAATGCTAGAATTGTTAGACTTCCATTTCAATCCACAAAAGAGAATCTTGCTAATCCATAATACAGTTGGTTTGTTCAAGCCACGTGATTCAGAATTAGACAGTACCTAAGCTTTCCCCGGTACACGCAGAGTAAGTACAAATATCAGTATGGGGTGTCTAATGCAGCCAAACATACACAAGTCATAGCAATTTGGTATTGCTACAAGGAATATTGTACACTCTTGGGTTGTTGATCATTAATTTAATTACACTGTATTATGTTTAGTATAATCAGGTTTTTGGACTATTCGTATAGGGTGAATTCACCCTTGTGTAGAAGTCCTGCATACGGACAATGCATGACTGAAATCTCATGTAACCCTTCAAAACACCAGTTCACCGATGCAGTGATCTTTTGCGGAATGATGAACTACACCTTCTGACACCTCAGTTTACTTCATCAGTAGCTCAGATCTGAATATCTAAAAAGGTGCCTAATCGATAATACTAAATTAAGCAATAAATTAAAGTAAAATGATCTCATAAAATCTGAGATAGCAGTCAAACAGGCAATGAGAACTTCCTCAGTCAGGGTACATGTATATGAAATATTAATTTAATAAATTAAAAGTAGAATAACCATTTACAGGAGTTATGTGTCACCTGTTCACAAATTCTGCTAATGTTTAATTAAGGCTCATTTGGGCCCCTTTGATCCTAAACTCTGAGTCTTAGAACACTTTCTTATCTAAAGAGCCTATGGTTGTAGCAGTTTTAAACGGCTCCACCAGGCCAAATGTCTTTTGGGCCTGAAGGTTGGGGGTGCAGAGTGTTTTGAAAGGAGAGAGTCAAGCCGGGCATGTCTTTAATGGCAAAGCAGTGATATGTCTCAGACAAACAGAGGAGATTGTTATGGGGAAATGAGTACACATAGTCAGCATCTCATGGTTGGGGAGCCATTGTTGGTATGAGGGATCTTGAGTGTGGGTGGACTTCTCAACACAATGTAGCTCTTTCTGGAGACGGAGAAGGAAAACTAGTGACCAACAGTCACCCCAAGCTGCACCGAGAGCACAGGCTGCTGTGGATGACATGATCTTGACTGATAAATTCACATTTTTCTGAATTTGACAAATAAATTCAAAAATAAGTTTCCACCACACATACCTGGGGGAGAAAGGAGGAGAGGCTCAGTGACTGCTTCTGGGGAACACAGCACTTTCTATGCCTTGCAGCAGGAAGCAGTGTGCACATTACAAAGTGTTCTTGCACCAGCCTCCTGGGAAATACAGCTCCCAGGCTGTCTTGGGAACAAGGCCACACGATTTTATTTCAGAAGATGGAGAAAGTGACTAGGGTAGAGGCTGTTCTAGATTTGATTTTGACAAATAGGGAGGAACTGGTTGAGAATTTGAAAGTGGAAGGCAGCTTGGATGAAAGTGATCATGAAATGATAGAGTTCATAATTCTAAAGAATGGTAGGAGGAATAAAGATAATGGATTTCAAGAAGGCAGACTTTAGCAAACTCAGGGAGTTGGTAAGTAAGATCCCATGGGAAGCAAGTCTAAGGGGAAAAACAGTTCAAGAGAGATGGCAGTTTTTCAAAGCGACATTATTAAGGGCACAAGAGCAAACTATCCCATTGCGTAGGAAAGATTGGAAGTATGGCAAGAGACCACCCTGGCTTAACCAGGAGATCCTCAATGATCTGAAACTCAAAAAAAGAGTCCTACAAAAAATGGAAACTAGGTGAAATTGCAAAGGATGAATATAAACAAACAACACAAGTATGTAGGCACAGAATTAGAAGGGCCAAGGCACAAAATGAGATTAAACTAGCTAGAGACATAAAGGATAAAATGAAAAAAGAACTAGATAAGTTAATGGAGGACAGGTCAATCAATGGCTATTAGCCAGGACTGGCAGGGATGGTGTCCCTAGCCTCTGTTTGTCAGAAGCTGAAGGGATGGATCACTTGATGATTACCTCTTCTATTCATTCCCTCTGGGGCACCTGGCATTGGCCACTGTCAGAAGACAGGATACTGGGCTAGATGGACCTTTGATCTGACTCAGTATGGCTGTTCTTATGTTCTTAAAACATTCTAAAAATACATTAGAAGCAAGAGAAAGACCAAGGACAAGGTAAACCCATTACTCAATGTGGGGGGGGGGGGGGCGGGTAGGACAATAACAGAAAATGTCAAAATGGCAGAAGTGCTAAATAACTTTTTTCAGTTTTCACCATCTAATACAATGAATGCCTGTGAAAATGAGGTAGGATCTAGAAAACATGACCAATGAGGGAAGATTGAAAAAATTGGGTTTGTTTAGTCTGGAGAAGAGAAGACTGAGGGGGGACATAATAATAGTTTTCAAGTATACAAAAGGCTGTTACAAGGAGGTAGAAAGATTGTTGCTGTTAACTTCTGAGGATAGGTCAAGAACAGATGGATTTAAATTGCAGCAAAGGCAGTTTAGGTTGGACATTAAGATAAACTTCCTAACTGTCAGGGTAGTTAAGCACTTGAATAAATTGCCTAGAGGAGTTGTGGAATCTCCGTCATTGGAGATTTTTAAGCGCAGGTTAGACAAACACCTGTCAAGGATGGTCTAGATCAGTGCTACTCAAAGTGGTGGTCCACAGACCGGTGCCAGTCCGCGAGCCATTAGCTGCCGGTCTCCGTGCACATTGGGAAAAAAAATTGCCAGCCAGATAGCTTGAGAAGCACTGGTCTAGATAATACTTAGTCCTGCCATGAGTGCAGGGGACTGGACTAGATGATCTCTCTAGGTCCCTTCCAGTCCCATGATTCCTCCTACAGCCTCTGGTCCCGCCTTTTCCTCCTCCATCTCTGGGTCTGCAAGCTCATCAACAATCTACCACGTCCTTAAGCACCAAAAGAGACACTTTCCTCAGTCATGGCCTCCTGCTTCCTCTTCCCTCTCTACCTCCCCTTGCCCATGAACAGGCTCAGGTCTATGACTCACCTAGTCTTCAAGACCAGGTGATGGGGCCTCTGTTTCCTACAGACCAATCTCCTCCTGCTGGAGGATCCTGCTTCTGAACCTCACACTTAGTAGCAAGCAGTATGAGCATGTTCCTACCAGTAATAACTCCTGCTTATTTTTATTTTTGTATTACTTCAGTCAAAAATAAAGGCATATGAATGTGTAGGTCAAGGAAAGAATGAAACAAGACAATGTGAATATATACAGATTTTATTTGTAGTGCAATACTGTCTAGCAGCCCCAGCCCCATCGTACTAGGCACTATACAAACAGGTAACAAAAAGACAGTCATAATCTGAGTAAAAGAAGACAACCAACAGAAGAATACAGAAGACTGAGTGGAGCACAGGGTAACAATGAGATAATATGATCAGTTTTAGTGTATTAATTTTATTCTCTCTGTTGGACAATTGGAAATATTGGAAAGGGTCTCAGAGACCTGCGTTTCCCCATTGGCTAGGCAAAGTTGGGTGATGAGACAGTAATCTCAAAAGGACCTTTGCATCATCCCAGCCAGCTAGAGATGCTTGCCCATCTGAACCTTTCCAAAAATCCCTCAAACTGGAGGTGTGGAAGAGGTGAATCCTAGCTGTACAGATGCTCGTACTATGTCATAAACCCAGAAATAGTTCTTTTATCCACTGAGGACAGGACAAGAAGTAATGGGCTTAAAAGACAGCAAGGGAGATTTAGGTGAGATATTAGGAAAAATTCTTACCTATAAGCAGGGGTGAAAGTAACTTAAATTTATTACTGGTACAGTCATATCACAAACCCCTATCTCACCTCCACTCCTATACACTTAATTTCATGGATCCCTTGGCATGACTTTGATACAGTAGCTATTAGTTTTATTCCAGATTACTGGTAGTAGCTTTAAGGGTACATCTGCACAGCTGACGTTAAAGGGCTGCCGCAGCAGCATTTTCATGTCGGCTGTGTAGACATACCCTTTTGTGGATGACTTTCAGCTTCTTCATTTGTTGCTCTTCTTTTTGACTGACAATCCCCCATTTCTTCACTTTTACGTTTAAAAATACCAATTAGTGTGTAAGATGAGCAGAGGCCTGGGGGGGTGCCACAGACCAGCAAACAGCAGCAAGCCCCCACACCGGGAAAGAGGCATGAGATGGAGAAGTTTCACCCAGGGCACCAATTGCTTCGGAACCCAGCTCGCGCGAGGCCAAGCCCCACAACATGCCCCCCTCCTGCTGTTGGCTCCTGCCTCTGGCACTCCACAGCCTCCTGCAACAGAGACTGCTACAGAGACTTCCCCAAAGATCCCGGGCACAGGAGAAGGAAGGAGGGTCCCTGGCTCTGGTTCTCCCCGATTGCAGCCAGATTACCTCTCCCTCCCGCAGCTGGCTGAATAATGAATGAACCCAAGGGCTGGAAGCAGAGCGCAGCACCCTGGGCACAGAGTGCAAAGCCACCCTTCCGTCCTGCAGCATGCACATAACACTCGCTCCCCAAGCTGCCTTGTCCCCCAAGGGCCCGCGTGTGTGGATCTGCATGCTGGAGAGCAGGTGGCCCACAGGAGAACCAGCCCAAGAGCGAACCGGGTGGGGAACAAGGGGCTTTCTGCACAATCACACTCCTAGGTCCTGCTTGCATTGCGCTCCTTAGGACCCCCCGCCACCTGCCACCTATCAGCTCCCCTATTCTCTGAGGTCAACTCTAATTCCCTTTCCAACTACGTTTAGGGTGGTCGGTTTGCTTGCAGAGAGGGATGTTTGCTGCAATCCATTCTGCCTTCATGGATTTCACAACACTGGGCCCCTTCCAGCAACATTTCCGCTCCGATGACGTGTTCCCTCTTAGCGAAGGCTGAATTATGCAGTGTGTGTGATTCTGCAATCAACTACATTTAGTTACATTGTTCCAACGGAGGGGACAGTCACATCGGGTGCTTTCTACTGTAAATTGTGCACCTTACACAACAGACTTGACCAATAAAAAGCAAGTGGTTACCATGATGGCACTCAAAAGCTAACGTTCCGAACCACATGTATGTCTTCCACCTGACAAGAAGTAAAAACTGAAAACTGAAGAGGAGCATTTTGTTTCTAGAGAATGTAAAATATATTTAATTCAAGCTATAAATCTGATTTTTGTTATTACTACAGTTAAACCTAGCCTATTTTACGCATTTGTACTGGTACGCCATACCGGCCTGTACCAGCTTACTTTCACCACTGCCTATAAGGGGAGATAAGCAGTGGAAAAATTACCTAGGGAAGTTGTAGAATCTGCGCCTTTGGAGGCTTCTATGAACAGGTTAGACAAACACCTGTTGGGGTGGGTTAGATAATACTTAGTCCTGCCTCAGTGCAGGGGGCTGGACTAGATGACCTATCAAGGTCCCTTCCAGTTCTACATTTCTATGATTCTGTGAAAACTAGAGCTGCTCTGCCAATGAACTCAGAGTCATGATATCAACCCAGAAAGTTAGAGATGCATGGTCTCTGAACAAGAGACCATACAGTAATCTGTGCAAAGAAAAGAGCACAGAAAGTTTAAGGTGCTGATCTTGTAACCACACAGCAGCCCTTTTCTTGACATCAAACCAGAGTTGTTGGGTCAGTGACCTCACAGAGGCCTGCCCCTTGACATCACACCAACATGATAAAAGATGCTCAGTTAGTGACTTGTGGATTGTCCTCTTACAACAATGCAGAAGTTCTCATCCATAGATGTCATAGACATCTAAACCTTCATACACAGCCAGCAAGCATGGGAGGTTTTTCCTTGGTTTATGCTCAGGTTGCAACTTGACATAAGCCCAGAAAAAAAAGGATTCGCTAGCTTGACATCTTTGGCATCTGTCCAGCAAGCTAGAGATTCTTAAAGAAAGAGGAGTATTTGGGAACTTAGCTCCACTTCTTCTGCTAAGTGAAGAGGCAGGGTTCTTCTTCCTATCCTCTCCTGAGGTTGAGGGAGGTCAGCCCACCTCTTTCTGTCTGTTCGCTGGCTGGTGAAACAAGGACACATCAGGCAGGAGAAGCTGAACTGGGAGCAGCAGGAGAAACTGACCCATGACTGAGGAGTTTATAAAGTTCCAAGCTTTTCCTGCCTGTCAATGGTTAGGCACTGGCACTTGAGAGGAGAAGAAGAATCGCTCAACCTGGGAATCCCATACCTGCTTCCTTTCTCCAACATGCAGCTCTGTCTCTTTAGCTCTGCTCCACTGGAGAGGGATAGGAACCACCATGGGGGACCAGATGCTCAGAACACAGCTGTCAAATTTCTCTCCCTCCTGCCACTCCAAATGGGGCTGTGTGGGTGAGGTAGGGATTGGGAGAGAGCCTGGGAGCACAAGGTTTATTCCCCAATCTAGCTCCATACTCTTCACATGTACACACCTTTTGGTGGTGGTAGGTCTTCAGGAGTTGGATAGATTCTGTCCAGACACCTTCATTCCACTGCCTCCATTTTCTCCTCCAAGCCAGTTCCCAGGATACCAAACGATACAACATGACCTCAACCTGCATAATGACATGCAACCACTTTCAGATTGTAAGCATTTGGGGGATATCCTAGACGGCACCAAGAACATCACAGCCCACCCTGGTTGGCCTTGCAGTGATACCACGATATAAATATTAAGCAATAATAATTAAGCTGATCGTCATATTTGGGGTCGGGAAGGAATTTTCCTCCAGGGCATATTGGAAGAGGCCCTGGAGGTTTTTCGCCTTCCTCTGTAGCATGGGGCACGGGTCACTTGCTGGAGGATTCTCTGCTCCTTGAAGTCTTTAAACTACTATTTGAGGACTTCAATAGCACAGATATAGGTGTGGGGTTTTTTTTGTAGGAGTGGTGGGTAAAATTCTGTGGCCTGCGTTGTGCAGGAGGTCAGACTAGATGATCATAATGGTCCCTTCTGACCTAAATATCTATGAATCTATGAATAATCATTACCACCATGGAAATTGGTGAGTTCCCTCCCCTGTTTGGATATATTGTAACTAAAGCTCATGATAATGGTGTTCCATTCATTTCTAGGTCACTGGTTCAAACCCTTTCTAGCTCAGTGATGAGGAAAATTATTACTAACCTGATTTACACAGTATTGTTGTAGCTGTGTCAGTTCCAGGATATTAGAGAGGCGGGTGAGGTAATATTAGGGTGAGCAGATGTCCCGATTTTATAGGGAGAGTCCCGATTTTTGGTCTTTTTCTTATATAGGCTCCTATTACCCTCCACCCCCTGTCCCGATTTTTCACACTTGCTGTCTGGTCACCCGAGGTAATATCTTTTATTGGACCAACTTTTGTAGGTGAGAGAGAGAAGCTTTCAAGCTTACACAGAGCTCTAGATATTACCTCAGCCACCTTGTCTTATTAACCTGATAGCAGTTTGGTTCCCTCTGAGAAATGAGGCTGGCGGTCTCTGTCCAGTTCCACAACTGATACTCTTGTTGACATTCTCAACAGGAATTCTGGTTACTGACTAGGCCATGGAGACTTAACTGTCCTCTTCCTCCTAGAGGCTGTCCTTCCAGTAAGGGCTTAAGGTACATTGGCAGGGAAGAGGGAGAGAATCTTGCACTGCTGTTGCCTGTGCTTTACCTATTTTGTGGCTAAATAGATTATTTCAGTCTCCTGAAATAAGAGGATTGCGTAAGGAATGGTGTCCCTAGCCTCTGTTTGTCAGAGGGTGGTGATGTATGGCAGGAGAGAGATCACTAGATCATTACCTGTTAAGTTCACTCCCTCTGGGGCACCTGGCATTGGCCATTGTCGGTAAACAGGATACTGGGCTGGATGGACCTTTGGTTTGACCCAGTATGGCCATTCTTATGTTCTTATCCTACTATCTTCATATGTAGAGGTTCTCTATCATTATATGGATATGATAATTATCCATGATAATTCATTCATTATAATTTAAGAACTGATAATGAGTAGGCAGAAAAAGTTGATATTTAGGAAACGCTAGTTTATTTTTGAAACTTCTGCCTGGAAATTCAATTCTCATCACTGGAACTTTTCCTGCAACTCTGAAGTAGATGAATTACGAACAGAATTTCTAGCTGGTCATTAAAATTTGAAAAATGAATTTCCTTCGATTAATCCAACTCCATGCCTCGATCAGCTACTGTGTAGAGTGCTCTGTATTTTCATTTATTTTTTCTGTTTCCTATTTCAGTCAGAGAAATTAAAACTGGGAAGCCAGGATTTGGATGCAAAACAAAATGAAACAGGGATGGGGGAATGGGTGTGTGAAATGTTAAGGAGATTGAATAGCAAAAGAGTCAGATTACAGCGCATGAAGAGGCCAGGGGAATATTAAAAAAATATGAAGTTTATAATGCTGGACAGAGGATTAAAAAAACTAGAAATACAACACAAGAATAGATGGATGACAGCTGTGGGACAGTGACGAGAGAAAGAATAGGAAGGGGCTGATTTTGTTCCCACGGAAGTCAATAGCAAAACTCCTTTGACTCCAGTGGGAGTTGGATCAGGCCTATAGTAAATGAAAACTCACCACTGAGGGGGCGGGGGCGGAGAATCTAGATGAATGGAAAGGGAATAAAATGAACAGGGTTAAGAAAAATAATAGAATATAATAATCAAAGCCTGAGGTAACACAGTCAGAGTAGTATACATGGCCAAGACAATTAGGGATTTGAGGGTCTTCAGTGTATCACAGGACTGAGCCCTGACTGAGGGTCTAGTCCTGGAGATCTAACTCTTGGTGTGCTGTGAATGAAGCAGGGGATTGCAGGAAGAGAAAGGACAGTCTTGTGGCTACAGCAGTTGAATGCTTCCATGGAGAACTGGTTTCTATCCCTTCCTCTTCCATAGAGTTCCTATGTGATGCCAGGCAAGCCACTAAACCAATCTTTTCACAAGTGGTCACTAATTGTGTATTCCTTATTTTTTGGGTGCACAACTTGAGACATCTGATATGCAGAAGTGCTGAGCAATCACAACAGCAACTGAGGTCAATGGAAGCTCAGTAGGAGCTATGTACGTATAAGGTCTAGATAATGCTAAGTACTCTGAAAAATCAGACCCTAAGCATGTCAAACTATGCACCTAAAAGGACTTGACACTTGTGGCAAGTTTGGCTTTAATCTCTGTGCCTCAGTTCCCCATGTGTAAAATACTGCCTCACCTCACCGGGGTGATGCAAAGAAAATTTCATTATTGTTTGTAAAAAAGCTAAGACACTAAAATGAGACATAGAAACACTTAGGAGGAAATAATAATTCTGTATTTGGGGCAGGGTTTGGATGGTATGCAGTAAATAATGCATGGGGCCTTACACTGAATGGTGAGGATAAATAGAATGATTGAATAGCTACCATTCCTCCTGTGGACTTCAGAAGGCAGGGGTCCTGTGGAAAAAAAGTATGTGATCATGTAATTAAAAACTATCAAAATGTACACACATGAGGGGGCCAAATTAAGGTTGCACAGACAACCTTAATTCTGGCAATTTCTGAATGCTTGACTTTGCCACCTTAATTTTCTTTTAAAATACTTTTGTTTTGAAATAATTAGAGATAAAGACAGAGAAAGAATTTAATACAGCAATGTGTGTATGTGTGTGTGTGTGTGTGTGTGTGTGTGTGTGTGTGTGTGTGAGTGAGAGAGAGAGAGAGAGAGAGACTACTGCCTGAGACAGAGAACATAATGTACTGTTTGTAGGTCTTTTGGGGCTGACTTGGCTTCACTCCCCCCCCCCTTCAAAATTACACACAGATGACCCATTAATTACAAGTATCCTATCTGGAAAAGGACATCAACAATATTCCCAATCTCACAGGGCTGTTGTAAGGCTTAATTAATTTATTGGGCCAGTCCTACTTTCCTTACACCCTCAAAATGTATATTAGTGGGACTTCTGGAAGGTGCAAGGAAAATAGGCTCTAGGCCAACATATGTAATCAGATTTGAGATCCTCAGATGAAAGGGCCTGTGGAAGTGCAAAACACAAGACTGTATATACTGTACTTCTAACAAAAATCTCATATTCTCCTCATCCTTGTTATTTGGCATTGCTTGTGCTGTCACTCTCCAATCTGTCATGTTAAAATCAAATGTCAGTGAACCCTGATGGTCTTTATTCACTCTTTTTTGTTGAAAGACCAAAGATTAAAGCTAAGCCCATCGGGTATTATCACATGGTAAATATTAATTTAGTCCAGCATCTGAACATTTGGAGTAAATTTGAAAACAGAACCATCTGTTATATAAACTAATCCAATAGACTCCACACTTTGTATGACCAGCCGCTGTCAAGTAACAGATTATGAAACCAAGTCATAAATCTTAATTCAAAAAATGTTTCCCCATCTGAAAGGTTTGAGAATTCATTTCTCCTTTCCTTGTTTTAATGTAAACTTGATGCAAGTTGGCAGAGCTCTCTGACCTAAAGGGAGTCTGGTATTCACTCAGATCCCTATGGGAGGCTGTGGATGAAGTCTCTTTGAGGTCAGTTGCAAGGCAAGCCTTGTGATACCGGCCCTCTTTTTGTGCATCAACCATTTGCTCTGATACACAGAAGGTGCTTATAAGTCATTGTTGAAACAGAATTCAAAGAGGCCAACGGTTTTCTCTTTTTCCAAAGAAGGACCCGGCGCCTCATGCCACCCACCTAACTTTCCCTCGCAGCATGCTGGGGAATTACTCAGTTCATGACAGCTGGCCCAACCCTGCTATCCTGACAATCCCTGTACTTATTGCATATAGCTGTGCTCTTTCCTCTACTCAGGGAGAGAGAGAAACCACATCCAAAGACAAGCAGGGAGAAGGGTTATCCCTTCTGCCCACATCACACCAGTTTACAAAAACCTGTCTGAACATATTTTTGCTGCCTCTGTTTATATTAGCCTGACATTCGTGTGTCAATGCGACACACAGAGAAGAAAACATTTTTTAGGGGCTATAACAAGAAAACATACAAATGAAGCTGAGGAAGGATCCAAAACTGTAGCTTATTTTCAGTGTAAAAGGAATTTTAATTTTTGTTTTTTCAGATCCCAATCCCAAGTCATCATGGCACTAGGTTTTATCACATCCTAGCAAGAATCACATTTGTGGGAGATGCCATGAGAAATGTAATGAGTTTTGCTACCACATATCTACAAGTTTGGATACAGTTAATCCTTGACAAGCCACTGGAAAAATTCTTAAGAACACTAAGCATATGGAAAACTGCAAAGATTAGCCACCTTTAGTTTGGGTTTGCTCCCAGTTACGTATGGTGGTGAAAGCAGAAGAACAGGATGTGTTTGGAATAAAATCTTTGGAAGCAGGATGATACTATGCTGGGACTTCGTTTGCCTGCCATGGGGAAATAAAGAAAGGATGAAGGAGTAGCTTTAATATCTTACTCAATAAGGGTCAGATTCTCTCAACCTTATGATGAGTAATATGTTATTTCTCAAGCAGTCCCACCATTTCAATGGGACTAGTAGAGAAGTAAAGCACTAATCTGCATGAGTAAGGGTGGAAGAATCTAGTCCTAACAGTTGTATCTCATTATAAATATACAGTTGGCTAAAATCTTCCAAACTCTTTAATGGAAGCTCTATACCGCTGGAGCACATGTGACCCAATTTATATCTTCCATTTCCTTCTTTACCACCACTACCCTCAACCCTCCACCCATGGTTGATTAATCCATTTAGTACAAACTATATTAATCATGCAGCCTATTTAAATTCACCATCAGAGGTGCTCATTTGGGAACTACAATGGGCAATCCTTACTCACATGAGTGAGCACTTCATAAGTAGCACCACTAGTACCCAACTGGACTGCTCTGGTGAGTAAGGCCTGAATCCACAAAGGGACATAGGCATTGTGATGCTCAGCATCACAAAGCCTAACTTTTAGGTGCCTAGAAAAATCACACGAACAACACTGAGATCCACAAAGCCTCATTTAGGTGCCTAGGGTCCCTGTATGGATAGGCAGCCTTAAAATGTGATTCATAAAGCCATCAAGCTAGGCAGAGAGCTATCTAAACTAGCCAATGGGATATGCTGATGAGAGGGATGTGTCCTAAGCCCTGCCCCTCTTGCAGAGATCAGAACGTAAGTCCAGGCTGCAGGGAGGCACCTATCTCTGCTAGTGATCCACAAACCAGGCCAAGATAGGTGTTCCTCTGCTGAACTCACATGCAGGGCCCAGTCCAATAGGTGTGCACAGAGGCCACCTAGATCTACACAAAGCAGCTGGGGTGGAGGGAAGACCTGTAAAACCTTCAGCTCAGTGGTTACAGTATTCACCTGGAATAATGAGACCTCCAGCTCAAGTCCCCTCCCCCTTATGAAGAGAAGGGATTTGAATAGGGATCTGCTGCCATTCAGGGGAGTGCCATAACCACTGGCCTATAGAGTCAGTCACACTCTTGCTGGCCCAATTAATATTTAATTATTTAATTAAAGTGGAAGAACCTCAATAGAAGAGACTGAGGGAAATCCACATCACACTATTCCATAGCGTAGTGGTTTGAGCACTCTCCTGAGCGGTGGTATAGCCCTGTTCAAATCCTTTAGACAGATGGAAGAAACTGAACAGGGGTCTCCACCATCATGGTGAGTACCCTAACTACTGAACTAAAGGTTAGAAGAGAGTTTGTCATCATCATCATCCTCCCCCCTACCCCTACGTGTTTTGGGTAGATCTGGCAGCCTATGAGCACACCTACTGGATCGTGGCCCATACACAAATTAGGTGGAGGAGCACTTATTTCCCCCAATTTGTGGATTGTTCTGGGGCTTAGGTGGGATGTTGGTGTTCAGTTAAGCAGCAATGCATGTGCCCAGAGCCAGAACCATAGGTGCCTGGGGAACTTTTACTGCAAAAACGTAAGTACCGAGTGAGTTAAGGTGCCTACAGGGAAGGCAGTAGCTGCATGCAAGTTTTGTGGATTGCAGTAGTACCTAAAATTGGGGCTTAAGCACCTAAGTAACTTTCTGGCCTAAAAGTTCAACAAAGTGATTAAGAGTTACACAGTCTAGTCCTTCACCTGTGAGATACATTCCAACTTTTGGGTACTTGCACTGCATAAATTATCTGTATTCTCTCTGGACTTTTCCAGTTCTAAAAATGGTAAGTCGGTGAAAAACTACTCAGAGACATCTGTTCTCCCACCGATTTGCTGAACTATTTCCCATTAGCATGTACACAGAAAGGAGAATAGGCTCTGCAGAATGCAATAAAAATATGTTTCCCTAACTAAATAAATTCCTTTATATATTATGGCAAGAAAAAATAAACAAACCCTGAGATTTACAGACAGCCACCTTGGCTGACATTTCACAGAGTTGGATCCTTCAGCATAACTCTTTGCTTAACTCTGTCCTTTCAAAGCCCTTCTACTGCTCCCAAAATCTCATTTTTCCATCTCTCCCCCACATCTTTCTTTCAGCCCTATTTCCTGGTCTCTCTGTTTCCCTCTCCCTCTGTCCAATGTGTGATTCCTCTGTCTCTCTCTGGTCCCCAAATCCTCTTTCATTGTTTTGTTCTGCTCTAAGAGTCCAAGACTTCTCTCTACTCCAAAAATTAAGTTGCCCTTTTTATTATTTCCAGGCCCATCTTTCTCCTCCAAACTTTCTTCCTTTTTCTGTTTTGTCTGTTCTTTCAGACTCTTTCCTTCAACTCTATTTCCCCTCTGCCTTTCTCATCTCTCTTTATCCCTTTTGTAGCCAAGTCTTTCTGCGGTTAGAGCACCAATAATATAAATTCCATAGTACCAAAAATGCCACTATTCTTTGTTTTGAACAGTGACAGCTGAAAATGCAGAGAGCTCAGGTTCACAGAAGCAGTAAAACAGAAAACATTTGGACAGTTTTCATCATGAGAATCTACACATAGGAACAGGAAAGATGGAGGTACATGTTCATTTCTGAAGGTACTTGAAAGCTGAGTTCTGCAAACCAGCCCAAAAGCCTAAAAACCAATGGAGACTTTCAGAACCATCTGTGGTCCTCCTATCCTTTGTCTGAATTTCCCGTGTAAAAAGACACCATTTGAATTCAAACTGACAATCTCTGTTCCAAAGATGAACACTCAAGACCAATTTAAGACCTGATGCGATGTAATTGCGCCCACCTACACCAGGTTGGATTTTTCGGCTCTGTATCTTCACTTACCAGGACTAAGGAACAAACATTACCCAAGTGAAGTTACCAAAATCTCATGCTGCGTACTTATTATGCATTTTGTTTTCATGTATATTGTGACATGCAATATACAATAAATGCAGATAAATCTAACACTGCCTCTCAAATGAATTGCTTTCTCCTGTTTGGTCTTTTATTGGCACAACCATAGGGGATGGTAAAATTCATTACTGAAATGACATACATGGAAGCTTTTTATACTGCGGGGGCCTTAAAATTAATATTAGACTGATTATTTGCAATTTATCTAAGGTTTCACTTTGGCACCAACAAAATACTTTATTTTTATCCAGGTGTTTACTCCTGTTCCCATTAATGTTAATGAACATTTTCCCATGTACTTCATCCAGAGTGGGATCAGAAGGCAAACCAATGCAATTCACTCTTCTTATTTAACTTCAGAAATTTGATGGTGCTCTGTGCTGCATTTCTTATACAAGCAAAACTCCCACTGACTTCCTGTACAGTATTTGGAATGCAGGATCAGGTGCATCACTATTATGTAGCAGATTGACAGAACCCAAGTGGTACCATCTTTTAGTACTGGCACACAACATTTGAATTCATCTTCCCCTTATTCACAGGATGACTCATGCTGTCTTGTACATACTTCACTTTTGATTTATGTAAGTTGTACATCTCAACATCCTTTTTGAGATTCGCAATTATTCCATCTATTTTTGTCATTCTATTCATTGGCTTTTGCAAATCATTCTGACTCATTATTTAGTATTTTGTGATATAATGGAGTATGTACCAATTAATCAGACTTCTGGATGGGTGACACATTTACTGCTAAAAGTTAAAACATAAAACTTCAGGCAGCAAAAAGGCAACATATTTCTAAAACTACTGTCTAGTTCGGAAGATCATGAGAGTGACCTGAGACAAGTAAGTAACAATAGTGCTCTCTTCCCAGCTTTCCAAGGGTTGACATGGGAGGGAGGCAACTATGAAACATCCCTTAGGGAAGGATTTATTAAAGGGGATACTCTATATCATCATAGAGTCTTAGAATCGTAGGACTGGAAGGAACCTCAAGAAATTATCTAGTCCAGTCCCCTGCACTCATGGCAGGGCTAAGTATTATCTAGCCCATCCATGACAGGTGTTGGTCTAACCTGCTCTTAAACATCTCCAATGATGGAGATTCCACAACTTCCCTATGCAATTTATTCCAGTGCTTAACTACCCTGACAGTTAGGAAGTTTTTCCTAATGTCCAACCTAAACTGCCCTTGCTGCTATTTAAGACCATTGCTTCTTGTCCGATTCTCAGAGGTTAAGGAGAACAATTTTTCTCTCCTCCTGGTAATAACCTTTTATGTACTTGAAAACTGTTATGTTCCCCCCTCAGTCTTCTTTTCTCCAGACTAAATAAACCCAATTTTTTCAATCTTCCATCATAGGTCATGTTTTCTAGACCTTTAATAATTTTTGTTGCTCTTCTCTCAACTGTCTTCAATTTGTCCACATCCTTCCTGAAATGTGGCACCCAGAACTGTACACAATACTCCAGTTAAGGTCTAATCAGCGCGGAGTAGAGCCAAAGAATTATTTCTTGTGTCTTGCTTACAACACTCCTGCTAATGCATCTCAGAATGTTGTTTGCTTTTTTCACAACAGTGTTACACTGTTGACTCATATTTAGCTTGTGATCCATTATGACCCTGACTCATATTTAGCTTGTGATCCATTATGACCCCCAGATCCCTTTTTCCTAGGCAGTCATTTCCCATTTTGTATGTGTGCAACTGATTGTTTCTTTCTAAGCAGAGTACTTTGCATTTGTCCTTATTGAATTTCATCCTATTTACTTCAGACCATTTCTCCAGATGTAGTAAAGAGGAGAGAATAGAAATGTATAAAGTACAAGTAGTAACTGAAGAGAAACAGTCAAACAAAAAAACTGTCCCATTCAATTACTTCACATGAAGGCAGACAACTAAATATTGACAAATTTTATAAGTACCTTTATATAAATGCTAGAAGTCTTAATATTAAGATGGATGAACTTGAGTGCCTGGTATCAAATGAGGATATTGACATAATAGACATCACAGAAACTTGATTGAATTATGATAATCAATGGGACACATTAACAGCAAGGTGCAAAATATAGAGGAATGACAGAGTAGTTCTTGCTGGTGGGGGCATGGCACTATATGTGAAAGAAAGCATACAGTCAAATGCAGTAAAAATCTTAAATGAATCACACTATACCATATATAGCAGTAGGAATATACTACCAACCACCTGACCGGGGGGGAGGGGTAACTGTGATTGTGAAATGCTCAGGAAGTTTAGAGAGGCTACAAAAACAGAAAACCCAGTAATAATGAGGGATTTGAACTATCTCCATATTTACTTGGCATATGCCACCTCAGGGTGGGCTGCAGCAATAAAATTTCTAGACACTATTGATGATGGCTTCTTGGAGCACCTACTCCCAATCCACAAGGGGAGAGGCAATTCTTGATTTAGTCCTAAGTGGAGCAAAGGATCTGGTCCAAGAGATTAATATAGCTGAACTGCTCAGTAATAGCAACCATAACATAATTAAATTTAACATCCTTGTAGAAGGGGAAAATACCAAAGAAACCCACAGCAATATCATTTAGCTTCAGAGGTGAAATACACAAAAGTGAGGAAGCTAGATAAATGGAAATTAAAAGGAAAAGTCACAAGAGTGATATGCCTGCAAGCTGCATGCAAATTATTTAAAAATACCATAATTGAGCCTCAAACTAAATGTAAATGCCAAATAAAAAAAAACAGTAAGAGGACCAAAAAATGCCACCATGGCTAATCAACAGAGTAAAAGACGCAATTAGAGGAGAAAAGGCTTCCATTCAAAATCGGAAGTCAAATCCTGCTGAGGAAGGTAAAAAGGAGCATAATCTCTAGCAAGTATTGGAAATCTAGTTTTTCCTGTGTTTTGCACACACCTAGTCACATCATATTGAAAAGTTATTTGAATAGAGGCTTTATTTATGGAAAGATTTATAAATAAATGCAAGACAATTGATGTTCATCATGTCATTTATTTGTTTAATCTACATGCTTGACATACTGAGTCTGTGGGCAGAATGACCAGCCAGGGAAAATGAATAATGTTCTCACCAGCAGCTGAGTTTCAGTGCCTTACCTCAGGGTCTTCTTTTATTGAGTCATAAATGAAGGATCCAAGACCAAAACAAGTCACTCAGAACAGTGAATGCCAGCTGCAAGAGACCTTTCCAGCTTCTCAACAGCTGGGAGAGGAAACAACACATCCGTCCCTCAAATTAACCATCACCACGACCGCTTCCCCTCCAACTTTATATGTACAACCCTGATCACCCAGGGGATAGGCAGGGTTAACTCTCCATGCACTGGGGCTCGTGGAACACCTTTCTACCTTGTCATAAGTCAAATTTTCATGACCTTTTGCAAAGACATATGATTGACCTTGGTGTGAACTAGGGAACTGGATTCGTGTGAAATTTGTAGTTCTAAGATACAATTTCCCCACTATACTGTAATCCTCATTATTCAGGAAACACTATCAGAGAACTCCTGTAGCTAGCACATGGACATGGATAACATAGCCTGAGTAGCATCATGGATGTAGCATCTGGTTTATATCACACAGGTAGTGAATTCAAATTTAGCTGTACATATTCTTTTAATAATTTTTATTATCAATGCCATTAATTATTCTCACTACTTTCCCAAAGAATAAGAGTGAAAACAGATATAATAGTTGAGACAAAATATATCATCTCTGAAAGCAGTCAAGAAAGGAGAAAGTTCAGCCCTATAAAGATGTGTCATCTATTTTAAAATGACCAAGCCAGACAAGGACTAGACATTTAAATGGTTGAGGTAAACAAGATACAAGTAGGACTAAATTGGCACCTATAAGTCAAATGTTAAGTAGTCAGATATAGATTATTGAGCAGCATGTTAGCAAATTTTCAGCTTTTCATCCAGATCCTAATGAGTTGTGGTTGGAAAGAATCACTACCCACAGTTCTGCACTCCTCATTATAGCAATGTTCACCAAGACTGGAGGATGACATATGGCATCAATAAGACAATTCTCCCATAAAATATCTGTCCCTAATTAAAACAATACCATTCTTCTTTGGCACAAACCCTTACCAATTAGCTACTGATAAGAGGTTGATCAAATCTTCATCATCTGGCTAACCATAGACATCTCAAAGATATATATGCTGTGAGAAGACCCAGGATATTTTGCTAAGATATTAACAGTAATATTTCTAGCATCACTGACTTCCGCATCCTGCATATTCAGACCATGTCACTGTTTCCTATACCTCTACATCTGTTCATTCTCTGGCTCCTTCCACAACTGGAATTCAGAAACGATCAATCACTCTCATGGCACAGGCTGAACCAACAGCAATACACAATATTTTCTTCACTTAATACTGGTGTTATGAAGAGAGAGAGAGAACTCTAGGACTGTCCGGATGTGATATAGCTCAGTGTTTACATACTGAAGGCCCCACCAGAACGCAGAAAGACTAACTCCAGCTCACAGTCTCTTCTCTCAGCCTGTGTGCAAACTCTATACGCAGGATGGTAATGACATACAGAGTTGCATGTAACTCCACAATAGCATTTCCAAATGATAGGACATGATTCAGCACTAGCTATAGAATTTTCTTTCCACCCCTGAACAGAACTTGTCAGCCACAAGGCCAGCCTCCAAACCAGCCTGAGATAGATCAAATGAACAAAGCTGAAACTTAGAATGCTAGACCTACAGTAGCTTTTCTTTTATTTCCTTTGGTTCTCTGTTTTTTCATTCTTTCTTGGGGAGAAAGCAATGTCACTCTTACAGATAAAGCGGGGATTTGTTGTTGCTGTTGAGGGACAGAATGTGATATAGGTATAGAACAAGAGACTAGGTGTCTGGCTTCTAGGCCTTCTGTCACTGACTCTTTATGCAGCCTTCTTGGGCAACTTGATAAATCTACATAAATAAAACAGCATATGCTTTCCCCTCTGCAAAATGGGGATTATAATTAGAGATGTATAAGAAATTCAAAATGAAATTTTGCTCTAACAAATACTTAGAAGGGAGTGGTGAAGCTGTATTAATCAAGGTTTGTAAAACACTTTGAGATCTTTCATGAAAAGTCCTATAGAAGTATAAATTACATTTTTCTGTCACTCCCTTCACAAAGGTACTTCCTTATCAATACAACAGAACATTTACTTGTGCATTTTAGATTAACAGATTATAAAGCCAGAAGAGTCCATTGTAATCTGACCTCCTGCAGAACACAAGCCATAAGATTTCCCTAAATGAATTCCCATTTGACCTAGAGCATGTATTTTAGAACAAAACACAACCTTGATTTTAAAATTTCCAGTGATGGAGAATTCCCCAAAGCCCTTCATAAATTGTTCCATATATACCTATGTATTACCTGAAAGGACAGCCAATATTGGTGTTTATGTATGTTTCATCACGCAGTATGTAATAAAACTGTATTATTGTTAACTGTATTATTGTTAACCTATCCAACTATACTCTTAGCCCAGCAGAAGCAGCTGTCCTATCTCGGGGCCTCTCCTTCTGCCCCTCCACCCCCACGAACATGATACAGTTCTGTGGTGACCTAGAATCCTATTTTCGACATCTCCGACTCAAGGAATATTTCCAACATACCTCTGAACAACATACTAATCCACAGAGACCTCCTTACCAACACTATAAAAAGAAGGATTCTAGGTGGACTCCTCCTGAAGGTCGAGACAGCAGACTGGACTTCTACATAGAGTGCTTCCGCCGACGTGCATGGGCTGAAATTGTGGAAAAGCAGCATCACTTGCCCCATAACCTCAGCCGTGCGGAACACAATGCCATCCACAGCCTCAGAAACAACTCTGACATCATAATCAAAAAGGCTGACAAAGGAGGTGCTGTTGTCATCATGAATAGGTCGGAATATGAACAAGAGGCTGCTCGGCAGCTCTCCAACACCACTTTCTACAAGCCATTACCCTCTGATCCCACTGAGAGTTACCAAAAGAAACTACAGCATTTGCTCAAGAAACTCCCTGAAAAAGCACAAGATCAAATCCGCACAGACACACCCCTGGAACCCCGACCTGGGATATTCTATCTACTAGCCAAGATCCATAAACCTGGAAATCCTGGGCACCCTATCATCTCAGGCATTGGCATTCTGACAGCAGGATTGTCTGGCTATGAAGACTCCCTCCTCAGGCCCTACGCTACCAGCACTCCCAGCTACCTTCGAGACACCACTGACTTCCTGAGGAAACTACAGTCCATCGGTGATCTTCCTGATAACACCATCCTGGCCACTATGGATGTAGAAGCCCTCTACACCAACATTCCACACAAAGATGGACTACAAGCCGTCAAGAACACTATCCCCGATAATGTCACGGCTAACCTGGTGGCTGAACTTTGTGACTTTGTCCTTACCCATAACTATTTTACATTTGGGGACAATGTATATCTTCAGATCAGCGGCACTGCTATGGGTACCCGCATGGCCCCACAGTATGCCAACATTTTTATGGCTGACTTAGAACAACGCTTCCTCAGCTCTCGTCCCCTAACGCCCCTACTCTACTTGCGCTATATTGATGACATCTTCATCATCTGGACCCATGGAAAAGAAGCCCTTGAGGAATTCCACCATGCTTTCAACAATTTCTATCCCACCATCAACCTCAGCCTTGTCCAGTCCACACAAGAGATCCACTTCCTGGACACTACAGTGCTAATAAATGATAGTCACATAAACACCACCCTATACCGGAAACCTACTGACCTCTATTCCTACCTACATGCCTCCAGCTTTCACCCTGACCACACCACACGATCCATTGTCTACAGCCAAGCTCTGCGATATAACCGCAGTTGCTCCAACCCCTCAGACAGAGACAAACACCTACAAGATCTCTATCAAGCTGTCAAGGTTCCTCCCCCACTCTGAACTCTAGGGTACAGATGTGGGGACCTGCATGAAAAACCTCTTAAGCTTATCTTTACCAGCTTAGGTCAAAACTTCCCCAAGGTACAAAATATTCCACCCGTTGTTCTTGGACTGGCCGCTACCACCACCAAACTAATACTGGTTACTGGGGAAGAGCTGTTTGGACGCATCCTTCCCCCCAAAATACTTCCCAAAACCTTGCACCCCACTTCCTGGACAAGGTTTGGTAAAAAGCCTCACCAATTTGCCTAGGTGACTACAGACCCAGACCCTTGGATCTTAAGAACAATGAACAATCCTCCCAACACTTGCACCCCCCCCCCTTTCCTGGGAAATGTTGGATAAAAAGCCTCACCAATTTGCATAGGTGACCACAGACCCGAACCCTTGGATCTGAGAACAATGAAAAAGCATTCAGTTTTTTACAAGAAGACTTTTAATAAAAAATAGAAGTAAATAGAAATAAAGAAATCCCCCCTGTAAAATCAGGATGGTAGATATCTTACAGGGTAATTAGATTCAAAAACATAGAGAACCCCTCTAGGCAAAACCTTAAGTTACAAAAAAGATACACAGACAGAAATAGTTATTCTATTCAGCACAATTCTTTTCTCAGCCATTTAAAGAAATTGTAATCTAACACATACCTAGCTAGATTACTTACTAAAAGTTCTAAGACTCCATTCCTGGTCTATCCCCGGCAAAGACCCAGCATACAGACAGACACAGACCCTTTGTTTCTCTCCCTCCTCCCAGCTTTTGAAAATATCTTGTCTCCTCATTGGTCATTTTGGTCAGGTGCCAGCGAGGTTACCTTTAGCTTCTTAACCCTTTACAGGTGAGAGGAGCTTTCCCCTGGCCAGGAGGGATTTCAAAGGGGTTTACCCTTCCCTTTATATTTATGACACGCCCCCCAAATCTCAGCTAGGGTGAAACACTGGCTGGGATTTCTTCCTGGAGCTCTAGGAAAAACAGAGTTAATAAGACACATGCATCTCTAAATATACTACCAAGTACATAAAGACTAACAATATTTTCCACATCTCAAGGACGATTTTAACCAGTTGATTCTGGGAAACTTTCACGGGAGAGTGCATCAGCCACTTTGTTAGAAGCTCCTGAGATGTGTTGGATGTCGAAATCAAAATCTTGGAGAGCTAAACTCCACCGAAGAAGTTTTTTGTTAGTTTCCTTGACGGTGTGAAGCCACTTCAGTGCAGCATGGTCGGTTTGCAGGTGGAAACGCCGTCCCCAAACATATGGGCGTAGCTTTTCCAGAGCATAGACAATGGCGTAACATTCTTTTTCAGTGACTGACCAGTTGCTTTCCCTCTCAGACAGTTTTTTGCTGAGAAACACTACAGGGTGGAATTCTTGATCAGGTCCTTTCTGCATTAAAACTGCTCCCACACCACGCTCGGACGCATCTGTGGTTACTAGGAACGGTTTGTCAAAGTCTGGGGCCCTTAGTACAGGGTCAGACATGAGTGTCGCTTTAAGCTTGTTAAAGGCCTTCTGACACTTTTCGGTCCACTGAACAGCATTTGGCTGTTTCTTTTTGGTTAGGTCTGTCAGTGGGGCAGCGATTTGGCTGTAGTGCGGTACAAATCGTCTGTAATAACCGGCCAAGCCTAAGAAGGATTGAACCTGTTTCTTTGACTTTGGGACAGGCCACTTTTGGATAGCATCCACTTTGGCCTGTAGGGGGCTGATAGTTCCTTGACCCACCTGGTGTCCAAGGTAAGTCACTCTGTTTAGGCCTATTTGACACTTCTTAGCCTTAACAGTTAGTCCTGCCTCCCTTATGCGCTCAAGGACTTTTTGTAGATGTTCCAGGTGGTCTGCCCAGGAATCCGAAAATATGGCCACGTCGTCAAGGTAGGCGACTGCATATTCTCCTAATCCCGCTAGGAGACCATCTACAAGTCTTTGGAAAGTGGCGGGTGCATTTCGCAGCCCGAAAGGGAGTACATTAAATTCATACAGCCCGAGATGTGTGATGAAGGCTGACCTTTCCTTGGCAGATTCATCTAGCGGTACCTGCCAGTACCCCTTGGTTAAGTCCAAGGTAGAGATGAACTGGGCCCGTCCCAGTTTCTCTAATAGTTCATCTGTGCGTGGCATTGGATAGTTGTCTGGGCGAGTTACAGCATTTAGCTTACGGTAGTCCACACAAAAACGTATTTCCCCATCTGGTTTGGGAACTAGAACCACTGGAGATGCCCATGCACTTTCAGAGGGGCGGATTACACCCATCTGTAACATATCCTGGATCTCCCGTTCTATAGCAGTTTTAGCTTGAGGAGACACCCGGTAAGGTTGGACCCTAATTGGGTGAGCATTACCTGTGTCAATGGAGTGGTATGCCCGTTCAGTCAGTCCTGGGGTGGCTGAGAACGTTGGCGCGTAGCTAGTGCACAGCTCCTGGATCTGCTGTCGCTGCATACGCCCAAGGGTCATGGAGAGGTTCACCTCTTCCACACCACCAGCACATTTCCCTTCGTAGCAGACACCTTCAGGCCACTCAGCGTCGTCTCCTCCCTGGGCTGTAAACTGACAAACCTTTAATTCTCTGGAATAAAAGGGCTTTAGAGAATTAATATGGTACACCTTAGGCTTTCGGTTGGAGGTGGGGAATGCTATGAGATAATTAACAGCTCCCAGGCGCTCCTGGACCATGAATGGCCCTTCCCACGATGCTTCCATTTTATGGGCCTGGAGCGCCTTTAAGACCATGACCTGGTCTCCTACTTTGAAGGAACGCTCTCTGGCATGTTTATCATACCAGGCTTTTTGCTCTTTTTGAGCATCCTGTAAGTTTTCTCTAGCAAGGGCTAAAGAGGTTCGGAGGGTGTTTTGTAGGTTGGTTACAAAGTCCAGAATGTTAGTTCCTGGAGAAGGTGTAAATCCCTCCCATTGCTGCTTCACCAACTGCAATGGCCCCTTAACCTCACGGCCATATACAAGTTCAAATGGGGAAAACCCTAAACTGGGATGTGGTACAGCTCTGTAGGCAAAGAGCAACTGCTGCAATACTAGGTCCCAATCATTGGAGTGCTCATTTACGAATTTACGTATCATGGCCCCCAAAGTTCCATTAAACTTCTCCACCATGCCATTTGTTTGATGATGGTAAGGAGTGGCAACCAAGTGATTTACCCCATGAGCTTCCCAAAGGTTTTTCATAGTTCCTGCCAGGGAATTAGTCCCTGCATCTGTGAGGATGTCGGAGGGCCAACCTACCCTGGCAAAAATGTCTGCTAGTGCCTGGCACACACTTTTAGCCCTGGTGTTGCTTAGAGCTACTGCTTCCGGCCATCGGGTGGCAAAATCCATGAAAGTCAGTATGTACTGCTTTCCTCTGGGTGTCTTTTTCGGAAAAGGACCCAGAATATCCACAGCTACTCGCTGAAATGGAACTTCAATGATGGGGAGTGGCTGGAAAGGGGCTTTGACCTGGTCTTGGGGTTTTCCCACTCTTTGGCACACCTCACAAGACTGGACATAGGTAGAAACATCCTTGCCCATTCCCTCCCAGTGGAATGACTCCCCCAAACGGTCTTTGGTCCTGTTCACCCCAGCATGGCCACTAGGGTGATCGTGGGCTAAGCTCAAGAGCTTGGCCCGGTATTTAGTTGGAACTACCAACTGTCTCTGAGGATGCCAGTCTTCCTGGTGTCCCCCAGAAAGAGTTTCCTTGTATAAAAGTCCTCTTTCTATAACAAACCTGGATCTATTAGAAGAGCTGAGAGGCGGTGGGTTGCTCCGTGCCGCCGTCCAAGCTCTCTGGAGGCTTTCATCTGCTTCCTGTTCGTTCTGGAACTATTTCCTTGATGCTGGAGACATCAGTTCCTCATGGGATTGTGGACCTAGGCTTGGTCCCTCTGGAAGCGATATAGGGGATGAAGCTGTTTCTGTTGACTGTGAACCGCTCTCCGCTGGTGCACTATGTTGGGATTCAGGCTCTGGCTGAGCCTCCTGTGTAGGGTTATCGGCTGCTGCCAGTTCAGGTTCGGTGGAGCCCTCTGGTGTTGAGGTTGCAAGTACTGGATTCAGTGCTGACACGGGGTCTGGTGTTGGTTGTTCGGCTGGTTCCGGTTCTGGGACTGGTTCCGTCTGGGTCTCTGGGATTGGATCCACTACTGCTGTTGCAGACATTGGCCTGGGGTCCAGGTCCATCACCTCTGACCGGGTCCTGATAGAAGTTTCCGGAACAGAGCTAGGCCTCACGGCTTGTTTAGCCTGGCTGCGGGTGACCGTTCCCACCCTCTTGGCCTGCTTCACATGCTTGGCCAAGTCTTCCCCCAACAGCATGGGGATGGGATAATCATCATAGACTGCAAAAGTCCACATTCCTGACCAGCCCTTGTACTGGACAGGCAACTTGGCTGTAGGCAAATTGAAAGAGTTGGACTTGAAGGGTTGAATCGTCACTTGGATCTCTGGGTTGATTAAATTGGGGTCCACTAAGGAAGCATGGATAGCTGACACTTGTGCTCCGGTGTCCCTCCACGCGGTGACCTTCTTCCCACCCACACTCACAGTTTCCCTCCGCTCCAAGGGTATCTGGGAGGTATCTGGGCCTGTGGACCTCTGGTGTGATTCCGGTGCAATGAACTGTAATCTGTTGGGGTTCTTGGGGCAGTTGGCCTTTACATGCCCCAGCTCGTTACATTTAAAACATCGTCCAGCTGACGGGTCACTGGGTCGAGGAGGGTTGCTGGAGAACGGGGTGGTGGGACGATAAGGGGTCTGGAGGGTTCTTTGGGAGGTAGGTGGGGCTTTGGGCGGCCCCCGGTAATAGGGTGTGGTCTGGGGTGGTCCCTTCTGGTCTCCGCTCCAACTGCGACCAGTTTTCTTCTTCTCTGCCACCTCCACCCATCTGGCTCCAATCTCTCCTGCCTCGACTACAGTTTTGGGTTTCCCATCTAGGATCTATCTTTCTATTTCCTCAGGAACACCCTCTAAGAATTGTTCCATTTGCATTAGGAAGGGCAAATTTACTGGAGAGTCAACACTTGCTCCTGATATCCAGGCATCCCAATGTTTCACAGTGTGGTAGGCATGTCGGGTAAATGACATGTCTGGTTTCCACCTTAGGGCTCTGAACCTCCGACGAGACTGCTCGGGTGTTATCCCCATTCTGACTCTCGCCTTGGATTTAAACAGTTCATACTTGTTCATGTGTTCTTTAGGCATTTCAGCTGCCACCTCAGCTAAGGGTCCACTGAGCTGCGGCCTCAGCTCTACCATGTATTGGTCAGTAGAGATGTTGTACCCAAGGCAGGCCCTTTCGAAGTTTTCTAAGAAGGCCTCAGTATCATCACCTGCCTTGTAGGTGGGGAACTTTCTGGGATGGGAAGTGGTACTTGGAGAAGGATTGCTAGGGTTTGTTGGGATATTCCGCTGAGCCTTTATCTTCTCCACCTCCTCCACATGCTTCCTCTCTTTTTCCTTCTCCTCCAGTTCTTTGGCCCTTGCTTCCATTTCTTTGTCCCTTGCTTCCATTTTCAGCTGCATGAGTTCTATCTGTCTTTCATGTTCCCTTTGTTTTTCCGCAGCCTGAAATCTGGCTAGTTCCAGCTTTTGTCGAGCCGTGGATTTTGTCATTCTAACCTCTCTGTTTTTAACTAACTTTACACCCAAGGTTTAGAAATAAACAAACAAAACTTGGCTGTAAAATTTTGCTGTGCTGGAATAGAATGCCTATTCTCTGATAGTGATTGTCAGCCTACAGAAAAAGACAATTCCCTTGTCTCTGCTCTGGGCCCAAATCAAAGCAAAAAACATCCAACTACTTGGAAACCTGCTTACCAGCACCCAAAGGAAAAAAAAAATTCCTTTTCAAACCTGTGCTCCTTGTAAAACAAAAAAATCAAAATCCTAAAAAAAACCCCTGCCACTTTTGTCTCCAGGCAAATGGGTAGAACACACACCCCCTATTTACTTTTAGGAAGAAAAAAAAAAAAAACTCTGGGTTGGAAGACTGTGAATTTCCCTGCAGCAGTTAAGTACCCTGCCTCCAGGCAAAGAAAACCTGCAATTCACAAAGATAATCCCCTTTTGTCTCTGCTTGGCCACAAAGCAGAGAAAAACCAAGCTGCTTTCAGTTTCAGCTGCTTTCTGGACTTCCTTTCCAAAGGAAAAAAAAAATTTCCTTTTTAAAATCTGTATTTCTAGTTCAAAAAATCTCAACTGGATCTCAAAATGATTTCAGGTTAATCCCACCACTATGCCACCATGTCAAGGTTCCTCCCCCACTCTGAACTCTAGGGTACAGATGTGGGGACCTGCATGAAAAACCTCCTAAGCTTATCTTTACCAGCTTAGGTCAAAACTTCCCCAAGGTACAAAATATTCCACCCGTTGTTCTTGGACTGGCCGCTACCACCACCAAACTAATACTGGTTACTGGGGAAGAGCTGTTTGGACGCGTCCTTCCCCCCAAAATACTTCCCAAAACCTTGCACCCCACTTCCTGGACAAGGTTTGGTAAAAAGCCTCACCAATTTGCCTAGGTGACTACAGACCCAGACCCTTGGATCTTAAGAACAATGAACAATCCTCCCAACACTTGCACCCCCCCCCCTTTCCTGGGAAATGTTGGATAAAAAGCCTCACCAATTTGCATAGGTGACCACAGACCCGAACCCTTGGATCTGAGAACAATGAAAAAGCATTCAGTTTTTTACAAGAAGACTTTTAATAAAAAATAGAAGTAAATAGAAATAAAGAAATCCCCCCTATAAAATCAGGATGGTAGATATCTTACAGGGTAATTAGATTCAAAAACATAGAGAACCCCTCTAGGCAAAACCTTAAGTTACAAAAAAGATACACAGACAGAAATAGTTATTCTATTCAGCACAATTCTTTTCTCAGCCATTTAAAGAAATTGTAATCTAACACATACCTAGCTAGATTACTTACTAAAAGTTCTAAGACTCCATTCCTGGTCTATCCCCGGCAAAGACCCAGCATACAGACAGACACAGACCCTTTGTTTCTCTCCCTCCTCCCAGCTTTTGAAAATATCTTGTCTCCTCATTGGTCATTTTGGTCAGGTGCCAGCGAGGTTACCTTTAGCTTCTTAACCCTTTACAGGTGAGAGGAGCTTTCCCCTGGCCAGGAGGGATTTCAAAGGGGTTTACCCTTCCCTTTATATTTATGACACAAGCATTCTTACAACTACAGTACCCACCTGTGGAAGTGAAGAAACAGATTGATAGAGCCAGAAGAGTTCCCAGAAGTCACCTACTATAGGACAGGCCTAACAAAGAAAATAACAGAACGCCACTAGCCATCACCTTCAGCCCCCAACTAAAACCCCTCCAACGCATTATTAAGGATCTACAACCTATCCTGAAGGATGACCCAACACTCTCACAAATCTTGGGAGACAGGCCAGTCCTTGCCTACAGACAGCCCCCCAACCTGAAGCAAATACTCACCAGCAACCACATACCACACAACAGAACCACTAACCCAGGAACCTATCCTTGTAACAAAGCCTGTTGCCAACTGTGCCCACATATCTATTCAGGGGACACCATCACAGGGCCTAATAACATCAGCCACACTATCAGAGGCTCGTTCACCTGCACATCCACCAATGTGATATATGCCATCATGTGCCAGCAATGCCCCTCTGCCATGTACATTGGTCAAGCTGGACAGTCTCTACGTAAAAGAATAAATGGACACAAATCAGATGTCAAGAATTATAACTTTCATAAACCAGTCGGAGAACACTTTAATCTCTCTCGTCACGCGATTACAGACATGAAAGTTGCAATATTACAACAAAAAAACTTCAAATCCAGACTCCAGCGAGAGACTGCTGAATTGGAATTCATTTGCAAATTGGATACAATTAACTTAGGCTTGAATAGAGACATTCTTTAGAGAATAGCCCCCCCCCCCCCCCCAGACATTCTTGTTAAACCCTGGATTTGTGCTGGAAATGGCCCACCTTGATTATCATACACATTGTAAGGAGAGTGGTCACTTTAGATAAGCTATTACCAACAGGAGAGTGGGTTTGTGGGGGGGGGGGGGGAGAAAACCTGGATTTGTGCTGGAAATGGCCCACCTTGATTATCATACACATTGTAAGGAGAGTGATCACTTTAGATAAGCTATTACCAGCAGGAGAGTGGGGTGGGGGGAGGTATTTTTTCATGCTTTGTGTGTATAAAAAGATCTTCTACACTTTCCACAGTATGTATCCGATGAAGTGAGCTGTAGCTCACGAAAGCTTATGCTCAAATAAATTGGTTAGTCTCTAAGGTGCCACAAGTACTCCTTTTCTTTTTGTATTCACAATGTGTCATGAATGGAAAAGTTGGATGACAATGTCATTGATCATTCCTCTTTTTGACACTGAAGTTATAAACACCCTTTATCTGGATAGTCTACTTCTCTCCCTCAGCTTACCACAACAGTCCAGTTGTAAATAAGAAAAAATGAGAACTTTCTCCTTTATTTCATTCCTTCAGAAAGCTATCAATCCACTTGCATGCTCTCTCTCTTTATAGGTTTCAGAGTAACAGCCGTGTTAGTCTGTATTCGCAAAAAGAAAAGGAGTACTTGTGGCACCTTAGAGACTGACCAATTTATTTGAGCATAAGCTTTCGTGAGCTACAGATGAAGTGAGCTGTAGCTCACGAAAGCTTATGCTCAAATAAATTGGTTAGTCTCTAAGGTGCCACAAGTACTCCTTTTCTCTCTTTATAATTCAGCAATCCTAGTGACCTAACAAAATGCTTTGTCATTCATGGTGACTATACTGTTTTGTGAATGAGTGTATCTGCATAGAAATTAACTTTAATGATAGGTTGTATTAGTCCCAGTGCTGTTAAAAGTGTAGAGGGCATCTTCAGCTAAGTAACCAGTGAATGGTGGGGTAGCACTAATGCTACTGGAACTGAAGGTGAGCCAAAGGCGTACAGATATTTTTTCCTGTTATATTCCCCTTTGTTTTTTAATTACATTTTTTCTGTCACTCCAGAAGACTAATTATATAAGAACAAGTAACTGAGCACAACGGCATTGATTGGTCATTCTGTCAGAGCGCAGAGCTGCAGCTGCAGGGAGTCAGTTTGGATGAAATTGATGTGTAATCATCTCAGGAAGAGTATTTGTGTGCAACTTTTACAGAACATCTGTACCATGCACTAATCGGGATCATGGAGCCCTGGGTTCTCCACCTACCCCAACTCTCCTACACATTCCTTCTCTCCTCCTCACATCTTCTTTTCTTTCACACCATCACAAAGTCTTAATCTTGAGATCCTGCTTTACTCACAGATATCACTATGCTGTTTCCTGACAACAGTGCAAGCCCATAGGTCACTGCTCTATAGCTACATTTCACCATGAGGATACTGCACACTAATATGCTCCAAGCACTGCCACGAGCTGGATGATGTAGTATAACAAAAACCAGCAAAAATTTAGAATTGTAACATTCACCAGGTCAGATCTTTTCAAAATGGCTTAAGACCATGGATACATTTTTGACTCAATGCATCTTGCATCATTCTCCCATCCCTGGCTTTAACCTAAAATTTCTTATCCCAAAGAAATCTCTTTAATTAATAAATTCAGATAATTTTGAATGCCTTTTTACGGATCTGAGGGATACTAAAGGCACTATGATCCTCAGCTCTGGTTTGGCTAAAATTTTATACACCTGTGGGTTAATCTTTTCTAATAGGCTAAGGACTAACCCTAGCTATAAGTGCTCATACAGGGAAAAATTATATTATTCTTTCCTCTCCAATCTTATTTTCTTTAAGATTAAGAGTTAATGCATCTGGAACAACAGTCATTCATCCAGGTTTGTGGTTTATCTAAAAGTCCAAATTCCTGCAATCTCAAATGACATCTGGCTAAACACGCACTTGGATCAAGTTTAGACATCAACCACTATAAAGGACTGTGGTTAGATATCACACTAAACTTGACACCCCCAAAATAGGAGGACATGGTCTTCACACACCAGATGAAAAAGTTTCTTTTTCCTGTGGCTCAACATTTTCTTTCAGCAGCCTGCAAGATTTATTGGCAAAAACATTTGTAGTATTTATATGGTAACTTTCATGAAAACCTGTGTTGAACAAATGCCCAAACCCACAGTTGATGCCGTTCAAATAGAGATACAGTTATGCTGTTCAGATTACAAATCAAAATTCAGAAGTTTTATCCCTTAGTGTCAGAAAACAGCCTTTTTGCATAGTTTGGACTAGCATTCACATTGAGATTTATGGACAAATCAAGTTGGGGACTGGATGTGATGACCCAAGCCTATATTCAAGTTCAAAGAAGTTCAATAGGATTGAACACATTTTAACAAGGCACTTTAGACTGTTTATAAACCCAAAACTAATCAGAAGTTCAGTCAAGCTTCATTGAAACTCAGGAGTTAGTCTTGACCTGGTTCAGACTGTGTGCCAACAGATCCAGCCAAGAACCTCTTGTGACAGGACCTAATCTCTTTCTTATCTTAAGCCATCTTCTGGTTTGGATGATCAGTGGCCTTCTCTTGTCCCTCTCATCTTTAGAGGATGGCTGGTAGACCCACTTTCCACACACAGATCTTGAGGGAGCAGCTAATTGGCCTGCTCCCCCTTCTGTTTTTAAGGGATAACACCAGAAACTCATTTTTTTTCTACAGGAGCAGCAAGATTGGAAAGGATCTTCTTGCACTCACTACTGCCCTTTCACTGGTTCTTTACATCATTTTGGGGTTGAGACACTATGAACTATGAGGTTCAGTGAAGCAGCAGAAGCATGAAGTTTTCAGCATTTTCAGTTCCACAGTCATACCACCTTGAGCTGAGATTGCAAGAGATGTAAAGAGGGTCAGGGCTATTCACTATTTGGATATTAGACTTCCGGTGAACACCCAAGTGCTGTCGGATGTGGTGTGATTGTAACGAGGGGCCCCGTTGTCTGGCTGAGCCACCCCCATTGGCCCAGTGTGGGGTTGGTACACCCCGTCACCCAGTTGTTGGGATTCCCTGTTAGATCAGGTAATTGCAATATGGTGGGCTCTGGACACCTGGTGGGGCTGAGCAAGCAAACAGCCAGTAGCCCCTGAGACTCCGGGCTGGGGCCAACAACAACAGTTGGAGTTCTGGCCCTCTGGGTAGGGTGGAACAAAGGTCAGCCTATAGCCCCCAAGCAGGGCTGGGCAAACAAAAAGTCTATGGTCCCCAAGCCTCCTGTCTGAGGCAGGAGGTAGTAATTGGGGTTCTTGCCATCAGGGTGAGACCAAACAGTTATCATTCTATAGCCCCCGGCCAGGGCAGGGCAAACAAATAGTTTATAGCCCCTGAGCCTCCTGGCTGGAGCAGACAGTTGCAATTGGGGAATCAGCCTCTGGGGTGGGGCAGAACAAACAAACAGTCTATGGTCCCTGAGCCTCCGGGCTGGGACCGAGAGCAAACAGCAGCCATGCCTACTGGTCTGTGGAGTGTGGTAGGGGAACCTGGCTCCTCCGACTCCACCAGGTTCGACCCAGGGCCCTATGAAGCCGGGGACTTCCCCACTAAGGTTTGAGGCATCGTCTTCTACTGCATCCCCTGGGTCACTTTATTATGCTGTTGGAAGCGCTATCTTTTGAATTAGACATAAAAATATGGTCCTTACTACTTGTGTTCATTAAAGATCCCTTGGATCTTTCTCCAAGAGTAGGGGAATTTTCCTGATCTTACCATTTTGACTATACTCTGACTTAGGTAATATTGCAACTGCACTGCAGTTTCAAATGGATATGGAGATCTGCATCTGGGGCCTGATTCTTATTTCCATGAAGGCCCCTTTATAGTGCTCTGTAAATTATAATTACGTTCGCATAAAGAGCCCTCTACAGTGCCAGGGTGGTATACAGAGACATTAATGTAAAGGAAAATCAGGCTCTTCAGTCCTAAACTACTATCTGGTATTGCTGCAGGCTGCTAAACAGCTGGTGCCTTTCAGTGGTTCCTGAATATACAGTTACAGTTATATGGAATAATGTCTAATACCTTGTGGAATAAAAAAATAGTGTATTACATATTGTACGTGTCAGATGTCATGATCATGAAGTTTACGGGAATATTTTATTCTGAAATGGAAATGGGGAGGGGGGGACCATTGTTTATTTTGTTTTGCTTTCTTTTGGTTTAAAAGCAGTAGGTGACACAGAGTTAAATCCAGGGGCCCAACATTAAGGCTATAAGCACATTCTTCAGCTCGAATACATTCTCGATCTTTTCTTGTCAGTTTGATTAAAGGCTCATGTTTAATATAACTGATGTCCAAGAGCGTTAATTTTCCTTTGATAAACTGACAAAGAAGACATTTCTTTAATGTTAATCCAAAGGGCATAATGTTTCAATGGACTCTTTGTAATGCACTAAAACATATTTTAACCTGTTCTTATCTCCAGAACCCCTTGATAGCAGCGAATACAATATCCTGCCAGTCTGATGTGCACATTCAGTGGATTAGTCTGGAGCAATTAGTTATCAACCTTAGGTAGTTGTTCCTTTAGTGGGGACAGGGGTATATTTAATCTCCCCTGGGACCTGGAAGGGCAGTAACTGCCTCCAAATCAATCCAGCTGAAATACAGACTGCACTAGTCAAAGGAGACAATGGTGACCCAACTCAATGAGGACATATGCCTCTCACAGGGGTCAGTGTTTTTTCTAGTCTCTGGATCCTACCAGAGTCATCACCCCCACCGGAGGCCAACAAATGGCTTCTTTCATATTCACCTGTTTATGCAGACTAGACACGCCCATAAACTAGAGTAGAGAAGTTTTATTGTAACCAGTTTTACAGACTGAACTGAAACACAGCAGGATTAAGAGACACAAAGTCTATGGAAGAAGTGTGAAGATAAAGCTTCTATTCCCAGTCTAGTCCAGCGCTTTAGCCATAGGGCCATCTTTCTACCTAATTGGCATATGTACTAGCAAGAGGATGACTAACACACTGTCCTGTTGTGCACATGGCACAGTTAACATTTGTCTGTTTTAAATAAAGTATCATCTGTTGTCTTACCCTGAAATTGTGTGTCTTGCTTCATTCAAGTAGAACCTTGACATGACAGGAGTTCAGCTCAAAGGAATTCATCATGTCAGCATCATCACAGGAATGAAATTTTTCCCCCTCTCTGTTTCCATTTTCATTCAAATGGAAGGAAGGAAGCAGCCCTAGCAGAATCAGTTTGTCAGCTGTATTGCTGGTAAAAATCTGTTTAGAAACCAGATTCCTTCACATGAAAATCAGTGTGTTAATTAGCCCCTTTTGAGTCAGGCTGTTTCTGAGCCAAGTCTGGAGAGTGATCTGAGGGCACTGAATGTCTGTTCCAAAGAGAGGCTTATATGACTGAGAGTGTCATGACCACTTGAAAAACTTTCTTCAACGATGAGAACTTTTCTGTTGGCAACATATTATCAAGAACATCTCGTCCAATAACAGCAAGGGTTTTTCTGTTTATTTTAAAAACATCCAGCCACTACAACTTCTTTTGGTTGCAGTGATACAAGGAAATGAGAGCAACAGAAAAAAGTTTCAGGAAGATTTAATTAATGAATGATGCAGACTTTGCCATTAATACAAGCCTGTATATCGAGGCCACAAGTTGCAGTATTATCTAATGCTTTATTGGTAACTCCTGTAGGACAGGCCCAAACCAGGAAATGTAAATATTGATTTTGAACCTCAATTTCAGTTACAATGCATGGGGATGCTTGGCTTCAAGGCTTTGACTTACTATCAGGATAGGGCCCAACGTTCAGGAAAGCTGGGATCCACATGAGCCTATCTTTGCTACCATATAGGATTGCCATATCTGCTACTTTTGGTTTATCCTGTTTGGGCCAACAAAAACTGTCCAGTTTGACTTGTCTAAGTTATAGACAACACTTTGTCCTCCAACCCGTCTCTTCTCCCCAGGGATGATTGAATCCCAAATCCTCTGGATGAAACTGGTACAAACAGAGCAAGTCACCAACTTTCTAATGAAATCTGCATGTTTCTTTTTCCTTTTTCCCACTAATAGGCCCCTGTACTCACTATATCCCTCCATCAGATACCTTTCCACCCCCTCCCAGAACAAACCTGAGGAGCCTCCTTCCCTTTTCCATTTAGCTATTCCCACTGTCCTAAGAGCATCTCTATCACTCATTTTCAGGCATCTTCTGGGAAGGCCAGTGTTCCCCCAAAAGAAGTTTTTATAGGCAGCCAGCTATTAATAAAAGAATATGTACAGCTAGATTTGAATTCACTACCTGTGTGATGTAAACCTGACACTGCATCCATCACACGACTCAGGCTTTATTAACAATGTACGTTTGCTAGCTATAGGAGCTCTCTGGTAGTATTTCCTGAATAATGAGGATTACAAGTATAGTGGGGAAACTGTATTTTAGAACTACACATTTCACACACATTCAGTTCCCCAATTCACACCAGGGTCAATCATATGTCTTTGTAAAATGTCATAACCCTTCACATAAATCATTGGGAGACTCAACAAGTAGTTTAAGTGCTAACTCTAAGTGAACAATGAGACAATACTGATCAGCACAAAACACTGGGGTCCCTGCATATCAACAGCTTAACTATTGTCAAGTTTTTTCTAGGCATGCTAGTGAGACTCTGGCAGGCCAGGTGCCAGTTCTTGCCCAGGCTGCAGGAATTAACTAAGAACAGATGGGGACCAGACCAGGTCACCTGTGTTAGTTTTGTTCAAAAAGGTATTAATCTTACATGTATTTAGTGTTTAGACTCTATGAAATGCTTGTATGTTGCTGCATGCATTAATCTCACTTATAATATCTATAGCCCATCATCTAAGGCAGTAGTTTTCAACCTGTCATCCGCGGACCTTTGAGGTTCCACAGACGATGTCAAAGGGGTCCGAGAATGGTTGTTGTAACCACAGAACAGTGGTATTCAACCGATGGTCCACAGACCCCTGGGGGTTCCGCAAACTATGTCTAAGATTTCTAAAGGGTTCCACACCTCCAATCAAAAATTTTTAGGGGTCCGCAAATGAAAAAAGATTGAAAACCATTGTTATAAGGTAATATTTAAGTGTTTGCTCTGTAACTATAAAAGTGTTTGCTCTGAAACTGTAACGCCCCACTCCCATACAGACTAACACGGCTGCTACTCTGAAACCTTTGATTAGACAGAGCACTACAATTCTGTCACTCTTAGGATTTAGATAATAACTCATTTGTGTGTATATGTTTGCTTGCTTTAACCTGTAAATAACTCTCTTATTTCTTTTTCCTAGTTAATAATCCTTTAGATAGTTTATTTCAGGATTAGCTACAGGCATTGTCTTTGATATAAGATCTAGGGAACCAATTGACCAAAGGGTAAGTGACTGGTCTCTTGGGACTGGAAGGAATCTGAATGTGGTGTGATTTTTGGTGTAAGTGACCATTTATCACAAAGTCCAGTTTGTCTGGATCGCAAGATAGACTGGAGTGCCCAAGGGGACTGTCTATGACTCCATGGTAAGACAGTTATAGCAATCCAGGAGTTCACATTTGTTATTGGCTTGGTGAAATCTAATTCTAGAACATACCACCATCTGGGAGTGTCTGACCTGTCTTTGACAGTCTGCCCTGAGGTAGGCACTCACAGTCGTGAGCCACTCCAGAGAGCGTAACATTTAGCAAAGGAGAGTTTTGAGGAGAGAGCTGAAGGTGGATAATAAGGATTTGAAGGTGAATAATGATATATGGATTACTTGAAATTGACTATACAACTGGACAAATCTTTCTGCCCTTAGCAAAGAAAGGAGACATAACAGAATGCAGTAATAATAGTATCGTCTCCATGATATCATACACAAGAAAGTTCTGCTCTACATAATCTAGAATCAGATGAAGAAAATAATGGAAGCAGAACTATGACCCCAACAAGCTGGTTTCAGAGAGGGATGAAGTATATGTGATCAAAGAGTGAACATCCTTCACATCATTGAAAAATTCAGGGAGCACAGTCACACATTGATCATATGTTTCACTGACTACTCAAAAGCACTCAGTACCATCCAGCATGACCATCTTTGGAGGATATTGGCAGACATGGGGATTCCAAAGCATCTCATTTAACTCATCATGAGTCTCTACTGTCAACAAGAGACCATGGTGCAAACAGCAGCAGGCAACAGCAACTGGTTTTGTACTGGGCAGGGTGTGACCCACAGCTGTATTCTGTCCCCAGACCTTTCCAACATGCACACAGAATTTATTATGAGACACCCTGGAAAGTTTTGACAAAGTGGAAGGAACTGGGATTTCAATTGGTGGACACCTCTTAACTGACCTAAGATTGATGAGGATATGATTCTCTTGACTACAACCACTCTTGTAGGGCAATGTAAGTCTGTAAAAACAGTTAGTGAGGAATATGGATTGTTCCTGAATATGGCAAAAATGAAATGACTGCATATTGACATGATTAACAAAAATAAGATGCAATCAAACAACACAATTAATAGTCAAGTTGTAAAAGTAGTATATGAATTAAATTATCCCCGATTATATATATATTATATAACCAAGAAGGCAGTTCAAAAGAAATCAGAAAAAGACGAGGATTGTCTCGCTCAGTCACGGCCTCACTTACAAAAGTTTGGAAAAAATGTGGCAGCTGGAAATGTATGAAGGTTCAACTGGTTTAAAGCTTAATTTTTTTCCTTAGTGACTTTTGGATGTGAATCATGGGAAATTAATGCTGCTAACAAGACAAAAACTGAAGTCTTCAAGATGTGGTGCTGGCAAAGACTCTTGCATATCTCCTGGACAGAAAAGAAGACAAATGCTTATGTTAGAAATAATATTGGAGAGAAGCATACCATACTGTTAGAAATCAACAGGCGCAAACTTATGTACTTTGGTCACATCAGGTGTAGAGATGGAAATAACCTCAAGAAATTTATCATGGAAGGAATGTTGGCAGGTCACCTCAGTAGGAGCCAACCAGCGAATAGGTGGATAGAAGGTGCTTGCAGATCACTTTGATGTTAGCTGCTGAATCTTCAGAGATGGATCAAGAAGGCTTCCAAAAATTTTGCTCTGGTGTCACCAATATTCAGAGTCAATGGATTTTACTTTCTTAATGAGGTAGCTTTATGGACGTTTATGCCTCAGATTTTCCTGGATGTGATAGCTGACAGATTTCTTCACCAAATAGTTGCTGAACCAACAAGAGGTGATCCCATTTTAGATTTGGCATTGGAGAGTAGTGAGGACCTCGTAGAAAAACTGACTGTAGAGGACAACCTTGGTTCAAGTGATCATGAGCTAATTCAATTTAAACTAAATGGAAGGATAAACAAATCTGCAACAAGGGTCCTTGATTTCAAAAGAGCTAACTTTAAAAAATAAAGGGAATTAGTTAGGGAAGTGGACTGGACTGAAGAACTCAAGGATCTGAATGTGGAGGAGGCTTGGAATTACTTTAAGTCAAAGTTGCAGAAGCTATCTGAAGCCTGCATCCCAAGCAAGGGAAAAAATGTGTAGGAAGGATTGCAGATAAAGTTGGATGAGCAAGTATCTCAAACAGGTTAAGAGAAAGCAGACAGCCTACATGGAATGGAAGATGGAAAAGATCAGTAAGGAAAATTACCTCTTGGAGGTCAGAAAGTGTAGGGACAAAAGCCAGGCAGAGCTGGACCTTGCAAAGGGAATTGAAACCAGTAGTAAAAGGTTCTATAGCTATATAAACAAAAAGAAAACAAGGAAAGAAAAAGGGGGACCGCTAAGCACTGAGGATGGGTTGGAGATTAAAGATTATCTAGGCATGGCCCAGCACCTAAACAAATACTTTGCCTCAGTTTTTAATGAGGCTAATGAAAAGTTTAGAGGTAGTGACAGGGTGGCTAATGGCAACGAAGATATGGAGGTAAAAATTACCACATCCGAGGTGGAAAAAACATCTTAATAGGACTAAATCGCGGGGGAGGGGGACGGCTAGATAATCTCCATCCAAGAATATTAAAGGAACTGGCACATGAAATTGCAAGTCCAATAACAAGGATTTTCAATGAATCTGTAAACTCAGGGGTCATACCCTATGACTGGAGAATTACTATTATAGTTCCTATTTTAAAGAAGGGGGGGGAAATTGATCCAGGAAACTACAGGCCTGTTAGTTTTACCTCAATTGTATGCTAGGTCTTGTAACAAATTTTGAAAGAGAAAGTAGTTAAGGACATAGAGGTGAACGGTAATTGGGATATTAATGCAACATGGTTTTACAAAAGGTAGATCATGCTAGACCAACTTGATCTCCTTCGTTGAGAAGATAACTGATTTTTTTTAGATAAAGGAAATGCAGTTGATCCAATCTACCTGGATTTCAGTAAGGCATTTGATATGGTTCCACATGGGGAATTATTAGCTAAATTGGAAAAGATGGGGATCAATATGAAAATTGAAAGGTGGATAAAGAACTGGTTAAAGGGGATACTACAGTGAGTCACACTGAAAGGTGAACTGTCAGACTGTGGGGAGGTTACTAGTGGAGTTCCTCAGGGATTGGTCTTGGGACCAATCTTACTTAACATTGGCACAAGAAGTGAGTGTGCGCTAATAAAATTTGCAACTGACACAAAGTTGGGAGGGATTGCCAATACTGTGGAGGACTGGAATATCATACAAGACTATCTAGATGATTTTGCAAACTGGAGTAATAGAAATGGGATGAAATGTAATTGTGCAAACTGCAAGGTCATGCATTTAGGACTAACAACAAGATTTTTTTCTATAAGCCGGGGACTTATCAGTTGGCAGTGACAGAGGAGAAGAAAGACCTGGGTGTATTGGTTGATCACAAGATGACGCTGAGCCACCAATGTGAAGCAGCTGTGAAAAAAAGGCTAGTGCAGTCCTAGGATGCCTCAGGCGAGGTATTTCCAGTAGAGACAGGAAAGTGTTAGTACTATTATACAAAGGACAGGTGAGAACTCATTCAGAATACTGTGTGCACTTCTGGTCTCCCATGTTTAAGAAAGATTAATTCAAACTGGAACAGGTGCAGAGAAGGGGTACTAGGATGATCCAGAAAACCTACCTTATGAGAGGAGATTCAAAGGGCTTGGCTTGTTTAGCCTAACCACAAGAAGGCTGAGGGGAGATATGATTGCTGTCTATAAATACATCACAGGGATAAATACCAGGGAGGGAGAGGAGTTATTTAAATTAAGCACCAATGTAAACACAAGAACAAATGGATATAAACTGGCCATCGACAAGTTTAGGCTTAAAATGAGGTGAAGGTTTCTAACCATCAGAGGAGTGAAGTTCTGGAACAGTCTTCCAAGGGGAACAGTGGGGGCAAAAAACCTAACTGGCTTCAAGACTGAGCTTGATAAGTTTATGGAGGGGATGGTATGATGAGACTGCCTTCAATGGCATGTGGCCCATCGGTGACTGCCAGTAGCAAAAATTTTCAAGGGCCAGAGACGGGACACTAGATGGGGAGGACTCTGTGTTACTACAGAGAATTCTTTCCCAGGTATCTGCCTGGCGGGTCTTGCCCAAATGCTCAGGGTCTAAGTGATCGCCATATTTGGGGTAGGGAAGGAATTTTCTCCCCAGGTCAGATTGGCAGAGATCCTGGTCATTTTTTTACCTTCCTCTGTGGCATGGGGAACAGGTCACTTGCAGGTTTAAACTAGTGTAAATGGTGAATTCTCTGTAACTTATAGTCTTTAAACCATGATTTGAGGATTTCAGTAACTCAGCCAGAGGTTACAGGAGTGGGTGGGTAAGGTTTTGTGGCCTGGAATGTGCAGGAGATCAGACTTGATGATCACGATGGTCCCTTCTGACCTTAAAGTCTATAAGAGCAAGAGGTTAAGGAGAAGAGTAAGAGAAGGGATAAGAGTGCGCATGAGAGAGATCAGGGGATGGGATGGGGTAACTGGGGAAAGTAGATTTAAAATAGTCATGTCAAGGCTGTGGTCAGAGCCAGTGCAGCTTGAGAATCAAGGAGCTATAATCAGTTCCCTGACTGCACCCATCCCTATTTCCCTTGAGCAGATCTAGGTGCAGAAGAGCATTTGGGCCATACTAATTCCTCCTAATTCATGTAGGATAGAGAGAGGCAAAAAGGTAGGCCTAGAAATAGAAATTTATTCTAACCTATTCCCACAACTGGAGACATTTGACAGCTACTACCGTGGAATGGATATACAGAAAATGCTCCACCACCTCCCAAAGCCCTAGTTTATTTATTTCTTTAAGTTATAACCTTAAATAGAACGTTTATTTAACATTTTGAACAAATTTAGACATATCTGTCTACTGTATGTCTAATAAGACACACCTATCTTGTTGATTAGATATTGAATGTCAAATTTTCCTTGGAAGAGTTTTTGAAATTTAAACAACAAATAAGTAAATGCCATGTTTTCTGTTAATATAGGTCATCTAATTTCATGGTTTACTCAAAATCAGTTATTTAATGGTATGCTTGAATCTGCTTGTGGCTCGCTTTCTTTTCTCTACTTTTTGGTGTTAGCTAAATTTTCATAGTTCTTATAAATTTACCTTAAAGGGCTAGTTTGACAATGAGAGCCGAGTCTGCCAGTCATTCTAATTGTAGTGGTTTTGTGGGCCTGGACTATAGTCTGCTGGGGACTAAAGGTCCCAAACCAAAAGAAGAAAATGCTTTTCTAGATCTCTCTCTTTCTTTCACTATTATTTTCACACACAATTCAAACTCTGGCTTATTAGTATAGTCTATAAAGAAACATAACAACTTTACTCATGCACAGGTTCCAGTCACTGAAAGTGAACATAGACATGGCAGAATCACCTCTTTTTGCCAGTGAAAAAGATTACATACTCAACATCTGGAACATATGGAGTTTTCTTTAAATGATTACCATTAAACACAATTTTGTTCTGTTCTCACAGAGCTATAAAAAAGTGTTAACATGGTTACATCATGAACTTCAGCTGTTTTTTATAACACATGAATTTACCCAGAGATGAGATGTTCACCTCACATTTGTTTGAAAAAATGTATTGCAAGATATAATGCATTTCACTGGATTTCTTGCAAGTTTCCTCTACTTAACGTGGGTCCAGATTTTGCCACCCTTTTACATGCACACTGAATAATACTTAAAAACGCATGTAGTCTCATTGATTGGGAATACGAATGTAATAAGGTACAACTCAGTTTGAGTCAAGGTGGCAGAACCTGGTCCGTAAGTAACTGACCCTTTGTTATGGAACCTCTCTCTCCAGTCTATAGCTCAAACATTACCTTAATTACAATGTTGTGCACAAAGTGCTAGGTGATCGTGTTTTAAATATAGATCGCATTGGCCAGGAAACAAAATAAATTAGTACATAATAGTGTGTATCTTGAAGAATCTTAAAGTGCGTTGCAAAAAAAGTCGCACTTCATGCAGCAGTAGAGTGGCCCACTGCACCGATTTTCACGGCAAAGGACTGCACACCAAAACATCCAGAATACCATAGCCAACTGAAATTTCAGGGGAATGTAGGAAGTTTATACAGAACCCTATTGGGATCTGTCAGGATGCCCCTCATTCCTGCAATAAAGTTAAAAAGAAATAAAAGGCAGCTTTTCCAGCAGCACAGTGCCCACTCGCACCATGCTGGCAATGCGTAAGGGCCCAGGAACATAGGGCAACTGATATTCCCACAGTGCCACGAGGAGGCCAAGAGGAGGCACAGCCAGGAAGCAGTGTGGAGCGCAGGTGCCACAGGAAATACAGCCCAAGAGACCTAGAGTGAAAGTACCCCACAGCCCTGTGGTTGGCCAAATGCCACTACTTAAACCCAGGGGTTGCCCCAGGAAGGAAGTTGTCTGGGCAATCACACAGACTTTGGTCTGCTGCAATGCCAGACTTTGCCTCATCTCCTGATCTCTGACTCCAGCCTGACATGGACTCTGATTCCTGCCTCTTAATTCTAACCTCGTACTACCGCTGGTCTCTGACTCTGGCTCTTGTTTATGGGACCCAGCCTTGCAATTCCTCCAATTCCTGCCTGGCAACTCCTGTCTCTAGTAGGCAGACCTCAGGCTAGCTGTGACTGCTAGGCCAGACTGTCTACACACCTTACTGGAAGAGGGCCACTTGACAAAACAATTTTTGCAGTGGATAGCATTTTTCTTTGAGGCAGGTTTTCATTCAAATACTTACCTTATTACTTTATTTGAGTGTGAGACATGACAAGATCACAACACAAGATGGTATGGTTGCTGACAAACTAAGGCCCTGATCCTGCAAACCTGTACAGATGTGCTTAACATGTATGAGTAATCTCACTGAAACCAATGAGACTAGTCACATGTATGTTTGCAGAAATGGAAAATGGATTAGGAAATGCCAAATGTATCGTTATCAATGCAACCTGGATTCAGCCCCCTTATTATGATTTTTAATTACGTTATCACAACTGCCTCATTCAGTGCACAGGCTAGATACATAAGGAGGCTGAATTAAGGTTGCAGAGGCAGCTGTAAATCTGACATTTCCTAATTTTTGAGTGCTTAACTTTGCAACCTAAATAACATTTTTAACTTTGTACATAGACATATAAAAACTATGTCATAGGTACCTTAAATGAGGTGCCATAAATGCTCAACCGGCAAAGCAGCTTGGTATGAAGAAATGTCCCAGATCACCTGGAAAAGGATTGAACAAAAGGATTTGCACATACATGTTGTAGCAGGGCGGTCACCCCGCTCTGGCTCAAAAGGGTTAAAGCCAGCCTTTGGAGAGGGCTGGGGCTGAGGGAAAAGCCTAGGCTGATTGGGAAGGCAGCCACAGCTGGGGCCATGCCCCAATCAGGCCACAGCTGGCCTTATAAAAGACTGTGAGCCAGGTACTCAGACAGTTTCTCTCTAGCTGTAGAGAGAGACTGGTCTGGTTGCTTAGGAGCTCACCAGGGTGCCTAGAGTGAAGCAGAGCTGGGGAAAGACCAGCGGAGCTGGGGCGCTCCAGGCTGGAAAACCCCCAGCCTGCAGGCCTTGTTGAAGGCCTAAAGCAGAAACTGGGGTTGCAGAGGGGCAGCCCAAGGTTAGACAAAGGCAGCAGATCCAAACCCTCCTTGACGATGATGAGTGGCACAGACTGAAGTCTGCTCCAGTGTGCGGGGGCTAGATGAGGACTGGCAGTAGCTGCTGAGTCAAGGTGGGGCTAGAGGGTGGGGATTCCTGCAGGTGGGGAGACCCAGAGACTGTAGGGGGTACTACAGGTGGCAGAACCCTGATGTAGAGGGGCATCAGGGTCCAGGAGGGACACGGGGGCCTGAAGCAAGCAGGACACCGGCCTGCAGAGGGCGCTCCAGAGGCTGGAGAGCTAATTCCCAAGACAACCAGCAGGAGGTGCCACGCTGGTGAGTCATCGCCTTGCTACACATGTATTTTTGGCATGGTTAGAACTGAATACATAAATGATGACAAAATCTTGACAGCACATTTTTGTAACATAATAAAATAAAAAAATAACGACAGCAGCAAATAACAGGTAAGACGACTTACAATTTTTTTCAGAAGGCAATAATTTACAGTAATGTAGATATAATTTTAAAAAACTGTTCATGGAAGTGGCTCTAGAACTTTCTAATGAAGCCAGAATATGTTTTGTGTCTTGGTAATGAGATCATCATATCCAGAGAGGGAGAATTATTAACAGTATTAGAAATCAGATATTGCTCTAGATTCTCAGCTGCCATAAAGTGGCATATCCTCCATGCCTTGACTTCACTGGAGCCATGCCAATTTATATCAGCTGAGTATCTGGTTTATTGTGTTTTGCAGCAGGTTGAATCATTCTGCCAAAGATGTAAAAGTAAAAATATGCTACTAGAAAATGGGGAGAAAAATATTGGATTGTTGCACAAATACCTGCTTAAGCCATAGATCTTGTGCATGTGCTTTCCCTTGTGTTAAATGCCATATAAATAGAAGTAGAAATACTCATTTCTGTAAATAAAGAGAACCCCTTTTTAATCCATTCACAAGGAGAGATTTTTGACCCATTCATAAAACCCAATGCATTTACAGTCTAATCAGAATTGTTGTTCGGATGAACCCACCCCCACACACACAAATTGCAAAAGTGTTCAGTTCTCTTACGATCATGATGCCCTTATTCACAAAAGAAAAGATCATAAACTGTCAGAGTATAAAGGCAGCACTTCTCTAAAGAAGCAGCAGTATTACCTGATCCAGAAATTTTCCTGTGCATTGAAGCCAAGCTTTTTTAAAAAAAAAAAATAATTAGCAAAATAAATGTGCTAGCTCTGAAAACAGCCCCATCAGAAAGGAGTGTATTGTTTCGGGCACAATTTGCATAAGCTGTCTCCTCCCTCCCTCAATCAAAACTTCTGTGTATAGGTTTAAAAACTCTAAGCAAAGACCAATTTAGCCCTAAATGTACCTTGTTTCACCTCACCATTTTAACAGCTAACCCTTTAATAAAATATTTTTATAAATCTCTTTTTACAGCTGAATTGTCCTTTTTCTTACTTATCCTTCTACATGTCATAAAACTTTTCAGCTCAGTTATTTTGAAAGCAGTGGCAAAAATTCATCTCCAATCTCATAGAAGGAGAAAGGGCAATAGAATCACTAAGAATGACAAACAACTGTCAAATCGGGCCTGACGCTCAGAAGGGTGGAGCACCCACAACTTCAAATGCTTAGCACATCTCAAAAATAGGCCCACGGTTCTATTTGCCAACAGATCTCAATTTGTTCAAATGTAGATCCTGACAATCCCCTTGGGCAAACGCATGTGTGGAGCCAGCAACTTGCAATGGGACTTTGCATGAGCATGGGATTCCATGCTAGTGGATCCTATTGTAGGATCACAGTCTTATTCTCTAATCAGAATTTTTGATGGACAAATCATTTATGGGAACAAATTTCAGTCTATGGGTTATTTGTAACTGTTCACTTCACCTATACATCACAAACGATGAATAGCAAGCAGCTGGTCCCCTAAGTCTCGTGGGCCCTGATTCTCCCATCACGCTGGTTTATGCTCATGTAATTCCACTGACTTCAGCTGAGCAACTCCGGCTTTACTTTGGCTTATGAGAGAGAAGAATCGGGCCATGATATTGTGTGGGTTTTTTCTGCCTGATTGAACAACTGGAGCTTCTTAACCAGGAGAATAATGAACCATGCATATTTATTATGCACTAATATTAGCACTGGAACAAAGAACAGCCATCCTCCCAAACAACTGAGTGACAACCTTGGTCACAAGAATTTTTGTGACTAGTGTATAAAAAGGGGGATGTGAATAGTCAAAGCAAAGAGCTGTTGGAGATTCATCCAGCGATGATCAACACCTGGGGAAAATGATGGACAGTGACCACTAGGGTTACGTCTACACTATGAGCTAGGCATGTGATTCTCCTACTCGCGCACACCTACTTGCACCAGCTCTCATCGAGCTAGCTCTGGTAGCATAGGTCGCAGCAGCAGAGGCGTGGCTGAGCTGTGCCGAGTTCGCACCCCCAGGTTTCAAGTGGGTTTGTATTCAGCATGGCTCAGCCATGCCTCTCTGCTGACCCTACCAGTACTAGTGCAGCTACACTGCTATTTATAGTCCCACTAGCTCAATGAGGGCTACAGCAAAAATGTGCACATGAGCAGGGGAATCGCGCTCCTAGCTTGTAGTGTTGATGTAACCTAGGTTACACAGTAACTTCTTACCTATAAGAATGTAGAGATGTCACTTTGGCCACCAGGGTGCTCCCATGTTTTCCAATAAATAGGGTGACCAAATGTCCCGATTGTATAGGGACAGTCCCGATATTCAGGGCTTTTTCTTATATGGGCACCTATTATCCTCTCTCTCTCCCCCCCCCCCCCCCCCCCAACACACACACACACACACACACTCTGTCCCAATTTTTTCATACATGCTGTCTGGTCACCCTACCAATAAATAATCTCTGCTTTTCATCCATAGATCTGAGTGCTTTACAAAGGAGAGCAAGTGGCATTACCCCTTCTTGCCAGATGGGGGGAAAATGAAGCACAGAGAGAAGAATTATTTGCCTGAGGTCACCCAGCAATTCAGAGGGAGAGGTGGGACTAGGAGCCACTTTCAACAGAAACATATTTGAGAAAAATTACAAATGTCTAAAGATGTGCTTTTATTTTATTATTTCTTTAGCACCCACATGCTCTAAAATGTGAAACTGTGGGTTAACACAACGAGTTTCCATGAACCAGGCAGCCAGCACCATTCAGGAAACTTAACATTATGGACAAAGAAATAATCCCAAAAAGAAGAGCTGCTGGGGATAAAAGAGATTGATGGTGAATAATAAACTGGCTTGACAGGCAAGCTCTTGCTCAGTGATGTGAAGAGAGCCACCAAAGGATTTAGGCAAACACATTCAGGGAAAACTGTTCCATACTGGTAGATACTGTCCCTAATGCAAGAAGTACCTACCAGCCCAGTCTAGTTTGTACCTCAGGGTGAAAAGCAAATATAATTTGACCAGTCAAAACTGTTTGGGGTGAGAGAAATGGGGGGAGATGGTTGCTAGATCATTAAGTATCCAGTATCCACTGAAGTCAAAGGAAAGCCTCCCCACTGATTTCAATGGGCTTTGGGTAGACCCTTATATCATATGTTGAAGTGCTTACAATATTAATAATAGACTATTACAAATAAGTTGTATTAATCTTTTATCATTGCATAGGCCTTGCATGGGATGTGGCTGGAGGGTGAGTACAAGAAAATGGACTGTTTGGCTTGCCTTTTTCCATTTGGAACCATCTCCCTCAACCCCATTAACGGTTGTTTCTAGGAAATTTATAGAACTGCAGACATTGGTAAATAAATTCCTTATCAAACCTCACACAAGATCGCTTCAGTCTATGATAAGATAAAAACAGGTTTTCCTGCCATGTCCTCACACTGTCTGATTTGTGTGGAAATGTGTAACCTGGCTATAATATACTTTCTAATTTTTGTTCCTTTGTAAGTCAGCAAAATAAACAACCAATGAACCTGCTGAATAGAAATCCTACATTTCCACAAAAATAAGTTATAACTTCATGGAAAAAACCCTAAGTCAGGAGCCCCTGCAGGAACCACTTTTTAAAGCAGCCCTTTTAGTTGCTACCACTTCTGCTAGGCAAATTGATAAGATGAGTTCTCTCATTATGACTCCCCACTACTTGCAGCATGATGAACATGGTCTTTCATTGTCCACCTGACTTTATCCCTTACTGGAACACAGAATTTCATAAAACTGTTGTTCTCCCCCCATCATCTCTCCAAGCCCAGTTTCCTTCCCAGGATATAAAAACTACATTTGTCCAGGGTTAATGTGACATTTTACACCTCATTCACAAGAGTTTAGAAAAGCCAAACAATCATGGTGTGCTTCAGGAGATAGTACCTGTAATTTTACAGCCTCTAAAAGCGTGCGCGGTGACTGACAGAATGTATGAAAAGAGATGGTCCCCACTTTACAAAGCTGAGGCTGTGATTTTCAAAGACAATTAGGCATTGATTTTCAATGGGAGTTGGGTGCCTCTCATCCCTTTGGAAATCTCAGCATTAACATCTAATTTAGCAAATAAGGACACAAAGGAAAAGCTGCCAGAAAAATGACAATTGCCAGATAGGCCAAAGACTTTAATTTAGTAGCAACCTAGTCAATCATATTTATTTAGGCATCACTCCGGAGGGCTCTCTACTTCTTGGGGAACGAGAGCTGAAGGAATCTCGCCACAGATATTCAAGACAACATGATATCGCCTCACATTCCTAAGGCACTACCATCTTGATCTCACTGCTTCTCTGAATGTTTCTTTCAGTATCATTGTCTTTCAAGCAGCACAATAAGATGATTGCCCTGTCTCTGTGATAGAGTGGGAGAAGAGAAATGTACAATGAGGCAAAATTACTCACTACGATTTCTGTTTATGGTTTTCTGCCGTCCTACATCCCACCTTCTTCCCTGCTCAAGAATGGTGACACTGTATTTCTCATCGTCCCCCACAGCATCTTGGTCTCTGCCCCCAAAGATTTTGCAATCTATGTATAAGACCAGAGATAACCAACAGATGCATGGAACACAAAGTAACAGTGATATGGTTATGATTTGTATATTAAGCAGAAGTCACAGCATCTCAATTGCCTACCCATTGTCAAGTGTTTTGCAGGCATCACACCATTAGTGGTTTTAAGGAGAGATTTAAATAAGGCTATTGTAATAGCCTTGCAGATTTTTACCAAGAGCTCCTGCCATGTATAAATAGGGATGAAGAGAGAAGGTGTAATTGTGCCTGTTGGAAAATTTGACAAACAGCCATTACAGCATGTAATTGATATAATTCAGGTCTTAAAAGTGCAAAATATAATATATAAATCTCCAAAAGTCCAGTTATCTCATATGTTTTCAGTTATTTGTATGGGTATTATATAATTTCAGGATCTAGTTAAGATGAACTCTCACCAAACAAAGCACCACCCATGCAATCATTCTGTAATTTTAGATTGATTACATACATTCAAATTAAATCCTTGTTTGTGACCTAAACATTTCTTGGTGATCATTTTTATGACTACAATGTAATCTGTAGTTTATAGATGTGCTTAATTTTATGGGGCACAAGTAACCGTGTAATCACTCAGTCATTAAATAGTAATCATATGGCACATTATTCCCTGTGGTTTATATAGTCAAGGCTATTACAATTAGCAAGGAAAGAATGGACACTTTTCTAGTAGTTAGCAGTGACAGTTAATAGACAGTCCTGCATGATAATAAAAAACATTCCCCAAATTGAAATCTATATACCTTCAAGTCAGCAGCATTGCTATGGGTACCTGCATGGCCGCACAGTATGCCAACATTTTTATGGCTGACTCAGATCAACGCTTCCTTAGCTCTTGTCCTACTCTACTTGCACTACACTGATGACATCTTCATCATCTGGACCCATGGAAGAGAAGCCCTTGAGGAATTCCACCATCTTTCAACAATTTCCATCCCACCGTCAACCTCAGCCTAGACCAATCCACGCAAGCGGTACATTTCCTGGACACTACTGTGTTAATAAGCGATGGTCACATAGACACCACCCTATACCGGAAACCTACTGACCGCTATACTTACCTACATGCCTCCAGCTTCCATCCAGGACACACCACATGATCCATTGTCTACAGCCAAGCTCTAAGATACAACTGCATTTGCTCCAATCCCTCAGACAGAGACAAACACCTACAAAATCTCTATCAAGGATTCTTAAAACTACAATATCCACCTGCTGAAGTGAAAAAACAGATTGACAGAGCCAGAAGAGTACCCAGAAGTCACCTACTACAGGACAGGCCCAACAAAGAAAATAACAGAATGCCACTAGCTGTCACCTTCAGCCCCCAACTAAAACCTCTCCAGCGCATCATCAAAGATCTACAACCTATCCTGAAAAATGATCCCTCACAGATCTTGGGAGCCAGAACAGTCCTTGCTTACAGACAGCCCCCCAGTCTGAAGCAAATACTCTCCAGAAACCACACAATAAAAACACTAACTAGGGAACCTATCCTTGCAACAAAGCCCGTTGCCACCTCTGTCCACATATTTATTCAAGTGACACCATCATTGGACCTAATCACATTAGCCACGCCATCAGGGGCTTGTTCACCTGCACATCTACCAATGTGATATATGCCATCATGTGCCAGCAATGCCCCTCTGCCATTGACATTGGCCAAACTGGACAGTCTCTACGCAAAAGAATAAATGGACACAAATCTGACATCAGGAATCATAACATTCAAAAACAGGTAGGAGATCACTTCAACCTCTCTGGCCACTTAGTAACAGACTTAAAGGTAGCAATTTTGCAACAGAAAAGCTTCAAAAACAGACTCCAGTGAGAAACTGCTGAACTTGAATTAATATGCAAACTAGATACCATTAACTTGGGTTTGAATAGAGACTGGGAGTGACTGTTTCATTACACATATTGAATCTATTTCCCCATGTTAAGTATCCTCACACCTTCTTGTCAACTGTCTAAACGGGCCATCTTGATTATCACTACAAAAGTTTTTTTCTCCTGCTGATAATAGCTCGTCTTAATTAATTAGCCTCTTACTCCACTTTTTCACATTCTCTGTGTGTGTGTGTATATATATATAATATCTTCTTACTATATGTTCCATTCTATGGATCCAATGAAGTGGGCTGTAGCCCAAGAAAGCTTATGCTCAAATAAATTTGTTAGTTTCTAAGGTGCCACAAGTACTCCTGTTCTTTTTGCGGATACAGACTAACGCAGCTGCTATTCTGAAACCTGTCATTTAAAGTTAGAATGTTTCAAAATGGGCAGCTGATGAGGATGATTACAACTCACCAAAAAATCAGTTTTATTTGTTTTATGCCCAATAGCTAGGCCACACATTTAAACAAATACTGTCTTCAAGATAGGGCTAGAAAGAGGTTACTGGAATTTGGCCATCAGAAAAAGGAGCTGTGACTCTGTACCTTACATCTTCAGGAACTAGCAAAACCGAAGGTAGATGTCACCTATGGAATGGTTAATTTTCTAGAGGAAGTAAGTGGGAGTCTGATAAGGGGTTTTGTAAGAGGGATGGTTTGTGGATGATGGGAAGAGAGATCAGGTTAGGAGTCTTACTAGCAGTAAGTCTAAATGGGCCACTGCCAGGAACGTCACCTTAACATGGTCTGCTCTCTCTCTGAGCCTCCCCCTGGTTGCCTGTTCAAGACCTTACTCTTAGGCCAAGAACTGGAAGAAAGAAGTGAAGTGCATCAGAAAGTTAGGCTGGGTGAGGAATGTGGAGTTGTAGTGGGTTTAATGGTCATCTTTCCCTCTCTGGGTAGGAGAGAGGCCACTCCACCTCACTGTGTCACTGTGGGTCAGCCCAGTTGCAGGGGGAATTAGAGACTCAAGGGTATGATCTTTGAGGCCCTGTCCCTCAAGCAGCGCAGAGCCGCAAATGGTTAGGGGGCTCTGGCCCTCAAGTAGGGCAGGGCAGCAAACAGTCCAGTGAGCTCTGGCCCTCAGGCAGGGAAGAGCAGCAAACAAACTGTTTGGCCTAAGGTGGGGAGGCTGCCACCCCAGAAGTGGGATTGGCAGCAGGGGGTAAGGGGACCATGGCCCACCCTACTCCACTGGGTCCCAGCCCAGGACCTGACATTGGTGGAGGACTCTGCCACTGGGTCAGTGGAGATCCTACCGAAACATGCCAGTTCCAGCACTGACAGCAAAATGGACTAAAGTCTGGTTTCCCTGGGCCACTTCCTACCACAATCTGGGGACGGCCTCCGGGCTCCACAGGTCCTCCATCTCCTCGCAGTATTAGGCCACCAGCAATCCCAGATGCTCCTCTTTGGGCTTGGTCTTCTCTGGGAGCAGGCTGCAGCCCAGTCTGGCTACAAGGCTGGAGGCCTGCAGCAAACAAGAGGCATCTGTCTCCTTCCCTGGCTCCTCTTCCACTGAGCTGTGGTCCCTGCTTCTTATACTTCCTGTTCTACCTCTCAACTTCCAGTGGGAGGGCGGAGCTCAGCCTGACTTCACCCACCCAGGCACAGAGAGAAGCCCCTCATCCTCTGGCTCAGAGGGAAGCCACTCCGCCTCACTACAGGAGTTCAGAGTGGATCCATGTATGGAGGGAGAATTAGCAGTGATGTGAAGTGACCAGAGACCACAAATCTTTCCAACCACCATAGGAGCTATATTAATACCATCTTCCAATATAATTGTATCCACTTTGCTAGGAGTACAACCAAGGAAGGTCTAGTGAGGTTGGAGGGAGGAAGGAAGGACTGAGGGAGGGAGTAAGAGAGGGCTTGTGTTTGGAGTTTCTACTGGTTAGGGGAGAGTGTGGAGGAAGGATCAAGCATACTCATCTTCGTTGCTATAAGGGTTACTTCTATAGGAGATCAGTGCTTTGATCACCTCTTTTCCAAAACAATCCTATTAAATTGATGAAGTAAGGTGATACATGCATTCTTAGTTACAGCAGGACATGTCTGACTCTCTGCATGACCATGTGATTATTCAGTGGACTCTCTGAAATATATTGACAAGGTTAAAATACCCTGAAGCCACTCTGGAGAGTAAAAATAATAAAATACAGTACCTGTACCACACATGAATATGAAGATCCCTTTAATATTGGGTGTTATCTGAGCAGCCAATATTTAATTTAGCTCAGAAGTACAAATGATTCAGCCTTACTACCCATGATTAGGAGAGAGAAGTCCCTACCAAAGAGTATTCAGTTTGGTCAGTTGTATGCCACCTAGAACGGTATACAGAGAATATAATCAAAGGGGTATTAACCAGTGAGAGAGTGTTGGAATAACCAAATGTTGTTTGATTAATCATTGTCATGTATCTTTTCTGCCTGACTGATATGATGTACTCCAAGGTGGACCTGAAAACTGGACTTGAACCATTACACATGTATTGATATGAACTAATGTGATTTTTAATAACATCCAACTAGCTCCTCATTATATGGAGGGTGGAAAGAGATAACGACAAAATGCAATGTAAATAAACAGTTTTTATAGAAATAATGCACTGCCTATGGCATTTGTTTGGTCCCTGGCCATGCAATGTTGTTTAATAATCTTCTTTTATAGGCCACCTCTCAAACCCAAAGGATAACAAGCAAAAATTGCATCTATGAAATATCATCACATCTTTATTCTCAATGGCAAAAATTGAAATGCAATATACATTATAAACAGAAAAACAGCTGGCTTGGATTGTGTTGCAAGCCACTAACAGTTGAGGGATTTGAATGACATCATAACCCGTGAGAGCATGTTGCTGGCCAGCTGGTGTTATTTATAATATACACATAACTGAGGAAAAATAAAAAGGCAAAAGTTATGTATTATAAAACTAACAAAGTAAAATTATCTCCTGCCTCTTGGCATTTAACTTGTTACCAAGACTAATTATGAAGAATACTAGTGAAAGGGTAAATTTCACTTTATTTTTACTGCACAAAAAAAGAGCAAAGTCATGAGACAGTGACCCATACTAGGTCAATAGCACTGCTATATTCTGACTCCAGGAGGTTCTAGGAAATGCTATCACTTCTCCCATGAGGTTGTTAAAGGTATTTTGTCTTATTTAGCACAAGTAAGTGCTCACCGAGCCTCATATTTATATCAAATTGCTAACTGCTATTTTAGGGTTAATATCACTACAAGCTGGAGGTTTCAATTATTACTCACTGTATAGACTACCAAATTTCCAACCCTAACAATGCAAAGGTGTATAACCTGATAGATAGATACCCAGCTGAAAGTTAACCATAATACACTTTCTTGTTTTCCACGGCAGCATAAGATTTTTCATGTGCTAACACTTTTGTCACTAATGCACATTCTTTTAAGGGGAAAAAAATATGCTTCTGTGCTCTAGTTTTAAAATACAAAGGTATGATGTTATTTGTCACCATGCCCAAAAAAGTCCTTACTCGGTAACTTTGCCAGAAGAGGGAGAGAGAGAGAAGGCAAATGCTCCCCCAGCTGTTTCCTGTCTACAGTGTCTGTGTAATGTAGATAAATGTGAGGATTTTCTCTAAATCCCTCTTCTGTTTGCTAAATCTCACTGTCACTGCTAAAATCAGAGCAAATAGAGCCTGTGCAATGGAATAAAGTCCTCAATATTGAAATGTGACATTGCTCTCAACATCCACATCTCTCTGGATTTCTTTTTTCTCATTATTTCTGCTAACAAATTCATTTCCAGACTTTGCACTTTTAAGAAGCAATGGAAAAAATCAAGAGTCTTTCAACACAATTATTAAAGTGCTGCTTTTGTGATTTCTTGAAGGTAAATCTTTATTACTATTTGAAATCATTTTGGAGTTTTATTTTATTGTGGATTGTCTGCTTCTGGCTAAGAGAGTGTTATGCACTTTTTAGTAACATTATTTCTGAACTGGAAATTATTTATAAATTGCTGAATATGCAGTTTTATATGATCTGAAAAATGGCTGTATGTGATAGTTGCAATTACATACCGATAACAACTGTAAAGGTAGAACTATTGCAGGTAATTATTTTAAATTCTGCTTCTGTTAGGAAAACTTTACAATATTTCTGTTATGTCAATATTAAAGCTTCCAGTTACATTATTATGTATAGTTAATTAATGTTGTTCAACACAGAATAAGAACTTTTAGATATTTTCTGCAGGTGCAGAGGTTTATATTGATATATGCATTATACACATTGTAAAGGTTAAAGTACTGTACTATTATTCTATGCCCACAATATATAAAATGTTCATACTTTATGGTGTTCAAACTTATAGGTGAAGGTAGCATTGCAGCAATGTTTTGCCACTATATTACATTTACTTATTTTTGTGCTTTCATATATTAAAAGTAAAAATGAAGTTCGGTTTGCCTTTTATATTAGAAACCAGTTACAACTCTTGCTGACCTTGCATATTCATATAGTTTAAACAATTGTACATAAGGAAAGTGGAAATATTCCCCCATCATCTTGTCCAACTTTTCCCTTTGTAAGGAGGGCTTTTTCAGGCAAAGTTTCATGTGACAATACTATCATTTCTATTCAGGAGTGTCAATTCTCTTTAGGTAAATTGGACTGCAATAGATGCACCGACCTCCGTTTCTATCAACTGGCCCCCATTCAAGTTTCCATTCTCAGCAAAATCATATCTTTCAAGAATTATGTTGGGATTTTTTTTCCAATTTGCAAGCACAGTTTTAAGAAGCTGACACAGACTCCACAGCTATTCAGCTCCACAGAATTACCCGAGGGCCCAATTCATTAAAAAAAAGTGCCTGTCACAGGCAGAATTCATCCACTTTCCTTACTATAATTCATAATAGCTTTTCTAAGTAAAATATGTGAATTGCAATTGAACAATTTTTTGGTGTCCAGATAGGCACCTCATTCCAACATACCTGAAAGATGAACAAATAAAGAAAGAGCTGAGCAATGCTAAAAGTTAAGAGACCTAAAAATAATGGGCTAGTTCTTCAGTCAGTATAAATTGGCATAGCTCCATTGAAGTCAATGGAACGACACTGATTTACACCAGCTGAAGATCTGGTCCAAATGTATACTTTACTTACATGATAATTACTAGTGAATACTATGTTATTACATTGTAATTACATGTTTCTTCAGATACTCTGGTTTGGTAATTCGGTCCAGCAGTTTCATATGCAACCTGTCCTGCAGAAGATACATATAACCCTATATTCTATTTTACGCTGTAATACATGCTACTTATGTCATTACTGGTATTTATACATAGTATTTATTATAACTGCAAATGTAATTAAATGGACAACTGTTTTCATAAATGTAAAGATTATTTACATACAATTTGTGCCAACTGATTTAAAGTTTTTGCAATGGGTGGAGATTAGAAAACATGAAAGGTGTAAAAGAGTTCTGGAGTGTTCAGCCTCTGTCAGTTCATTTATGTGCCACTATTTTGCACTGTTGGAACAGAACTGCAGTAATAGCTGGTTATGTTACTGAAGAAAGATCCATGGAAATTCCAGCTGTGAAAATATGATCAATCATTTGATGCAATTAACAGAAGTGTTTACCCAGGCTCATCCTGTACCTGTATTTGGTGTCCAAATGTAATTAAATGCTTCAGTAAACCCCACCCACCAACCAGTGCATTTTTTTAAATACCTCGGTTTTCTATTCAGATTGGACTCACAATAAACACCCTAACCTGTTGTAAAAAACCTGTGACCAATTGTGTTACATTTCTGTAAGTATTTTTCTTATATTCCCCTGAGATGTAAATGGGAACTTTAATCTTATCACAAACATCTTGAATCAACTAATGGCACCTTTAATTAAAATGATAAAGAAAATAAATCCTGTTCCGGAATAAGTTTGGAGGGAACAGTACTTAACTTTTTTTTTTTTAAATCCATCAATTGAGCCCTATGAACATGTGAATCCATTTCTTTTTTCAACATTTTAACTTGTCTGCAAGTTCTTGATTGTTTTATATTTTGGGATAAACTGCAGAAATTCTCTGTGGTTGGACTGTGCAGCTTTCTTGGCCTGCACTAAAGGAAAAACACTGGAGAATCTGTCTTGTCCTAGCTACATGCTGATATTTATCTTACCATGTAACCCAGCTGAAAACTCTTGAAAAACATAAAATTGTTAAATTCTTAGGATTTATGTTTATTGCAGTCCCAAATGTTATTCAAGAACAAACTGTTAAATACATAATGTTCTTATATATACAAAGCCTTTCAGTCTACTGAGACTATGTGTTTAACAGCTTTCTGATTTATCTCCTCTGAAGTAAGAGCTATGTTAAATTGCAGGTGCATCACTTTCTTATTTTAAATTCAAGAGTATGGAAGGGGAAAGAAGAAACTGGTGGTGTTAAAATATGGAATCCTTACAAGAAATAATGCCCGATATTGTCAGTCATTTATAATCTGATCTTCTTGCATCTACCATTGAAGTCATTTTAATGCAATAACATTTTGTTGGTTTTTCCATGGCAAAATTGGCTAAAGACTCTTGTAAATGGGAATATAATTATTCTCATACTTTGTATGACATACTAAGGGATTTGGATTTGTTGGTTATTTTCACAGCAAAAATGCCATCTAGAAAAAAGGGAAACCATTCCAAATTATTTATATGTTTTCTTCTTTTGAACTCTGCAACATGGTAAGCATGGGGCATGAATTTGGCTCATTGTTTGTCTCACTCACTGCCCCTACTACTAAACATAAATGGGATTTCCTACTATTTTAACAATGGTATTTTCTAAAACTGCTATGTCATTTCTACAGCATAAGGGTTCTGTAGCACTGCACACATTGGATTAGATCCTTGGCTGCTGTAAATCAATACAGAAATGGAGACAAATGTGGCTCTGTCAATTTACATCAGCTGAGAATTTGGACCTTTAATATTTTTTCTAGGAAAGAAAAAACTAAGTCTGTACCACAACTACAAAAGAGAGAAAGTAATTGTAAGCTCTTCTGAATATGGTCAAGTTCAGATCTAAGCTAAATGGGTATAATTCTAACTTCAATGAAGATACACCTGCTGGCACTGAACTGAATTTGGCCCATAAACCATGACTAATTTTCATCTTAATTTCTTGAACATTTCCTGTTTCCTGCTTTTTCTCTCTCACCCTAGTTATTTTGGCCTCTCTCAGTTCCCTTGCCTTCCTTCTATCGCTTCCACATGCAGTTGCAACAAGTCAAAGTCCATTCTTAGAAGGTTCTTTAACTCTGTGTAAACATGAACCATGAATGTTCACCAGGAAGAAAAAAACAGGTTATAAAATGCATACAATGGAAAATGTAAAGACTTACAGTATTATCATGAGAGCTTTCTTAATATGTGGTTACTTTTATTTAACAAATTACACTGCGTATGCATTCGCAACTCACTGGGGTGCAGCATTTCATTTTCTTTAGCACTCTACTGGGAAACTCTGACGCAGTGGTTTTGCTTCTTTGGCAGGTGAAGATGCACACTGTGTCCTACATTCATCTCTTCTACCTTGGCCTGTGTTTGCTTACCTTAACCAATTCTGCCACCGCTGGCCCAGAGACACTCTGTGGTGCTGAGCTGGTTGATGCTCTTCAGTTCGTATGTGGAGACAGAGGCTTTTATTTCAGTAAGTCAACCCCTTCTATCGTTCAGCTTCAAAAATTTTCCATGTAATCCTTTGGGTTTTGCAACCACTACAAGCATGCACAAGAATAATCAAACCAGACTGTGAAGTATGGCTACTATCCTAAATCGTGGAGTTATCCAAATCCGAAGTGAACATGAAGTTTCAATAAAGCATAGAGCACAGTCTGAGTTCAGCTTATCTGAGGTTTTAATGGGTTTTCTTTTTCAACTATGTTATTCCTTTTAACCACTTCCCAGCTGCTTCTATTCCACCTGCTGTTCTGCTACTTTCTGCTGGCCTTCCATTGAAATCAATGGAATGACAGGACATGCTAGACCTGATAGGTTCATGTGGCAGCATAGTAGGTGCAGTGATACATGAATGTACCAATTTGTATATTATTGGATGTTCTATGTACTAAGATATCAAGCAATAGAAAACAAGTTAAGTACATACCACATCATGTTAAAAACACACTACACTCCAAGATCTGGTTTGAGAGAGGAAATCTGGAAGGCAGAAAGTTACAACATTTGAATATCCATACACTACATCAATTCAGTTCAAGCGAAGACAAAATTAATTTGCATTGGGGTAATAAAAAACAATAATCACAAATGCAGCCAATATTTCAAATGAATGAACTATAAGTCTGAACATAAGTTAACGCATGAATTCCTGTTCTGAGCAATATCCCAAAAATTGGCCTTGATAGACCACTACAATATTTCACTGACTTAGCTTCTTTTGTATGAAACCGGAATAATGCAGTGGTAATTCAAACCCATTATACCTTCCTAAACAATTACAAAAACAACGAGGAATTCAGTGGCACCTTAAAGACTAACAGATTTATTTGGGCACAAGCTTTCTGTTAGTCTTTAAGGTGCCACCAGACTCCTCACTGTTTTTGTGGATACAGACTAACACAGCGACCCCTCTGATACTAAACAATTATAAGTGGTCTGCAATTCAAAAAGAGTAAAGCTATGAAACAGAGGGAATTTCAGTGTCACTTCCTACCTGAAAGGTGGCTTATTCTAAGGTTTCAGAGGAACAGCTGTGTTAGTCTGTATTCGCAAAAAGAAAAGGAGTACTTGTGGCACCTTAGAGACTAACCAATTTATTTGAGCATGAGCTTTCGTGAGCTACAGCTCACTTCATCAGATGTATACCGTGGAAACTGCAGCAGACTTTATATACACACAGAGAATATGAAACAATACCTCCTCCCACCCCACTGTCCTGCTGGTAATAGCTTATCTAAAGTGATCATCAGGTGGGCCATTTCCAGCACAAATCCAGGTTTTCTCACCCTCCACACCTATTACCAGCAGGACAGTGGGGTGGGAGGAGGTATTGTTTCATATTCTCTGTGTGTATATAAAGTCTGCTGCAGTTTCCACGGTATACGTCTGATGAAGTGAGCTGTAGCTCACGAAAGCTCATGCTCAAATAAATTGGCTTATTCTAAGATTCCAGTGCATCGATATCAAGCATATTCTGGCTGTACCACTGATACGCTTCAAAATATCAAAGTTTCCACATTTACTCATGTTGAGTGCATCTCAGTCTGGTAACTACTCAGATTGCAGCTTTTGAGTCCACGGAAAGACGTGTGGCCTCTAATGAAACTTTCAGTGATTTGCTAAAGAAAAGCCATTCAGTGTCTGGTAAGGTTACTCTAGTTGGTATGAGGTTCACTCTGTGCCTCTACTAGCCCTCATTTTCGGAAAACCACAAAAGATTCAGATCAAGTGCCTCAATTCTGGACACTTACCTGAAGCTTATCCAAATCTTTGGACGCTTTCTCCATCCTTTCAGTCTATTCAGATCTTTCCTTTTCTTTCCAGCCATCCCCAACCTCACTTCAATAATGAAGTCACTTCCTCTTTTTCTTCCCAATTCCCACAAGCACAATCAGTTTTCTGACACGGTTACCTCTATCTCCTTCATGCTTTTATTGTGAACTCCAACACCAAATATCCTTCTCCCTGGTCTCCTACAGGCTTTCCATTGCTTTGGCAATATCACACCAAGTACATTAGGTCTCTACTTATGTACAACCACTGTCCTCAAAATTCATATGTTCTAGAGCTGCACAGGTCATAAGAACAACTCCCAAATGTACAGATATTATATATTACCATAATAGAAGGTGTACTGGACAAAGATACGTTACATGTATTAAATATGCAACATTCTTCTTTGCACAATGTCTGCATAGTTTAATAATTATAAAATATTGACATTCTGATAGAAAGTTTGTGTTCAATAGACCTTGGAATGTGTTGTTTCTGTATTTTGGTGCAAGGGATTATAGTTACTGTAGATCTGTTAGTGCTTTATCTTTGAACACTGTTATTTAAATCTTTATAACTATCTTTCTATAATTAAAAAATTGAAATGCTATGTTTTTTGAAAGCTATGTCCTGGGGTCAGAGTTGAGGCTGTAATTGTAAAGTTTAATGTTAATTTTTACATGTTTACATTTTTGTGGAAGTATCATGGAATCATAGAAATATAGGGCTCAAAGGGACCTCGAGAGGTGATGTAGACCAGCCCCCTGCACTGAAGCAGGATTAACTATACCTAGACTATCCCTGGCAGGTGTTTGTCTAACCTGTTCTTAAAAACCTTCAATGACAGGAATTCCACAACCTCCCTTTGTAACCTTTCCAGTACTTAATATCCTTATAGTTAAAAAGTTTTTCCTACTATCTAACCTAAATCTTCCTTGCTGTAGATTAATCCCATTACTTCTTGTCCAACCTTCAGTGGACATGGAGAACAATTAATCAGTCCTCTTTATAACAGTCCTTAACATATTTGAAGACTGTTATCAGGTTCCTACTCAGTCATCTTTTCTCAAGACTAACATGCGCAGTTTTTTAATCTTTCCAGACAAGTTTTGTAAATCTTTTACCATTTTTGTTGCTCTCCTCTGTACTCTCTCCAATTTGTCCACATCTTTCTTAACGCCCAAAATCAGACACAGTGCTCCAGCTGAGGCCTCATCACTGCTGAGTACAGTGGAACAATTACCTTCTGTGTCTTACATATGACATTCCTATAATACATCCCAGAACGATATCAGCCTTTTTTGCAACTGCATCACATTGTTGTCTTATATTCAATTTGTGATCCACTATAACCCCAGATCATTTTCAGCAGTTCTACTGCCTACCCAGTTATTCCCCATATTGTTTTGTGCATTTGATTTTTCCTCGCTAAGAGTAAACTTTGCACTTGTTGTTATGGCATTTTATCTTGTTGATTTCAGTCCAATTTTCCAGTTAATTCCAATCCCGTCCTCCAAAATGCTTGTAACCTCTCCCATCTTGGTGCCATCTGTAATTTTTATACATACACTCTCCACTCCCTTATCCAAGACATTAATGAAAACATTGAATAGTACTGGACACAGGACAGACCTCTGCAAGACCCCAGGAGATACATCTTCCCAGTTGGACAGTGAACCATTGATAACTATACTCCTGAAGTAGTTCAAATGCTTGAATTATATGAGTAATTAAACCTATATATAAAACTTTCCTTATTATTTCTATTAAGTGTAACATTCTTGATATTTATTGTTCTGATGTTTATTACTTACTTTAACAATGAAGATTTGTCTGGGATTTTTCCCCCTAAGGAATATTAAGAATATACTATATACTATACCTTGGGCTCCTATGAGATCTTCAAGAGCTCCTGAAAATGTTGACCCTCAGTACTTAAAATTCTGTGGGTTGACACCTTCCAGCTCGCCTTTTGCTCCAAGTTACCATGCCTCTAGAGCTTGTAAGATTATTATTTTCTCCTGCGGAAAAATAAAACAAAAGTTTTTGGTTTTCCTGTTTTTGGTTTTTCAACAAAAAGTTGAAATTTCCCCCAGGAAGCAGGCACTTCCCATGAAAATGTTCTATTGAAAAACCGTTTAGATCAATTTTTTTTTTCAACCAGCCCAACACTGCTCTCCCCAGACTAAAATAAGTAAGGTGTCTCTTATACACACACTATCCCTCAACACTTCCCTGCCTTTTCCACTCAGCAAACCTGTTGGGGCTGGTCACAGGGGACTGCTGCCGCCACAGAGGACCACAGCCATGATTCAAAGCCAATTGAAGTCAACAGAAGAATTTACATTGATTTCAATGGGCTTTGGGTCAGTTCCCAAAGGAAGACCTCAGTAGGTACAAGGAAGGAGTAGCTTGAGGTAAGAGCAGAGAGGTCATTCCCCCTTTTCCTGTGAATCTTCATAGGTCTGTACAAGTGCAAAATCCCATGAGCCTGAGGAGGCTCAAAGCCCATAATGCACCATTTTGGAAAAAATTATCTTTTATTTCACCAAGCCTCATTTGGGAATAAGTTACATGTTTAGGTCTATGTATGCAATAAAAGGGGCTAGATGCTTACTAAGAGCTGTACTAAGTTCACCAAAGCCAACATTCCAGAGCAACATCTCAACTGAAAAGTTGGCAACTTCTCAAATTGACTTTCATCATATGAATTCTGATGCTGTGCACTAGCTGTCCAATGAAATACACGCTGAAGTCAGTGAAAAGACTCCCAGCTATTTTAATTTATGCTGGACTAGGCCCCAGATATCAGCTAGGAAATCAAATAAATTAAGTTTCATTTCTTTTCTGCTTTCTTTTTGTTTATTTGGTGCCAAAAAAACCCATCCTCGGAAGACTTCTGGAATTCTGGTGAACACTTCTATGTTTAGGGTGTCATAGTTCAATAAAACATTGTTCAAGTCATTTCAAATTTTGTAGAAAAATCATATGTCAACCCTAGATCTAAGCCACAAATTTTGAGGCCAGTACATGGCTGTTGTGGGTTTTTTTGTTTTTGTTTTGTTTTATCTATTAAGAGGTAGGGGCGAGGTTCAAAATCAGGCTTATGTAATTAAACCTCAGTTGCAACTGCTGTCATTCAATAATACTCAGTATTTTAATATAGATATTAAATTATATATTATACTGGTTATAGACAATAGTGTGTGTGTGTGTGTGTGTGTGTGTGTAGGGTAAATCTTGGCCCCACTGAAGTCAATAGGAGTTTTACAACATAGTATCGATGAGACTGGTGCATTGCCTATTATTAAGGTTGCTTGACACTTCCCATTATAATTCCCTGGTTTCAGTTGCTTATAACTTTGCCAACTTTTGGGCTGAAATTTCCATGCCAGGTATCTACATTAGGCTGAATAAAAAAAAATTCCCCCAAAACAGTGTAATCATTTCCAAGAAGGAGACAAGGGGAAAAATACATTATTTTGCCCATTTTAAAATTTTCTGGTGATCTTGTCTTTGAGAAGCTGTAGCACCCCATACTTTGCAGCAAGATCTTGGAATTTAGTCTTTGTCCTGGGATGTGCTTTTTCCCATCCCCATGAAAATGCATCCAAATTTGGCCAATCTCTGAGTCTTTGAAAAAAATCATAGTTTGCACATATTCAGTAAAGACTTGAGAGAGCCTCTCAGCTAAATTTACCAGAGATCCCATCCACACTGGGCATTCGCAAGCCCAGGGCTGAGTGGGATTTTCTCTGCAATTGCTGCTCTGGTATGCTGCAGGCCATGATGGGGCTAGGCATCAGACCCAAAATCTCTCAATGAACCCCCACTGGGCCCAGGCAGTAAATGAAACTGCCCAAATTGAATGCAGAAGGGACAAAAGCCAGACCTGTGATGGGACAGAGGAAGTAGATTTGGACAAGAAGCTTGAGAGTGGGATCCTAGGATTGGAGGCTGGGGGTGGCAGAGAGGAAAAGTGAAACTGAGAGTTCAGTGGGAAGCCTGGGACTGAGAGCTGAGGTAAGCGAGACTTGGATTGGCTAGACAAGGAGACTGAGATTGGGATGAGAACCAGTGTGGCAGAAGAGTGAGATGAGAGGAAAGTACACAAATCTAACTATGAGCCAGGGTTTGGGGGGAGAACTGGGAATAGTTGGGCAAAGAGACTGAGACAAGGAGCTTGAGGGCACTAGGGGGGAGACACTGAGCTTGGACAAGGAGCCTGGGAAGGGAGACTGGTGGGCATGGGTTGGGGGAGAGAGACAGATTGGACAAAGAACTGGAAGGGGGAACTGGGACAGGGATACTGGAGAGGTCAGGTTAGTGTATGCTAGGCAGTGTGACTGGGACTGGGATGAGAAGCCTGAGGCGTGGAGACTGGGACTCGCTAGGTGAGGAGAATGGGACTGGGATGAGGAGCCAGGGTGGGGAAGAGACAGGACTGGGATAGGGACAGGGCAGAAGCATTCAAGCTTGGGCGGAAATAGGCAGAACAGTCTGAACCCACTAGAGTACAGGGTTTCTCACAGTGAGCACAGTCCATCCTATTCATTGAAAGAGGCAGGAGTCCTGTGGCAAAAACAGTATGTGACTATGTAATTAAAAACTGTCTCATAATGCATATGCAAAGGGCATAGGTAACTTAATGCTGGCACTTTTGAGTGCTCGATTTTGCAACCTTCATAATGTTCTTTTAATATGGGGTGGAGGGTTGTGTGTGTAATTATATGTAAAGTTAAATTTCCATTTACTAGCACAGCCAAGTATTTAGTTACAGCACATGCTATCTTCATTACCACTGAGGAGAAGCAAACTTAACTAATGCTTAAGTATTAAACACCATGGAATTTTAGGTGAATGCAGTGCTTCTAATAGGCTTTGTACTGATAGCTTGGCAGACTGAAGTCTTCTGCTTATTCACAGAACAAACACAAAATGGGCAGCCGCAGTGCAAGTTTCCCCACACTATTCTGCCAGTGTGCCTCAACCCTGATCCGGAGGGACCATCTCTAGGGCTGAGAGGGTAGTTCATTCTACACACTGCTTTTATATTTGGAGTTCTCTCCTGAGAATGCTGTCAAGAGTGCTAAATAGTACTTACTATGATGGCAGTTTTATGATGTGAGCACCTGTCTATTAGCTACGAGACTGAATCCTTCAATTCAACCGCATCGCTTTCTGTTGCTACCTTGTTAGAACTAGTGTACTAATCGGGGTTGGGCCTGGTTGGTATTTGGACGGGAGAGCCCCAAGGAAAACAACAAGCTGCTGCAGGAGATGCATATTCAGTAAGTGGTATTCTTCCCTGGGAGTCAGTATTGAGCCAGTGACAAAGTATTCTATTAGGAAAGTGCCATCCTTTGGATGAGACTAAGAGAAGTCCTAACCACGGAAAAGATCCTAGCTCATGTTTTACAAGGGAAGAAAAATTAGCCCCAGTGGGCTAGTTTGGGAAGTCAGTCTACCTCCCTGCATGCATGTAATTGAATCCTTCTTTATTGTGTTTCACATCTACCTATCACTATCTATTTATCAGAATTTCTAAAGTGCCTATCAACATGGCATCCAGTTGCTGCACATGGAAAACACTGGGCTCTGCCCTGAAGGGACAGTCAATTCTCCATCCTATGACACATGATGCTTTAAACACTGAATCCAGTAATGTTCAACAGCTGGTACATTCCATGAAGTGGTAGATTAATAAAAGCCCACATTCTGGCTTCTCTTGCATGGTTTCTGACATGGGCAAAGGAAGTATAGGGAGATTTGCATGTCCTTCTGTTCCTGCACTAATAGGCAACCTGAATCCCACACTCTGAGTTCACTAAGTAGGAGTTTGAGGATGGCCATAATGCCACTGCAGGTTATGACCATGTACCATTCCCCGTCCATACCAGTTGGCAGCTGAGGACAATACTGTGAGAAGCATGTGCTGGCCCCTATGATGGTGTGAGAGTCCTGTGTGTACTCCTTAGCAGTCTTTTCTCCACATGCAGAATTTCTGTTGCTTGTGCAAAGGACCACTGCATCTGTTTACTGCAACTGTGGCAACTAATGCCACACAATGTGACCCAGTGTATGTAGAGCTCTTTAGGTTTCTTAGGGGTAAACATAAAAGTAAGATATTAGTCAGCAGTGATCACTCATTTCACTTTCAGCCCTAGTGATCTTGAGTTTAAGGATTCTGTTTCAAATTATTATACTCCCTGAACCACCCTCCCTTTCATTTAAGATATTACCATAAGTAAGCAGAAAGTTAAAAGGATAAATATTGCTACACTGAGGTGGAATTCTGCAGTTTTGGTATGCCATCAGTGTGGACCTTTCCCCTTGTTTCCCTAAATATGGGGTCAGATATCTATGATTCACTCAGAGTTTCAGGTTAGAATGAACACAAACAACTCAACTGACACCTTCAAGGGTCACCTGCTTTGGATTGAAACCAAACCAGTTAAGTGACTGCCTGAGGAAACTCAGGAAGTCTGTAACGAAGCCAGGTATAGAACACAGATCTCGTCCTGACGCAGTCTTGTGTGTAAAAAGAAAAGGAGTACTTGTGGCACCTTAGAGACTAACCAATTTATTTGAGCATGAGCTTTCGTGAGCTACAGCTCACTTCATCACATCTGATCCATCTCACGAAAGCTCATGCTCAAATAAATTGGTTAGTCTCTAAGGTGCCACAAGTACTCCTTTTCTTTTTGCGAATACAGACTAACACGGCTGTTCCTCTGAAACCAGTCTTGTGTGTGAAACTCAAGATCATCCTTCCTTGTCATAGCTTTCTAGGCAATGTAGACCTTGTATTCTCACATCCTGTTATTTCAGGTTCATACATTGTAGACCCCGTGCTTATTTCGCCTGGCAAACTGATAAATCTGAGTGTAACTTGCTCAGGAAAATAGTGTTATAAGAAGATTATTCTTCCATCATTCACATTTCACTAGACACTTCAAAGTTAAAGAATAGAAGCAGAACATGCTCCGGAGAGCTACAGCACAGATCAGAGGGGTAGAATTTTGCTGTAAGTGTTCTACTCTTCCTGTAATAGTTATTCTATCGATTTCTCTAAAAGGATATTATTTCTTTGTTTCTTTATATAATTCAAAGAGAATAACAGAATACAGTTTACTCTAGCTCACACTTCTATGTTATGAATAAATTGAACTAGCTTGGGAGAGGAGACCATGTGCATTTTGCTCTAGGAAACAAGTCATATTGTTCTCAATTCAGTTCCTTCTTCTTTAAGAAATATGCATTGCCACATTCCCAAACAGAGATGGTTAATTTAGTTAAAGGTGCATATAAGTGTTAAAAAATAAATGGCCTTTCAGATGCTTACATAATTTAATGAGTCACTCTAATTTCTCAGGCCCAACTTAGATGTAATATGTACCTGGGGCCATGTATAAAAATGGAAGCTAAAGTTAGGGACCTAGCATTATGAAGCTCTTCCAACATTCTTCAAAGAATGATCGGACACATGCTTCCTTACAGAGAAGAAAGAATTTCTGAACAGGAATGTATTCAGTGTTGTTGTAGCTGTGACAGCCCCAGGATATTAGAGAGACAAGGGGGTGGAGATAATATTTTTTATTGGACCAACTTCTGTTGGTGAGAGAGACAAGCTTTTGAGCTACATGGACCTGAAGAAGAGCTTGAAAGCTTGTCTCTCTCACTAATCTAAATTGGTCAAATATTACCTCAAAGATATTACCTCACCCACCTTGTCTCTCTAATAACTGGGATGGGCAGATTTAGGCTTTCCCAGTATCCAGCCCTCCCATTGCTTTTGACAACCACTATGTGGACTATTATGGCATATTTTTACTATTGATTTTCTTCCACTGAGACAACAAAACCAATGCAGTGTCCCTGGGAATGCTCAGAGATATTCCCCCTCCCTTGTACATGTCATGAGAATACTGGATTATTCTTCCAAACTCCCAGTTCACCAGGAAGTCAGGAAGAGTTAATGGGCAGGAATCCCTAAAATCAGACCTGTCATCACACCTCCCATGCTGTGTAGGAAGGAGGTATAAATGAAGGAGTCAGTATCCTGCAGAGAAGGAAATCAGTGGCCCAGTAATAGGTAGTTATGTGACCAGCACAGTGCTTCTGCTAAGTACCAGGACAATTATTTCCCTCCCTATTAATCAATAGCTGCTCAAAGTCTGCTTTTAAAATGGCTTTAGGATTTTTAGGCCTGACAGCAGAATTCATCAATGTAATTACAACAGATGGAATTGCATTGCATTGCATTCCATACCTCTTCCATACCTCTCCCATACCTGGGGGGGGGGGGGGGGGGAGGCATGACAACCATATAGATGCTCACTCCTCTAAATGTCCCAAGCTGAAAGCAATGATCTATTCCAAGCCCTGAAAAGAAATGTTGAAAAGTTGCAATTACTGTACTATGTTCAACTGTATTAGGGAAATTTTTAATAGACATTTCAAAAATATATGCTGGTGAAATAGATGAGCCCGTGTAGTAACAATATGGAAACCACGCAGTTTTGGATTGAAACAATTGTGGAATCAAATCGGATCTGACATGTACCTCTTTTGTGTCTATATAACCCACTAGTGAGTGTGTGCTATGGATCCCTGCTCTGTGCCAATCCACAGAGGGTATGAGTTGTTCCAACCTCCACCTATAGAGTCTTGGCTGTTTAGCTCAAGATGCAGCAGCTCCTGCTTTTTATCTCTGCAGTTCCCAATTCAATCCCTGGTGTGATGACCTACATTTTACTGCCATTCATAAGAAACATGGAGGAGTGCCTTAAAAAGAAGCAGGGCCTATGAGAGAGAGTCTGCAATTTTTGCCACATTGGAAAGGGTTGGGGGGCTCATGCCACTGTGTTCTCCTAGAGAGTGTCCCAACCACAATACAAATAAATTTGCTTTTCATTCAATGACACTACACTGAGCACAGTGATCAGCTGCCTGGCTGCCCTGAAGCCGAAGCAGTGGGCAAACTTTCACACATGTACATCTTTGTGAAATGTCCCTATACTATTAAATCCAAATGAGAGTGCAGTAGGTTTCCTAAAAATTCAAATTATGTGTGCCCTCATCAGTGGTTAGACAAAAGAGATGACAAAGCTTGTCATGATGTCTGTCTTTATCAATGTGCTAGCTCAACTTTAACATTTAGCAAAAAGCTGTTACTTGACGTTTGGTTCCTTAACTGCAGTTAGTTGTATGTGTATTTAATGCATTGTTTAGTCTCATGTTGGCTAAAGTCACTTAAAGAAGCAATTGGCAAGCTCAGTGTTAATTCTTGGCATTGCTGCCCCTCTTACTTTTTCACTGAACCTTAAATACCAAGAAAAACCCTTGACTCATTTTACTTCTGGCATATTCCTTTATGCAATTGGCCAAAACCTTTGCACATGGTCCTCTGCATTTGTCCTGATATTATTAATGGCTTTGCAATATTTGATCACAGCTGCTACAGTCACAAAGACAAATCATACAATTTTGACCAAGCCCACACAGTCTCTTAATTCAAACCTTTTGCATTAAATGCTTGAGCGTCTGAGGCAATCCATATTGTAAGTGTTTCAGGACAGGGAATTCATACGGCAGCCTCTCTAGTGACTCAATTCAGCAGTCTATGTCTATTCAGCAAAGTATGTGCTTAAGTCCCACTGATTTCAATGGAATGTAAGTGTGTGCTTAGATGTAAGCATGGGCTTGAGTGCTTGGTAGAATAAGGATGGATTTGAGCATACGTTCTAATGCTTTGCAAAACATCTGGGATAAGTTTCTTATTTAACCAAACCTAATATCAACATTCATACTTAAAATGAGCCCATTTGTTCAAAACTATGACTACAAATGAAAGTAATTATGCGCAGCTAAGTTATATTTCAATGTAACTAATAAAAAACAAATTAAAAAGTGATATCAAATTCTTTCATGCTACTCCTACCAAAGATATTGGGCCAAATTAATGCCTGGAGTAACTCTAGGGCCCCTTATGTCAAATGGAAAAAATATTAGAAATTCATAACTATTTTACAATTTGGTTTAGTGCAAATATGACAGTCACCATCTAAACTGCTGCATCAGAGATTAAAGAGCTAAAAACCAGAGCTCAAAACATATATCTCCACAGTTCTGAGCCAGGGACCCAGGTTCTCAAAGGGAGAGCATGAACAGATCCATATCTTCTGTGCATCAGGCACAGAAGGGAACATGTAACATACACTGATGAGTGGGCTGCACACAACAATCTAGAATTTAACAGTGTCATTATAAGCACAAGTTTAGACAAGTGAATCTAGTTAAAATGTCTCTCACTGCCTTCCTGATCCAAAATAGCTCATCATAGTCACTTGTTAACCAATAGTTCTCAGCATAGGGTGACAAATTGCTTTACTTCCATCAAGGGGAGTAAAATTAAATGATATCCCTTCCCAAAACTTCACCGCTGATTTGAAGCCATTCTAGAGATGGGTTTATTTTGTCAGTGTTATGGCAGCAATTTAAGTTAAAATTCTGGTTTTTAAATCTCTATTATGTAAACCTTTTTTTATGAAAAGTGAAGAGACTCATTCCAATCACCCTGGCCAAGTAGTTTTATTACTGAAGATAAATAAAGGGTGAACACCTGTTGACCAGTTCTACCTCCAAATGAGGTAAGCAACAAAATAGCATGACCAGAAATATTGCAAACTAACCAAAATGATAAACACTATAGCAAATTATTTAAGCTTAAACAGTTCTCTCCAACAGTCATCCAACACTAGTTACTGAATCATGAGATAAAAATCTAAACCCTACACACTTGCCATCTCTTTCAATGCAACACCAATTCTACATTCCAAACAACTGACAAACATCCAACTGACAAACGACTCTACATGGTCAGATTTAAATGCTGTGTGTTTCATGTGGTTGTGGAGGGAGAAAGTGTATATGTTGTGGATGGGGGATGTGGATGAGAATGTGTGGAGAAGGTGAAATGATGGTTGCAGGTTGAAAAAGATGAGGAAATCCTGATTTGGAATTCCCTTGTGCTTTTGATGGATGTGTTGGTGTTGTATACACTTCAGCAACCTTGACTGGTTTATAACCGAGTTTTTGTTTGGGATGCATATACACACACAACATACTAATGTTTTCTATTATGTCAGTCAACTCTGTCAATTAACAGACAAGTGCTTGTACTATTACTAAGAGCTTTTTTAAAACATCTTTTTGTAACTTTTCATCAGCCACAATAGCTTTTTGGGAGTTAATTTGGACATCTATTTTAGTTTAATATGCATGTTCACATTCAGGAATACTTCAAAACTCCTGTAGATTAGAAGGTTGTAATGTCGCGCCTCTGCATCCCCTAAATTCCTGAATTACTAGCCAATAGGTCATCCAAGAAGCTTAAATTTTCCTACGTATTTTAAGTTTTATGTTTCTTTCCATTAAAGTTTCCAGCCTTTCAGAGACATATTTAGTTTGGCAGAGTGACTCTGGTGACTCATGGAATGAAGAGATTTTAGAGCAAGCTACTGAAAATGTATCCAATTTCTCCTTGTGTAATTTGGGAGCAAGCTACTAATAATACATGTAATTTTTCTTGGTTTAAACAGATGCATTATTGCCAAATATTTATCCTGTATAGAAGTCTTGTTATTCCTGAAATATATAACAAAGATCAAATGCAAATATACCTGTGCATTGCTTTATAAGATATTCCTGGCTCCTTTTCTAATTGTTTTTGGCACTGTCCCCTAAATCAATGGGCACTGAACAAAAACACGGATCCTAGTGAAACCTTTTCCAGTTTGATCCTAACTATACTTTGGAATTCAGCAAACAAACATTCCTTATTAGAGTAATTATTTTCTTTCTGCCAGGTTCTGATCAATTACATTGATGTTACTTTCCCATCATTTTTGCATGAAGAGGTGTGTTGTTAGAATAATTCCGCCTTCCATGCTATATTGAATATTCCATTGATTCTTTTGTCAAATTAAGATAAGATGTTTTTCTCTTCACTAAGTCCTTTCTCAGACTGATGATCAGTGACAAGCTTGTGTCATTTTTCATTTATATGAGTACATGCACCTGAAAGATATAAGGCTAGAAATATTGCATAACGTAATAGTGCTAGCAGTTCCTCTCTATAGTTTCCTTTTATGACAGTTTACTTCTAATTTTACAAACCTCATTAAGGCCTGGATCCTCCTATCTGATCCAAACAAGCGGTCTCCTGTGCCTTTCAGACCCGCACTTGACTCCGGTAGACTCCACCGTGGGCATAGCTCACACAGATCACTACAAAAGGTTCTCCCTCTCCCCCCGCTCTCCTGCTGGTAATAGCTCACCTTAAGTGATCACTCTCTGGTTACAGTGTGTATGGTAACACCCATTGTTTCATGTTCTCTATGTATATAAATCTCCCCACTGTATTTTCCACAGTATGCATCCGATGAAGTGAGCTGTAGCTCACGAAAGCTTATGCTCAAATAAATTGGTTAGTCTCTAAAGTGCCACAAGTACTCCTTTTCTTTTTGAGAATACAGACTAACACGGCTGCTACTCTGAAACAGATCAGATTGCAGACCTACATTTGGAAACTCGAGCTTGTGTTAGTTGGGTCTGACGTCAGTGGAACTCTGCATGGACACAGGGATCTGCTCACGTGGATCATGGTAGCTGAGCCTCCTCCTGCTCTTTTACTCAAGCAGAACATCTGATGACTTCAGTGGGAGTTTCGTAAGAGTGCGAACTCAACACTGGTACAGCAAAAGTGGAAAGAGAAGGCAATCACTGTATATACAGATTAGACCAGGTACAAAGGAAAATGAACAGCTTCTTAAAATACAATACATGGTGTGTATTGCTGGGTATCATGAGAAGTCAGTTGTTGTATTTGACTGCCAGTGAAAATGAGGTAGGCTCAGAAGAGGCTAAAATAGGGAAAGAACCAGTTAAAAATTACTCAGACAAGTTAGATGCCTTCAAGGCACCAGGGCCTGATGAAATGCATCCTGGAATACTCCAGGAGCTGACTAAGGAGATATCTGAGCCATTAACAATTATCTTTGAAAAGTCATGTAAGATGGGAGAGATTCCAGAAGACTGGAAAAAGGCAATTATAGTGCCAATCTATAAAAAGGGAAATAAGGACAACCCAGGGAATTACAGAGCGGTCAACTTAACTTCTGTACCTGGAAAGATACTGGAGCAAATAATTAAGCAATCAATTTGGAAACATCTAGAAGATAATAAAGGTGATAAATAACAGTCAGCATGGATTTGTCAAGAACAAATCATGTCAAATCAACCTGATAGCTTTATTTGACAGGGTAACAAATCTTGTGGATGGGGGAAGTAATAGATGTGGTTATTTCATTACTTTAGTAAAGCTTTTGATATTGTCTCGCATGACCTTCTCATAAACAAACTAGGGAAATGCAACCTAGATGGAGCTACTATAAGGTGGGTACAAAACTAGTTGGAAAACTGTTCCCAGAAAGTAGTTATTAGTGGTTCACAGTCATGCTGGAAAGGCATAACAAGTGGGGTCCCGCAGGGATTAGTTCTGAGTCTGGTTCTGTTCAATATCTTCATCAATGATTTTGGTAATGGCTTAGAGAGTACACTTATAAAATTTGTGGAGGATACCAAGCTGGGAGGGGTTGCAAGTGCTTTGGAGGATAGGATTAAACTTCAAACTTATGTGGACAAACTGGAGAAATGGTCTGAAGTAAATAGGATGAAATTCAATAAGGACAAATGCAAAATACTCCATTTAGGAAGGAACAATCAGTTGCAAACATACAAAATGGGAAATGACTGCCTAGGAAGGAGTACTGCAGAAAGGGATCTGGGGGTCACAGTGGACCACAAGCTAAATATGAGTCAACAATGTAACACTGTTGCAAAAAAAGCGAACATCATTCTGGAATGTATTAGCAGGAGGGTTGTAAGCAAGACACAAGAAGTAATTCTTCTGCTCTACTCTGCACTGATTAGGCCTCAACTGAAGTATTGTGTCCATTTCTGGGCACCACATTTCAGGAAGGATGTGGACAAATTGGAGAGAGTCCAGAGAAGAGCAACAAAAATGATTAAAGGTCTAGAAAACATAACCTCTAAGGGAAGATTGAAAAAATTGGGTTTGTTTAGTCTGGAAAAGAGAAGACTGAGAGGGGACATGATAACAGTTTTCAAGTATGTAAAAGGTTGTTACAAGGAGGAGTGAGAAAAATTGTTTTTCTTAACCTCTGAGGATAGGACAAGATGCAATGGGCTTAAATTGCAGAAAGGGAGGTTTAGGTTGGACATTAGGAAAAACTGCCTGTCAGGGTGGTTAAGCACTGGAATAAACTGCCTAGGGAGGTTGTGGAATCTCCATCATTGGAGATTTTTAAGAGCAGGTTAGACAAACAGCTGTCAGGAATCGTCTAGATAATACTTAGTCCTGCCATGAGTGCAGGGGACTAGACTAGATGACCTCTCAAGGTCCCTTCCAGTTCTATGATTCACCCATGTGCAAATACAGGGACAGGTTTGATACCTTTTCTCATATTTAGTGTCTTGCTCCATGAGTATACTTAGAAGAAATTGACTCAATGCAATTTTCTTAGAGACGGAGGAGACAATTTTACCAGAAGCCAAGATTGAGCTCTGAATCTGGAAAGCATTTTTGTTGTTTTTATAAAAGGATTATCTCTGAACCCATTGGACAGTTCAATTTGACAATGAAAGAAACAGCATCTGTACTATAATGCTGTGCCCCAAAGTACATGGGGAAAGGGACCATATTTCAAAAAGCAAGTGAACACTGAATGACACTAAGCTGAACTGTTTGGAGGACCCATAGGTTCTATATGCATTTGGGGGGATTCAATAAAGTAACAGATAGTGTAGCTCTACTTAGCTCAGCAGTGGATATGTATGTGGTAGAACAATTGATTGAAGAAAACAAGACAAAACTCTGCTTGAGGACATTACCAATTCATGCACTGACTCAACAATGCAAAATCCCTTTAACTCCATCCCTTCAGTTTTTCTTTTTCTCCAAGGTAATATAACTGCTCCAAAGATAACCCCATTGCCTGACCTTCTGTGAACTGGAAATTGGAAATGCTAATTGCTGTGGTTGCAATTTCCAAACCAACTGCTGGGGCCAGGACTGTACTTCAGTTATTTGGATCTTGCCAATTTTTTTCAATAGTTACGTTCTTCAAGGAGAGCCAGAGAATAGCACTAAAAAATACAAAGAGGATGATTTATATTTGCTATGAATAGATAAATGTGTAGTTTACTTGAATCGTGTTGTTTTCTTTGTCATTCTCAACCCTATCTTAATATTTTGGCTCGTACCAATTTGACTTGGTTTGGAAAAAAAATTAATCTGTCTCATAGTGTGAGCGGAAAATTAGGTTTGAGAAGCTGTAATAATGTGTTAGGGTCAGCAATTTAAAAACTGAAGGGTGTGCTCTAGAAATACATGCTCACAACACTGATTCTTTAGAAACACTGCTAAATAGCCCCTCTGGTCAAGTAATAGATGTATTAAATACAATGTTAGCTTCACAAGCTGTGGTCAAAATAATTTAGTCTCCTCAAAAGAAATAATAGCACGTTATCAGATTATGTGACTGCACGTAACTCTTAATCACTGCACTAGGTCAATTCCTTTAATTTGATATTTATTGTCCACACCACGGAATGTTTTTTAGGTATTTTTAAGAAAATATTTTGTGGATTATGAATTACTCTTTCAGGAACTACAAAATGCAACATTTACAGAGACAACAGAATTTGACCCTTAGCCTTTTCGTTTTTCCAAACACTGTAGTTTACCTCTGTTATTGTAGCTCTGTTTTAAGTTGAGCATATCTGTTGCAAAAGCATCTTATATTATTTTTCAAAACCCACAGGGGTTGATGCTGTAACCCTAATTGTTATCACAAAGAGTAAGACTCATAAAGAGAAGACAATCGATGGTGGTGGTGGTATCCTATTTTTCTATGACTCTTTTCAATTGTGAGTTCTAGTCTGGATCACCTGATTTCAAACAGATCAACCTGAACTGAGTGGAAATAGATTGAAACTTTTTTAATAAATCAGATTTGATACCACCAAAAAGAATCAACTAATAGATAACAGATTCTGAATTTAAAGTGATTATTTTTGAATTATTAAACAAGTAGGACTCCACCCAGCTTTAATAAATACTTAGCACCCTAACGGGAAAAAATATGCACAGAGCAGAAGTGAGGCAGAAATTACAAAGCTAAGACTAGTGCAGACTATCCTAAAGGAGAGAGAACCAGATTGGATAACATAAGAACCTACTCAGTCCTTTGTCCAAAATTCTAATTGTGCCAAATCTCAGCCATATTTAGGTTCAGAAAAATTTGATCTAAACAAACAAAAACAAACTTAAAGAACCAATCAGCTGAATTCTTTCAGGTAATGAATAGTCTCAACAACCCAGACCACCATGCCCCATCACATCAGGCCTGATCACAAGTCCATAGAAGTCAATGAAAAGACTCCCGTTCATCTCTGTGGCTGGTTTCTTTGGGCCTTTTGACTGCAGGTGCCATGAGCTTCAGACAGATTGTTTCTCTTGGTTGGGTTCAGTCTGGTTTCTGAGTACCTCACCCACCTTTTCTCTCTGTATGTCCACTGTCATTTGGGTTCCCTAAGAACCACCGCCTGCACGACTGATACTTGTGCATCCTGGTTGTTTAAAAGCAGGGTGGCTGTGGGACTATTGACAGATACTATCAACACTTGGCTTGGATAGGGCAAATGAGCTTCAGACAAACACTCATTTGGGGGGCTTATATAAGCAACCTGTGTACTGCTTGAGGTTCACCTATCACTTGCGCATAGAAAGTGAATTTTCAAAATCCCCTAGAGTGACTTAGAAGCCTCAGTCATATTGGCCAAAGTTATTTAGGCCATGTCTACATTAGCACTTCTGCAAGCAAAACTTTTGTCGCTCAGCAGTGTGAAAAAATACACAGCCCAAGCAACATGAGTTTTGCCGGGATAAGCACTTGGCATGCACAGCACTACGTCATTGGGAGAAGCTTTCCTGCTAACACAGTTTCCACCGCTCATTGAGCTGGTTTTAATATTTCAACAGGAGAGCTCTCTCCCATCAGCATAACAGGGCTACATGAGCGCTTTTATAGTGGCACGGTTGTATCAGTTAAGCTGCGCCGCTGTAAGCTTGTAAATGTAGACATGGTCTACGATTAGGAGCTTAAGGCTATGTCTACATAGCCCTGCAGTCCTGAACTGTAACAGGCATTAGTGTGCTGTGCTGTAAATCCCCTGTGTGGAAGCTGCAGGTATGAACTAAAAGGTATCTTGTCTGCATTAAGGTAATCCTTGTTCAAAAGGACTACGTTAACACAAACTGGGTACCTTTCAGTTTGAGCCCGCAGTGCCCACACAGGGGAGTTTCAGTGCAAAATACTAGGGCATGTGCAATTCACATCAGGGACGGCTCTACCAATGTTGCCGCCCCAAGCAGTCGCCGCCGAAATACCGCCAGAGCAATAGCGGCGGAGCTGCCGCCGCATTGCCACCGTGCCTGGAAGATCGGCGGAGCTGCCGCCAAATTGCCACCGTGGGACATGAACGGCTGCCTCATTCTGAATGCCGCCCCAAGCACCTGCTTGCAAAGCTGGTGCCTGGAGCCAGCCCTGATTCACACACACACATACCCCCGTGGTCCAAATTACAAGGCTGTGTAGACAAGCCCTAAGTCTTATTGAAAACCAGTGGAACGTAGGAGCTCCTAAGTGCCTAATTTCTCTTGAAATCAGTGGGAGTTAGGTGCTCATGCACTTTTGAAAATCCCACTAGGTACTTATCTGCATCTTTGGGAGCATAAGCATCTTTAAAAGTCTGGCCCTAAGTCAATTTTGAAAATAGAAGATAGACTGCTAAGTCACTTGGGCATTTTTGAAAGTTTTACTCACAGACTTTAATGAATGGTTGTGTGGCCATGCTCTCCCACATGCCCCTGTACTGCATGGTGCAGTATGGCCATGGCTCTGCCTCGGTCTCCCTCCTGGTCTTCCACTGATCTGTCCAGCCTCCAACACCTTCTGGGATGAGGTGAATTAGCCTTCTGGCTAGGTCACATAGAAGTTTCACCCCATCCAGGATGCCCAAAGTCCAAAATAAACAAAGAAATACAAACTCCTCCACTCCTCCTGGGCTCAGCAGCATACCAAGAAACAAACACTTCTGCCCCGCATGGGCTTGTGCAAGTCTAAGTTGGTCACTGGCAACCAAACAAAGCAAACAGGCCAGGCCAAGTCTATGTTCCCTCAGGGAGGTCCTCAGTTCCTCACCCCAGGCAGCCTTCACTCCCACAGTGAAAGCTGAAGGCCTGCTCTTCATCCCAGTCAGTCACCAACTGAGCTGAGCTCTCCCTTTTTACCTTCTTCCTCAAAGCCTACCTGCTTCAGATATTACGGGTGAGTGTAGCTGATTGGACCCCCAGCAGCTGTTTAACCCTTTGCAGACTTGTGTAGTGTTTGTAAACGCTGTCACCGCTTGTGAAAAAACATGATCATTTTTAAAAAGAGAGAGACATAAAAAACTCTCAAATAAAAATTGGCATAGTGATTCCTCTCGGATGTGAAACATTCTAATATGCTTAATATAAAATCTTCTAGCATAAGTATGTAAAACATGAAATGAAAGATGGTAATTTCTAGAGCGAGCTAAAAATAATGAAAGCTGAATATGAACAAATATTCTATATCAGGAAGTAGTCTGAAACAGATGGTGGTCAATCAAGACTGCAAAACCTCAAGTTTGTAAGTTATTGCTTGCAAGACCCTACAACATGCCAAAACCCAAATGTGGGACAAAAACAATAGAGGATAAAAATTCAGTATGAGAAAAACAGTAATTGATGCAGGAAGCATGAGACAATGCATGTTTTCTAATGTCTTCAATGTCTCATATGTAGAACAGTATAAATAAAAATACCTCATAACCTCTTAAGGAGTTTTGCCCATATTATTAAAGGATTTTATTTCTGTGGGTTCTGAATAATCTGACCATAGTTTTGGTCTCCATAACAATGAGGTGCAACTAACTCTATTTAAATAATTTTAAATTCCTTACAATTTGAAGAATATAAGGAATTGTTGGTGATCTGCAAAAGTCTCTGTTGCTATAAGATACCAGTATTGCTCCTTTATCTTCTCTAAGTACTCACTAAGAATGCAGGAATGTATGGGTATGTCTACAGACCACAGAAAAATGGGGGGGGGGGGCTGGCCCATGCCAGCTGACTCACGCTCTCAGGGCTCCGCCTGTGGAGTTGTTTCATTACTATGTAGACTTCTGGGCTTGGGACAGAGCCTGGGCTCTAGGACCCTGCGAAGAGGGAGGGTCCCGGAGCTTGAGCTGCAGCCGGAGCCCAAAAGTTTATACAGCAATTGAACAGCCTCACAGCCCCAGCCCGAGTCTGCTGGCATGGGCCAGCCAAAGGTTGTTCTTTGCTGTGTGGACATACAGACAAGGTGTGATATCACCCCCATCTTTGGCCAGTGTCTCAATATGTAAACAGGCACAAAGGCTTGGTTATTTTGGGAAGGGTATGTGGGAAGCCCATAGTAATGTAAATCAGAAATACTTTATTTGATGTCTGATATACCAATTCATCTTACAATCCTTCAACAGAAGACACTTCACACACACACACAATTGTATTACATATAAAAAATATGTTAAAAGTATGGTCTCAAAGTTATGTGACTAAGTAGTCAAAAGCTAAGAAGTATCAGCATTAAGACTGATTTTTAAGACTGCAGAAGCAATTTGTCTGTCTTATCAGATGGAAGGTTAGAACTACCACTGGGTGGAAAATGATTTTCCCATCCCATGAAAACTTTTGAGATTTCTAAAAAAATTTCCTGTCCGAATCTGCATAAAAAGTCGAAATTGTGAAAAATTTCATGAATTGATCATCTGAAAAAAAAATCAGATTGGGTAAATTGAACATTTCATTTCAATTATTCAAACTGTTTCATACTGATTTCCACCTTTTAACATTTTTAACCTTTTTTTAGTATAAATCCACTAACATATAAAAACAAAAAGTTATTTTGAACCAAAAACAAAACTTTTCATTTTGAATACAGTATGTTAGAACATTTTGAAAGTTTCAAAACCTTTTTTTCCCAACCTTTTTTAAACCAGGAGATTTGTCAAAATCAATCCCTCGCAGTGTTCAATTTCAGTTTTGATGAATCAACATTTTCAGACAAAAAAAAAAAACAGTTTAGTCTGAAAATTCCCAACCAGGTCTAGTTAGGAGATGACTAGATCATGGTCTATAAATACCTACGTGGGGAGAAAATTTCTAATAGTAGAGGGCTTTTTAATCAAACAGACAAAAGCATAACAAGAGCCAATGACTGGAATCGAATCAAATGTAGGCTTCAAATATGGGGCAAACTTAACAGTGAGAGTAATTGTCCATTGTAATAATTTATTTAGGAATGTGATGGATTCTCCATCACTTGAAATCTTTAAATCAAAGGCTGGCTGTCTTTTTAAAAAACTATTTTATCGCTCATACAGAAGTTATGGGCTAAATGAAGGAACTTCTGGGAGGGTTCTATGGGCTATGCTATGCAGAAAGTCAGACCAGATTATCATAATGTTCCCTTCTGGGCTGGAAATCTATTAACCTTAAATGTGCTCCTTTGTTCAGCTTTGGGCAAATCAGATTCTATATTATGATAGTCTTTAATTACACAATGACACCTATTTTTACAGGACCTAAGTGCCTAACTTCTCTTGAAATCAGTGGAAGTTAGGTGCTCATGCACTTTTGAAAATCCCACTAGGTACTTATCTGCATCTTTGGGAGCATAAGTATCTTTAAAAGTCTGGCCCTAAGTCAATTTTGAAAATAGAAGATAGACTGCTAAGTCACTTGGGCATTTTTGAAAGTTTTACTCACAGACTATAATGAATGGTTGTGTGGCCATGCTCTCCCACATGCCCCTGTACTGCATGGTGCAGTATGGCCATGGCTCTGCCTCGGTCTCCCTCCTGGTCTTCCACTGATCCGTCCAGCCTCCAACACCTTCTGGGCTGAGGTGATGCATTCGATGAAGTGAGCTGTAGCTCACGAAAGCTTATGCTCTAATAAATTTGTTAGTCTCTAAGGTGCCACAAGTCCTCCTTTTCTGAGATACTACAGTGATTCTGATTAACAATAATGCCTTAACCCTCTTTCAGCTTGAGGGGAGGGTGGCTTCAGTGTATGTGTGTAGTCACTAAAAATGTTCTCTCATGTTTCCTCCTCTCCTTTTGATTTTTCCTTCCTAGCTCCTTAAAAGTTGTATCCAGCAATTAACTATATTCACTGATTTCCTCTAAAGATGGTTTGTATTTTGCCGACCTTAGCACTATGTTTAGAACAATTTCTAGTTTTGTTTCTAAGAAGAAATTGAAATTGTTTTCAGTTCATTGTTCACTGCATTCAACATCTTTTTCAAGCCACCAAAGAAACAAAACCTTTGCTTGTTCCCTAACTTTTATATTCTATACAGAAAACTCAGTGTACCTTTCAATACAATGTACAATATTCCAATTTTACTTACAGAAAACCCTGTAATAGCAAACCCTCTTAAGAGAATATCAATAACTTCTTAAACTCCCCACACCTCAACATCTCTTCTCTATATATTTCTCTGAGCACAGTTTAGATCAGTAAAGCCTCCAGCATAAAAGTTGTCAGGGAACCTCAAAAGGTTCAGAAATTCGTTTAGCTTTCTTATCCAATGTAAACCAATTTGGTCTGGAAATCTCATGAAATCTGACTCTTTCCTATGATTTCCTCTATTTCCTGGTTTTAGCTAGCTGAAAGAAAAGAAAAGAAAAGAAAAGAAAAGAAAAGAAAAGAAAAGAACTATGACAACCTTCTTTTCTCTGTCTTTTTTTTAAAAGTTAATGTAGGAGCTAGTGAAAGGTAACATTGAGAAACATAGAGACAGAAACTCTTTATTAGTCCACAAGTGCAGAACTTGCAGCAGTTGTGTAAGCATCCCTCACAGTAAGGTGTAATGTGTTTCAGCCCTGAGCTGGATTGACTATCTCCAGGCTACTAGGGGTGAAAGTATAATTCAGGCTTTCTGCTCACTCGGCCATTGCCAGTCTACTGAAACTACTAACAAGAGTGCCAGCTAGTGCCAATGGTTTTGTGATGTGAATTATTGCCCCTTAGGAACTATAACAGAGATGACTAACTCTTTTCTCAACCGTTTACAGATTGTAACGCATTTCACTTATTGAGTCTGGTTGGAATTGAACTGATGAACCACAAAAACCCCACTAATACCTTGAACCATCCCAGTCCTCTCTATGTGTCAAAGTGCCATTATACATTGCTTTTTCCCTTTGTGGCTTTTCTTCTCTCACCATTGTGTGCAACTCTCAAAAACTGATGTCTACTTTGAACAATTTAAACTGACAAATCAGGCTTTTCCCAATGAGTCCATCTTAACTGGCTTTGACCTGAATTTTTCAGAAGAATAGAGAAACTGATAGCTGTTTGTTTCTATGTTTTCAAAGCAAGAGGAGTATACATTGAATAAAGATTTCATTTTGCTAGTTGCTTTTAAACGCAATATATGGCGAGCTATCCAGGCAAAGCAGGGGCATGTGCAGCAATAAAAATGTGGCCACTTTTGGAGCGGCACTTCCTGTGCCTCCCGCAGCTGGAGAAGCTCGCTCTCCCTTCCCCCCCTCCACAAGGCCAGAAGAGCTGGATCTCCCCACCGCAGCCCTGGGGCCAGTAGAGCTGACTCTACACCACTCCCCCCATGGCCCATGGAGCTCGCTATCCACTGGCAGCCAGAGGAGCTGGATCTCCCCCCACGGCCCCAGGACCAGAGGAGCTGTAATCTCCTGCCCTGGCCCGGGATGGAGGAGCTCGCTCTCCCAACCCCGGCCCCAGAGGAGTTTGATTGCACACATCCCTGAGGCAAACTCAGATCTATTTGTATACCAGTGGAAGACTATTTCCTTGCTGAAAGGCCTACAATCACAAAGAAACTAGAATAAATAGACTGTGCCTGAAGCTGACAAAAGTTAGGAATTTTGAAGTCGAGCATCACAATCTCACAGCAGCATGACCCCAGGGCAGAGTAACAAACTACACTTTGAATCACCTACCTTTTCTTCAGTCTCTGACTCCTCCTTCATTCTTTTTTAAAAGTACAGCCGTAATACTATTTTAAAGCACTGCTTTGTGGTCCATTTTAGATGCATTTAAAATTACAGTAAGTGCACTGACGACTGCTCAGTCTCAGTGCAGCCAGTAAGAAAGCAATCCAATGACCCCAAGTTCACTGAGATTTGTGGAGAACAATAACACATGCTGCAATACATAAAGAAATATACTGAATACTTTCAATACAAAATTCTTAGAACTGTTGGACAGGCTTCAGTATGTGAACTCGTTCGTCCAAATGGTATTGCTAAATAGCATGATTCCAGTCAGAAGACTGACACTGTGTCGTTGCGTAACTCATAACCATAGCAATGTGACTTCTGTAAATGCACTATGCATTCATTCAGCAACTTAAAATCTCAACAGTCACATATGGTGAATAAAAGCATCTTTCAAAATATTTTTTTGAAATATGAGAGCTCTTTGGTGTTTTTTAAGTAAGAAAAAGAGAATGTAGAGGTTGTGAAGCCAGAACGCTAGCAGTAGAAATTGGAATCCTTTATTTATTCACAGAATTGAGGTAGCAGGGGCAGGTTTCACCACCAATAAAATACAAGCATCATGACCATTGTTTCTGGCAGCATGCCTGAACACTGACTTAGAGTGACCATCTCTAGGAATGAGAGAAGTAGTTCATCATCTTCGGTGCATATTTAAGCCATCACTTGGGCTGCCCAAAGTGACTAACTATGATAACAAGATTTTGTAATGGGGATGTATAGCAACTAAGAACTAGACTGAAATGCCAGTTTTGTTTCACATAGGTCAGTAAGCGGCCAATAGATGGTAATGACTTTACCAAACTGGCATGGTCTCAAAGTGGTGACCAAGAGATTAAATATTCCTTTTTGAAATTTTTTATTAGCAGCTTCAATAGCAGTTAGCTATTGAAATGGTCAAGTTCAGTAAGACACCATTAAGGCTAACTTGGCCCCTATCCATACAGTCCATGAATCCACAAGTGGGAGCTGCAAATTGGGAAGGAGGAACCTAGTTAACCTATTCAGTGTTTTTGAGATCCACTGATTAAAAGAACAATATAAATATTATTCATATTAGAGTGTAATGAAACTGTTTTACTAGATACAATAAGGTTCAATTGTTCTTTTTCTACCTTGTCTTTTTTGTATGTTTTCAAGAATGTTTTCCACCTTTTATAAATTCTTTTTTTTTTCTTTTGCTTTAGAAATTCATTGATCTATAATTGCATTGTTGGAATAAAACTAATCCAAATTTTAAGCAAAATGCAATACGAACATGCCAGGAAATTATAGGTTATAATCAGCTACCAGAATAAGCCCAAGCAAATGCAATAAACACATTCCAATTGGTAAATAAATAAAAATTAGCTACAGCTTTCAAAAAAAACTGTTACTGTATATCACGTGATTGCACAGAATTCTTCAAAGCTTTTAGTAAATCTCTGTACCATTATACAAAATTTCATGGAAATTAAACATAGAGCACACTAGCAAGAACATTGCCAATATAAAGAGCATGGGATTGGGTCCATGATTTGTATTCAGATTTGTTCTCCAAACAAAAGGAATTATTTTAACATTGGTTTAAAAGCAGAATATGAGCCCAATTCCATCCCCATTGAAATCAACAACAAAACTCCCATGTGTTCAAACATCTCACCTTTGGCGTCAGCAGAATTAGATTTGAGCCTTCCCACATGCTTGGATGAAAAATGTGTTGATAATTTAATGATCCATTTCATAGATAGCTAAAACATAAGTTTGCTTTGTGAGTTTGCTACAGTTAACTCTTCCTTTGCCACCTTGGAATTACCTCCATAATATTGCTGTCTACACAGGGCTATACCTGAAGATCACTGGGAAATGTCAGCTAGTGCTGAATCCAGTGGCTCATTTGTTTATAAATGTCTTATAGGGCAGCTTGCTAAATATGCTCTACAACCTGCTCTGCTTCCAATTTGTTTTCAGGTTAGTTTTGACCTATAAAGCCCAGCTATCTAAGAAGCCACCTTTCTCCTTTCATGGTACCTCAACAGTTGTGATCAGTGGAGATGTCAGAGCGAACAAGCCCTTAGTTTAAACAGGAGGAGACCAGTGCCAGGACTATACTGGTCTTCTATAAGCTGGCACAGCTTGCTCCACCATGCTACTCAGCTTGCCATTTACCTATCGATGACAACAGGAGGCTATTGTCAGGACTACACTGGCCTTGTATGAATTGGTGTAGCTCTGTGCACCAGGCTGCTCAGCTTGCCACATAAAAAGAGAGGACAAGGGAGGTAGAGTACTATACTATTTGCATCTGACATAAAATGCAAGAAAACCCCTACTGGAAACAGACTCTTTCAAATGTGCTCACCATGTGAGTCAATCCCAGATCAAATCCAATATGGGAACTCTAATGGAGTGCAAATCAGCCCACAAGTACTAAAGAATTCATGGAAATGACTTCCAAACCTACTCATAATGCCCAACAAGGACTGAACTGGATTTTTGTCCTAAAGGGAGAGATCAGGGGTGTTGTAATAGTGCCTATAATCTGATCTGACCACCACTGCATCCAAGCAAAGCTAAGGAAGACTTCTCTCCTTATCCTGTAGGGGGAGGAAGAGGAGCAACCATAAGGAGGCTGAAACTCCTGCCGCTGGTGCACCATGCCTTCAATACGTGACAAGCTAAAGAGCAAAAAAAAATAAAAAAATAAAAAAATCAGTGCTCTGCACTTTACAAAGGCTCCCATCTACTTTTGGCATGAGTTCAAGGTGTTGATCCTGAATCTCAAAAGCCCTCAGTGGGATAGGCCCGTGTTATCTCAGAGCCCACTTCTCTCTTCATGCTTCATGTATCAGCTATGGTCAAACACAATACTGCAATTAGCAATCCCTAGAATGAAACTCTCAAGGGCAAGGTATTCTAGATGCAAGGCCTTAGGCTGTGAAGCTCTCTAACACCAGAGGACTAGGATGAGCCTAAGTCTTGGTATAGAGCATGATCTGCTTGAGCAGGCTTTCCCACAATAATAATGATCTCCTGAAATGGTCTCATGAAAAACAGCCATAATTAGATAAAATAAAGGTGAGAAAGAATGTTTTAGATCTATTTTGGACAGAACAATAGTTAGGTACCTTATTTATGTAAAAGGCACCTCGACATTATTGTGCTGGATACATTCGAAATGTTAAGGGAAGGATAAAAACTGTTTTTCCAATTCTGATACCGGGCTCTGAGACTCTTGGAGGATATTAATAAATAATAAATACAACTAATAATATTGTGGGTCACCATCTATAGCATTAATCTTCAACCATAATTCATATCTTTCTACACAGTGGTTTGTTTCTCTTACCACATAAGCTTTTAGATTGCTGTGCTGAGCAAACTGGTGCAGTTAGGTTTTAAGTACCAAGTTCCAGTCTTCAGTTTACTTTTAGGTATGTTCTGACTCCTCATCCTTTAACTTTCTCTGAGCCTCCAGCTCATGTTTTCCCCCTTTCTCCCTAGGTGTGTCATAGCAACTACTGCTGCTTCGCTCCACTTCAGTGGTGCAGCCTGGCAAGCAGCTTCTCTTCATTCCCCAGAGTACTCAGCCAATGCCACATCAGGGATGAGCCAAAAGGCTCCCAGTGACAGGGCAGCATCGCCACTCCTTTCCCTATAAATGTTTCTGTAAATCAATCCCGAAAGAGTAACAGACTCAATTGAGAGATTTCCCTGGAGCTTCAGTTGCCACTCAGCATGTTTCACACTTACATTCGTGCGTATCTGAAGTGGGTTCAGGACCAGGCTGAAAGCAGCGTTTGTAAGGATTTCTGAGCAACTGCGGGAAACCAGTTGAGGTTTCAAAAGTCTCAATCTAGTTTTTCCTGCTCCATTTTAGCTGCTGCATTTCCTAAGGCCAAAAAAACCCCTCTATTGTGAACTTTTAGGATGTTCCTTCTTAATTAAAGAAGCTAATTTTCTATCCTATTTTCAAAAAGATAGTAATTGTGAATTAGCATTAGACTGGAAAGAAAGGCGGGAGAGCTAGTGAGAAGTGAAGAGGATAGTCAGGGATGATTGAAGAATTTGTTTGGTCTGGAAGGCAGCAAGGATGAGACTTGGGAGGGTGCCAGAGAGGAGAGAGTTGCCTTCAAAGGGTTTGGCTACGTATCTATTTAGGGGATGGAACTTATCTTACCTGAATTGAAATTCTGAATCTTTTGAGACTGAACTGCTTTTTAACATGGTTTTCAAAGACAGCTCAATTGTCTCTGCAGACTCTTGCTCTCTTAGTCCAATAGGTTCATTCATTCAGATTTTTGTGCCAGTCATAGCTTAGGCACAGATTGGGCCTTTGTGACCCTTTCAGTGCCACTGCACTCTACAAGTGATATTACATAGAAACAAAACAAACGTCTATGTGGTCAAGGTTGAAAATTCACGCACTCAAGAGTTAGGAAATGCCTAATGTTGCCTGTACAACAGGTGCCCTTGTGCATATGCATCCTTCTGTTCCTGTCCCTTCCCCCCTCCTTAGCGCCCCCCCCCCCCCCCCCCGGCTCCTGCTGCCATTGCTCCTTCCCCTCTGACCGTCCGTCACTCTCTGGGGACAGCGCATGCACAGTCTGAACAGCATGTAGGAGATATGTTGGGCCTGAACCAAAGCTCAATACAGATGGAGTTTTCAGAGATTATAGCTGCCAAACTGTAACAACTCTCTATTCAGCATGTGCAAACTGAGATATTTCAGAGGCTTATAACTTGGCCAAATGTGGGAAAATTTTCACACGCATGGCAAATTGCACATTCCTGACACCCAGGCAACCCTACTTGCCAAATTTCAAGTCTCTGCTCTGCAGCATGAAAGTGGTACAGCTTCTCAACAAAACAGTTGAACAATTTTTTTTTAATATGGGCAAAACAATGTATTTGGCCCTAATCTCATTCTTAGAAATGGCAGAACTGTTTTAGCTGAAACGTCCCCAAAAAATTAAGCCTGGGGCAGCCATCTTGCATAAAAATTTCAACGCAAAAGGTTTTAGTTTTCTAGGCTATAAGTAACCGAAAACAGGGTCTTATAATGGAAATTGTCATGCAACCTTAATTATAGTTTACTCGGTTGGTAATAGTCTATGGCAGAAATCTCAATTTATATTTCATGATTATTATAACCTCAGTTCTTCCACTAGATTGATGATCATTGTACTAGGATTTTTTTGTTCATTTTAGCAGAGATATTTTGCTATCAAATTATTACATGTACCATTTGCACAATAAGAGTGTATAACTTGTTCCTGGTGCCCAGTGGTCCCCACCCTGAGCTGTGCCAGTGCCACAGGGCCAGTCCTGAGCACCTAACCCTTTTAACTTTCTTCTTCCATATCTAATAGAAGAGGCTTTAGGTGTCTGTGCAACAGGACAGAGGTAGTAATTAATGCATGGCCTATGGCAAACATGGAGAGGCGTTAGCAATTTCTGAAGGAAATTAGTCAAAATGAATCTCAAGAAGATATGGAAGATGGCACAAGTATGTGTGTATGAAAAAGCAGGTGCCCTATCACTGACACGACATCTTCAGCCAGTGCAGTGTCTGACATGAAAGTTTGCAATGTGAAATCATACATTAGAAACTTCAGCTCTATGAGAGCAGTGGTTTTCAACCTGTGATCTGCAGACTAGGTCTAAGATTTCCAAGAGGTCCACCTCCATGTGAAATTTTTCAGGGGTCCACAAATGAAAAAAGGTTGAAAACCACTGTCTTAGAGAACAAATATACTCAATAATTATTGCCAGTTTCACCACTAAAATGTTAACAATATGTTTGAACTCCTAAATATTGAATTTACTTAGCCATTTTTCAGCATATCAGTTTGGAAGATATTCTAGATACTTGCCAGATGTGGTTGAGGAACACTACAACACAAAGTTTATTTATCTTTAGATCACCCCATTCTCTCTCTCTCTCTCTTCCCCCGTCCCCCCAAACTGGAGATAAATGATTACAGAATTTTCTAATGATCTTGCAAGATAAATATTAAGAGTTAGCAGAGCTAAAATTATTCTATTGAAATGAGTATTATATTTTTAAATGCTAGTGCTAAGAACATAAACCTTTTCTAAGTCCTGCTTCTCAGCACAAGAGATCTAATGCAGTGACGTCACCTTGGAGAGGAAGCAAGGATTATCTCCTCATTGCTGCATTATTGAGGAATGGTGGTGAAACACACCTACACATATATGTTTAATTAGAACCAACACGGAGTTCTCTGATACAGTCGGAAACAATAGGTCACGGATTTTATAAGCAGCACATCTTGTTTTCAGCAGTTACAGTGTCTTGTCTTTCTACTTTATGGCAATACTTTCCAAGCATATTTTTGACGCTAAACAGGACTGGGCTGTTCATCTCCACACCACCAGCTGTCAGCCCTGTGACATTCCACAGCACAAAGCTGACAAGGAGTGGCATAAAGCTAAAAACTAAGACTGTAGAGATCAGTAGCAATATAAAAAAAATTATCATCAGGTTTTAGGGACAGATTCTGATATACTTATTTACATGGAATAGTACCTCTACTCCACAAGCAGTCCCTTTGAAATCATTGGGACCCGCTATTTCTGAAGTAAAGCACTACTAAAGTAGAGTATCAGAATCTTGCCCTAAATTTGTATCGCCAGATTTTTTTACCATAATTTTCCATTTAATCTGGAAAGGAAGGAAGATTAGCTGGATTGACAGTAAAATAATTCTGTATATAGCAGAAAACCACTTAAATCAGTTCTGTTCTTCAGCATCTGTTTTTTATTATAATTATTTAATCCACTATCAATATATCTGTAACATTTAAACAATTACCTATAGTTACGTGAATACATAGCTGATAGCCATGAAAACAGGAAATTATTCATAACACAAGACTGGATGTTCACAAAGCAAGGGGAAAGTGATCAACAGGAATTTTACCTCCTGAAAATCACATATTTATCATCAATTTTTATTTAGTATTATTGATTCATCAAATCACTTTCAATTCCAACATAAACAAGACCAGAGGAGTTTATCAAAAGGGGGAGCCTTTCTGCTACAGTTAAGACTTATCCTGCCTTTGTAATCTATTGTTTTCCTGGTGTTTGAGCTACTGTATCTGTGATGTCTGGGTACACATAAAGCACCTATTACAGTTTGTAGAGCTGGTCTAAGCATTCTGAGATGAACTAGCACAATAATTTCTCTTCCACCAAAATATAATTAACTCCTTCAGTCCACAAAGTGATCTGGATCCTCCTAACAATTGATCGACAAGTGGTCATGATTTTCAAAAGACCCCAAAGTCCATCCATGGGTGGCTATAAGAAGGACCTTAAATAACCTATGGGGTTTTTTTTAGGAAAAATTTGGAACAAACTCAATCCTACTAACCAATTTACAATGTTTTACCTTTTCAAGGTTATCTTTACCAAGAAAAGAACCTGAAACGTATTTATTCTTAAATCAAAGATAAAATAAGCCCCTGACATTTCTAGGTATCCCAAACTGTGAAGGAGGAGGGGAACGGTCACAGGCTCCAAAGCTCAGCTCTGACAGTTTGTCACTGAATTTGAGGTCAGCCACACCAGGTTTATGCAGAAGCAACTTTAGGAAATGGAGTCACAGGGTGCTGGCTAAGGCAAGACATCTAAACCGGTACTATTAGGACAGGGAAAATAAATAACCCTTTACCTCTCCCATTTTCTCTTCCTTCTTGTCTGCAGCTCAGCTGCTTACAGCTTACATAGTGCCATTCCATGACGCTCCCTCAAAATTTTATGTCCTGGCTCCGACGGTATCTATTTAACCAACCACCTGGAGAAAGGGAAACTCTTTCACAGATGGAATCATGACAGATAAAAGAACCAGATGAGTCATTGAGCTGAATGGGAAGAAATGGGATGGGGAGACCAAATTCTTTCAACACTGAAGCAACTCATCTATATTTCTACAGTTGTTCCTATGGCTGTTGTGTCAAGATGCAAAAATGTGTAAAAAATAAATAGAGAACAAATACTTGAAGATGTAGGGTAAAATTTTCAAAAGTGCCCAAGGAAATTAGTCCCATTTTCAAAATTTCCTTAAGTACCTAAAAGCCTCATCCATAAGTGAAAGGGGTTAAGCTATACCAGTGGTACCTTTATACCAGTATAACTGCACACATACCAGGATCTACACATCTATTGATGTAACTATACACACGCACACAAAACTGTAATATGTAATTGTATAATGGATCAAAACATTTGGTTCACACTTTGTTTTGGGATTGTTATATTAATATGGTCCTAATAGCTTCAGTTTTGATAACAAAAATATTACCATAAACCATTCTTATGGTGACTGTTCATTACTCGCAAACAACAAATTATATATATTTTAAAATGTGAATAGCCTCCAGATTACATAACTCTTGTGTTGTATAAATGAGGCTTCATTCAATAGTTTATTTGTCATCATCTTTTAATCTCTAAGAATTTTGAATGATCATGGCTTATTGCAGAACATTTTTATTATAACAAATAGAAGATGAAAAATATAATTGTGAGGCTTTTAAAGAGATTGCATTTTATTTTTTAATGACTGCCGTCTAACTGCTAGAGGGATAAAGAAAAAGGCATCTTGAATGCTACTATCCAAGATCTGGGCAATTCATTAGCAGAAAGTTAATGACTAACATCAGAGAAACCAAAGAAGAGCAGCAGCAAGGACCAAGAGGCATGAGAGGCTGACATATGAGGAAAGATCAGAAGTAGCAAAGGCAAATTGCAAAAGATTTGATTTGAGTAAGCCTCCAAAAGCTCAGTAGTGAAATCCTGGCCCCACTGAAGTCAATGGGAGCTTTGCCATTGATTTCAGCGTAGGCAGAATTTCACCCCAGATGCTGACCTGAAGCTTTTCTGAGCTCTACAAATTTTGGGGATCTGCAAAATTAAGGTCTGATCTGCATGGTGCTGAGCAGCCAATACTGAGCGTCCTCTCCTTAATGGGAGTTGAAGGCACAAAACATCTCACATGATGAAGACATTAATTTGGAAATTTTACATGAATTGACTCTCTTATTAGACTTCCAGTACTTCCTTCTTCCAGCCAGCCTGAACAACCTCATTGGGTTGTTCTGGGACTTCCCATTGAAATGAAAAAATAACGAGAGGCAAAAAGCTAATCCAACTTTCCCAAACCACAAAAAAGGCTCATTTGGTACAAATTTTGACCAAAGGTGCTGTGAGAGGAGCAGTCGTATTTTATCCAAAAATCACTCTGTATGGAAAGAACTAACTATGTATAGCTTTGGTACAGGAGGACTAAAGGAGGGGTGCAATAGACATCTACATAAACATTTGAACAGTGTAAATACAACAAGAATGTGGCAGAACTACTTAGACTTTCCCAAGAGCGTATTAGTAAGAGTAGTGGAATTTTAAGTAAGTCAAGGAAATGATAATCCAAATAAGGTGTAAGGAAGCTCTTCCTAACACTGACATCTATGGTATTAGGCCATGGAATATTCTCCATAAGGGAACATTGTTGCACATTACCTGAGTCATTTCAAGTTAGACTGAAGAAGCTACTCTAGAATATACTGTATGGACTGTCCTTCAATGGCAAGAGGTAAACAAAATAACCTCATGTCTTTTGCACCTTCATATTTCATCATCCCATATTATTTAAATTAAACCTATTTAAAATGGATTACTTACCATTTTAATTGAGCTGTTACTAATCATTAATACTGATACCATGGGAAAAAGTAAACACAGTGCATGTCACACTATAGAAATGTTTAGGAATGTAATACTGCATTCAAGAGTTTCCTCCCCATTTTCATGGTAATGAAACATTCTCTTTCAAAGTGTCAAAAACTATTAAAAGAGTTAATGAGATTTTATCAAATAACTTGCCAGTCATTTTTCCTTAGTGGTGTGGGTGGGGGGTGGATATTTTTAATTCAATGCATACAAGTGTACAATGAAACACAAACACTTTGAAGTTATTGGATCAGTTCCATCATGGGTCAGATTTTCAAAACATGGTCCCTCATTTGTACCCACAGTTAATAGAATTTCACATACAAACTGCTTCTGGTTTAACAAAACGCATTTATATATATAAAATAATTAATCATATCCTTTCCTATGATATCAGCAGAGGCCATAGCAATGCATGGTGATTTTTCTAGATCTGCAAAGGTTTATCTCCCCAAAATCACAGGGATTGATCCAAAGTCTACAGTTTTGTGGTGGGGATTTTTCTGTTTTCTATCCTACTTGCCTCAGCTCTTGTATTTCAATACCAGCTATAACTGTAAAACTCAAGGATATTAGAGAGACAAGTTGGATGAGGTAATATATTTTATAGGACCAACTTCTGCTGGTGATAGAGACAAGCTTTTGTGCCACACAGAGCCCTTCTTCAGGTCAGGGAAAGGTGCTGCAAGCGGCACAGCAAATGCAAGGTGGAACAGATTGTTTAGCATAAGTAGTTAGCACATATTCCACTCTACCTTGAATGTTTCCTTAGAATGGAATATGTGCTTACTACTTATGGTAAAAACAATCTGTTCCATCTTGCATTTAACTGTGATGCTCGAAGTATCTTTCCCAGACCTGAAGAAGAGCTCAATGTGGCTCAAAAGCTTGTTTCTCTCACCAAGAGAAGTTGGTCCAATAAAAGATATGACCTCACCCACTTTATCTCTAATATTCTGGGACTGACATGGTTACAACTACACTGCATACAATTCAAGGATATTCAAGTCAGTCAAAAATGTCTATCATCTCATGAAATCAAACTTTGGTTCCCAGGGAGCATGTTTCACATCACTTCCTTATGTGAAACTGGAACTATTAATCTAGTTTCTTGAATAACAGATTACTCATTTTAGATACATTTAGATAGATTAAGAAACCTCTGACTGAACTGATTAAGAACCTCAGGGCACACAACAAAAAATGCTTGAAGACATCCATACAGTGGTCTATACCTTTGCAGTTGCTTCAGATGCAATTTAGAATCCATGCAGGTGATACAAAGCTTCCTCCAAATTCCTCCAGGCTTTGGAAATATTAACATTTAAAGAAATGAAAACTGAATTACAGATGTTGAAGGCTAGAAAGTTAAAAGAGACTGTGCTCTCCAATAATCTACACAGGAGTACAAGACATTTTGTAGAAATATATTTATTTCATAAAAATTGTTCAGCCCTCCTTTACTACCACACTAATATGGCACTTGTGGCCCATAAACCTCTCAAGTATGTTACAGACAAGTATTTTTCCCTCCTGCCCCTGCTACTATTTTTGCTCCAGAACACTCCTAACTTCTGTTCGCCTGGGGAATGAGAGACCAGGCCCAAGTGTCAATGAAGCTGAACATAAATCCCACAAAAATCTGCAATATTCCAAAACCACACTGCTTGAGTCAACCACTTTTAGCCCACGTCACTATAAACCTCACGTTTAACCCAGTTTAAAAATTAGTAGAAAATAGTCTGACTGTTGCCTAACTGCATATTCAAAACATGCAACATTAGTCCTCTGAACCATCCCATCCACTGAAGGGGCTGTCACGATGTGACTAGGCAAAAACATTGTCTGGCTCTTTCTAGAAGAATAATCAAGAGGAAAACACATCCATCAACACGGACATTTAAATGGTCAATTCTAGGATTCCAAGTTAACATAGCATTAAAATAAATGAAAAAATTCACACATTTTTGAGCTATTGTTTCATCGTGTCTCTCCACATCATAAACTGAGCTAGATTATTCTGCATAAATCCTTGTATCTGGGTAATACTGTGGACTCAAAAGAAGTCTGTGAGCTTTTAATATAGCATGAGGGATTTAAGAGTTATACTAATCCCAGGAGGAGCGGGAGTGAAAACTTGATTCATTTCAGATACAGATTTCAACATAACCACACCTCTCTTAAAATTTACAATGATCCTGTTTCATCCAGAGAATGAACCTAGTGAAAGAATAAGACAGAAAGACTGCCAAATAAAAGAGAAATCTCAGAGAAACATCTTTAAATGATTCTGGGCTTTCCGTTATCATTCAAGTTTTTAGAAAAGTTGGAGTGGAAATAGTACAAGAAAGCAATTACTCTGGTTACTTATGAAACTCAATTTTAAGGGGAAATTTAACATATGTATCATTTAAACTCCACTAAAAAGACTATACCAAGTTAGTAAGAACTCAAAAATTCCCACTTAGAAAAGCATGTGGCCCTTTAAAAAAAAAAAAAAGCGACTAGGAGGGCTCTGTCAGCTCTGCAAGTTCAGGAATTTTTCCTGTTTGCGCCCAAATTTCACTGCCTGTAAACAGTCTTCTGTGGTCCTACAAGCATTATACCAGAGCTGATCCCTCTAGGACCCCCTCAGCAGCAGCAGGGGGTGTTCGATCATCCAAAGAACATCTCTGGAGAAGCTTCATTTATTTCTCAAAACATGCTCTTTGTTTCTATTGACAGGTTTCAGAGTAACAGCCGTGTTAGTCTGTATTCGCAAAAAGAAAAGGAGTACTTGTGGCACCTTAGAGACTAACCAATTTATTTGAGCATAAGCTTTCGTGAGCTACAGCTCACTTCATCGGATGCATACTGTGGAAAATACAGAAGATGTTTTTATACACACAAACCATGAAAAAATGGGTGTTTATCACACCCATTTTTTGTGTGTATAAAAACATCTTCTGTATTTTCCACAGTATGCATCCGATGAAGTGAGCTGTAGCTCACGAAAGCTTATGCTCAAATAAATTGGTTAGTCTCTAAGGTGCCACAAAGTACTCCTTTTCTTTTTGTTTCTATTGCCATCGCTGAATTGGATTCTCTTTTCACTGACTTCAGTGTTAAATGAGAGCAAATCCATCCAAGTGAATGGAGTTACAGTAATGTAAAAGCAGTGAGAGAGAGAGGTGAATCAGGACCACCAGTATATTTTAGCTACTTGTTTGTTTTTTTCCCCAGACACAACTCACTGTCCCTCTCTCACCTGTGACTTTATTCTCACTCTCTAATAACCATGTGCCCCACTGGAAAGCTTCACTTTTTCTTTTAGCTCATTAAACAAGTTTAACAGGAGCATCATGACTTTGCAGAAATGTTTTTCTTTCAAGGTTACTCTTTTACAAGCCAATAGCATAAATCTAATAACTAAAAAGAGGGCTGAAGGGAAGATAGTGATGTGATTAAGGCATTATACTGGTCCTTGGGAGATCTAACTTTGCTTCCTTGCACTGTCACAGACTTCCCTTAGGCAAATCACTTCAGGCTGGATTCTGCCACCACTATTCAAGTTGAGAAGTCTCTTGCTCCGTGAGGAACCTTCTGAACTTTGAGCAAGGTGCTACTTAACATAAGAAGGGATGAACTAATACAACTATTAATCTCTTTGTGCTTTAGTTTCCCACCTGAAAAAGAGGTAAATACATCACTAGCTATCAGAGTTCCTGCATGGATATCTTCACAAATACTTGGGAGGCATTGGGAACATAGTGATGACAGGGACATACAGGTACCTCAATAGCTAGGAAGTGGCAGTAAACCAAAATTCTACTTCCTGGCAAATAACTCACTTTAAAAATTATGGGCATAAGAAATCTACAAACTGAAATTATGTAAGAAGCCATATTTAAGTCATTATCTTGTCACAGCTCTGGTAACCAATCACCCTTTAACTCCTAAAGAAAAGTACCCTAGCTGGAACGACAAAGCTCTTAGTCAGGGCTGATTCAAACAATGCTACTCAACCTGAAGCCACAGATACAGAATGAAATGTTAGTGGCTTATTTACGGTTCATTCTGTATTTCTGCATCATGTAGGCTAGAGCATGAAGCTGCTGCTTTGCTGATCAAGAGCTCTGTAATGTTAACTTGAGCCTCTATCATATTGCGCACATTGCAAACCTATATAACTGTACAATATTATTACCATTATCTTCAGTCTCCCTCTTCCTGTCCCTCCTATTGCTTATTATTCTCACTTGTCTTTAATGAGATTGTAAATGTTTTGAGACAGGGAGCATTGTCTACCTATATGTTTGTAAGAGGCTAACACAATGGTAGCTTGATTGTGATCAGGACCTTTGGAGGTTATCATAGGATAAATAAAAATCACATAACAACATGGGTTATAATGGCTGTGTGCAGTCTTACACAGTCGCTGGGCTAACACATCTTTGTAAAGTATTTTGACATATCTGGAGTGTGAAAGATGCCACAGAGAAACAAATTCTATTATGTCTATATTATACTATTCTATATATTATGCAAAAGCGCTTAAATCCTACTGTCCCTAACAAGATATCGATGCTGAAATGTAGGAAGAAGAACACCACAAGTGTCATTTGTTATCTTCTATCATTCCTCAGAATACAGCTAAGGAAGGACATACAAGGAGCACTACATGGTTAGAAACTTTATTATGTAGCCAGATTAGTCAACTCTTTTCCATTTTCACAAGCATTACCACAGGAAAATGATCATTCTGATATAGGGTCTCTCACTAGCTTTTTTTATTCTTGCCTACTTCAAGGTCTCCCCAAACATCCATTGACCCCATTCTCTTTACATGTTAGTGAGCTGATGTTTGTTCTCCATCAGGACAGATGGAAAGAAAAGCAGAGAATTATTCACTATGGATCTGATCCAAAGCTCACTGAAGACAATGGAAGTTTTGGATGCGCTTTCCATGCACTTTGGATCAGGGCCTACATAAGCAGCTTCTTGCAGGCAATGTTTAGGGTGAAATCCTGGCCCCACCGGAGTCAACAAGAGTTCTGAGATTGACTTCAATGGAGCCAAGATTTTACTCAAACAATGGCTTTAACATGGCTTTTCGCCCACTAATCCAACCAGAAAAAGGGAGATGCTATGTTGACCATAGGAAAAGATGGGTATAAAAGAGGCATAATAGTTCTTCTCAGGACCATGTCTTTACTGAGTGTGGGCAAGGAAAGGATACATAGACTCACTGGACTTTAAGGTCAGAAAGGACCATCATGATCATCTAGTCTGACCTCCTGCACATCGCAGGCCACTGAACCTCACCTACCCACTCCTGTAATATGCCCATCACCTCTGGCTGAGTTACAGAAATCCTCAAATCTTGATGTAAAGACTTCAAGTTACAGAGAATCCACCATTTACACTAGTTCAAACCAGCAAATGACCCTAACCCATGCTGCAGAGGAAAGCAAAAAAAAAGCCGAAAACGCCAGGGTCTCTGCCAATCTGAGCCAGGAGAAAATTCCTCCCTAACTCCAAATATGATGATCAGTTAGATCCTGAGCGTGTGGGCAAGACCCACCAGCCAGGCACCTGGGAAAGAATTCTCTATGGTAACTAAAAGCACTTCCCATCTAGTGTCCCATCTCCAGCCATCAGAAATATTTGCTAATAGCAGTCACAAATGGGCCATATGTCATTGTAGGCAATTTCATCATACTATCCCCTCCATACATGTATCAAGCTCAGTCTGATGATTAGAACCCTTCATCTAATTTCAAGCCTACACTTGTTGATGGCCAGTTTATATCCATTCATTCTTCTGCAAACATTGGCTCTTTATTTAAATAATTCCTCTCCCCCCGGTGTTTATTCCTCGGATGTATTTATTGAGCACACTTATATCTCCCCTCATTTCTCATTTCATTAGGCTAAACAAGCCAAGCTCCTTAAGTCTCCTCTCATAAGATAGATTTCAGAGTAGCAGCCATGTTAGTCTGTATCCGCAAAAAGAAAAGGAGTACTTGTGGCACCTTAGAGACTAACAAATTTATTTGAGCATAAGCTTTCGTGAGCTACAGCTCACTTCATCGGATGCATCCGATGAATGCATCCAATGAAGTGAGCTGTAGCTCACGAAAGCTTATGCTCAAATAAATTTGTTAGTCTCTAAGGTGCCACAAGTACTCCTTTTCTTATAAGATAGGTTCTCCATTCCTCTGATCATTCTAGTAGCCCTTCTCTGCACCTGTTCCAGTTTTATTTAATCTTTCTTAAACATAGGAGACAAGAACTGCAGACAATATTCCAGGTGAGATCTCACCAGTGCCTGGTATAATGGTAATAAACTTCTCTATCTCTACTGGAAATACCTCACCTGATGCTCTAGGATTGCATTAGCCTTTTTCATGACGGTGTTGTTAGTCCCCAAGTGCATGACCTTGCACTTTGCATTATTCAATGTCATCCCATTTCTATTATTCCAGTTTTCAAGGTTGTCTTGTATGATATTCCAGATCTCCCCTGTATTCCCAATACCTCCCAACTTTGTGTCATCCACAAATTTTATTAGCACACTCATGCTATTTGTACCAAGGCCATTAATGAAAACGTTAAATAAGACTGGTGCCAAGACCAATCCTTGCGGAATTCCACTAGTAACCTCCCTCCAGCCTGACAGTTCACCTTTCAGTATGACCCATTATAGTCTCCCCATTAACCAGTTTCAATTTTCATATTAATCCCGATCTTCTCCAATTTAACTAATAATTTCCCATGTGGAACTGTATAAACTGTTTTACTGAAATCTGGGTAGACTAGATCTACTGCATTTCCTTTGGCTAGAAAATCAGTTATCTTCTTGAAAAAGAGAGATCAGGTTGGTTTGGCACGGTCTACCTTTTGTAAAACCATGCTGTATTTTATCCTAATTACCATTTATCTCAATGACTTTAACTACTCTCTCATTTAAAATTTGTTCCAAGACTTTGCATACAATTGAGGTCAAACTAATCTGCCTGTAGTTTCCCAGGTCACCTTTTTCCCCCTTTCTTAAATATAGATACTATATTTGCAATTTTCCAGTCATAGGTTACAGCCCTTTGCTATTGGGTTTGCAATTTCATGTGCCAGTTCCTTTAATATTCTTGGATGGAAATTATCCGAGCCTCACCAATTTGGTCCCATTATTGTTTGAGTTTGGCTTCCACCTTGGATGTGGTAACTTCTATTTCCATATCCTTGTTTCCATTAGCCATCCTGCCACTGTCTCCAAGCTCCTCATTACTCTTATTAAAAACTGAGGCAAAGTATTTGTTTAGGTGTTCAGCCATACCTAAGGCTACATTTTAGTCATGGGTATTTTTAGTAAGAGTCATGGAGAGGTCACGGGCCATAAACAAAAATTCACGAGCCCATGACCTGTTCATGACTTTTACTAAAAATACCCACCATGACTAAAACTTGGGCAGAGGTGCTCTGGTGGGGGAGGGCAGTCTGGTGGCACTATGGGTGCTGGGGGAGGTGACCCAGGGCCCCCGCAGGCCCTAGGGAAGTTGGCAGGGCTGGCAGGGGCTCCCTACTCAGCTCCACATCCCTGCAGCTCCTAGGCAGCAGAGGCAGGGGCCAGGGCAGGGGCTCCTCTGCTCTCCCGCCACAAGCACCGGCTGCCGCAGCTCCCATTAGCTGGGAACCACAGCCAACGGGAGCTGCGGGGATGGGGCCTGCAGGTGCAGGCAGCCCAGAGACACACACACCCCCTTCCTTCCACTGCCTAGGAGCTTCAGGGAGGCCCCCCACCCCAGGTAAGCACCTCTCACACAACCCCCAAAGCCCTGCCCTGAGCCCCCTCCCACACATCCAAATTGCTGCTCTGGGCCAGCACCAGCTGCTGCAGAAGTCACGGAGGTCTTGGAAAGTCATGGAATCCATGACTGCTGTGACCTCCGTGACAGACTCGCAGCCTTAGCCACACCTAAATTATCTTTAATCTCTACCCCATCCTCAGTGCTTAGCCATCCTACTTCTTCTTTCCTTGTTTTCTTTTTATTTATACACCTTATATTATTGGTTTTAATTTCTTTTGCAAGCCCTGCTTGGCTTTTCACTTTTTTCCTATACTTTCTGACCTCCAAGAGGTAGCTTTCCTTGCTGATCTGTCCCTTCTGACATTCCTTGTAGGCTCCCTGCTTTCTCTTAATAGCCTGTTTGAGATGCTTATTCATCCAGTTTGGTCTGCAACCCTTTCCTACAAATGTTTTCCCTTGGTGTGGGATGCAGACTCCAGATAATCTCTCCAACTTTGACTTAGAGTAATTTCAAGCATCCTCCACACTCAGATCTTTGAGTTCATCGTTCCAGTGCACTTCCCTAAATAATTTCCTTAATTTTGTAAAGATTGCCATTTTGAAATCAAAGACCCTATCCTTCCATTTAGTTTAAACTGAATTAGCTCATAATCACTGAAACCAAGGCTGCCCTCTTCAACCAGTTCTTCTATGAGGTCCTTGCTACTTACCAATACAAAAATCTAAAATAGTATCACCTCTTGTTGGTTCATTATCTGGTGAAGAAATCTGGCAGCTATCAAATCCAGAAATATCTGGGCCCTACCATTATTAGTAGAACCTGTCCTCCAATCTATATCTGGGAAATTAAAGTCTCCCATAATCACACAATTCCCAATATTTATTTCATTAACAATATTAAAGATGCCTCTATCCCCATCTAAACTGGATTTTGGGGGTCCATGTTTTACTTGGATAGCTGAGAGCAGTGCCATCTCCACTACCACAGAAAATTGTTATGCAGTACTTCATTGTGAGAAAAAATACAAGAAAAAGAGGATATGGTGTAATGTTAATTTATTTTATTGTAACAAGAATAGGGAATATATTCTCATTACAGTTGGAAGAATGCAATACCAATGTCCTCCATGGAAGCTGCACCATAGTATGCAACATTCTGTGAATTCAAATGTAACAATGATCTACTGGTTTCTGATTATCTTATCCTAGACCTTGATAAACCTGGCTATTCTCTTAGAAATGAATTTCTGTCCAGCAAAGCATTTCTCTTGCCAAAGTATATTTTTTTTGGCAGCGTCTAGCACTTTCCAGTGCTGGAATCTGACCTAGGCTTGTAAATTGTGCTGTGTTGGCAAGGTTTTCACCCCCTGGAGAATTGTATTGGTCTAAAGCAATACATCACATTGTTTCCCAATTTTTTGTTCAGATTTTTGTTTTGTTTTGTTTCAAGAATTCTAAAACTATAGAATATTTGCTTCGTATCCCAGTGCAATATTACCCAAGCTTATAGGCCTTATTCTTCACATCAGCACAACTGACTTTGGAAATTACCATGTGGCAAATAATGGCCTTATTGCATGTTTAGTACACTTAATAGCTTCCAAATAGCAGCTCTGTGCAGATGGCATAGTGCAATGCACCTATGTGTGAGGGTAAATTGTTACAAACTCTGTACTTTGGAAACAAGTTTAAGAGGGATTGTTGGGTTTTCTTGGGGGTGGGGGGAATTAAGATTAAATATCCAGTGAAGAGCAAAAAATTGTTTCTGAAAGCAGATTCCTAGGGGAAGAAAATTACCCTGTTCAATTATGTGGCCGGTTGTCTGACAAACACTGTGTTAATTTTTAATTTTAGTTAAACTGGAGACTGAATCCACAAAGATGGAAGTAATAATTTCCTTCTAAGTAGGTTTAGCTACAGTCTGTTAATACAGAGCTGAAATACAATGTTTGATTGTGTTGTCTGTGTGGATTTCTCTATTCAAAACACAGTGATTTTTTTCTCATAAAACCTAATCCGTGAGTCTTTATACACTTAATCCTGCCATAGCACAGGGGGGATGAACTAGAGACCTCTTGAGGTCCCTTTCCAGCCCTAAGTCTTTATGATTATATGATTCCTCGGGCAAAACTCTCAGTAAAGTCATATGATTTCATATGTTACATGGCTATGCCATCTGAGTGCTCTTGCGTTCCCAACAAAACTCTCTTAGGATTTGCAAAGACAAAGCCCTTTACAATGATTTGAGACGATATCCCCTATTGTTTTACATTTAGAATGCAATGGAACCAAGTATCCTGCAATCTAGTGTTCTCAGTGTTAAAAAAAAAATGCACAACTCTCATTCAAATGTTTCTTGGTATATTTTGATAAAACTCATCCTTTAGTCTCATACATGTAAAAATTAGGCTTCAGAGCTAGTACATCCATTCATCATATATTTACAAATACAAATATATGCTCACTTTGGTGGACATAAACAAACATATTAATTTTATAACACTCAATAAAACATAAAAGCAAAATTGCAACTAAGGATTCAGGGTTCGAAACAAGTGCACTACATTTTTATTAAAATCTGCTTGCTTTGCTTGCTAGATTTAAGTTTTAAATCATTCCTAGTGTACAGGAACTTTTACTACAGGTAGCAAGATTTCTGTAAATCTTCCATACCATCATCAAAACACAGACATTTCCTTTTGATTTAACATAGGCCTCTAGTTTTCCCAGTAGTGACTGGAAACCCTAAAGAAATGCCACAGAAGTAAACTCATGCAGAAGTTACAATGGGAACAGTTTCGTCATCAACAGGGGCGTCATTGCAGAAAAATTCTGGGAGGCAAAGTTGTGTCAGCATATAGAACATTATGTGTGACGGTATCATATCCTCAAAGTCACATGGAGTGAGGCAAAAAGTGGAAGACACACAAGCATATGAAAAGTCTGGTGGGGAGGGGAAACCAAGATGGATGCCAGGGTGGCAACTGCCCCCATTGCCAATAGCAAATGATCCCCCTCATAGTCAAGATTTTCAAATGTGATTTTGGGCACCTCATTGCTTAGGTGGCCAGTATCAGACACCCAAAAGTGGAGCACCTATAATCACTAGTCACATTTAAAAATCTTGGCTTTGTAGATCTGACGATATTTAATTTGGATTTCACGTTTTGCATTTTATGCTTAAAGTTAAGCATGTGCTTAGGTGGTTTCCTAAATTGGGATGGTTTCCTGAATCAGGGCCTAAGCATCACTCTCAGCTTGTGCTCCCATAATGACAAACACTTTACTTATTACAGCACAATGTGAAGACTTGGGTAATGACTCAGATTTAGCTGATGCCACAATTCCTTCCAGAGCCCTTGTAGTAGTAAGCTAGGTCTGTGTTTCTTCTGGACTATTCTTCATGACATTTCTCATTATTAATATTACTAGTGCAGCTTCTAATCCTCAGAGGAGGTCTAGATGGCAGGATGGTTAGACCTTCTGTAGCTGTCTACAGTAGAGCTCCCAACATTGCTACTACCAGTAGAGCTGAACTGTGCTCTCAGCAGTGAGAATTTGCTGCAAAAAGAAAAGTCTAGCATAGAAAAGGCCCTACTAAATTACTTCATGGCCACGCATTGTTTAAAGGGAAGTGCTGTTATTACAGAAGCCAGCTGTTTAACCATTGGAATTCTATAACTTGGCTCATTTTCAAGAAACAGCAGAATACTTTGCTACAGTAGATTAAATGGTAGCCAAAAATTCTATTAAGTAAACTTTAACCTACATGATATGAAACCTCTTTGGAGCTAACAGCTGACAAAAAAGGAAACAAACCTCCACGGACATCAGTATACATCAGCAGAAAGGAATTCCTAGGACTGTTACATGTCCAAAGGCATCATTTTGAAGGTTGAGTAAATATAAAGAACTGTTTGATGGCAGCCAGAGAGCAGTTTTGAAGTTGAGTCAGAACGCAAGGGAAGAATTATGTGGGTGAGTAGGACTGGATAGGTCATACTGGCATATCAGGATCAATCAGTATTTTTAAAAAGAAAAGGAGCACTTGTGGCACCTTAGAGACTAACAAATTTATTTGAGCATAAGCTTTCGTCAGCTACAGCTCACTTCATCAGATGCATTCAGTGGAAAATACAGTGGGGAGATTTGTATACATGGAGAACATGAAACAATGAGTGTTACCATACACACTGTAATGAGAGTGATCAGGTAAGGTGAGCTATTACCAGCAGGAGAGAGGGGGGGAAAAAACCTTTTGCGGTGATAATCAATGTGGGCCATTTCCAGCAATTGACAAGAACGTCTGAGGAACAGTGGGGGAGGGGGGGAATAAACATGGGGAAATAGTTTTACTTTGTGTAATGACCCATCCACTCCCAGTCTTTATTCAAGCCTAAGTTAATTGTATCCAGTTTGCAAATTAATTCCAATTCAGCAGTCTCTCATTGGAGTCTGTTTTTGAAGTCTTTTTGTTGAAGAATTGCAACTTTTAGGTCTGTAATCGAGTGACCAGAGAGATTGAAGTGTTCTCTGTCTGGTTTTTGAATGTTATAATTCTTGACGTCTGATTTGTGTCCATTTATTCTTTTACGTAGCGACTGTTCAGTTTGACCAATGTACATGGCAGAGCGGCATTGCTGGCACATGATGGCATATATCACATTGGTAGACGTGCAGGTCAACGAGCCTCTGATAGTGTGGCTGATGTGATTAGGCCCTATGATGGTGTCCCCTGAATAGATATGTGGGCACAGTTGGCAACGGGCTTTGTTCAAAAACTTCAAAAACAGACTCCAAGGAGACTGCTGAATTGGAATTAATTTGCAAACTGGATACAATTAACTTAGGCTTGAATAAAGACCGGGAGTGGATGGGTCATTACACAAAGTAAAACTAGTTCCCCATGTTTATTCTCCCCCTCCCCACCACTTTTCCCTCAGATGTTCTTGTCAACTGCTGGAAATGGCCCACCTTGATTATCACTACAAAATGTTTCCTCCCCCACCCCGCGCTCTCCTGCTGGTAATAGCTCACCTTACCTGATCACTCTCTTTACAGTGTGTATGGTAACACCCATTGTTTCATGTTCTCTATGTATATAAATCTCCCCACTGTATTTTCCACTGCATGCATCCGATGAAGTGAGCTGTAGCTCACAAAAGCTTATGCTCAAATAAATTTGTTAGTCTCTAGGGTGCCACAAGTACTCCTTTTCTTTTTGTGGATACAGACTCACACGGCTGCTACTCTGAAACCTGTCAGTGTTTTTAGGCAATCGTAGCTTTTAGGTAACAGATTACAATATGAGCAACGAAAGGTTAGGGAGCTCATTCCCTTGAATGAACTCCCCTTCAGCCTATTTCCTTTTATTATAAAATTTCTTGGGAATAGGACAACTGATGTTGCATGTGTAGGCCTACTTGCCTTTTTTAGATATTTTCTCATGCTGTCACTCAGGTAGGGCCTGATCCAGGAAAGCATTCCAAGCACATGCTTAAGTCTATCCCCATTTAGGAAATCAATAAAGCTTGTGCTTGAAGTTCATGTTTTAGTGCTTTGCTGAATAGGAGCCAGAGGGCCTGATCCTGTAGTCCTTTTGCAGGAAGAACTCCTTGTCAGGTCTGCAGTGAAGTAGTTATCATATCTGACTGTAATTATTATTGGGACCTTGTCTGGGATAATAAATGTTATTGTATACTGCAGCACTTGATTTAAGGGGATACAGTCAGCTTAAAAACCATGCTTCTGTCTGAAAGGTTTCATTTTTCTAATACTGACGTGTTACAGGTAACACCTGAAATTATCATAACCAAAAGAGACTAGAGAAAAAAATCTATTTTCCTTTGTTCGCCTCCTTTGTGTATTGATAGCACTTAGACCCAAAACTACAAAGCAACTTAGGCATTGTGATGCTCAGCATTACAACACCTACATTTTAGGTGCCTAGACAATCAACGGAGCAACACTGCAACCCACAAAGCCTGAGTTATGCACCTAGGCACCCTGCACAATGAATGGAAAGAGCTAAGTGCCTTAGAATGAGATCCACAAAAAACAGCACACCATGTAAGGACCTGAAATGACCTTTTAAACTCATTTTCTGAAACTGATTAGCTATCAAATTAACCTTTTCCCTTTAACTAGCAGCATAGATGGGGACGTTTTAATCTATGAAACATGGATTGTTCTTTGATCTCCAGTACAGTGATATCAGTTAGCCTTAATATGCTCTAAGTATTATTTCTTAATGCAAAATGAGAATCCAAGATGTCATGTGCCAGATGTATACACCCACACAAATAAATACCAAGATGTATACACAGATATGTTCAGTGTGACACCAATATACCAGGGATTTCCATTCCAAATTGCCTATTTAATGTTCCTTAAAGATTCTGGGTCTCGCCTTCTAAGTTTATTATTCAGTGCTTGCAAGTAGTTCCAGTATAATAAATTAATACATTAATTACTAGGACTAATAATAATTATTTGGAATTCCATAATTGCACAACATCACACAGTAACTTGGTGGTAAAGCTGAGAACAGAGCCCAGAAGTCCCAACTCCAATGCTCTACTATTACATAACACTCCTTCCCAGATAGTTCTGAAATATTTGTTTTGTATTTCTACTTCCACAAATAAAAGCATGTCTAATTCCAATATTTATGTATTGAGCAGATCTTGATTTCTTAAAGCCAGGGCAGAGAGTTAAGTCAGTCATGTAAAAATTGGAACAGACAGCTAGAGTCCCTTTACTGGTCACAGTAAGTGTAAGATCAAGTGGCCTTCTGGGAGATGATTAAGTATCATACTAGAAAGTAAAATGTAGTACAGTATATCAGCTATAGTATGTCTAGGCTTTCCCTTATCTGTGCTTGTCAAGATTAATGTATGAAAAGAAACACCAGCTCAAACGCTTGACCCTAGGAAAAAGTGATAAAATAAAAGCATATACTATATAAATATAGAATGTCCCTGAGCACACTGGCAGGGTCTACTGATCCATAAAAGAGAGGAAACGCTTTCCAGTAGAATCATTTCAACCTACTAACTCATTTCTGATTTGTTTATTCATATCAAAATCAAATGTTAACTGTAATACACTTCAATATAGTTGGGAAGTTTTCAGGCATTTTAAACTTTCTTTGAATTTGACTACTTCCTTTATAGCCTCTTTAAGTACAAATGTCTCAGAAATGTCAGTTCAGTCAACAGTGCTTCACAGCAAATAGCAACAGCAGTGAGACAAAAAATTACCATTAAAGAAAACTGTTAGTGTAAAAAATGTTCTGATACATCTGCGTAACACCTCACTGGCTTTGTTAAAGCACCAGGGATACTGTTATCTTCTCGGGGAAATTCATAAAACACTGTCATTCACAAGACATGTAGTCAGTGAAGGGGAACTTGGTTCTATATCCAACTTGACTGATATTTTATAGGAGTATTTGACAGTGACTTAATCTTATTATGCCTCAATTTCCCCATCTGGAGGCTTTATTGTTTGCGATATCTTTTCATGAAAGGTGATAAAGAAGTATTAAATATTATGATTATCGCTAAAATCTCATAGCATTTAGATCGATGAAAAACAATGGTGACATTCCCAATGACTCAGATATTATGGTGATAAGGACCGTATAAGACTGTCTACTCTTGCAGCAGCATGTGGGGTACATGTAGCTCCTTGTCACAGTGAAAGGAAGTCTAAGTCCACACTGTGAAAGTCTGTGGCAAGTAGGAGGTAGCAGGGAAAGGCTCCAGCAGTGGGGAGCTCCCAGAGCCTTTCCCTACTGCCTTTTCCCAGTACCAGAGCTTATCACTGCAGCAGGGGAAGACTCCAGCAGCGGGGAGGTAGTGGCACACTACACTGATGAAAATAGCAGTGTAGATAGAGAAGGTGCTGCTTGGGCATGTAGACAGCCATGTAGGGTATATACTGTAGGGTTCTGGTGTGTCTCTGTACTCACCTAAGCAGTGTCTCACTGTCTACACTGCTATTTATACCAGTGCTAGCTGGGTGTGCTGTGTCTGTACTCTACATACCTTAAGAAGATAAGCAGAATGACTGAGAACAGACTGACTTTTTGATGATGATTCCCAGGTCCTAAGTAATTCAGTAGCACCCAGAGGAACCAGTCAGGATTAGTACTTTCTAGGTAGTGTAAAAACACATGTCAAGTGAAAAATAAAGTTCTTGACCTCAACATTTTACAACCTAAATTAAAACAAGCCACAACAGATTTCTTAAAATTACAATCTGTGAACGGGCAATATGTAAAGTGAAAAAAGCTAAATTTGATAAATAAACTAGTTTCTAGGAATAGTTGGAAGATCTGTGTCAGTGAGAGTTACACAGGCACAAGCAGGGACATAATTTAACCTGAAATTATTTAAATGGAAAATAACTAAGAGAATCTGAGACAGCTCCCAGTATCAAGTAAAATAAGTGCCACCCTATTTTTGACCCCTAAACACTAAGTTCTATAAAATAAGTTATGCTGAGGAGATCAAGTTAGAAAGCTTCAGAATCAGATCTTGCATATCTCACAGGTAGTAGTGTTCCTTACTGGGTGAAAATAATCTAGATAATCCGTTAAAAATGTCTTTATCTCTGCACATTTATAAGACATTTCAGTGGTACACACAAAAATCCCCAAAAAACAAACCTATGCCATAAAATATTACTATAATCTATTACTGGCTTGCTGTCCTGTTTATCCTTATGAAAGGAATAATTTAGGAGAGAATGTACAGTATAGAGATCCTCAGTGGATTACAATGTACTAAATAAGCATGTTTTTCTTTTTCTTTAATTTATAATCCCTGGGAAAGGATGTTTAAAAAAACCCTATTGTTTAAGTTTACAAAGCTCTCAGGGACAGTTAGTTCTGAGCTGACGGTATCCCTGGCTAAAAAGTTAGACATATTTTATCACTAAAAAAGTTTTTTTTTTTTTTTATGGATGTACTGTGGTCTCAGGGGCTCTTGATCAGTGATTATTTGTTTTAATTACAAAGGAGTACAAACTGTACTGTCTTCCCAAACTGACAAGTCCAGGATGTCTTTATGGATGTGCCTCCAGAATTTACTGTAAAAGGGCAAGAAGCAAAATTTTCCCAATGAAAAACTAAATTCATCAACTTTGTGACAGTTTCACTCTTCATCCAGCCTGAGTCCCTGGTCCCTTCCTAAAACTCAGTCTCCTGACAGTGCAACTGGATGTCATCACTGGATAGTAGTGAAACTACACGCCCAGCAAAGAGATGGCTGCTCCATGCCCAACTCCCTGCCCAATGTCAAAGAGTGGAGAGAAAAGCAGAAACAATATGAGAAATCAAAAAAAAGACAGTCAGAAAGAAAGAAGCCATGGATCAGAAGGAGAGAAAAATAGAAGTGGATGTTGTGGGGATTTTAATAACACTGTTGGCTAGAGCTGGATTAATACTGCAAAACATTTTCTGTGACCATTAATTTGAGTTATTAAGTGGATTCATTTCTGCTGCATTGGTTCTCCTGTTGTATTCACATCGGGTAAACATTAGTGTAATCAAGTTTTACTTTCGCAAACATTTAATGGGCAAACACTGCCTCGTTCACAGTGCACACACTTATCGCAACTGCTCAGTGACCATAGCGTACAATAAGCAGCAAACAGTAAGCAATACCAGGCCTGTTTCATACATTATGTCATAACTATACAGTGCTAGGCAGCAGTATTCAGCATTCCCTCACTCACCATGCACCTTAATGCTTACTGCTTTTACAGCACTTTACTGGACACTGCTAACTCAACCTTACTTTCTATTGCTTACTGTTTTCTGATTAAATAACATCTTACAGTCTGTAGAAATTCACTATATTTTTCCCCTTTACTCTTAATTTTAGCCTCACATGCAGGCACAAGGAAGCCCCCTTTTGTTTCAAATGTTAGGAAATAGTATCTTAACAGCATTATCCATTATCTTAAAGAAACTACTATACATTACCTATCTATAAAAAGAGGAAAAAGGACAGCCCATGGAATTATAGACTAGTCAGTTTAGACAATGGAGCAAATAATCAAACAATCAAGTTTCAGAGTAACAGCAGTGTTAGTCTGTATTCGCAAAAAAAAAAGGAGTACTTGTGGCACCTTAGAGACTAACCAATTTATTTGAGCATAAGCTTTCGTGAGCTACAGCTCACTTCATCGGATGCATACTGTGGAAAATACAGAAGATGTTCTTATACATACAAACCATGAAAAAATGGGTGTTTACCACTACAAAAGGTTTTCTCTCCCCCCACCCCACTCTCCTGCTGGTAATAGCTTATCTAAAGTGATCACTCTCCTTACAATGTGTACGATAATCAAGTTGGGCCATTTCCAGCACAAATCAAGGTAAGCACCTAGAAGATAATAAGGTGATAAGTAATAGTCAACATGAATTTGTCAAGAACAAATCCTGTCAAACCAACCTAATATTCTTCTTTGACCGGGTAGCAAGCCGGGATAGTGGGGAGGCAGTAGATGTGATATAATTTGACTTTAGTAAGGCTTTTGATACGGTCTCACCTGACCTGCTCATAAACAAACTAGAGAAATACAATCTAGATGAACCTACTATATGGTGGGTGCACAAATGGTTGGAAAATCATACTCAGAGTGTAGTTATTAATGGTTCACAATCAAGCTGGAAGGGGCTATTGAGTGGGGTCCTGCAGAGATCTGTTCTGGGTCTGGTTCTATTAAGTATCTTCATAAATTATTTGGATAAATGGCATACCGAATACACTTGTAAAGTTTGTGGATGATACCAAGCTGGGAGGGTTGCAAATGCATTGGAGGACAGAATTAGAATTCAAAATGGTCTTGACAAACGGGAGAAATGGTCTGAAATAAGTAGGATGAAATTCAATAAGGACAAATTGTTCTCCTTAACCACTGAGGACAGGACAAGAAGCAAGGGGCTTAAATTGCAGAAAGGGAGATTCAGGTTAGCCATTAGGAAAACTTCCTAACTTTAAGGGTAGTTAAGCACTAGAACAAAGTACCTAGGAAGGCAGTGGAATCTCTAGGCTTGCACACACTAGTGCTTACTTTTCTAGAACTTAAGTCGCTCGGGGTGTAGAAAAGGCACCCCTGAGCAACGTAAGTTACATCTATCCAAGCACCAGTGTGGACAGTGTTATGTGAGCAGGAGAAGCTACCGCTGCTCAGGGAGGTGGAGTAATTATGCTGACAGGAGAGCTCTCTCCCGTTGGGCCAAAGCGTCTGCTATAGCAGGGCTACAGCAGCACAGCTACATCGGTACCCTTGTGCCACTGTCGCCCTTCTAGTGTAGACTAGCCCGAAGTCACTGGAGGTTTTTAAAAGCAGGTTGGACAAACACCTGTCAGGGATGGTCTAGATAATACTTAGTCCTGCCTCAGTGCAAGGGACTAGACTAGATGACCTATCAAGGTCCCTTCCAGTCCTACTTTTCTATGATGTTTATGAACAAACTATGATCTTTAAACACCCCGAATTCCACCAATTCAAAGTCAGTTTTCACCTAAATGATGATCGGTACGTTGCCAAATTTAAGCTTCCTACCCTCAACCTCTTTAGTGCTAAAATAGTTCCAAAAAAGCTTTTAACAACATTTTATAAGAAAAGTTATGGTTTTGCTCAAATGTTAAAAATAATAGCCCATTTTCAGGTGAATGATTCAGAGAGTTATGAGCAATGGAAGAAAGGGTCTTAGAATGGAAACATATAGGCAGCCTTAACTAAGGCTGTCACTAGTATTCCAGCTATAATAATGCAGCCTATTATAGGAGTGCTACTGAGGCTTTTGCATTTTTTCCCCAACAATAAAATTCTCCCATTTGTGTTGTGTGCAGGTAAGCCAACAGGGTATGGATCCACCAGTAGACGTTTACACCACAAGGGAATAGTGGATGAATGCTGCTTCCAGAGCTGTGACCTGAGGAGGCTGGAAATGTACTGCGCTCCTATCAAGCCACCCAAATCTGCACGCTCTGTACGTGCTCAGCGCCACACTGATATGCCAAAAGCACAAAGGGTAGGAGATTTTACTCAAGCCTGGTCATGTAGCAAGTAGTATGTGTTTTACCTAATAAGGAAAAGCATCATGATTGTGAATCTTATTTAAAATATCCCGTAGGTTTCAAATATAGGTATCAAAGATTTAGTGGCACTTTTGGAAAGTAATGTCTGTCAAGGGAATGCCTGGTTCCTTGAATGTGGAATATTTCACCTCTAAGTTTTCTACAGAGTAAAACAGAAAGGAGGATAAACTCAGGCAAGTCAAGGGTAAAATTAGAATTAACCAGGAGAAAAAAGAATTTGAAGAGTAACTAGCAAAAGACTCAAAATTTAACAGCAAAAAGTACATCAGAAGCAGGAAGCTTGCCAAACAATCAGTGGAGCCACTGGATGATTGAGATGCTCAAGGAGCACTCAAGGAAGACAAGGCCATTGCAGAGAAGTTAAATGAATTCTCTGCATCGGTCTTCACTGAAGAGGATGTGAGGGAGATTCCCACACCTGAGCCATTCTTTTTAGGTGACAAATCTGAAGAAAAGTCTGAGATGGAGGTGTCATTTGGGGAGGTTTGAGAAAAAGTTGATAAATTAAGCAGTAATAAGTCACCAGGACCAGATGGTATCCACCCAATAGTTCTGAAGGAACTCAAATGTGAAATCGGAGAACTACTAAGTATGGTATGTAACCTATCACTTAAATCAGATTCTGTACCAGATGACTGGAGGATAGCTAATGTGACACCATTTTTTTAAAAAGACCCCAGAGGCAATCCTGGCAATTACAGGCCTAACTTCATTGCCAGGCAAATTGGTTGAAACTATAGTAAAGAACAGAATTAGCAGACACATAGATGAACACAGGTTGCTGGGGAAGATTCAACAAAGCTTTTCTAAAGGGAAATCATGACTCACCAATCTATTAGAATTCTTTGAGGGGATCAGCAAATGTGGACAAGGGTGATCCAGTGGCTATAGTCTACTTGGACTTCCAGAAAGCCTTGGACAAGGTCCCTCACCAAAGGCTCTTAAGCAAAGTAAGCTGCCACAGGATAAGAGGAAAGGACCTCTCATGGATCAGTAACTGGTTAAAAGACAGGAAACAAAGAATAGGAATAAATAGTCAGTTTTCCAAATGGAGAGAGGTAAGGTCCCCCCAGAAGCTGTACTGGGACCAGTGCTGTTCAACATATTAATAAATTATCTGGAAAAAGGGATAAACAATGAGGTGGCAAAATTTGAAGATGATACAAACTTACTCAACATAGTTAAGTCCACAGCAGACTGTGAAGAGTTACAAGGGGATCTCACAAAACTGGGTGACTGGGCAACAAAATGGCAGATGAAATTCAATGTTGATAAATGCAAAGAAATGTACAATTGAAAACATAATCCCAACTATACATACAAACTGATAGGATATAAATTAGCAGTTACCAGTCCAGAAAGAGATCTTGGAGTCATTGTGGATAGTTTTCCTAAAACATGTCCTCAATGTGCAGCAGCAGTCAAAAAAGATAACAGAATGTTAGGAACCATTAGGAAAGGAATAGATAATAAAACAGAAAATATCATAATGACACTATATAAATCCATGGTATGCCCATAGCTTGCATACTTTGTGCAGTTCTGGTCACCCCATCTCAGAAAAGATATATTAGAATAGAGAAGGGCAACAAAAATGATAAAGGGTATGAAACAGTTTCTATATGAGGAGAGATTAAAAAGACTGGGATTTTTCATCTTGGAAAAGAGACAGATATGCTAGAGAAATATAAAATTATGAATGATGTGGAAAAAGTAAATAAGGAAGTGTTATTTACTCCTTCACATAACACAAGAATCAGGGGTCAGCCAATGAAATTAATAGGCAACGTGTTTAAAGCAAACAAAAGGACATACTTCTCTACACAACGCACAGTCAACCTGTGGAACTTGTTGTCAAGAGATGTTGTGAAAGTCAAAACTGTAACAGGGTTCAAAAAAGAATTAGATAAGTTCATGGAGGACAGATCCATCAATGGCCATTAGCCAAGATGATCAGGAAAGCAATCCCATGCTCTGGGTGTCCTTAGCCTCTGACTGCCAGAAGCTGGGAGTGGACAACAGGGGATGGATCACTCCATGATGGCCTGTTCTATTCATTCCCTCTGAAGCACCTGGCATTGGCCACTGTTGAAAGACAGGATACTGAGCTAGATGAACCCAGGCTCAGACTCAATATGCCCATTCTTATTTTCTTACTTTCTTATGTTACCAATTCATCACTCTCCAAATGTAATCAGATGGCTATTGTGGATCTACTGGAAGTGAGTTTATAACCTCACTCCAGATCCCACTGGACAATTATTCACATCATAAAACCATCACTACTGTTGGCAGTAGGTGCCATTTTTAATAGAGAAGCCAAACACTAAATGATCATGAACTGATCTCCTCCGAATTCTCTCACTAGCTCAGAGCAGAGGCACAATGAGGGGACATTAGGGAAGAAACTTGCACTTCAGCTGCCCATGTGTGCTGTGTCTGCTCTGTAAATTAATAGATGATTTTAGTCTCCAAAGCTGTAGTTCTGGCATTTTTCCCCAGAACCAAATTAATTTAATATTCACCACAGCTATTATATACAGGCATAAATGTTGTCCACTGATTCCTTGTTTTGGTCTTGCTCTCCATTATTATTTCACATATACATTACACTAGCACTCTGAGTCCCGCATTATTATTATTTGTGTCGCAGTTGTCCCTAGAGACTCCATCTAGGATCGGGGCCCTATTGTGCTAAGTGCTGTACATGTATGTAGTAAAAGATGTCCCTGCCCTGAGGAGCTTACAATCTAAATGACTCTAAGTAAGCTGCCATGGCCACTGTCACATCTGGACATGTCTCCACCTTGGTCTCCTGTTTGGCCTCTGAGCATCTCCCCTTTATGTGTTACTTGCCTTTTACATTGTGCAGCACATTTTCTGGGGTTAGGCCTGTCTGCCCAGGCCATTTGACTGACTACAGTGTGCAGTGGCCTGGTGTCACAACTCTATCCTGAAGGACCCTCTCTGGAAAGTTACACGAGGGATTTTTTCTCAAAGACGGAATCCAAATTGACAGCTGAATTCATAATCATACAAAAGGTAGTGAAAAAGGATTTAAATTAAATCAAATTAAATAAAAATTAATGGTTGTCTCAGCATATTGAGATTTATATTTTGCAAAATGTCAAGCTGATAAAGCATTTTCAGTGAAAGTTACAGAAGAGCAAAGTAGAATTTATATAGTCCTAAAAGCAAATTCTAAGGTCTGAATGTCTTGTCAGAAATGCAACATCCTGCTCTTTTTTGAGAGAACGTGAGCCCTCTCCCACCTCTTCCCCAAGGCTTTGTCAGCCCTCTGAAAAAATGGCTCTGTAATACTTGCTGAGAGTCAACCACAGAGATGTACCTTCCACTATGAATGTATGAGGAGTAGAGTCTTCTCCAGGCAGAGATCAACCATAGAGCAGCAACCTATGTGGTTTCTGTATGTCCCAGCATTTCAGTGCTCATGACCTTGGGGAAAAAAAGAAGAGAAGAACCATGGCAACTCCTCTTTGTGCTCCACACCCTTTTGATGACCTCAGGAGACGGGGAAAAAATAGTTGCACCATGGCTGAAGGGAGAGAAGATTCCCAGCAGCTCCCTACTGGTTCCCCATGACACACCTCCTCCTGAGGGCCACAAGAACAATCAGTCACCCTCTAGACATCTCTCCTCTCCACACAAACAAAAGATGGGGCTGCCCTCATCACATTGGAACACACTTCTCCTCACAAAGGGAAGAAGGATTAGCAGAAAGGTCCTCACATCCTCGCAAAACATAAAGTATGATCCTAAGGGAGGGAGAGCTTGGAAGAGGATACTGGAAGAAGAAAAGAGTGAGAGAAGGGGAGGGATTATTGAGAGAACCAGGAGGGGGGAAAGAGGACGATGGGAGGCAAAAGGAGAGGGAGAATGAAGCTTGGGGGAAGGAAATCTAGAAGAGAGTGGGAGATAAGCAAGGGGGGATGGGGACAAGAGAAGAAGAAAGAGAGCACACTCTGGGAGAAAAAGAAGAGAGGAGGGATTGATTAAGGGACCTGAGAGGAAGAGAGAGAATACATGGAAAGATGGAAAGAGAACAGAAGAAGGAGGCTGAGAGAGAACTCAAGGAAACCAAGAGAAAGGGAATCACTTACAAGAACAACAGAAAAAGTTGGAGTTCAAAAAAGGGGAGAGAAAAAAAATCAGCTCAAGAAAGAGAAAATAAATAAGGGGAAAATGGGAGGGGAAGAGAGTTGAAAAGAGGAGGTCAGAAAAAAGATGAGAAAAGGGAGGTGAAAGAAGAACAATCAGAGAAAAATGAACTGAAATGTTTACTAAGTATTAAGCATGGGGAAAATCAGACTGAGGTGAAAGAGATAGAAGGAATGATAAACTTAGATCTACAGCAGATGAAGGGATAAAGTAGAGGGAAAGAGGGGAAATGCAAAAAGAAAGCAAAACAAAGACAAATGGAACATTTTTAGAAGAATGCTTTATATAAAGTTTGATGAGACAAACTTTCCTCTGCCTGATGACAGCCACCAAAATTGGTGAGCTTCTTCCTCCCTGAATCCTCTATTCATCTATGTTAACCGCTGCCATGAAATGAAAATAAGCATGAGAGAATATTTTAACAGTGGATTCTCCTACAGCACATAGGCAAGAGAGTTCAAAATGCAATTAATATACTGCAGACTTTGTAAAGGAGGATGAATTAACTAACTCAGGAACTTGTAGAAATAATGTGCATCTAGATGTTATAACTGAAAAGCAAGTTTTAAATTTATTTCAATAAAAAGGACAGTTATACTATATAATGGCTTTTATAGGTGGTGGAGTTAGTGTTTGAGAAACACCATATTTATGAACCACTTAAATTAATGTAATATGTGTTTTTATTGTTCCTTGCATGGAATAGCTTTTCCAAAACTATGGTACCTAGGGAAAATTTAATTGGAGCATGAATTCAAGCTCTTACAAATGCAAAGCCAGAATGCCAAAATAAATAGAGATGTAGGATATTTCAAAGCTCATGCAGCTTCCGGGACTTCAGTCTCTAGGGCTGTCAATACAGGACTTTTCATGAACATAAATTCACTTTGAAATAAAAAATTAATAAATACAAGCTCACAGACCTTCACATTTTATGTAGCATACAGATGAAACAACATAAAACATGGCAAGCAAGCAATTTTTGTAATAGGTACATTTTCAAATTTAATAAATTTCACAGCTTTTGCAATCAACTTTGGAAGTGTCCATTGGGGAAGGCAAGGTTAATAGACTAATAAGGTTCAGGTCTTTTCCTCTAATGCATGCCATATTATGAATATATTTAGCTGATGGCTAACCCATGGAGTAGATCTGGCACTCTCATTTTAATGTATGAAATTAATTATGTTAAATGGGAAAAAAAATTGGGGTTCTGCACAATTTTTTTGTCTGCTTTAGAATATCCATTGCATAGTTCCTCAACACAAGCCTGCTCCAAAGCCCACTGAAGCCAATGGGAGTCTTTCCAATGACTTCAGTGGGCTTTGAAGCAGGCCCTCTGGGTCAGATCCTGAAGTTCCTGCTTATGCCCTAATCTTGCAAGCAGATCCTGTGTCTGTACAGAGCCCCACTCTCTTCAGTGGGCCTCTGTGTGGGTACCAAGATCCTCCTGTGCAGAATAGCTTGAAAAAATGTGACCTTGGGGCTGACAATCCTTATTCAAGCATATCTCCCATTGAAGTCAAAGAGGGACTTGCCTAAACAAAAACTGAGTAGGAATTTGAGGATTTGACCCCATGTTTACCCACCTACCATAAAGACACTGTTGAAGATTTCTTGTGTAGCTGGTGCCAACATGCTGGCCAACATAGGAGTGTACTATTAAGCAACAAGTACTGAGGTTAGGGGAGTAATGAGACTCTGAAGTCCAGTAAAATATCTGAACGTCATTGAAAATCAAAGCCAGCATAAGCACTTTTGGGAAGGAGACTACTTTTCTTTCTGAGGAAGGGATCAACTTCTCTATCCCTGCATGTCTGAGCAAAGTCTGGCAATTCTGGACTATGCCTAAATGTTTCAATCCTTCTGTAATAGAGCTCCACAGAATGAAATTAAGTTACTAGAAGTAGGTCATCATCATCATCATAACATGACTCTAAGCCAATACAAATATAACACTGATTATTCTTGCCCGTGAAAGCAGGTGTTCTGGAGGTCTTTAGAACCCCTATAATAGCCTGCTGATAAGGTCATTGGAAAATCTTTTAAACATTCACTGTGTTATTTCAGTGACCCTAATGTGATGAGCCAATTCACAAATATAAGTAAGATTGGAATAGCATATTTATTTATGAATAAGCTATATTTCAGTCATGGCTTCCTATGATTTGATGAGTGTCTTCTGAGAAGTTTGAGTTTTTCTGTTACAGTAAAAACTATTAATAAGTCAATGAGATAAATTTTACACCCAATTACACCCATTCAGCCCCATTGACTTCAGGGGGAATTTGACCCAGTATGTTCATCAGATAGAAGGTAACAGGCTGATACTTTACATACAGGTTTTGCATAAAAAGATGTAGCATGAGGAACAACAGAAATCAAATTCAGGAGACTACCATAGTACAGCAAAAGGCAATTTGAGTTTTATAATACAGAAATAGAATAAGTCTCAATTTGATTTCCCATTATGAGAGGTTAATGCAGATTTTGAGCTTGGGGAATCTTCTGAAAATAAATATTTTCTTCTCAGAAACAGAAGTTTCACATGTGTGCTCCTTCTTCCCTGGAGGAAAAACTATTTGAGAGCCACATCTCATAGGCCTGCAGGTCCCAGAACTAAATCAATAATTTGCACTTCTGCAATGCTTTTCTCCCGGAGCTCTCAAAGCACTTCACAGCTACAGTGTCAACAAATTTAAGCCTCACAATACCTATGTGATATAGGGAGTTCCTGTTATGGAGACACTTCTACAGTTAGAAGTGAGTTGTAAAATGGAGCATAATTTTTTGTTTTGCTCTAAAACTTGATGGCCAATGAAAGTGAAATTTCACACGTGGTTAGTTTTTATTCCCTTTGAATTTTCTATGTAATTTTTATTTGGTTTCTTTTCATAAATTTCTGACAGGAAGACTTTGAATTTGGGTTTTGGCTCATATTTTTCTTTAGCAGTCCTACTTTTCATCAATGATGGGTCTCTCTTTTAAAAAAATATTGTTACAACTACTGCACACTACTGACCACACACTGCAACTGTAAGTCTGCCCTCCTAAGGATGCCAACCTCTCATCACCCACTTTCACTGCTCTGCTAAATGGCCCTCTCCCAGCATAGCCAACTACTACGCCAAACATGCACAATTGCTAGCATTGGGGGGAAATAATCTGATAAAGTGATCGGTGCAGAAAGGTGAACTGGTGGGGCTGCAGGCCAACAATAAACTTCATATTGAGCAAGTGCAGTCTTATATGGTATCCTTCCAGCAAGATTTCAGGATATGGGTAGTTAGGGGAGATTGCAAACTACAATGACACATAGCTTCTATCAGTCCTCAGTGTGGAAACCTTGGGAAGTAACCTGTTCGCAGGCAGCCACCTGAAAGGATGCCAAAGGAACCCCTATACTCACTCGCTAACCAGGGAGTTAGATTCAGAGCCTCAAGAGTATTTAGGCACCTAACTCCCATTCATTTCAGTGGGAGTTAAACTCAGAAATATCTTTAAGGATCTGGGCCTTAGTGCCCTACTTAACAAGAAAGATAAGGCTGTCCCCGGTCCCAAGATACTAATTTTTTTTTTGGGTCCCAGCATACAAGGGCAGCCAACTGGAGGTTGTTGTTTTTCCTCTGGGCAGAAAGGACTATTTGTGGACAGGAAATGCTTTTTTTTTTTTTTTAAATCATGAAAAATGGTTTTCTCCAATACAAAACTACAATTGTTTCTAGCGACATATCAAAAATTTTTACTTCCAAGCTCAACTGGCAAAATTCACAGGCTTTGCTGAAGGTGAGAATACTGTTGCACTTCTAATTTAAAAATGCCCTAATTCTATAATGGAATTTTCAGTCCAGCCAGCACCAAGAGTTTAAATAGTCATAGTTGAAAAAGCCAATAGCTTGTTCTAGAGTCACAGCCTGAGATAACCATTGTGGCTAGACCGAAGTATTTTGACTAGTCAGAAACTACTCAAATCTGGGCTGAAAGTTAGGTACCATTTACACAGTCTTGTGCTGAAAAGTATTCTTCCATTGAAAGTGATCTGTGAAAGAAAATCATCAGCCTTCTGTGACATTCCTCAGGATACAATCTGGACCATGAAACAGCTGTGTCCCCTTAATTGTCTAGCCTGAGGTGCCTGTTACATTGCTTTGCAGTCAGAACATCCAGTACTGGCCTGTTCACACAGCCTCCAGCATGCAAATTCACTCCCAGATAAATACATGAGTCTCTGACCAGTCACTAATGAATTAAACTGCAGAGTAACACCTGAAAATTCTTAGTCCCAGCCTTGTTCCCCCAGAAATGTGCATCTTGTACTGTCCAGCACACCTCTGAACAATGTAAGCCCATAGAAAGTCTGTCATTTCATGAAAGGAAAATGATATGTGCACCAGCCTTATTATCCCAAATGGAGCTTTCCATACACGCTAATCCAAACACACTGGTTAAAATAAAACAATAAGATAATTTTATTAACTACAGAAAGAGAGATTTTAAACATTGATGCATAAAAGTCAGGATTGGTTACAAAAGAAAATTAAAGAGTAACACACAAGCTAATAATCTAACTTAACAAACTAAGTGGCCTTAAAAGCAAAGGTTTTGTCTCATCATACACTACTGTAAAATTCACACGCTGGGTCTCCTTCCAGCCTGGGACCACTCCCCCTTTAGCTCAGTTCTTTGAGCATTGATGATGTCATGAACAGAGAGATGAGAGGAGGAAAGGTGTAGTCAGATGTTTTCCTCCCCCTTTATAACTCAATTGCTAATGCTAGAAACATCCTTGTTGAGTCATGGTGACACACAGTCCGTTGCAGACGTGAGGTTTGAATTGTCCATGTGATTAAATGTAAATTTCTTGTTTACATCTCTCCTTTCCCCCGGCTGGAGGATGGCCATTTAAATAGGTGATGGCTCTCTAACACCTGTTTGGGGTGCTAGTGTGTTTTTGTCTCGGAAAAACTGGTTTCAGCCTGCCTGTCTAACTCTGGAACATGTTACAGCAACATTATACTGTAGAAATTTATAACGTTACATACAATGTTGATCATATATTTTACCAGGACAATAATGTTCAACAGATTACAATTTTCAAACTATACCTCAATAAGGCATACGGTGTACAAAATTTATCATAGTCTTGTAAAAGTGGTGACCATAAGAGTATAGATCATTACGCCTTCCCATAAAATAAATAACTTACATTTACCATCTACAAGCTGTCTCCATTCTCCTGTAGGGTGCGCCGATCACTCTGATCTCAGCACAGTGGAAGCTGGCCTGAGCCTGAAAGAGAAATGCAATAAAAAAAGTGAAATAGTTTTAGGTGATGTAATTGCCTTTTTTTAAAGTGACTTGTGAAGATATTGGTGAAGTTACTGGAATTTAATACTTTGCCTTTTGTAGGTCACTCTAGTATTATTACAAAACAAGAGCCTTGTCATGACCTATAGGTCTCCAATCTGGGCCCACAAGGTTCATGGGAGCAGCCACACTCCATCCCTCCACCTAGCAGCCTGCTGGCAATAACTTACCTGAGACCAATGAAGCCGGCTCCATCCATGAGGTCCAACTGGCAGAGTCCCAAAGAACCTGATTGGCTCGCTGGCCCTATTTAAGCCAGCAGCAGGAATAGGAAGCTGTATGAACAACTGGCCTCCATCCTGCTCTGGACTGTGTGCCTTGTGCTTCCTGCTACCTACTACCTGCTTTTCCTTCCCTTAGTTTACTGGCATTCCAACCTGGCTTGACTCCAGGCATCTGACTTGCAGTTCCTAACCTCCAGGCCCCAATATCCTGACTTGGCCTGACTGGTCCCCAATTCGTGGTTCTGATCTTCCAGTGTCCCCACCCAGTTGACTCTTGGCTCCTGTCTGTGACTGCAGACTCTGGCTCCGACTACTAGGTCTGGCTGACCATGACCTAGCCATGACAATCCCAATCCTGCAAACATTTCACTTGAAACATAGAATTTAATTGGACTGTTTCAATGTGTAAAGTTAAGCATGTGTGTAAGTGTGTGCAGGGTCAGGGCCAACCAAAAAATCCTCACCAACTCCAGCTTTTCATTGAACAAGCTAATCCAGTGGTGGGCAACCTGCGGCCCGCACATGGCCCATCAGGGTAATCCGCTGGTGGGCTGCGGGAGAGTTTGTTTACATTGACCGTCCACAGGCACAGCCGCCCACAGCTCCCAGTGGCAATGGTTCCCCATTCCCGGCCAACGGGAGCTGCAGGAAGTGACACAGGCTAATCTGTAAAATCAGTGCTGTAAAATGTCCCATGTCAAAAACCATTTTCCAACCTCTCTCAAGCAAGTTAGGTGTTATTAATTTTTTTCAACATATGCTGAGTTTAATTTCAGTAACACTCAAACCCACATCTTTTCCTGGGGCCTTTATGTTGTGGTGATCAACTAAATATTTATTCTAAATAAAGCACATATAAGACTGCAAACATAAAATCACACATTTATAGCTATCTTAACTTGAAATAATCAATGCAGAATAATAATAGTCACCAGTAATTTTCCTCTATTCTACCTTATTTGGTTGCATGTAAATTAGCAAGAAACAATTATCAGTACTACATATGTTTTTACCAGTACCAGACAGCAGCAATTTTTCCCCTTGCTATAACAGATTAGGTTCCACAGACAACTTCATTGATTCCTTAGATGACAGTTAAACTGTTAAACGGTGTATGTTTTATTGCAAAGTTTTCCAAGCCACACATGAAAAATTCCGAAGTTGCGAGTGAATTACAAAAATGCCAGTGGAGCTAAACCAGATTTACACCAATGTAACTGTGAGCAGAATTTGATCCAACTGGCTGCAACTGCAATGTAAAATACACATAGGACAATTTGATGACATACTATTGCTCAATAAATTATTTCAAGATATAAATCGTGAGCTCCCAAGTACCTTTGGGAAAAGAATACTGCAATTTCATAAGAAAAGTTATATGCTCAAATATACATTGGAATTCATAGTCTCATAAAATATTAAGGTTGGAAAAGACCTCAGGAGGTCATCTAGTCCAATCCCCAGCTCAAAACAGGACGAACACGAACTAAATCATCCCAGCCAAGGCTTTGTTAAGCTGGGTCTTAAAACCCTCTAAAAAACCTCTAAATTCAATAAATTACACAGAATCTACTTTTAAAACAGTTGTATTCAAAGCAGATGTAATTATTCTAAAAATCCTATGGACTTAATGGTGTCCTCTTTTGACAGGTTAGAGATTTGATGGATGTTTCAGTATCCGCCCATTTCTAGACTATGCATTTTAAACTAACATGTTTAATCCATTTTTTAAAAATCAGTATTACTCTGTTTTTAAGATACTAGTTTTAAATGAATTTTTAGTCTTTGAATACATATCATTATATTTTTGCAGCACATACAGTCTATTTAATATTTCAAATCTAAAGTTTTATTATGTTGCATTCTGGGAAGATTGAAAAAATATTTTCAAAACATACTTTATATGTTTAGGATTTGCAGTAATTTCATGGGTAAAATCCCGGCTCCATTGCAGTAAATAGGAATTTTGCCATTAACATCTGTGGGGCCATGGTTTCACCAAATATATACAAATTCATTAAGGATGAATTTCACCCCTGTGCAGAGGGTCAGCACACAACTTATGCACCGCTTATATCCCACTTAACTCCTCAAAATAGAACTTAAAGGTTACGAACAGCCTTTGTGTTGGCACTCTGTCCAGGAGTGAATTTCAACCCAAGTCTTCGAACATTCACTGAGTTTAAGGGCAGTCCCACATATGGTCACAGTTTATTGTTAATGAGATAGACCTCTGATTCAATCTGTATGGTCCAATGGAGTTTTAGGTACTGATATCCCTAAACACTGAGTATGTATTGTGACATAGCTGTCTAATTTTAATCGTACCTAAATTTATTTGGATTTCATTATTTTACTCAACTATGCTTATCCAAAGTAGCTAAAAGTGCTTGTTCATTTGTATGTTATTGGAATACTCTGCAGGAAGATATTACCTAGATTTCTTAGCAATACAATAGGCCAGTTAACTGAAGTCTGTTTTAAAAAAAAGTGTTTATTTATCTAGCCAGAATCATTAAACGATAAGACGTTGTCTAAAATTGAAAGTCTTTGTGTGATGAAAAGTTTTTATACCTAAATCCCAGCTAAGGTGAATGTAGTTATCCATGTAAAGAAGTAAACAAATTACTACAGAGGACATAACCTAATCATATGCTAATGTGCCTAATACCAAGAAAAGAAGACATCACTATATTTTTACAATTAGCAAAGCGATGTTTTAAGTACAAAGTACTCTATACTTTGTAACACCTTCATACCAAACTCTGAATTACACCAATTACTAAACTGGTTTTCAGGCAGAAATCTGATTTTCGGAGAACATGTATAAAATATCTAAGATTGCAGTATAAAACTGTGGGAGCAGCTCTCCATTATTTAGGCCATGAGGTAACATTGTTGCTTTCCTCAGCTTTCCTATGGAATTTAAGTTTATAGTTCTAGATATAGTGGGCTGTACATCCTGTGTTAAGCACGTACATTTTTATTTTTCTGATTTTTTTTTCTCTTCTGCCAACAAAAACTTAGTCAATTTATCTCTAAATTGAGTTTGGGGTTTTGACAGTTATTTGGAAAAATTACAGGCCAGCACTCTCAAAGGAAATTAATTTCAGTCTAGGCAAAGAGGTAGAGAGATTACCACAACAGCCTGTACATAAATCAAGGATATAGGGAAGGCTATGGCTTTTCCTACATCGAAGTGCTGTGGTTACCACAGTGGGCACAAAAAGACCTGTTGACTTAAAATTAAAAGGCACCATCACCATTGTACATGTAAGGATTAGGCAGGCGATTCATCTGGTTTTTAATATGGACAGTCCTGTTTTTAAATGGTTTGTCGCCTGTCCAGTACTGAGACAAAACCGGATGCAGTTTTGTCTGGTATCAGGGATTGGGGGGAGGGGGGAACGCCATTTTGAAAAGTGCACTGTTCTGCCCCAGCCAGCATGCAAGGTCACACTGGTGGGGGTAGAGTACTCTCCACAAGGGTGTTCTCTGTGTGGCATGACCTTATATGCACCATGCATTCAAGGCCATACTGGCAGGGGAAGGCCCACACTGTTCCTGGAATGTCCAGTATTCTGGGAATGCATGACTGGCCACTCTTGTAAGGATGTCACAGCCAACCTTAAGGACAAGAAAATAAAATCTTGTTTTAGACCCCATGTACTGTGCAAATTCTGGAGTTAACGGGCCAACCTTATCTCTCTGAAAGACATCAGGGCTAGAGGGTAAGACAAAGACTCACTACCAGACCATCCGCTCACCCGCTAGCAAAAGGGCCAGAGAAGGGGACAACTCATGATCTAATTCCCCCTTTCTTTTATTTTAGGGCCTTATTTTCCCCAACCCCCATGTAGTAACATCCAGGTACAAGTAGTATAGCTGATCTTTAACAAATTCAGATATTTGGTCATCTCAGAAAGATTGTATCTATACTTTTGGCCCTAAGTAGACTTTTCGACAACATAAAATTGTGGAAGTTAATATTTTTATATTAAGAAAACATCATTAGAAGAGGAAAAGTGGAGACTGATTTAGTTCTTATTTCTGAATGATTAGCAGCATCTCTGGTGATTGGCAATTAACAATTCATATATATATATTCATAGGCCAAAATATGCACAATGACATGAATCCTACCGCCTCTTGGACTCATGCCACACCACTGAAGTCAATGGGAAGCAGTAGGTGTAACAGAGAACAGAATTTGGGCTGTTTTCTTTAAGACTTTTCAGTGTAGTTATTTTGTCGCTGACCACATTGCCCACAAAGCTAAAAAGCTTTTCAAAATAGACTCTAGAGGGTTCGTAACTAAGATATAGTGGCTGTAAACTACAAACATTGGACTTTTTATTATTATTACCAGTAAAGCAGAGAGGTCTTTTTATGCCAATGTTAGGTTTGAATGTCCACCGTGAAAGCTTAAGAAAACCACTGCATGCTTCCTAATCCTCTTTGCCAGTTTCAGTTAAATGACCCTTCAGATCATGGAGATAGTCATTTTCCAAAGGTTGGCTGGTCTTTCTGTGAAAGAAGTCAGAGCTGAAGAAGATAAGCTCAATTTCTGTTCTCATGCCTCCGCAGCCTGATCGTCTTAATTAGAGTTGTACAGGTGTAAAGGAAGGCTTGGCGCCAATGTGCACTCTCTGCTGGTTCTGTGCAGGTAAACCAGGCATTTGGCATTTTGCCATTGAAAGCATGGCTACTTCGCTTTGTCGGTTAAAAATTGTCTGTAGTCCTTATCTCTGTCTGTTATGGCAACTAAGGAGAGGTCTATCCCAGAACCCAGCATCTGAACAAGACCATAGCTAATGCTTTCTGTATTTAATAATTGCTAACAGATTCTCAAATAGTTGAAAAAGAAAAAAGCCATTTAAAAAAATATATATTTCTGGATTTTAATGTCAGCATAAGTGACCAAGTGCCTCATTCAAAGCCTATTAAAATCATTGGAAAGGCTCCCGTTGACTTTCAAAGCACTTTGGCTCAGGACCATACTAGGGTCTTTATTTTTCTTCACTTTGTTCATTTTTGGATGTTTCGGGGATAATTTGTTGTATTATTTGTTCAGTTTAAGAATTTCATTCTTATACATCAGAGTGTTCCAAGATCCATAAAAAAATGATAAAGAATGGCACTCTGGCTGGATGATCAGCCCCAGTTTATTTTATATAATGTTGTATTTAATGATTACCGATTTCTCATCAAGAATACGGTGAATTAGATTCCATCTGTTTATTATCTATTCAGCGAGATGCAGAAATACAAGGGGGCTTTTTAGCTGAATTTGGGACAGAGCAACCTAGGCTTTTGGAGATCAATTAAAGTGGGGGCACACATTGCATGACTCCGCATAACGTGATTGGGATAGGTCATGCACTGTTGAGAAAACCTTGCGTGATCGAATTAAAACCAACATGTGTGAACCAGCAGATGCGAGCTAGACCAAGCTCCCCGCATACTTTTACTCTATTGCTGTCATTGTCTGCATGAAGAGGCCAGATGTGAGACCTTGGGAGATGATCCAAACACTAACCAGACATTCCAGTTAGTTTTGAATGGTCTCAGCTGTTCATGTTAGTAGGAAATGGGCTACTTGGGGCAGAGTCCTTTTTTTTTTTGGCGTGCACTGCGGCTGCCACCGCCACCAATGCCTCCTCTGTCTAGCAGCAGGGATGAAAATGCTGAGGCCATGACCAGAACAGAGGAGCAACTCCACCTTTTCTCAGATTCAAACCTAATTCCATGTGCTATGACAGGATAATAAGCAATGTCTCATTTGGCCATATCTCAGTACTGAAACATGATTTTACCCCGGCCCATCAGAATCTATGTTTTGCTTTGATGACTAAGCTATCATAAATTCAAAGTACAACAATAGTGGAGAAGATATATCTGCTCATTAGGAAACTGCATGGTTCATTATCAGTCTAATAGTTTCTGGAAGCCATTTCCTCTACCATGCAATACGGCTGTAGATCAAGAACAGTCATTTGTGCTACTTTCTAGTTTATAGATAATATACTTGGATAATTTTTGGAATACTTGACTTAAGGAAAAAATTATTGTGTGAAATAACTTGTCCCTTCCCCATCTCTTAGTAAATTCTTCTTAGAGGCGGTACAGATCCTGGAGCAACAATGATCATGCTGGTATTTTAAGCCATTGCCATAGCAGAAGTTGTAAGGCTGAAGATACAAATAATTTATCCTTTCCCCATTTGTTGTTGTCATCAGGGTGGATTAGGGTAGGATCCTTGGAATCTTTAAGATATGGGGCCAGCAGCATAAATGCAACATGAATCAGTGAAAACCAAAGGGTTCATCTGGGGTGAGTGTATGTGAGGAGAAGTCATTTGGGAAAAATTAGAGACCGGTAGGGAAAGTTATTTTGCCAAGCCTGGGAGAGGCAAATCAAGTATAGTACATTGGGCCAGCTTACTTTTATTATATTCACTGTTTTGCATTATATTCTTCTTTTATTATATTCAGCAGTAATGCAAGGAACCTACAGGCCTGTATCCTGAAAAACATTAGCTTCTGCAAGTTATCATAAGGCCTGAGGCCATTGAACTTTGAACAGATAAACTTTGAACAGATATACAGCCCAACGGAAAACCTCAAGTATTGGGGAGCTGAAAATAGAATGTTTAAGAGGAATTTCCAACCACAGAAACATGAGTCCAATCAAAAGAATGTCATAGCAATGACTTGACATACATAACAGGTACATGAGCTACATCAGCAGATACCGAACCACAAGAGGGCCATGGTAATGAATTGATGTATATTATAAGAAGTTGAGATAACTGATAACACCACCCGATAGGAGAAGAAAACTGCATCATTAGTAAAGTGAGGATATACAAATAAGAAAAAGGGGGGAAATCCCTACTAAACAAACATCAGACATAGTGGCATCAGTACAACATATTATAAAAGGGGCATCCCAGCCTATGGACAGTAGGAGAAAGAGACGTAATCTTTGGGAGTTGCCAGAATGATAGCCACTGATGATGATGAAGAAGGTGATGGTGATGAGAAAGATGATGGCTAACATTTCAGGTTGTTCTACAAGGGATGGTGTGAGTATATGGATGTGCAGATATACATTCTGTAGCATTGCTATGTACCTTACTGAGTTGGGGTGTTTGTGACTGTGCTAAATGTATTAATAAACTATTTGTAAATATAGAGGAGTTCCTATAGTGTGAGTGTTGCAGCTGTGTACATTGGGGTTCCCAACTATATAATAATTTGAATAATACTGGGCCTGATCTTGGGACAAGAACCTATCAACCCTCAGTGTTAAATGGTCATTCTTAAGTAATCAATATAATCAATCTATAATCTATAGATCAGGCTCCACAAGGAAGCTGCAAATGAGACCTGAAGTTATAGTGGATCCAGATCATATTTAAATGTATCTACCCATGTGTTCAAGGTATATGAGGCAACTATTTATTAGTGACATTAAGAAGTAATATCTGGTAAAGGGGAGAAGGTATTTCATTGAACTAATCATTGGAGTATCCCTTGATTGCTAACTTTTATCTGGTGAGACTGTTGAAAGGTACAGGAGTATTGGAGCAGGATTACAGATCAAATCAGATAAATAACTGGATGTAATTTTCTTTCTGGTGATGCCAGGAGCACTGGGAGTTCTGGGTGCAAAGGGACTGCAGGACCCAGTGCTGTATGTTTTGGTGTTAGAACTTTAATACCACCCGCACTTAGGATATCTGCATCTTCATATCTGTATTGGTGGACAGAAAACATGTCTGGAAACCATCAGCCTTTGAGTATGCACTACTGCACAGGCTCTAGGGAGTTACATCTTCCAGTTGTTTTACAAACCTTCATTAATTGCCACAAACATCTACAAGGTAGATTTTGCATGATTGACTTGCCCAAGGCCGCAGACAGCATCACTGTCAGAACCAGGGATATGAATGGAGGAGTTCATGAGTCCTAATCCTAATTCCACCCACCCAAGTTATTCATATAACCATATCTCAGATTAAAAACTCATTAAAATATATTTTTTTAAACTTTCAGGAAGTGCATTTGAAGAATACAAGTAGAGGGAACACAGGAAACAGGAACTACAGAATGTAAGAAAATGCCATCCACAAGAATGAAGAATGAATGTGCCATCTGCAGGACACTTCACTGTAAATAAATTATTTGTTAAACATTGGAAGACTTAAAAACTATAGTTTAATGAGCTTGATGAAATCTCAACCAGTGGGCATTCTCCCAATAAACAATGCAAGTAAACATTCCAACATCAAGTCTTTAGAGAGCAGAATGTTATAAACCAACCCAGTGCTAAAAATGTTCTGAGGTTGGTACAATGCTGCTTGAGTATTAACCTGTTATAAATGTCCTGCATGAAAACTCTTAAAATCCTGTGCCCCTCAAAAGCCTGCAAATTTATGGGCCTTTGATGGATCCAATTGCACTAAATTAACCTATGAACCCTGGCCGCTGGAGTCATTCATCAGCCTTGGCGTAGAGTTGGGGGTTTGTTTTGTTTGGTCTTTTTTTTTTTTTGCACTTCTATACAAGAACAGGCTGTTTGTTTTACAGTGTCTGATAACTTTGTTTGTCTACCCCTTTCATATTTGCACAGTCTGATATTCCCAGTAGCAGCAGCAGTAAAGTAACACAACTTTTAGACATCCATTTATTCCATCTGTGGCATTTTGACAGCATATGGGTTAAATACATTTAAGACAAAGCTTTATTTTTCCACATCTTGCTAACATGCAAATAGTTGCAACTTGTGAGGCAAATGATTGTTAGAAGCAGTTAAAGCATATGTAGGCTATTAGACCATCATTGATTGTTTCAGGTAACAAATTGTTTTGCAATGGTATAAATAACTTTTTTTCCACCATATAATGCAATATGTAAAATTTAGCATATCAATAATACACATATATCAAACAGTATGTAAAATTCTCTTTTATAGTACAATGGTGCTATTTTGTAATCTGTTATATGAAAGGGTCTGGCCAAAACTGTAAAAGGTAAAAGTAAAGATAGAAAACTAAGCCAAAGATGAAATAAAAGAAAGTAGGTCAAAAAAACACAAGTATATATTTTTTAAAAGACTCAGTGCTTTAGATTCTTATTTCAAAATTGTTTCTCACCTTCAAAAGAAAATAACGATGTGAAGTTCTAGTAGTTTCCTTTTTGAGATTTGGATTCTAGTATTTATAGTAACACACGAATACAGTTACAGTAATTCTGAACACAGACATATACACATAGGCCCACTGAAGTAAATAGAAAAACTTCAACAGTCTTCAATAGGTAGGATCAGGCCCTAAATCCTTAAGAAACATTAGTATTCTGCTCTTATAACGGGGGTTAATCATACTCTTATTTCTTCCCACATCCCTATGTGACTAAATTGAGTGTTAATTACACTGCAGCATCCCTTTGTAAATCAGAAAAGCTAACCTGATCATCAGTTACAAACAACAGAAAAAACAATCTGCAAGGAGAAGTGGACAGAGCAGTTCTTTAGACTGTAACTTTGTACCGTTTATACACCCAGATACCCTGCTGATGGAGGAATAAGATTGTATGTTTCTAATCGCTGCCATTTCACAGAACCTTCATATGTGACTCTCTGATTCAAAGCTAAAACGGCTCTGAAACAAAGGGTGATGTGGAACCAACACTGTTGCAGAGGGAGCACCAGAATGACCTACTATGGGGAGGAGCACACACAACGCTACACCCCTTCAAGATGTGCAACATAGCTATACTCTCTGCATCTGGACAGCTTTGCGCTCTCCACCCCTTAGTAAATTTTAAAGTGTTAAATTTAAATTACTAAATTTCAGGAAATATCCTGACCTTCTAAAATTTGATACAAAAATAAGACTTAATTACTATATAGACTTTCACTGAAGTTTAAAAGAAAAGAGAGAGTTAAACCTGACTGTTGACTAACAAGCAGTGCAAAAAGGGCTCAATCTTTTACATATTGAAATCAATATGTTTTTTGCTATTTACTTCAATGGTTGCAAGATTTGAGCCCACATTCAATCGTAATTAGCACTAACCATTAACCGTTTTGAAAGGATAGCACAAATAAATTCTCTGCATAGCTGGAAAATTGTACATATAGAGTGAAATTCACACCTGTGAGGAGGGCCTGAACAAGGCTTATTATTATTATTATTTACATTATGGCATAAATAGGAACCACGATCAGAGAACAGAGTCATATTGTACGGTACTAGCTCACAAATGTAATAAAAAAGATGGTCCCTGCCCAAGAGAACATGCAGCCTAGGTGTGTCTGTAAGGCTTGTGGTCCATAGGCCTTGTATGGGCCTTAGGCAGGAGTGAATTTTATCCATAAGCAGTAGCCATGTTCAGATTGCCCTTTCTGTTGATGGTTGGCATGTATGAATGCATGCATGAAGCCTCTGGTATGCCAAGTACAATGGCTCAATGACCCTCGGTTTCAACAAGCAAATGCATTACAACTCAAGTTCAGAAAAGAACATGTAGCAATTTGAGTTACCTTTTACCGATTTGGCCAACAATGCCGAAGTGGTGCTATTGTTTTGTTTAAGAAAGTACTTGACTAAAATATAAAAGAAAGCATATAAATATTTTTTTAAAGTATGAAAATGACAATTATATAGATAAGCTTATTGAAATAGAAATGTCTAGCCATAACTTTTCAATTTTTTAATCACAAAAAAGTCATGAAGAAATCTGCTAAATTATAGGGATTGGGCCAGGGTAAGGGCTTTCAAGCACAAAACAATTATCAACATTTTATTCCAAGTGGGTATTACAGATGAAGGAAAGCATTTAAAGTCATGAGACCATGAGTCTGATTCAAAGCCCACTGAAGTCAATGGAAGGTCCCATATCATTGAAATCAGTGGTGGGTTCTGCTTATAGTCAGTGACACAATATAGTCCAGGTTCTAATTCAGGGGAATGATTAATCTGGAACTCCCTATTTCTCCTGCCTAGCCCTCCATCCTTCACTATTATCCTCAAGCCATACAATAAGGTTTTTGCTTGTACAGAAAGTAATGCAAAGTATGTCTCTGATCATGCTGGGAAATGAAGAAAAAGCATTGCCAATGAAAAACAGGTTATCTTCTAATACTAAGCAATTCTGAGTTGTGAGAAAGAGTTGAAAGATATGGCTAATAGTCTGTGAATTTTTTTTTAACTTTATACGGTCACTATGGACAACTTAATGTGCAAAAAAATGACAGTTCATTGTTTTATTATTTTTTGAATGAGAGTTAGTAAGTTAAACCCAAATAGAGATTCTTTGAACCTATAGGCTAGAATACTTATGTTCTGATGAAGTTATAATCCATCTATTTAAAATTATTTTAAAGTTATTTTTAGACTGAAAAGGAATTGTGATAATTTATTTGGGACTCAACCTATACAGCTGGTTACTCTTTTAGGAACACTTCTTCAATTCAAACAAATCTTAAAGATGCCAAAGTTTCACTCAAACAGACTTTTCCATTATTATTTTTTCAAATGGCAAATCTAGCTAAAATGCCTTTGCATCACTGTTTTGTTTTTTTAAAGGATTTTTTTCACAAATTGACAAAAAGTCTAAATCTGCCTTGGCAAGGCTCTTCACAAATTATCCATTTTACCTGTGGAAATAGCATAAAGTAAAGCAAATGGATCAAAGTTCTGTCTTGAAAGAGAAAAAAATCATAAATGCAATTTTTTGTTCATTTTAATCCTACACTACACGTTTTGCTTGTCACAGCATTGTAATATTTTACAGGATGATCAATGTCCAACACAATACCCGATATATACACATCTTTTGTTTGATTTTTACATGAAGGAAATTATAATATCTGAAACTTGATTACATATAGTACAGTATAGATATCAGTCTGACAGAGACAAAAACAAGGACCTCCCTAATGCTTACATTACATTAGGAAGTCTCATACTGGTTGCATAAAGGGTGTATATTGTGCTTTTTAAAAAAATCTGCAGTGAAATTTGACCTATAACATATTAAATTTTTCTTCTCTGCTTCTTTCACATTTTCTCATGAATTTCTTCCATGTTTCTTCCAACTTCAGGACAAGATTTTAAAATATCAGTGGCTAAAGATAGATCCAACATCCATATTTAGGCCTCTAAATAGATGGCCAGATTTTCAAAAATGTTGTGAATTTACAGACTCTATTGAAAAAAAATCAGGAAAACCTATTTTGGTGCCTAAGTATGGATTTAAGACCCTAACTTTAGGCACCCAATTTAAAAAATATTGGCCTAAGTGTTTTCTTTCATTTCATCCTTCATTACATACCTTTTTTACAAAAATTGTTAAGGTCTCCTTTTTGACATAGGAACAAAGGGTGTTATAAACTGGGGAGAGTTTGGATCTTGGTCATTTATTGTCATCTGAATTATGCCTATGTCAACTAAATAAGCTTTATAAATGGACTTAATAGTTCTCTAAGACTTCAGACCTTCCAGTCACACAGACAAATACTGAAAAAGTGGAAAGGACTTTTTTTTTTTAAAACCAATTCTAATCTATGTCTATTCTTTAATCTGATTTTGTTTACCAATTTGGGTCATACATTTCATGATAATCACTAATATGATATTTCCGCTGCTACCCACTCTTTCCCTGAAGCATACACTAAACATACTTGTAAAAATCTGCATCTATGTAAAACCTCTACATAGCATTTGATTGAAAGCTCTTTCTAACAAATACACAGTAACAATCCAGTTAAGACAGAGATTCATGTGATTTCACACTTTGCTTTGGTTAAGAATAGTTGATAAAATACAATAAAACTCAGTGTCTTTTATTCTAATTCAATAATACAATCTTATTACCCTCCTGCCCCGCAATCAGAACAAAACAAATGCAGAATTGAAAGGATTTCTATCTTGGTAACACTTTAAAATGAATGTAATGCTTAATATACTCTTGAATTAAAGAAAAATTGTATCCAGAAAACTATAATTAGAGCTGATTTGTTGCATCAAATTTATATTTGATAATGGGATATTATACTGATGAGTTTTCAGATGTAAATAAGTGTTCCATTACCTTTAATTTATTAATCACACTTTGCTATTACAGGATATAATTCCACCTTGTGCAAAGGCCCAATATAGGGGCCCACACATCACTTATGAACTTTTTTGTGGATTTAAGTGGCACTGTAAACCTCATGCTGGCTAAGTACACAGGGGTGAATTTTATCCTTAATGATTTGGTACTTTACTGTAATAAATTAATCCTTCAGATTAACATAGATATAAGTATTCTAGATGAATTATGTTTTAATTGAGCATTATTTCCACTAAGTGAGGAGTTTGCGTAAAATAGAAATATGCAAGCTACCTAATATCGCTCAGTGAATGAAAACAATGTATACTTTGATTTATGAAGAACTTGTACAATTGAAATATATAGGAGTGCAGCAAAAGATCCAAGAATGATTGTGATGCCACTTTTTCCATAGATAAATATTAACTGATCTGTCTTTATTCATTGTTAGACTTTAATTGATATCCTGAATAAGCCTGGGTTTACATGATGCAGGCATGAATGTGGACACTTGAATTTCTGATTATCACTACTGAATAATGCTAGTTTTAACAATACAAATCATTATAACCCAACAGTGATGAGTGTTATATGTTCACTTTCAACCCCGTAAACTTCCTACTAAACCTCTAACTGGATTCATTCTTTTTTATTATCCTGTGCTTACACACAATGTGATGTCACTACTTGATGACAAGTAATATTTCATACTGTGTATGTAACATCGTGTTGCAGAACCCCCCCAAATACCTCAACAATGTCATTTGTTGCACTATTCTCCCCATTTAGCACTGACAGACTTTCTAGTAACAAACATCAAGTCCAAGGAAAGGAGCTTTTAATATGTACAAATATAAAAGCTAATCAAGGATTCTTGCTAATTTGCAGTTCATGTAATGCCATTTTAGCCATTTTCTTCCCCTCTCTCTACAAACTGTCTAAATCAGTAAACATTGTTCCATAAATAATAGTGTATCCATGCTTCTAAAGGCTTTTATATGCATTATGGTAGGTCCAAAGGTTGAAAAAGCTAGCTGACTGATTTTCACTTTTATCCACTTTGATTTCAGTAAAGGGCTCTGTCATTCTGTATACATAAAGGCTAATGCACCCTTTGGTTTGTAGAATGTACTGAAATATTTGCAACCCTCTTGGTATCAGGTCCAAAATGTGAAGCATTACTGTAAGAGGGTATCTTTCTAATGTATTTGTATGTATAGTTTACACCTCTGTGAGGTCTAATAAAGGATAATGGTTAATAACTGTGTATTGAACAACCTTCCTCTCTCTCTCACCCACATTATATATATATTATATATACACACACAATAATGATATATGATTTTTCTGGAAAAAAAACTAGTTTAGACTCTGATCTAAACTATATACAGGAACATCCACCAACACTGTAGAAAATTAGGTTTTAGTGCTGAGATATGGTTTGATGTAGGGAGATTATCTTCATGGTTACTGGCAGATGGCCTTGCTAGCTGTAGGTGACTTATTTTGCAGTCATCCAGAAGTTTGTGGGTACTTACCTATGCTGACCCTAATGTAGTATCGTTCCTTTACACCAACTTACATTTCTATACAAATTTTCATAGAACAAAAACAATTTTAAACACTACATGTTAACATAATACTTAGGAAATGTATTGAAACTGTTGTTTCAAAAATGTTGATCCAGGGATAATAAACACACACTCATCCTGTAACTCTGAGCACATTATGCAGATGCCAGAGACACGACCAGTTGTGTGGGTTTTGTGATCTGAACCACAATTTTGTTCATAATTTGAACTGAGAAACAAAGATAACTACATGTGTAAGGTTAATGCATTAAATATTTTGCAATATGTTTCAGATCTTATATGAACAATTGTCAGTATATGTATTGTATGTCAAGCCACGTTAACACAGTAAAAAAAAAACAACACAAACAAAAGATTTACAAAACACTACAAAGTTACTAATAGCTCAGTTAGATCACAGGTATAGTGGCAAACTCCTTTCTTAAAGAGCCCAATATCTGGGATGCAGGTCATTGAATCATCTATAGTAGTTTCGATTAAAAAGTTTTTCTTGATGACCCAGGTCTAGATACTGGCGTAAGGGAAAGCAATCTTAATTCAGTCATTGCCCTAACCTCAAAATGGGTTTTGGGACACAGCTGAGTAGAAAGTCAATTCACAATCAATTGCTCCTTGAGGAGATACTTATTCAGAAAGCACTTATGTAAGAGAGAAAGAGGACAATAGGAAAGGAGGAGGCTCAGAAAGCAGAAGGGCACAATGTTAAAAATACTTTAAAATCAAATATTATGTGAGAAGTTGGACAGTTTTATCTGTCAGGAGAAACTTTATTCACCTGTATATTTTCTTGTGTTTATTTTTTGTAGTACAATAGTTGATGAAAGAATAGCCTCAACCACAAATTACTAAATTCATTTCTGTTTAAGCCCTTATAATTTTAGATTCCTATTGCATCCTTTCATATAGTGTCTTTTATTATACATCTTGTAAATACATTCCAAATGAATATAACATAGAAGAGTGAGGATGGTTTTATGGTACTCTTTCCCCCCAGCAACAGTGATTTATCTTCTATGAACAATGCATCTCAATAAGTGAAACAAGATACAGCGAAAGTCACATCCATGTAGACAGTCTGCACAAGGACGTCTGCGCCACTGAAGTCCCTATTTTGCAGTTTTAAGTGGAACTAAAGTGAAGCACAGGTCTTGTGCCGGTCCTCCTCACAGGGGAGGATTTTTCCTAGGAGACTATATCTTTGAGAAGAATAGGAGTGCCTAGAGAGAATCACAAGATGGGTGAAGTAATATCTTTTATTGGACCAACTTCTGTTGGTGAAAGAGACATGCTTTCTAGATCCATAAAGCTCTTCTTCAGAGAACCAGAGAGTACAGAAAAGACAAATACTGACTGGACCCAGGGGAGAGGATGGAGAGAGACAGACTCCCTTAGCTCACTGAAAAAAAGAGATTGGATTGTTTTGGGAAATGAATCCATCACTTAAATTTCCACCCTCTTCATCTGATGTGTACTGAAGTTTTTTTTAATAAAATGCACACTGTCTTTTTAGGAATATAGATGGTCAATATTAAGCCTCTGACCTGCTGTTCCCCAAAAACAACTCTTGATTTTCTTTATGAAGAGTGGACTGAAATTTTCAAAAGTGACTCTGACTTTGGGAGCCCAACCAGTCACAATTAAAGGAGCACGGTTTTCAGAAGGTGCTGAGGACCTACCCTTTAAAAATCAGGCCCCTTTAAGTGTCTGAAGTTGGGTACCCAAAAACTGATGCACCCAACAATCACTAGAATCACTTTTTAAAATCTTGACCAGTAGATTTTTTTATATTTAGGGAATAGAATCTAGTTTAGTACTCTGCTGTTTCCTTACCCTTAGCATAGGTTCTCTGTTCTCAGTTGTAAGCAGGCTGTCAAGGTTCCTCCCCCACTCTGAACTCTAGGGTACAGATGTGGGGACCTGCATGAAAAACCTCCTAAGCTTATCTTTACCAGCTTAGGTCAAAACTTCCCCAAGGTACAAAATATTCCACCCGTTGTCCTTGGACTGGCCGCTACCACCACCAAACTAATACTGGTTACTGGGGAAGAGCTGCTGGGACGCGTCCTTCCCCCCAAAATACTTCCCGAAACCTTGCACCCCACTTCCTGGACAAGGTTTGGTAAAAAGCCTCACCAATTTGCCTAGGTGACTACAGACCCAGACCCTTGGATCTTAAGAACAATGAACAATCCTCCCAACACTTGCACCCCCCTTTCCTGGGAAATGTTGGATAAAAAGCCTCACCAATTTGCATAGGTGACCACCGACCCAAACCCTTGGATCTGAGAACAATGAAAAAGCATTCAGTTTTCTTACAAGAAGACTTTTAATAAAAATAGAAGTAAATAGAAATAAAGAAATCCCCCCTGTAAAATCAGGATGGTAGATATCTTACAGGGTCACTAGATTCAAAAACATAGAGAACCCCTCTAGGCAAAACCTTAAGTTACAAAAAAGATACACAGACAGAAATAGTTATTCTATTCAGCACAATTCTTTTCTCAGCCATTTAAAGAAATCATAATCTAACACATACCTAGCTAGATTACTTACTAAAAGTTCTAAGACTCCATTCCTGGTCTAACCCCGGTAAAGACCAGCATATAGACAGACTCAGACCCTTTGTTTCTCTCCCTCCTCCCAGCTTTTGAAAGTATCTTGTCTCCTCATTGGTCATTTTGGTCAGGTGCCAGCGAGGTACCTTTAGCTTCTTAACCCTTTATAGGTGAGAGGAGCTTTCCCCTGGCCAGGAGGGATTTCAAAGGGGTTTACCCTTCCCTTTATATTTATGACACAGGCCAAACATTCTTCTATCCTTTATTTATTGTGTACTTTTTTGAAAAATCTCTTGGACCAAATTCATTGACTTCAGTGGAGTTGCATCCACTTACACAATAACTGAAGTTGGTCCCTTATTTTTATTTGGGATATTTTCTTCAATTTGCCACTTGTCATTTCTTATTGCCCTTCCTAGCTTTAGCTACTAAGTTTTTACTTTGTACTGCATATTTGTACTGTTCTCCCAATTTTCCTCCATCTCTTTGCATTTTTAATGCCCTTCATTTGTCTTATAATCCACTTCTTACAGAAACATTGGGGGGTTTACCCGTTTTGCATTTGGATTTTATTGAATCAACTTTGGATTGCAACCTCCATAACAATCTATATTTCCACTACACATTTCTCGTGCATTAATGACACTTCTTCATTTCACATTCTTCCAAAACCTGCTTTTGTAGAGACCAACATTTTGTGTCACTGCCTTCCATGCGAAAATCCTCATCATCTCCAGCTTCACCTTTATTAAACACAACCCACTCATTCCCAGTTGTTAGGGCTAGATTAGCCTGTGAGTTTGTGAACTTTGAGACATCCAACCTTGAATTTCCCCAATCTGAATAACCATGAGTCACCATAGTTTGAGAGAAGAAAAAAGGAGAAACCCTTTCAAAAAGAAGGGATTTGAACTAAAGACCATCCAAAAACTGAGGGATAGCCTCTAAGCAGGAAGTTACCCATTACCTTTGAACAGTTTCCCAGCGTACCAGGGATCTAACATTTCAGAGAGAATGCATGCCAAGTGACCGTCCCTCCATTTCTTGATGCAGACCTGAGTTTCTAGTCTCCTTTTTAAAGGGGCTTTTTCCTTTCCTCTCCCTTCTGGTATAAGATGATGAGCTTTCTTGACTCAAACTCAAATCCATGGGTGTTGAGGGAGGTTAGATAGGATGGAGATAACCAAGCAGGAGGAATAAATGAATGCATTCCCAGACAAAATCAGAGCTGCCATATGGGAAACAATCTCCTGATGCACTGCAGGTGGCTGGTCGGGCTGCTGATTTGCATGAGGAGGCCAGAATGGGTATCAAACAAAAGCCCCAAAGGGAAGGACACCTTGCCTGCATTGTAGGGTGGGAACACATTCCTGGGGAAAGGGCATCAGCTCTTCCTACCAAAGCAGCTCTAAAACCAGTCAGAGGCAATCAGCCTTTATTAAAGATAAGGACACAGACCCTTCCCTAGAAAGCATTAGGAAAACACTTTATAACAATGTCCATATGGAGGATAATGGGGGAGGCATTTTATGAAAGATAGTAGGATATATAGGGAAGCCCCAGTGGGTAAGATCAAGGGTCCCAGAGAATGCCACAAACAATGCCTAGTGCCTAAAAAGTGCTGGTCAGTGTTACTTTAGCCCATGACTATCCATTCGCTGGACATCTAGGAATACAGAGGATATTTAAAAGGCAACAGAAAAATTTTTACTGGCCTGGAATAAACCTATAAGTCCAGGAATTCTGTAAGTCCTGTGACTTGTCCCAAAAGCAGAAAGACTAAATCTCTGTAAAGCCCCATTACAACCATTATCTGTAATTGGAGAAGCATTCCAGGATGTTGCCATGGGCATTATTAGTCCATTCCCTAAGCCATCCAAAAATGGGGGGAAAAAAACACATGGTGGTGGTGGTTGACTTCGCCACAAGATACCCAGAGGCAGTGGCCCTAGCTCATATAGAAACAGAAACAGTGACAACTGCTCTCCTTTCTATATTTAATAAGGTGAGTTTCCCAAAAGAGATTATCTGATTTATCAGATTCCATGTCCCACATATTCTCTGAATTGTGGAAAAGGTGTGGGGTAAAACAATTCATGTCTGACCCATATCACCAGAAGCAAATGATTCAGTTGAAGATTTAATGGGACACTGAAATTCATGCTAGCAATGTATATAGACCAGGAGGCAAGGGACTGGGATATGTTCCTGCATTACCTATCATTTGTTTACAGAGAAGTACCCCAAGAATCAGCAGGATTTGCCCCATTCAACTTTGTGTATGGAAGGAAGCTCAGAGGCCCCCTAGATCTGGTCAGAGACTTGTGGGAAGGTGACATTGAATCAGAAGGGAAACCAATGACTGAATAGAAGAGTGTGCTGTCTTCCAGGTGCTAAGATACGGGATGTGGACTTGAGGTTGCAAAGGATCCTAAAGGGGGAGGGAAAAAATCCACTGATTGTCCTTCATATGGGAACAAATGATACCGGTAGATTCTCACTGGAATGTATCAAGGGAGACTATGCCAGGCTGGGGAAGACGCTGAAGGAAATCAAGGCTCAGGTGATCTTCAGTGGGATTCTGCCTGTTCCTAGAGAAGGGCAACAAAGGTGTGACAAGATTATGACTATCAACAGATGGCTCAGGCAGTGGTGCTATAAGGAGGGCTTTGGGATGTATGGCCACTGGGAGGCATTCATGGACAGAGGACAGTTCTCTCGAGATGGACTTCATCTGAGTAGGGAAGGAAATAGACTTCTAGGATGGAGGCTGGCACAACTGATTAAGAGAGCTTTAAACTAGGAATTTGGGGGAGATGGTTGGGAGATGTCCAGGTAATCTCCACACTGGATTTTAGCATTGAGAGGGAAGAAAACAAAGTAAGAAAGGATACAGCCGTGGGTAGGAGAATGGACATAAGGAGGAAGGGCAGTGTGGATACCAGTCTAATAGGTCATACTGGCTGTAGAATGTCTGTGCCTAATCAGGTAAAGAATGTGAGCGAGGCAGCAAAAATTAAGATGTTTGTACACCAATGTGAGGAGCCTAGGTAACAAAATGGAGGCATTAGAGCTACTGGTGCAAGAAGTGAAAGAGATATTATAGGGATAACAGAAACATGGTGGAACAGTAGTCATGACTGGACTACAGATATTTAAGGGTATGTGCTGTTTAGGAAAGACAGAAATAAAGGCAAAGGTGGTGGAGCAGCATTGTATATCAAGGATGAGGTAGAATGTAAAGAAATAAGAAGCGATGGAATGGATAAGACAGAGTCCTTCTGGGCAAAAATCACATTGGGGAAGAAAACTACTGAAGCCTCCCCTGTGATAGTACTTGGGGTGTGCTATAGACCGCCGGGATCTAATTTGGATGTGGATAGAGCCCTCTTTAATGTTTTTAATGAAGTAAATACTAATGGAAATTGCATGATCATGGGAGACTTTAACTTCCCAGGTATAGACTGGAGGATGAGTGCTAGTAATAATAATAGGGCTCAGATTTTCCTAGCTGCAATAGCTGATGGATTCCTTCATCAAGTAGTTGCTGAACCAAGAAGAGGGGATGCCATTTTAGATTTGGTTTTGGTGAGTAGTGAGGACCTCGTAGAAGAAATGGTTGTAGGGGACAATCTTGGTTTGAGTGATCATGAGCTAATTCAGTTCAAACTGAACAGAAGGATAAACAAAAATAAATCTGTGACTGGGTTTTTGATTTCAAAAGGGCTGACTTTCAAAAATTAAGGAAATTAGTTAGGGAAGTGGATTGGACTGAAGAGCTTGTGGATCTAAAGGCAGAGGAGGCCCAGGATTACTTCAAGTCAAAGCTGCAGAAGCTATCAGAAGCCTGCATCCTAAGAAAGGGGGAAAAATTCATAGGCAGTTGTAGACCAAGCTGGATGAGCAAGTATCTCAGAGAGGTGATTAAGAAAAAGCAGAAAGCCTACAAGGAGTGGAAGATGGCAGGAATCAACAAGGAAAGCTACCTTATTGAGGTCAGAACATGTAGGGACAAAGTGAGACAGGCTAAAAGTCAAGTAGAGTTGGACCTTGCAAAGGGAATTAAAACCAACAGTAAAAGGTTCGATAGCCATATAAATAAGAACAAAAAGAAGTGGGATCACTAAACACTGAGGATGGAGTGGAGGTTAAGGATAATCTAGGCATGGCCCAATATCTAAACAAATACTTTGCCTCAGTCTTTAATAAGGCTAATGAGGATCTTATGGATAATGGTAGTATGACAAATGGGAATGAGGATAAGGAGGTAGATATTACCATATCTGAGGTAGAAGCGAAACTCAAACAGCTTAATGGGACTAAATCGGGAGGCCCAGATAATCTTCATTCAAGAATATTAAAGGAACTGGCACATGAAATTGCAAGCCCATAAGCAAGAATTTTTAATGAATCTGTAAACTCAGGGGTTGTACCGTATGACTGGAGAATTGCTAACATTTTTCCCCCTTTCTTAAAAATAGGAACTAAAGTGATCCAGGTAACTACAGGCCTGTTAGTTTGACATCTGTAGTATGCAAGGTCTCAGAAAAAATTTTGAAGGAGAAAGTAGTTAAGGACATTGAGATCAATGGTAAATGGGACAAAATACAACATGGTTTTACAAAAGGTAGATCATGCCAAACGAACCTGATCTCCTTCTTTGAGAAAGTAACAGATCTTTTAGACAAAGGAAACACAAGTGGATCTAATTTACCTAGATTTCAGTATGGCATTTGATATGGTGCCACATGGGGAATTATTAGTTAAATTGGAAAAGATGGGGATCAATATGAAAATTGAAAGGTGGATAAGGAATTGGTTAAAAGGAAGATTACAGAGGGTCATACTGAAAGGTGAACTGTCAGACTGGAGGGAGGTTACCAGTGGAGTTCCTCAGGGATCAGTTTTGGGACCAATCTTTTTATTACTGACCTCGGCACAAAAAGTGGGAGTGAGCTAATAAAGTTTGCGGATGATACTAAGCTGGGAGGTATTGCCAATTTAGAGAAGGAAAGGGATATCATACAGGAAGATTTGGATGACCTTGTAAATTGGAGTAATAGTAATAGGATGAAATTTAACAGTGAGAAGTATAAGGTCATGCATTTAGGGATTAATAACAAGAATTTTAGTTATAAGCTGGGGACGCATCAGTTAGAAGTAACAGAGGAGGAGAAGGACCTTGGAGTATTGGTTGATCACAGAATGACTATGAGCCACCAATGTGATATGGCTGTGAAAAAAGCTAATGCGGTCTTGGGATGCATCCGGCGAGGTATTTCCAGTAGAGATAAGGAGGTGTTAGTACCGTTATATAAGGCACTGGTAAGACCTCATCTGGAATAGTGTGTGCAGTTCTCGTCTCCCATGTTTAGGAAGGATGAATTCAAACTTGAACAGGTACAGAGAAGGGCTACTAGGATGATCTGAGGAATGGAAAAGCTGTCTTATGAAAGGAGACTCAAGGAGCTTGGCTTGTTTAGCCTAACCAAAAGAAGGTTGAGGGGAGATATGATTGCTCTCTATAAATATATCAGAGGGATAAATACCGGAGAGGGAGAAGAATTATTTAAGATCAGTACCAATGTGGACACAAGAACAAATGGATATAAACTGGCCATTGGGAAGTTTAGACTTGAAATTAGATGAAGGTTTCTAACCATCAGAGGAATGAAGTTCTGGAATAGCCTTCCAAGGGAAGCAGTGTGGGCAAAAGACCTATCTGGCTTCAAGATTAAACTCGATAAGTTTATGGAGGAGATGGTATGATGGGATAACATGATTTTGGCAATTAATTGATCTTTAACTATTCATGGTAAATAGGCCCAATGGCCTGTGATGGGATGTTAGATGAGGTGGGATCTGAGTTAATACAGAGAATTCTTTCCTGGGTATCTGGCTGGGAATCTTGCCCACATGCTCAGAGTTCAGCTGATCACCATATTTGGAGTCGGGAAGGAATTTTCCTCCAGGGCAGATTGGAAGACGCCCTGGGGTTTTTTCGCCTTCCTCTGTAGCATGGGGCATGGGTCACTTGCTGGAGGATTCTCCGCACCTTGAAGTCTTTAAACCATGATTTGAGGACTTCAATAGCTCAGACATAGGTGAGAGGTTTATTGCAGGAGTGGGTGGGTGAGATTCTGTGGCCTGCATTATGCAGGAGGTCAGACTAGATGATCATAATGGTCCCTTCTGACCTTAATATCTATGAGTCTAATTTGTCTTGAAATTGAGGGCTGAGCTAAAATCTATTATGGAGCTGGTACAGCATAATCTAGAAAAATTCAAGCTATACAAAAATCATGGTATGATGAAAAGGCATGTGATAGAGCCTTTTGATATAGGTGATTTGGTTCTGGTATTAGCCTTTGAAAAAAAGCATAAAATGCAGACCTCATGGGACGGTCTCTGAGATGATAGAGACACTAAATGAAGTATTCCCTGCACAGAAACCATACTCACCCCAAACTGTAAATATTAACAGATTGAAAGTTTACCATAATAGAGAGTATCAGAGGGGTAGCTGTGTTAGTCTGGATCTGTAAAAGCGGCAAAGAGTCCAATGGCACCTTATAGACTAACAGACATATTGGAGCATAAGCTTTCGTGGATAAATACCCACTTCGTCAGATGCATGTAGTGGAAATTTCCAGAGGCAGGTATAAATATGAAAGCAAGAATCAGGCTAGGGATAACTAGCTTAGTTCAATCAGGAAGGATGAGGCCTCTTCTAGCAGTTGAGGTGTGAACACCAAGGGAGGAGAAACTGCTTTTGTCGTTGGCTAGCCACTCACAGTCTTTGTTTAATCCTGAGCTGATGGTGTCAAATTTGCAAATGAACTGAAGCTCAGGAGTTTTCTTTGAAGTCTGGTCCTGAAGTTTTTTTGCTGCAGGATGGCTACCTTTAAATCTGCTATTGTGTGTCCAGGGAGGTTGAAGTGTTCTCCTACAGGTTTTTGTATATTGCCGTTCCTAATATCTGATTTGTGTCCATTTATCCTTTTATGTAGGGACTGTCCAGTTTGGCCAATGTACATACCAGAGGGGCATTGCTGGCAGATGGTGGCGTATATTACATTGGTGGACATGCAGGTGAATGAATCGGCGATGGTGTGGCTGATCTGGTTAGGTCCTGTAATGATGTCGCTGGTGTAGATATGTGGGCAGAGTTGGCATCGAGGTTTGTTGCATGGATTGGTTCCTGAGTTAGAGTTACCATGGTGCTGTGTGTAGTTGCTGATGAGAATATGCTTCAGGTTGGCGGGTTGTCTGTGGGCGAGGACATTATAATCAAAGAGGCTGATAAAGGACGTGCTGTTGTCATCATGAACAGGTCTGACTACCAAAAGAAGGCTGCCAGACAACTCTCCAATACCAAATTCTACAGGCCACTTTCCTCAGATCCCACTGAGGAATACACTAAGAAACTGCACCATCTACTCAGGACACTCTCTACACTAACACAGGAACAAATCAACATATCCTTAGAGCCCCGACAGGGGTTATTCTATCTACTACCCAAGATCCACAAACCCGGAAATCCTGGACTCCCCATCATCTCGGGCATTGGCATTCTCACTGAAGGACTGTCCGGATATGTGGACTCTCTACTCAGACCCTACACCACCAGAACTCCCAGCTATCTACGTGACACCACTGATTTCCTGAGAAAACTACAATGCATTGGTGATCTTCCTGAAAACACCATCCTAGCCACCATGGATGTAGAGGCTCTCTATACAAACATTCCATACACAGGTGGAATACAAGGTATCAGGAACAGTCTCCTTGATGATGCCACGGCATAACTGGTTGCTGAGCTCTGTGACTTTATCCTCACGCACAATTATTTCAAATTTGGGAACAATATATACCTCCAGATGAGTGGCACCGCTATGGGCACCCGCATGGCCCCACAATTCGCCAACATTTTTATGGCTGACCTGGAACAACGCTTCCTCAGCTCTCGTCCACTCACACCCCTTCTCTACCTACCCTACATTGATGACATCTTCATCATCTGGACCCATGGGAAGGAAACCCTGGAAGAATTCCATCACGATTTCAATAGCTTCCACCCCACCATCAACCTCAGCCTGGACCAATCTACACTGAGGTCCACTTCCTAGACACCATGGTGCAAATAAGTGATGGTCACGTTAATATCACCCTATATCGAAAACCCACCGACCATTATGCCTACCTTCATGCCTCCACCTTCCATCCCGGACAAACCACAAGAGCATTTGTCTTCAGCCAAGCACTTATGGTACAACCGCATTTGCTCCAACCCCTCAGACAGAGACCAACACCTATAAGATCTTCACCAAGCATTCTTAAAACTACAATACCCACACGAGGAAATAAGGAAACAAATCAACAGAGCCACACGTGTACACAGAAGCCTCCTGCTGCAAGACAAGCCCAAGAAAAAAACCAACAGAATTCCACTGGCCATCACATACAGTCCTCAGCTTAAACCTCTCCAACGCATCATCAGTGCTCTACAACCGTCCTGGACAACGATCCCTCACTTTCACAGGCCTTGGAAGGCAGGCCAGTCCTCGCCCATGGGCAACCCGTCAACCTGAAGCATATTCTCATCAGCAACTACACACAGCACCATGGTAACTCTAACTCAGGAACCAATCCATGCAACAAACCTCAATGCCAATTCTGCCCACATATCTACACCAGCAACACCATCACAGGACCTAACCAGATCAGCCACACCATCGCCGATTCATTCACCTGCATGTCCACCAATGTAATATACGCCACCATCTGCCAGCAACGCCCCTCTGCTATGTACATGGCCAAACTGGACAGTCCCTATGTAAAAGGATAAATGGACACAAATCAGATATTAGGAACGGCAATATACAAAAACCTGTAGGAGAACACTTCAACCTCCCTGGACACACAATAGCAGATTTAAAGGTAGCCATCCTGCAGCAAAAAAACTTCAGGACCAGACTTCAAAGAGAAACTCCTGAGCCTCAGTTCATTTGCAAACTTGACACCATCAGCTCAGGATTAAACAAAGACTGAGTGGCTAAGCAGTTTCTCCTCCCTTGGTGTTCACACCTCAACTGCTAGAAGAGGACCTCATTCTCCCTGATTGAACTAAGCTAGTTATCCCAAGCCTGATTCTTGCTTGCATATTTATACCTGCCTTTGGAAATTTCCACTCCATGCAATCCGACGAAGTGGGTATTCACCCACGAAAGCTTATGCTTCAATACGTCTGTTAGTCATAAGGTGCCACAGGACTCTTTGCCATAATAGAGAGATTATAGTAAACATAGTATGTTATGCAGATGAGGACCACAAAATATCCCCTTTCCTAAACTTTATGTGTGAGGGAAAAGGAGAGACCATCTGCACTGGGCAACATGGATGTATTTGATAATATTTGTTTCACTCTATCCAAACTCCTTTAAACAGGCATCTGATCGGACCACTTTTTCTGGTTTTGTTTTCTGGCATAGACTTGTGATAGGAGCAACAGTGTCACTGAAAAGTCTCACAAAATTTTCGATAATAGTTAGCCAGACTTATAAAATATTGACCATATTCTTTAGTTTTGGGGACAGGCCAATTCACAATAGCTTCCACATTCAGGGGATCACGGTTGATTTGACCTCCATCCACCCAATGACCCAAGTCAAGGATTTTTGCTGCCCGCACCGCACATTTTGACACCTTGACTGTGACACCTTGCCTTCCTGAGGCCTTTCAATACCTTTCCCACATGCGTTTTATGTTCCTCCCAGGTGTTGCTAAATAAGAATATCATCTGAGAACAAAGGCCTAGAATTCAGGTAACAGCTGATTGACCAGCCTCTGGAATCTGGCTCCCACGTGAATTAATCCAAAGGGTAATACGTTAAACTCAAAAAGTCCCAAAATGGTAATGAATTTTTCTGTGATGCAGTATCCAAGGGAGTCTGACAGTACCCGTGGGTTAAATCTAAAATAGTTAAATATTTAACTCTGCTAAGTAGGACTGTTGATTAATTGCAGTTAACTCATGCAATTAATTCAAAAAAATTAATCGCACTTAAAAAAATTAATCATGATTAATCGCACCGTTAAACAATAGAATATCAATTGAAATTTATTAAATATTTTTGGATGATTTTCTACATTTTCAAATATATTTACTTCTATTACAACAAAGAATACAAAGTGTACAGTGCTCACTTTATATTATTTTTATTACAAATATTTGCACTGTATAAGTGATAAACAAAAGAAACAGTATTTTTCAATTCACCTCATACAAGTACTGTCATGCAATCTCTTTATCATGAAAGCATAACTTACAAAAGTGGATTTTTTTTTATTACATAATTGCACTCAAAAACAAACTAATGCAAAACTTTAGAGCCTACAAGTCCACTCAGTCTTACTTCTTGTTCAGGCAATTGGCAAGACAAACAAGTTTGTTTACATTTATGGGAGATAATGCTGCCTGCTTCTTATTTACAATGTCACCTGAAAGTGAGAACAGATGTTCACATGGCATTTTTGTAGCCGGTGTTGCAAGGTATTTACCTGCCAGATATGCTAAACCATGGATAGGCAACCTTTGGCACGCGGTCTGCCAGGGTAAGCCCCCTGGTGGGCCGGACAGGTTCATTTACCTGCCGCGTCCGCAGGTTCGTCCGATTGCAGCTCCCACTGGCCACAGTTCGCCATTCCAGGCCAATGGGGCTGCAGAAAGTGGCAGCCAGCACATCCCTTGGCCCACCCTGCTTCCCGCGGCCCCCAAAGGTCCATCTAGCCCAGTATCCTGGCTTCCGACAGTGGCTAATGCCAGGTGCTTCAGAGGGAATGAACAGAACAGGCAATCACCCAGCAATCCATCCCTTGTTGTCCACTCCTGGTTCAGCAAGATACTTAAACACATGCCTAACTTTAAGTATATGGAGTAGTCTCTTTCTTTTATCAAGTCTCTAGCATTAAAATGATCAGACTTCTCCCTCAACTTATATATTTCTGGTTTAATAAACTAATTACATATGCTCATGATAGTTGTATGGGATGAGATACTATGCCTTTTCTTTCCTATTTTCTTCTCTGAACCTTTTCCGATAACAATAATAAAAAAAATCCATTTACATCCAGAAAACCCTCCATATTATCTTATCTTATCTAAGGTTTCAGAGTAACAGTCGTGTTAGTCTGTATTCGCAAAAAGAAAAGGAGTACTTGTGGCACCTTAGAGACTAACCAATTTATTTGAGCATAAGCTTTCGTGAGCTACAGCTCACTTCATCGGATGCATACTGTGGAAAGTGTAGAAGATCTTTTTATACACACAAAGCATGAAAAAATACCTCCCCCACCCCACTCTCCTACTGGTAATAGCTTATCTAAAGTGATCACTCTCCTTACAATGTGTATGCTAATCAAGTTGGGCCATTTCCAGCACAAATCCAGGTTTTCTCACACCCCCCCCCCGCCGCCCCCAACACACACACAAACCCACTCTCCAGCTGGTAATAGCTTATCTAAAGTGACCACTCTCCTTACAATGTGTATGATAATCAAGGTGGGCCATTTCCAGCACAAATCCAGGGTTTAACAAGAATGTCTGAGGAGTAGGGGGGTAGGAAAAAACAAGGGGAAATAGGTTACCTTGCACAATGACTTAGCCGCTCCCAGTCTCTATTCAAGCCTAAGTTAATTGTATCCAATTTGCAAATGAATTCCAATTCAACAGTTTCTCGCTGGAGTCTGGATTTGAAGTTTTTTTGTTGTAATATCGCAACTTTCATGTCTGTAATCACGTGACCAGAGAGATTGAAGTGTTCTCCGACTGGTTTATGAATGTTATAATTCTTGACATCTGATTTGTGTCCATTTATTCTTTCTCTCTGGTCACGCGATATGGATGTAGAAGCCCTCTACACCAACATTCCACACAAAGATGGACTACAAGCCGTCAAGAACACTATCCCCGATAATGTCACGGCTAACCTGGTGGCTGAACTTTGTGACTTTGTCCTTACCCATAACTATTTTACATTTGGGGACAATGTATACCTTCAGATCAGCGGCACTGCTATGGGTACCCGCATGGCCCCACAGTATGCCAACATTTTTATGGCTGACTTAGAACAACGCTTCCTCAGCTCTCGTCCCCTAACGCCCCTACTCTACTTGCGCTATATTGATGACATCTTCATCATCTGGACCCATGGAAAAGAAGCCCTTGAGGAATTCCACCATGATTTCAACAATTTCCATCCCACCATCAACCTCAGCCTGGTCCAGTCCACACAAGAGATCCACTTCCTGGACATTACAGTGCTAATAAACGATGGTCACATAACCACCACCCTATACTGGAAACCTACTGACCACTATTCCTACCTACATGCCTCCAGCTTTCACCCTGACCACACCACACCATCCATCGTCTACAGCCAAGCTCTGCGATACAACCGCAGTTGCTCCAACCCCTCAGACAGAGACAAACACCTACAAGATCTCTATCAAGCATTCTTACAACTACAATACCCACCTGTGGAAGTGAAGAAACAGATTGATAGAGCCAGAAGAGTTCCCAGAAGTCACCTACTACAGGACAGGCCTAACAAAGAAAATAACAGAACGCCACTAGCCGTCACCTTCAGCCCCCAATTAAAACCCCTCCAACGCATTATTAAGGATCTACAACCTATCCTGAAGGATGACCCAACACTCTCACAAATCTCGGGAGACAGGCCAGTCCTTGCCTACAGACAGCCCCCCAACCTGAAGCAAATACTCACCAGCAACCATATACCACACAACAGAACCACTAACCCAGGAACCTATTCTTGCAACAAAGCCTGTTGCCAACTGTGCCCACATATCTATTCAGGGGACACCATCACAGGGCCTAATAACATCAGCCACACTATCAGAGGCTCGTTCACCTGCACATCCACCAAAGTGATATATGCCATCATGTGCCAGCAATGCTCCTCTGCCATGTACATTGGTCAAACTGGACAGTCTCTACGTAAAAGAATAAATGGACACAAATCAGATGTCAAGAATTATAACATTCATAAACCAGTCGGAGAACACTTCAATCTCTCTGGTCACGCGATTAGAGACATGAAAGTTGCGATTACAACAAAAAAACTTCAAATCCAGGCTCCAGCGAGAAACTGTTGAATTGGAATTCATTTGCAATAATTAACTTAGGCTTGAATAGAGACTGGGAGTGGCTAAGTCATTGTGCAAGGTAACCTATTTCCCCTTGTTTTTTCCTACCCCCCCCCCCCACCCTCAGACGTTCTTGTTAAACCTTGGATTGTGCTGGAAATGGCCCAACTTGATTAGCATACACATTGTAAGGAGAGTGATCACTTTAGATAAGCTATTACCAGTAGGAGAGTGGGGTGCGGGGAGGTATTTTTTCATGCTTTGTGTGTATAAAAAGATCTTCTACACTTTCCACAGTATGCATCCAATGAAGTGAGCTGTAGCTCACGAAAGCTTATGCTCAAATAAATTGGTTAGTCTCTAAGGTGCCACAAGTACTCCTTTTCTTTTATCTTATCTAAGGGGTTTAAACTACCACACATCACCATAGTATCTGAGCATCTTCCACACGAAACAACAATAGCGAAGTCCCTGCTGGACTTTGTTGAATCTTTGGCTCTTCTCCCCTTCCACGGTAAAAACAACTTCTTGGGTTTTTTTGTGTGCGTGTTTGTTTGTTTCAGTTTTGGGGGTTTCTTAAGAGGGCTGTCTCAGGTGTCAACAGTGGGAGTGTCATTCCTGCTATGGAAGAAAGGCTTTTTCAAAGAAGAGGGTTCTGTAGCATTTCCTAGAGATGGTCAGACTCTGGATTCAACTAGCCATCTCTAGATTTTCATTCCACAGTTGGATCCCCTTGACTGAGAGTGCTTTGTCAGCTAATACTGTCCCAATTAAGCAACTGCCATTACCATGCATTATCATTAGCCAAAGCTAACTTCCTGAGAGATGACCTAATAATCACAGCTATTCTAATATACTCTGTCCCAGGAAAGCAGAGTACATGTAAACGTACATATTAAATTTATATGACACCTTTCATCACAGCACTTTACACATTGTATACCTATACCACTATGACACTGCTGCACGCTCTGGGGAAAACAACAGCCCGCCAAGGCATGGAGTTAGTATTTCTTATTTTTACAAACACCCAGAAGCGTTTTGCCTGCTTTACAGTACAAATAAAAAGCGATGGTTCAAGCACCAAAGACGTTACCACCTGTGGCTCCAGAAAAGGGTAAAACATTGCAGATCTACTATTTAGGCCACTAAAACATCCCCTCTGGTCCAGCCTAAGTTTTCATTGCTACTTTGGGTACCTTCTCCCCCCCCCCCCTTCATTTTCTTTTTAAAGATTTTCTCTGTATAGAACAAAGTATCTGTGATGAACATTTGTCATCCAACCTGCAACCCTCTCTTCTAATGACATATCCAGAGAACCCTCCGTGCTCGCTGGGCTTTGTGTAAGACAATAGGTCTGGAACTCAGGAAGGGAAGCTTGCTCTGCTCCATGCAGTACTCTCTACTCCTACTTTTCCAGGGGCAGATAATAAAATAAATAAAAAATTATTTAAGCGCAGCTGTATCTTTCCAAAGATAGTACACCTCAAAGCACTTGACAAGAGTGGGCAGGAATGCATGATTAGCCTTATTTAGAGGCAGTTTAACCAAGATCTGTGGCATTTACTTTTTCCTGAAAAGCACTGTGGGCTCTAGCAGCAGAGATCTGGGTTTATTGCCTCCAAGATCTGGGTTCTGGTTCCTAGTTCTACCACAAACTTCCTCTGTGACTTTGGGCAACATATTTAACGTCTTTGTACCTCAGTTATCCTGACTACAAATTAGTATTTTGCTGCTAGGATCGTAGTATGAGGCCTCACTAATGTGCAGCAAATTAAGGCCAGTGAAAGGAAGTGATGGGAACAAAACTCAGACTGTCACAACTGTCACATCTGAGTCCTGTGCTCATTCCCCTACACTAAAGGGATATTTTACAAGGAGAAATTCCATTCCTTTTACCTGACCCTGCATTTCTCTGAAACATTTGATAATGGGGCCTGAGCGCTTGGGAGTAATCAGGAAACTAGAGTTTACATGAACAGTTAAGTCAGTTACACAAGCATACACAATGCCGGCATACTTAGACTGCGCACTTTACCAGCTTAATGAAAAATCATGCTCAAAAGCTATACCGCATGTGCAAAATGCAACTGCCAAAGGCTCATAACTCAGTCAAGTCAACAACAAATTTTCAGTGGATCAAAGGCACCTCTTCTGAGTGATAGCTATTCCATGCCAAAAAATTCTCTTTCTAGCTTTTTTGGCTGTAGAAAAAAAAATTAAATGTTTGGAAAAATTATAGTGGGTTCTCCCCCTTCTCTATTATCCTCACACAGAAAAATGGTTGTGACTTCTTCAACTTTCAAATAAAATTCACTTTGGGGCTGATACCAAGCCTGGGAAATTTCAGCCTCAAAAGTTACAGTTTCAGAAAATTGAACAACTGAGTGCAGGAGTGTATAATAAAAACTGATACATAACAGTAACTATATAGCAAGTGACACAGTCTCACTTCCCAGTTTGGAAATAAATCCTGAGCATATTACAAAGGTGATGTGCTACCTACAGCCCTTATGCTATTACAGCAAATCAAAAACACAGATCACGATTTATTAAGCATCTACCTCACCCAAGCAGCTGAAGTTAAGATGTTTTATAACCTTGGTGACAAGGAGTATAAATAGTAAGGATAACTGGCTTCGAGTACTGGGAATAAATCATATCCATTTTTCTTTAGACTTAGTGGTGTAAAGCATGACTTAAGAGAAATATTAATCCCCAAGACATAACTTCGTCTCAGTGCACAAGGAGGTAGCTGCATAAATTCACATACATCAGTACCATATACTATGTGATCGTAACTGTATAATTTGATCACACAACAACATATACACAAAATTCTATAATAACTAAAATAGAGGATGATGTGATGAGATTAATAAAAAACAACTCTTTGTATTTAAATAGAACATCTCAGTGTGCTTCGCAGAAAGTCAATAAGTCGTATCTGTGATGCTGGCAGACCAGGTCATGCCGGAGTGTATTCAGGACAAGTCACTTGCATATTAGTATAGATCAAAGTGATTGTTGAAGGTAGAAGAGTGTATTTGGTGTTTAGACTTCATAAAACTAATGGGACTTTACACACATTGTTTTCTTTTATCTGTATCCTGTTATGATGCGGAGGCAAATATTTACATTGTGTATATCCCTGTAACTAGAGAATTCATCAAAGAAACCTTGTAGAATGCTAAAGAAGGACTTTATCAGAAAAAGTTCTAGTTTAAAAGCAAATGGCCATTGGGTGTGTTGACCGGAGGTCAATGACTCAAAGTACATTCCTCACTCACTGTCATCAAAGGAAAAGCCCACGTGGGAGAGAAACTGTCCGCTTGCTTTCTGTGAGAAATTATAAATATGGAATCAAGGAAAGAGCCTTCATCTCTGGACTGTTTGGACTCTTACAGGGAAGTAAGCGGAGCTCCCCAGAGACAATCTGGATACCCTGAGAAGACTTTTGGGAAACTGGCAGTTTATTACATTACTGCCACCATTTAGAGTTACAAAGTGTGACTCACCTGTACATATATTTTACCTGCTTTCAGCTCTGAATAACTCTCATTCTTTTTTCTTAGCTAATAAATCTTTCCTTAGTTTACTACAGAATTGGCTGCCAGCATTGTCTTTGGTGAAGGATCCAGAGTACCAATTGATCTGGGGGAAGAGACTGGTCTCTTAGGACTGCGAACAACCTGATGTGGTGTGATTTTTGCTGTAAGTGACCACTATCACAAAGTTCTGTTTATCTGGGTGGTGAGATAGACTGGAATGCCTAAGGAATGTCTGTGACTCCATGGTAAGATTGGTATAGTGATCCAGGAGTTCACATTTGTTACTGACTTGGTGAAATCTAATTCTAGAACACACCACCAGCTTGGGGAATCTGCCCTATTTCTGACAGTCTGCCCTGAGGTAGGCACTCACAGTTGTGAGCCACTACAGACGGTGCAACAGTATTATTCCCCCTTTTACAAACAGGGAAGCTGAGACTCAGGAGTTTTAAGTAACTTGCTCAAAACTTCAAAGCAAGCCAGTGGTAGCGCTGGGAACAGTATCCAGGAGTTCCAACTCCCAGTCGCTTGATCTTAGTGCGAGGCACACACTACCTCATTACACATATTTCACATTCATCTTTCATTTGTTCCTAGAAAGAGTAAGATCATATAGCACAGTATGGGCCTGATCCAAAAGTCAATGAAAAAGACTCCCATTGACCTTTATGACCTTTGGAATGTGGCACCTATATGAATTAACTGACTTCGACTTTTTTCCTTATAACACTTTCATTCATTAAGAGTAGCCTCATTTAAATGGAAGAGGAATGAGTAGGGTATTTAAAAGGTCTTTCTGTTAAACATGCTTCCAGTTACCAAACATGATAGCATAATCAATGATAGAAGACCACATGGATCATTTAGTCCATCCCAATGCCTCATGGAAGGATTTCAGTTTTATCTGTTTAATACATTTATCTAAGTTTACCTTAATTGTTTTTCAGAGTTTAGAATTTCTATAGTGTAGTATAATGTTCCACAGTCTCATTTTCCTTAGCCATTAGGAAGAGTTTCAACAGTAGCTATGCTAAATGAAATACTCTGGACCAAAGTCATCCTTGACTTCAGGGGAAAATTTGGCCCATTATGTTACTTTGAAAAAAAGAAATAATTTACATCTCCGTAGCCTTGCACATATCATGAATGTAGACAGAGGAAACACTTGACACTATGGACATATTAGGGGGGAAGTTTATAACATTATGAACAAATGAGGATCATAGAAGTTAAATATGGAAAAGACTGTAAGATATTAGAGGCTATCACCTTGGAAGTTCAGAAGGTGAATAATAGTACGCTGGTATTACATGGATCTTAGCCAAAAGGCCTAGACGTCTTCCTGAAAACGTCCCGCTGTGCTTAGATCTCTAGAAATAGTATGAACAGTTACATGTAGTTCTCTGCATTACAACTTAGATTTTATACATACTAATAGTTTTTCTTGTAGTCCAATTCCTCTGAAATATGCTCTCCCTGGTCTCCTGAAGAGTTCATTATGGGAATTCAATTTCAAAATGAGGTGGCATGGGGTTTCTGGACCTCAGTCAATTATTCTCTTGAGAGAGAGGTATGAAGAAAAGAAGACATTTTCCGTAACTAAAGCAGCCATGTAATGCTGACTTAGTAGGAACCAGCACAGTTGTAAAGGACTTTGCACTTGTTCAGTCAGTTGTGCTGCAGTACAAAACCCACCACCAGACAGAAAGGCAGAAGCAGAGAACTGGTGGATAAGAAAAACAAAGTCAAGCACGAAGATAACCAACTAATCTCTGTGGAAACATTGCTTCCCTTCTCTCCCCCTCTTCCTCCCCTCCCCTGCAACCTTTTTCTAAATACTACATGGTGTCACCAAAAGATTTGTATTATTTAAGTTCTATTTACCAAGGAAGCAAGAGAAGATTACAGTAGCCAAATAAATTGTAACAAGTGTTCACTAATTTACCAGCTGTTTTCTTCTTCAATGGAAAGTGGAAAATTTAAACCCTTTAAAACTCTCAATATGAAAATAATTCCTTCAGGCTCTGGCAAGTACAATCAAGTTCTTACAAGAGGAAAGACTAACAGGCAATTTAATAATTCCTTACCAGAATACAAATGCAGGCAACTGACATTGAATATTCATCAGCACTTCTAATGACATTCACAGAGTTATTTTTAAGCTTAATCAAATGAGCTTCAGACAGTTTTTGAATACGGAAAAGATGATACTGTAAATTTGTGTGCCAATTTATTTGTCGTGCACTTTACTCAAAAAGGGACCAAGATTTTGATCATCGTAAAGACTTGGCAAAAATGTCTGTTTATACAATTGTGTCAGGGAGAAAGCAGTAAAAACTGTTTAAGCATCTCATTATCGATTGAAGAAAAACATTCTTCTCATTTTGATTCCAAGTGTTCTAGAAGGTCAGATAGCTTAATAAGAAATTAGGTCACCCATTTTCCTAGTTAAAAGGAATAACAGAATCATAGAACTCCAGGGTTGGAAAGGACCTCAAGGAGTCTTCAAGACCAGTCCACTGCGCTGTAGCAGGAAGAAGTAAACCTAGACCATCCCTGAGTGTGTTTGTCCAATCTGTTTTTAAAAACAACTTCCAATAATGGGGATTCCACAACATTCCTTGGAAACCTATTCCAGTTTAGCTACCCTTATAGCTGGAAAGTTTTTCCTAACATCTTACCTAAATCTCCCTTGCTGCAGATTAAGCCCATTATTTCTCATCCTACTTTCAGTGAACATGGAGAACAATTTACCACTGTCCTCTTTATAACAGCCCTTAACATATTTGAAGAGTGTTATCAGATTTCTCTCCCCCACTCCTCTTCATGCATTTACATTTAAAATTTAAATTACCATATCATATGACTGAACAAGAGGAATACCTCTTGCACTACTTACAAACACAAAGTTGACCCACACTTCATTAGAATTTGCTTTGGCTTGGATTTTTAAACACACAAATTTTCTGGATTTGTCATGTCCCAGAATGCCAGATTAGCTAAAGAACACATGATAGCATAGAAGACAAAAGCATCAAGAGCCTGATTAACTTGAATACTGCTACCAACTACACTATTGATTTGGTTATTTTATCTTTTGTTTTCTGTACACACAGGTGGCTAAACTAAATTGGTTCATCTTGGCATTCAAAACTATTCACTGAAATGGAGGAGACAAGGGCCAAATTTAGCCAGGCCTAAGTAAGTGAAAGGCCTTTGAAGTCGATGGAATTGCACCTGCTTACATCAAGGCTGAATTTGTCACCAAGAATTGTTTGCTTGTTTATAGTCTCTGAGCTCAAAAGTGGCTTTTAAACCACTATGCCCTGGAGTAATTCAAGGGCCACCCTGTAATAGGCACCTCAGGAGTAATTTGGGCTAACCTAGAAACACCTCTGAAAATCAAGCCACTTATTTAGGTGCTCAGATATGGATTTCCTAACTTCAAGCATTCAAGTGTGAAAATTTTGGCTTAGCTCCTTGTGCAATACAGTACCATAAAAGCAGCATGAATGAGTCCTTTCCTGACTCCTACAATAGTGCCCCTTTAACACAAGCACAAAAGAGGATTACCATTACCTTTATAGCTATTTATATTAAAGATCATGTTATCCAATTTTTATACACAAATCCAACCACAGTATTTATCCTGGTAAACTCCTGTGAATTCCATAAATTGACTACATTTCACAAACTGATATGGTACCTGTATTTACTATAACTGATTATAAATGTACAGTCTTTTAATTTAATCACATTTGTTCTCATACTATGAAAAACAAATTAAAAAAGGAGAAAGCAGTTAGATTTCATTACACTCTTCATAATCTTGAGGTGTCAATTAACAAGTTCTGATATCTCAACCCTCCATTAGCAGGAAACCTCTGGCAAAAGATTAGTACTACTCTCTTTCTACAGCTGTTAAAACAAAATCTTATCTATTGTGTGGATGTTCATATGGAGCCAGAGTTCAAAACACTACACTGGGGGATTTCTCAGACTAGCCCAAAAAAGTGCTTAGTAAGAAAAAAGAAACCATTTAAATGCTTATATATAGACCAACCCTCGTGATGCTACCAGCAATACCCTGTCAATTTAACTACTCGTATTGCTGATCACATAGCACCAATTGCACCTCCTCCTGTAGAATTAGTATATGCAGCACTTCCTCTTGCAGAAGTAGGTCACTGGAATTCTTGGGTCTGTACAGAGACATGTATGAGAGCATCTAATAGCATTACAATTGTGCTTCTGTACTAAGCTAAGGAGTTCCTTTTTGGTGAGGGGAAATGCGGTCTGCTGGGCAACAAAGGACTGGTGGGGAAATGTTTACATGACAATAAGAACTACCCACATATCTTATTTAACTCTGCACAAAGATACATTAAACTTTTTTAGTCTGTTAAATGCAGTATGTATTCTTGAGATGCTTTTTGTGGTTATTACTATGTTATGCAAGAAGCAGAGCTCTGTTGCTGACCAAACATCCTTAAATTAAAGGGCAAAACAGAAGGTTTGGTAGAAGATATAAAGATTGGAAGACAGAAGCAGGGGTGTTGCCTAAAATCAACATGACTTTTTGGTAATAATCAAAAATGATGGGAAAACTGCAGGTGTGGAAAGTTTGTAGAGAGTTTAGCTTTTTCCTACAGACTCCAAGATTTATTTTTAAAGAACTTGATATTTATAAACTTTTCTTCACAAAAGCAGCCTGTGTTATGTCAAAGTGTAATTGTCCTGCCAAGCCAGCCTTCCAGACAACTGTCTCCATATCAACAATTTCAGGAGCAAGAGGTTTCAATTCTGCCCATATCACATCTCTCCTCTATCTATACTCTAAAAGATGTCAACTACAAGCCAACATGAGATTTGGGACTAATATTACCATTACGTACATTTCAGTGTCTGGGCATTCTTATTAAGTACATTTAGCATTAAGAAAAACATCTATAGGCTTACCCTCACCTCAGAGTTACTCAACAATGAGTCAGTCTATTTTTGTCAAATCATTTTGCCAACATTAGCTATGTGGCATGCTCAATAAACTCAGAGAACAAAGGCAACTGGCAGCTAAAATTGCCCAATAATGGGTACTATGCAATGGCCTCTCCATATAGAATAAGCAAATACTTGTTATAAGCTATTACTGAGCTTGAGATCAGGACTGCACTGCTGGTTCCATTGAAGTAAATTGCAAAATTCCCATTGACCTCCATGGAGCCAGGACTGCACCCTAGAAAACCCCAGCTTTGAACATAGTTTTTCTCATTTGTTTCATGATATTGCATCATTTGAATTAGTTTATAAATGTTTAGTGTAAGTACAGCTGCTGTCATCAATCTGTACAGTGGGCCCCATAACAGTAAACGTTTAGCAGTGTACCATCTAAATAGCTCACTCAGTTCAATGCGACATTCATTCTACAGGTTTATTTTTTCATAGGACCCATGTAGACTTGGTAAAATTCTTGCGTATCATGTTAATTTGTTTAAAATTCTTGGCTGTACTTAGACTAGACTGACTGTCGTAAGTAGGACTACCTCAACTGTTTATAATAGCTAGTAACCTAACAATAGTGTGGCTCAACTGATCTTGCAAACTTGGATGCAAAAAAGGACATTGATTCTATGACCCCGTCATTCATGTTACGTTACAGTGGTGTGGCAGCACCACTATTGTTAAGCTCACGTCACACCTTCTGTTTAAAAGGTTAACATTTCTAAGCCCTCTCAGATCAAAGACACGTGTCTCGGGGGGGTTCAGGCTAGAGTTGGTGACCCAAATTTGGAGTCATCTGAGCTAGAGGTTGAAGACATATAAGCTCTTAAAAATAGCCATTTTTCAAAAAGTTACCGGGGGGGGAGGGGGATTTTTTGCATGGGACTAGATATCAAACTGTTGAAGTGATGCAGACTGAAACTCACTCTGTTGAGTTTTACCAAGGTAGGGCCTGGCACCCGTTACATCTTTGGGGGACCAAAACTGAGCACGGTGTTTGAGAAAATGTGCTCTTTTGCAGCGTGCAAGAGCCAGTACAGAAAACCAGCTAGAATGCTACTGTTCCCCACAGTCACTGGAACCAGGGGTGCTACAGGTGCTGCTACACCTCCTGGCTTGCAGTGGTTCCCATCGCGTAGAGGGTTTATAATTTGATTCAGTGGCTCTCAGCACCCGCACTATAAAAATTGTTCCAGCACCCGTGCTGTGCCCAGCATTCTGTATGCTTTAGAACTTGACACTTGTAACTGCTCTAAAATGCACATGGCTATTTGAATTGCTTTGAAATTTGGTGTGACTCATGGGGGTATGGTGTAGCATCAGTGATCTAAATTTGGGGACAGGACAAAGGATGTAGCTGCTGAGGGGGAGGAAATGAGGATGAGTGGTACGTAAACCTTGGATTGGTTGTTTGGGAAAAATCTGTATCATAGTAGCCCATAGAGGAGGAGTGGAGGGGGCAGGGAGTGGTTACTTCCTGATTTCAGAGCAGATTAATGTGGTGTTTCCAAAGATATAGAACACAGAGGTTTGGAACTGATAGCACAGGTACCTTGACTGCTAAGGGAAAAGAAACGTCTGCGCTGTCAGGATTGCCAGCATATGGATTCTGGGTAATTCCTAAATTATGAAGTTGCAGAAGTTTGCAGAAGAGAATGGAATACACTACAACATGGGGATTTTGCTGACTACATACTGATTGGGAGATGGACTGTCTTGGCATTATGTTTCTGCCCACTCTGCAATGTCTAACCAACGACTTAAGAGGCTGTGATCTACCAGACATTGTGGTGATTCATACAGACTGAAATGATCTGGGCCTTGTTCTTGGTGTGCACCTCATACAATGTATGAAATCAGATTTGGACCTTATCAAAGATTTGTGTCCAGGAGTTGTGATAGTTTTCTGTGATTTGGCTAAGCGTCTGAATACAGCGAGAGTATGAAAGCTATTAATAAGTGTTAGAAGAACATTAATTGGGAAATGGGAAGGGGTCATGACAGACCAGAAAATGTGTGTGTGAAATTGTATGTCACAGAAGCATTACAAGCTCTGACACCTCACTATTTTTCAGAGATGGGGTACATCTACTGGACAGGGATCAGAGAATCTTTCTCTCAAACATAAAACAGTCAGTATTTTGGAACAGAAACCCTGTATGTGATTCTCTCACCAGCCCTGCCACAAACTCCACCTTCCAACTATTCTGAAACATGACCAGGAACACCATTCCACTGGAATACAGTTGTCTGTCATTAAAGGCACTGCATCTGAGTCGGGTCACAGGAGGGAGACAAGCAATGGCAATAGAAATGTTTATATACTGGAGAGTAAGGACTTCAGGGAGACGGGTTCCCTGCTTTCAGGGAGGGGCTAGGTACAGTAGGGGGGAGGGGATGAGGTTGGAAGAGAGAATGGAGTGAATGGGTCAGGGGCATGGCAGAGGAGATGTGCCAAAGCAGGACTGATCTGGCTTAGCTGATGTGTGTGTGGGCAGGAGGGGGCCGTCTGGCTTGGTCTGCTAATTGAGGCATATGTACAAGTGACTAAATGACTACTTACTCCTACTAACGACATATCTTTTCCTGTTCAAAAAACTAGGAATTCAATACAAAAAAACCCACATCAATGCAGAGTTAAGGTTGCTTGGCTGTATGTCGTCTGCTAGCAGAACACTGAGAGGAATAAAAATCAAACTTCTGAAAAAACAGAAAATGCACATGTAAGGTTCCCCATGCATCCTTAACTCTGCACTCTTTCAGTAATGCTCCAGTACCCCCAGGTAACACATACATCTTTACTCTGCCAACCCCACAACTGCTGGATTGGACAGGCTCTTCACCTTCTTTTACAGTGCATTCACTTTTACACACAGGATTCCATCTAACACTATTAAAGGAGAAAAATGGAAGGGAATAAAAGGTTCAGAAAAACAAGTGGCAGCCCCAACATGTTATCAGGGTATACTGATGACATACTATTTAACGTCTCTGCTCTGGTGCAAACCCTAACCAGGGTATTCAAAACCATGGAGAACATTGTAAGCTGTTCTGCATTCTAAAAAATTGAGAGAAAAATCTCAGCTTTTGCTGATCACCGATACCGCACATGACAGATTAAGACACTTGGCCCTTCATACTTGTAAAAACTCCAGCAGTTACATAAACACCATCTTTTAAGTGTTGGATAAAAAGATTCATAGCTGGCAAGTTTTGCGCAGCTCCATTTGTAACTTTTCTCCTCAGGGTCCCACAGATTTCAAGGAGGCAGAAGCCTAGTTTTGCATTACTCAGAAGCCAAGGGATCTTTGGGGGAGAGGCACCCTGGGAAGTCAGGGGACACAAATGGGGACTGGGAATTGGAAGGTGACAGAAGCCACTATGGGGATGGGTTAGTATTGCCATGGGGGGCGGGGGAGCGCCTGGAAAGTTATTGAGTGTGGGGAGAGAGAGCCAAGGGCAATCTAGCTAGGAAGCTTCTGCACGGTTGTAGAGGTTGTGGGGGAACTTAAGGTAGCTCCCTTCATTTGCTCCCTCTGGAACTCTACCCCCATTTTTTCCTCTTTCAGCCCCTGCCCCCTCAGTTTGTCCCCTTCAGACTCGTATTCTGTCTCCCCCCCACTCACCCCGCATCTTTGACTCCCTAACCAGTTGCTACACCTGCAGCCTCCACCTCCTCAGCCTTGGGTGCTTCAGTTGACCTGGTGCTCACCTAACTGCCTGAAAGTAAGAGCCACACCAGCCCTTCCAGCTGTCAACGGGAACTGCAACTCCTTGAATGTATGAGAGCTCAGCTAGGATGGAGGCCCACGTATCAGAGTAGTCATGGGCACCAATGCAGTGCAAGATGTGAGATGGGCAATTTCTAATCTCATTGATAGGCAAAATAAAAAAAAGTTTAGTACAGAGCCCTTAGGGAGCCTCGTTATCTTCTCCTATGGAAGTCAATGGTAATCTCTCCATTGATTTCAGTGAGGGATGGACCAGGCCCTAAGTTTTCATCTCTTCTTTTAAGAGCATTCAGATATTGCTGAACAATCATTTAATTAGCATGCTAAGCTCACAGTAGATAAGTAAATAATACAGTGAGAAAAAGGACCCAGGTTTAAGCTATGAACTTTTTAATATGCTCTGTTCCAGAGGAGAGAAGAGGTTTGGCCTCTAATTTTAAGACTGATTACCTGACTGACTAGTTGCAGTATATGTTGTATCCCCTGTAGCTCAGATACTGCATATGGCAGCTGGTCAAGCTACTGTTAAGAGCAAAAGTCTTGCAAATGTGTGTATAAGAACAAACTGAAAAATTATCTTTCCTAACATTATTAAAAACACACATGATATGGCATAAAACTTTACAGAGTACTAAGATTCCAGGGCTTATGCACCAGGAAATGCTCCTGAGGGACAATCTTGGGCTGCCAGAATGCCTTGGAGGAAATGAGTTCCTGGAGAGGAAAAGCAAAAAGGGAGGAGGAGGGGAGGAATGGTAGGCTTATTTCATGAAAACATGGTTATACCCTTTAATTTAATAGAGAAAAAGCTATAGGCCAAACTCTGCATTTGTTAAATTGAGCAAAACTCCCATTGAAGTCAACAGGAGTTTTGCTCGATTAAAAACCACAGAATTTGACCCACTATGATTGAAGCAATGCAGATATTTAAGAACTACACAATTGTTAGTATCCATAGAGAATCTTTAAACTTCTCCAAATTCCCTACACCAATAGAACTGTTAAATATATTAGGAGGGAAAGAAAGGTGGAAAAAATAGGGAGTTTTACCACTGACTTAAGTGGGAGCAGGAGCAGACCCAGGGTTTCCATAACGTAAGTACATATATATTCATAACTGGGAATGTTGTTTGCTAGGTTAAATGGAAACTATGTCTAAAAGTTATTTTGATGGAAAAAAAATCTCAGAAAATGTGAAAAAACTCCCTTTCAATGGCTAAATAAAGCCATTGAAAGCCTCATATTTAACAAAAGAAGAAGATAGTGGTCCACGGGGTAAAGGAGACATGACACAGACAATGACACTTTGGACTGTGTGTGACTTAGCAAAAAAGCAGGATTACTTTCATCTGGAGGTGACAAATTACTCCGCAACAGTGAATCAAAGACTTCATGCCTTTCATTAAAATGAAGCATGTGATAGCTACACAAAATTAGAAAAAGAAAAAGGGTACATTCCAATTGGTCTGATAAAACTTTATCATTTATGTAAAAATCAGGGGGTGAAAAAAAGTTTCTTCTAGAAGACTATCTTACTGTTGCCTGCATCCTGGTTCTAATCTGAATGCACATCCAGGAAGAGTATTTGACTGGCCAAACCTCAGATACTTGTAGAATGCTGGGATTGTGCAAACAGCAAGGGTGGGGAGATGGAATAGGTAAACAATAGTTTTCTAATTACTATAAAATGCATAGATTGTGTAGTACTTAAAAATATTGACTGCACTGAAAGCCATAAGCCTGCCTTGTTTTTTCAATTCCTCCTTAAAAATGTTTTCTGTCATTCTTATTTGTTTTGATATACAAGCATGATCTCATAGACACATATACTTTACGTTCTTCTATATCCTGCAATTCATATAAAAGAATTTTTAAGTGTTTCTCCCAATCAGCTCTCACTAGTAAGTATGTGTTCTCATCCCTTAATGACTATTCAAATCTCTTTATGCATAGGTGTTAAAAATTGGTAATAAATGGGATTAAAAACCTCTTACCATATTTCTTCTAAGGCTGAGATCCTTGGCCACAATGAAACATTGCCTTGGGCTATGTCTACATTAACCTGCAGTTCAGACTGTGTAGGGGAGGAGGGTGAATAGCAGTGCACATCAAAGTGCTGTGCTGTAACTCCCCCATTTGGATGCTTCAGTTACAAACTAATAGTTTCCTTGTTCACATTTGGACTATGTTAATACAAATCTTTTAATTTATGCCCACAGCATCCATGTTACACAACAGCTCTTTGATGCACACTGCTATTCACACCCCCAAAATCCAAACTGCAGAGCAGTGTAGACAAGCCCTTAGAAAGAGACTGGATTAAAAACTGAGCGAGAACTTCAACATTTAGCCCTTACTGATATATTAACAGTTCTAGTAAATAAATCCATGCCAGAAACCATTTGTCTGGTTTTCCCATTTGGAGTTCACATTCTTTTCCATCTTTCACTATCCTCTTTATCTGGGAGAACGTACTGTACAGGAGACCTTTAGTAAGTAATTAAGAATGCAAACACAGTGTGAAATATGATGGGAGATCTTTATCCTGAGAGGCTACAAATAATTCAAGAGCCAAAAAAATTTCAGAAAAGACACTAGTTAGAAAAAGGATATTGCTGGAAAAAGGAAATAATTGAGGGAGAAATACAGACGGCTTCAGTCAATAGTTCATCTGAATTTTTACAACACTCAAAAAGAGAAAGAAAAAAGAGTAGCAGAATTCCATTAGTAACAAGTAAAGCTGAAATTTTCAAAAGGACCTACAGGGAAATAAACACTTAACTCTCATTGAAGGTCAAGAGGAGGAAAGTGCTCAACTCACTTAGGCCCCTTGGAGGGTCCCAGCCTTCCAGCCAACTCTTGCAATGAAGTGTGCTCCTTCAACTCCCTGAAACTGCCAAACAAACAAATCAGATTTTCTGAGCATCTAGTGGGTATGGAACCTAACAGAGCCTCTCAAACCTCCCAGGGACAAATGTTCAGAAGTGATCAGAATTTGGGCCTCAGTACCTTGAAAATCACGTACAGCTACATTTTTGCAACACTTAACCAGCTTAGTGAAGACAAGCCAGGAAGGAGACAGAGTAATCATTCACATAAGCAAAGGTTGCATTGACATTATGTAGACAAACACTTCACCGGTTTCAAACCTTGTTGGATCTCTTTCCAAAGGCATCTGTCTCAGTCACTACAAAGAGTTTTTGAAAACAAGCAGCAGTTTGTATTTCTAGGTTTAATAAAGATCAGACAGCTGCCCACGTACGGTACTATTAATGCTGTTCAGAAGCATGCATGGCTCTACTGATGTGTAGTTACTATTATCACCCCTGCTGGCTTTATCATAAGTGACAATAGAGCAAAAGGTCAATCAGTTCTCATATGTGCCACGCTTTCTACACTAACTCCTGCTGGTGCCTCTTTTTATTAGCTTGTTTTAATGTGTTGATCATTTTGAGCATTTTTTTTTTGCCAAATCGGCACTCTTTTTAGTCATTCAACAAACGTTTCCTAACAGAAAAATAATCTCCCCAGGACAACTTAAAACAAGCTACCAGCTGAAAAACTCTTTTTTATAAGCTTCATGAAATAGTAAAGCAACAAAAATCCCCACTTCAATACACAAATATAAGAACAGCGAGGTAAAGTACATGCTCCTGGAACAATGGCTTCTAAATAGCGGAGGACTGCTGTATGATGTCAGAATCCTACTGTAGCTTTTAGAGACCATGCTGGATGTAGTAAAACCTAGACTGGTGGCTGCCAAATAATCTGCCTCATTCGTTTTCTAGCATACATAAAAATTAAAGATGCTTAGAAACAGGAAGGGTTAGAGTTTTGAAAAGCCTCCCTTATACTGTGGCTCAGAAAATCCCAAACAGAGGTGTATTCAACCTCTATTCCATTTTATCTGAACCACCAACATTTGGGGGTTTGGGTAAGGAGTTGTAGTTCTAGCTGCAGCATCTCTCTCTTTAAAATCTTAAAATAAAGTTAAGGAAAAGAGATGAAAATCCTGCTGCTAAGTAGAATTTATTTAATTTAAAGAGCTGTTTGACCAACGTAAGTATTTCCATGATGGAAGATCCCTTCCATTATTTTCTACCTATCTTGTTCAACCCATCTTTGAAAACATTCAAGCCCCAAGTTTTAATTTTGCAAACCAATGAAATTCTGTTAGAAGTTTTTAGACCAATGTCCTTGAACACACTTTGATGATGAAGACAAATAACCAGCTGCTGCTTCACAGATGCTGAGAAAGCTTGGAACAAAAGATACTGATTGTAATGATACATTGCAAAAGCTATAGCAGCAGAGTATTTCTGTGCAAGACAGCCTTCCTGTTAAATAAAAGGTCAAGCAGAGACTCTTCCAGTTGTTCTATGACAATTATAGGTTGCTAATATCTTAAACTGGCTCTAGGGTTTCTGACTAAACTCAAAAAGAAATTAAAAGGCAGCAGCTTACAGGGAAACAACAACATGAGATAAGACTTCTGTGTTAATATGGATGCTATTCAGTTCACTGGTAGGAAGTATGAACTGCAGTTAGACAGTGTCCAAGCAGAGATTTTTATTTTGTTTTAAATTATTTCTAGCGATCCTATTTTTCCTAATGTCTGCTGTTTAAGATAAGTTTGCCATGACTGCCACACATTTTATTTTTAAAACACAGCTAGCTTCTTCACCTGACCAGGTCTGCTTAAGCTTTCAAGCAGTAATAAGTGCACATTTTTAACAATGAAGATAATTGACCATTAGAACTTACCACAGGTTGCAGTGGATTCTCTATCACTAGCAATTTTTTAAGTCAAGATTGATTTTTTTCTTTACAAAAAAAAAAAAGTTCATCCACAGCTGTTGGACTTGAAGCAGGAATTAATTCAGGAAAGCCCTATGGCCCGTGTTATGCAAGAGGTCAGATCAGATCATAAATGATTCCTTCTGGCCTTAAAAATCTATGAATCCACTGAGCCAGTTTGCCTCCTTGCTGCTTTTCTTTGTGTTATACTGAGCTTGTACGTTAGTTACATGCATGGACACTGAGTGACCTTTTTACCTCTAAGAGTGGCTACTCTAAAAGTGATCTCTATTGCTGCTTATGCTGCACTTGTCCTGTGGAGAAAAAGAGGCCTTCAGTTCTCCAGGTCATTCAACTGAATTCTCACACAAAATATTAAAGTCAGAAATACGCTGGGGCAGAAAGGTCCTAACATTTCACCCATTTTGCTGACCCCTTACTAGCTGTTTCTCATGTGCAAAACAAATACATCCATATAAGAGCCTGGCAAAGTTCTACACATGAATGCTAAAAGGCAAAACATGTTGATGGTAACCTGTCCTTCAAGACAAATCTATTTTAAAATACTTGCTTTTCCACGAACCAGTTTCTTTAACTAAGTTTTTAGATGAAACAGAAGACGACCCCCATTAAAGAACAGACGACTATACAATCAGTTTTTATACTATTTGATATTTTTCATTTTGAATGTAGCAGAGGGAAAATTGTAGCAGTTCTGTGTTCTTGGTGATTACTATGCTTTTATTGTGGGAAAGGGTGCTCAGAGCATGGGGATAAAGGCTCCTAGTGTGTATGATTTCCAGATAAAAGTAAACAATGACTAAATTACCAAATTGTGAGGCCACGCAACAAAATGATGACAAATGTAAAGGGATATGAAAGACACTAAGTCTTGCAGTCATGTTCTGATGCTTGGAAGGGTTATTTAAACATCTTTTCTGGCTAAAGAATTTTTTAAGGTTGCTATTTCTATTGGCACACGAATTAAAAATCAGAGGAACTTGCAAATATAAGTCTGAATACATAAGGAATATCATTAAATATATTATTTATAGAGCATCATAACTGTGCATGCAGCATAAGATGTAATAGAAGACAATGTCCCTGCCAGAAAACAGTTTACAATCTAAGGCCAGTTGTGGGAGGAGAGCCTTATTTAATTCATAAAAAGACAAACGAAGATAGCCATGATTGAGTTATTGCAGAATCTTTTTACCATTACCCTTATCTTTCCTCAATTTCATCTCCACCCTACCCTCATTTATGACTCGCATTCAGAGAGTCACATCGAAAATTAGAGTGTAAGTAAATTTGCCATTTTATTTTTTTCTGTAGAGTGCCTAGTACACTTTTGAGTGCTATTTAAATAATAAAGAGGACAGGAGAATTACAGGATGAGCATTAAATCACTCAGAGTTCTTGCCATTACTATTAAGTGCGTGTCAGTTTCAGGAAGTATGTGTGCATTGTTTAAAGAAGTAATCTCTTTATAAATAGTGTATTTATAAGATATATGTCCCTATCCAGCCCCGCTGCTTAGATTCTACACACAGAAGAAAACAAAAATACCTACAGTTTTCCTACTTAAAACTTGGCTGCATTCCAAACAGAAATTTTGAAGACTAACCATGGATATTTTTATAGCTCTGCAGTGGAGCTACATCCTTTTCAATGGCTTGTTTGCTGCACAGGACTTTGACCATGGCAACAGAAACCAATAGTGCCCAATCCCATTGAAACCAATAATAAGACCCTCAAATTCCAAAAGGTAGGCAGCACAAGCCAGACTCAAAAAGTCCCCAAAGTTCTTGAGAACAAAGTCTAAGAAGATGGCTTAACATGTTTCACAGCATACAAAGAGAAGTCAGAGAAAAACATAAAATACTCTTGCTTGAAGGTTGCAGTGTAAAAATATTTTATTCCTTGGAATTCAGAATGATAACACCAAACTGCCGCAAGACAAAGTAACAAAGCAGTCTGCTCCCTAGAACAGAGAGGCACAACTCACCCCACCTTATTCTAGGCAGGCTGGCTACTGACAGACTGCTGCAAGGTCAAGATCACACCTTAGCCTGCAAGCAGGACCAGGAAACCCCTAGAGATTTTAAAGCAACAGCTTGCAATTTTAACAATTTTGAATACACCACAAAAGCAACCTTAGAAATTAATCTGAAGGCCCCCTTCAGTCTCAGTAAGCCTAGCACAGGCTTTGGCGGCATTCACAGTTAATACAGGAACAAGACTGTCAGGAGCCTGATATGCTCTTTACTGTGAGGCTGAGCCAGTTACACTCTATAGCAGGGGTGGCCAAACTTACTGGCCCTCCGAGCCACATATGACAATCTTCAGAAGTTTGAGAGACGGGGCGCACCTGCCGGAGCTCAGGGCTTCTGCCCCATGTGAGGCACCTGCCAGGGCTCAGGGCTTCTGCTCCACTCCTGCTAAAGCCCTGGCAGGCATGCCCCATGTGGCTGAAGCCCTAAGATCCCTCTCCTCACTGGGCAGAAGCTCCTACCTCACCACCCTCCTGCACGGCAGAGGTCCCAAGCTCCCCCGTCCCCAGGCTGGTAGGCGGAGAACAGGGGAGAGATGGGAAGGGGCGGCTCCACCAGCTTCACTTTAACTGTAAAAGAGCTGCCACAGTTTGGCCACCCCTGCTCTATGGGCTATTTTAAAGCCTGTGGCAAGCTGCCTTCCCTGTGCCCCGTTGTGGCACACTGTGGCAGTGGTTCCACCTCCATTTCCCTGTGAGAGGCCTACCTTCTGTCAGCGAGGCCCTGCCAAGCAGCAGTCTCAGTGTTGACAACCCTCATGTTTTTTCTGAGAATGACAGGTTTTGGCTGGGGCTCAGACTCACAAGGACCCCAAAAGCTTCAGCCCTCAAGCGAATTTGAGCCCTGCCTGGGGAAAACCACCCTTTGACTGGCTGCTGCCCGACTTGCCCATCTCCCGGGACAGAGCAACCCATCAGTGCTGTCACAGAAAGAGCTCTCTCCCCTACCTCCCCCCACCCCAGCAACCCCAAGCCATTCTCAGAGGCCTCGGGGACAGAAAGAGCCGAGCAGATCAGCATAGCTCTGCCCCCTCCTCTCCTGTGAGCAACAGCGTCGGCTCCTCCTCCCTGGAGCTGCCCCCCAGCCTGAATGGGGGGAGGGGATGCAGCTGCAGCCCTCAGACCTAGCAAAGGGGGTGAAGTATCCCCAGAAGAATCATAGAATCATAGAATATCAGGGTTGGAAGGGACCCCTGAAGGTCATCTAGTCCAACCCCCTGCTTGAAGCAGGACCAATTCCCAGTTAAATCATCCCAGCCAGGGCTTTGTCAAGCCTGACCTTAAAAACCTCTAAGGAAGGAGATTCTACCACCTCCCTAGGTAACGCATTCCAGTGTTTCACCACCCTCTTAGTGAAAAAGTTTTTCCTAATATCCAAGAGCGGAGGTGAGGGCAACAGCTGACCTGATTGCAGGCTTGGGGATGCAGAACTGATGGAGATGGGAGCATGACTGATGCAGGTACTGGGGAACAGGATTGATGTGGAGGTGAGGGAGGACAGGCTTAATTGATGGGCAGATGTGGGGGATGAGAGGTACTGCTGCAGGGGCTCAAAATCATCTTACCCCAGAAATTTGAGAGAATTGGCAAAACAAGCTGTCACGTACCCACACACATTGGGGATGGCTAGGGAGAGGTCAAAAATCAAGACCGGCCAGAAAACCCACAATATCATCTGTTTAAAACACACGCACGCACCCACTCTTTTGGGGGGTCTGACTCATGATTTGGGATTTCTTCTTGTGGATAATACTGCAGTCTCTAGTCCAAAGAACGTAAAACAAAAGGTTATTCTGCCCCTTCTAGACTATCCTTCCACTGCATTCACTCATAGTGCTCACCCTCTGGACTTGTCTCCTAGAATCTTCCCCCAATCTGGTTTTCCCCAGGTTGGATCCTTATTCCCAGTCTACCTCCAGGCCATCTGTCTGGGGATTGGCCTTTTCCCAGGCCCACAATAGGAGTCTCCTTCTCCCCTATCAACCTTTCCCTAGGACCAGTCACAGAACACAGCCTCCCTCATGCAGCTCTCCTCACCAACTCAGCCTTCCCAGCCCTTGATGGCAGTCACCCAGTTCTTCCCCAGCTGAGTCTGATAACTGAATTGCCCACTTTCCCAGCAGATCATGATCAGCTGGGGAGGCAGCTGATCTTTCACAGGCGAGGCCGTCTCATCTCCCTTGATGGGCAGGCTGGCCAGCCAGCCCCTACTGATAAAATAAATTAACAGAATTTTATCATACCACCTAAAATTCATGCTTGCCATAGCAGTTTTAATTAAAAGGACAGCTCATATGGGAGTTTTACCACTGAATTAAATGGATTATGGATCAGGCCCATTGTGACTGGGTCTTCCTGAAATAAAAATATTCAATTTATATTGCATACAATAAGCTTTTTGCTTAAAATTATTTTTCTAACCAAGAAGTTAATTGTTATTCACTATTATCCAGTTTAAAAGTTCACTGTCCAGTCACAGGCCATAAGTAATACCAGGTGACTTAAGTGATCAGTTATACACCCCAAACAATGAGTAGTGAATACACAAAGCAATAGTGACAGAAAATAGCTTATGAAAAGTGCATATGCAAGAGTTTGTTCATAAAGTATTCAATGGATACCTATGGATAACAAATACAATCATAGTAACAGAATCGATTTGCAAATTATTTCAAATACAAGAGGCGCCAGTATTTGTCAGATGCATTTTTCATAATGAATAATTCATCCAACTCTAGCTGTGATGCTGCATATGTACATTTGTAGTCTTTAAAAGTCCATTTCAAAGGAGCTTAGAAAGTAGATTTGCAAAACCTATACCCTAGTTTTTAACCAATGCAATTAATGATTCGTATTGTGAATATGTATCTCTGGTTCCAAAAATCCTTGCTAAAATTTTCACTAGTGGATACATAAAGTTCTACCTGAATTGAGATGCCTTCCAGAACTGGGGTCTATAGTTTGTCTGGTAGGGAAATATGTAATCTCTATTGACTGTTCATCACCTTTGCACCTTTACTTGACATCAGAGCCACAGACGAAGCAATGGAAATATTAGAATAATACCACACTGCTAATTACAAAACAGCCAGTCATAGGGTAAATATCTTCCCAGTTAGCTCCTTGACATTACATGGAAGCAAAAAGTTCTGTTTTACAGATCTCATAAAAAATTTGAAAAAAAAAGTTTAAAATCCCTTATTACTCACTTTGTAAGCACCACTATTTTTGTGAAAGAAAGTGGAGCCCAGTTCATATTTTTGTTATCAAAAGGAGAAGAGAGACAGACTTTCATCATAAAAGGAGAATTTAAATGAATATTAGAAAAGGATTCCCATAGAAAAAGTTTCTTCAGATAAACCAGTGGCAGTGTTAGTCTGGCAGTATTACAAGCTTTGTCTTTTTTTTTTTTTTTTTTTAAATTAAAGGGAGCTGGCTGGCATTTTTCATTTTTGTACCAAAACTTCCAAATCTATAGTTGAGTATTTGCAGACAGTATGAAAACTGTGTTGTCTGTGCTTGACAATCTTCCAGATTCACTAACCCCACAAGAAAGCAACAATGAACAGCTACAAAGAACTGAACAGCCTTTCATATAAAAGCAATTGAATTTTAAAAGCACTGTAGCGATATTATAACTTAAAACATTTTATTTTAAATGCTGTGAGTTTTAAAATGTTGTTCCCAGGGGAAAAAAGTGGTGAGCTATAAAATACATTTCATTCAGGAGACTATGGGCCTGATTCTCATTTACATTAATGTCTACTTACACTGCTCTGGCTTTCAAGCATCCACTAGGTTCAAGCCAAAGCTGTCCGTCTGACTTTCAATGGAGTATTGACCACATTCAATATGTTTTAAAATGAAATTTTTGCAGGACATCTGGTAGATTAAGGATTAGAAGAGTGACTATGTAAAATAAAGCCCCTACTATTGGGACATCTGCTCACCTTACAGCCAGATCAGGTGGGTCCTGTTGGTATACCAATCCAGCAGTAAAAACATTTGAGCTTCTCCCTGAGACAGAGGTAAACAGAGGAAGGTGCAAGAATCCTACAAGAAAAATTTGAAGACTAGCTAAAATCAGGAGGAAGCTTAGGCTGAGATTTACTCTGCTATCATTTACCTTAACTGTAAAAGGCAAACCCCAGGAAAGGAGCAAGTTTGGTGGCTAGTGTGTAAATGCTGTTTGGTGGAGGTCAGAATGCCATCTGCATGAAGCTTCTTAACCTAACCGGCGTCCTCTACATCATCTTTGCTTTGCATTAAAAAATAATTCTCTACATTAGATGCATTTTTATTTAGGCATTCTTAAACAAAAAAGGCATAACTTGGCAGAAGAGTGAATGAAAACATTAATAGCAAGGTAGGTATGGAACTCAAGTGGTGTCTTCATCAATACAATGCAAATATAACCTGGAAACATTTCATTTATCTCACAAAAAGCTTTTTTTCCCTACCAGTTTGTATAACAAGCATGACCTCTGATGGAAAAACACTATGTCTTTTAATTCTGGATATTCTTTGGATGGTCTGTTAATAGGACATGATGTCAAATTTGCTACCGTGAGTTCACATCATTCAGCACTTTACCCCGGAGAAGCCCTATGAGTGATGAAATATATTCAGGACTTTTCATTTCTACCTCAGGTACTGTTGGTTTACTCTAGACAGGACTCCTACTACTCATCTTTCAAGCAGAACAGACCATTATCAAGGGCAAAATCGAATGACAAACTCCTTGCTATTGCAGGAACACCATACCAGGCCTCCAGTACTAGCAAGTTATATTTTCCACCTGAAAAAAAAATCACAACCAAAAGTGGTAACTCCTGATGATGATGAAAAAATGTGGTATTGCTGCAGGTTTCTGAATCAAGAAATCGCCAACAAATGTGTCCATTTTCCCGTGCTTCTTTGGTGGGCAATCTTATCTTACAGGTCAAACTGTCCCAATCAGCTTTCAACTAAGAGAAAGGCCCTGCATACACTGCACATGGCCTAGACATTAGTGATTAAACAAACAATACCATTCTGTTTTAGTTTTATCTTGGCATTCATTTTGTTTTCACAGCTTTATAAATAAAAGAAGTGACATTATAGTTGAATGTGGTTCATGGTAAAATGGTCTAATAGGCTCATCTCTCTCAATTATTGGTAGACGCCAAACATCTTTCCCACTAAAAAAAATCTGATTGCCCATGCCTGTTATCACGATCTCATTTTGCATCAATAGTATTATTAAAATACAATAGTAACAAATATACCTATTTTGTACAATTATGCCTGCTTTGGACTTGAGTTCGGACCGGAAAGAATCATGACTGGTTAAACCAGTATTGGTTCACAATTTAAACTATTTTATAAATCACTATTTAACACTTGGTAACATAACCCCTTTAACATATACAATATGATTAAGGCTACGTTTATGTCACGGAGGTAATGAAAGTCACGGAACCCATGACTTCCAGAGACCTCCCTGACATTCTCTGCTTCAGCCCCAAGGTCTGCAGAATTCTGGAGCTGACAGACCGTGGGTCCCTGGCAGGGTTCCAGCATCAGGAGACAGGGGGTGGGCCCCCTGCAAAGTTCCAGCAACAGGTGACAGACTTCTCAGGGGACCCATCTCAGGACTCCAGTGACAGGGGACAGCCTCGGGCAAGCGGCTGGGATGTCCCATTTTCTCTTTGGGAAATACGGTCATCCTGCAGCTCCCAGCCCCCATAGATGGAGGGGGAACCCCACGGCTCCCAGCCACCACAGTGGTGGGGAAAATCATGGAGCCGCAGCAGCAAAAGTCACAGTCAGGTCATGGCTTCCGTGAATTTTTGTTTATTGCCCGGTTTCAGAGTAACAGCCGTGTTAGTCTGTATTTGCAAAAAGAAAAGGAGTACTTGTGGCACCTTAGAGACTAACCAATTTATTTGAGCATGAGCTTTCGTGAGCTACAGCTCACGTGACCTGTCCATGACTTTTACTAAAAATAACCATGACAAAACCTTAGCCTTAAATATGATTGATAGAAGATTTCAGAAGATTTTTCCAGAGCTCTCAATCAGCACCTACTACCAGCATTAAATTCACTTTAAAAAATAAAATTAAAAAAGGGCAATTCAACACTGACCATAATGTGTTCACTTGGATGCAGTATTCTTGGCAAACTGATTTCTTCTTTCCTTCAGTCTGTAATTATTAATGTAAGTAAGGTTATGTAACTCACATGATTAGTATATTGTACCAGAAATGCACTCAAAATTCAAATAGTTAAAGACATTTTTAGGCCAATGTAAATCCAGGAAATGTATACATTTCTACGCAACACAAACAAAGTTTGCAGAGCTGAAATCCTTTCCAAAAGTACCACAAACATTCTTCTCACACAAATATCTAAAATAATGGGAGCCAAAATGTTATTTCATGTCTCAAGCTACTACTACACTACATAGACAAAATATAACATTTGGAGAACAATGATACTCTGGTGCATGGTACAACATATACTTTATAAAACTACATAGAGTGAACACTTAAAGTTACATAACTATGTCTTCAGACCTGAATATGGCTCAAAATAATAATCCATTGTTTGAAAAGATCTCCCATTTTCTCTAACTTTTTCCCATATATCACTAACAATATAAAAACAAACAGCTATGTGAATATACTAATGGCAATACCTCCACATCCATTTCCCTACTTATATGAGAATGCTTGCTGCAATATCAGACTTGAACTGCTTTTTTTTTTTTGAGTTTCATAGTTCCAGCCATATTAAAATCACTTGCTTTATTAGATCAAAATAACAATACAAAAATGAAATACCACACCATGCATATGAATTCTACACCTTTACAAAATACGTATGTACGTTGATCCAAGGTTTTGGAAATTAAACTTTCCTTGCAAAGACCAAAAGAAGCCATGTAAGGAAAGTTTAACTTCCAAAACCTTGCACCAACGTGCATACATATTTTGCATATTATCATACCTTGGCGATAACAAATCAGACAGTAATTTACACAGCCAATTCTAAACATTGGACTACAGAAGTTTAATTTTATCTTAACAAAGGTTAACGGGTGACTTGGTCACGGTCTATGAGAACCTAAATGTGGAAAAGATTTCCGATAGTAGAAGGCTCTTCAGTCTAGCAAACAAAGATGTAAGAAGATCCAATGGCTGGAAACTGAAGATAGACAAATTCAGACTAGAAATTAGGAGAATAATTTTAACAGTGGAGGTAATTGGCCATGGGAACCTTGTCTCTTTCGTCAATAAAAGTTAGTCCAGTAAAAGATATTACTTCACCCATTACTTCTCTCTCAATGGACCCATATTCAAGGATGTGGTGGACTCTGAATCACTTGAAGTTTTTAAACCAAAACTGGATGCCCTTACAAAAGATATGCTCTAGTTCAACCACAAATTGTAGAGTAGATGCAAGAATCACTGTGTGAAATTCTATGGCCTGTAGTATGCACGTGATCAGACTAGATCAGTGGGGGCAGCTCCCATTGGCCGGGAACGGTGAACCGCAGCCACTGGGAGCTGCAGGCAGCCGTGCCTGCAGACAGTCAATGTAAACCAATGGCCTTGCGACCCATCAGCGGATTACCCTGACGGGTCATGTGTGGCCTGCAGGCCGCAGGTTGCCCATCACTGGGCTAGCTGATTATAATGGTCCTCCTTCCAGCGAAAAAGGTCTATGAATAATTTAGGAATTAAATATTTAATAATTAGTATACCTATTACATTCTACCAGCTATGTATTCCCTGATATATTTGTGTTCAATAAATACAATCTTTATTACTTTTGTATGTCAAGCAATGGTTAATCTTTCTATATCTTATGGTCTGTAACATTCATGAGAAATCAAATGAAAAATAAATAATTTTAAAAATGGACAAAGTTTATATTCTGTAGGTAACAGTTTCAAAAGTACCTAAGACAATTAAAATCAATAGGACTTTGGCTCCAAAGTCATTTTTGAAAATGTGATTTAGGCTTAAGGTAAAATTTTCAAAAGGACCTATTTGAAGCTTTAAACAATATAAACAAAGGCAGAAAATAAAAGAGTCCTCTATAACAATTCCCTTCCCCTTTCCTTTACTATAACTTTGGGATATCAGGTTTCAGAGTGGTAACCGGATTAGTCTGTATCAGCAGAAAGAATGAGGAGTACTTGTGCACCTTAGAGACTAACAAATTTATTTGAGCATAAGTTTTCATGGGCTAAAGCCCACTTCATCAGATGCATACAGTGGAAAATACAGTAGGAATACGTTATATATATATACACACACACACACACAGAGAACATGAAATAATGGGGGTTACCATACCAACTCTTAACTAGACCAATAGATTAATGTGGGCTATTATCAGCAGGAGAAAAAAAACTTTTGTAGCGATAATCGGGATGGCCCATTTCAAACAGTTGACAAGAAGGTGTGAGTAACAGTCATTACATGAACTAAAAACTATTTCCCCATGCTAATTATCCCCCTACTGTTACTCACACCTTCTTGTCAACTGTTTGAAATGGGCCATCCCGATTATCGCTACAAAAGTTTTTTTTCTCCTGCTGATAATAGCCCACATTAATCTATTGGTCTAGTTAAGAGTTGGTATGGTAACCCCCATTTTTTCATGTTCTATGTGTATATCTATCTATATATCTACTGTATTTTCCACTACATGCATCCGATGAAGTGGGCTTGAGCCCACAAAAGCTTATGCTCAAATAAATTTGTTAGTCTCTAAGGTGCCACTAGTACTCCTCGTTCTTTGGGATATCAATTATGATGTGTATTAGCCTTCTTTTTTTTATTTCTTTAAGTGTCCTGAATACAAGCGTATCACACATGCACATTTTCATCAGAGCTCTAGTTTCCATAATACGGTCATTCCGGCACAAGCTGATGATTTATAGACCATGAGATGTGACACCCTTCCCAGCAGGCTATAAGAAGTTTCTATGACAAGAGGGTTTATGTGTCTCAAATCTACACAAAATAGCAAACACAAAAGGATTCTTTGCTTTCAAATTTCTGTACATAGAACCATACAGACCTAGTCAAAATCAGTCTCTCCTTATGTTTAGGTGGCTTCTGCAAACTCAAATGTCTTGGCTGTCTATCCAAATGCCAAAATGTTTGCTACTTTCTAATTTTAACAGTTCTGAACTCACCTCACATTTTCAGCCTCTTGGTGTGTTGAAAGGCCAAAAACAATGGCAAAACTGTGCAGCATTCAGTCTGGACAACAATATTTGCACCTCAAAACACAAACATGATATTCCCATCCCTTTCACCCACTGCCCTCCACATTTCCAAAATGCAGATCAAATGCAACACATGCATCCAAAAGTCCAATGTTTTCACTTAGCTAATTGGTTAATAATAATAATTAACATTTATATAAAACACATGTTCCATTCTTTGAAAAACCACTAAACAAACACACACTTACAGCATTTCTATAAGGTAGGCACGGTGATCACCATTTAAAGAAAAATCAGTATTTGCAAACAGTTACCACAGAATGGTATGTCAGATATGTGGTACAAATTCTAATTATATTTTAGATTGTATGTCAGATACTACCAGTAGCGTAGTTGAGGATAACCTCAGATAAACTGAATTTACCCATTTTTCATTTGGGGAATATGGAACTTAGTTTAGGTTTAGTGTATCCACTAACCTAAACTAGTGGGGTTTTTTGTTTGTTTTTTAACCACTACACCACTAGATAGATAGTACCTTCTGATAACTATAAATATGAGTGTGTCTACACAAACATTTAGTCTGAGACAAGCTTGAGTGTGATTCTACCTCATGTTAGCCTGCTGTACATTGTGTCTGTGTGGACCATGCTACTATGCACCAACAATTCCTTAATGCACTTTGATCTACTCCCATTTCAAAGTGTCCAGGGCCACACTACTGTCAAAACCAATGCAGACATGGCTTGTGTTACAGTGGTATATTTTCCACATTTCTTGGAAAAACTGCATCCTAATGGTGAGACTCAACATTCACCATCTTCTTACTAAATACTTCCTACCGCTAGAGGCAATGGCTAACCTGGAATTGGGAAATATCTACAGTTATCCCTGTAGTAGCCTATTAGCAACACACAGTCATGTGACAGCAGCTGGTAATGCAGAGATCTTAAAAATTTCATAATGGTATTGATGGCAGCAGAACAAGATAACCACAACAATGCTACTATATGCCCCAATTCAGCAAAGTACTTAAGCGTGTGCCTAAATTTACTCACGTGAGTAGTCCAGCTAACTTCAAAAACACTACTCACATGCTTGAAATGTAGACATGTGATTAATCAATCTGCTGAAGTAGGGCCAGGTTGCTTTTTAATTCTTCTAGTAGTATGAAGCAAAATCGGGATTATTCAAAAGCCTCATTTTCTGCAAGGCTTTCTCACAGTTTCCCTGTGTAGAATCCCTGCCATCAGCAGTCTCTCACTTTCAGAAGTACTGAGCACAAACATACTCCAGGAGAGTAATGTCTTGACAAGAAGTATTTTTATGGCTACATTTTCTTCTTTTAAATGAGAGGTCACACAGAAACACTCTTCTAGTTAAAATGTGGCAAACCCTAGTTCAAGCAAATTATTACAAACTAAACTAATGTACCTCACTTCTGGAAGAGAAAACTAATTAGATTGTGTAATTTATTCAGAGTTTAAATCTTAAATCCCCCAGCCCTAGCCCAGATCACCATGCACACCTAAGGGGGATTAGTTAAAAGACTGAGCTAACAACAACTAGCTCGAAGTTTGACTCCATAGCAAAATCCAACTCTGGCTCCTTTCTTTAAACTTTTCCAGTATAATCTAAAAATTGCCTCAGCTGAAGTGCTATCCACTACCTCACAATTTTAAAAGGCCAAGTTCTGTTCTCATTTACACTGTTGTAAATCCAGAATAATTCCAATTACTTCAAAAAAGTTATTTTGTATAAACATCAACTGAGAGAGCAAAATTTGTCCCATTATTACCTCAGCTTTTGTTTATCACTGAAGTGTCTTTTGGACTCCCTTTACCTCAGTTTGAAGCTCTACATCATTAACAAAAATGGCCTCAAGCTTGCTTTTCTTCTTTCTTCTTTAAAACTGCATTTTAACATAGGGACACAGTTACGCTTGGTAGACTAAAACATTTACTACTGTCAATGTTAGTCACTTTTTAAGGGGAGGGGCATTCTTTTGGGGGGAGGTGTTAAATCAGCTTTTCCCAACATTAGAATTTTTTTAAACTTCTAACATATTAAGTGGCAAAATAAACAAACTCAGTGTACATAAACAGTGATGGGCACCATACATTTTTCCCCACTGGCTTTTAGCTGAAAAGAATCTAGGTCCACATTTTAAGAAGTTTGCAGGCAATGACAATTTATTGGGTTGGATGCACAAATTACAAGGTGAAATTATGTTGAGAGGATCATAAAGGGAGGGCAGCTGCAACTCTCCCTCAGTTCTTTCACAATTCATAGCCTGTGTATCTGAGGACTCTGAAAAGCAGGGATGGAAGTTGGATTGTAGGATCCATGCTGACTACAACATCTCAAAAAGCCTGTTATTATAAGGTAAGCAACCATACTTTCTTCTTCGAGCATGTCAGTGAGGATCCCACTGCAGATGACTGGCAAACAGTATCCTTTTTCAGATGGTGTGTATGAGGCATATCAGTTGCATTAATCAAATCAGGATGGAAGGACCTGGCACCTGCCCTGGCTGCATGATTAACTGCATAATGTTTAACAAAAGTCAGCAGGGGTTACTCCATGTGGCTGCCTTACAAAGCTCTGAGACTGGAACATTTCTGAAGCAGGCTGACAAGGTCACCTGCGCTCTGATGGAGTGTGCATTGATGTTTGGCAGTAAAAGCTCACAAGTCAGCTGATAACATGTGGAAATGCATTGTGCATCCCACTTGGAGAGTCTCTGTGAGCCTGGCCTTTCAATACACCTAATATGGCCACAAAGAGATGGAGAGAGAGCCAGAAGGGCTTAGTCCTGTCTAGGTTATATAGTTGAGCTCTGGAAATGTCTTGAGTGTGAAGTTTCTTTGCTCCTGGAGAGAAATGATGTTTCAGAAAGAAGACTGGCAAGGTGAGTGACTGACACTACTTTGCAAATGAACTTCTGGTGTCATTTCATCACCACTTGTGCCTGTGGAATAACATGTGTGGCAGTCCAACCATGAGGGCTTAGGTCTCGCTGCCTCTCTGAGCTGATATGCTGGTGACTAAGACCATCCTGATAGTAAAGGTGGTACAAGGAATATTCAAGTATAGCTTCAAAGCAAGGCTTCACCAACTGTAAGAGGACCACATTGAGGTCTCAGGTGGGATTTGGGTCTCTAATCCGAAGGCAGGCCTGAAGAAGGCCTTTGATTAATCTCGACACTGTACCTCCCTGCCAAATACCATATGAACAAATTGGTTACAGTCCCACCCCAAGAACTGCTAGAACTAACTTGATTGATAGACCCTTTGAATATGAGGAAAGGCAGGGGGGAGGGTATTAGAGAGATAAGGTGGGTAAGGTAATATCTTTTACTGGACCAATTTCTGTTGGTGAGAGAGACAAGCTTTTGAGCTTACACAGAGATCTTCTTCAGGTTGGGGAAATGTAAATCAGAGTGTTTCCCAGACCTGAAAAAGAGCTCTGTGTAAGCTCAAAACTTCTCTCTCACCAACAGAAGTTGGTCCAATAAAAGCTATTACCTCACCCACCTTGTCTCTCACATATCCTGGGACCGACAAGGCTACGACAACACTGCATACAGGGAAGGGGTGTGTCCTTCTCAACCCCATCTCTGGCAATGACTCTTATTATGGACACATCAGGGATAGGATGGAATGCCCACCTGAATCACCTCCAGCTGCAAGGAATGTGGTCCCCAGACGACCTGAAACTGTACATGAGTGTCCTAGAGATGAGGACCCTCAGGCTGCCCTGTATTGTGCTGGATGCTGGCTGGATGAGCATCACTAACAGAGTGCTCCAAGCAAGTGCAAGAAATTCTCATGCAGAGCAAGAAAAGCTGCCACTCAAAGGACCTGCTCTGCAACATGAAGAAGGTTTTCCAAATGGATGATCCAGAACTATGTGAATCTGGTTGAAACCCTGATTCCAAGGATCCTGGATCATATGCTGCTTCTGAAACAGTCAGTACTCGCATTTAGCTCTTTCAAAATCCATCTAGCAGCAATATCAGTGCATCATGCACCTATTTTGTGAGATTACATTTTCCTTACACCTTACAGTGTCAAATCTGATCTCTCGTGCATGCACATCTATAGTAAATCCACACGGACACATACTAAAAGAAGAACCACAGCTCTCATTGACCTCCTCACACATTTTAAACCACTCTGGAATAGGAGAATCACAAAAAAAGAGAAAAGAAAGCGCTCTAATGTCCTTTTACCTTCATACATTATCAGAAATACATTGTTTGGTCTAGACACTGCATCTGTGTCATAGTTTGTCATATTATCTAGCCTCCTTTCCAATTTTCATACTTAACTGAACAAAAAATTCAAAGTTTCAGTAAATATCAATACAAAATTGTGCTTTAGCTAATATTAATATATTGGCAAAGAATTGGTATCTTATATATGGACAGATGACATTTTCCAACTTTAGAAGTTAGGTTAGAGTTTGGGTAGAATTTTGTCAGCCCTCCCAATTTCAGTTTACAATGGGTTCATGAGTTATGTGCAACAAAACTGGGTCTCTGGGATTTACAGATGCCAAAGTATGAAAATTCTAGGCAAAACAAAACAAAACTTTTATTAGACAAAGTTTGGTTTACATGGAACTGGGACTAATGGACATGCTTGAAAACATTGATCAGTATTTTAATTTGGAGACTGAACAGATTCTTTTTAGAAGGGGAGAGAGCAAGTTTTAAAAAAGTACTTTTAAAAAAATAAATGTCCTTTACAGAAGATGATTGAGGATGGTTATGTCTGAAAAGAATACTGGAGAGGGGGCACTCAACTGGTAGAATGATATTGGAATATGCAGGTAAATACCACTCCTGGTAAACTGGGTAGAATGCAGTCTGGTATCAAACTATTTTTCTATAGGATGTACCTGTACAGGTTTCACATCAGTAGTGGTGTACCCAATGGCCACAGCAGGACCTAAAGAGATACACCTTTTGGTGGTATTGGAAAAACCCTCTGTACTCAAACAAGTAAATCAAAGTATTCTTGCCCAAGCTGGGTACAGCCTGGGGTGAGCTTGAGAGGGGAAATGCCCATTTAGTACATATCCCAGTCTTCCTTTTCCTAAGCAAGACCTGTAAGTCTCTCCCTGATCACCGAGTGGCCAGACAGCTTGTTGACTTGAGCCTCCCCTTCCCCACCAGCTGGCTGTAGGCCTAATGCTTGTGATCCCAGCTCCCTGGAAGCTCTAGGGGTGAGCATTGTCCTGCACAAGGCAGTCCTGCTGTTTCTTTTCTCTCTTTCAGGCTGTAGATCCAGCTTCTTCCAGTCTTAAAAGAAAGAGATCATCCCTCTGAAAAAGCAGCCAGTTCTCTCCTCAAATCGAAACTGCCAGGTGTATAGAGGTGATGTCATGTAATAAATGTATGAGCCTTTTGACTGCCTCACCTGACCCCGTCTCACTAATCCATCTTGCTAGTTCAAACAGATGCCTTTTTTTTTTTCATTTGTAGTAGTCTGTCAGAGTAATGTTTTCTTCTCTCAACGTGAAATTTTCTCCAAAATGATACCTGCCTGATGGCCGGGTGGAGCACTATTAAGGCTTGGGCTAGTACATCTTTTCTATACCTAAAAATGTCAACTTTAAATATCAACTATTTCACAGCCATGTAGGGCTAGAAACTTTAAACCATTGTGAAGATGCTTCTAGCCCTAGAAGGTTCAGAGGGGGTGAACTTTAAAGTAATTCCTTTTTTTAAAACTAAGGAAATCTATTTTAGGTAATTATTGGAGGCATTTTAAATTTATTTTTCATTTTTCTCTCCTCTGAGCACTGCAAAGTTGGATTCCTGGTAACTAAGGCCTCTCGGCTTTCCTAGCTGAGGGATAAAAGTAAGTCCCATTAAAATTGTTTATAACGTACTGAGATAGTCTTAATTATACTATATCATGTGGCTTCTACAGAATATGTGGAAGACACTCATAACTCAATCATGAATTTGTCATTTGCCGGTAATGCAGTCATCTCAAACCTGTGCTTACACCACACCAACATGAATTCATTCATTCTCTCACTCACACACAAACACACACAGCAAAATAAGCCTCTCTTTTGTTTAAGCAGCTGGGCTGATTTAACATAAATACTGTAGATTCATAGATTCCTAGTCCAGAAGGGATCGTTATTATCTAGTCTTAGCTCCTGTATAGCACAGGCCATAGAACTTCCCAGAATAATTCCTGTAACAGATCTTTTAGAAAAACAGCATCATTATTGTTCAAAAGTGTTATTACAAATGCACTGCTCTTGTATTTGTACTAAAAAAAATTATTTTTGGTACAAAAAATACCTTCCTTACATTTTACTACATTTCCACTATTTTACCCCCTTTTGTGATGGTTGTCAGTATTTCCTGAGAAGTGTCTTGATTCAGTCATAGGACTTACTTGATAAATCCTTGTTTGTTGGCAAAAAGCACTATCATTTAATAAGTCTGGGCTATAAATGATTAAAACTCAGAAAGCAAAAATTTTAAGTTTACATGAAAAGGAAAATAAGCATCTTTTGATAACAATTATTTTATAACTGACTATTCATTACACACTACAATTTTCTTCACAGAAATATACTAGTTAATGATAGTACCCAACAAACTAACAGTTGAGTTATCTCTTTCTAATGTAAAAGTATTCAAAGGCATATACTCAAATAAGTCATACGAAGCAAGGCTTTGTACAGTCACTATGTGGCAAACATCCAAAATATTCAATTTTATATGTAACTATTTAGTGTGTGAACGCATTTTAGTGAGCTGATGTTAAATAATTTCCTTAGTGTTCTAACAATGTTTGCCTGTTAAACAAAAACACAACAGGAAAAAAATCCCAATGATCACAATTAGATATGCGTCTCTAACTCCAAACACCATTGCCTTTCAAGGTCATCTATGGTATATAAATTGCCTGAATTTACCAGATGTTACTTCATTGGAATTATACAAAATTATTATCTACAAATAACATCCTTTAAAGGGTCACATAATAATCCACTCTTCCTACAGCAAGACTAATCAGTGTGAATCTGATAGTATGTATATTCTAATATATCCAATTCAGAAGTCAAGTATCTCATTTTCTTGGTATTACATTGTTGTGTGGTATATCTAGCTATACTACATGGAACAAACTTTTGCATATTTAGCAGGATTTCTGTTCCCATTCATGGTTACTGATTCTGCAGGATCTGTATACACACACATACATACACAAACACACAAACTCATATTGTTCTCCCATTAAATATCAGCACAGACTACAATATGGCAACACAAAGTTTTCCCATTATCAAAAAGACCCATAGCACATTTGCAGACATGTTCTATGACTATTTTAAAATATGTGCATGTAATACTTAATAAAACCACTGATTTCTCAATAAATGTGTTTAATTACAAGTCATGCGTACCAATGTCTAGACAAGTCTGTTATAAAACAACATCAATAATAATTAAAAGCTATTTCAGCAGAAACCAGTGATGTCTTGGGAGGTTGGGGGGGGGAAGAGACAGAGAGAACAATCAAGCATACAATATAAATATAAATTAAAAAGTTATTGTAAATGTTAAACTCAAACATTTATTCATTAACTTAAATAGCTAAACAGAAAATACATTTCCAACCCATGACCAGACAAGGTCAGATGGAAAACCAATTCATTCTGAGATATATTAACAAGATAATATTTTTACTAAATACATACCTCCACTTACCTGTATTTCCCAAAGATTCCAGTTTTTATGCTGGATGTAGTAGCAAATCATGCAGTCAGATCCATGTGTCCTTTTTTGGGACAGGAGACATTGCTTACAGGTATAGGAAGTCTTCATGATGGATATATCGCAATTTAGGAAAGCATTAGCAGAGTGTGTAGACATGAGACTGCATATGAGTGCCAATAGGAATGCAGACACTCTAATTTATTTATCTTAAAGGAAAACTCCACCCATTTTGGTTAGCCTAGAAATCTACAAGTTCATTAAGTAAAAAAGCACTGCTGACCATGAATAAGCTGTTAGATTTGTTTGAAAATAACAACATTTTAAAATTACAGTTGAAGTCTTGAATCCTCAGCTGGTGGCAACCATCTTGCTTTGTGACATTGGCAGTCTAGAAACCATGTCCCAGAGATTGTAAATAAACTAAATTCAAACTTGATTTAATACTACTTCAGCAGTTCAGGGAAAATCTTTAATGGCTAACTTTTTAAAAAACATTCAATTTTTAAGCAATAAAGTTTGTTTAATGATTGTTAATATAATCATTAAACAATTTATACATTTATATCAACAGAAGGGTAAATTTATAAATGCCAGTCTATGCCCATTTTTATTTTCGAGAACATTTAGCAAATTTATTCAGAATAAGAAGAGTTTTATAAAACTTTATGACCTTGTAGCATATTTTCAAGAAGGGCCTAATTTCTATTTTATTTTATTTTTTTTTTAAAAAGAGGACTGGCCTCCAATTTTGTAAACACTGTCAAGTTATTAGATATATAAATGCTATATAACTTGTGCCCACCATTAAATTCTGGGTGCAAAATTTGGAGTTTGTAACTGTAATCAGACTAAGAGTTTGCTGAGTTTACACAAATTAGTTAACTGTAGGTATCTAGCTTCATTGTTTTCAGTATTTTTAATTACGTTGGACAAGCTTTAATTTTATTAGTGTTCCGATGCCAAGGTTGCTGACTATTTCATAGCATAACCTCAGAGTCTTTTCTACTATGAATAAAAGTATTCTGGAGCTCCAAAGAGCAGCTTCCCTTTACTGCTGTTATACAGCCACAATCCATGCTGTGTAGTGCAGAGAAATTGGATCTGGATGGCAGATCTTTCCCTCACTTTGAGATACTATATCTGGCTGGAGATTGGAAGTTTAATGGAGAGATTCATCGGGTCCGAGAATCAGCATTTCCTGGGCCAGATCAGTGCCAGCATGATTATCTTGGCTGAGTCCTCTCTGAAGTTCCTGATGACTCTTGGAATTAGCAGAATTGGAGGCCATGCATACATTAGACCCAAAGTCCAGTGGATCAGGAGCACATTTGACAGATAGCCCTGGACCTGACAGAATTTGGAGGCAGAACTTGTGACATTTTTTGTTCTGTTTTGTCATGAAGAGGATTGAGCCCACCTGACAACCTTAATGGTTGCTCACAAATTGCCAGCTAAGGTGGTCTGCCAACATCCTGCAAGCCTGGTAAGTGAAGTGTACTAAAGGTGCACAGCATTTTGACAGAGGGGTGGATCTTGCCTCCCTCCCCGCGCCTGCCTGTTTATATAAAACATCTGTGACAAAGCTCTGTCCTTGCCTCCGTGGGTCCCGCATTTCCTGGCGGATTTCACTAGCCTCAGAGGCTCACCGTGACCCTCCACGTAACCCTTCTTTCTCTAGAGACAAGGGTCACAGTCTACTGAGCCATTTTTTATCATAAGCCAGTGAAGGAGGTGAGGAGAAGTTATCCTTCCTTGCACAGTCTCTGTTGTCTCCCAGTCTCAGTAAATAATCAAGGGGCAAAGGTTGTGGGGGGGAGCCCGAGCCCACCCTCTACTCCAGGCTCCAGCCCAGGGACCCTAATAGTATCAGCTATGGTAGCTGACCTTTTAGAAACAGGACATGTACAATTCCCTGGGCTACTTCCCCCACAGTAGCCCTCAATTCCTCAAGCTCCATTTCACCCTTACCTCAGGGCCTCCTTCCTTGTGCCTGATATGGTGTGTACTACTCAGTCTCTCCAACAGCGCAACTTCCTCCCACAGCTCCTGACATGCACACCCACCTGACTGACTGGGAGGCTTTTAACTAGTTTCAGCCAGCCCCTGATTGGCTTCAGGTGTCCCAATCAACCTAGCATTCTCCCTGCCTTCTGGAAAGTTCTTAATTGGCCCCAGGTGTCTTAATTGACCTGGAGCAGCTTCCATTTCACTTAACCTGGTACCAGGGATTTGTTTAGCCTGGAGCTAATATATCTATCTCCCACTACTTTTCTATAGCCATCTGGTCTTGCCACGTCACACATCATTATGGTGTTGTCCATCATGATACACGTAGTTAAACAGCTCAAAATTGTCAGGATTATGTGAAACCCAATGAATAGCCCTTAGTTCTCGGACATTTATATATAAATGAGCTTCTTGAGGACACCATAGGCCTTGAGTCTGAAGACTGTCTAGGTAGGTTCCCTACCCTAAACTGAAGGCGTTGCAGTGTCCCGGGCCCCAGCTAGGCTATGCCTACTGTGAAGAGAGGCAGAGGCAAACCAACATAATCTTAAATAATCCTAAACTTCTAAACTTTATAAAGGAAAAACCAAGATATTGGGCAGGAACAAGAATATAAAAGAAATAATGGAATAATAATAGAATATAAATAATAAGTAACATCAAATACTTGTTTAGGAAATTAGTAAACTTCAAATTACCATCATAACAAAAGATGTTTTTCAATACCACACTGTGTCACTCCAAGAAGGAATCAGCTCCTCCTCTCCCTGCCTGCAAAGTCAAGCTTCACCCTAATTGTCCTGCCTTCGCCTCGCTCCAGCTTGCGATACTCCTTTGCTTCAACACTGCAATGACCACATCTCTTTCCAACAGGTCCATCTACGAACAACAACTCTTCACCCAGAGAGTCATACCTATTCCCCAAGGCCCTTGCACACTGCCCTTCAAGGTCCAGCTTCCTCTTCCCAGCGTCCTAAGCAAATCCCTTTTAACCCCAGTGCAGTCTCTTTTCACCTCCTTCTCCTCTAACTGCCTTCCCAAATGCCTGCTTTAGGTGTATTTTGAGCCCCCTGCCCAGCTCAAGCTGCCCTCTCATTGGCCATCTCTATCCCCAGAACTCTGCTGCTGCATCACAGCTGCAGACGTTGGTGGCATTCAGCCCAGCAGTAAGCTGTACTAGTCTCTTTCCTACTTTAAGTAAGGATTTCCTGGTCAGGAGTAGATCATGAGTGTTCTATTTCTGATGCCTATCCAAACACCAGGCCATGACATGTAGTAAGCCTAGGTTGGGGAGCTTGAGTTTCCCGCCATCTTGGGTTTGGAGATCTGGAAGTGGGCAGATCCTGATGGGTGGGCATGTGGACATCCTTAGGAGTTCCATGAACCAGAATTGTCTGGGCTAGTAGAATGGTGGCGGCTCTGTCATGGTGGATCTTCCGTATGACTTGTGATATAAGAGGGATAGGGGAAAAGGGCATATCGGAGGCTGTCTGTCCAAGAAAACAAGAGTGTTGCCCTGGGAATTGCTGCATATGGTTCCTCTGGAGCAATACATGAAAAGCTTCCTGTTCATCTGGGACGCAAAAGGTCCCGTAGGGGCCCATAAATATGTTGATCAGAACTGTGACGTACACCTTTCATTTGTGGTCTGTAGAGAAATTTCTGCTTAGCCTGTCTGCCAGGGAGTTCTGAACAGGTATGATGCCTGTATGATACCCTGATTTCTGAGACACCAGTTCCAGAGTCTGATTGCTTTCAGGCAGAGATGAGATCTCACTCCTCCCTGTTTGTTTATGTAGACAACTGTGATATTGTTTGATATTATTTGTACATGGAGTGAGCATATGTGGGGAAGGAAGGCCTTGCATGCGAGGTGGACAACTGTGAATTCCAGTAGGTTTATATGCAGCCTGGCCTCCCATGGGATCTATGTACCCTAGGCTGTTTGGTGGTCCAAATAGGCGCCCCATCTTGTAAGGGAGGTATCCATCAAGATGGTGGCTCTCTGAAAGGGAGGACTGAAGGTAGTCTTCAGCATGACTATTTTCAGGTTAGACCAAGAGACAGAGGTGAGAAATCCAGAGGGAACGGTGGCTTTGGAGTTGATGCAGTCCCTGTTCGGTCGGTAGGTTGAATGGAGCCAAGCTTCTAGACACAGCAAGGGGAATCTGATGAAAGGTGTCATGTAAGTGCATGAGGCCATATGACCTATCAGGGATAGACAGACACACCTTGGTTCGAGGCTTGTGGGTGATGTGAGAGATCAGGTTGCTCATCACATAAAACTTGTCTATGGGGAGGAAAGCTAATGCAGACATTGAATTCAGCCATGCTCCTATAAAATGTATTTTCTATGGGGGTGACAAAACTGACTTGTTTTTGTTTATGCAAACACTTAAGGTATCAAGAAGGCAACAAAGAAACTCTACTGCCGAGACAACTTCTTGGCAAAATTATTCTATCAGGAGCCAGTCATCCAGGTATTGAAACACTTTAGAACCCTGGTGTCTCATCTGGGCCGCTACCTCTGCAAAAACTTTTGTGAACACCCTGGGCCCTGTCGCAAGTGTAAAGGGAAAGATGCAGAACTGGCAGTGCTCTTGGCCAACCATGAACTGCAAGAACTTCCTGTGTGATGCATGACCGTCCACATGGAGATATGCGTCCTTTATGTCAAGAGCCATGAACCACACTCCCCTCCTGAAGGAAGGGGATTATAGGTGCCAGTACAATCATCCTGAATTTCACCTGATAAAAATATTGAGCTGCTGAAGATCCAGGATGCGTCTCCACCCTCTGTCCTTTTGAGGATTAAAAAATATGGGGAGTAGTCCCTTGGTACTGAGATGGCACACTATCACCCCCGCTGTAACAGATTTAACTTCCCCTTGAAAAATCAATTGGTGAAAGAGGGAGTCTGAGAGGTGGTTTGTGAGGAGGGAAAGAAAGGAATTCTATGGAGAATCTGTGATGGATAATCTCCAGAACCCAACTATCCATTGTGAGCTTGTTCCAACTGTGGGTGAAAAAAGTAAGATGGCCTCCAAAGAAGATGGGAAGCAAAATAGGTGGTATAGGTATGGTAAGCAGGTCTCTACTTGCATGTCAAAGGTGGCCCTTGGCCTGCAGCTGGGAGTACATGGAGGGTGTAGCAGCAATGGGAGCTGGAAAACGAGATCTCCAAGTCCTTAGTTGCTTACAAGGAGGTTCAGGTGGGGGCTGGCAGTATGGGATATGGGAAGGAGGTGGCCATGGTCTAATGGGCTGTTTCTGGTGTTCCTTCTGGGGGCTGGAGTGTAGATCTCCAGGTTGGATCTTGAGTCTTTGGACAGATTGCAAAGTCTCATCTGTCTTCACATTAAAAAGGTTGGACTCATCAAAGGGGAGGTTTTGAATAGTATTATGGCCCTCTCTTGGGAAGCCCAACAACTGGAGCCATGAGTCCCTTCGCACAGAATCATAGAACTGGAAGGGGACTTCAAGAGGTCATCTAGTCCAGGCCCCTGCCCTCAAGGCAGAACTAAGTATTATCTAGACCATCCCTGACAGGTGTTTGTCCAACCTGCTCTTAAAAATCCCCAATGATGGAGATTCCACAACCTCCCTAGGCAATTTATTCCAGTGCTTAACCACTCTGACAGTTAGGAAGTTTTTCCTCATGTCCAACCTAAACCTCCCTTGCTGCAATTTAAGCCCATTGCGTCTTGTCCTATCCTCAGAGGTTAAGAACAACAATTTTTCTCCCTCCACCCTGTAACAACCTTTTATGTACTTGAAAACTGTTATGTCCCTCTCTGTCTTCTCTTTTCCAGACTAAACAAACCCAATTTTTTCAGTCTTCCCTCATAGGTCATGTTTTCTAGACCTTTAATCATCTTTTGTTGCTCTTCTCTGGACCTTCTCCAGTTTGTCCACATCTGTCCTGAAATGTGGCACCCAGAACTGACACAATACTCCAGTTGAGGCCTAATCAGCACGGAGTAGAGCAGAAGAATTACTTCTCGTGTCTTGCTTACAATACTCCTGCTAATATATCCCAGAATGATGTTTGCTTTTTTTGCAACAGCGTTAACACTGTAGACTCATATTTAGCTTGTGATCCACTATGACCCCCAGATCCCTTTCCACAGTACTCCTTCTGCAGCATCTACCATGGTTTGGAGAACTACATTTACCATCAATTTCCCTTCATCCAGAAAGTATTGGAACTGGGATTGATCTTCCATGGGGAGTTTATCTTTAAATTCAACAAGCCTAGTGTAGGTGTTAAAATTGCATTTAGTCTGCAGAGCTTGGTAATTGGCTATACAAAATTGGAGGCCTGCAGAGAAACCTTCCTACACAGGAGGTCTAGCCTCTTTGACCCTTTATCCAGATTTCTGTTAGTGTTGTTGAGCTCTCTCCATAGCCACCTGTACTACCAGCAAATTAGGGGCAGGGTGGAAAAATAAAACATCAGAACTCCTGGCTGCCACAAAATAGCAATATGGCCTCATTGATCAGAAGGGCCACACTGGTCAGTCCCTTTGGCTGTAAAATGTCAAGGAGTCAGTGTTGGGGGTCATGGATTGCCTCTAACAGGATTTCTAAGTCATAAGTGACCCTTTGCAGTAACTCTTGAAATTGCCAGTGATCATGTGGCAAGTGGGTGACAATGGGATGACTTCATCATCCAGAGTGGACAAGGAGGCCCTAGTCAGAACTGGGAGTACCAGTTCTGATTCCCCCCTCTCGGCAGCCAGTTCCATTGGTGTATGAGGAGGAAGAAAGTGGTATGACTCCCACGACAGGTCTGGGTGCCTGCCATAAGGATCACAGGAGCCTCCAATAAGGCCAAAAGAAAGGAGCCATCAGTAACAGAGGTTCCCATGGGAATTAATACCATGTATCCCTGAGGGGGCGGGGTCATAACCAGAGGAATAATAATGCTTCAGATGTCTGTCTGGCATTTTGCACCTTCACAGAAATACTAGTGCAGCTATCTCCTCCAATTCTGAGGACAGTTCCACTGGCAGCGGTGGTACCATTGGTACTGAGATACTCCTGACCGACGGACAGGAACGTGGCCCCTCCTGCAACAATGGCAGTGTTTCCTCCTCTGGGGTAAGAACGTGTTAGTAGGGCAGGGTCCAAAAGAAATGGAGACTGCAGGTAGGGGGAAGATATCCTCTGTTGTTACAAAGATCTCTGTGTGGCCCATAGCTGCCTGAAGGGCCTGGTTCCTCCCTAATGGCGGGATGGTCTCTATATTGACAAGGTGGTACCGATGATGAATCCAGACCTGCACTCATGGATGAGACTGGTGAGTGCTTATCTTTCCACCCTGGTACCACAATCACTGCTGGAACTGGCAGATCCTCTTCTTTTGCACATTACCCTCTAGCCTGGGGGTGGAGGTGTCTATGGTGCTAGTTTAATGGGTTCCATATGCAATGTCTCCCCCAACTGGAGTGGTTTGAGAAGGAAACGCGTTTGTTTCAGACGGTCTGCTGTGGGGATCTGTCCTTACACCCCTGGGAATATTTCTTACTCTCAAGGGGAGCCCTGTGTGCTGAGTCCTTGGGCTTTGGTGTTGGTGGCTCCGTTTCATGGCTCATGCTTGGAGGGGCATGGCTAGCCAGCTGAGATTGATGTGTGTGTGTGTGTGGGGGGGGGGTTCCCAGGCTTGGGTCAGAGTGGGGCATAGCCTCTTCCATCAAGAGCTTCTTTAGGTGAAGCTCTTGGGGCTCTTTAGTTCTGGGCATAAAGGACTTGAAGATACTGCACTTTGAAGAGATGTGTATCTCACCCAGATAATAGAGGCATCTAGAATTCGTAAGCTAAAACATATATTTACAATGAAGTTTTACAGAATGCGCAATAGCAAAGGACAGGATTCAGACTCAGGCCATGTGGCGGTAAGAAGGAACTGGAGAAGCGTCAACCCGTACTGTACCTCAAGCACACAAAATCAGATATATTTTTTTTTAACAGCAATGTCCATCAGAGCCACCCAGTGTGTCCTGTGCCTCCTTGTGCTCCCACATGAAGGTATAAAAACGGGAGCAGCTGTGACCTTCACAGCTTGTCTTTAGTGCATTTAGACATGTATGTTTGGCCCGTGCCAGCTGACTTGGGCTCGCAAGGCTGTTTAAATTGTATTGTAGACATTCGGGGCTCAGGCTGCAGCCTAAGCTCTGGGACCCTGTGAGGTGGGAGGGTCCTAGAGCTTGGGCTGCAGCCTGAGCCTGAACATCTACACCGCAATTAAACAGCCTCTTAGCCCAAGCCCGTTAGCCCCAGTCAGCAGGCACAGGCCAGCCACAGGTTTTTAATTGCAGTGTAAACATACCCTTGGAGTCCTAGACACATATGCACTATCATAATTAGATTTGACTTTAGGTCATTTACTGTCAGCTGGGGAGCCTTTCCTCTGAAAGGTAGGCTCTGGCCAATTAGTGGTTGATTATAACTCCTATGAACTTTATCATCTGTGATGATGTGAGGGATGGTTTCTCATAGATCACAAGGAGTCCTAGCTGAGAGAACTGAGAAAGGATATATCCCCAAGACTATTGCAGTCTCTTGTTGGGACCTGACTCTGATCAGTTAATCATCCAGGTATGGGTTTCTGTGATATGGTGCTGATCAGGAACTCCTGAGCTAGCCATCTCTCACCCCAGCTCCAATTAAGGGAGGTAAACTAGAGCTGGCTAGAGAAACCTGCACCTGATTGGTGAAGGGAAAACAGCTGCCAGCCTAATTAGCCTGGGGCTTTTTACAGGCCCAGAGGAAGGAAGCAGGGGCGAAGCCAGTGAGTGGAATGAGAAAGGTAACTCTCCCCTCCTGGCTGCAGGACTGAGAAGCCCTTAAGGCTGAAACCCCCAAAAAGTATATGGTGAGAAGGTGGTGGGATTGCATGCTGTAAATAAACTGCACCAGTGATTGCTGAGACAGAAGGTCTCCGAGTGGTTTTTGGAATAGAGCAGAGGCAGGACCAAGGGGGCCCCTCCACAGTCTCCTTAAATGTGCTGCCACTGCTAGGCATTTCTTGAAGACTCTTGATGCCATAGAAAGTTCAGGGGGCAAAACCCGGTAGTAGTAATGCTTGGACCCTACTGTGACTCTTAGGGGTACTTCTTGTGGGCCAGATGGATAGCTATATGGAAGTATGCATCTTGCAAGTTGAAAGCAACAAAGTAGTCTTGAGCTTGAAGAGATGGGATGGAGGAGGCAAGAGTTACCATCCTGAACCTGAGATGGCTTATATATTTGTTGAGTCTCCTCGTGTCAAGGAAAGAATGAAGATCCCCTTTCTTCTTCAGAATCAACAAGATGAAACAACGAGGCCACTTGACTGTACTAGGCTCTGATGAGAAGGGTCCCTGAAGAGAGACAGGGAAATGATGTGGGTAGGGGGTAAAAAGGGGAGTTGGATGGGGTAGCCATGCGCAATGATCTCTAACCATCCATCTGTCCAATTTTATGATAGATCATGATAGAACACGGCAAGGCAGCTTCTGAAAGTAGCACTCACTTGACTGAATAGGATGTGGCTCATGACTATTCTGTCAAATTTACTGATGTGGTTTAGGAGCAAGGTGAGTTCTGGAGGACGAGGAGGGTTGGCTCCCTTTGTATCATGGTGATTTCTTGGCTTGATATTTAGGCTGCCTGTGATGGTAGGATGGCATCCATGGTTTTGACAGGGATTAAGGACAGTACAGCCTGTTATATGGGTCTGGGGAGTAAATCTCCAGGGAGAACAGGACAGCTTTTGAATCATTCTGTAACTATAGAATGCTGTCTGCCAGCTCACTAAATAGCCCCATGCCCTCAAAGGGCAAATCCTTCATAATGGCCTGTACTTCTCTTGAGATACTTGATGCTTGGAGACACAATGCTCTGTGTATTGTCACCCCATTGGCCACAGACCTTGCTATGGTCTGGGAGGAATCAGTCACCACCTGTAATGTAGTCTTGGTCAAAGTGACCTTTCCTTAATTATATCTTAGTTCCTCCCTGCTGTTGTGCAAGAGCTTCTCTGGGAAAGTTGCCATCCTGCCCAAAGTTAGGAAGTCACAGTTAGCCAGTAAGTTCTGACAGTTAGCCACAGGCAGCTGGAGAGGCAGAGGAGTATGACTTTTTCCCCATGCAAGTTGAGCCATTTGGAGTCCTCCTTGACCTTGGGGTATTCTTGCTTAATTTCAATTTCTCTTGTACCGCTGACATAACTTAAGAAGCCTGGCTGGGGTAAGTACTCAAATCCTGCTGGAAGTACTTGGTATCTCTTCTCTACCTACTTTGCAGTAGGTGTCATTGGGGACAGAATCTGCCATAAGGCCTTAGCAAGGTCCAGCAGTTCCTCATTTGTGGAAAACACGATCCTGGCTGGACCAGAAGCTTATAAAAAATCAAATATCTCATGGGATTTCTCTGATATTGCTAGGTTTCAGAGTAACAGCCGTGTTAGTCTGTATTCACAAAAAGAAAAGGAGTACTTGTGGCACCTTAGAGACTAACCAATTTATTTGAGCATAAGCTTTCGTGAGCTACAGCTCACTTCATTGGATGCATACTGTGGAAACTGCAGAAGACATTATATACACAGAGACCATGAAACAATACCTCCTCCCACTACCAGCAGGAGAGTGGGGTGGGAGGAGGTATTGTTTCATGGTCTCTGTGTATATAATGTCTTCTGCAGTTTCCACAGTATGCATCCAATGAAGTGAGCTGTAGCTCACGAAAGCTCGTGCTCAAATAAATTGGTTAGTCTCTAAGGTGCCACAAGTACTCCTTTTTCTTTTTTCTGATATTGCTGTGATCTCTATCTTTAGAGTGTCAGGAGCCTTCACATGGTCCTCCTGAAATGATTGATCATCATCAGGCACTGGTCCTAATGCCAAGGATGCCAATTCATCACAAAAGGCCTTTGGTGGCAATATGGGGCACTGGTGCTGCTCTGCCACTGGAACAAATTCTTCCCGATACCTTGGAGTGATCCTGTCTTCTTCCTCAATTGTGGTGTGAAACCAACCTCTTGATGCATGAGATAGTGGATCCCAGTAACACAATTAGGGCCATTATTGCATACCATACAAGTATGGTTGATTCATTGAGTGGTTGGCTAATCAAGCATCAGCCCCAATGAGCCAGTTGTGGTGCAGCTCTGTAGGGGAAGCAAGCAGACCTTTCCATGGGGTCAACCACTGACCTCCTGGGAGAGGGTACTCTACTTGAATATGGGGAGAATGTATGCTCCAGTGATGGTGTAGAGATGTGGATCTCCACAAGCAGTGATGCAGCATAGAGCAGGTCTTGGTACTGGCATCTGTCCTGGTACCACTATGGTTCTCGGGGTACCCAGGACTGTGTGTCACCTTGTTACCCCCTTCCTCTAACGTCTTGCCTGTGATAGCTGGGTATTAGCTCCCTAACACCACCAGCTTAACAGCCACTCAACCACTCTCCTCAGGATTATGCCAGCCCTTTCTTCTCCTTGCTGATTGACAAGTCCCCTTGAAGCATTCCCCTGTGCTAGGTATCTAGCCCGACACTGGCTACTCACAGAAATCCCAGATCCTCAGCTCTCAAAGGAATAGTATACCCCGGTTTTACCTTAAATCACTGCTACTGTACAACACACGGCACTTATGAGCACTTATAATAAAATATTTATTTAAAAAAAATAGAGGTTCCACTGGAAACAAAAGAATGACAGAAATAAATGGTTGTAACACAAAACAAAATAATAAAACACGAAGTAGGGCCTACACTTATTAATAGTTACTTTTTCCTATCCAATGAAGTAGGTTTTCCCTTCAGAGTTCAGCTGGTTGCAGAGCTGGCTAGCTTCACAGGAACCAGGTTCCAAACCTTCATGAAAAACACCTGTTCAACAATATGTCTTCTCAGTAAATGATGCAAAGTGTCTTTCTTGACCTCATATACTGGATCAGTCTTTTGCCTTTATTCACAGACAGGGTCATCCCCAGCCTCTTATAATGTTCCTATTAACCTCCAAGTGGTTTTGATTATTTGGAGTTGTCTTTAATAGTTTTCCATTGACTGTTCTGAGATGAGACACCGGTAGACAATGGAACCTTGCATTATATCAGCAGTTCTAGGGAAGGGTGACAACTCCTTCCCACTTGAACAGACCATCACTGAGACATATGATTTTCTGATGACTAACTTTTATTCCAAGGACCATAAGGCACAGTTTTCAATGTAGTTACATTATTATTAAAATATTTCCCATGCACATCTCACAATGATTATGAATATCGTTGAATTATAAGCTTTCAGTAGAGACCTCACCTACCACCTTTCCTCAATAAATTCCAGGAAAGTAGTGTATTAGATGGAGTGAGTTTGTCAGGTCTGATATAGGAGTTGCTTGTAAAGAACCTTTGCCCACTGGTACCAATGGGCCTCTGTCACAGATACTGGCAGGTGTTTCAGCACCAATGGTGGTTCCAGTTCTCCCTGACTCATTCTCTGTGTTCACTGTTGATGCTGAGAGGTGCATGACCAGATTCATGATTTGTGTCACTGTAGGCTGCTCCTTATCCCAAGCCCTCAACACTGTATGAGGCCTGATCGATTTCTCTCCAGAGGCTCTGGATGGTCTGTCATTATAGAAGGACACCAAGCTCTACCTGGTGCCTGTGCATTCAGACCAGCCCCTTTTGATGCCAGACTTCGATACCAGAGGTGCTTAGTTCCTGTTTTGATGCTGTTGACGCAGGAGTCATCTTTTGTGCCGAAGTGATGGTACCTGGTTGCTTTTTGGTGCAGTCTTCTTTGTGCCAGTTTTCACTGTAGCTTGTCTGCCAGATGAGGTACTGGATGATATTGGCTTGTCCACTAGCAAGATCTTGGAGGTCATCTCCTCAGGTTCCAAGGAGACATTTGTGGATTGTTCCAGAAGATGGATGGGAAGACTGGTAAGTATGGTTTAATGCAAAGGCATGGGGAAGCGTAAATAAAAAAATCCTCTCTAAGATCTCTATAATAGTTGCAGAAATAAATCCCACAAATTTCTACTTTTAAATGCCAAGAAACTAGAGGTAGGAAAATTATTGAAAGTTACAATCTGGTTCTGATTCAGCTCTTCATCCATAAATAAAGATGAGCCAAGGAAAAGCCAAGATAGTTAAATACTTTTCTCATTATTCCTTGTCAGCCACTGTGACGTTATATATATTTATATATTCAACTTATGTATTTTCTTTTTGTATTTGGCTAGTCAGCTCAAATGGTTCAGCTCATGTTTTGGCTCATAGAGCCAAACTAGACCCTTTGGCTTGACTCTATCTGGAAACTTTCTGGATTGTACAGTTTTATAGCAAGATGGTTTGAATTTCTGAGATCTTCTAAAACAAATAAGGATAACACCTATCAAAACAGCTTCATGATGTCATGCTGTGTCAGGGGAAGGAGCAAGATAATGCTATAGTTGTTCTGTGCTTGCTTCAGAATAAACTAAACATCAAGCTCAGAAAACTTTCCTATAGTTGAAGCCTCCTCCATTTTTACCCGACTATGGAGTTTTTCCTTTAGTAATCATGCCTAGGAAGAGCCAGTTAAAAGAAATTCAATAAGTGATCTAACCCAATAATTGTTTCTCTCTTACTGTACAACTTCTTCATTCAGAAATAAACGTGTACACCAAGTTTTATACCCTCTGGTTGAGATCTTCAATTTCCTCTTAAGAATAATGAGTGGCAGAAAACACTTGAATACCCCTTTGAAGCTTCTAGTGGCAACATGTGCAGGCAAATGCAGTACACTGCATACTATTCAGATTTTACTATCTTCCTTCAGTGCTGAACAAAAGACATCCAGATCTAGACTTAAGAGTAGGTACACACAGGGTGAAATTCACCCACATGCAGCGGTACAGCACAAGTCCTGTGGAAAAAATAGGCCTTGTGTGGGGCTCTTTGCACAGGGATGAACTTCATCCAGAATATAGTGCCACAGGAGAATCTAGATGGCACTAACAAGAGGCAGCTGTTGCCATTTAAAAAAAAAAAAGATGAGAAGTGTTGGTAAAACAGACAAAATATAACTTAAGAGGAAAATATTAAATGCAAACAATTTTCTATAGCATGCTCAAGATTAATAAAATCATAACTCTATAAAAACAGACCATTAACTCTGAATATGGAGCAAAAACCAATGTTAGTGGCTAAGGAAGGATAACTGAAAAACAGTATGCTAATGTAGAAATGATCACTGAACAGGGATTTTGGCACTACATTCTAAAATTCAGTAATTTTTTAATATTTAAATATTCATTCAACAGTATGTCACACTATACTGTTTATTGCTTTTCATTTCATTTAAGTCTTAAAAAAACCCTGTAAAAAACAGAAAAAGTTTACCTGGTTTTATTTATTGCTCAGAAACAGACAGTGCTTATTAGGCTCAAAAGCTCAGAAATGAAAATTAAGAACTAACTTACTGAATGAATGAAAAATGAATAAAAAACTTACTTACGGAAACAAAATGTATACTAAATATTTATTTTTATAGGAATGCAAACAGAATAAAAGATAAGTTTCAGCCATATTAAGTGTCATTGACCAAATTTATTTACTTTTGCATTTCACATCAGATTTTAGATTGTCCGATTTCACAGTAACACGATTCCATGTAAAAGCAGGAGGAGTTACTTAAAATAACGGTAAATTACTGATGTAAACAGTACTAAAAAGAACTAAGTTAATATTAAGTGAAAAGAAAAGGCCAATTGATAACAGACAAGATTTTAGGCAGCAATTTGTAATATGAATTTAGTTATCATAATTTAAAACATTTTAGTTTTCTGCCAGAAGTGGAGTATTTGAAGCCTAAAAGGAAAAATATGCATTTTATTTAGATTGTGAACACCTAGATACATTGGGCACAGATGAACCCATTGAATTTGTGAGGCTGCAGAATGACAGAAGCTACCTTGTGCTCAGGCTCTGCAGCCATGGAAGCTACTCCAAATCTGGAAAAGCTAAGTTTGCTCTCTATGGTCTGTACTGACCACAGTTTATGACTTTACCTGATTCTACAGCCATGTATAGCAATTATGCTTTTTGTAATGTGAGTTGGAGATCCTAATGAGCATGTTCCATTTTCTTCAATTATCAGACAGACACTGCTGAATTTTAAAAGGGGCCAAGGGTTGTATTTTTGGTCTTCCCTCAACTGACAGCTTTGTTTTAGCAGTTAACCAAGGAGGCGGTCTTAGGTCTTTTAGCCCATAAAAAAAATTGGCATTCATTTTGGTGACAGCGTACGCCCTGATTTTTAGATAATAGGACTCCCCCCGCCCTCCCTAAACAGTAGCAACTGTAGAGTCCTTAGTAACAGCAACGAGGAAAGGAAAGTGCCCTTCCCAACTCATAGATAAAAAGTGTTTTTTTTATTTTCTTAAAAAGGTTCAACCCAAGCCAAAGCCTATCTTCCTTCCTCCCTCAGCCATGCAAGGATGGATTATAGCTTTAGGATTTCATGCTGGCCACAAGAGAGCAAAGAGAGGAGCCTGCTATTTTGTTCAAACTGGTTCAAACGGATCCAAAACATGAACTTTTTTGTTTGCTTGAGAATTGAAAGCATTTGGTAAACTTCTATTTTGAAGTAAGTTTTCATGAACCTCTGATGACATTTATTATAATTGGCTGGAATAAAGATAGGCACTGGTCCAGCTCCCTCTTTGGTGCCAGTCAATAGTGGAGAGTCTTCCTGTGGAAAATATCAGAAGATACCTGTGTGCCATGTGCATGCAGATACCTCTTAAAGACTGGAGTAAGGGTGTGTCAGAGCTTGTGGAAGACTGGCACAATGACCTGGACATAGGCAGGCCAGCCTGCCATTCAGTGCAGTGTTCAGGAACCATAGGCCAATGGGCAGTCCAAAGACAGGAGCCATGGGGCAAAAGTGAGAGCTGGGGGTCAAACAGGAATCACAAGCCAAAGCTGAGGGTCAGTAGCATAAGGTCGGAGCTGGAGCAGTCAAAACCAGGCTGACAGAGTTCTGTGACCAGAACAAGGCTGAGGGCAGATGCCAGGTACAGGGCAGGGTTAAAGTCAGGAACTGGAGATGAGACCGAAAGTCAGGTATTGAACAAGAGGGTCTGCAGCTGCAGCACCCACCCAGAATCCACCTTGTTGCACAGACAACTTCCTGTTTCTCTCTCTAGTTTAGAAGTGTAACCAGCCCAGTCAGGGACTCTGGAGCAACTCCAGTCAGATCCCTGTGGGTAGTATGTTTGGTGGAGTGCAGGGCCTTAGGGCTCCCAATTCTCCTGTCATTACTATAGCCATCCAGTGGTGTTGGGGATGCAGCAGTGGTCTACGGGCCTGGGTTCAGGACCCGCAGATCCGCACAAGGTGGATAAACTAGTCCAGAGATACTAGTCTAGAACTAGTCCAGAGGTACAGGGTCACTGTGCAGATGGCCCTAGCATCAAATAGATCCCTTAGGGATCTGCTAGGTCTGGGCAGGCCCCTTACACTTTCCCCATGTGGGGGACAAATGCTTTCCCTCAAATAGCAAAATGTGGAGGAATCTCCACAGAAATTCCTTTCCATAGACCTTTATCGTGTTTCTAAACACAGGAGGGGATAATAGAGCATTCAATCTGGAAGAGTCTGTGAGGCAAAAATTGAAGTTTCCATCTGGAGTGGGAGAGGGAGGAACATCTGAAATTACGATCTGGGTACTAACCTATTGGTGTTCCCAGCTGATCCTTTCAGATGGGAAACTGCCTCCAAACTCTGACAAATACATGGATCAGCAATGAGTGAGGACTGCCAGCTATATCTTCAGATAAAAAGGTACACAATTTACTGAACACAAGTTAAAGGTTTCAGCTTTGCCTGTATTAAGACAATGGTAGTATTTTAAATCATTGCTACCTTCAAAGTTTTTTTCAACTCTTTTCCCAAGAAGATTTGAAAATCAATTTCACTTTAAAATAGAGTAGACCAGGGTTTAAAACAAAACAAGTTACTTTGCTGACCCTCCTTCTTACATGTGTAAATTAGTTCTTTTCTAAAACTGCCTTAAGTGAAAAGTAAGGCCTGATTTAAAAAGAGCATGTGTAGAGATTATGGTATCCTGTGAATTTTGCTAAAATTGATCCATTAAAAGGAACTACTAATCTGTACTGTTCTGAAAGTCTACAAAGGAGCTAATAATCCATGGTAAAAAATATCCATACTTAAGTAGTTCTAACCAATATATGGCATTACAAATGCTATTCAAAAGGTTAGCCTCTTTATAATGAGTCATTTATACAGGGTGAACTCATAAGCCACTGAAGTGGTTTCTATTCAATCTATAAAATATATAAAGGTAGACAGGATTGGAGAACACATTAATTTACAAAGGACACCTTTCTTAAATAATATCTTAAACCTGCTTAACTTCTATGCAAACATTAAACAACTAAGAATGCATATTTCATCCTACATATTAATACTAATTTTCTCTCTCTTTTCTCAAGGTTTTTTACTTTCAGTTTCAAAGTCTATTAGAAAGGTAGAAGATGATGATATGATACTAAATGCATTCAATATAGGAAAAGCTCTTTGGAATGAAGGTAAAACAGAGAAGACAGAGACTATACCTACTCTTGAGCACTACAAGATGGAGGACAGCAGCTTTCTGGATGAAGAGGAAGACAGAAACCCAAAATTCTTAGTGAGTTTCCATTTTTTATTGAACTCTAAAACATGAATAAAAGCTCAATTTATAGTCCTTTTAAAAGGGTTAAAAATTTACAATTTAAAAGAATGTTGTGGTGGATGGTTTCAGTTACAAGATCATGCAATTACTGAATACTAAGTTTTCAAATATAAGTATCTAATGTTAGTCACCTAAATCTGAGTTTGGGAAACTAAACAAATTACCTGATTTTCATCAGGATTCCAGGTGGTCATAATGTGTAAGAAAATATCAGTCTACTTTTATTTAGATATCATTGTTTGAAAATTTTGCCCATTCTGTACTAAAAATATATCTTAGAATGTCAACAGGACTAGCCACACATACCAAGATGGTTTCAGTCCCACTGAATAACTAAACTGAAATTAAGCTGATCATCCACATTATTTTGACATGCACTTTGATTTTAAGGTGGCTTAGACAAAGTTCCAATGTGTGGCATTGTACGTCTTTTAAATGACTGTCTGTTACAATACCTTTGTTCTGAATGGGGAAAAAAAAAAAAAAAAAAGAACTAAACATAATGTTAACGTGTCTTTAAAATTTAAATCTTTTTTTCTTACTTCAGAATATAGGTTCCAAACACAATTTCATAAGCCATGGTTTGCCACTGAACCTAGGTATAAAACAGCTACCTTATCTTGCATTGAAAGGATCTATGGCTTTTCCAGCTGACACTGAAATTCAGAATATTGAATCAATACAGAAAAGGAGAGAGACCGGGGATGAAGAAAACTCAGCTAAATTTCCTATAGGAAGGAGAGATTTTGACAGTAAGTATATGTGTATTTTTCCACAGAAAAAAATATTTCAACTTAGAATATAAAAAGAGTAAAAAAATTTTTTCTTCAGTGCTCAGGTGTATGTTGGGAAGAGTCTATCGACCTTGTTGGCAAGTTTGAAAACTGTTGGCCTCTTCTCTGAAGAAGTATTGGTTGCCAATTTAATGAAACTTGAAGTTACAGTGCTTTTGGTATTGCTATATATTTACATCTAAATACTTCTATCTGTATTTCAAAGTAGAGGGAAACATGATTGACATTTTCACTAGATGACCTAGTTGTAATAGTTATGATGTATTGTTACTGAAATAGAGAATTCTGTACAATCAAGACTTGTCACTATATTTGTCTAATGAATAATATGTGTAACCTACTTTAATATATTTGCACACTGTGAAGCCAAAATGTGTTAATGCACCGGTTATCTTGTTCTTTCAAGATGTACAATGTTTATTATGGAATAGTAAATTTACTATATACACATCAAAATAAAAATAAAAGATTCATAGTCTAAAAAAGTCAGTTAACTTTTTCTGACCAACAATCAATTTATTCTTGGCTGTAGCCTTGTTGCTTTTTGCTGCTCCATCTAGTTTGCTGTCCAATTTCTCCTGTACTATGTTTGATATCTTGGGTCTCTTAATATTGGTGTACTGAGGTGGCTCATTTTCATTATTGCAGATGACTTTCTCACTATTCAGATCCATGTGTTTCCTCTTTGAGCTCTTGTTTCTTGGCGGACAACTTTTTGCTTTTTCACTTTTACTTCCATTCCAATGAACATTTCCAGAACTGGTTCCAAGTGCTGGTCTTTCAGGAGGCGACTTTACACCTTCTGACGTGCAAGAGAATAAAATATTTTGGGAAGGAAAAAAAGTTATTACTCCTAACGTAGTTAGCCAGGATATTCCTCGGGTTTAAATGGCATAAAACGTCATGTATTTTTAGCAAGAGAGTGCTTTCTTAAATAAAATGAATCAAAATAATTTGACTGGCCATCAACTAGCCAACAACTATAAACAAACCTAAACATAGCCACTTCACCATTAAATTTTAAAATGACATTACACATGTATAAATGTAACCATCAACAACTTCAGGAAATAAGTTTATATACAAAGGTCAAAATGTTGTAAAGGATTAATACATTTATGTCCTAACAGTGATTTATATAATACACATCTTGTAATGTGTTATTGTTTAAAAGTAAATTTAACAACTAGCCATAATTTTCCCATTCAATATATAAATTTCCCGCAAGCGTTAGGTCATCTCTGTAAAATAGGTAAAAAGAAACCTTACTGTTTGGTTAAAATTTATTTGGAGATTATGAAGGCAATAAAAAAGAAATCATTTACAATCTATACTGCTAATTTCAAAGCACTTATCTCACATAGCATAGACTAAAAAATATTCTAGATCAGTTTTTACCAATTGTAACCTGTGCAAAGCTATTAAACCCTCATTTTTGTTTTTTCTTGAAAAAATCCTTTACATTTGACTTTTAATAAAGATTGATGTAGTAGTTTGATAAAAATCAACAGGTATAAGACCTGAAAAATCAGGAATAAAATTTTCTCATTCACTCAAACATAATTCAGTTTACCTGCAAAAGTCTCAGCTTCTAAACAGAGAGCAAGCATTTGTTTTGGTGCTGGATGTATGCAAGTCGGTATTTGGCTCCTACTGAAGAAGTGCTGATCCTTCTTCTCAGTCATCACGTCATCTTTGTAGGTACAAGCAAACTGGGACCTGATTAAGGGTTGCTTCATCTATGACGGGTGAATTGACATTACATTTAATTTTTAATGTTTGTTTAGAAAATTATTTTAAACTTCTTTATTATTGGTAAAGTAAAAAGTCTTGGGTATCATTATTTCCACCTCCCTCCCACCCTCTCAGTTTTAATTTAAAAGGTAAAATTAATCAAAATTTACCTAAAATATTCTTAAAATATTCTTACAACACAACCAATATACCAAATTTAAATATTCTATTTAAATACACCAATTATACTAAATATTTAAATACTAATATACTATATTACTAAATATATACTAAATATTTAAATACACCAAATTTAAATATTCTATTTACCTAAAATATTCTTAAAATATTTTACAACACAACGAATGTGAAATAAAGTGTTTATGATATTTTGAAATATATATATACTAGTTCTAGAAAAATTTTATTTAACAGTAAATTGAGGCATTCTAAAATGAATATTTGTTTATTTTTGTTTTTGACTGGTCTCTTTTAGAAAGCTGCATATTTAAGCCTTTTAAAGCCTATCAGCCTAAGCCTCTCTGTAGGAGATTTTTCTTTAGCCCTGACATTTGGCAGCATCTATTTACCATTTTGAGCTGCTATAATAGCGAGTATTTGCCTAGAGGCAAATCATCCCTTACACAGGCTATGAACAAGATGAGCCCACTATTTCCTTTGAAGTGTCAACAAGCAACTTTCATTAGGATAAGGCTCCCCATCAAAACAAACTACATAAAAGAGTAGAAAAAATGAAATCTCTAAAAAAGCACATACACCCCAAAGACAGAGACAAATAGCTATAGTCCAATATAAAATTTGAGTCAAATATACTAAAAATTGGTCTAACTGTAGAACACTCAATATTATTCTATCCCTTTCTTGTTAGATGAAAATTTCAAATTTTCAACTCCCTCACAAAACCAAATAATTCCCATACCGAGTGCAAAAGGCAGGCCATATGATTTTCACAGATATACTGTCCAAGTCCCAAATGCATTAAAAGCATCTGCACAGCCTGAATTGTCAGAATTTTACAATACTAAAGAACACTATCATATCTACCTCTGTTGTATTTTTAGAGACAATTGATTTCCACCCCTAAGCTTCCAAAGCCAAAAACCCAACTGATTAGTACAGACCAATCAGAAAGTACGGTTCAACAATAAAAAAAGAGAATAAAAGTTACATTATGGGCTGAATCTCCATAGTCAATGAGTCAAGGACTCCAGATCAAACTTGCTCAGTTTATATATAAAAATATGGTTTCCCCAGCTACCAGCACTACTAAATCAATCTGGGATTTGAAAAAAAAAAATATCAAGCTTTGTTCTTTCTGGACCATTTATCACCAATAATATAGATTCTGCGGACCAAATTTTGTTCTGAGTTCTAGCTGTAGAATTCAGCGGACTTCAAAGTGGCTGACAGGTATCAATAAGGGAGATAATTACTTTATAATGACAATATCCAACAACTCTACTGATAATATACAATTAGAGCTGTCATGCAATTAAAAAAATTAATTGAGATTAATTGCATTGTAAACAATAATAGAATACCATTTATGTAAATATTTTTGGATGTTTTCTACATTTTCTAATATATTGATTTCAATTACAACACAACAACATGTACAGTGCTCACTTTATATGTATTTTTGATTACAAATATTTGTAAGAAATAGTATTTTTCAAAAAGAAAAGGAGTACTTGTGGCACCTTAGAGACTAACCAATTTATTTGAGCATAAGCTTTCATGAGCTACAGCTCACTTCATTGGATGCATACTGTGGAAAGTATACAAGATCTTTTTATACACACAAAGCATAAAAAATGGGTGTTTACCACTACAAAAGATTTTCTCTCCCCCCACCCCACTCTCCTGCTGGTAATAGCTTATTTAAAGTGATCACTCTCCTTACAATGTGTATGATAATCAAGGTGGGCCATTTGCCAGCACAAATCCAGGGTTTAACAAGAATGTCGGGGGGGGGGGGGGAGGAAAAAACAAGGGGAAATAGGTTACCTTGCATAATGACTTAGCCATTTCCAGTCTCTATTCAAGCCTAAGTTAATTGTATCCAATTTGCAAATGAATTCCAATTCAATAGTCTCTCACTGGAGTCTGAATTTGAAGTTTTTTTGTTGTAATATTGCAACTTTCATGTCTGTAATCGCGTGACCAGAGAGATTGAAGTGTTCTCCAACTGGTTTACGAATGTTATAGTTCTTGACACCTGATTTGTGTCCATTTATTCTTTTACGTAGAGACTGTCCAGTTTGACCAATGTACATGGCAGAGGGGCATTGCTGGCACATGATGGCATATATCACATTGGTGGATGTGCAGGTGAACGAGCCTCTGATAGTGTGGCTGATGTTATTAGGCCCTGTGATGGTGTTCCCTGAATAGATATGTGGGCACAGTTGGCAACGGGCTTTGTTGCAAGGATAGGTTCCTGGGTTAGTGGTTCTGTTGTGTGGTATGTGGTTGCTGGTGAGTATTTGCTTCAGGTTGGGGGGCTGTCTGAAGGCAAGGACTGGCCTGTCTCCCAAGATTTGAGAGAGTGTTGGGTCATCCTTCAGGATAGGTTGTAGATCCTTAATAATGCGTTGGAGGGGTTTTAGTTGGGGGCTGAAGGTGATGGCTAGTGGCGTTCTGTTATTTTCTTTGTTAGGCCTGTCCTGTAGTAGGTGACTTCTGGGAACTCTTCTGGCTCTACCAATCTGTTTCTTCACTTCCGCAGGTGGGTCCTGCATACCCCCCCACCCCGCCTCAGACGTTCTTGTTAAACCCTGGATTTGTGCTGGAAATGGCCCAACTTGATTATCATACACATTGTAAGGAGAGTGATCACTTTAGATAAGCGATTACCAGCAGGAGAGTGGTGTGGGGGGAGAGAAAACCTTTTGTAGTGGTAAACACCCATTTTTTCATGTTGTGTGTATAAAAAGATCTTCTATTCTTTCCACAGTATGCATCCGATGAAGTGAGCTGTAGCTCACGAAAGCTTATGCTCAAATAAATTGGTTAGTCTCTAAGGTGCCACAAGTACTCCTTTTCTTTTTGCGAATACAGACTAACACGGCTGTTACTCTGAAACCCGTATTTTTCAATTCTGCTTATACAAGTGCTGTAATACAATCTCTATCATTGAAATTGAACTTACAAATGTAGAATTATGTAAACAAAACAAAAACAAACACTGTATTCAAAACTAAAACAATGTAAAGTCCACTCAGTCCTAATTCTTGTTTAGTCAGTCACTCAGACAAACAAGTCTGTTTATATTTGCAGGAGATAATGCTGTCCGTTTCTTGTTTACAATGTCACCTGAAAGTGAGAACAGGTGTTCACATGGCACTGTTGTACCCGGCGTTGCAAGATATTTACGTGCCAGATGCATTAAAGATTCATATGTCCCTTCATGCTTCAACCACCATTCCAAAGGACACACGTCCATGCTAATGGTTCTGCTCGATAACGATCCAAAGCAGAAATATATGGCAGAATGTGGGTAAAACAGAGCGGGGGACATACAATTCTCCCCCAAGGAGTTCAGTCACAAATTTAATTAATGCATTTTTTTTTTAAACAAGCATCATCACATAGAAGCATGTCCTCTGGAATGGTGACCAAAGCATGAAGGGGCATACGAATGTTTAGCATGTCTAGCACGTAAATACCTTGCAATGCTGGCTACAAAAGTGCCATGCAAATGCCTGTTCTCATGTTCAGTTGACATTGTAAATAAGAAGCAGGCAGCAGTATCTCCCGTAAATGTAAACAAACCTGTTTGTGTTAGCAATTGGCTGAACAAGTAGTAAGGATTGTAGAAGTAGGATTGAGTGGCCTTGTAGGCTCTAAAGTTTTATATTGTTTTGGTTTTGAGTGCAGTTATGTAAAAACAATAAAAATCTACATTTGTAACTTATACTTTCATGATAAAGAGATTGCACTACAGTACTTGTATGAGGTGAATTGAAAAATACTATTTATCATTTTTACAGTGCAAATATTTGTACTCAAAAATATAATATAAAGTGAGCACTGTACACTTTGTATTCTCTGTTGTAACTGAAATCAATTGAAATTGGTTCCTGGCCAATGGGAGCTGTGGAGCTAGTCCTCGGGGCAGTGGCAGCGCACAGAGCCACCTGCCGCACCTCTGCCTAGGAGTAGCAGGAACCAGGTACCGCTTGCAGGGAGCCACCTGAGGTGAGCGCCCCCTGGATCTGGCGCCCTGAGACCCCACCCGCCCTCCAACCCCCTGCCTTAAGCCCCCTCTCACACCCAAACTCCCTTCCAAAGCCCATGCCCTGCACCCCCTCCCCTGCCCCAACCCTGCCCGCCCTCCTGTACCCAAACTCCCTCCCTCTTAGTTAACTGGAATTTTTCACTTACTGGCACCCCGCACTCCCCCAAAATGCCGGATAAAAAAAGCTTTTACTGTATTATTCTCACAGCAAAATGACTCACCAAGTATTCTACAATTGGTGAACAACATAAAAAAAGCATCCTGACTGGTTAATAACTTACAACGGTTAATAACTAAATCACAGTGTTTTAATATCATGTGCTGCAAAGAGACAAAGGAGGCACATTAAAGAACCACTTGCGGCTTCCAAGCCTCAGTCTGAGTATCACCGGTTTAAGGATTCCAGCCTGGAGGACTCTTCCCCTCTTCGAAGCTAGGAGATGTTGTGTCCCATTTGGGCAGGGACAAAACCTCAAAGGCCTTGGCATTCATCTGGTCAAACATTGGTTATTAGGTTATCTAACACCACTAACTTTGATTCCTGAAGATGTGCAAAACCACCTAAGACAGAAATAACCATCACGTATTCTTAGAAAGCAACACAATAACCATCAACCATCACATAATAATCATAAAAATATTACAGATCTTTCCCATGTTCTTCATGATAATGTGGACGAGTTACAATTTGTGTAGAGCTGACTAAGATATTTCATCTGCATGACAGAACCAGTATATAGAACATCAAAGTAGTCAAAGAAACCACAAGGGTTTCTTTTTTTTTTTTTTAAAACTTTCACAGGCCTCAGTGAGGCAAGTCAGCTCTGAAAGCTTATAAGAACATAGCGATTCAAATGTCATGGGGGATGTCCACTGAGATCGTTTCAAGCTTGGACACGTTAGGACTTCAACACTAAAGGCTTGACAAAAAGCCATTTGTCTATATACTACTTTGGGTCTCGGCTCTTGGTCTCAAGATCTAGTTCTCCTCTGCATTATACCCTGTGTAAGTCATTTCCAACTGTGCCGTATGCAAAACCCTAAATAAAATAATTGTCCACTTTCTCACACTGGTGCTACTGTTTCACACCCATTTTACACAAGTTTATATGACTACACAAGATGCAAGTCATGTTGAATCAAGCTTTAAGAGTTTCCTGAAGCATCTAAATGTGCCAGCTGGTCAGGGAATGGGTATTTACTAGCAATAATTATGGTATATTCAGAGTGCACCAAAAAAAAAAAATAGGTTAAAGTATGCTGAAGGCAGAATACCAGCAAGAGCCCCGAGCTGAATTAAAGCAGAGATACTACAAGAGCTCAACAGCTTCTCGGGTCATTTGATTACACCAATCTTGGTTTACACTTTATTTATTTCTTAAAGACTTTAACCCTCACTGTTGCAAAGAGAGGTTTGAAAATGACACCTGATTATATTTGACACAGTGGTGAGTGCTTGAGTCTGCAGACAGCATGAAACAATAGTGCTTAGAGGTTTGAACTGCCCTTTTCATCTCAATGTGATATTAAGTCCCAAGATCCATTGAAGCAGATATACCCCAACAGCTGTACTACAGGGTAGATCTGCTGCCCACAGAGATGAGAGGGTCCTGCTGTGCTCCTGTGTGGAGGAAAGGGAGATCATACAGTTTCCCTTGCCTCGCTAGAAGAGGAGAGGGGTCCCCTGCCACTGCCACTCTCAAAGGGGGGTCAGGACAATGGGCTTGGATGCCTCATTTTGTGGTATGCCGAAGGCATATGTGGGGCCCTAAGGGCCAGGTTAGCATATGCTTTGACTTGGTCTTCTTGTACCTTTTAAAAAAATGCACTTTATTTAGTTTATGATATGCCACTGAGAAACCCATATTTTCCCTTGTATTAATTGTTACTAATGTATGCCCTTCTATTTATTTCTAAAAAGTTACATCTGATAATCTACTCCAGATCTCCCTCCAGCCTCTGCATACAGACAGAACTGCCAACACTTAGTAAAAATGCTCAGAGTGGTTTTTATACACTGGAATAGCATAATAGAATTTTAAAAAAAAGACTACATCAGTAACAACAAACACATGTTTTTATTTTCTGGCCAACCAATCAAGATAGCCTTTGGAGAAGGGGAGGGAGGGGGAAGGGGGAGAGAAAATCTTTTCCTCACCCTTTGTGGGGAAGGGGAGGTTGAAAGAGATTTAAAAAAGGAAAGAAAGAGTGGCAAAATGTCATTTGCCTTGACCAAACCAAAATATCGCTTTATTCAACCATGAAAAATGTGCTGGCTATCTCTCAGGTAATAGCAAGTTTCTCTTGTCCCAAATCCATCAAAATCATTACCAATACACCATACCAGCCTTTGACTATCCCGGGTTTATTCACTATTGTTTTGAGAGCATTCAGTCTTAAATCACCACATCACTGGGATTTGTGGGTGCCTTGAGACTCACAGGATTTGGCCCTAGGAAAGCGGTTTAGGTGGTTCCTGGAATCACAAATACCATTCTCCCACGTAAGTAGGGTTTATCAGATTCTAACAGAAATTAATGGATAGCAAAAAAAAAAAAAGCTAGAATTATTCTTACTGCAGAATTTCTATTGCGTTAAAAAACAAGAAAAAAGTGCATAGTGCTCCTCAGAGGTTGAAATCACTGAGCAAAGATGTTCCTCATAATTCTCCATTAAAAACAAACTAATCTTGTTGGGTGTAGTAGGTGAGAAGAGTATCTCAGACAGATAGCTTTTCCTTAGTCAAATGTTGAGTTTCTCTGCACAAGTGTATTGGATACACAGAAAATCTTGATAGCTTCCTGTTGATAGCTTTCCAAGTCTCTCTTTATTTGTACTGGAATCATAAATAGGCAAAACAATTCTCACTAGCAACAGCTCTTGGAGAACTAAACAACTAAGAGTAATATCCAGCTTCATGCATTGCTGTCAAGTCATTTTATATAGACATAATCAAGTCACATGAGAAAGGCAGATTGAAATTCTCTGCTTTGTAGAGCTTTTTCCTTGAAAGAATTTCCATACACAGTAAAATTATAATGAACTTCAAACTTGACAAGGTTTGGTAGAGTCCTTTAGCCACAATTTTTTTTAAAAAACTGAAATTAGTGTTAGGTTCCTAGTTGGAAGAAAAGAGTACCTCATATAGGAAAGGTTGTCTCCGGTTATATTAAGAAGCGAAATAAGCCAAACTACTGGAAATTCACTACAGTTGTTGTGGGCTAAATGTGCTAACAATGAAAAAACAGTTATACCCCTTCTCGTAACTGTTGTTCTTCGAGATGTGTTGTTCATGTCCATTCCAATTAGGTGTGTACGCGTGCACATGCACGGCAGCCGGAAGATTTTTCCCATAGCAACATCTGTTGGGTCAGCCTGGGTGCCCCCTTGGAGTCACTCCTTCATTGTGCTCAATATAGAGTCCTGTTGACCCGCCATCCGCTCAGTTCCTTCTTGCCTGCTACTCTGACAGAGGGGTAGGAGAGCGGGTATTGGAATGGACATGAAGAAAAAACTGTTCCTCACCCTCTCGTAACTGTTCTTCGAGATGTGTTGTTCAAGTGCTTGTTCATGTCCATTCCAAATCAGGTAACTCCCAAGCCTAAATTCTGGAGGCGGGGTCAGAGTTATGCACTGATTGGAGCATTGCTCTACTGAAGGCCACATAGTCTCTGGCCTGCTGGGTAATCACATAATGCGCAGTGAAAGTATATATGGAGGACCACGTTGCTGCTCTGCATGCTTCCTGGGTGGGAACTTGTGCCAGAAATGCTGCTGAAGAAGCCTGCACCCTGGTGGAGTGCGCCATGAGCGGAGGGGCAGGTACTCCTACCAGGGTGTAGCACTCCCGGACACAGGATGTGATCCATGACGAAATTTGTTGGGGAGGAGACTGGAAGACCTTTCGTCCTGTCTGTCACAGCCACAAACAGTTGAATGGACTTTCAGAACAGTTTCATTCTCTCGATGTAGAGGGCTAGCGCTCTGCAGACATCCAATGAGTGAAGCCTCTGCTCCCTGTCACTTGAATGTGGCTTAGGATAGAACACATGGAGAAAGATGTCCTGGTTGATGTGAAATTGGGAAACAACCTTCGGGAGGAAAGCTGGATGTGGCCTGAGCTGAACCTTGTCCTTAAAGAACACGGTATAAGGAGGCTCCGATGTTAGGGCCTTGAGCTCAGACACCCTCCTTGCTGAGGTTATCGCGAACAGAAACGCCACCTTGTACAAGAGATAGAGAAGGGAACATATCGCCAGTGGTTCAAAGGGCAGCCCCGTCACTCTGGAAAGGACCACATGGAGGTCCCAGGCAGGGACCGGCTGTCAGACATGCGGATATAGCCTGTCGAGACCCTTCAGGAAACAGCTGGCCACAGGGTTGGCAAAGACTGACCGGCCCTCTGCGCCTGGATGGAAGGCAGAGATTGCGGCCAAGTGAACCCTTACTGGTGACATGCACAGTCCCTGCTGCTTGAGGTGGAGAAGGTAATCCAGTATGAGTGGTATAGAGGCGAGCGTCAAGGATGAATGATGCTGCGCCGACCAGATTGAGAATCTCTTCCACTTGGCAAGGTAGGTAGCCCTGGTGGAGGGTTTCCTACTGCCAAGGAGGACTTATCTAACCGAGTCCAAACAGGAGAGTTCCATGGGGTTCAGCCACAGAGCTTCCATGCCGTGAGGTGCAACGACTCAAGTTTGGGTGCTGGAGACGGCCGTGATCCTCAGTTACTAAGTCTGGGAGGAGCAGCATGGTGACTGGAGCTTCCACAGATATTTCCAGGAAAGATGTGTCCCAGTGGGACGACTGAGGACCAGTGAAGGGGACCCCTGGACCGACTACCTGCGGGTCGAGCCACCACTGGAGAGAGTTGACGACCTGGTGAGGTAGAGTCACGACCCTGTCCAAACTGTTCCAAGCCGCCCGATACACCAAGGCTAGCCACGACTGGAGCAGCTGGAGTCTGAGCCTGACATGTTGCACCACATATGTACAAGAGGCAATGTGTCCTAGAAGTTTCAGGCAATTCCTTGCTGTGGTGGTGGGAAACTGAGACTTCGAAAGATGTTGCCCAGGGCCAGAAACCGCACTTCTGAGAGATATGCCTGTGTGGAGTCCAGTATCACCCCTATGAACTCTATCCACTGAACCAGGGACAGAGTCAATTTCCCCACATTGAGGAGAAGGCCCAGTTTGCCAAACATCATTCTTATGAAGTTGACTTGTGCCTCCACTTGAGATCTGGAGTGACCTTTGAGGAGACAGTCATCAAGGTATGGAAACACCTGTTCCTGACTGTGCAGGAACGCGGCCACAACTGCCATGCACTTGGTAAATACCCGAGGTGCCGCTGACAGGCCAAACAGGAGGACTGTGAACTGACAGTGGTTGTTGTTCACCACAAACCTGAAGTATCTTCTGTGGGACAGAATGATTGCAATACAAAAATACACGTCCTTCAAATTGAGGGTGGCATACCAGTCCCCTGGATCCAAGGAAGGGATGATGGAGGCCAAGGAGACAATGCAGAACTTGAGTTTCCTTTATGAATCTGTTGAGCTCCCACAGGTCTAGGATGGGCCTGAGCCCATCCTTGGCTTTCGGTATTAGAAAATACTGTGAATAGAAGCCCTTGCCCTTCTGCTCCTGAGGAACAACTTCCACTGCCCCCAGCAATAGCAGCGAGTGCACCTCCTGTACAAGGAGATGCTCGTGAGAGTGATCCCAGAAGAGGGACGGATAAGGGGGGTGGAAGGGTTGGAGGGCACAGAATTGGATGCAGTATCCCCTCTCTGGACCATTGGGTTCTCTGCATGGTAATGTGATGCAGGACCACAGGGCAGAAAGGGGATAGTTGGGACAAACAGGTAACGTAGGTTGGATCCAGTCCTTGCACTGTTACACCATCCTTGACTGCCCCTTCAAAAGGCCTGTTTCGGGCCTGAAGGTGGCTTGGATTGGCCAGAGCCCTGGCCTGAGGACAAGTACAGCCTTTTTCTGCCACTCCTATTCCTCCTCCTTGAACCGTCCTGTCGGTTCTGTTTTTGGAAGAACCGTGGCAGAGGTTGCGGCCTGAAGTGTCTCCGCTGCATGCCGAGGGTGTGAAGGCCCAAGGATTTGAGGGTGGCTCTGGAGTCCTTCAGACTGTGAAGCCTTTTATCCATCTTTTTGGAAAACAGAGTCACACCCTCAAAGGTAAGGCCCTGTATTATCTGTTGCATCTTGTAAGGAAGGCCAGAGACCTGGAGCCAGGCGCCTCTTCTCATGGCCACTCCTGTTGCCGTCACCCCTGTGGCCACATCAGCTCCGTCCAGCGCCACCTGCAGGGAAGCTCGGAAAATGAGCTTACCGTTGTCGATGAAGACTGAGAATTCGGCATGGGAGTCTTGCAGCAGCAGCTCTGCAAATTTTGCCATTGCCCCGCATGTATTATAGCGGTACCTGCTGACAATGGCCTGCTGATTTGAACTGCAACCCACCTGTACAGTAGACCTGTCTCCCAAAAAGGTCGAGTCTTTTCGCCTCCCAATTCTTAGGGGAGGGTTCCTGGTAATCTTGCCGCAAGCACTGATTGGCAGTGTCCACAACAAGGGAATCAGGTGGCGGGTACGAGTACAGAGGCTCGTAGCCCCTAGATGGCATAAAATAGCGCCCTTCATTGTGCTTTAGCTCTGGGGGGCAACGAGGATGGGATCTGCCATAAAGTTTTGGTCGTGTCTGATATGGGGTCTCGCAGTCATTGGCCCTTTAGACTTGTCTGGAGAAGAACGATCCCTCTCCAGCTTCTTTTTCTTCTGAGGCTCTGGTGATTGAGACCGGTGCCTACCCGCCAAATGGACTCGGAAGGAGCCATGACAGTGCCGAGTATCTCACACAGAGTCCTTTCTTGGCACCGGTTCCTGGGATGATGGAACCGGGGCACTCTGCACCAAGAAGAAGGTGCTGGGCATGAGATCCCCTGAACCCAGGTCTGAACGGGGGCACAGAGCTGCCTCCATAAGCAGAACTTTGAGCCGCTGCTACTTCTCTTTCAAAGCTCTGGAGTGAAACTCACGGCAGATTCTGCAACAGTCCTTTTGGTGACCCTCACCTAGACAGCTTAAACATGAGGTGTGTGGGTCACTTTTTGGCATGTGCTTGGCGCAGACCTCACGCTTTTTGGTGCCATGAGGACCGCGGCATACCATGGCTCCAGGGAGGATCCCCAACACACTCTAAACTAATTATAAAACTACTACTACTAACTACAGAAGAACTATAAAAACAAACAAAATAGACAGAGGCATGACATGTTCCAGTAGATCCCGCAAGCCAGTGCTGCATCACACAGTGAGCACAGGGTCTGGAGGATGACCACTGCAGACAGAGTGGAGAAGGACAGAGTAGAGAGGGGAAAGGTGCAGGAAAAGGATAGGGAGATGCATCAGGACATAATGGGGCTTCTCAGACAGCAAACGAAGAGGCTGCAGACTTTGGTAGACCTTCAGGTTCAACAATCCTGTGCTCACCTGCCTCTGCAGCCTACTGAGAATCAATATCAGGACCTCCCTAAACACCCTCCCCACTCCAACATTCCATATGGCATCAGTGGTTGCTGCACTATCCTTACCACTCCACCCTGGGGGGCATTAAAGACAGTAACAGCTTCACATACACTGACCTGTGAAAGCCACAGTTCTGTATGTGTAACTGAAATGGTCATGAATGTTTATTCCCCTTTGTAAGTTCTGTTCTCTTAATTTATTAAGCTTTAAATGTATTTGTTTTTAAAATTGCCCAGGGGTATTTTTGCATAGATTTTGTTAAAGAATAAAATTCTATTAATTGGAACATAAATTCATTTTTATTAGTTCACAATATATGCTGGCTTGTGCTCAGCAATTTTAACAGTGCCCGATACTGCACGGTGTCACACAACTCATAATATTCATGAGCAAAATTAACAGGTGCATTAACAATGTTATGTTCCTACATATACAGCAATCACCACACAATTCATACCAGGCTGCAAAAGAGCAGGGCCTGGTAGAGGATACTACAACACAAACACACTTCTCTGTCACACTATTAAAATGGTCTTTCAAAGCGTCCCTGAGCCTGATAGCTCAGTGTTGAGCTCTTAATAGCTTTGTATCTGGCTGTTCAAATTCAGCAGACAGCTGCTCCACCTTCACCCTCTGCCTTGGCTGAAACTTTCTCCTTTGCTTTTCAGAAATTATGCAGGTCACAGCAGGCAGCAGTAGCCATTGGGATATTTTTCTCACTGAGGTCCAATCTTGTGAGTAAACAACAGCACCCCTTCAAATAACCAAAGGCATATTCAGCTGACATTCTGCACCTGCTAAGCCAGTAGTTGAAGCGTTTGGTGCTGTCAAGGTGGCTGGTGTACAGCTTTCATAAGCAAGGGGGAGCAAGGAATAGGTTGGGTCGCCCACGATCACTATTGGCATTTCAACATTGCCAGTGGTAATCCGCCAGTCAGGAAAGAAGTAACTTGAGTCAGATTAAGTTTGTAGTATAGACATGACCTCAGCCTCAAAGCAAATAGGTTCCCTAAAAGTCCTTCCACAAGGCAATGATTCCCCTGCTGTCCTCCTTTCTTTGAGGATGTGATCAGAGAGGAATTGGAAAAAACTGACAAAGGTATATTCAGTAACAGACAGGACCTTTGACTCCACAAGCTGCAAGAACCAAAAAATGCTATTACTGAAGTCCCAAAGGTTGATGCTGCAGTGGCAAACCTTAGCTGAGGATACGGATATCCCTTCAAAAGGGGAATTCTTCCATAAATACCCAACAGACAGGAAAGTGGAAGCTCCCCTCAGAAAGAATTTCAAAGCTTCCTCATCTACCCCCAGAGCATCCCTCGCTGTAACATGCTTTACAAGAGCTACAGGGTCCTTGCTGGAGGACACTAGGGCCCTGAAAGACAGTAACCACCCTGGCTCCAGTGCCATACTTAAGAAACTTTCCCTAGCAACAGCATTCGTGGCTGATGCCACAATGGATGCAATGAGATTTTCTGCCAGAGCCAAAGCATCCAGTTCACCAGCCACGAGGTACATATGGCTACAACCCTGGAAGGTAGATGCTTTCCAAAATAGGGCAAAAAATGGACTCCAAAAAAGTTCTGTGCTTATCTCAGTTCACAGGATCTCTCCTCTGAGGAGAAAAATAAGGTAAAATGACAGCAGAAAATGCTGCAAAAATCTAAGCTGTCCCTTTCCACTCCACAGAGTGCTGTCAGAAGGGAGTACAAACCTGTTTTCAGGCAGAGACACTCCTTTTCTCCATCTTCCTCATAAAAGTAACAGAGAAAGGACAGCAGATATACCAATGGAAAGTTTTGGAACTGAGGCTTGGTTGGAAAGACCCGAGGTGGTTCTGCAGCCCAGCAAACCACATTATGACAATAAGCGAATGTTCTTCCATACAGATCTGAACCTAGGAGATAGAATCTTCCATTTCTCAGAGGAATGGTCCACACTGACCACAGACAAGTGGGCAAGGGAGATGGTCAGCCAGGGATACTCACTTGAGCTGCAAGCTCCATCCCATCCCTTCTTCCAGTCTCCCATCTCTAGCAAAACTGCAAAGCGTGAACTGGTCTGGAATGGGACCTCTGATCTCTTGGACTTGGGAGCAATAGAATGAGTTCCCTCAAAAGAAAGGTTCTCAGGATTCCACTCCACCATCTTGATCATCCAGGAACCAAAAGGGGAGTCAGAGCCATCCTCAAGCTCAGAAGGTTCAATAAGTGGATGAATAAAATTAAATTTTAGATGGAGACCCTAGCCTTTACGGTGTCATTCCTGTCTCAAGGAGACCTCCTGACTTCAGTGGATTTGGCAGATGCTTGTCTCCACATTCCCATATGAATACGCCACTGCAGATCATTACTAGTACAAAACACTCATTTGGTCTCTCCTCAGCCCCCGGGTTCTTTATAAAGATGCTAGCAGTGACATTGACCAGACTCAGGTCATAAGGTATGCACCTACAACTCTTTCTGGACAATATCCTGATCAGAGCCCTACCCCAAGCTGCAGCTCACAAAGACATGATTCAGACTCTGGATCTCCTACAAGTGCATGGTTTTGTAATAAACATTAAGAAAAGTTTTTTGATTCCTTCGACAAGTTAACTCACCTGGGAGTGGACAAAAACCCCTCAGTGGCAAAAATCTACCCATCACTTGACAGAGTCTAGAAGAGCCAGGATCTCATATCCATACTGCACACATGCAACAGGCCAACCATAGCTCAAAGTCTTCAGCTATTGAGCCCCATCGTGTCGTGCATAGGGATCACTTCATGGGCAAGGCCACACCTCAGGTGTCACCATACTTTCAGGAGGAAGGTACAGGACTTCTCCTCAGTGCTCAGGATAGATCAGGTGCTCAATTCTCTAAGCCGGTGAATAGTCCCAGTAAAGATCCTCAAGGGCCTCCCCATATGCCTTCATGATCTGGAAGGAGAGATGGTGGCTCAGTAACCTGGGTGATTACAGAGATATCATAGAACTGGAAGGAACCTCTAGAGGTCATCTAGTCCAGTCCCCTGCACTCATGGCAGGACTAAGTATTATCTAGACGATTCCTGACAGCTGTTTGTCTAACCTGATCTTAAAAATCTCCAATGATGGAGATTCTACAACCTCCCTAGGCAATTTATTCCAGTGCTTAACCACCCTGACAGTTAGGAAGTTTTTCCCAATGTTCAACCTAAACCTCCCTTGCTGCAATTTAAGCCCATTGCTTCTTGTCCTATCCTCAGAGGTTAAGAAGAACAATTCTTCACCCTCCTCCTTGTAACAACCTTTTATGTACTTGAAAACTGTTATCGTGTCCCTCTCAGTCTTCTCTTTTCCAGACTAAACAAACCCAATTTTTTCAATATTCCCTTAGAGGTCATGTTTTCTAGACCTTTAATCATCTTTTGTTGCTCATCTCTGGACTTTCTTCAGTTTGTCCACATCTGTCCTGAAATGTGGCGCCCAGAACTGGACACAATACTCCAACTGAGGCCTAATCAGCGTGGAGTAGAGCGGAAGAATTACTTCTCGTGTCTTGCTTATAATACTCCTGCTAATACATCCCAGAATGATGTTCGTTTTTTTTGCAACAGTGTTGTACTGTTGACTCATATTTAGCTTATGGTCCTCTATGACCCCCAGATCCTTTTCCGCAGTACTGCTTCCTAGACAGTCATTTCCCATTTTGTATGTGTGCAACTGATTTTTCCTTCATAAATGGAGTACTTTGCATTTGTCCTTACTGAATTTCATCCTGTTTACTTCAGACCATTTCTCCAGTTTGTCCAGATCATTTTGAATTTTAATCCTGTCTTCCAGAGCACTTGCAACCCCTCCCAGCTTGGTATTGTCTGCAAACTTTGTAAGTGTACTCTCTATGCCATTATCTAAATCATTGATAAAGATATTGAACAGAAACGGACCCAGAAGTGATCCCTGCGGTCCAGCGCAGTCTGAGGGATGTGCTGGCTGCCGTTTCCCACAGCCCCCATTGGCCTGGAACAGCAAACCACAGCCAGTGGGAGTTGTGATTGGCCGAACCTGTGACGCGGCAGGTAAACAAACTGGCCCAGCCCGCCAGGGGGCTCACCCTGGCAGGCCGCGTGCCAAAGGTTGCCCATCCCTGTTATAGTAGCTCCATCTAGATTGTATTTCCCTAGTTTGTTTTTGAGAAGGTCATGCGAGACAGTATCAAAAGCTTTAGTAAAGTCAAGATATACTGTGTCTACCGCTTCCCCCCCATTCACAAGGCTTGTTACCCTATCATCTCTCCTTCTGAAGCAAGCTTTTAGGACTGAAGCACTGCTTACAATGCTAACTTTATTGCAACATATTTAATTTTAGCTAATATCCCTGTTAACAAATGGGCATAGTCACTACAACTAATACCAGAAAATCGAGTTGCCCTTTAGAAATAAAATATATATATATTATATCCTCCATATTACAATCAGTGGTTGAAGGGAAGGGGATAGGAGAAGAAGAACGATAGTATTCTAAAACAAGCATTACTTGGCTAACCTCTTGTCACCTATATCCAATGTTTCTATTCCTACCAGATTTAACTAGACATTAGAAGCTGACAGGGTAACTGCCTTCCATGAAAATTATCATAGAAGAAATATCTGAAGTTGTTTTAGAAGGAGTCATCATACAATTATCTTAGCGGAAAAATAAACAGATTTATGGGACAGGATTTGGGTGGATCACTCCCTGCAGTGTCCTCTCCACTTTGCCTGACTTCATTTCTACTTGAAGAAATCTGCCTGAGCCCCTATATAGACAGTCCATCAGAGTTCATGTCAAGAATAAGGACTACCACAGATCACTCTCAAAAGGTACCTAAACTTTCATTCCATGTTTATTCTGCCTCTGGTAAAATCTCAACCACAGATTTACATGATGTGTGATCCGCAAATAGAAAATGAGGCTTTTCTTCAATGAAAGAAGAAATCCACTATGAATCTATTAAAAGAATTCATCCAAGAACCAAACCCAATCCAAAAAGCATCATACAAAATTATGAACCCTTCACTCTGACCACTAAGTAAAAAACTACAGGTAAGTTTGTGTGACTAAAGAGAAAAGCTTGGCTTCTCAAAAAGCAGCCTTCTTAGCCAAAGGAAATAGAGGCAAGAGTAGCCCGAGGAAGAGGTGAGCAGTCTTCTAGTAAGGCTGCCTGTGGGCCTAAGTCTTTGTAGCACCTAACTGCTAGAAGTCAGATTTTGACCACCTTACTCATACTGATGAGCAGATATACGTACAAACAATCCCACTGAAGTCAGGGAAAATAAGGTAGGCACAATCCAGCCCAAAGAATGGAGCACCTAAACCTTTCTAAGCGACACAGCTGCATGATTAAAAGTACCTCAAGAATAGGGCTGAATGAATCCTCTTTCCCACCTGGCAAAACTTCTCAGATCTTTCAAACTAAACATGAACTTTGAGAATGTTTAGATATTTGATCTGCCTCCTTATCTTTTTTCCAGAGGAAGATGCAGGAGATCCTTACCAGCTCTCGCAAGTCTGGTAGAGAGGATGAGCTGAAGCATACTTTCTCCTCTTCCTTCAAGGAGTCAAGAATAAAAGGCATATTTCCTCACTAGATCTCCTTTGGAGGAATGTTTGGTCTTTTTGTACCGCCTCCAATGACTCTTCAGGAATGGGATGTGCAAACATTTCTGCGTCTTCTGCCCCTCTGCAGCTATGGGACTAACATGCCCCAAAATATACTGCATTATTTCTTATGCTTTCACTTACACTTAGCTAACTCATTCAGCTGAAATTTGGCACAATGGAAACTCTCCACAGATTTTTACACTAAAAATCACAAATCCACAATAACTTAGTTGCTTTGTCCACCATCTATAGGTTTTTTTTTAAACTACACACACAACTCACACACTTTGCTCCAGGTTTCAAACTTACAAATCTGCAGTTCTATTCATAACTGCCTATAGAGATGCTTTGGTAAACAACTGCTCTGGAGGATACATTTCTTTACAGGTTTCAGAGTAGCAGCTGTGTTAGTCTGTATTCACAAAAAGAAAAGGAGTACTTGGGGCACCTTAGAGACTAAAATTTATTTGAGTATAAGCTTTTGTGAACTACAGATCACTTCATCATTGGATGCGTTCAGTGGTATTTTCCACTGAATGCATCCGCTGAAGTGAGCTGTAAGCTCACGAAAGCTTATGCTCAAATAAATTTGTTAGTCTCTAAGGTGCCACAAGTACTCCTTTACATTTCTTTACAAAAATTAGTACATGCAAGTGTTCCACCTTTCATTTACCAGATTTTCTTAGAGATCTCTATTACACAGTACTACATTAAAGCTCAGTAGGAAATTTTAGTTCACACCAGCAGGGTCTACATGGACCAATTAATGCACACCATGTCAGCGAACTTTAGAAATCACACTCCTGTACTTTGTATTACTGCTCTGCATAGACAAGCCCATAGACAGATGCTTTTCAGTGCAATAGAATACTTTAGACCAACTGGGGAGAAAACCAATTTTCACATCTTAAAAAGCTCCTGAGGAAAAGCATTAATGAAAGAACAACTCCTAAGTAATTACTGACTTATTTGAAATATGTATAAAAAACTCTTCTTAGCAATGGCTCTAATATTTAATTGTTAAAAAGAAATGCTTAGTACATGATGAGATAGAAGAGTAAATTTTACTTTAAATAAACCCCGATATATTCTGTGCCAATTGTCTGCAGCTACACTAGATGCTGGTCCTGTAACTATGAAATATCAATGTAAAGAGGCCATATACAGTTTAAAAATAGTAGTAGTGATCTACTGTATTATAAGATGCCAATTTGTTTGCCTTTCACCCCTAAAATAAAGAGACTTGATTGTAGGTAATCTTTAGCCAACAAACTTACATTTGTCTGAACATTTTGCCTTATAATTTATGCTTCGTAAGTAGACTCTGCAATTAAATGCAATTAAAAAGTCTTCAATCTGGATATAATTAAACTAATTTGAGCCACATGAATTTTTTTTTTTTTAAAAAGGAAAATATTCTTAGAAGTATTAGGCACTAATCTTTGCTTAGCACTGCAGGAATGAGGGAGCCATAAAGGAAATATTTATGGCTTTCTGGATCCTAGGGGAAACTAGAGGTTGGTTTTGCCTCCAGAGTAGTTACATAGTCTTTCCCATTCCCTTAGCTCCTGCAAAAAAGGCAGTCAATCTTGTGCTATAAAAATAAGTTGGGTGGGAATCACAGCACCACCACAAGGAGCATAGGCAAGAATGGGTAGAACCATAGCTATGCCTCCTCCCCAATGTGCTCCTGCCATTGGAGTGGTGTCTGTAAGCACCCTAGTCAAGGTTGTAAAGATTGCTGCTGCTACATGTGCCTTTTACCACCCCACAAGTATTTCTGTCTGGCCACATTCTTCAGAATGTCTATGGGAACTGCTATGGCCACGATGATTCTCTACATTTCTTTTTGGTGTGGCAGTGGCTTTCAAAGTCATAAAAGTCTGCTACCAAGTAATCATCCTCTGCAGCACTAAGCTAATTTTGATTGCCCCATAAAGCATCCTTTACCTAAGAATCAAAAAAGCTAATATACTATTGTTTATATTATTTTTCTGTTCTTACCCTGCTGAAAAAGTGAATATGTTTTAGTAATCAAGAATCAGCTTCCAGAGTCACATTTTTGGTAAGTTCTGTGATGGAAGCCTGACTCCTATGCATCTCTTTCAGGAGACTAAAAGGTTTTTTGAATATTAAGGATAATTATTTTTAACTAAATAAATACCCTGGACTTTCTGATATTGAACGCAATTGATCATTGACCCAGTCTTGAACTCTTCATTCAGGCAAAAGAGCTCCTGTTGATTTCAATAGGCCCTACAATGTACTTTAACATATTTTCACATTTTGATGGATCAAACCAGAGTTTAATTTATCACTAACAAGCAGACCAAAATCATTGTTATCTGGTTTATTTTTCAGAGGACACATTTTTGGAATCTGTTTTAGGCTTAATTTCACTCTTTAGTTTACCATGATTGTTCCTTCATTTATTTGATAGCTAAACCTATTTATATGAAACAAGAATATATTCAGGATACACAGACATACTTCAAGTCTGATGGTTTCCTTTATTTTAGTTCCAAAAGGAATTGTACTGAAAACCCAATACATCTACCTGGGGTTCAGACCCCTGATAACATTATGTCACAAAGGACTACACGCACTAGGCTACACCCTGTGAATAACTAAACATTGCCCCAACATGCCAAGTTAATTCATTTTGGTGCTAGGAGGGGGTGATAGTTTTGTTTCTTCCCCACACACACCAAATACATATTGTGTAAACATTATTCCCCATTTATGGAAAGTTACTTTTAGTTATGCTAGTCTACTGTTTGGTCTTATTGCTAAATAAGTACATTTTACCACAAATTGATAATATAGTCTTTCCTCATCTATTAAAATTGATCTAATTTATTTCCTCATCTATTGCTAGAACCCATCTGCCGGAACTAGAGGCCAACTTTCATTTAGCTCCCAACAACCACATGCAAGGGATTAATGCTGACATAGTCCCAACAAAGACTAAATTTTGCACTTCTGCTAAAAAAAGCATTCATGGAGCTGTCAGTGCTGTTGAAGACATTCTCCTAAATGATGTTTCTAACAATACCTAACTCACTATTATAAAGTAAGATTTCTGTCTGAACAACACAACAAGATATAGAATTTAAGTTTTTAATTTTAAGTATTTAAGTTTCTCGTTCAGAGAGTTCTTGCTTTGTAACAGGATTTTGGAAATTAGAAACATAAGAAGATGCCCATAAAATGATACTGAAAAATTCCATTATTGCTCTTTTACAGAACCCAATTTAGCAGGAATGCAAAATTAAGAGTTAAAGAGCATGTGTTCGTAGTCATTTTTGCTTTTATTATACTTTAAATTACACAGACTATGAAAATATATAGATTAATTCAACATGCCTCCATTCATTAGGATAGCTTGTCCACAACCAAGTTTTTAAGCCTCTTTTTCCTACAAACTTTTCTGTTTTCATTTATCATGTCACTCTTCTAGTCAGGCTTATGTCTGTATTGCTCCCTCTTTAAGGGGATATAACTAATGTAATCACCAATATGCTTCTCCATTTATGGATTACATACACACACACACAATTTATTTATTTCACTCTCACACACAGAAATAGAGAGAGAGAGAGAGACTGGATGCATAACGCAAGTATTGTATTACATTCATACAATATATATTATAATATATAAAATAACCATACGACACCTTAATTTTTCTTTCACCAACAGATGTTTTAATTCGTTGTCTGAGAGGTTTTGGAGAAGACCTAGTGGATTGTGCTGGAGATCTACATTAAAAAAAGAAGAAAAGAAAAGAAAAGAAAAAGATCAATTCTTAACTAAATTACACTTCAGCATTTTGTAACAAAAATTCCTATGCTTAAAGGCTCCTCAGAAAAAGGGGGAATGGAGGAATCCAAGCTTCTGTTCCTCTATCCTTTCTCCTGCCCCTCTCCCACACCTCCCCACCCCGAAAAAAAACCTGTTTGCATGTGAGGTACTGATGGGAAGTACAATAAAATTTCTGACTTAAGGTTTCAGCAACCGGCATATGCTGTTAGGGTTTAAGTTTAATCACAAAGTTGTGATTCTGCAGGCGCATCATTGTTACTTGTGGCATTGGCAGTGCTATAACAAGTTTCTTCCCATGATTGTCTTCAAAGGCTTCTGGTCAGTCTCCACAGTAACTCACACACTCACACTCTCTTTGATGGAAGTTCTCACAGACAGACAGACAATTACACTTCTATTTTTCAGTTTGTGCATAGTTTATTTCCATGGACACAAGACTTGGATGCATACACAAGTGGTTTTGCTTCTTGCAGTAACAAAATCTGTTCTTTGCTTGGAAATATACACCTAATGGTTACCTCTTTATCATCACTGTCAGCCAATGTGCCTGCACTGACAAGTAGTGATTTCATTTCAGCAGAGACGGAACCTTTCTACATGTTCCCTTGAAGATCGGACTCTCTTTAAGACGCTTTTAGCTGTGCCAAGACTTCTGCAAGGTGAGGTACAAATTTGGCAATAATTTTGGCAATTCAGTAGCTTCTCTAGCTCAGTGAGCTAGTTCCTTCAACAACGCCTACAAAAAGTGGACCTTCAGGATATTAGTAGTATTGCAGACCAGTTTAGGAAGGTGTGACAGGATGTAACTCACCACTCCAGCGCCTCCTGCTGGCTGTCACGGGGATTAGTTCTTTTTGCCAGTGCGCCCTCTTCTGGTGATGCCTCACTGCCATCACTTCTGCTCTGGGACCCACGTCACTCCCAGGACTGTGGCGTCCTCTTCAGTAACATAGCCCTCCGGGCATGTTACGCTCTGGGTTCCCCACTTTTGGGGGCTCTGCAATATCTGTCCAGCCACTTTCCTCAGTGGCAACTGCAGTACAGAGTTCCGCCACTTCCCCAGAGACAACTGGAGAAGGGGGGGACCCAGGCCCGCCCATTACTCCGGGTCCCGGCCCAGGGACCCTGTAGATGGTGGCCACTTATTGCGTCCCCTCCGACTCCTCTTTAGATCTTCCTGGGCCACTTCCCCGAGGCCCCAGCACCCTCTTTGCCCTTGCCTGAGGGCCTCAGCCTGCAGAACTCTGCAGCCTGCCAGGAGCTGCCTTTAACTCCCCGGGTCTCTGCCTGCAGTCCTGCTCTGTCCAGGGTGCTTGCTGCCTTCAGCCTGCAAGGCAGCCAGTCTTCCTCCCTCCTCAAGCCCCAGGGAGTGACTGAAGCTGCTCTGCAGCTCTTCTTATATGGGCCAGCATGGCCCCAAGTGGCTGCTCCTTGCAGCCTCCCAAGGGCTCTATTAACCCCTTAAAGCCCAGTGTGGGGCAGGCACCCCATCACAGAAAGGCATTTGATGAGTAGGGGGCAACATGCTAGAAAGCACAGAAACAGTTATGGGAGAAGTAGACAAATGGAATACCAAAGATGGCATCCTTGATGGAATGAAGGGGATGGGAGTAGCAACATAACTTTGACAATAGAAAACTGGGAGAAGAAAAATTACGTAGGACCTTGAAGGCTTATCAGTGAGGCAGGGAGGCCAGAGAAGAAATTGTGTGCATTTTCTTAATAAATTATGGAAATGTTTAGCCTAAATTCATTCCAAATTTACCCAAAAAAATCACAGATAGTAGCTCTAACTAGATCAGTCTCCTTATTTTGATATTATCTTCAATGCATTTTCTCAGGTGGCTAAAAAAAAAAAGCTGAAAATGCTATTGCAAACACGGCACGTAACCCCTTTCTGCCATCAATAAGGCTTCACAATAATTACAACCACCCCTTATTTTTCTTAAGTATTTGCACTCCAAGAATATATACGTACAAGAAATTGTTTCAATATAGTCTCCAATGGAGAGCAGCAGGGATCCATACAATAAGGGAAGGATGAAACATCTTCTGTCAGAGTTGCAGTATATATAGAAGAGACTGATTCAGTGAGAAAAATCTCACTTTGTCTGGAAAATTCTAAAATGTTTTTGATGATTTGTTGTTAATGTTGGTACTTTTAGTGCCAAAAGATAGAGATGCCAGTGACAAAACACTATCAATATCAGACAAAGGAGACTGTAACCACTTCTTACCAGTAGCTCTGTGGAAGGTTTTTTTCATTTTCAACTTCTTGCCAAGTTTTAGAATGAAAAGAAAGCTCTGGAACCATCCAATCTAACCATTTAAACTGAAAGCTCTGTCAAGGCCAACACAGAGGTATAGGGGAGGGACAAAGAGAAATTATCTGAATCTCTCAAAGTTTCATACATGAAACATGTCAGTTTTCTCTTCCAACCTTGGCCCTAAAAATAAACACAGTTTTCTGGAAAGTGGTCAGATCCCCGGCACAGCTGACCACAAAGTTTAAACAGATTTTTGGGACCATTCAATATATAAAAAAAATAATGAAATCTCTGGCCACAACAAATACATTTGTTAAAATTCAGAAAAAATACTTAGAACTGATAGTAAAATTGAGAATTTTAAATTAACAAATAAGATTGGGGGGAGGGGTAGCTCAGTGGTTTAAGCATTGGCCTGCTAAACCCAGGGTTGTGAGTTCAATCCTTGAGGGGGGCATTTAGGGGTATGAGGCAAAAATCTGTTGGATGATTTAATTGGGGATTGGTCCTGCTTTAAACAGGGGGTTGGACTAGATGATCTCCTGAGGTGCCTTCCAACCCTGATATTCTAGGATTCTATGGCAAACTATAGTAAGGTTTAATATTTCCTATGTTTCTACCTGTGACCAACCTGCATTGCAAATTTATTGGTAGAGATATAGATTATCACTTTCCTCAAAAATACCATATTCTGCTACATTTCACCGCGTAGGTAAAAACATTTTTAAAACATAAGAACTTACAAACAGTATTATACCCCAGAAGTTACTGTTCTTAGGTGGAAGATGAAGTGATCCCTTACCTATCACACAATGTTCAGAGTTTTATTGTTTGTAAAGCAATTGAGAACCTCAGAATAAAGGTGCTACAGAAGTACAAATTGTTAAGAGATTTTAGAGTCTGAAGGGAGGAAAGAAAACAAGGAAATAAAAGTGATTTCCTGTATTTTAGCAAAAAGAATCCTTCAGTTTTAAGTAAAAGTAAGAAACTTTTCATAAGTTTATGAAAAGAGTGGTAGATTTTTGAGTAGTAGATTCACTTTTGTGAATAAGTTGTAGTGTTAAAATTATGTTTTTTGAGCTATGAACACAGTATTCTCAAATGAAGTGAAAATTAGATATACTGAGTAAACAAAAAAACTGGAAACTAAAAAGTTGACAGCAAATTGACAATACATCTCTTAGTTTGCTACTAAGTAATTTGCTTTGTATAAACAAGAACATTATTCTTGTTCTGCAGACCATTTATTACAGGGGTTTGTTTTGTTTTATTTTATAGATTTACTAGTACTCACCTAAAGAGTGTTAAGACAGAGGTGATTCCAAATGGAGTTACATTTTCATCACCATATAATAGTTCTGCTTTGTTTTTGGTAGGAAGATTGGCAGCTTCTTCATCCAAAAGAGCTAATAAGGCCTTTACAGTTTCTCTGCCACAGTAGGCAGTGCCATGGTTTATGGCATGTAATTTTGGCTGAAAGTAAATAGAAATTATTCCATCTAAGTAAATATTAATAGGAACATACAATAATGCTACAATGCATCAAATCAACCAACAAGGAATCCATCTTCAACAGCAGCCAGGTGCTTCAGAAGAAGGTGCAAGAAATCCCCCACAGACAATTATGGAATAACCTACCCAAAAGGGAATTTTCTTCCTAACCAACACGCAATTAGTGATATTTAGCTAATTGCTAGATGGAAGCATGAGCGTAATAAGATATACAGCTAAATATCGGAGTCTGAGCAATGACACTGCACTACAGAAGTTAGGTGGGAAGAAAATGAACAGTTCCCCATCACGTATTCTTGAGAGCTATGGGGCACACAGATACATTCTGGGACAGTCTAACACCAATCCCTTTTACCAAGTAACCAACTCTTTTCCACAGACCTGACCAGAGGTGTGTTAGGTACAACAGCCTCCAGATTAGCATAAAATAGATCCCTCAGGATCTTCCACAATAATGGAGAAGTTCTCAAAGAAAATCTAAATATGGAAATGCTCAGTGCTGCTCTCAGCAGCAGAGACGTAGAACTTCATAACCACTGTGGTACTGCAAGAATTGCAGGTTTGCTATAAAAAAAATAGAAAGTAAAAAAAAAGTAACAATCCTGTTCAGAAGTTTAGGGCTTGTTTTTTAAATGTACAGTAGGGTATTTTTAAAACCACAGGTTTTCTTGTTTACATGTTAAAAAAAAACACACTGCAGTTTAAATTTGTTCTAAAAAGATAGTACAAGTAGCAACAGAGTTTATAGAATCAGTTAACTAATCTTAAACAATCTCTTTGAATAAATCAAATTCTATTCTTTTATCTACCTGATTACACCAGTTAGTGTATGTATCTTCCAAGAACTATCGCAATATATATGTCAGACATTTACTATAAGTTAACAACTAGTGAATAGAAATAGCAACTACAGCTATGGTTGGCACCTAAAATTAAAACAGAATTGTCTATTTCAGTTCCATTTAACTTCCCTAAAATTTTATTCTGAGCCAATGCAGCCATTACATTACCACATAATGACTTTTGTGCAATATCATATTGTGTCATGGCACAACTGTTTTACTGTGAAAACTGCAAAAAAAGAGCAGTCTCAACTATAACTATGCACACAGACAAAAAAAAAAAAGCTTCACTACAAATTAAGGCATTCAAACTTAAATGGAAAAAGCAGCCACATGCAAGCATCATTTCTCTGATGCTTGTTAAAGCTATGCCCATGGCCCATTTCTTCCTGCCTTCAAAATAAATTGACTAGTCTCTCATGAATGATTTTCTGCTACTCCAGGTCCTATATTGGTCAATCCAGGTCACAACAGCCAAATTCTGGCCAGAATAGTAAACTTCTCAGATAGTGATGAAAATTCTCATTAACCATTAATGCAGGCTTCACATAATTAAATTAAAGCAAAGCTTTCTGCCCTGTGGAATAATTATTTAGCTGAAGCTCAGGAATTCCCACAACATCGAGATATTGCAAAGAAAAATATTGCCAGGTTAAAAGTTTTGTATCTGTTTGCTGCAAGGCAACTGTTTTCAAGTGCATTTTATTCAGAAGTGAATTAGACAGCCAGCCTTCCTAGCAATACTACATTGTGAAAGCACCAGTTGTGGCTCCATAGGTAAAATGAAGTTGAATTTTGCACTTAAAGAAGGGATTAACCTTTGTTAAGTATAAAAAATAGAGCATACCCTCCCCAAAAATCACAGCACTTACTCTGAATAAAAAACCTATTTTTCTGAGACTTTATAATGGAATCTATTAGTGACTCCTATAAGAAATATAGCACCCCGTGTCAGGCCTTTTAGGTCCAAAAAGATCTTCACAGAATACAGATGCTTCATGTCTCCCATATAGTTAAAAAACCTCATTGAAATCATAAACAAAAGCTATATTTGATTTTTTTCAAGAATTAATGGCTATTTTGCCCCTATTATTCTTAATAACTGTACTTTTTTTCAGCAGACACTAAAGAATAATATTCTTCTACAAAGAGTTTCACCAAAAACTGCACTTTTTCAAAAGTGCTGACTCTCTCATTGTTCTCAAAGGAACTGACATTACAGGCTGCCTTCAGTTGCCCATTTAGAGAAGGGCCTTTATTCCCCATTGTTCTGAACGGGCCCAAGTATTCCTCTTTACTTCCTCACAATATAGGATGCCACCATCTTTGGCTTCTCTCCTGCAGGGAACAAGGGAAATGGTGGCCCCGTTTATAGGGGACATCAACCTATGACCTGTGTTCCATTGAGAACAACAAGAGATGGCAGCCATTTTGATATAACAGTACTTTGAGAGTTTTTCTGAATAAGATTTCATGCAGAAGCCTCTGCTGGCAGAAAAACTTTCAGTTATGAAAAACAGAACCAAGAGTGACTATTAATCCTAAATATTTATTTTCAAAAGCTACCTGTTGCACCAGATCTACTCAGAAGGTAGGATAGAGGAGGAAAATGTCCACATGCAGAGACTCAGTGGGTGGAAGAAATAGGATGTGTATGTATGGAGAATGTGTGGGACAGGAGTAAAGGGAAAACTGCCCAGGGAAACGTAGAGTGAGGCAAGAAGTAGAACCTGGGGGACAGGAAAAGAGAGGCAAATGGGATATAAACTCTAGCTGCTTTGTGCTTCTTCAAAATGGCATAAAGCAGCCAGTCCATATTGGTCAATCTGGACATAAAAAGTTAAAACTATAGAAAATAATTTATGGCATCTCTTCAAATCATTAGGAATACCAAATGGTAGCATTCTGACTTTTTTAATTAAAATTTTATACATGAATACAAAACAAAGAAAATTCCTAGACAAAACTGAAGTGAAGATGAAGTTAAGGTTGAGAGTACTTATCAGTAATCTACGGTAAAATACATTACAGAGATGTTAGAGAGACAAGGTGGGTGACGAAGAAGAGACATGTGTGGCTTGAAAGCTTGTCTGTCTCACCAATCAAAGATATTACCTCACCCACTTTGTCTCTCTAATATCCTGGGACCGACATGACTACAACTACCTATTACTGCACTGCATATTAACAAAGCCCAAAACAAAGCATTATAAACCAGGAAAATTCAGAATTAATATGAAATTTAAAAGAAATCCAAACATTTTAAATTATGGAAATCACACAGTTTCACCACCTAAGTAACCTGAACTCTGTACTGTAGCAATACCCCCCACACCCCTCCCCCTCTTTTTTTTGGAAGAGAGAAATGGGGAGGGCAAGACAGAGAGAAAAATCTAATGAGTCTTTACAAGTCAGTTTAAATCACTAATGTAATCTGGGACCATAAATAGTAATCATAATCATATCATTATTGCATGGTATCTACAGAGCAGAATTAAGGTTGTTTGGATATGCATTACTATATCTTAACATGTTTGGATTTAATTTTTAACATAGAGTGTTCTGCATTTATATCGATTGATTTTGGGATAACTAGGTCATCAATGTATTTTATCCTAAATTTCTTATATGTACTCTCAGCCTTAACTGCATCTTAACATAATTTTATCAGGGAATTTAAATAAAAATTTAACTGTATTAATATTAGTAACAGATTAGTTATTTTACAAATATTTAATATTTTACAAACTCTTATGAATGGGAACAATAAACTGCATTTAAAAAAAGTTACATTAAAATTATAAAACTATTAACATAATAATTTTTAGTTGAAGTATAATGACTTTTTGAAAACCACACTATAATCCTAAAGGACTTAGAGTCTTTCAACAAATTTAAGTGTACTACGCTACACAGGAAATGACACTATTCTGTATTATTGGGAAAAGATTATTCTATATTTCAAGTTTAAAAAAAAAAAGACATTGGCTTTCTTGTAAAGCTGTATAGTAGGAGAACAAAAGGAGGCCCATTACCCGGGCTGGACTGATTCCAGTGGTGCTAGCAGTCACAGCTTCATGTTGAGAATTTATAATATTTTTAATCCTTAAATCCAAATCTTGTAAAACTTCCTCTGCTGCTCGACAGAATGGATCCCCACTGTTTCGGCCTTTTATCAAGTGTATCTTGATTGTTGATAGAATTCGCCCCCCTGCAATTCTGAAAATAGGCAGAGTCATCCCCACATTAATCTTGGCAATGCTTTAATATACCTATTAGTTCTGAACACAGAGTCTTCACAGTCAATCAAAACTGTTCAGAGAACAGCTTTGATCTTTTAAATAAAACAGCAGTGTGCAATTAAATACTATCCTTTGACATAATAGTTTACTAACATATTAAAGATTAGGAAAATCAAAAGGAAAAATAAAAAGGTAACCAAATTCAACATTTGGCAGTATGCGGATCTACAAGACAAAGAGGAACTATCCTGGCTGGAAAGAAAGTTCTGATAAAAGTATCTTCTGCAAATCCACATCTTTCTGTTTTGCTCATAGATCATGAGCATGTCACAAAGTTCTAGGAGAACTGAACCACTAAACAGTAAGGCATACTACTTTATTTGCAAATATATTTCTGTTTCACATAAGCCTTTCCAACAACCAGTATGTTTTCAGTTTAACTAAAATATCAGATTGCCAAGAAGACTAGTCGAGCACTGATATTCGTTATAAAGGTGTACAATTTCCTATTCCATAACAGAGCAGGAAAGATTCCTCCACGATCAGAGAGCACATACAGCAACACAAATTTGACTATGAATTATCCATACAATAGTATCGGTTATGTCAAAAGTATAATAGATGAGAGTATGTAACAGGGCTCAAGTTCAGCAGTTTTTATAGAAAGACCAGAAAAGAAGGCATATATGTTCCCAATTACACAAATGAAAGTTTCAAACTCATGAAGGATGGCAGGCACTCCTGATTGTGCTAGAGATACTTTGAAGTAGGCATTGTATCTTAATCAGTTTGCACAGTACCTAGCACAATGGATTGGGGCCCCTCAACAATACCAAATTATTAAATACCAATAAAAGTTTAAACAGAATTTAAAATGAGTGGCAGAGATGTACAGAAAGCAAACAAAATGAGGCAGGCTACAATTATTACCAGTGCTCAGGTTTAAGGAAATAATGTCAAAGAATCAGTTTTCCAGTCCTCAGATACCGTCCCACATCTCCATCACTTTTCAAAGATGTTTGTGGTTTGGTAATTTTGTTTCCAAATCTCTTATCAGCTCAGGATGCATGTCCTCCATGGCTACTGATTTGATTATGTTCAAAGTTTTCCCCAAGTATTCCTTTACTCATTTTATAAAAATCAACTATTTATACTAAGTATTCATTATTTCAGAGACCATTTTAAAAGAGGAATCCTGCAGTGTGGCAATTTTAGTCATTTTAATAGTCTGCATTCATTAATAAGAATATTTGTTTTCTAGTCCTTTTTAGTATTGGGTACTCATCTTTTCCTTCAAGCCTTAATCAGCTTATATTCCTGTTTAATTGATTCTTTCCTTCCTCAACTTTACTGTTTCCAGTAAAGGGTTATTTTTACCCTCAGATCTTTGATTGGCTCAAAATGGAGCTGCCAGCCTGGTTTAAAGACCACTCCCTATCAACAGGGAGCAGACAGGACCCATTGTTTAAAAATATCTGTATAAGAATCTCATTCCTGGGTCTCATGTTCTCAGGACTACACAGGGTAGAACTTCACAACTCAAAGCTTTTGATCTTTTGATGCAGTGGTAGTGACTAGCACATAAATACCAATACCTCAACTTCCAGAACCTTCCAGTTGGCACCTTCTTAATCAGACTCTGAAGGAGCTTTCTTCAGGGGTGGGTCTCAGACTTGCTTTGGATGCTACTCCAGCAGAGTTAATGGGCGGCTTCTCTGTAAAAGAGTTCTCTATCTTGACCTTGCCTTTAATCTGAGACTGACCTAAATCTAAATTAATTTCCTTTTCAGTCTGATGCAATTTAAGAGTACTATTCTGTTTGCTTCCATAACTTCCTCCTTTCGTCTGCTCCCAACTTCTAAATTTGTGAACATACTTGTCAGCACGTTACATCATACTGATGAGAAATTACTTTTATCAGAGGATGGGCTAACTACATCTCCCATTTTAAAGAAAGTTTCACATGAAAATAAAGCTTCTGATACATTGAACTCAGAATTCTGAAACACTGGGAAAAATGATTTTACAGAAAACCTGTCAGGATTCAGGGCTATAGACTCCGGAAGTCCCAAAAAGTGTGCAAATTGACAACACCCTCCAAAAAGGGTCTCCGAGCCCTGACACACATTGTCTACACAGTGTTCCCACGAGGAGTAACATTTCTTTTGTGCATTCAATTTCAACAGGAGTTTACAAATTCCCTGGAAGTGCCTCCATCAAATGCAATTTAGCCTAGTCAGGTTCACACCCTAAACAATAAAAAAAGCTAAAGAGGCTGAGGGTGAGGGGAGGTGAAGGGCAGAAAAGAGAGGACTGGACTGAATATATAAGAGGTGATTTCTTTATACTGCATGAAGGAATATGCCCAGGGACTTTGCTGTTTTGAATTAATCTGACTGATCAAGAGTCCTGTAAATAAAATTACAAACCCTAAAGAAGTTAACCTGAGTCTCCTATTGCTTCTGTCCTGCCACTCAGGCCCTACTTTGCCACACAATCCTTAGTCTCAATTTTTGTAGAGGACAGATACTTATTCATTTTATGGTAGTCAAAACTGGATTATACTTTACATTAAATTGCAAGCTTTAAATCAAAATGAATAAATGCTTTGTGGAAGTGTAGTGAGGCAGAGTGGTCTCCCACTGAGCCAAAGGGGAAGGAGCCACTCTGATTCCCTAGTGGGCGGAGCCAGGCCAGGCCCACCCCTCGACATAAGCTAAATATAAAAGGCGAAGCCGTTAGCCCTGTTAAGTCTGAACCAGGGAAAAATGGGTCTCCAGCCCCCTGCAAAACCTCGAAGCTGAACCTGCGCTGCACAAGACTGACCCAGGAGAAGAGCTACTGGGACTGCCACTCGCCATATACCCCGAGGAGATGGAGGACTCCTGGACTATGGAACCCCTCGCCCAGACTATGGTAGGAAGTACCCAGGGAAACCAGATGTTCGTCAAGTTTCACTGTTAGAACCCGAGTCAGCGTATTGTGGTAGAATCCCCACTGACCCAGTGGCAGAACCCTTCACCACTGTTAGGGCCCTGGGCTGGGACCTGGTGGAATAGGTTGGGCCTGGGTCCTCTTACCTCCTGCTGCAAACTCCACCTGGGGTGGCAGCCTCCCTACCTGAGGCCAAGAAGCCTGTGATTGTCTGCCATCTGCCTGAGCCAGGACATCAGGTGATAGACTGTTTGTTTGTTCTACCCTGTCTGAAGGCCTGAGCCTCTAGACTGCTTATAGCTTTCCCCTGCCTGAGGGCATGAGCTCCCTAAAACTGTTGGTTTGCTCTGCACTGCCTCAGGGCCTGAGCCCTTAAGACTGTTTGCTCCACCTGGCCTAAGAGGCTTAGACCAAGATATTGCTTGGCCCTACCCATGCCACGAGCCAGGGCCCCTTGTGTTCAATTTGTAATTCCCCGTTAGTGGGCGACATCCCAGTGATGCAGTGAGGTGAAGTGCCCTCCCACTGAGCCAGAGGAGGAGGGACAACCGCTAACGCACTACAAGAAGTTTAAGTATAATGCTTGGATGTAGCCAAAGGGAAACACCCATGTGGAGTCAGTCTGCCCACAAATCAAGGGCTATCTGATTTTAGTCAGGAGAGTATATTAAAAAAAGCATAGACTCATAGACTTTAAGGTCAGAAGGGATCATTATGATCATCCAGTCTGACCTCCTGCACAAGGAATCTCACCCACCAACTCCTGTAACAAACCCCTAACTTATGTCTGAACTACTGAAGTCCTCATATTGTGCAGAGAATCCTCCAGCAAGTGACCCGTGCCCCACGCTGCAGAGGAAGGCAGTGAACCTTTGCTTTAAGCGCAAGAAATGGAAAATCCTAAAGGAAAAAGTCATCCAATGCAGTTGTTAAGAGATAAGAGCAGAGCATTGCTGAAGAAAATTCTGTCTTTGAAGGATATACATACTAGGAGTGTTAGCCAACTCTCTTGAAATTTCATGACAAACTGCTTATTCCTTGCAGTATTTAATTGGCATCTCTAGAAGCAATGCTTACCGTCAATGAAAAGTGTACTATGATAACCGTAGTAAGGCCTATTCCATAAATACTGTAACCAACCTGAAGTACGTAAGGTAGACAAACAGATGAAGGAACCACCTGAAGTTAGCAGTCTTTATTAGCTAGATTGAGTCCTTTTAACTGCAGAAATCCTGAATTTATGTAAAAAAAGTTACATATTTCACAAGTATTTAAATGAAGAATTTGGCTAATTCAAATGAACAGAATTCCAATATTTATGTAAAAAGAAAAGGAGTACTAACAAATTTATTTGAGCATAAGCTTTCGTGAGCTACAGCTCACTTCATCGAATGCATGTGTATACCTTTATCACAGGTTTATTGATATTTTAGTTCCCCACAAATGTTTACCTACTTTATGTGATCCTTGATTACTCCACAGTTTTTATTCAAGGGAATAAAATAAAAAATTTAAAAAAGGCAGTAAAATCACATTCAGTATTTTTTTTTATTTTAGTCTCTACCTAATGCCAATTGAGGATATTTTCTACTTGAAATAAAGTTCATTTAATCTCTCTTTCTGCCTGTATTCCTCCCTCTTTTCCAGGAAAAGAGTTCCAGTTCCCCATCAGATATACAAATTCTAGCTGGAGCAATGAAAGGAAAAGTTTATTCATTCTTCAACTAGAATTATAAAAACAGGCCAAGGCATAAAGTGCTGATCTAATGTGTGTGTGGATTATATTAAGACATTGTGCCATAGCTTATTTCATTTTGAACCAGAGTACACTATAATAGAATACGTTGTGAGATTTGGTTTTATTCAAGGCTGGAACACATTGCCCAAAGGTTGAATTTACCTCAATAGTTATATTTCATGAATGATTTAAAATTTATTACAGAAGAGTCGAACTACCAAAACTATTGACGTTCAAGAATATGCCCTCTACACAGTCCATGGTGGGAAAGGTATTATTTTAACTATAATGTTTACCCATTGTGACGTGGCAAGGCCAGATGGCTACAGAAAAGTAGTGGGAGATAGATATATTAGCTCCAGGCTAAACAAATCCCTGCTACCAGGTTAAGTGAAATGGAAGCTGCTCCAGGTCAATTAAGACACCTGGAGCCAATTAAGAACTTTCCAGAAGGCAGGGAGAATGCTAGGTTGATTGGGACACCTGAAGCCAATCAGGGGCTGGCTGAAACTAGATAAAAGCCTCCCAGTCAGTCAGGTGGGTGTGCATGTCAGGAGCTGTGAGAGGAAGTTGTGCTGTTTGAGAGGCTGAGTAGTACACACCATATCAGGCACAAGGAAGGAGGCCCTGAGGTAAGGGTGAAGTGGAGCTTGAGGAATTGAGGGCTGCTGTGGGGGAAGTAGCCCAGGGAATTGGTCAGCTACCATAGCTGATACCATTAGGGTCCCTGGGCTGGAGCCCGGAGTAGAGGGTGGGTCTGGGCTTCCCCCCACCTTTGCCCCCTGATTAATCACTGAGACTGGGAGACAACAGAGACAGTGCAAGGAAGGATAACTTCTCCTCACCTCCCTTGCTGGCTTATGATGAAAATGGCTCAGTAGACTGTGACCCTTGTCTCTAGAGAAAGAAGGGTTACGTAGAGGGTCACAGTGAGCCTCTGAGGCTAGCGAAATCTGCCAGGAAACCTGGGACCCATGGAGACAAGGACAGAGCTTTGTCACACCATATATAGATGGAGGTGGTTGATGAATAAGTTACAGTGGGAAGCATGGTTAAGGGAATAGCAGCTTTTGCCCAAAATGACAATATACCCCATCAAATATGACAAGGTCTGGGTTAAGGAAAACTAGTTTAACAAAACTGCACAAGTTATTTTTCATACTGAAAATGGATCTGGAATATTATCTCATAGTATCTGTTAAAGGGCTACAATCAATAGGATGACTAATATATTTTAGAAAAGAATGTAAATTTAACTAAGGCTTCAGTGACTCAAGCAGCAGTTACAGTAGAGTGAATGCATGCATTCATATATAAATACGGACAAATTCATGTTAACAGCCAGAGACCCCTTTAGAGCAGCCCCTTCTCTTCTGCTTCAGTGGAGGGAGAGGAGGTCCTCTAACTGATCCATCAAAGACAATTACTAGCTTCAGTTAGTAGTATGGGAAGTAAAACAAAAAGGAACCCAGAACTTCCCTTGAGATGCAAACTTGTAGGGTAAAGATTTTCCCTAGTCTAGAGGTACGCTTGAGGCAAGATGGGGAAGAAAAAAAACTTATGTAAAAAGAGCTGAGTTAAGGGATCTAGTCACATGTTGCTTTGAAATTGGAGCTTGCTGGAGCTCAAGTGTTGTGAGTCAGTATTGGGGGAGAAGGATAGTCTGTGTTTGGTGTAAGGGAGGACGTACATTGACAAAGCTGGAATGGAGAATATGGAATGGTTAAAAAGTGCAGAGGAAAAAACAAACTATACTTAATACAAGTTGTCCTGTTTTTCCCAAGATTGCCCTGAGATTTTAAACAGTCCTAGGTGAATATAGTCCTAAAATCTTGGGAAGCTCACTGACCAAAGACAACTTCGCTCTGTACCACTAGAGGAGAGTGTACAAACCACTTGGAAGGCATGTTACTGGTTCCCAAACCCACCACTCACTCCAGTCTCTGCTATACCATGCTCAGAAGACAGAAGAAGAGAGCATCTTAGACAGTTCAGGGAGCAATCAGACATGGGCCTTATACCTGCTCTGCCCACTCACTGCCTTCTCCTCACACCTCCAAGAAAACCCTGCTGCTGACAGGCACACTTTTCCCCATGGTTCAGTGAAAACAAAAAGAAAGACAGAAGGAGGGGGAAAACAAGGAAGGGACAAGGAAACTGGAGATGTAAAAAGAAACAGTCAGAAAGAGGTGGGACACAAATGGGGAAGACACAGCAAGGGGGTTTCACAGGCCAGGTCATGGGCAGCCAGATCTAGTTGGCAAAGTCAAAGTCTGTAGTTATGAGACAGGAGTTAAGAGTCAGCTGGGTTGGGATTCCAGGAGGTGAGAAGCAGGAGACAAACTGGAGGTGAGGAATCACAAGGCAGATGTCAGGAGTCAAGCCAACTCAGAATGCCAGGAGATCAAGCTGGGGTAGCAGGAGCAGGAACCACAAGGCACACAGTCTGGGGCAGGATGGAGCTCAGTTGTCTGACCTGCTGGCTGTACTTAACACAGCAGCAGGAACTGGAAGCTGTCAAAATCACTCACTCTTGGAGTCTGTCAATCAGTTCTCAGGGGAGGAGCCTCACACTGAGGCTGAGCTTCATGGGTCTCAGGTAAGCTATTACTAGCAGGCAGCCAGGTACAGGGTTAGAGTGTGGCTGATCCCAGATTTGAGACCCCTGGATCATGACATCACCCTCTTCTTTAGGGGCTCCCTCCAGGATACAGGGATCCTGGTTTCTTAGGGTGGTTCCTGTGGAAGGCCTGAACCAGAGTGAGTGTGAATATTTTCAGCTGGCTCCCAAGTGCGTTCCTCCATGCCATAACCTTCCCAACAAACAGGTATCATAAATTTGCCCTACTTGATCTTAGTCAAGGATTTCATGTACAATGTATTCCTCCTGACCTTGTACTTGTGCCAATGAGGGCAGCAGCTGGTCTCTATGGGGAAATGTTCTCGGTGTATGGTTTTAGAAGTTAGACATGGACTACAGGGTGGATTCTAAGAGATCAAGGGAGCTGGAGCTTGAAGGTTACTGGGTTGATTTGTTGACGAATCCAGGACTGTCCGTGAGGATGTGTTCTGTTGAAATCTATACCTTTTGTCTTATAGGGATGGCAGGGCCCTGTTTATGTTTGTCCACATGACTTTTGTAGTCCTCCTTCACCTTATCAAGATGTCCCTTCCCCTCCTCTTGGATGTGATGGATGTATTGTACGAGGTCTGAGGCAGATGGATTGGTCGAGGTTGTTTGTAGTCGTGGGTGAAATTAGGGGTAGTACTCATAGTTGATAAAGAAGGAGCTGTGGCTTGTGGAGGCATGGTCTGCATTATTATACAAGAATTCTGCACAGGGAAAGAGTGAAGACCAGTTATGTTTGCAATGGTTGATGTAGCATTGTAAGTGTTGTTGGAAGACTGTTGGCCGATTCTGTTTAGTCATTTGACTGAGGAAGGTAGGCAAAGGACAGGTGTGTGTGTCCTCCTAATAAAAACATAGGGCCTCATGCCTGAAGTGGGCAATAAACTGTGACCCCGGTTGGAGATGCCGTGACTTGGGAGGCCATGAAGATGGACTACGTTGTTTATCCAGAGCTGGATTGTTTTCCCAGTGGAGGGTAAAGCTATGCAGGGAATTAACTGAGCCATCTTAGCAAAGCAAATCAACCAACTGCAAGCATAAAGCCACTGGACTCTGGTAGTTCCACCACAAAGTCCACGGAAATGGCCTCTGAGAGCCAAGATGGGGTGTCTAGAGATTGGAGGAGGCTGCAGGGTTTCTGACATGGGATATTGGTGTGGGCACACACCTTGCAGGAAGCTACAAAGGTTTCTCTCATGGGGCACATTCAGGGCCAGCAGAAGAAATGGGACATTAATTGCTGGATTTTGTATCACCCTAAACATCCTGTCAAAGTAGCATCATGGCACAGTTGAAGAACTGCTACTCACAGGTCCGGAGGGAACACAGAGGCATGTGATCCCCTTGTGGGTGTTTTGCATTTCTTTCTTGATAATAGCCAACTCATTGGGAACAATTCCAGACACAGAGGCAGAGGGGATGAGCATAGACAGGTCCTAGCAGCCAGTTGCATTAAGGAAGTTATGGGACTTGAAAACATGAGTTGGTTCTGGACCAGGGTCTCATGGATCAGAGGCGTATCTTCAGGACAGCCATTGGCATTACTATGCCTGGCTCCAAGACTGTAGGTAAAAGGTAAAGTTGAACTGAGAGAAGAATAGGACCCACTGCAGCAGTTGTTGGTGTCGGGCTTTGGCCCTACACAGGTACTCCTGGTTCTTATGGTTGATAAGCATTTGGACCAGATGACAGGTCCCCTTTAAATAGTATCTCCACTCTCCAGAGGTCGTCTTAATTGCAAAGCGTTCCTTGTCCAAGATCTTGAAGTTTTGCTCAGCAGGGATGAGCTTCCTTGAGTAGAAGGTGATAGGCGATAGTATTTGCCTGGGTTCATGTATCTGGGAGAGGACTGCCACAAACACTATACTAGAGGCTTTGGCTTCCACAACGAAAGCTTGCATCATGTCTGTGTGGAAGAATACTGGAGCAATAGTGAAGACAAGCTTCAACTGCTTGAATGCGCACTCAGCCTCAGGCAACCAATGGAACTGGGCATTTTTCCCAGAATAGGGCAGTAAGGGACTCAGCTTGGGTTTTGAAGGGTTGGAAATGAACCCCCAGCAGAAATTCATGAAGCCACATTGCACAGAACTCCCCAGTTGCGAATGGCATAGACCTTGCACGGATCCATCTTGATTCCTTCCGGGTCCATGATGAACTCCAGGAACTCTGTGAAGGTCTGATCAAATGCGCACTTAAGTTTAGCATAGAGATGATGTTGCCATAGTCTCTACAGAACTGTGTGGATGTAAGTGGTGTGTTGGTCCAAATTGTCGACAAGATCAATATGTCATCTAAGCACACCCCCACAAAACTGGTTGAGGAGGTCTCGTAGCACATTGTTAATGAAGGCCTAGAACGTCCCTGGGGCATTAAGTCAGTCTGAAAGTGGCCATAGCAGGTTCAAATGGCAGTCTTCCATTCATCCCCTCTCTAAAATAAGCTCCCCAGAGATCCAGTTTAGTGAACACACAAGGAGCACCCCTGTGATCCAGCAATCAGGAAACGGGGCACCAGGTAACAGTTCCAGATTATCTGACTGAGTGCACAGTATTGAAGCAGAGGCAGCCATCTTTTTATGAAAAGGACTGAGGTGCCAGCCAGTGAAGTCAACTTGAAGACGAACCCCCATGCCAGGTTCTCAGAGATATTCTCGCAATGTTGCTAGTTCAGGCTCTGACATTGTATACATCTGTCCAAATAGCATCTTCACTCTTGGCTGAAGTTCTATGGACAGTTGTAGTCCCAATGTGGGGGAAGGGTTTCCACATTCTTCTCAAAAACGTCAGTGTATTCACAGTAGTTGGGGGGAAGTTCCAGAGTACCCCCAATGGATGTTTCAATGCGCACAAGTACATCTGCTTGAGACCTTCAATGTGTACTGGTCCCTCGCCATACTGTTGGCAGAATTCCTATGGGACAGCGACCTTCTGCTTTTATCAGCCTGCAAAATTTCAGCCCAAATGGTTAGCGTTTAGCAAAATTATAAGCAACTGAAAACAGGGCCTTAAAATGGGAAATATGAGGCAACCTTATCATACGCAGTGCTACCAGACCCAGCCATAATAAAAATCGCACATTGGATATAGGTGACAAGAGTTTAGCCAAGTAATGCTTGTTTTAGAATACCATCGCTCTTCTCCTAGCCCCTTCCCTTCCTCCATATTACAATCAGTGGTTGATTTTTTTTTTTTTCCTATAAAGGGCTGTGTATACCAGTTCAGCAATGTCTAGAGTCCACTCCTGGCAAAAAGGTTCTCCTCTGTCCTCCCAGACATAATGCAGAACTACTGCTAGCCACAATAATATGGACAGCAATGATGACACTAGTATCCACACGGTTCTGAATGCAGCACTGATAGGGCATCCACCCAACACTGGCATGTAAGGGATTAAAAGAGGCCTAAGGAGGCTGCGCAGGAAGCAGCCAATAGGAGAGAGGCTGCAAAGAATAGCCAATCAAAGCCTAGCAGACTCACTTAAAAAGGGCTGAGGTCCAGAGGTAGTTGGGGGCTGCTGGGAGCTTGAGGAGAGGACTGTGTCCCTAATAGGCTGCAACCCTGCAGCACCTTGGACAGAGCAGTGCAGGCAGGGACCTGGGGAGTACAGAAGGAGCTCCAAACAGGCTACTGAGACTGAATAGGGTGCTGTAGCCACAGGGAAGCAGCCCAGGGAAATGCAGCGGTAGTCAAGGCAAAGGAATACAATAGGTGAATGCAGTTCACAGGGTCCCTGAGTCAGGACCTGGAGTAGTGGGTGGGCCTGGGTCCTCCCACTTACCACTGGGGAAGTGGTTGGACATAGATACCTTCCTTCCCCCTTCTGTCTCCCCCCCCAACTCTCGGAAGAGGGAAACTCGGATGGTGACAGGGCTGAAAAGATGAGTCACAAAGAGAACACTGCGCTTCTGGGAGCTGAGAGAGGAGCCGTTGGCGGCAGCAGAGAGTGTGCTGGTGTGCAGACCGCGGACAGCAGCCTCAAGCTAATCCCCAGCATGACCAGGAGGAGGTGCCAGTATGGCAATGAAGAACTGCACCTCATGACAAGCACTAACAGAATTTCAATCTGCCAAATGCACATGCCACCACTAGCCTACAGCTACTGAGTGTGTAGTTGAACCTTCCTTTGCCAGGTCCTCTGAAATCATAGTACAGTTTCATAAGCCATTGGTAAAGGGGTTAAGCAGGGTCCCCTCAAATAGTAGGAACAGCGACTCCATTTATAACAATGGCATTTGGCGCAAATAATGTCCTAGCTTATCCATGAAGGTAAAATCCCGATCTCTAGGATAGCCTTACATCATGCACCAGTGCATCCCACATTAGTGTCCATGAATCTGTTTCCATAGTCAACCAGGGCCTGCATAACAATGTAGCACCTGTTACAGTTTATGTACTCACATGCTCCTTGCAGAGGGCAAACTATGGGTATGAGTGCCATATCAATAACCCTGGCCCAGTTTGGAAATTTCATTCTCTCAAAGCCAGCAACTATTTCAGGAACATTTTTAATACCACTCACCTTTGGGTAAATCAGTCTTGATCGCTCCACAAACCTCCACCACAATTGACTTGCCAACTCCAAACTGGCTAGCAACAGGCCTGTATCAGCATGGAGTAGCCAGCTTACAGACTATAACAACAGTTTTGCTTCCAGACTGGCATGACCTCCCTTATGCAGGTGTCCTGGCACTGGAGGGTCAGGGCAAGCTGATCATAAACCTTCAAGAACATCTGAATGGGAAAAGCATATTTGGTTACAGACTGGCTAACCTAGTTAGGAGGGCTTTAAGCTAGGTTCAAAGAAAGCAGGTGACCAAAACCCACGGTAAATCAAAAACATGGAGACCTGGGAGAAGAATCGGAATTTGGGGGAAGCATGGGCTGTTATAGCAGAAATAAAGGAGAGAAGACAGAACTGGGGGGTGGGGGGGGACTCAAATCAGTATCTTAGATGTCTGTATACTCATGTGAGAAGTATAGGGAATAAGCAGGAAGAACTCAAAATGCTAGTAAATAAACAGCTATGACATAGTTGGCATCATAGATTGACTTGGTGGGATAATACGCATGAATGGAATACTGGTATAAAAGGGTACAGCTTGCTCAGGAAAGACAGGCATGGAAAAAAGGGAGGTGTTGCCTTACATATTAGAAATGTATACACTTGGACTGAGGTTGAGATGAAAATAGGAGACAGACTTGTTGAAAGTCTTTGGGTAAGGATAAAAGGGCTTTAAAAAAAAAGGCTGATGACATGGTAGGGGTCGACTACAGATTACCTAATCAGGAAGAAGAGGTGGATAAGGCTTTTTTTTTAAAAAAAAACAAAAAACAACAAAATCATCCAAAGCACAGGACTTGGTGGTGATGGGGGACTTCAACTACTCAGACATCCATTGGCAAAATAACACAGCAAGGCACAGATTATCCAACAAGTTCCTGGAATGTACTGGAAACATTTTTTTTATTTCAGAAGGTGGAGAAAACTACTAGAGGCTGTTCTAGACTTGATTTTGACAAATAGGGAAGAACTGGGTGCAAATATGAAAGTGGAAGGCAGCTTGGGTGAAAGTGATCATGAAATGATGAGTTCATGATTCTAAGGAACGGTAGGAGGGAGAACAGCAAAATAAAGAATGGGATTTTAAGAAGGCAGACTTCAGCAAACTCAGAGTTGGTAGGTAAGATTCTATGGGAAGCAAGTCTAAGGCGAAAAACAATTGAAGACAGTTGGCAGTTTTTCAGAGACATTATAAGGGCACAAGAGCAAATTATCCCACTGCAAAGGAAAGATAGGAAGTGTGGCAAGATACCACCCTGGCTTAACCAGGAGATCTCCAATGATCCAAAAATTAAAAAAAAAGTTCTACAAAAAAGTAGAAACTAGGTCAAATTACAAAAGATGAATATAAAGAAATAACACAAGTATGTAGGGACAAAATTAGAAAGGCCAAGGCACAAAACAAGATCAAACTAGCTAAAGAGATAAAGGCTAACAAGAAAACATTCTACAAATACATTAGAAGCAAGAGGAAGACCAAGGTCAGGTTAAGGCCCGTTACTTAAATGATGGGGGGGGGGAACAACAACAACAGACAATGTGGAAATGGCAGAGGTGCTTAATGACTTCTTTATTTCAGTTTTCACCAAGGAGGTTGGTGCTGACTGGACATCTAACACAGTGAATGTCAGTGAAAATGATGTAGGATCAGAGGCTAAAATAGGAAAAGAACAAGTTAAAAATTATGTAGACAAGTCAGAGGTCTTCAGGTCACCGGGACCTGATGAAATGCATCCTAGAACAGTAGTTCTCAACCAGGATTCCGGGGCCCACTGTGGGGGGGCCCCCCCAAGCAGGTTTCAGGGAGTCCACCAAGCAAGGTCGGCATTAGACTTCTTGTGGCTCAGGGCAGGAAGACGAAGTCCCACCACATGGGGCTGAAGCCTGGGGTTCCAAGCCCCACCACCCAGGGCTAAAGCCAAAGTCTGAGCAACTTAGCTTCACAGGGCCCCCTGTGTTGTGGGGTCCGAGGCAATTGCCCTGAATTGCCCAGAATACTCAAGGAGCTGAGGAGATGTTTGGGCCATTAGCAATTATCTTTGAAAAGTCATGGAAGACAGGAGAGATTCCAGAAAACTGGGAAGGGCAAATATAGTGCCAGCCTATAAAAAGGGAAATAAGGACAATCCGGGGAATTACAGACCAGTCAGCTTAACTTCTGTACCCGGTAAGATAATGGAGCAAATAATTAAGCAATCAATTTGCAAACATCTAGAAGATAAGGTGATAAGTAACAGTCAGCTTGGATTTGTCAGGAACAAATTGTGCCAAACCAACCTGATAGCTTTCTTTGACATGGTAACAAGCCTTGTGGATAGGGGGCAAGTGGTAGACGTGGTATATCTTGACTTTAGTTAAGCTTTTGGTACTGTCTCACATGACCTTCTCATAAACTAGGGAAACTCAACCTAGATGGAGCTACTATAAGATGGTTGGAAAACTATACCCAGAGAGTAGTAATCAGTGGTTCACAGTCATGCTGGAAGAGGGGTCCCACAGGGATCAGTTCTGGGTCCAGTTCTGTCCCATATCTTCATCAATGATTTAGATAATGGTATAGAGAGTACACTTATAAAGTTTGCAGACCATACCAAGCTGGGAGGGGTTGCAAGTGCTTTGAAGGATAGGATTAAAATTCAGAAATGATCTGGACAAACTGGATAAATGGTCTGAAGTAAATAGGATGAAATTCAGTAAGGACAAATGCAAAGTACTCCATTTATGAAGGAAAAATCAGTTGCACACATACAAAATGGGAAATGACTGCCTAGGAAGGCCTACTGCGGAAGGAGATCTGGGGGTCATAGTGGACCATAAACTAAATATGAGTCAACAGTACAACACTGTTGGGGGTGGAAAAAAAAAGATCATTCTGGTATGTATTAGCAGGCGTGTCATAAGACGGACACTAGAAGCGGTTCTTACATTCTACTCTGCCCTCATTACGCCTCAACTGGAGTAATGTGTCCAGTTCTGGGCACCACGTTTCAGGAAAGATGAGGACAAACTGGAGAAAGTCCAGAGAAGAGCAACAAAAATGATTAACAGTCTAGAAAACATGACCTATGAGGGAAGATTGAAATTACTGGATGTTTAGTCCGGAAGAGAGAAGATAGAGGAAACATAATAAGTTTTCAAGTACATAAAAGTACAAGGAGGAGGGAGAAAAATTGTTGTTCTTAACCTCTGAGGATAGGACAAGAAGCAATGGGCTTAAATTGCAGCAAGGAAGTTATAGGTTGGACATTAGGAAAAACTTCCTAACTGTCAGGGTGGTTAAGCACTGGAATACATTGCCTAGGGAGGTTGTGGAATCTCCATCACTGGAGATTTTTAAGAGCAGGTTAGACAAACGCTTGTCAGGAATAGTCTAGATAATACCTAGTCCTGCCATGAGTGCAGGTGACTGGACTAAGTGACCTCTTGAGGTCCCTTCCAGTCCTATGATTCATGCTAAAGTTCTGGAGCCACTGTAGATCCCAGGTCCGCATGACAATGTGATCCCATCAGTCTGTGATCATGACTCTGCTCCAGAGCTGCTGTTCTACATTTGGGGAAAGTGTGTCTATGGCAACAGGCATGAGCTGCGTCAGCTGGGTCATGGCTGGCATGTCAGCCTCCCAGCCTCCAAGAGGTGCATTCAGTAGGTCAAATACAGCTGCTGAATTGTCCACCAGCATCTCACAGATGGTATGCCCGATTCCTGATATAGGAGTGAGAGTGAGCTGGAGAAGTCTTTCCACCGAGTCAGGATTGATGCTGATGACTCCATCTGCTGGCAATACATGTATCTGACAAGGCTTGGCTGCGTGTGTTGGAGGGCTCAAATCCGTCAAACCACTTCTGGTCAAGTTTCATGGGATGAACAGACAAGTTCTCCCACAATCCACTATGAACCAAGCCCTAAGGCAGCTACAGCAGACGAGGATGCTAGGAACCCTGGGATACATCAGCATAATTGTGAGGCCTGTGTTTACAAAGCAGTGTGGATGCTCAAGTGTGGGCTTGGAAACTCTGGGTCTGCAGGTATGGGTCCCACAGACCAGGTTTACTATGAAGTGTAGACCTAGCCTCAGAGATGGGGCCAGAGCGTCCCTTTAAAAGGAAGGGTCTTGGTAGCTGGGAATCCATGTCTGCTCAGAGGGCTGTGCTCTGAACTTCTACTTTCAGGTCACAACAGTGCCCTCTCCCAGCACCTGCCTGAATCAGTGAGTTTAGAAAGGAACAGGAAATTACAACAATCCAAACTTAATTAAAAACCAACAGCAAGAAGACTATTTTTTCTGTCAGACCTACTCTTTGAAACGTACAATCATTGCAATCACAATTCTGTTTAAAATTAAAGTAATTTACAGTACACAGGTTTGTTTCCCCTAAAGTGGTGTAATAGATTTTCAATACTCTGAAGCAATTCCAATACTAAACTGGAATGAAGCACAAAGAACAATCATAATGGCATCTACTAATTAATAAGTCCATCAGATTTTCCATTATAAAAACTATATCTGGGGATTAAATTTTACTATAAAAGGTTGCCCACTTGGTATTTAAAAGGTTTTAAACTTAAAAAAATTATATATATTTTTTTTTAAAGAAAATCCACTATAGCAGTGGTGGCTAACCTGTGGCTCTTCAGAAGTTAATATGCGACTCCTTGCATAGGTGCCGACTCTGGGGCTGGAGCTACAGGCGCTAACTTTCCAATGTGCCAGTGGTGCTCACTGCTCAACCCCTGGCTCTGCCCCAGGTCCTGGCCCCACTCCACCCCTTCCCCCAAGGCTCCTGTCCCCTTCCCCAGAGCCTGCCGTGCCCTCGCTCCTCCCCTTTCCCCCCAGAGCCTCCTGCATGCTGTGAAACAGCTGACTGTGGGAGGCATGGGGAGGGAGAGGGAGACGCTGATCGGTGGGGCTGCCAGCGGGCTGCTGACATGTTACTGTGGCTCTTCAGCAACGTACACTGGTAAATTCTGGCTCCTTCTCAGGCTCAGGTTGGCCACCCCTGCACTATAGCTTTGGTATTTGTTACATGGCTCTTTTTTTTTTTTTTTAAAAAAAAGCCTGTTACCCACACCTTTGCACTTCTAAAATTCTGAAAATGTACAAAATTTTTATGAAGTAATTAGTCCAATCCTTTTAACAATGTATTTTAAAACTGGCACTATTTATGATCAGCAACTTTTCCCCTAACATTTTAAATGTCAAAATACAGGTTAGCATCTGTTCTGTACTATGAATTGACAGATACAAAGCAGTTTTGCGGTAGTTTTCAAGATTCATTTAAATATTTCCATTTCACTGAATTGCAATACATTGTAAATGTTCCAAAATAACTGAAAAGACGTCCCTTACATGAAAAATTGTAACAGTGAAAGTTTAAAGAGTCCCTATATAAATGGAAGGTTTACGGAGTATATTGCCTCTGCAGATCCACACTCCTAAGAGATGGACAACTCTGAGCTGAAAGTTCCACAGCCGTCCAGAATGCAGTTGGTATTCAGGTGGCCTCCAAGTAACTAACAAGTGGATCCAAACCTTCAGTGCAAGGCTGTATAAAGCTCTGCAACCACAACTGCCTCATTTTCTCTTACCTAAAATACAATCACCTAAGCCTTCAAATGGGTGCGGGTGTGGCTTTACAATGGCTGCACACAAAGTAAGAGAAATTGAGTCATTCCTTCTCAAAAGCAAGCCTGATCCACTTACCCATATTCATCGTTAATTTCAGCCTCAGGCTGAATAAGCTGCATAAGCAACTGCAAAGATGATGGTTCATGGGGCTCACAAAGATCCTCTCCAGAACTGCATGTTCACCAAAAGTGTTGATCAGAGTGCTTGAAGTGGCTGCTTCAGGCTCTTATTACTAATTTTAAGAGCTATGCAACAGTGCCACTTAGTGGCTAGTTTTACACAGGGAAGCCAGGGCCCCACCCAGGCACAGCACCCCTGCTGCTGGTCTACTCAGACTGCTCCTCCCTAAACTCGGAGATTTATGTGACCATAAATCAAACTCCAAGGGTCAGACCATGGAGCTGGAGCTTATCTACAGCTTTTAGAAGCCTGGAAACTTCATGATGGCATTCTAGAGAGACTGAACCTTAATGTAACTGGCACTCAGGCCCATCTCCAAACTGATCTGAAAGAATAAGGATCTTCAGAACTGCTGATACCAGTGGATCTATGGATGTTTTTACAGCAGTACACCAAGAGAAATAGGTTCTTCAAATCCTCAAGTACACAGAAAGGTGTCAATTGTCATTGTATGTATTTGCTTATCATGGAATCATTCAGGTTCATGTACTTCACAATTAGACTAGGCAAGCTGGGCTCTGTTACTTGGTTCTTATCCCGAAAGTCATCTATTACAAGAAACTGTGGATATATTTGTTAGTTCCAGGGCCTCCTCAACCATTTCTTAGTTGCAAGGAATGTCCATGGTTGTTTACAAAGCATAAAGTTAAAAGACATGGTCCCTTCCTGAAGAGTTTACAATCTAAACTGACCAGACAGAGAAATTAATTCCAAAAGGGAGTGGGGGTGGGAGAGGAGGGTTCAATCATTTAACCTCCTTCCACAACACAAAGAGAAAAACGTACACAGCCATTAAGCCTTTTCCTTAACCAACAAAATATCATACTTATTAACGCCTGCCCCCAACACTTCTCCCATCCTCAACAAAGCAAACAATCCACGTTAAATGCCCATGTAAATAAACCCTCACTCCTCTCCCTCTCAACAAATAGCCCCTTCATAAACCATGCGTCCACCTCCTGCATCTATCCCCAGCCAAACCTTGTAAAGAATATGAAAAGTTCTATGCTAATAATGGGGCTGACATCACATTTATATTGAGGTCCCTTCTCTCCCTTCCTGCTCTGTTCCTCCTCCTGCTGAAGTTTGAGCCCATTGGGTTTGCTGCATGGAGGAGGAGAAGTGGCTACCTATCCCCTTCTCCCTCTATGCAATGTGGAGTCTCTAAGCATCCTGGAACAGATGGGGAACTGTGCCTGAAAACATTTTGATTGTCTGGAATCTTCTGGAACAGCAGCTGTTACAAATAGAACTGAATGGCTACTGGTTGATTAAAATACAAAAGATACTTCAGTGGTTCTCAAAGCCAGTCCGCCGCTTGTTCAGGGAAAGCCCCTGGCGTGCCGGACCCGTTTGTTCATCTGCCGCGTCCGCAGGTTCGGCCCATCGCAGCTCCCACTGGCCGTGGTTCGCGGCTCCAGGCCAATGGGGGCTGCAGGAAGGGCGGCCAGCATGCCCATTGGCCCACGTCACTTCCCGCAGCCCCCACTGGCCTGGAGCGGCAAACCGCAGCCAGTGGGAGCTGCAATCAGCCGAACCTGCAGACGTGGCAGGTGAACAAACGGGTCCGGCACGCCAGGGGCTTTCCCTGAACAAGCGGCGGACCAGCTCTGAGAACCACTGATCTAGAGAGCATTCTAGAAAGTAGTGAAACATTAAAAACAGTAAAACTCTGCAGCCTTGGAAAGTAAAAAAATCATTTATATGGAAGTTTATTAGACATGAACATGGGAAAACTTTTGTATCTAAAGTACAAGTTCTATTCTTTTGAGTATGTGACATTAGATAGAATGGAACAAAACTTGTTGCATTCTTGGGATGTGTCCAGTTTCTGTCAAAAATGAGATTATTGCAGTCAAACAGGAAGAAAGGGAAAACTGGTCTGCATCAAAGTTGGTCTTCTGTGTAAACTCAGTCTTTTTCAGCAGCGTCTTGAAGCATGAAGTCCGCTGATGAAGATAGTGATGTGAGTGACGGTGATAGTGACCCTAATTTCATTTCTTCAGTCTTCTAATAAGACTTTTGCTGCTTCATCTGGTTCAGCATTGAAAACTTCTACTTCTGGAAAGTCTTCAGACGTTCAAATCTGTGTTAAGAGGCTTTTCTGATAATGGGACATTCTATCCAAAGACAAACTTGACAGTATGTTTGCTAGAGGTATTTACACCAGCATTACACCATTTCATATACTTGAAAAACCTTATGTGCAAGATTTTTTTCATAAATTGTATCCAGTGTGCAAAATACCAAGTAGGAAACTGCTTGTGAGAAGTCTTCTGAATGCTGAAGCGATCAATGTGAACAGGAGTTGGTGTTCTTATCGTGCAAGCTCCTCATGTGTGTCTAGTGTCTGATGGATGGAGCAATATTCAAAATAAGGGTGTCATCAGCTTCATGGTAACAACTCCACAGCTAGTGTTTTACTCATTCCAATGCGCAGCTGAGCATCACCACACAGCCCAATATATTGCCGTCTAGTTTAAAAATACAATCAATGAATTGGGTCCACAGAAAATTATTTCTGTTGTGGCAGACAATGCAGCTAACATGAAAGCAGCTTGGGCTTTTTGTTGATAAATGAGAATCCACACCTTCTGCCCATATAATGCATCTTCTCATCTCATGTCAAAAATTAAAAGCATTGTCAAGTTTTACAAAAAGCAAACAAGTACCAGCAGCCATTTTTTCCAGCATAATTTAGTACAGCACTCAGTTTCATCCACATTGAGTAAACCTTTTGTACTCGATGAGTATCTTAAAATATGCAAGAAGGCTCTTCACTCAGTTGCTGCTGAAGAAAGGATGGCTAGGTGTGCCCCCCCCCCAGTAATCCAAACTGAAATTCTTGACTATGCCTAAAGGATGCAGAATTTAAAATTAATTTCATTGCTTGAATCTGTAGCTCAGTTCATTGAGAAAATGAAAATGATTGTTCTATTCTGTCTGATGCAAAGAACAAGTTCTTGGACATTAAACATATTTGTGAGATACTGAACACAGTCCATTTACAGAAGCTGAAGGGAGGGGGGGGAAATCGCAAAATACTATCACAGCAATATTAAGTGATTGTTCCTTCTTGATCCACACTTCCAGGACCAAGACCTTTCTGATGATGAATTTGATCCAATTTGTGATCTCAGAGTGGCTGTTGTAAATATTAAAAGGATATACAAACAAAAAAAAAATACAATTCTGATGGAGGTACCAACTTATAAAGCAAGCAGCAGACTGTTCAGTCATAAAACAATGTGAAGTACAATCCAGCAGATGAATCAAAACAACTTGCTGCTTCCTTGTATAAAGGGTCATGTCCTCCTAGAACTCTAGCTACAGTAGCAGAAATTCTTTTAACACTTCTGTGTACTTCAGCATATGTGGAACAAAACTGATCGATTTGGGGAATCATCCATTTCAAAACCAGAAATACACTGAAGACCTCCACTGCTGGGAATCTGGTAACCATGTATCACAATTTAAGAAAATGGCAGCTAAAGAGTTGATTCAAAGTTCAGCAGATGAAGAGGAAGGAGATACTGATGGATTTGATGAGGACAACAAAGATACAGACGAAGCACTGAAGCTGATAAAGGAGATATGAAAAGCAAGATATTTGACAAGTCTGGTCTGATGCCTATCTGACAGGCATGCATTTCAAAATTACTTTTTTAAAAACTAAAATTGCTGTGTGTTTGTTTAATTTTCTTTTTATAACTGTTCGGTTTTGAATAATACTCACATTTAAATGTTAATCTAACATTGCTAAAAATAAGAATAATTCTTTCATATTTTTAGAACCTTATTTCATTATGTATTGCATTTTTATGAGTTAAAGTAACTTAGGCCTGGTCTACACTGGGGGGGGATGGAGGGGAGGAAAATTGACCTAAAATACGCAACTTCAACTATGAGAATAGCGTAGCTGAAGTCGACGTATATTAGGTCGACTTGACACGGGGTCGACTGCCGCTGCTCCCCTGTCAACTCCACTTCTGCCTCTTGCCACAGTGGAGTACAGGAGTCGACAGCAGAGTGATTGGGGATCGATCACTACCTGCCGATCCGGCAGCGGGTAGTGTAGACGTACCCTTAGTTAAACAACTTCTTTTTTTAGTTAGGCATAAGTGTCTAAGGCTAAACCTAGTTAAGACTTTATGGTCTGCCTCTTTTTTGTTACTGTTCTAATAAATTAGTGCTTTAAAGTATTTAATCATTTTTGACATTATCTGACCAATGAATAGACCAATTATTTTTGGATCAGTCAAATGCTCAGCCCTATCTTTCTATGTCTGTTGTAAGCTCATGGGTCCACTTGGGGTCTGTGCCATATTTGGTCAGGATTGTCATATTTTGGAATTCAACTGGATTCCACTCAGCCAATCCATCACTTCCATCACTGTGACTGCCTCACAGACTGGAAATAGATTTTGTTTTACTCAAGACTAGCAGATCTATATTCTTGATCATGTCCTACCCTTCACGTATCCCCCATTGCAATTTACTTATGCCTGTCATTGTGTTGTTCAGTTGCCCCCCCAGATAAAATTTTGGGCTCTTGGTAAAGTAAGTAGTGCCAACCTGGTCACTTCGGTCTGTGAGCTGGTGTCCATAATGGATATCTTTCACTCCAGAACATTCAAGGTGTAGGTTTTCAATGACTGACCAACCCTTTTTTGTATGAGTTTTTGTCTCCCATTTCTGCTTTCCACTATGACAACATGAACAGCTGAAGTAACTCATGATTACTCTGAGACTTCCTGACAGCCAGCTCCATAATACTACAGTATATTTCTTCCTGTAGCAAATATGGGACCCTGATTTTGCAGCTTGATTATTTTCTACTGGATGAGGAATACCTTAACCATTCTGATGCTAAATATTGCTTCCAGCTAAAAGCTCCTATTGCTTGTTAGCTACCTCTGAGTTTCCAAGAAGGAACAGACTTCTGTGATCACCTGACTTTCAAAGGTAGAATGGTTAGTCCTTTGGAAGACTGCTTCTTCTGCAGGGACCTCCTAGCTGACATAGATAAGGCCATGGAGCAGAACTAATTCTAATCACATTGCACATCACCTCACAGGATGAGAGGCATAACAGAGGAACAGCAGTGCCTTAACTAGCTTGAATTACTTGCCCTTAGCTTCCAGAGACTTGAAGAGCTTTTGCAAGTAGCAGACTGCTATTCTCAGTGCATACACAGTGTAATTTGGAGCTTGTTAAACTCAAGGACTTGAAGCCTCCCTTCAGAAAAACTTCAGTTTTTCTATTCAGTAGATCCTCCAGAGCTGCTGCTTCTACTAGGGTTGCCGTTGTTCTAGCAACCCCAGAAATGGCAGCATCCACTCGTGTTTTCTGCATTAGATAGCCTCAGTCCTGTTAAGGGCTCTCTGTCAGCAACAGATCACTTGGTGCCCATTATTTTAATGTTAGAGTGAACATGTACAGGGCACTGCAACACACAGTGACAGGTCCCCAGGAACTGACTCTGCTGATAGCTTCCCTCCTCCGGTTGCAATATCTATACCATCCTGGCTACGTGGAGTGGGAAGCTAGAATCTGCCTCTCTCCTGCAACTGCAGGTTGAGAATGTCCCATTAGCCAGTATGAGGGACTTCTCACAAGGATCCGTACACTGTAGCTACAGGCCATATGAGAGCTGCTGGAGCTGAAATGGTTCCTTCCCTTCTCTGACTAGGTTTTCTTCTGGAATTGGGAGTCAGCAGCACAAAGAAGCTGCTGCCACTAGAACAATTCCTTTGAACTCCCTATAATGGGGACAGGAAGATATCTATTCATGTTGGAAAATCTAGCTAATGCTGGTGCCTGTGCAGACTCCTGTGTGCCTAAACAGACTCACGGAGGCTTCCCAAGTAGCTAGGGATTTGACTGCTCCATTCTCTTTCTCCGTAGACTCTGATGGAGGTGGAACTGGGAGGATCTAGTGTATTGCTGTTTCTAGGAATTGGCCTAACTGCCTGACCCAGGGCAGGACAGAATCTGCACATGCTGTCCTTCCTCTTCCCTGGAGTACGGGGCGCTCTGGAGACCATACCCCTGCAGGGGATGATGGCTGGAAGAAAAGGACAGGAGGGAAGACATCCATGAGAGCAGGTAACTAGAAGGTATACATATGGGGCTGGAATACCTGCCAGGTGCCCTTCCTGGGGCTTGCAGACATGTACTAGAGCCAACCCAGCTCTAGCAGAAACTTCTCTGCCTTCACAGGGTACAGGGGCTCCTGGACTTGAGGTTTCCCAGTTGCCCCAATTCTGGAAGTCACCCTTTAGCTGTTATTTTTTCTCCCTCTTCCTGGACCTTACAGTAGCCTCCTGCTTCTTCACCTCCTTAGATATTTCTGCCACTCCAACTGCAGCTCCTCAGCCTCAGATCATTCTTATTCCCTCTCATGATCCTAAGGCTTCCTGTAGTTCCAGTGATTCCTTCCCCTCTGCTTCCCATGAAAGCCACACAGTTCTTGTCTCAAGGTTTTTATGCAAAGGGACCTGGTCTTCACTGCATCCATAGAAGATGCAAGCCCTCTCACCTTGCTGGATACCCATTTCCTGTTTCCCTCAGTCTGCTTCGGCAACTGCTCTCCAAAGTAGCCTGCCCTACTCCTTAGCAGCCACCCAGCCTCTCCAGAGTACATGGATGCCTAGACCAAAGACTTCTCCATTGGCTCAATTCTTGGTAATCTCTGCTCTTGAAAGGGCTTTCTGGCTCCTTTCCTCTTCCCCAGCCAGGTCCAACATCTGGGTAATTAATGGAATATATCATGTTTGAAATAACCACACTAACTGGAAGCAGAAGACCAAGTCCCAGCCCAGACTCCTTCAGTGTAGGATGTAAAAGTAGTATCCTGCAATACTGCGTGTGCATGCCTCTCAGATGAGCTGCAGAACATGGGCCCCAATTGCTTATAAAAAGCACCAGTATTCTTCCTGCTAGGGGCCCCCTGCAGAGTCGATCTCTACAGCTGTAGTCTGTCTCTCCTTACAAAGCTGAGCACAAGCCAAAAGTTCCATTTGTCTCAGTCAGTAAAAGTGGGGATGGAGGGTCCATCTGCCCTCCTCAGTGGGAGTTTTCCTTCCATTTTTACTGTTGTGACCTAGAAAGCCCAGGATCTCTCTGGGTTCAACAGAAACATTGTGTTGTCTCTCAGGGCAGGTTTCATCTTTAGAAACAGAGACTTTAAGGTCAGAAGGGACCATTATAATCATCTAGTCTGACCTCCCTCACAACGCAGGCCACAGAATCTCGCCCAGCCACTCCTGTAACAAACCTCTAACCTATGTCTGAGCTATTGAAGTCCTCAAATTGTGCTTTAAAGCAGTGCGACTCAAAGTGGTGGTCTGCAGACCGGTGCCAGTCTGCGAGCCATCGGCTGCTGGTCTGCACGCACACTGGAAAAAAAAAAAATTGCCGGTCCCCCACATCAAATAGCTTGAGTAGCACTGGTTTAAAGTCTTCGAGGTGCACAGAATCCTCCAGCAAGTGACCCGTGTCCCGCGCTACAGAGGAAGGCGAAAACCCCCCAAGGCCTCTGCCAATTTGCCCTGGAGGAAAATTCCTTCCCAACCTCAAATATGGCAATCAGCTAAACCCTGAGCATGTGGGCAACACTCACCAGCCAGACACTTAGGAAAGAATTCTCTGTAGTAACTCAGATCCCACCCCATATAACATTCCATCACAGGCCATTGGGCATATCTACCACTAATAGTTGAAGATCAATTAATTGCCAAAATTAGGCTATCCCATCATATCATCCCTTCCATAAGCTTATCAAGCTTAGTCTTGAAGCCTGATAGGTCTTTTGCCCCCCACTGCTTCCCTTGGAAGGCTGTTCCAGAACTTCATTCCTCTGATAGTTAGAAACCTTTGTCTAATTTCAAGTCTAAACTTCCGGATGGCCAGTTTATATCCATTTGTTCTTATGTCCACATTGGTACTGAGTTTAAACAATTCTTCCCTTCAGCCTTCTTTTGATTAGGCTAAACAAGCCAAGCTCCTTGAGTCTTCTTTCATAAGACAAGTTTTCCATTCCTCAGATCATCCTAGTAGCCCTTCTCTGTACCTGTTCCAGTTTGAATTTATCCTCCTTAAACATGGGAGACCAGAACTGCACACAGTATTCCAGAGGAAGTCTCACCAGTGCCTTGTAGAACGGTACTAACACCTCCTTATCTCTACTGGAAATACCTCACCTGATGCATTCCAAGACTGTATTAGCTTTTTTCACAGCCATATCACATTGGTGGCTCATAGTCATCCTGTGATCAACCAATACTCCAAGGTCCTTCTCCTCCGTTACTTTCAAGTGATGTGTCCCCAGTTTATAACTAAAATTCTTGTTATTAATCCCTAAATGCATGACCTTGCACGTTTCACTATTACATTTCATCCTATTTCCATTACTCCAGTTTACAAGGTCATCCAGATCTTCCTGTATGATATCCCGGTCCTTCTCTGTATTGACAATACCAGTTTCGGGTCATCCACAAACTTTATTAGCACATTCCCACTTTTTGTGCCAAGGTCAGTAATAAAAAGATTAAATAAGATTGGTCCCAAAACTGATCCCTGAGGAACTCCACTAGTAACCTCCTTCCAGTCTAACAGTTCACCTTTCAGTATGACCTGCTGTAGTCTCCCTTTTAACCAGTTCCTTATCCACCTTTCAATTTTCATATTGATCCCCATCTTTTCCAATTTAGCTAATAATTTCCCATGTGGAACCATATCAATGCCTTACTGAAATCGAGGTAAATTAGATCCACTGCGTTTGCTTTGTCTAAAAAAATCTGTTACCTTCTCAAAAAGGAGATCAGGTTGGTTTGACATGATCTACCTTTTGTAAAACCATGTTGTATTTTGTCCCAATTACCATTGACCTCAATGTCCTTAACTACTTTTTCCTTCAAAATTTTTTCCAAGACCTTGCATGCTACAGATGTCAAACTAACAGGCCTGTAGTTACCCGGATCACCTTTTTTCCCCCCCTTTCTTAAAAATAGGAACTATGTTAGCAATTCTCCAGTCATACGGTACAACCCCTCAGTTTACAGATTCATTAAAAAAATTTTGCTAATGAGATTGCAATTTCATGTGCCAGTTCCTTTAATATTCTTGGATGAAGATTATCTGGGCCCCCCGATTTAGTCCCATTAAGCTGTTCAAATTTGGCTTCTACCTCGGATGTGGTAATATCTACCTCCATAACCTCCTTCCCATTTGTCGTCCTACCATTATCCTTAAGCTCCTCATTAGCCTTATTAAAGGCTGAGGCAAAGTATTTGTTTAGATATTGGGCCATGCCTAGATTATCCTTGACCTCCACTCCATCCTCAGTGTTTAGCGGTCCCACTTCTTCTTTCTTTGTTTTCTTCTTATTTATATGGCTATAGAACCTTTTACTATTGGTTTTAATTCCCTTTGCAAGGTCCAACTCTACATGGCTTTTCACCTTTCTCACTTTATCCCTACATATTCTGACCTCAATAAGGTAGCTTTCCTTGCTAATCCCTCCCATCTTGTAGGCTTTCTGCTTTTTCTTAATCACCTCTCTAAGGTGCTTGCTCACCCAGCTTGGTCTACAACTCCTGCCTATGAATTTTTTCCCCTTTCTTGGGATGCAGGCTTCTGATAGTTTCTGCAACTTTGACTTGAAGTAATTCCAGGCCTCCTCCGCCTTTAGATTCACAAGTTCTTCAGTCCAATCCACTTCCCTAACTAATTTCCTTAATTTTTTTTAAAGTTAACTCTTTTGAAATCAAAACCCTAGTCACAGATCTATTTTTGTTTATCCTTCCATGTAGTTTGAACTGAATTAGTTCATGATCACTCAAACCAAGATTGTCCCCTACAACCATTTCTTTTATGAGGTCCTCACTACTCACCAAAACCAAATCTAAAATGGCATCCCCTCTTCTTGGTTCAGCAACTACTTGGTGAAAGAATCCATCAGCTGTCGCATCCAGGAAAATCTGAGCCCTATTATTATTACTAGCACTTGTCCCCCAGTCTATATCTGGGAAGTTAAAGTCTCCCATGATCACACAATTCCCATTAGTATTTACTTCATTAAAAACATTAAAGAGGTCTCTATCCATAACCAGATTGGATCCCTGCGGTCTATAGCACACTCCAAGCACTATCCCAGGAGAGGCTCTAGTAGCTTTCTTCCCCAATGTGATTTTTGACCAGACAGACCGTCTTAACCATTCCATCACTTCTTATTTCTTTACAGTCTAACTCATCCTTGATATACAATGCTACTCCACCACCTTTGCACCCAAAACATACTTGTAAAGCATCTTGTTTTCTTTAAGCGCTCCTCACTATTTCTGGGAATCCCATTTGGATCCTTGTTCTTCCCTGCCTCTCTTACTTACCCTTACATGTGGGAGGCAAGACTGCACAAACAACATTATTTACTCTCTGTGCAATGGAAAAATCAGCATCTAGCAACAGTGCCTTCAGTCAGTGCTAGAGGTGTAATCAAAGCACCCCATTCCTCCTTCCTCCCTCGTCCTCTCTCAGTCCTCCCACACCCCTTACAGAATAGTACAGAGGGAAACCGCACTGGATGTTTTCTGTGCGGCAGTAGTGGTGACTACAGAAGAGCCCAAAGACAGATTCGAGGTAAGGTTTTACAATTGCTAACAAAAGAGGATTCTCCAAAAAACACAAAACCAGACAGCTGAACCACTACAATGATAACGACTATATGGTTATCAAAATATATAGAAAGTGTTGAGAGCATTTTACATCTTGAGGATACCACTGGAACGCTCAGGAAACCAGAAACCACCTGGAACTCAACAGCAACTACTGGAATAAGCAAGAAGCAGGCGTAGCTAGAATCTATCCCTGAAAGAGACCACAAGATAGGATCCTTTCATTGCTGTCTTCTATGGGACCTAATGAGCACACCAAGGTCTGGAATCAGAAAATTTTAATCCAAAAGACAGCTGGTCCTGCTGCCCAAACAGGGTGAAAACAATAGGGACAATGAATAATAAAGTTTCTAGAGCTACACAGTTTAAGCTATAAACATTTACGACTCCTAGGGCGAAAAAAAACAAAACAAAAACAAAACAAAACCCCACACCACTATCAACAAACAATAACTGAATTTAGAGAATTCTGAAAACAAAAACAAACAAACCAAGAATACCCCCACACCCAGAAAGAAAAGAGGGAAACTCCATTACCGTGGATCCAGGACTTCGCCGATGATTTCTTCCAGCTTGTCGATAAAATTAACAAAGTCTGAAAGTCCCTTTACATGGGTTCTTAAAGTATCAAATGGTGAAGGTGCATAACCTTTTCCTCCAAGTTCTATCATTCGGATGAAAGATGTTGCCATCTATTACCAAAAAAATATGTAGGTAGGTAGAACTATAGTGGTAAAAGACGACGTGTATAACATTAAGAAGAGAAAATTATCAATTGTTTTGAAGTCGTAATCGTCTCCCAAGTCAAAAGGCAGCTGCTTGCTAGCATGAACAGTCCTAGTGAAGTCAATGGTCAACTTATGGTAGTAAACTTTATGCTTGGTGACAACCATTTGCAAGCTCATGATTTAAAATAGTGCAGCATTAATAGGAGGTCTGCAAACAAAATATAAAATTGGGTCCAAGTAATTAAGCACTGCCTTTTGCCAAATTAAGCTTAAAAATATCACTGTGCATTATTTTATAGATATATGCACGTGAGTAACTTTTTGCCCGCAAGCTGAACTCAACAGGCCTACTCGTGGCTATAACTAGGATCAGGGACATACTATGCATTATGAACATTTTCTAAAGTGAGAGTGACTAAAAGTTAGTCACTGAAGTGGCCTAATTTTCCAGACACCCACAACTTTCTTTCAGGGGAGAGAGGAGAAAAATCAAATGAGAACTCAGGATGTTCATCACTGCTGAAAATCAAGTCAGTTATATATTCTAAAATCAAGTCAGTTTTATCTACTATATAAATATAGTGAAGTTTTCATATATTTATGTAGTAGATCTATACATATAGTAAATAAAAATAAGACTGCCCCAAGCAGAATTTACACTTACAATTTTACAGCAACTTTCAGAAGAATTAGTTTTCTACTCCTATCTCTTTTAGGTAAAGAAAACTTTTGACAATCCTATCTCTGTTTGCAAAGATGCAATAGTAATTGTGTATATAATTTTTAACTTCAGATTATACACATCTTATGACCTCTGAGGACTTGAAAACAGTACAACTGAAATAATTCTAGCAAAAAAAAAAAGCAGATCTGCCAACATTCATATCTTTGCTCTGTTAAAGATTTGCTGTGGATTGCATGTGGTTCATAGGACCTTGCCTCCTCAATGGAAAATATTTTGGCTTCATGTAATTTATCCTAGACAAAGATGCCAAAAAGAGAAGACTTCTTTATACAGTAGAGAAGTTTCCCCTTTGGCAACTCAGAAAGAGAGGGTAATGAATCCAGTCCAAACACATACTTTTTTTATACAACATTAAGAGCTGAAATAATCCTAGAACTGAGGTTTCACAATTTTTTCCATATTTATTCAACCATAAGATCATAGGAGTTCGGCTGCTTCAGCATAAATAAAGGTTACTTACCCTACAGTAACAGTGGTTTTTCACTGGATCAGTGTATTCCACTGTAGCTGCTCATGCACCTCATGTACACAAGATCAAATTCTTTCGAATAGCAGTGTTTGTCAGGGCCACGTACACACCTTGTGCCTCCTTGTGCTCCCACCCAAGGACATCAAAGGCAGAGCTGCTGCAACCCTCCCTCAGTTTCTTTGCAGTTTGAAGCCCATGGTAGCTGAGGACTCTGAAAAGCAAGGATGGAGGGCATCAGTTAGTGTAAGGTACGTAACTTTTCTCTCCCTGTAAGTGTCAGTGTGGCTCCCATTATAGGTGACTGACAAACACTCCTCTCCTTCGGGATAGTAAGATGAGTAGTATCAACTTCCTCAGTTGATCAGAGATTTTAGTATTGCTCTCCGAGTCTAGCATCAGCTCTGGCAACTAAGACAAATGCATGTTTGTTTGGAGGGGGGGGGAAAACAAACAAACAAAACAACTTGTCAGTTGGTTTGCAGATCTTGGAATTGGAAACATTTCTGAAGCAGGTGGAGGATGTTATTTGAGCCCTGGTGTAGTGAGCCTTGATGGTCAGTGGGAGGAGCTCACCAGCCAATGGATAACAGGGAGATACAAAGATTATTTAAGTGGTATCAGAATGTAATGAGATGGCCTGTCCCTTGGAATGGCTGTCTACAGACAGACAGGAAAAAAAAAAGGGAGACAGTCTGAACAGTTTGTTTCTGTCAATATAGTAAAGTAAGGCTCAGGAAAACTTCTAGTATATATAAATTCAGGAGGAAGACAGGCAGATTTATGGGTTGATTCAGACGGAATTCCAAGGCCACCGTGGGGATGAACTTGGATTGAGGTTTGAGCACCACCATAACCCCATGAAACATTGTGTGGGAAAGCCCTGCTGCAAGTACTTAGAGCTCCCTCGTTCTTCTGGCTGATGCAATTGCAACTAGGAAGATAGTCTGGAGTCTGGAGAGGACAAAGTTGAGGTCCCAGGAGGAAGTAGGCCCTTGAGGAAATCAGATACCATCAAATGAGTGGAGACCAAGCAATACTGTACAGGCAAATGGCAAGCAAAAATTGCTGAGAAGTATGTTTCATCTGCATAAATGAAGCTGAATACAGGTTAAGTGGAACGTTATTAAACCTTGTGAACTGCTCTGTCCATGTAGCTGAGTTGTTTCCAGTCTAAATCTGTGTTCCCTGGTCCCATGGTGTCTCCTCAGTGACAGCCCCTCCAGTTCCACTGATCATGACGCAAGGTGGACCTCAACTGGCCAAAGCATAGTAAAATGAAGGAAGTAGTAGCAGATCTCCAGTACTGAAACTGGAATAGGGTCCAGGCCCCACTGGGCAGTCCAAATAAAGAACTTCTTCCAATTTGACAAATAAGTTCTTCTGTGGACATCTTCCTGCTCTGTATCAGGATATCCTGGACTTATCTAGAGCAGTCTGTTTATGGCACTTAACCAGACAACATACAGACTATCAGATGCAAATTCTAGATGAAGTATCTGACTACAGTGCTGCCTTTGCCAGTATGGAGCCCCCCCACATTCTTGTTTGTCTCAATTTTGGAAGTCACCCTGAGGATAAAGCGGAGTCCGTGGAAAGGCATAAAGAAAGCTTGGATTCCACTACAGAAGAAAGGAGTTGGCAATGATCTCAGGCTCATGACCCCTCTGAAACAGAAATTCTGACAATTGGAATTGTCCTGGGTGGCAAATATGTCTACCATAGGAACCGACCCAGCTACAGAATAATGGGTGTATGATGGATTTCCACAGGATTTCCTTCACCCAAGAAAGAAAACAATACTTTGATAAATTACTAGCCCCAATTTGCCAAACAGAATTATGTTGATCAGTCTCTCTGTCTTGCATCCAGAGAGAGGTCTGATTTTTTTGGATCTGTATCCTTTGGTATGCCTTTTATGGACCTTGATTTTTCTTGTACTTTCAAAACAACTAAAGACTCTGGGTTTGGATGCGCATAAAAGTGTTCAAAGCCTTTGAGGGGCACCCAATATCTCAACTCCACTCTTTTCAAAGTGGGAGGAAGAGTTGCCGGGATTTGTCACAGTCCTCTGACCAGTTCGAGGATCCCTTCATTAACAGGGAGAACAATTCTGACTGGCATTATGGCACTCAAAATGCTTGTACGTAGAGTACCTGTCCAGGCTGTAGATAGTCTAGTCTATCACTGGCACTGGGGCTGGTGTCAGGGCCTATTCTGGCACTGATGAAGACTCTGTGGGTGGAGACAGGGATTGTTGTGATCCCTCTGTCATCATGTCTTCCTCTTGGGGGCCATGTTCAGTTCTAGTGTGGGAGGACTGGCTAATGATGCCATCACCCACTCTTCCTGTAAGCATTGGGGGGTGGGGAAGGAATCTATTCTTAAATGCATGAGATGACAGTCTCCAGTAAAGGCAATATGGGCAAGGTATCATGTCATATGGATACTGGCCTGACTAGGGCTAGCCCAGTGCCACACATTTGGGGCAGTGCTCTTAATAAGGACTCCCAGGTGTCCTCCTTAGGGTCACACTATAAAGGCAGAGGAGAGTCTCTCCTCAACACCAGCAAGAATGAATACACCAACAATGGCATAGAAGAGCATATCTTCTCTTTGAAAGGCAGCGCCACAGGTTGATAGGGCACTGGGGCTGATGGTTTCTTTCCATTGCAGGGAAACACTCTGGAGATAATTCAGATTCCTCCAGAGTATTTCTCAGATCTTTTCTGGGTTCCATGAAAGATGGAAAGATCAGAGGTCTCATTCCCTCTGCCACTCCTGATCTGGTGGAGGACTCATATGCTCGGTCCTTTGAGAAATCATGTTTTCTTTCCTCCTTATGGAACTTCCCTTAACATTTGCATCTATGTTTGGGATCTGTTCAGCTCCATGAATGAGCCTTATCTTTATATATAAGCACAGGTGCTGGATTTCCTGCCTGGGGTAGGCACCAAGGCTGTCCATTTTTGGTGCCAAGGTTTTCAGTGCCAAGGACGGGCCAGTGTTGAAAGTCACTAGTGCTGGCTCTGCTGGTGCTTTCTTCAGATTCTTTCTAGTGCTTGATCTCTACATACAATGTATGCTCAAGGAAGTGCTGGCAGATACAGGTTTATCTGGCCTTGCTCTGGTAGTGACCATCTCCTGTGGTTCCAAAATGACACATATGGACTCCTCCAATAGATGTAGCTTGAGTGGAGTGAAAAGGACTTGTACACAGAGTACCTGTCCAGGCAGTAGATAGCCTAGTCTAGGCAAAGAGGCGTTGATTGTCCATGCTTGAAAGGGATCAGCCTCCCACAGGATGGGCAAGGTTTAAACCTTGACAGTATGGAGTCCACTATGAGGCATAGCAGCTGACACCCAGCACCTTGTCCGACTGCGCAGGCATGGTCTCCAGGAACTTCCCCCCCCCCCCTTTTTTTTTTGCAGGGACAAGGCACATCCAAATGAAGGGAGTGTAAAGATGAAAAATTTCTTCATAAATTTAATTAAAACAAACATTTTTTAAAAGTATCTAAAAAGAGTCACACACTCACTAGGTTCCATCTTGCTGCCATAAGCAGAAAGAGGGAAGTGAGGTAGGATCACAGCTGCTGCATAAGCCCTTGTGAAGAAGCATGAGAAGACACAGGGTGCATGTATGGCCCCAACAGACACTGCTATTCAAAAGAATCTGATCTTGCATGCATGAGGTGCATGCCCATTTACAGTGGGGTCCACAATGACAAGTATTTAAAGAACATGATATACTAAATCTATTTCTAGCTCCATTCAAAATGACTCGTAACATCAGATTCAAAATTAGTTTGTATTTGTTTAAAAAAAAAAAAGCACACAACTGGGTGCTTTAAAGGTTGGAGACCTTTGAACAAAGTTCTCATCTACTTATCAACTATATGTAATTAAAACAGTATTCCTGACAGTGCTACACCTTATGAGAAAGAACCTCTATATCTGTGCCCTTTTGACACTTATTGTAAGCAGAATATGCTCCAAAACTCTTCTTGCACTCACTATTCTTGGAGGGAATTTTCACTGCTCTGATATGGTCTGCATGAAATTCCCAGAGAGCCTAAATCACAAAGCTTGTAGTAAAACAAAAATGTATTAAAAACAAAGAAAAATTTAGTTAAAGCAAAAGAAAAATGCATGCATAACATACTGAGAACTAAACTGGGCAGAAGTTAATCCAGATCAGTATGCATACCATACTACTTCAAGATTCTAGTCATTACTTTGGATAGACAGTTTTGATTTCTGTTGCTCCCATATCCTTTTTTACAACTTGCGTGTACATGCACACAAATTGTTTCCTTGCTCACCTTTGCAACTGATGTCCAAGTAGGCATCTACCCTACTCTGCAAGCTCTTTGCTCTAGTCTAAGAGATGTGCTTTTCCAGGTTATTTGTCCTGACTGGATAGGTTAGCCTGAATCCAATTTGTTCTCAGCCTTACATCTGAGTTTAAAGACGCAGCACTCACATTTTTATAATTGTTTCATTACTTCTGATCTACTCCAAATATGTATTCTTGAAAGATTAATGCTGATTTGACACATACCAGGAAAATGGACATTTGTCTCTTCTGTGCAGCATGCTTTAGGTCAGTGAAGGCTTCTCTTCCAAGTCCTCTATCAGGAATATTTAAAACATGAGCCACGGCCAGATCATTCTTAGAATTCACCAACAGGCTTAAATATGCACAAACAAACTTCTTCACGATCAATAGCAACTGCATAAGAAAGTGTCAAGTTAGCTTGTCTCAAAAACATTAAAATAAAAAAACCTATTTAAAAATGAATTAGGTATACGCAGAAATCATTGTTCTGAAAGAGTAAGAATATCAGTCATGCTGAATTACAAGACACTGACTTCTATACATATGGAGACTGGGAAATGATGAATGTAAGCCAGTATGGACCAAACGTGGAATTTTAATGTGTTGAAAGTTTTTGTACATGATGCTACATAATCCACATGAGATTTAGAGCATTCTCATTTCTCTTTCTCTTCAACTCTTTGATAAGCATCAATTTGTATCTGACATTATCTAGGTCTTCTTCCATAAACATCCTTACAACAAAGGCACTTTACATAACCTATGGCCCCACTGATGTCAATGGAAGTTTTGCCAATGGTTCATGATTTCATTTCTAGTGCATTCACTTTTCAACAAGGTACTAGAACTTGAAGTGATAAACTATGACCCCCACAAAAAACTTATTTATATTACAGCTGCACTCTAGTGTGCTAGGCCCCATGCAAACATAAGAAGACAGTCCCTGACCTGAAGAATGTACAGTCTAAGCACGAACAGACACACTAAAAGGAAAAGAAAATAGATTGGTGAAGAAAGTAAACAAGATCATATGGTTACTTAGGAAGTTATGCATATCTGAGTGTTTTTTTAATGGAGCACCTGGGATGGAGGTGTAGGAAGAAGAATTGTGAGAAAGGGAGGAGACACTAAGAACAAGAGGAAAAAAGTAGAGGAAGACTGAAGTTTAGAAGAGGAAAAAGAAAGAAGGGTGAGAAATGTATTTGTCAAGTAGACCAAGGAAGACTTGTGCTAGTAGCAGCGGGGCAGAGTAAGGAGAAAACGAGAGTTCAAATTTCAAAAATTCAACAAGTCTGATGTCAGGTAGCTGAGAAGGAAGTTCTGGGGAAGGAAGCAAACATGTTCTGACTTGTCCCCAAATGCCATGCTGGAGCTCCCTCTTATGGTGAGCGTATGAATATTGGAGAGGGCAAGAGACTCCTACTAGCTGGTCAGTCTCCCTGTAGTGGGGGAGAAGAAAAGGGATGGGAAGGCATGGGTACCCAGCATTTCCAGGAAGCCCATGATGGTTTGACTGAGGACAAGCAAACGCCAACTTATGCCCCCCTTTCATTTGCTGGAGCTGCCATCAATACTGTTGGTGAGAGAGTTTCTCTAATGTGTAAGTAGGGTAAAAGAGTGGAAGTTAAATAAAATCTGAGGTGCAAATCATAGTGGAGCCATTACCTCACTGTTCATCTGTGAGCAAGTCACTAGACTATTATTCAAGGCAACATCTGAGTATAAAAGGAGGAGAAAAAAAGAGAAATTATGGCCCACAACTGCTGCCTTGCCTATGCATAAGGAAAGTTAACTTTTTCTTCCACTTTAATGGGGACCTAACCTTACACCCCCTAACTAAGGGCTCCTACAGAAGCCTGGTCCTGCTCTTCAGGCTTGCAGAAAAGACTTGTCTCATTCTTCAAGGGTACAGAGAGCAGCATATAGCATGTTTTCTAACCCTATAAGCAGAGGCATGAACTACCAACAAGCTCAGGTGCGATACTGGAGGTCATTAAGTATTTTCTACTCTGACAGTTTAGACTAGCAATAATTGAGGAAGAACACGATGTGTTGCATTTCACCTATTCACTTTTGCATACAGAGTGAATATTTTTTAGAAGTTGTAATGAAGATGAAAAGTTTTACCTTCACATTATCCTGGCTGTGTCTGATTGGTGTTGAGGGTATGGAAAGACAAGAGCCATTCTCTTCTGATAAGCCAGAGATAAAACTTAACAGTTGAACCTTCAGTAAAATACACAGAGTAGGATTAAATATGAAGATGATTGAAAATTGAAAAAATTAGTAATTATTTCAGTACTGTAAATAGCCTTATCCCAACAATGGTCTCCTCCAATCCTTGAAAGAGGAAGCAGCCTGCAAAGGTCTCTCTACTCTTGAAAACACAAAACTTCCAAAGAGGAACCTGTATAAGCAAGTAACTGAGATGCAAGCCTGAAAAATCAGTTTATGGGAAGAGTTTCTATAGGACGATGCTGGGCAGCAGCATACTCAGCCTTGTGTTGAAAGGTATGTTTGTCACCATTTCAGCTGATGCCTCCAAAACAGAGAATGTGGGACTACTGGAAATGGTTAACCAAAAAAAAAGGAAGCTGCACATAGGAGGAAGAAAAGACAGCTAAAAAACAACCTAGGACACTGGAGGCAGAGTCAAATCCATGCCTAAGGATACTAGGAGGAAATGTGGAGGCAGGGGCAAGATGGGCAGCTATTGCCCTCAAACAGGAAAAACTTTCCCAGAATCTAGACCAGAGAGACAAAATCATCCTCTGCTCCTTTCTATTTGGCTACACTTTAAGAATCTTGACATAGATCTAAAATTGCATATGCCATTTTTCATCCTATAGTGAAGCATTTTGCCTATGATATTTAGATCTTTTATGTCAAATTCCTTTTCAATTAGACACGGTTTATAGAAACCCAAGTGCTGCAGCCAAAATTGGGGCTCACTCACTGAAACTCATTTGAGTGCTCATTGTACTTTGGAGGTCAAGTCAAAAAAACTAAAATTTAGGAGGAAAAAAAATTTGGTGACATGTCTATAGTTGACAGATATGACAGCAAAAATAGAACATGAATGACTTACCATCACTTATCTCACTCAAACTGAACCCTAAAGATGGATGAGACGGTCTCAAATCAACCATCTGTTCAGTTCCTTATTACTAGTAGCTTTTTACTTTTATCTTCTCATGCTTTATTAATTTTAGGGTTTGGATCAAATAAAGTAACTGTAGTTAACCAAAACCACCTTTCACCAACATATCTAAATTGATTACTACATAGAAATTGATCTGAGAGAGTAGTTCTCAAATTAACCCATTTTATAGCCATGGAGCCTGGTAGGGACTAGGATTACTTGAGAGTAATCTTAACTGAGAAGCACTAAAGTGTTCTTATTAGATATTCATTTCAATGGTTTCCCTCCACAGAATCTTTGAAGTGTATTTCAATCACTATCAGTCTATTGATTCTCCATGTTCAGAAGTACTGTAAATTGTTATAGGCACACAGCAATTCTCCAAAACAGGTCATGTTTTTGGAGTTTAATGTACCCTCATATCCACATTGATAGATCATTAGAAAGCTTATTTTATGTATGTTTAGATGAGCTATTATGTGGAGCAGTCAAGTGGTGCCATAAGACTATAGGCGAGGTGAAATAATCATACCCAAAATTAGAATAATTTTTTGCCCAGTTCCAGAAATACTGAAATATGACCACAGTTTTTTCTGTTTAAGTTGAAATTAACACCTAAATGGGTGTTAGATAACACCTTAACCATCAAACAAGAATGTATTCAAAGATGTATATTGGTTTTGCATGGGTAAATACTTTTTCAGATATGATGAAGCAGGTGGCAAAAATGGCAGATATCAATATTGCATATTTACCACCACACATTCTTAATTGCCAAGGTATCTCACAAGTGATAAGTTTTCTATATTTTCAGTTGAAATTTGCTGACCAGATCAGTCTCAGAGAAGACTGCGCACCAGTAGCAGAAGATTGCATGGCCACCATTTGTACTACATAGTGGATAGATATAAATGTACATGAATTCCTAATGTAATTCTTCTCCATTTGTAAGCTTTTGTACATACAAATTAAAACTTATCAGAATAGATGCTACATTGTAACTGCCTATGCATGCAGTACTAAACTTTTTGAAATATTCTAGAAACTAGCTTTTTAATTCAGTGACATTTACACAAAGGTCAATATTAGTATTAGAGATGAAAAATACATGGCTTCATATTACGAATATGCAAAAGCTATGAGAGAAAGAACTAACCTAACAAAAAGTAGTGAAAACAAAGTCCACAAACAAGTCCTTGACTCTGCACTGAAGAGGCATAAAGAGCATGTTACAGCTCTTACCAACCATTTCATCAACAATATGACAAACCCATTTGACCTTGAATCACATCCAGAGGTGATCATCATCATATCTACTGGACTGCAGGTAACATCAGGTGCTCAACTTTCTACTGAAAATAGCAGGTGTTGGTGAAGAACAAGTAGAGAGATTTGGGAGAGATGCACCCAATTCTGATGGAACACATAGCTTCTTTTGTCAAGTTAAGAAATCGGGCATCAACAACATTTGCTGACGTGGCCTCTAAGACCAAGTTTAAGTCTGGCAAGGGAGGAACAATCACAGCAGCTATAAGTCCATACATTGTTTTCCACAGAGCCCTGTCCTTAGTAAGGATGCAGAAATGATGTTTCAATGGCATTTGTTCTTAGGCACAGGTTCTATTCTGTGACTATGTTCCTCTTTCATGTGATGGAATAATGAGAAGAACAAAAAGCTAAGTTAGTGCATCAAGCTGGAAGCTCAAGCTGAAAGAATCCATGAGCTAAGAGCATGCAACAAAAACCACAGTGTACATCAGAGATGCCATGGCTGTAATACAAACAATGTCTGTGGAATTTGTGTCCACATACTGTGAACTGGCTGCTGAACACTTGAGGCAGGTCCTAAAAAGATTTAACAAATCTAATTCAGAAAGCAAGTCCTTGACAGATGTGACAACAATAATTCCTTGAAAACTGCAGAAAGATAGTGCTGGATGGCATCTAAGGTAGAATGGCAAGAAATACCAGGTGATTGGTGGATGCCCTGTGCCTCCATAGAAAAAAAATTCTAAATGTGGCATCCAACAAGCAGTCACTCAAAATTCCTCTGTGAATGCATGGCTCAAAATGCACCTGAAAGTGTAGGAGCATACCCAACAAACACTCCATCTTACTGCAGGCTTCTCCAATGGTGAAGTAACAAAGTCCATCAACGGTAGATGTGCTGAAGAAGCTCAAGACTCACACAGTACTCAAGAGGAAGCAGATGCAAAAATGCTTCTGCATACTATGTGCTATATCTGGGTCTCTAATGCCAAAAGGAACCATAGAATTAGGTCACCTGGTACAGATGTTATAGTCCTTGCTGTTCATTACCTTCCAAAAATGTAACACATAGACAGATAAAAATGTTGATTGAAACAGGCATCATTACCAGCACAACTGATAGGAGTAACTTCATACCTGCATGTGCAATCTGTAATGCACTCACTCCTGACTTCTGCAACATACTTCCTGCTGTACACACATTAACAGGGTGTGACTCTGTCATCCCTATTTGGTATGGGCGGGGGGGAAATCTGTGTTTAATGTTGTCAAAACAAAGAGCTTACTGCTTCAGAGATCTTGCCAAATTAGAAGAGTGATAGACACAGCACAACTTCTGCAGCAAGAAGTTGCTAGCAGGGCTGTATAACCAGACCCTGGGGGGGAGGGATAAATAAATAATAAAAAAAAGAGACACCCCACCCCCCAGACACCTGATTTACTTATGCCTCAATCTAGCCATCAAAAAGGACAAACCACAGGCCAAACTCATCATGTGAGGACAGTTTTGAAGAGCATGTCAAAAGAGCATCTTGGCAAACAAAGATTTGGATGTCTTAGCACACAGGTAAACCAAATATTGCATCACCACTGCAACATTTTTAGGAAAATGTGGAGAATGAACAACTTTCTGTATTCTTCAAGAGTGCAAAGGCATCAGAGAGTCTTCAAGACCTTATTGTGTCTCTACCAGTAGGGGTTGTTGCACGATCAACTGCGTCTGTAGGCAGAACAATATTCCCTGCATAGAAGTGTACATGCCAAGGCAGCGAAGACTGTAGTAACCCACTGAGAGGCTTTCTTGGTGTGCCCACAACTGCAAGTCACCCTGTTACTCCTCTGCCACAGCATAAAAGGAATTTGTTGGTACTAAACTGTGTGACAACTCCCTGTCACCCCAGTCTGTTACCAGCCAAACTCCTTAGGACTCTTGTCAGCCCTTATTTGCCTTGCAGGTAACACTTCCTGAACACTGCCTTGCAGTTCCTGAACCCTCTAAAAGAGCGTTCCTCTGTAGTATCCAGCCCTGTTACTGTACAGTCACAAATCCACTGTCTACAAAGAAACAGAATACACATCAGCCTGTTGTTTCAGCTGCGAATGAACACCTCACTTTAATACAACAGCACTAAGATGAATTTATAATAAAACAAAAATAAGTTTATTAATAAAGAACGGAGTAGGGGATACGAATCAGAGATCATAGAAACAGAATATGGTTACAAATAAAAAAGTATAATCACGCTTTCTCATGGACAAAACTCAACAAGCTACAATACTTGTCTAATGCAGTTTTCTCATCTACAGCCACTTCTTAGCATCACGCAACCCACATGACTGGGGAGCCACTGTTCATGAATACAAAGAGCATTGACCTCTCTGTTCCCTGAGTGATGGATAACCAAAATGTCTTTTTGCTTCTCTTCATATCCTCAAAGTTTATTGTCTGCGTCACCAGAGTCAGGATGAACTCCTGGAGTTCAGATGCCAGTGTCTTCCTATACTGATTTCACATCCTCATGTTAATTTGTTCCTCCCGCGTATCGTAGACGCACATGAACTGCCTATTGTCTCTTGCATCACCATGCTCAATTTTCATTGGCAATAGGAAGATAACTATCCTCCCTCTTTTATGGGAGAAAACCCGTTTCTCCCTTTGTTTGGTTGCAGACTTTAAAGCATAACAGTAAAAGTGTCTATAGTTCCTTATACTGTATTAATACATACACTTCATAACGATATTAATGACTAATATGTCACCAGCTTTCACTTGATATCTTACACAACATTCTTTATAGATAAATATCATGACAAAAATGTGTTCAGTGTATTGAGTTTGTCAGGCTTGACAGGAGTAGCTATTATGTGACATTGAACCCTTTGGCAATGGGCATTGAGGAGCTCTTAGGGTCACACCCACACACTCAAGAGAGATAATGGTGAACAAGATGATAATAATGTTGTCTAGAAAAGTCACCACTGCTATTACATTTAAATGATATCTGTATCAATTACTAGATTTTGTAATACCCTTTAGATTGTTGTTGTGATGCTTTGAGGTCACAAAGAAATCCAATTTTATGTCTTGAAATATTTAGAGTCATTAAATTAACTGGAACAAATGCAAATATTTAAAAGTGGTCTTTTTAATGTGTTTATGGTGTCATTGTTTATCCTGTTTCTATGAAAACAGCACCACTTAACAACTCCACATCATATCTCATCTAAAAGTAGACATAATAAGCTTTCAAATGGTATATGATGTGCATGTTTGTAGAGAGGGGTTCATTAAGTCAACCAAATTGGTGGTGTCGCCACTCACCTATTACATTTCAGTCAGGTGAGTTTTCTGCCCCCAAAAGACTACTTGACTCTTAGAAGGACTGTTTCCACAAGACAGGAGAATACGGAGAAATGTTTAAATCACAAAAGTTTACTCTTTAAAAACAACTGAGCAATTATAAAATTAAACTTTCTTCCCCACAGAAAAACTAAGCAACAGATATGAACAATTCATGGCTTCTGAACAGATCTTAATATTATTGCATTTCTGAACTTGAGTTAACCATATTGGTACACAATTTCAGACATACAAAGACATACTTACAGGGGACATCTCTTCAATTTCAGATTCAGATGTTAATGTATGACACTTCTGGCAAATATCAATTAGATCTAACATATTACTCCTCTTTAAGAAGGTATCATAAGCTTTTTTGATATCATCATAGTTTTCAGGTGCTTCCATATTCTCATATGTCAATCCCAGTTTATCATGTAGCAAGTATTTCCAGGTTTCCACCACATCACTAAGAGATACTGTGAAATCTCCATGAAGCTAATATAAAAAGGGAAAAGTAAAAGAAAAGCATTATGCTTTGCTGGTAGTGTAGATATTGAAAACTTTAATAAAACAACATTAATATATCTTTTAATACACTCTGTACACTGAAGTATTTTAATGCTGGTTCATTTATATTAAACCTAAAGAAAATATGTTACTTGTAACTAGAGTTCTCGAAGTGTATTGACCATGCAGTTCAACAGTCTTAGAATATGCAACCTATTGGTCTCTAATTCTTAAGATGATCACAATGGTGCCTTCTGGGTTTAAAAAATAAATAAAATAAATAAATAAAATCAATCGATCTTTAAAGACCTATGCACATGCAAAACTGTATTTATGAGCAGAGGTGGATTAAGGTTTCCTGGGGCCATGGACCAGAGCAAGTGGGGGGCCCCTCCACACCCCTTTATGCCTGCGGTCCCACCCCATTCTGCCTGTGGCCCCACCCCATTCTACCCCTTCCCACCCACATTCCCGACCACCCACTCCAGCCCCCACAATCTGTTTGCTTCTTTCTGCCCACCCCCACTGCAGCCCCAAAACTAAAGAAGCTCTGCTCCCCTGCCATGGCCCTAGGGCCACAGTGGAGAGTGAGAACTCTCCCAGTCCTGAGGCTGCAGCAGGGAGCGAGAACTTCTTCAGTCCCGGGGCCACAGCAGAAGTCCCAGCTCTGGGGCTTCTCCCGCCCCGCCACGGGCTCCTGCTAGGGAGCGGGGCTTCCGCTGCCCCACGGCAGGTTCCTGTTGGGGGTGGGGTACCAATTTTTCCAGGGCCCCCCAGGCATGGGCCCCATTGGCCCACTGGATAATCCACCCCTGTTTATGAGAGTAGTCTCATTGACTTCAAACGAGAGTATTCACATGCAGAACTTTCTGCATGTGCTTAAGTGCTTGTAGTATAAGTTTGAAGCTAGGAGGCCATATGCATCACAGAAGTAGGAATCTTCACTGACAATTTTTGGAGGAAACTCCTACCTTTAAAATATGCATTAACAGAATACTTGAAACAAAGTACCATGTGTGAGAAGGAGCATGGATGTCCAAAAAGACAGAAAAATAAAAATAGTTTGTAATGTAGTTAATACTCCAAGTCTTCATTGTGAAGCTGCTAGGGCTACTATACCCACATACCCAAACAACCAACAAAAGCAATAAAATGAAAAGTTAAAACCACCTGTGACAGGGTATACAAACCGTAAACGGGCAACCAGTGGTTAGGAGAGTGCTCTGGGCTCAGCTAGCCACACCCCACCAAACCTGTAGGAAATGCTTCAGCTGAAGGAGTTAAAAGGCAGGGGAGCAGCTCATTTGATGGCAGACCAGGGAGGAGAGCAGCCCCGCAACTCCAGCAGTGAGCTAAGGGAAAGGCAGAATCTCTCCCCATGAGAACTGCCCATAAGGTCTCTCCATGAAGGAAGGGAGGACTTGCTACAATCCAAGAGGGAAGCATTCCCCACTCCTTCTCATATGGGCTCCAAATTTTGTTAATTCCCCTTTACCTTTGGATTACCCCAGGAGGAGAAAGCCCTGAGGACTAATCTGGCCCAGGAGAGTGGGCCACACTGCAGGAAGAGGCAGTTACTGCCCAAGAGAGGAAAAAAGTTTTAAAAAATAGGGATGTTTTAGTCTTGAGAAAAGATGACTGAGGGGCCTGATAAGTCTTCAAATACGTTAAGGGCTGTAATAATGATGGTGATCAATTGTGCTCTATGTCCACTGAAGATGTGACAGATTAAGAGGATTACTTCTTGTCCTAAGGGAGATTCAGGTTAGATATAGCGGGTCCCCAGTATAAGTGTTGTGGGGTTGTGTTCTTGAAAAGGGCAACAGATACCGAAAGGACATATATCGGGGAACCGCTGGTACAGCAGTGGGGTAAGCACAAGGGAATGCTTCGGGGGGGGAGGGGGATGGAGGGGGTGATAGATGCTCTGGCCGGAGCTCCCGGAAAAACAGGGGTCCTGTAAAAATGTGTGCCCCCACTCCGCCCTCCCAGTGCTCCTGCCAGGGCATGGGGGCTTGCCCCACTCCACCCACGTGGCACTCCTGTCAGGGGTGGGGGCTTGCTCCACTCTGCCCAGGGCCCCAGCACCTGGCAGCCTGTGGGCTTGACTTTGCTCTAAATCAGGCATTTCTGATTTTCACCCAAAATCAATAGGGGTCTGATGCCTAGAACCAAACATGATGCCAAAGCTATCATGTCACATATAGAGAAACAGTGTACAGCCTTGCTTTACTTAGCCAATGATGAGGAAGTTATGCTGGGTGGAAGAACGAATTGCAATTTCCTACTGAAGGTTCAATCTCTTTCAGGCCAAAGTACTGGGGGAGTAAGTTCCAATGCAGAGAGTACTCAAGGAGAATGCTCTATCAGTAAATTCTGGGAGTAAATTATGGTCACCAGCAGCAAGTTTCTTTGTTCTCAGTTGTTTGTTCCTATTAGTAGATTCCAGCCTGGTCTATACTAGAGTTAGGTTGAAGGAAGCTGCCTTAAGTTGACCTGTTAATGCATGTATCTACACTACTGGGTCCTTTATGTCGACCTAAGTCCCCTCTGATGTCAACTTCTCTAACTCACCTCTGTGAGAGGCATAGCGCTTAGTTCAATTTTCATGGGCTGACTGCGAGGTAGTGCAGATGCAGTGTTGTGTAATTCAACCTAATTGGCCTCCAGGTTATGTCCCACAATGCTCATCTGTGACCGCTCTGGAGATCATCCTCAACTCTGCCGCACTGCAACCAGGAACACAGGAAACAGCCCCTCCCCGGATAAAGCCCTGGGAACTTTTGATTTCCCATTTCCTGTTTGATCAGCATTGGGAGCATGCCAGCTTGAGCACAACTGATCATGGAGACTACACACCCCAAACGCGCTTCAGCTTGGTCTGCATAGGAGGTGCTGGATCTCATTGCTGTGTGGGGAGAAGAGTCTGTGCAGCCAGAGCTCTGATCCAGCAGAAGAAACACTGACATCTATGCAAAGATCACTCATGGAATGGGGGAGAAGGGCTACACGAGGGGGACACAGCAGTGCCGTGTGAAAATAAAAAACTTCAAACACATCAGAAGGCAAGGGAGGTGAACAGTCGGTCTGGTGCTGAACCCCACAAACACGCTGGTTCTACAACAAGCTGCATGCAAATCTTGAGGGTGACCCAACCAGCACCCCCACAAGCAACGTGGACACATCACAGGTGTAAGAGTCTAGGGATAACAAGGAGGAGGATATGGTGGATGAGAAAGAGGAGGAGGAGGAGAAGAATGGGAGACAGGTGAGCAGTGGATCCATTTTCCCTGAGAGCCAGGAAATATTTTTCCCCTGGAGCCCTGTGGGTCACAGGCCAACCAGGATGCCCGGGAAGGCACCTCTGGTGAATATACAATTACAATGAAAGTCCAGTTAAACTTTAGTGGGCACACACATTCACAGTAAACATGCAATACCACTGAAAAACAAGCAAGATGTTGAGATTCTCTGCTTATAAGAGGCCGCTCCAATTAAGTCAAGGGTAGCCCCCAGAAAAGACTATTTATGTGGACTGGGATAGCCCAGGAATCCTATGTGGATATCTCTAGGAAACTTTCATGGAGGTACTCTGCAATCCTTTGCAGAAGGTTTCTTGACAGGGCAGTCTTATTTCTTTCACCACGGTAGGCCACTTTCCCATGCAACTCCTGAATTAATTCTGCTGGCATCATTGCGGTATACAGCATAAGGACCGGGTCTATACCCAGACACTTGCCACATCTCCTTCCTTTCCACCTCTGTTTCCCTGTTTCCCCTAGGCAACCCTATATGATATCAGTCTCCTGAGGGTAAGTTCTCATTAAAAGTGCTTTTACATGGGGAAAAAAGGGCATGTAGAACCCCCCCCCCCTTCCAGATCACCAAATCACACGGCCACTAATGTGCCTTTACTGTGCTCGGCATGGGTCGACAAGTAGTTTAAAGTGGCTGATAGAGGACTGAAGCCCCATGAGAGATTCTGCAATTTAGGAGTGAAATTGTTCCCCTCCACCCAATCTGTGGTGCTATGGGGAAGGACTATTGTTCAACTAGCTACCTGTACTCCCAACATGATTGATAAACTTCATTGATAGTGCAGTCACCCATGACCCAGGGGTGGCACACAGTGAACGGTTACAGATTCTGATTATGTTATGACTTGCACCTAGTATAATATGGGTGGGGTTTTTTTTCTTTTGTTTTTTTTAAAAACGGCCTTGCTAGGGAAACATTTTATTCATGTGCAATGGCTCCTTTATTTTTTCCCCTGACTGACAGCTGGAAATGTGTCCTTCAGCATGTCAGCACCAGATGTTCAGTAATTAGAAGGAGGAGAAAAAACACAGGATGACACGTTCACCGAGATAGTGAATGCTTCCAGGACAGCTGACAGAATTAAGAGGGTGGAAGATTTCACTGTCCGAAAAGTTAGACATGGAGAGTAGGAAAGCTTCCAGTGAGCGAGAGCATGCGGCGCAGGATGAGATGCTTCGGATTATGTAGGACCAAGCAGACATGTTAAGGCATCTGCAGGAACAGAAGCAGGAGGGTAGAGTCCCTCTGCAGACCCTGGTGGACAGGCAGACAGCAGTGCCTAGTGCAGAAATCACCCTCTCCCAAGTGTTCCATGAGACGTGGGCAAAAAGTCTATTATCCCTTTCACTTAACTCAGGGATGGGAAGGTACAAGGAACTGAAGGTGCCTGGTCACAGATATTTGATGGTCTGGAATGCAGTGTTATGTTACACAGCGGAAAATATTTCTCCTGTTCCAAATGTACAGCCCCTTTTCCCCCAAGGTTAGCTTTTTTTCTGTTCTCCCTCTTCACTCATGTTTGTTAAATAAAGTAAATGGATTCGAGAAATAAATGTTCTTTATTGAATAGAAGCAGTGGGCTTGGGCAGCTGGTTGGCTTTACAGGGACAGTAATACAAGCCAGGTGAAGGTTTGGGAAAGCACAATGCACACAAGCAGCTCACATTACTGAGACTCATTATTGAAACAGCTTTTCAAAGCCTCGCAGATATGCAGTTCCCCTTGCTGTGCACTTATTGCCCTGATGTCTGACTACTCAAAAATGGCTGCCATGCAAACTGTCTCAACTGCCCAACCCTGTGGAAAATTTCCCCCCTCCCCCACAGATATTATAGAGCACACAACATAATATCCTATAACCATGGGTATGTTCTCCTCACTAAGGTTCAACCTTGTTAGTAGATTTCTCCAGTGCCCTTTCAAATGACCAAAGGCACATTCAACCACCATTCTGCACTTGCCAAGCCTATAGTTGAACCGTTCCTTACTGCTGTCCAGAGGGCTGGTGTATGGCTTTGTGAGCCATGGGAGGAAGGAGTAGGCTGGGTCCCCCAGGATAACTATAGGCATCTCAACGTCGTCAATGTTAATTTTGTGGTCTTGAAAGAAAGTCCAAGATTGCAGCTTTTTGAACAGACCCGAGTTACTAAAGATACATGTGTCATGCACCTTTCCCAACCATCCTATGTTGATGAAATGCCTCGTGATCCACCAGCACTTGCAACACCATTGAAAAAGTATCCCTTTTGGTTTATGTACTCTTTGGCAAGGTGGTCTGGTGCCAAGCTGGGGATATGCATGCCATCTATCGCACCACCGCAATTAGGGAATCCCCTCGTGGCAAAACCATCCCTTATGTCCTGCACATTTCCTAGACTCACTACCCTTCATAGCAGAAGTCAATTAATGGCCCTGCACACTTGGTGCCCAGCAGCTCCCATAGTTGATTTATCTACTCCAAATTGATTCCCCACTGACCTGTATCTGTCTGGCGTTGCAAGCTTCCAAATAGCGATCGCCACTCACTTCTCCACTGTCAGAGCAGCTCTTATTTTTGTGTTGCTGAACTGCAGGGCAGGGGAAAGCTCTGCACAAAGTTCCTGGAAGGTGGCCTTCTGCATTTGAAAGTTCTGCAACCACTGCTCGTCATCCCATATCTGCAAAATGATGTGGTCCCAGCGGTCAGTGCTTGTTTTGCGGGACCAGAAACGGCGCTCCGAGTGCAGCTGTTCTGTGACTGCCAACAGCAACTGTGAATTGTTTTTTCAATGGCTTGCAGATGGGCTACTTGCAGGATATCACTATGTTCCATGCAGCGGACCCTACTTCAGCTCTGGAAATACTGCAGGAGAAGGCGCAAGGTGTTTGAGATGCTCATAGCAAGAGTGCACAACTGAGTAGGCTCCATGCTTCTGGGGTTATGATGTACACGTGGCAGTTTTAAGGTGCAAAAACCACTGGGTTGTTTGCTGTTGATAGGAGCGCAGTGCATCATGGGATGCCGACGCAATGTTCCCATTCTCTCCTGCGACAGTGTTTTGGTTCCAGGAGGCATTGCACAAACTTCCCAAAATATACCACAGCAAGTCGTACTTTGGGATAGATACCCACAATGCATGGCTTTGTGCATCGATACAGGCGCTGCTAGTGAGGATGCACTCCATCGAGACAATGAGCATGGTGTGGCCACGCACAGTTGACTTCAATAATTCTGGGGGCTCGAGGTCAAATTAGATAAAGTCAACTTAATTTTGTAGTTTAGACAAGCCCACAGTATGGTTCCTACTGGATCACCTTCTTTGAAGAATATCTTACTCATTTTACACAGGCTACTAAACCTTTAAATGGCAGTCATATATTAACATTATCAATTGCTACCAGCCAGGATTGGCTTTAAACCTCTGACCTACTAATAATAGAAGTTAATTTTCCTTGTTTTTAACATACTGTATTGATTAGGACACTTGAGTACTACTGACATGAACATTGTTCTGCAGATTAGTAAATAAGGCATCTTATATGAAAGATTATACATGTATTTTCTAATATTCCTATTTCAAATTTTCTATGTAAACCCCTTCATAAGGCTAGTCACTGTGAAACCTTTACCCAATTAAAACAGCAGTAGACAAAGTGTTTTCTCTCTTTGTTTTGAAATAAATGCCTTCAAATGTAACTAGTTAAAATAAGACTTCAGTATAACTCAGCCAAAACCTTCTCACAAGATCAAGAACTTGCAGAGATTAACAGTGTTTATATTGGTGTTGTAAAAACATTTTAAATCCAAATAAAAATGCACTTCAGATATCCATTTCCATGATCAGGTGCCCACCATGACAGTATATTCTATTATTCATAGAACTGATTGAGAGAGGCTGTGCTTTTTAAAAATGAGAAAATGTTTTGCTAGGAGCACATGCCAGCTGGCTAATATCTGAAGGAAGTTCAAAAAGTTCAGTGCCTTCATTCTGCGATAGACATCAGGAAGATTGCTTTCCTTGTTTTATGCTTGTGAAATACAAGGGTTACACATTTTAAAAGCACTTCAGTTGCACTTTTTACTAGTATATTATATCACACATACTCTCTTTGGACTTTTATTAGAGGCTGTGCTCATTCTAGGATTAAATCTTAATTTTTCAGGTTTTAGAGGGTTTATTTTTATAAAGAGACTTCACAGGTACTGCAGGTTCTTTCTAGGGCTAATTAGTTAGCAAGGCAACTGCTATTATTGTAAAAGTTGTTTAAAGATGGAAAGAGATGCATGTTATAGCCCTGTCCCTGGCAAAGTCCTTCTGGTAGATGGTCACCATTCTGCTGTATGGGATCCAACCTTTGGATCCCCCAGAGTTTCAAGATAACCTTGTCTGAGCAGCAGCCAAGATCGGTGTTTAACTTGGGCCTCTCAGGCATACCACTGAGATGCAGATTCACTGCCCAACACCCCTCGTTGGCAGGAAGACTGCAAAATCCCAACTTCTCTCTTCCTTCAGGCCCATTCTGAGTTTCCCAAACCAACCCAGTAGTTTATGCATTCTCTCAGTTTACCCCCATAGACACTCTGGATTATAGTTTAACTTTCTGGGGACCATGTGATATTAAAGCAAGAAATACACATTCCTTTGAGGCTTTGCAAACACACACATTTGCAAGAGTTAGAGCTATGCAAAACAAAGCTTCTGAATACTGTCCCCATTAGACTGGTTTCACCCCTGTTGTGAGTCTCTGGGTTTGGTTCAAGTCCTTAAGGGGGGCCAGGTCCCTCCTGCCACCATTCTTTCTGTGGAGATTTCTGGTTCTGGCAATGACATAGCTCCCCTTACTTAAAGAGCATATCATTTTTAGAAACAGCAACAATTTTTCTTTGGTCCTGTTTTCTGCTGGGATTTTCCTTCCTGCAACCCTGTATGGGATTGCTGACAAAGAGTTATTAGAAGTCAAGAGATCTGCCTCTAACTCTGGGGTAGAGCTAATCAATGTTGATGACTTGTTGATGGCCATGGTTCAGTTTCCCAGACTTCGCCTGTTTTCTGCTACAAAAATGGAAGTTAAATCCACTCTGAAGGTTACAATTAAATGCTATAAAACAGAGGAATTCATATTTAGACACAGACATGTTCCCCAAACTGTCACAATGCATGATCTTTGAGCGTCATTAAAACACCGCTTTTTAGTATTTATTTGTGTTCAAAATATTTCATACCACACTAAGTAATTAAGTTATGTACCAATAAAATACAAACATCTGTTAATTACATGTTATGGGATCACACTTTGTGTTTTGGCCCTCATGGAGATATTTAAAAGAAAAAAGAAAAAAAAAAGATGAAACCCCAAACAAGACAAAGTACAGCTCGCCAAGTTCCTTAATGGGGATTGAGCTTATACAATATCTCTGAAGTGAGAGTATAATGCAACAGAATTTACTTCCTTAGCATGAGTGAGGGCACACCAGATCACCCACACTAATATCATTTAACTAGGCAGTAAACATAATCAAAAAGACAGGCAATAGTGGATAGACTGATCATTCACCTCAGCCAACAGACACCCTTCAGTGAGGAGACTGCTGTATCAGTGACACACGCTGGTCAGACTGACCTACAGTGGGCTAAGCTACGACACCATCATTTAGTGTACTGTCCTGGCCACAGCAGTAGCAATGTTCTGACCTCTCCAGTGAGGTCCAAATCTGGGGCTTCATTAGGAGAAGTGATGGAAAAGGAACAGAAGAAGAGGACAACAAGAAAAACCACTCAGTCTTCTCCCGGTGCATAAGGCACAAAAAGACAATTAACTGGTGCATGTGCACTGCAGCCTCCCTTTTAGCATCCCGACACGTAAGCCCCAGAGTAAGGCCTGATCTACACTACAGAGTTAGGTTGACACAAGACACCTTACGTCGACCTAACTCTGTAAGCGTCTACACGATCATGTTGCTCCCACCGTTCTAAGTTGCCCACTACACCGACTTAATAACTCCACCTCCGCGATAGCGCTTAGGTTGATGTAGTAGGGTCAACACAGTGTCTGTGTAAACACTACATTGCTTAAATCGCCTGTTGCTGCCTTTGACAGCATGAATCCCGCTACCCCTGGGCGGCAGGGCTCCAGCTGTCAGTGCCCCCACAATGCCCCATTTAAATTGGTGCAAGCACTCCTGGTGAGGCGCACACCACCAACAGAAGAAGCATAATGAGGGCACAAAGAGACTATTTAATTACTGCAGTGGCTATAGATTGACCTAACTTAAGTCAACGTAATTTTGTAGTATAGGCATGACCCAGTATATGACCTGGGGGAAGACAGGTAGATGTTCTTCCACCTAACACTCCTGTGGGGCCCAATCCAGGAAGTATATTCAGAACTCACCAATCAGATCAAGCCCCTATAGGTGAATTCACACAAAGCATGGGGTTCGGTTGGAGGGGAGAAAGGAGGAAGAGGACTTCCCTTATAACTTTTAGAATACTTAATTGCTGGTCAAGTAGGGGGTCTCCCGTATCCCAGGTCAAATCCCGTCCCATCCCCACGCCTGAAGTGATAGGGGTTATGAACAGTGATCAGCCACCTCCGAGGTAAAGTACCCTAACCATTGGGTTGCTACAGGATATTCTGATGTGAGACTCTCTCAGTCTTCCCTGTTGAAGTTGTTCAGTTTGGATAAATAATTTTTTAAAAAGTTATTAGAGTAGGGGGATTGGATCCTGGGTCTCCTACCTCCTAGGTGAGTACTCTAACCACCCGGCTACAGAGTCACTCATGCTTATGTGTTGTTTCTTCTTCCTCCTCTCTCTCTCTCTCAGCCCCTCTTCTTGCCTCCCCCCCCCCATGATTCTTTCATTATTAATCCACAGAGGAGGGGGATGTGAACAGGGGGTCTTCCATATCCCAGGTGAGCCCCCTAACCATGGGCTAAAAGTTATGAGGGAGGTCCTCCTGCTCCTTCTTTTCTCCCCACTCCAGATTCTTGCTAATAGAGTATAGGCACTGTGACAGGTTCCTGGGGTGCCATCTGGAACTGGTGTACCACTGAGCCCTCTGCCTCACCAGCCTGGGCTCTCTCTCACACAGTGCTGCTGTGACAAGTTGCAAAGCCCTCCAAGCTTGCACTTTCAGCAGCAGTCACACAGGTAGGGACACACCCAGCTGCAGTTACATTCAGACTAACTCCCAACCTAGGACCCCAGAGTAGTACCAGCCTTCCCTTGTCAAATCTGACCACTTTATGGGTTTAATCCCAGTCCACCTCTCCCTCAGTGTGAAGAGAGCCAGGTACACTTGTGGTAACCAAGCTGAGATTTTCCCCAGACCACCTTAATCAAATCAAATCACCTGGTTTGGATTAAAACATAAAAGATTATTAATTACAAAAAGGATAGATTTTAAGTGATTTATATTGGATAGCAAGAAGATTACCCAGCATATAAACAAAACACACAAACTAAGCTTAATCTATGTAGTATATTGGATATGAATAGCAAATCCTCACCCTAAGCGAGGATACAAGCAGGCTGCAGATTCTTAACAGGCAAGCTGCACTGGTTTACAGCTTGGAATCCCCAGATGTTCCATTCACAGGCTAAAAATCCCTTTAGCCTGGGTCCAGCATTTATGCCAGTTCAGTCTTTGTTCCTCAGGTGTTTCCAAGAGTCTCTTTGGGTGGGGAGTCATTGAAGAACCGTGATGATGTCACCTCTCCTGCCTTAAATAGCCTTTTCATATGGCAGGAACCCTTTGTTTCAAAGCTTGGTTCCCATGCCAGTCAGTGGAAAAAACACTGATATCCCAAGATGGAGTCCAGCACCAGGTGACCTGATCACATGTCCCTGTAGTGTCATAGCAGTCATGAGTCAGCAGCTGTTTGTAGCATCCTCAGGAAGTCTCCCCTACCCCCACCCTGGTGAGAGATAAGCTTCTTCTAAGACCTATTGTTTTTTTCCTAATGGCTCAGTAACCTGAATGGGCCTTTCACAGCCATCCACCTAGACTGAGCCTTTTGCCTAGTGGGTGTTCCCCAGGCATAAACACATTTGTAATACAAATGTATAGTCAATCTTCTTAACTTCAGATACAAAAATGATACATGCACTCAAATAGGATAATCATTCAGTAAATCATAACCTTTCCAATGACATCTCACATTACTTATCTTGCATAAAGTGAATTATGTCATAATCATATATCATCACTGTGATGAATATGTGGTGCAGTGTCACAGGCACCTAACACAAGGATTTATCCCGAGTATCTACAAAGCAGACTTCGCACACATTGCTCAGTTTGGCACCTCAGGCAATGAGCCCCTAGCATCCTGGTTTTTGTGACTCCCATTCTGAGTAGCCTCTATCTCCATTGTACATTCATTGTACAGTGGCACCAAACTCAAGCTATGGGAATCCCAGTGATTTTCTAGGCACCTGAATGTTAGGTGTGGCAACACTCAGCATCACCACAACCAAGCTCCTTTGTGAATCTACCCCCTAGTGGTCAGAAGGAACATGGAAGGAAAAAGGAGAAATTGAGAAGGTATATGAAAAATGCAAACCTCAGAAAAATTATTATAATATTGAAGTTGAGAAATTAGGTATACAAAAGTCAAAGTCCAATATTTTAAAATGTGTGCCTAAAGTTAAGGCTCCTAAATATTATTAATGCCTAAACATAGCAGCCTGGTTTTCATAAGTACTGATCACCCAACAACTTCCATTGATAGAGCACTAACCTGTTTATTGACTTCAGCCATTGATAGCTGTAAAGCCATCATCATGCCGTCTGAACTACAAACAGTAGTCCTTTCTGAGTCTGAAAATAAGCACCATTCTCTTCTAAAACCCTTGAGCATATTTAAGATCTTTTGCTGAAAGGTAGCCATACTCCTGAAGTGGAGCACAGAGAGAGAGAGAATTAAGTCCATAAATATAAATGCAGTGTTAAAACCATAATTTTCTAAGTAACACTTTGGGGGCAAGGCACCCCACATTTATCAATCTCTCGCCATTCTCCTTAACCCAATGCAATTGCTATGATTTCTCCCTCTGACTTGTATCTACATAGTTCCCCCTCCCCATAAAGAAATTAAAATACACCGTTTATGCAAAAAGACTCTAAGGCAGAGGTTTTCAAACCCCTTTGAGTTAAAATTTTTGGTTGCACCCTCGTCAACCCAGACAAAAAGAGGTGAGCCGGGGTGGAGGTGGCGCACTCCCTCCCCGAACCCCATCAGGCCAGGCTGAAGCCTAAGCCGCCTGGCATCACCACTCGTCCGTGTCCCGTCTCCCCCCCGGAATGTTCCTCTGCACCACTGGTGAGAGGTCCCCACAGTTTGAAAACCTCTGCTATAAGGGTAGGTTTCAGAGTAGCAGCCATGTTAGTCTGTATTCGCAAAAAGGAGTACTCGTGGCACCTTGGAGACTAATAAATTTATTTGAGCATAAGTTTTCGTGAGCTACAGCATGAAGTGAGCTGTAGCTCACGAAAGCTTATGCTCAAATAAATTTGTTAGTCTCCAAGGTGCCACGAGTACTCCTTTTCTTTTTGCTATAAGGGTAGCCGCTCATTGTGGCGCACAGAACTGTATTTCCTCTCTTCTTCCATCCCCCAGAAGAGAAACACTTCTGGTGACAAGGCACTTGCATCATCCATCACCACCTCTAGTTCTGCCTGTACAAAATCATCATAGGAACTGCCAGACTTCAGGTCTGATCAAGTATATATAACTCAGCATCTAATGCAGCCAGCACCAGATGCTTCAGAAAGGTGTAAGAACTCTACAATAAGCAGAAATGCACCCCACATTAGGTCTCATCATGATCTCAAATAACTAGCAATCAGCTTAAACCTTGAAACATGGGTTTAATGCTAACTCCATTATTCTTGTTATCCATATAAATAGCGAAACTCTTTCTGAAGCTTGCTAAATTCTTGGCCTCATTGACTTCCGGTGGCAATGTGTTCTACCGTTTAAACACGCATTGTGTGAAACTATTTCCTTTTCTCAGTTTTGAATTTGCCACCTTTTAATTTTATTGAATGTCCCCCTTTTCTTGTATTATGGGGCAGGGAAAACAGAAGCTCCCTATACCATTCATTTTTATATGCTTTTATCATGTCCCCTCTTATTCATCTCCTAAAGCAGGCAATCCCAATCCTTTCAATCTGTCTTCATGAATATAAAAAGAAAAGGAGTACTTGTGGCACCTTAGAGACTAACCAATTTATTTGAGCATAAGCTTTCGTGAGCTACAGCTCACTTCATTGGATGCATACTGTCTAAGGTGCCACAAGTACTCCTTTTCTTTTTGCGAATACAGACTAACACGGGCTGTTACTCTGAAACCTTCATGAATATGTTTACAGGCGCTTAATCATTCTCATCACCCTTCTCTGAACGCTCCTCTAATGTTACAATATCTTTTTTTTGAGACAGTGGGACCAGTTCTGCCCACAGTATTCCAGACAAGGCTGCACCTTCCTGTTGTCCATAAAAATTGAAACTTTTAACCCATTTTTAACTTTTAGGCACTCCTAGGCACGTGCCTACTGTGCCTAATTGGAAATCCAGCCCTGCTGAGGGGACAGGGTTAGGACGTTGCTAAAAGCGGACACAGCCCCAGGAGGGCGGGGAAGTCACCGGTGGCCCCACGCCATTTAGAGGGACACTTGGCTCGGCATCGCCCTGTCACAGCCCGCGAGTTAGCCCCAGCCAGCCAGGCGGCTGCTAGGCCCGCACGAACCCCTCGAAGCAAGAGGCCGCGCAGAGACTCTGCCCGAGTCAGCCGCAGGGACTGGCCCTTCTGGGGGCAGCTCGAGCACAGCCCGGTCCCGCCCGAGCGCAGGGGCCACAGCCGCCTCCCCTTGCCCGAGTCCGGCGGGGCATGGCTGCTGGCGGGCCAGGGTAGGGGGCAGCGCCGAGGACCAGGCCAGGGAAGACTCCAGCCCCAGGGACCCGGACCCCCAGCTCCCAGACTGTATCCGCCACCCCCGGTCCCTCTCCCCGCGGGAGGGAAGAGCTACCTTGCGCAGTTGAGGCAGTTCGAACGGCCCCGAGCGAAGGGAGAAGCGGTCGGTTGCCTAGTTACCCACTCGCACGCGCCTCGCCGCCGGCGGTTTACATTTAAATCCCCCGCAGCTGCCCAATCAAAGAGCGAGTAGCCTCTGACCCGGAAACACAAGGCGCTGAGGCCGGAAGTGCCCACGAACGCGTACAAACTCTTCGCGGGAGAGAGGCCGGCAGGGAGGCGCAGATGTACGTAGGTGGCGGCGGTGGTGCCGCCGCCGCGCGCGCGTGAGTGCGCCGCTCGGTGCAGCCAGCGATCACCCGCTGGGGTCCAGGCCTCAGCTCCCGTCAGGGCCGCGGGACAAGGGGCCCCGTAGAACCTGCCCTGTCTGGGGTGCTCTGGGCTGCAGCCCTTGGCCTTGTGCTCTGCCGCCGCCCCTCTCCCCACCCCTCCCCGCCCGCCCGCCGGCCGCGGCCCAATCTCCGCTCCGTGCTTCCCTCGCCCCTGTGTCGCTTCCATGCTTCGTCCCTTCCCCGGGTGCTGCGTTGTCCCGTGTGCCCAGGGCGCTCTCAGAGAGCGAAGTAATGCCCTGCTGCCACCCCCCACCGTTCACAAGGCGTGAGTCAGGCCTCAGATCGTCAGTAGAGTTGGGATGTATCCGATGAAGTGAGCTGTAGCTCACGAAAGCTTATGCTGAAATAAATTTGTTAGTCTCTAAGGTGCCACAAGTCCTCCTTTTCTTTTTGGGATTTGAGGAGGGGTGTCTTTAAATTCGCCCTGTGGGTTTTGAGTCTCTCGGATGTGTTTGGCTCGTGGTTTTCAAGGGTTTTTTCGGCAACCAGAGAAACTTCCTTTAGATGAGAATCCAAGCTTTTTTGTTTGACTCCAGGAGCTGGGACCTTTAGAAGAATACCAAATAGGGCAAGATTTGTCATAAAATCACAAGAGTTAGCAACACTGCTAAGGTTCCTCCTGCTGCTATTTCTTGCCCCACTGAGATGATGAGTTCCCACTCAACATTTGTTATCCTTATAGATGAGGAAACTAACCTAGAGGTGACCAAGGAAACTGAGCCAAAAAATATTCATAGCTATTTCTCCCAATGGGTGACTTTTTTGCTTGCAATCTTCTTTCTTTATCAGTTTGTTGGTGCTGGTAAGTTACTAGATGATTGTTTTTGCTTACATTCAGCACTTTGATAGGCCTTCTACAAATCTTTATGGGGAAAATGGTTTCTTTTAGTATCAAATGTAGGTATGATGTCATCAATCATGCTTTTCAGTATAAGAAGAGGAATCTAAGCTGTGAGAAGCATAGGCCTCGACATTTGCCTTTTTCCAGGGCGATAACAGAGGGGAGCTCAGTAGGCCGACTGACTCAGTGTCTGTATCAATATAACAAGGTGCTTACATCCACCAGACACACGCACAAATACGTTGATGCAAGGCGACTTGCATCAACCTCACTTCATAGTGTAGAACAGGCCTTACTATTCTGTTTTCTGACATTTATTTTGCATTTCTGTAGTATCTTTAATCCAAACATGCTTGCAGCACTACTAAAAGGTAGTAGTCCTCCTCTGCACAGTGAGCTAAACAAGAGTGGGGCAGGAAAGATTTTGTCCTCTACTCCTGTGAAAAGCTCTCTGAGATATCTAACATCCATGCACATGCTTTTCTTAGGGATCTGAATATGTTGGAGATGTGAGGATTCTTCCACATCATTGTTAACTGTCAAATGCCAGTGGACTGAATAAAGAAAACTGTCATGAGCTCGCTCCAACCACCAGTTCCACAGCAGATTCAGTGGAGATTTTGGTTTCATCTGGTTTTAGAGCTTTATATTTAGGGAGTATTTTTATTGATTGATGACTTGTTGAAGGGTGGAGGTGGAGAAAGTGTTAAAACTTGATTCCATTCTGAAAAGTGACTCCAGAAAAAATGACTATATATTTTCAAAAGTAATTAGGGCTGTCGATTAATCGCAGTTAACTTACATGATTAACTTGAAAAAAATTAATCACAATTAATCACAGTTTTAATTGCACTGTTAATAGAATACCAATTGAAATTTATTAAATATTTTGGGTTTTTTTCTACCTTTTCATATATATCGTATTCTGTGGTTGTAATTGAAATCAAATGTGTTATTTTTGCTTACAAATATTTGTACTATAAAATGATAAAAGAAATAGTATTTTTCAGTTCACCTCATACAAGTACAATAGTGCAATCTCTTTGTCATAAAAGCGCAACTTACAAATGTAGATTTTTTTTTGTTACATGACTGCACTCAAAAACAAAACAATGTAAAACTTCAGAGCCTCCAAGTCCACTCAGTCCTACTTCTTGTTCAGCCAATCACTAAGACAAACAAGTTTGTTTACATTTGCAGGAGGTAATGCTGCCCTCTTCTTATTTACAGTGTCACCAGAAAGTGAGAACAGACATTTGCATGGCACTTTTGTAGCCAGTATTGCCAGGTATTTACGTGCCAGATATGCTAAACATTGGTATACCCCTTCATGCTTCGGCCACCATTCCAGAGGACATGCTTCCATGCTGATGATGCTCATTTAAAAAAATAAGCGTTAATTAAATTTCTGACTGAACCAATTGTATGTCCCCTGCTCTGTTTCATCCGCATTCTACCATATATTTCCTGTTATAGCACTCTCGGATGATGAAGCAGCACGTGGTTCATTTAAAGAACACTTTCATTGCAGATTTGACAAAACACAAGGTACCAATGTGAGATTTCTAGAGATAGATACAGCACTCAACCCGAGGTTTAAGACTCTGAAGTGCCTTCCAAAATCTGAGAGGCACGAGGTGTGGAGCTTGCTTTCAGAAGTCTTAAAAGAGCAACACTCCAATGCAGAAACTGCAGAACCTAAATGACCAAAAAAGAAAATCAACCTTCTGCGGGTGGCATCTGACTCAGATAATGAAAATGAACATGCATCAGTCCGCACTTCTTTGTATTGTTATCGAGCAGAACCCATCATCAGCATGGATGCATGTCTCCTGGAATGGTGGTTGAAGCATGAAGGGACATGTGAATATTTAGCTCATTTGGCACATAAATATCTTGTGATGCCAGCTACAACAGTGCCTTGAGAACACCTGTTCTCACTTTCAGGTGACATTGTAAACATGAAGCGGGTAACATTACCTTCTGCAAATGTAAACAAACTTCTTTGTCTTGTATTAGGTGAATTGAAAAATACTATTTCTTTTGTTTTTTTACAGTATAAATACTTGTAATCAAAAATAAATATTAAGTGAGCACTGTATACTTTGCATTCTGTGTTGTAATTGAAATCAGTATATTTGAAAATGTAGAAAACATCCACAAATATTTAAATAAATTGTATTCTGTTATTTTTTAACAGTGTGATTAATCACAATTAATGTTTTTAATTGCTTGATAGCCCTAAAAGTAATATTAAACAAACAAAAAATGAGCTATATGTTTAAATTGGTACTGCAGTCATTACTGGCAACACCAGAAGAAAGTAAGTCTGAGTTCCTCGTGTGTACCAGTGATTTTCACATCAAGTTTGCCCAGTTTATAAGTTTAAAAAATTAATACTGGGACCTTCAAACTACCAACCCTTCAAAGGCAGCCTGGGAACTGAAATTATAGCTGTTTATCATCATTGTCAATAATAAAGATTCTGCAGGCCAAGTGCCCTCATTTACATCTGGTCTTCACATTCTACTTTCAGTTCTAGTTATGCAACCCTATTGCCTTTGAATTTGAAGACCGTGGGGTTACAAAGGTGGCCCTACAGTTGGGAATGAACAATTTTCTCAATGTACAAGTCAGAAAAGAATTCATGTCTGGAAGTTGTCATCTTAGATAATAATTTCAAGAGTAGAACTGCATTCTAACTTTTAAAATATTGATTCTAAAGACAACCTCATCTGTTTTGTTGTTGTATCTGCTGATAAACTAATGTATTTTGATATACTGCTGAGGCAGCAAGTTCTTTAAAATATATATATATATTTATTTTGATATATAGCTCCATGTTCTACAGAAGAAGTTACCTTTGTGCTAACTTGATTTTTACCATTGAAGATGAAGCAAGACTCTTCTCGAAACGCTACCTACACTGTGGATTGTGAGGATTATGTGCATGTGGTGGAATTCAATCCATTTGATAGTGGAGATGTAGGTTCCCTAATTGCATATGGTGGCAATAATTATGTAGTTATTGGGACTTGCAGATTTCAGGTTAGTATATGTTTTTATCAAAGATTTTTTTAATTCCCGGTATTTAATAAAGTGCCGGTATTTAAAAGGCACTGATAAAATAGTACGTTGGAACAAAAACACTTTTACTCTATTTATAATGGGTCTAATATTTTTTCCCCAAATAGCTCTGCTTCACACAGAAACACATTGTAACTGAAATTATTCAGAGTTCTCTGTGAGGTTTTCATTCTGCTATTACAAAGTTTCATAATGTCATAGTTCACAGTGAATAAGATTTACACTGAAGCAATTATTCTTTCCTTGGAAAGTAATCTCTGTTGCAGCATCTCTTCGAAGATATTAATTACCACCTGGAAAGTTAAACAATTCTAAGTTCACACTATTCTTTGCGTAATTGGGTATCTGCTGTGTTTTATCACGCTTTATTCAACTTTTTCTTTAACAGCAATCTGAGCCCTGATCTTTACTTTGGGTACCTATTATTAATGTTTTATGGCCATGTTAAGTTTCTGGTTAGCTCCCAAAATGTCGGAGATGAATTAAATTATTTTTGATTCTAAATAAGTTATATTAAAATGCTGCAATATTTCAGAAAATAATATTTTGAAGGAAAGAATGAGTTGGTGTCCTGTGTGGTACAAATATTTTGCTTTGATGATTTTTCTCTTGTTAGATATATCTGGCTTTTTAAGAAATAGTTAAGAAAGGCCTAAAATGAGGACCTAACTTTGTGATAAGTGGTATATAGTTCTTATGGTGTCTTTTTTTCATGACAACTGACTCAGTGATAAAAATTATGTCATAAAATAGTGATCACTTTTAAAAGGGTCTCAGATAAGAGGGAAAAATGTTGAAGTATTTTTACCAAATGTGGCAAAACTCCACAAAATATATCAAATGAATGGCACTCACATGTTTAAAATTCTTATACCGCTTTATCTGCATTGACATACAGAATTTTACAAGTAGAAACAGTTTTATTTCACTATCCTCACTCTGAACATTTCTGCATAGTTGCTGTTGGCAAATAGCTGGATAAAACTTTAAGATACTGTTCTGTGAGCCCATAAGTATATAAATAATCAAGTAATACAAATTGTTTTATAAAGGGGCATACGGTATCTTAGTGTTAGGTTTCTTTTTAGTTTATGTGTTTGAAAACCTATGGGAGAGCTTTTTATCCTTGACTCAAATTTCTAAAATCTTTGCACTTGGCTGTGTGTGGTAGAACACTGGAAATGTTGTTAGACCTTCTAATGCATAAGCAATAACAACAATATATTCATAGGATTTTTTTCTTTTTCTGCTAGTAGCTGAAACAGTACAGCAGTACATTTCTAACAGTTTCTGTGGTTACCTTAGATACACTTTACTACGCAGTTCAGGATTTACCTTTGTTTTATCTGCTGTGTGATAGCAGTTCTCCACACATTTAACAACACTCAGTAATTAACTTAGAAACGAGTTAGCTTGGAAAACCTACTACATACTATTGACTTTATGGTGCTTTGACTTCTTTCTTAACTCTTGTCAAAGGTCCTAAATGGACAACACTTGAAAATAATATCCTATATGTACTCAAAGATCAGATGCAGTGCAAACTTTTCCATATCCTTCAGATAATGTGCCTGAAGTCTGTGAAGTTACTATCTCTGAAAGTTACAGTCTCAATCTTTTTGCCCATTCAGAGTTTTTATCTTTCTGCTGAAACTGCTAACAAAGTTGTGAATTGCGGTGTTGGCTTTGTGATATGCTTACTTGTTCACTAGAAACTGGAGTGAGGCCAGCCACTCACTTATTTATCACAAGTTACTGAATATTATTATTGTTGTTTATGTTGTAAAATCACTCAAAGTGTGATTTGTCATTGTACAAGCATATCGAAAGACATGGTCCTTCCCATGAGGAGCTTACATTATTGAAAAGCAATCAAATAGTAGTTTTTGGTCACCACAAGACTTAATTCACACTAATCTAGAACTGAAGGGCTTGTTTGGAGGATCAATAATAGCATACCATTTTCTCTCTTAGTTTATTACAATGTTTTATATATTTAGGAGGAGGATACAGAAGTGGAAGGAATACAGTATGAGACACTAAGAACGTTTCATCATGGGATCAGAGTCGATGCCATAGCATGGAGTCCAGAAACCAGACTGGATGCTTTACCTCCCCAGATAAGGTATTTTAAAAACATTTAAGTATAAGAGCAACTTTTCTTTTGTCTGTCCACCTTTTATTCCTTAATGCAAAAGTAAAGTTAGACTCTTTGAGTGAAATCCTAGCCCCACTGGAGTCGATAGCAAAACTCCCATTGACTGCAGTGGGGTCAGAATTTCACCCTTTGGCTTTAGTTAAGTTTTACTTTTTTCAAAGAACCATTCGGTTTTGAATTAGTCAAAATAATTAATATGAAAGTGGGTGTAAATAAAATGTAATTAACCTTCTCTGTAATCTGTCTAGAAAGAACACTGCTAGGACTCTTTGTAATGCCCTATTCTACAATAATCAAGTCTGCATTAGGACTGGATGAAATTCTCTTTCTGGTACAAGCCAATGTCAGGCAAGATTCAGATGTTATTTGTGAAACTACAGAACTGTAGGACTACAGTAAAAGAGTATTAAACCTGGTTTTATGCTTTTATTAAGGGCATGGCTACACTTGCAGATGTAGAGTGCTGTGAGTTAAACCAGCCCTCCGAGAGTGCAGTAGGGAAAGCACTGCAGTGTGTTCACACTGTCAGTTGCAAGTGCACTGGCATGGCCACATTTGCAGGAGCAGTGCATTATGGGCAGCTATCCCACAGAGCACCTCTTTCCATTCTGGCGCTGTGGCTTGTGGGAAAGGGGCGGGGGGATGCAGGGCATTCTGGGTCCTGTCCCAACACCCCGTGATGCATCGCTTCGCATCCCAGCTATCCCTGTTCTTCCGTCCACATTTGATGCAATCTTTCAACGTTTTTTGTACTGCGCGCTCTGTCTTCCCTTTCAGTCTGCGGGAATGGAGCCTGAAGTGCTGAGGAATATGCTGATGAGTCTCGCCAGCACGTCACGTTTGGCAGTCAAGTTACTCCTTAAGGTACAAATTGACAGTGAGGAGTCCGACGATGATGTTAACTCGTGTAACGCATATGACACAAGATTGCTTATGGCGTTCACGGACATGCTCACCATGGAACGCCGCTTTTGGGCTCAGGAAACAAGCATCGAGTGGTGGGATCACATCGTCATGCAAGTCTGGGATGACGAGCAGTGGCTGCAGAACTTCTGGATGAGAAAAGCCACTTTCATGGGACTGTGTGCTGAGCTTGCCCCCATCCTAAGGCGTAAGGACTCAAGATTGAGAGCTGCCCTGCCGGTGGAGAAGCAGATGGCTATTGCAATCTGGAATCTGGCTACTCCAGACAGCTACCAATCGGTCGCTAACCAGTTTGGAGTGGGAAAGTCGACCATTGGAACTGTGTTGATGCAAGTTTGCAGGGCCATTAATTGCATCCTGCTCAGAAGAACTGTGACTCTGAGTAATGTGCATGACATTGTGGCTGGCTTTGCACAAATGGGCTTCCCTAACAGCGGAGGGGCGATAGGTGGGACGCATAGTCCAATTCTGGCACCAGCCCACCTAACCTCTAAGTACATTAATTGGAAGGGGTATTTCTCTGTGGTTCTCCAGGCGCTTGTGAATCACCGTGGGCATTTCATGGACATTAATGCAGGCTGGCCCAGAAAGGTGCATGACGCACGCATCTTTCGGAACACAGGCTGTAAGCTGGGATTTTCTTCCCAGACCAGAAGATCACCGTAGGGGAAGTCGAAATGCCCATTGTGATCCTTGGAGAACTCGCTTATCCTTTAATGCCGTGACTCATGAAACCCTACACAGGGAGCATTGAGAGCAGCAAGAAGTGGTTCAACAACAGGCCGAGTCAGTGCAGAATGACTGTGGAGTGTGCTTTTGGCTAATTAAAGGGCCGCTGGCGCTGTCTATATGGGAAGCTGGACCTGGCCGATGACAACATCCCCGCGGTTATATCCACATGCTATACCTTCGATAACATTTGTGAAGGGAAAGGTGAAAGATTCACTCATGCATAGAACTCGGAGGTTCAACTCCTGGAGGCTGAATTTGAACAGCCAGAGAGCAGGGCTATTAGAGGGGCCCAGTACGGGGCTGCAAGGATTAGGGATGCCTTGAGGGAGCAATTTAAGGCTGAAAGCCACCAGTAATGTTTGGTGCCCTGCACGGGAGTGAAGAGCAGTGGTTCCAATGTTAGTAGGAATCTCTGTTTACTATGCTGACTTGCAGTGCCTGTTGCTTTCCTGGGCTAAGATATCTTTTACTTAATGCAATAATAAAGAATGTTTTCAAAGCCAAAAAATCCATTTATTTAAAAGAAAATTCATTTATTGAAAAGAAACACAACTGCTTGGAAAACAGGGCAAGGGGGTGGGGTGGGGAACGGTTCAATCACAGATTTGTATATGTCCTGTTCTCATACTCTGCCTTCCTGTCTGGAGTGTTGTGCAATGAGTGCTGCACTTCAGGCTGGCTAAAATGCATGGTGATGGGGGCTGAGTGCAGTGGGTACAGGTTGTAGTTTGTAGGGCTGGTTGGTGAAGCTACAGGTGTTGGAGGCAGCTGGTGGTGATAAGAACCCGGATGTGGGGGAAAGTGGGTTGGAGGTGATACGAGGGCACAAGGGAAAAAGTTTTGGGACAAGGGCTGCAGGGGAGGGGCGGGCGCGCTAGTGCTCTTCCTGCATGGCTACAGGCGCCTGTATCGAGTCCCCTTAGCGCTCCATAATGCTTAGCAGCTGCTCCGTGCTTTGGTGCTGGCATTCCGCATTCTGCTGGCAGACCCTCCTTTAACTCTCCCACCACTCCTGTGCTTTTTGACTTTCATTAAGGGACTGCTGCATTACTTCATGCAGCATGTCCTCTTTGCTTCTACGTGGCCTCTTCCTAATTCTTTCGGAGTCTTTCATACTTCTGGAGGCTGATCAGAGTGTATTAACAGACCAGGGCATCCACACTGGTGCCGCGGCGCTCCAGCTGGGGCGCAGCAAGTGTTCTGCCTTTCATCGAGGTGGGTTACCAGGAGTGCCCCAGCCGCGGAGTCCGGGCGCTCTACATGCCTTGCCAGTGTGGATGCATCGTGAGTTAGGGTGCCCAGGGCTGCTTTAATGAGCTCTAACTCGCAAGTGTAGCCATGCCCTAAGTCTGAACAAACTGCCAACACTTAAATAGTAGTACCTGTTTAACAATTAGAAGTACTTTTAATGTTCAAGCGGTGTTTCAAACATAGTATACAAATGCCAAATCTGATGTTTGTTAAAAATAAAATGTTTAGTGTTAATACCATTCTTGTGTTTTAAACCACTACTAAAGCATGCTAGAAACTGCTTTATGAACTTACATTAGTATCTCTTTCAATTGCTATTATAAATGTTTTAACTTCCCTAGTCATTTGATCACCACCGGTAACAATAGGTGCAAATGCTAATTATAATTGACTTATTATTTCAAAGATTTCACAGTTGATTCAATATGTGACTTATTTGGTTGGGCAAAATGGATAGTTTTCTTTCAGTATAAAGTATCCATTGCCACCTGACGTGCAGCTACAATACACTGCATTCCACTGAATACTGTAAAGACTGTTATTTCCAAAAGGGAATTATAATATTTAGAAGAATTTCCATTTTCAAAAGCATAATCTGAATTTTCTTCTGAAAAATGAAGTGAATCTTTAACTTAAATTGGGATGGAAATTTTGCAAGTGAGAAATGATTGAAAGGCTTCCCCCCCCCCCCCATTATTCTAGATTTTGTACTGCAGCTGCTGATAGGAAGTTAAGGCTATTCACTTCAGATCTCCAGGATAAGAATGAATATAAGGTAAGATGCACATTATTAGAATTTATTTTTCTATCTTTTTAGCCTCTAGCAGAATTTAGTCTGTTTTATCCCCTAACCTGCATGTTGTATTACAAGATAACTGTAATTTTACTGTAAAAGAAATATCTGCTATTATGATCTGCAACATTGAATGTGTCCTAATATCTGGAAGCATTTAATCAACACGTTAAAGAGGGAAAGGTCTGCATGCAACAGGTAATTGCAATTTATTCCTGTTTTGTACTTCTTAATAGAAAAGAAAAATGACTGCATAACTGAATTTAACAGAACTCTAGAAAAGCAAGTAGGTAATTATTTATGCTTGGACTAAAATGAGGCAAGGACAGATTGTCAACATGTGAGCTTGAAGTGGGGAAGTGAAAAGATTCTATTACATACTGAAAGCTGGGGGCAAAAGTTCATACTAATGTTTTTAATATCTAGGCTTTCTTTAGGAATGTTCTATAAAGGAAAGAGTTAGCGAGTGAGTATAAATTAGAGATACAGCATAAATGTTTATTTAAGAATGGTTGGGAATCATTATTAATTTCTGTTTTAATTGCAACTTTTAAGATTTTCCTCCTATAATCGTAATAATTAAAAGCATTAATACTGAAATCAGTGCAGTCACTTATACCATAATTGTAGTCAATTCTGAGAAATACATTCTTAAACCAGCAATTGCTTTTTTGTGAAGCCATATGAAAACAAACACATATTTCAAAGAATGTTTATAAATGCATTAGTCTTTTATTCCATTTATTTAAGGCAGAGGTTCTCAAACTGGAGGGTGTGGAATGTATTCCCGGGGTTGTGGGGGTGTGAGAAGCCACTCTGCCTTCAGAGCTGGAGAGCAGTGGTTGCTGGCCTGGCACTCAGCTCTGAAGTCAGCATCACCACCAGCAGCAGCGCAGAAGTAAGTGTGGCATGGTGTGGTATTGCCATAGTTACTTCTGCAGCTGCTGCTCTCTGGCCACCCAGCTCTGAAGGCAGTACTGCCGCTTGCAGCAGTGGAGAACTCATATCTGCTTTAGAAACTTGTCTTGTCTTGTGAAAATTTTATCTACAGTCATTTTTTTGTAATGCCGAAGTGACTTAGGCTCCAAAGTCCCTTTTCAAAAGTGACTTAAGCAGTTTGGGCTTCTGAAAATTCTAGCTTACATCTTGGTGTGTAATAGCATTCTAGTTCCTACACTTATTGTGTAATTGACTGTACTGATTAGCGTATACAAATGTTCAATTGAAATTCAAGAAAAATTTGCTAGGAAAATCAACACTGCTGAGATCCACGTTTATTTTTTTCTCATCAGCATTTTCATTTGTGGTGTATTAACCTGTCAGTTATATATTTTTTTTTTAAATATATTATGCATTTTTGCTTTATTGTATTGTACCTTAATCAGGTTTCAGCTCATCTTCCTTATATATGATAATTGATTTCTTCTGTGCGTTTAAACGGACAATGGAAAAAAGCCATAATTCAATCAGCAAAGAACCAAAATGACACTGTGTGTTTGGAATGTAAACACATGTGCACATGAAGTTGTACGCACCATCCAGCGGTGCTGTAGCATGTGTATACACTCTTGTCCCTAGAGCCAGCACTTTCAGAGGAGGAGAGGCTGCAGGTATCATTGTCTTTACGCTTGTGCCACTCGTGATCCACTCCTGTAAGCAAAGAATAATACGGAATATTGTGTCCAAGTTGCTGACAATGCCATCCAAGGGAATCTTATCTGTTTGCTCTGAAAATTTTTTTTTAAAAGGCGAGAGCTTCTGTAATACACAACACAGTCCTAAAACATGTTATAGATGCTCAGAACTCAGACCAGCCTCATGTTAGGCTGATTTTTTTTTTTTTTTTAACTTGATACCCCAGTTTCCTAATGTCACTTGACTGAAAACTACCTGTTGCAGATACCTGGGTGTCAAAATTTACAGTGAATGTATGGAGGACTTTGATTCAACATAGCACACATTTTACACAACAAGGGACTTTGTAGAGATACACAAAACATGCAAAAGCAGTTAAAGAATGTGATTAGTCTGACTGTAACCACTAAGCCATTTTTGTTTTTTAATAGTAAACCTTATTTGCATTTGGCACTTTCAGAAAGATTTCACAGACTATAGTCTGACGTTACTGTCTTAGAGGAAAACCTTGTTTGATCTAATTATCAGCAAAGAACTGAAAGCAGGCACTTGTTAAATTTTCAAACAAGCACCTTTGGTCTTTCTCCCATGCTGCCCCACACACTTGGTAGGAGCTCCCTGTAAACATCTGCTAAGTGACTTCATTATCCTTCTTCATGCTCCTCCTTAAAACTCTCTTTTGCAATGATGCCCATAAAAAAGTAACTTAGAACTGTTAGACTGCTGGTGTGTAAGACCACTGTCTACCACGCTGACCAATACTTACTCTTTTCCTTGTACTCCCCTGTCCGTGTAGATGTGTTGTATTTTGTCTTATAATTAGACTAGAAACCCTTCGGGGGCAAACAATATCTTTCTGTTCTGTGTTTATAGAGCACCTAGCACAGTGGGGTTCTGGACTGTGACTGGAGCTTGTAGGCACTATGGTAATACAAATAATTAATAATGGCATAAGTTTCTACTCCTAAATGTAGAACCCCAACTTCATTTTAAATGTGTATGCTTTTCCTGTAGCAATTCCCGAATACATTGTAGAAGCTTCTGGAATGCTCAAATATTGCTGTTTATCAGAATTATTATTTTTATGACTTCAGTATGAAAATATTTTTGTTCTCATTGACAGATCTTTGATGGCCACTCAGATTACATTAATGATCTGGTATTTGCCCCTAAAGAAGGTCAGGATATTGCAAGTGTGAGTGATGATCACACATGCAGGTATGTATTCTCTTCACGGTGCGATTGAAATCCTGGACTGCCTTGGATGGCTCCAATGAGGAGAAAAGCTATCCCTTGCTAGCGCCTCCTAGAGGCTTAGGTAGAGAGCCAAGCGTCTATCCTACTGTACCAGAGTCTGGCACAGCATTGCAGATGTAACAGCCAGAGATACTCTTCCTCTGTCCCCTGCAATGTGGCAGGCAGACATCGGGACTGCTGAGCAGCTGCAGCAAGGAAGGGACAGTAGCTACTCAGAATTCCTTGTGAGCTGCAGAGGAAGGTGGCAGGTTTATGAGGAGGTGGTGCCTTTACCTTCTCCCTTGAGTGGCAGGGCTGACTCAAACACTTACATTTAAAAATCACAGGGGAAGACTCAGGAAACATATTTAATTAAAAATCAAATCTGGTTAGAGCGTCAAGGGCCATAAGTGACCCCAAAACCACAGGTTGATGCCTCTGCGCTAATGGTTCAGTGATAAAATATTCCAAAGAGATGGGGAAGACGTCAGAACAGAGGTGATTTGTGTCGTTTTAAGATGATTGTGTTTTTTAGTTACTGATATAACTATCACACTTAAATAGATCAGTAGCCAAATAACATCCAAAATAATCCCTACCCCTGATTTCTCCATTTAAAAGACTGGGAGTGAGGTTCCACCTGCACAGCCAGAAACAAATAAAATTAAAGTTAGATCTGATATGTGATGTGCATACTCTGGAACAGATCATCATTGCTCCAGTAACTTAAACTAAACTACATTGATTTACACCAGCTGAGGATTTGGCCGTTAGAACCCATGGTAAAAAGTTCAGACAAAATCAAAGACAGATGCACGCACGCACACACCACCCCCACCACCCCACTTTACCAAATGTTCAGTGGAACTTATATTGTTAAAATCAGCCATATTGGAAAAGCATTACTCTTTTAAATGACAAAGTAAGACACTTGTAGGGTTTATAAACCTAGAATGGGAGTTGTAAACTTAAGAGGGGGGAGCCACGTTATTCCTAATTGTTTTTTGTTAAACATGACCATTTAAACTTCTAGGCAATCCTTTTCTAAAGGAATTATTTTTTAAATGTCTCTCACTTTTATGCACAATAGCTGGACTTTCTAATTTATCATTTTGGATGAGATTTTGGTCTGTCTTTTAGGGAAAAAAAACTGAAGAGAAGATTTAATAAATACAGTTCAAAGGCTATGAGCACCTTACCTCTGTGAGAAAGGAAGACATTTTCATACAGTGGGCTACACGATGTTAAATTAATTCCCACTGAAAATTCAGAGGTATTACCTTGGTCAGTACAAAGGTCCTGTATTTTTTTCAAAACATACGACAAAAGTCTTTTAAAAATGATACTTTTAAGAGCTACTAAGGAGCATTCCCTTTTCAATCCATGTCCTTGGTTTCTTCATTACAATAGACTAGTACGAAGTGTTTCTCCGGCAAAGAGTTGTTTAAATATTTCCATTAAATACAGCATATTTAAGGATGAAAGAAAGAATTGTTTAAATTGTAGTAATCCACTTGATACCAAAAGAATAAAAGATAAGATTTTTTTAATGAAAGTATAACACCACCGAAATTTGAACTCAATAGCTGTGAAAAATAAGGCAGCCACTTTCCCCACTGTAGACGGTAAAGTCTGGCTAACAGCCGTGGGAAGAAATGGGATGTATTTGGCCACCTGAGAGTTCTCATATTTTTTCTATTCAAGGGATAGAAACGTGGAGAATGACAATAACATTTTCATTTAAAAATTGAATATAGAGCTATAGTCCAAAAATCAAAAGAGATTGCAATCTGCAGGTCTTACAAAGGCCTTGTAAAAATTCATAGAAATCTTACTTAATTTGTTGTATAATTTGCCTCTTCAACAAAAATGTGAACACGTCTATTAGTTGCTCTAGGAATAGGGCATCTGTTGAAATGGTTACGCTATGCAATACTAGAGCAATTAGTACAAGAATACAAAAGGATAAAGTTTCCAGTGTTTGGGGATATTGCTAGATTTCTTACTGTTAGGTTTGCTATAGATACGAACAGTGCTCTTATTCCAACTTACCTGTAGTTAATACAGTAATTCTCAATATACAGCTTTCTGGACTTCATAGAAGTTTCTCTAGGTTTTTCCTATTTTCATCTCTACAACAGTGGATTTAATGCAGTTTTAAAGGCACAAAGTAATATTATTACAATATGAGAAATATTAATTCTGTGGAGATATAGAAATATTTTAGACACTAAAACTTTGTGCTATAATGCTGTCAGAAATATGGGATGGGCCTGATCAGTTCTTGGATGAAGACCTCCAGTAAAAATCTAGATGCTGCTTTGGTAATTCATTAGGTGGTATGTTCCTTGTGAGTCCGGGTTGAATAAGTCCTGCAGTTCAACAATTCCCAAACTGTAGCACTTGCTAAGAGTCCATGATGTAGGCACCCCCTTATTTCCAAATACAAAATTGAAATGAGAATTAATACATAGATTTTTTTCATGAAAGCAGTTCCAGTAATGGTGTGTGGAGTCATGAATAAAAGGAGAAGTCCATTTCTGTGTTTAAAATATGGTCCACACTATTAAAAATGTTGAAAATTTCTGTTCTAATACAGCATTAGGAGGCAATATTCTGCTGGAGGTGCCATCTTTCAGTGAAACTGTCAAAGCTGATCGACCATGGCCATTAAAGATCCTAATCTGCCTACGTGCAGAGTCAACTGATTTATTTTTTTTAACTTCCTCTCCTAAACAACTGTATGTTACACTTGATTCATTTCATTCCAGAGGTAGCTACATTTCTGTGGTGGATGAAATGATCCCTGACAATAGTTTGTATATCAGCTTAAAGGGATGCTGTTGATTTTTAAAATCTCACTTGTGTACGTTCTTTTGTAACCTATAATGTAGGTAAATAGGAGATCTTGGAGTTTGCAGGGAGCTATTTTTCTGGATTTTTCAGTTTTACTTTGTGCATTTGGCAGCACAGTTTTCCCTGTATAATATGTCAAGCAATTTCCCATGTACTTTAGGTGAGTCTTTTTTTCACAGAAGAGGAGAGAAAATAATTTTTTAAAAAAATTGAAAATGTAATGGCAAAGTTACAACAATTAATGGAGGGCCAATAGAGGCAGGTGTCATACCGGAAACAAATGTTAATCATAATTATTACATTAACCAAACTTTAAAAATCATTTCAGTGGTAAACCATGTAAATTAATGTGGAATATTTTAGAACAAGTAAAAGCAAAGTAATTATGCACAACATTTTTTTAAATTTTTTAATATCTCTTCGAAGAATACTCAAGCTTGGGCATTGATACACTTCCAGCTGAGAGCCCCATACTGTTGTTCTAATAGAAAATAAAACTGCAGAATTTGATTTTGGATGTTATCTCACTGCTTGACCAGAGTTTGTTTTCACGCTCTATCAGTGCTTCTCAACCTATTTACCATTGTGGGCTGCATATGTGGTTCATGATATGTTATGTGGGCCGCATCCAATACTACCTATATAACCCTGAGGTTGTCACATGTGCCGCAGCTGCATGCTGATTTGGGCCTCAGGTTGAGTACCAAGCTGAAATTCAAGTATGTCAAAGGGTTCTGAATTCACTGCTTAGCACCAATTTGCTGGGAAAGGATTCCCTTCTTAGAAGGGTTGCAGTTGGTCAGTGATGCTGTCATGTGTTAGGATTGGCTGTCATCATCCAAGGCTGGGGTCAGAGACACAACCTTCCTACTCCAGCACACACAGCAGCACCCACCTACCCACCCTTATTTTTTATATCATGGCAAAAGATATATATGTAGCAGGCTCGTTCCCCCTGTTTTTGTATGTATATGGTGTTGCTTTGTTGCTATATCTCAGATAATTTCTCACTTCCATTCATTTTGGACTATTCATGCCAAGATGCAGGCTGTTTCATTGAAATGGACTCTAGGATTTTATGTTGGTCATAATCAGGTTCAATCTTTTTTTCTTTTTGTTTCATGTGACCACAAATTTTGCTAGTGCATCCTGGCAGCAAGGGTTAGATTAGCTTCTTGAATGGAGATATGTGGGAGAAGGATTGACATCAGGAAGGTGTGTTCTATTGTTAGAGATTGGATTTGCTGGAATGCCAAAATGTAGTGCAATGTTCAATGGTTTCCCAATGCAGTAGCTTGCCCAACACCACAAATCTTGGTACATCTGTGTGGTCTTTGAACAGTTAGTTTGCTCGGTATTATAAAAACCAAAATGAAAGAAAGCCAGTGATGGCTCCAATCTGCTGTTTCTTTCCCTGGTCCTTCACTTTTGTTAAAACCATTGCCAGGACATGTTGTTCCTGGGTGTCATTTTGTTAATTCAATAAACATTGCAGACTCTTGGCCATAGTGTACGCAAAATTTCTGCCTGTCCTCATTTGTTCCTGCCTCCTGCAATGTTGAATATCTTTGTCACCACTCTTATTTAGTCTTTATAGCACATGTTCAAAATTATTCCTTTTTTTTGGGGCCAGAATTAAAAAATGAGCAGATTTTTATTGTACTCTGTATTATTTTATCCTTACCCTATTTATTCTGGCAGAACACCACCTCCAGTATCTGGAATGCATTGATACCTCTTTTTTATAATGCTACCAAAACATTTCTTCTTTAAGGACTGAGACTTTTCAAATCCAAGGCTTGTTGAGCTCATTCACCAAGATAGCTGTTATGCATTGTAATGGATTACAATGGAGAAGGAATTGGAATAAGATTAAAGATTGTGACATAATGAAAATATTTCCTGATTTTTGGATTCCATAGTCTTCTACTCTGCCCATTTTTTGTTGTTGTTGTATGCATCCTAATATGTCCCCCAGATGTGATTCTGTTTAGCTTCTATTGCACTGCTATTTGTGGTCATTATGCAAGTTTAAACCTGTCTCCTATGTACAGTATCTGATAATCCTGGAAAAGTAAAAGCAGTTTCCGAAACAAATCTTTGGAACTTAGTTGAATAAGCTTTAATTATGAAGTTATTCAGAAAGAAACATTTCAGGTTAATTTTGTGCTATTAATGTAATACTAAGTAACTGGGGGGGGTTTAATGAAATGTGAAGAGTTTCCTGTGTGACATTGTTATGATTTATTCTGAGGATCATGAAGTGGTAGTGAGAACTTTTATTCTAGACTGTAAATTCCTTAAAAATGAAATCACCACATTTAATCTGTTTGAAAACTACCTCATGGACTTTTTTCTAAGGTCACTCACTGGCAGAAACAAAGTTCAATTTCTCAGTATGAACATCTTTCAAAAACACTTTATTTAAAAGTTTTGAGGGATTTTTTTAGTTCACATTAGGAAGGAAGTACGTTAATATCTAAGAGTGGTAGCCGTGTTAGTCTGTATCAGCAAAAAGAACGAGGAGTACTTGTGGCACCTTAGAGACTAAAATTTATTTGGGCATAAGCTTTCGTGGGCTAAAACCCACTTCATTGGATGCATGCAGTGGAAAATACAGTAGGGAGATATAGATAGATAGATAGACAGTGTGACAGGGTCGAGCCAGATGGCTACAGGAGAGTAATAGAAGGCAGATATATTAGCCCCAGGCTAAGTATGTCCCTTTTCCTTGGGTAAGGTAACAGGGAAGGTTCCAGAACAATCAGGAACCTTCTGGAGACAATTAAGACAGGCTGATTGGCTGCAGGTGTTCTAATCAAGAAGCTTCTAGAATCAATTAAGGAAGGCTAATCAGGGCACCTGGGTTTTTAAAAAAAAAAGGAGCTCACTTCAGTTTGTGGTGTGCGTGTGAGGAGCTGAGAGCAAGAGGCACTAGGAGGTGAGAGTGAGAACACGGACTGTTGGAGGACTGAGGTGTACAAGCATTATCAGACACCAGGAGGAAGGTCCTATGGTGAGGATAAAGAAGGTGTTGGGAGGAGGCCATGGGGAAGTAGCCCAGGGAGTTGTGGCTGTCACACAGCTGTTCCAGGAGGCACTTTAGACAGCTGCATTCCACAGGGCCCTGAGCTGGAACCCGGAGTAGAGGGCTGGCCCGGGTTCCCCCCAAATCCTCCCAACTCCTGGTCAGACACAGGAGAAGTTGACCTGGACTGTGGGTTCAGAAAAACGGCCACGCTGAGGGCTGCCATGAAGCTCCAAGGCAAGCAAATCCACCAATAAGCGCAAGACCCACCAAGGTAAAGCAGGAACTTTGTCACAATAGATATATACACACACACACACACACAGAGAGAACATGAAAAAATGGGTGTTGCCTTACCAACTCTAATGAGACTAATCAATTTAAGGTGGGCTATTAGCAGCAGGAGAAAATAAAACTTTTGTAGTGATAATCAGGATGGCCCATTTCAAACCGTTGACAAGAAGGTGTGAGTAAAAGTAGGGGGAAAAATTAGCCTGGGGAAATAGTTTTTACTTTGTTTAATGACCCTCCCAGTCTTTATTCAAGCCGAATTAAATGGTGTCCAGTTTGCAAATTAATTCCAGTTCTCATTGGAGTCTGTTTTTGAAGTTTTTTTGTTGAAGAATTGCCACTTTTAGGTCTGTAATTGAGTGACCAGGGAGGTTGAAGTGTTCTCCACCTGGTTTTTGAATGTTATAATTCTTGACGTCTGATTTGTGTCCATTTATTCTTTTGCATAAAGACTGTCCGGTTTGGCCAGTGTACATGGCAGAGGGGCATTGCTGGCACATGATGGTAGATTGGTAGATCACATTGGTAGATGTGCAGGTGAACAAGCCTCTGATAGTGTGGCTGATGTGATTAGGTCCTATAATGCTGTCCCTTGAATAGATATGTGGACAGACTTGGCAATGGGCTTTGTTGCAAGGATAGGTTCCTGGGTTAGTGTTTTTGTTGTGTGGAACCTATCCTTGCAACATAGCCCGTTGCCAACTCTGTCCACATATCTAGGACCTAATCACATCAGCCACACCATCAGAGGCTTGTATTTTAAGAATTACATCCTTGCAAAAGATTTTCTTCACAGAGTAATGATTAAGTTATTTTAAAGATTAAAAAGGTATGCAGTGCAGTTGTAGCCAGGTCAGTCCCAGGATATTAGAGTGACAAGGTGGGTGAGGGTAATATCTTTTATTGGACCAACTTCTGTTGGTGAGAGAGGCAAGCTTTCAAGCCAAATAGAGCTCATCATCAGCTCTGGGAAAGATACTCTAAGCATCACAGCTAAATGCAAGATCTGGCCACAGCACTCTTACTGAAGGAATATCTGGACTCATAGAAACCAGGAAAATGATAAAAGACAAAAACACCCTATCACCTGTAGGTGAACACTTTTCACAAGCAATCATTCTATATCTGACCTACTCTCTACCTTGAATGGTCCCTTAGAATATGTGCTAAGATTCAAGTGGATCCCCCACACACACACCCCAGTGTAGACCAGCGCTAAGTGAGATAGTCTCTATTGTTATGCAGAAAAGAAATGGGCAGAAGAGATGGCCATATTGTTCTCCCATAGGACTCATGGAAGATAACGTGCCTAATCCTACCATTTCAACACAGAATAAACCAGATACAAGCACAGCACTTTGCTGTTTACAGAGTAGAGGAGAGAGCATAAATTTGTCTCCACACCTAATAACCTCATTCACAGCTGGGAAGAAGACAAGATGGCATGCTCCCTTAGCCAAAATGATTCACCATCCTCAGTTATATTGGTAATTCTCTCCCACACAGTAAATACACATGAAAAGTGTTGATTTGACTTGGAATATCTACAAGGCACAATTTCTGGCAGTGGAAGAAAGTACTGTACATTTCTAAATTACCTAATCAAGCAGATATTCCATTTTTTAAAACACTTGTTAGTTTTTTAAATAAAGACACCGATCCCTCAGGATTGGAAACTCTATGATTTCTACAGGGAAAACAAATATTTGGTCTGCTGTGGTTTGGCATAGGAAGCTAACATTGTTCACTAAATGTGTTTACTTTACTTCGTATCTATTTTGTCTAGATTTGTGATGTATTATTTGAGAGTGTGTTGAAATCTCTTACATTTAAAATATTAAGCACCCTGGAAGTCAGTGAAAGTTCCCCTAGAATAAACAATAAAAGTGTGTAACCACTCAACTCTAAAGTCTATATAGAGTATTTTATTTAAAACCTTATGAACTGCCATATTTCTATAGCTTTATGCATATGTAAAGAATATACATATCCACACAGTACGAACTTACCGTTTTAATGAGTATAGTTTACAATGTGATGTCACGCCCATATAATTGAACTATTTATTTTGAAGAAAAAGAGGGCAGGAGCTTTAGCTATCACCCTGTATTGTGAAAGCATCATCCATGTTTCGTATACAGTAGAACTTCAGAGTTACGAACACCTCGGGAATGGAGGTTGTTCGTAACTCTGAAATGTTCATAACTCTGAACAAAACATTGTGGTTGTTCTTTCAAAAGTTTACAACTGAACATTGACTTAATACAGCATTGAAACTTTACTATGCAGAAGGAAAATGCTGCTTTCCCTTTATTTTTTAGTAGTTTATGTTTAACAGAGTAATGTACTGTATTTGCTTTTGTGGGGAGGGGGTATCTGCTGCTGCCTGACTGCGTAATTTCGGTTCCAAATGGGGTGTGTGGTTGACTGGTCAGTTCGTAACTCTGAGGTTCTACTGTATAGCATTATAGGTTTATTTCACAGAGTGGCTCCCAAATTATGGTTCGGGGTGGGTGAGGGTCAAGTGGGCCACTGATGATGAGAGAACACTTCTTTGTTTCCATCCCCTAGTTAATTATGGCGGGAGAATGCTTGAATATAGGAAGAGAAATTAATAATGTACTACCTTAGTGTATCCTAAAAATTACATTCAGACATTTGGGTTTGACCCATTGAAGTACTCCGCACTCACAACTCCCTTCAACTTGAGTAAGATTTGTAGGTGTTTGACACCTCTCAGTATCAGGCCTTCTGTTAGATACTTTTGTGCTCAAAAGATGGAGTACAGATACCAGATCTCATCTGCTTCTGGCTACCTCTCTGTCAGCAGGCTAAGGCTGGAAATTAATGTTTTTACAAACAGCAGTAAATACTTTTTTTTTTTTTCCTTTTTTATTAGGGTTTGGGACTTGGAAGGAAATCAAAAGGCATATTTTGTTCTACGTTCCCCTGGAATGAGTGTGTGCTGGCATCCTGAGGAGGCTTTTAAGGTTGTACTTCGCAGCTTATTTTTCTTAAATCAGTATGTAAATGTGTGTCGCTTTTCTAAACTATAGAATTTTGAAGCTATAGTATGATGAGTTTGCTGTAGAAGCACATTCTGTATTATTCTTCATTATCAGCAGAGTCTATAATTTGACTGGTTCTTCTTCAAGTAGTGTCCCTGTGGGTGCTCCACTGTAAGAGTGTCTGTGTCCCTGCGATGCTGATCAGAGAACTTTGGTAGCAGTCTCCGTCTGGACCAGTGGAAGCTTCCTGAAAGTGGGGGGCCACCAGCACCCAAACTGTGGCCCTGCCCCCTTATGCCACCCCTTCTTCCTGAGGCCCTGCCCTCATGCTGCCCCTTCTCTCCAAGGCCCTGCCCTTGCGCTGCCCCTTTTCCCTGAGGCTCCGTCCCATGCTCGTTCTTCTCCACCCCCCCACCCCTTGCTTGCCCTTACAACTGATAAAAAGTGATGGGGCTGTGGCCCCCAGCCCTCTCTGTTCCAGCACCTCTGGTATCAGTTCAGCCCGCGCATGCACTCCTCCATGCCTACCACGAGGCTAGCTAGCGTGCACACCTGATCCCCCCTCAGTTCCTTCTCAGCAGCTGCTGACTAGAGATGGCACTATAGCTGTCCATTCCTGGATTGTTAACTCGCTTAGAATTGCTAATTGTAGCTTCTTTTAAAGCCTCTTTTTCTTTATTTGCTTCATTTACATTTTATTTTGGCCATTGCCTTTAAAAAAAAGAAGAAGAAAAGAAGAGGACTTTGTCTTCTGCTAACCACTGTTGGGAGGTCCTCGCTGGACAAGAGTATGCCTGGCTCCCCAGGCTTCAAAAATTGCCTCAGTTCTAAGGAATCTATCCCAGTGTCTGACGGACACTTGCAGTGCGTTCGCTGCCTGGGAGAGAAACACATTCCACAGAAATGTGGCTTGTGTCAACAACTGAAGCCCAGATTCAGGAAAGACAGAGAACTGAGGCTCAAATTCCTACTCATGGAGTCAGCCCTTCAACCTCTGGAGTCCCAGCAGGAGCCCTTACAGCAATCCTCTACTTTGAAGGGAAGTGAGCCCAGGGAGATGCCTGCGAGCTACTCACATAAAGCCTCTAAGAAAGGGGGATAATCTACTGATACTTTCTGTAGTTGTTGTCCCTTTTGTGTTAGCCTAGATAAATAGCCTGGGATTTTAATTAATTTTGATTTCTCAGCACACCTTCCACATTCTCTTCCACATTTGGGGAGAGGTTCAGATCTCCTATCTGAGGTCTCTCTTTAATGGAGCACAAAATCCACGGAAGTGGCTGTCATATCATTCCATTCTCCATTGGAAGGTTTCTGAGTATTTGCTCATGCTGCAACTTCCAGATTTATCATTCCCAAATGTCAGAGAAAGAATGCCAACTTGGGATTTGAACTTAGTTCTTAATTCTCTTATGAAACTTCCGTTTGAGCAACTAGCTACTTGTTTGCTTTTAAAACTTTCCATGGAAACTATCTTTCTAGTGGCAGTTACCTCTGCTCAAAGAGTGTGTGAATTAGGGGCTTTGATGGCTGACCTGCCTTATACTGTCTTTGAGGTAAAGGTATACCTCAGACCACATCAATGATCCTACCAAAGTCGTTTCTGACTTCCATATCAATTAGACTGTTCATCAGCTAGTTTTCCACCTTAAACCCCATCAGAATGAGCTGCCCTTCATGCTCTTGACATTAGGAGAGTGCTAGTATAGTGGATGGTACTAAATCTTTTAGAGTCTCTCTGAGACTAACTGTGTCTGTCACAGAGCTAGCAGAATGACAGTGTTCACCCCGAAATTTTCTGGTGGGTTTCTAGCTGCATCCTATCCTGTTATGGAGCTTCTAATGTGCCGTGTCCATCTAAGGTCAGCGCTAACTCTATCAGATCTCAGTCTACATCTGTTCCCCTATTAAAAGATGTTCCTGTAGTGGAAAGCTGCTATGTGAGTCTTCGTTCACACCGTCTTGACACACTATGCCTTAGTGCATACCTGTAGACCAGATGCTGCCTTCAGTTCTGCAATCAGTTCTTGGCCAGATTCTGAAGTTCCCACCTCCTTTGGGGGGTACTGCTCGAGAGTCACCTGAAGTGGAGCACCCATAGGGGCACTACTCAAAGAAGGAGAGATTACCTACCCTCGTGCACTAAATGGAATTCTTTGAGATGTGTCGCCCCTATGGATGCTCCACTACCCACCCTTCCTTCCCCTTTGCTTCGGAGTCTCATCTTTATGGGGCTTTTGCAGTAGAGAAGGAACTGTGTGCAGGTCATCCACCACAGCCCTGTAATCCCTTTGTATGGGCCACAAGAGTTGCTAGAGCACATGTGTGAACCAAACGAGCACTACTGTTGAAAATCTTCAATCAAAGACGCATGCGTGGAACACCCACAGAGGTGTACATCTTGAAGAACTCCAGTTACTATACAAGGTAAGTAACGTCCGCTTCTGAGCTCTGATAACAACATTTCTCTTATGTCCAGCCTCAGTTCCCACATAGAATGACTTTGGTATTCCCTGATCATTATGAAGCAGATCACACCGTATAATTCAAATCACTGTATCGGTGTTATTTATAGGGCAGTTGATTAATCGCAGGTAACTCATGCGATTAACTCAAAAAAATTAATTGCGATTAAAAAATTGTGTTCCATTGCATTGTTAAATAATAGAATACCAATTGAAATTTATTCAATATTTTTGGATGTTTTTCTACATTTTCAAATATATTGATTTTAATTACAACACAGAATACAAAGTGTACAGTGCTCACTTTATATGATTTTTTTATTATAAATATTTTCACTGTAAAAATGATACACAAAGGAAATAGTATTTTTCAGTTCACCTCATACAAGTTCTGTAGTGCAATCTCTTTATCATGAAGTGCAACTTACATATATAGATTTTTTTTTTTTGGTTACATAACTGCATTCAAAAACAAAACAATGTAAAACTTTAGAGCCTACAAGTCCATTCAGTCCTACTTCTTGTTCAGCCAATCAGAAAGACAAACAAGTTTGTTACTTTACGGGAGATAATGCTGCCCTCTTCTTATTTATAATGTCACCTGAAAGTCAGAACAGGTGTTTGCATGGCATTTTTGTAGCTGGCATTGCAAGGTATTTACATGCCAGATATGCTAAACATTTGTATGCCCCTTCATGCTTCGGCTACCATTCCACATGATTAAACCATTGTTGTGCATACATGGAAAAGCCTATCATGTGTAGCATGTCAACTGGCAGATGTCCGTTAGTTACATTAACGGACATTTACATTTTCTCCAAAACCTACCCATCTCATAGAAAATTAAATACCAGCGGCTGGGTTGTCATTTTGTTTTAATTGTTGCCAGAGTGTTAACATACATGACCACTTTTCACCCCAAAAAACCTAGGTGTCACACCTTCCATTCCTGTTAATGCTTTGTTGCAGGAACACTTGGTTTGCTGTGCAGTAATAAAGATTTAAATTATGGCCAATTACAAAGAATACAGTTTACAAAAGTTTGAGTAAAATCCATCTGTTGCTTTCTTTTGCAGTTGATGGTAGCAGAGAAGAATGGAACAGTACGATTCTACGATCTCATTACCCAGCAGGCCATTCTGTCTCTCCAGTGTGAACAAATGCCATTGATGTCTGCACATTGGTGTTTAAGAAACACCCTTAAAATTGGAGCAGTTGCTGGAAACGATTGGTTAATCTGGGATATTACTCGCTCCAGGTATTGTTGTCAAACTGGGGAAGACTTCCCACACCATCTCTTTCATTTGCATGATTAGGGATGATATTTTTGATAATGTTTTACTTAGCTAAGTAGAACTTCATTATAGATATAGCCAGTGCTTAAGGCCCCAGTTTGGTGAAGCTTTTAAGCACGTGCTTAGCTAAATGGAAATGAACTGGGGCTTTAGTATCTAGCGTTTCTATAGTAAACCGCTCCCACTCTCTTCTCCAGGGAATTGATGACTTTACCATTATCATTTGCAAACAAATTCTTATCATGATTTCTTTTTAAATATTGTATAATACATTATTTGTTACTTCAGCTAAATTGCTGTTACAGTTGAAATGTTGGTGGAATTGAATTTAGTCTAGTGCCTTTTGATGAGTTGAGGGAGAAAGTAGAGGTTTAGAAAGGATTGAGAGTTTCCTCAGGCTCTTCTCTTCCCCACCCTCCTCCCCTCCCCGCTTCTTTTCCCTCCCTCTTCCCTGATATGTTTTCCCTTTCTTTCCTTCCTCTTCCCACTCAGCATCTGGCCTACCCATCCTTTCAGCTGAGTAGGGTGTGACCTAACTGAGCCTGTCTGATCTCAAGAATGATATAAGCCTCCCCTCCCCTGCCATCCAGTCCATTCACATGTTACACTATTTTTTAAACATATATTTTACTATAAGTGTTAGGACTGTAGCAACCTCTGATTGTACCAAAAGCAAAGTTCTTTTACACAATTAAAATTCTGAAAATAGAGAATAAATGGTAAACGTATGTTTAAGATTTAGAAGATGACAATTCCTTTTGAACTTTTATTTGAAAATTGAACTTTACGGGCCAAATCATGCCATCCTCATTCAGGATGGTGAGCGTTTACTTCGGTAAGCATATTCATTGACTTCAGTGAGACTACTTGTGCAAGTAAGGCCCTGATCAGTTAAACGGGACTACTTACAGATCACGAAGTTAAACATATGAATTCGTCTTTGCAGAATCTGGGCCCAAATTGTTATGGTTCAGGAGTGTGCTGTGCCTTTGACCTTTCCAGCGGCACCTCTTTCAAGTGATAGGCCTACACCTACACTTTTAGAGTAAAATGCCACAACTTGCCCCACTTTTAGATTGGATCACTGGTCTTGTTCATCCATTACATTATCTCACCAGAATCAACTGGCTTTGGCCCCTGCTATCAACTTCTCTCCAGGAGCTGTAACCAGCTTGTAAACAGAGTGACAGAGAACAGCTCCTTCAAACAAAATATTATTTATTAATCTATAGAATATGACAAGCAGAGAGAAAAGGGTTAAATCAACAAATGCCTAAGCACATATTGTCTTGCATAAATATAACATTTGCTTCACACAAGTTGGTAGGCCTTGGGTTCTCGACCTCCCGCCCATTCTCCTGGGTACCATGTTACAGTCTTATTTTCTTCAGATTCTCAGTCTCCCCAGAGGCTCAGCTTTTAAACAAAGAACTTGAAAGTGGTTAAGAGCTCCCATTTTAGTTTGTATGGTCTCCTTAGATTCAATTGATTTTTTTTTTTTTAAAGACACATTAGATTTTCTTCACCACATAGTGTCACTACAGGGCATAATTACAGCTTTGCACTCCCCGTTTTATCAAACTGCCCTCGACCAACAAGACCAACTACTCTATGAAACCATCTCTATGTATGGTGGGGGAGGGAAATAATCTGATTAAAGGGGAGCGTGCAGAAATGGTGACAGTGGGGCAGAATTAAGGTTGGAGTGCATCGTCTGTTGCTCATGGTAATTGTGGTAATGGGGTGTGCTTGTGTGTGGAGGGACAGGGGAGGTGTATTCTTAGGTGGCTGAACTTTTCACTTCCTTGCTTCTCTAGTTTTATATCCAGCATGATGTACATGTAGCAACCCAAACTACTTCACAGCATGTGTTTTTGTATATTAATCATATTGAGGCCTCTTCTAAGGCAGTGCTTCTCAAGCTCTCTGATGTGGGGGACCGGCAATTTTTTTTCCCAACATGCACGCAGACCAGCAGCCGATGGCTCCGGTCCACGGACCACCACTTTGAGTAGCACTGTTCAAGGGTATAGGCACAAATATGTCTTGAATACAGAACTAGGAAAATCTTTTTGTTTCTGTGACAAGACATCCACAAGACAAATTCGGTAAGGCCTGAAGAAAATTGTTAAAAACTAAAAACTCATTTTTAAGAGCTGTTGCAGCTTTCATCTTTTTCCCCCTCCCTCTCATCCAGCTATACTACTTTAACCTGTCAAAACTCACACGTGGAAAACAATGAGAGATGGCTTGTTGTCAAAAGAATTTTTATCTGTCAGTAGATGTTTTCCCACCCCACAACTTGAACCTGCTACTCTTTTAAATTATCTGTACTTTCTGTCCTTGTGATATGAAGTGAAGTGTATCATTTCCTATAGTTTGTGGAATGGATGTTTAATCAAAATGTCTTTTTATAGTTATCCACAAGATAAGAGACCTGTCCATGTGGATCGAGCCAGATTATTCAGGTATAGTTTGGGGGAGGAGGTTTATAGTAAATTGATTTGAAGAAAAATTCTTAGTAGCCTGTTTAATTTTAAAAACCTCATTTTAGCAGGGTTATTTATTGTTTTCAGTAATGCCTACAGTGTGCTGCATCTTGTAGTACAGCAATGTTACAAAGTGAAAGAACGTAACAATTTGTATGTTGCTGATCCGTGGGGCTCTACACAAGTGCAGGGGTCGGCCTGTATGTGGGATTGGGCTCCCAATTCCTTCCAGTGTTCATGTCTTCTTTCCATCAATAGACGGTTAGCTTTTAGATAGCTCCATCCTGCAAGATTCTAATCTCAGTGGGAGTTGAGAGTGATTGGGACATGGCAGGATAGGGTCCTTAACGTATAACATTCATTAATTCATTTTGAATTAATGTAGATAGGACTGAATGGGGCGTGTCTTAAATACAAATATCTTTGTGCATGTATTTCACAGGTTTCAGCAGAATTTAGGATGGCTTTACGCAATATTTAACTGCAGACAAAAAAATCAGATTTGCGCATGCTCATGATGCTGTAACACATGTATTTAAAAGCACCTTGGATTTATTCATAGGTGGTCCAGAGTGAATGAAAACTTGTTTGCAACCACTGGCTATCCAGGAAAGATGACTTGCCAGCTTCTAGTTCATCATTTAGGACACCCTCAGGTAAAATTATACAATTCTATGTTTTGGGTTGGATCAATCCATTTTCTTTAAATCCATGTATAAACAGCTATACCTTTAAAAGTTCATTAAGATCATGTAGAAACTGTTACTACGTCGTCTTTTTCTGAGGCCAAAAGTTACCAGACAAAAATCTTAGAATACTGTCAACTCTGGGTTTAGCACTTTTTTCTGCTTTTTTTTTAGTTATAATAAGGCTAAATCAGGGGGTTCTGATACTTACTATGTTTAAAATAAGCTTATTTACAATTCTTGGTGTTCTGGAAATATGTACAAATAAAGTGTATGCAAGATACAAGGAGGGACTGTCTTTTTTGTCTTTTAATCACCATGGAATTCTCCACTCCAAGTAATACTGACAGAATCATCATTAGTGATATTAAAGACTCAAGAATAAATTGGACAATCATAGTTAATAAATGCAATCAGATGATTAACTGTGGTGGCTTTTTGTCACATCTATATGTTTGAACTGATTACCAAGTTGAGGCTGGAGAAATACTATCCCAGGGTATAATATTGGAAAGGATGTAGGAGAAGAATAAGTTGTGCCTTTGAAGCACTAAGCAAGGATCATCAGTCAAATCAAGTGGGCATATGCCACATACCGTTCTTTGTACAATTGCAAAAGGAATGAGAATCTGTTGATCTTTGTTCTTTCCATCATTCGTCTCTGTGTTTTCACATGCAAGCATTAAGAGTGTTCAGAATCTTAGAAAATATTAATTGTATCTGCTTTATTAAGGCAACTTGAATCATACCACTTCTGAGTTGTACCTTGCAGAATGCAAATAAAAACTAAATCTATAAGAAATCCTACAGTATTTTGTAATTCAGATATATTCCAATTCTCTAATAGCACAGAGGAAAGGAGGTTTTATATTAGGCAGATTTTCATTGTCTTGGGCACAAAAAGCGTACTATTTCCAAACATACTAATTGTAACCTTGAATAACAGATTTTACTAAAATCATCTGGGGTGTGGAGACAGCCTTTGTAGAAACTCTGCAAAGATTCAATTCTATCACTTGTAGAACATTTTGCAGTATTGTATTTTAAAAATATGGGTACAATAGCTGACAGAAAAAGACAGTAGGCAGTGAGATTTTTAATTTAAATACTCTCCTTTCTTTTTTTTCTTTTCTTTTCTTTTTTTTTTTTTTAAAGGAATGGTGTGGTGGTGTTTTTTTGCAAAAGTCTCACATTTTAGTTGCCTATTGAACTTGTGGTTGCATATTTAGCTCTGGTTTAGTAAATATCTGTAAGATATGTTGGAAAAAAATGTCCTTTTTTATTTTTATTTTTTTGTAGCCCATTCTTATTGGCTCTGCAGCTGTGGGATCCGGTTTGACCTGGCATAGGACTCTTCCATTATGTGCAGTTGGTGGAGATCATAAACTTTTCTTTTGGGTGACAGAAATGTAAAATAAATGTCTGCTCTGATTATTAAATTCTCAAATATTGTCCCTTTTTGTAGTAAAAAGTGAATAGATTTCTTCATTCTTGTATATTAATATTTATTGGAACACGAATAAAATAACCAAAACACATGAATCTCAAGTTGAATCCCTTTTGCTTGTTTTTAGATGACAATTATAACAAGATTTGTTAAAGCAAATACTATGTTTGAGATAGTGGTGTGACTTTCATAATAAAACATAAGTATCTTTTTTCACAATATTTGTTGATGAGATATTTTTTAAACAACCTTCTTTAGACCAGTGGTTTTCAAACTTTTTTTCTGGGGACCCAGTTGAAGAAAATTGTTGATGCCCGCAACCCAACGGAGCTAGGGATGACGGGTGTGGGAGGGGGCTCTGGGCTGGGGCAGAGGGTTGGGATGCAGGAGGGAGTCAAGGTTCTGGGCTGGGGGTGCAGGCTCTGGGGTGGGGCCAGGGATGAGGGGTTTGGGATGCAGGAAGGGGTTCCTGGTTTGGGGGAGGCTCAGGGCTGAGGCAGGGGGTTGGGATGTGGGAGAGGATCAGGGTTCTGGGCTGCAGCTGAGGGGGCTGGGATGCAGGAGGGGCTCTGGGTTTGGGGGGCCTCAGGGCTAGGGCAGGAGTACAGGCACGGACTTACCTCTGGCGGCTCAGCAGCATAACCAGGGTGCACCGCAGACTGCGCTGTGCCATGGAATCGGCCAGCAGCAGGTCTGGCTCCTTGGTGGAGGTGCGTGACTCACCCGCAGTCACCGTGCCCCTTCTTCCCCAGTTTCCTTTGGCCGGTTCCCAGTCAATGGGAGTGCGGAGCCAATGCTCGGGGCAGGGGCAGTGCTTGGAGCCCCGTGGCCCCCCTGCCTAGAAGCTAGACCGCTGCTGGCCACTTCCAGGTTGCAGCACGGTGTGGAAACAAGTAGGCACTAGCGTGTCTTAGATGGGCAGCACCGCCTGTAACGTTATTGATGAGCTATGACTGTGTAGATCATTGTTGCACCAAATCTTGTACAAAGGAAGTCAAGTAAGGTGTCTATGGAAAAGTTGTAATTTGCTGTTTATGATTGTGCTGTCTGTATGTGTGTATCATTTTTGTATTTGAAGTTACGAATATTGGCTCTGTACTTGTATCTCAATGTGTTTGATTCTAAGTAGCATCGGTGAAGCATTTAGTCAACTTCTTGAGAAAGAACTATGCTGAGTAAGTGCCCAATCAAGAAACACTTAACTGACAATGGACTTTGGGAGACGCCGGTCCACATCTGAGCTTTCCTGGGAACATTCAAACTAACATGTAAACAATGGCATCTGCCTGCAAAAAGCTGAATCATTCATGGACATGTGATTTAACCAGGTGGCTACAAATTCCATCTTGTTGCTGTGATTTTGCACAGAAGAACAAAGGGGTTTCCGCCCACAAGAGAGAGAGAATATAAAAGGCCCTGGAAGCTCCTCTATTTTGTCTTCAGCTGGCTCAAGAGATGGCCTCTCCACCCCAAAGAGATGCCTGAAAGAAACTGAAACAAAGGACAGTAACTAGGGGGTGTGAGTAATTGCTAGACCCAGGCCATAAACTATAACGTTGGTCTGAAAAGGGCCCAGACAAGGAAGGAGTCCAGTCTGTGAAAGAAGCTTATTGGAAAATCTCAGAGGGTGAGATTTACCTGTATTCAGTTTCTTAATGTATTAGGCTTAGAATTGCATGTTTTTGTTTGATTTTGCTTGGTAACTTACTTTGTTCTTTCAGTTATTAGTTGGAACCACTTAAATCCTACTTTTTATACTTAATAAAATCACTTTTGCTTATTAATTAACCCAGAGTAAGTAATGAATACTTGGGGGAGCAAACAGCTGTGCATATCTCTCTATCAGTGTTATACACGGTGGACAATTTATGAGTTTACCCTGTATAAGCTTTATACAGAGTAAAACAGATTCATTTGGGGTTTAGGCTCCCAGAAAGATTGAATAGTGGTTGCTGGGAAAGTCCCTGTTAACAGAGAAGCCCCTGGGCTAAGGGAATCTTAGCTTCAGTAGAACTACAGGGGGCGTGGCCCAACCTCTTGGTTTGTGCTGTAGCCAACTGGAGTGTCTAGCTCAGCAAGATGGGAGTGGAGGGAAGCCGCCTCTGGCAGGGGGGTTTGTTCTCAGTGGTATCCCAGCATATCTAGTGACAGTCTTGAGGGAGTTTCTGTGACCAGACCCGTCACATCACAGTGGGACTTTTAATGTTCTGATTGGCGGTGCTGAGCAGAGCAAGGTGACACAGCTCCTTACATGCAGTGACCCAGTACTGGGTTGCGACCCACAGATTGAAAAACACTGCTTTAGACCATTTAATTGACTATCTCAGCCAGGAGAGACTTATTGCTAGAGGAATTTGTATATTGTTTGTCAATATGAGCAGCATTAGCACAGCTCTTTAAAGTTATCTGTATTGCACCTGCAAGCAACATGCCTGGCTCTAGCCAGTGTTTATCTTTAGCTTTCACGAACAACAATATTCTAAAAAGAAACAATTTTATCGGTTGTCAGGAAATGTCCTTAGTTTTATCAAGTTACTGTGGTGAGCACATTTGCTAGATATACAGTACTTGGGATGAATAATACTGAAATGGATAATCATAATTATATTCAAAGAACAGGGCTCACCCTAGACCAAATGGCACCCCAGGCAAGAAGCATCTTCAGCTTCTCCCCTTCCATTTGTTAAACTTTTGAATATCTTATTTTTTATGGCATTTGTATTGAAAACAGAGAGTATTAGGGAGAGCAAAAGCTTAGAAAGTCATCAGACATTACATGTTAAGCATGGCAAAAGAAGTAACAGTATTTGTTTATATTGTTGCGTAGATCAGGGTTCGATAGATATCTCTGGTGTCTCATTAAATATGTCCTTTATTAGTCACTACTAACACTCATCAAGTCTTAAAACACAAGTACACTTTCACAATTACACAATAAAACAAGGTTCACAATATCTCAGCTGGGCTCTCGCTTCGCTTCAGTTCGTTCTTATATCTCACTGACTGACTAGCAATGCCTCGCCCCTTATATACCCACGAGGGCATAGCTGATAGCATTCTAGGAGGGTTTGAGGAAAATGTTCTCAGAAAGTCTGGAAGGTTCCATGAGATTCTACAAAGGTCCAGAACATTCTAGGAGGCTAGTGAAAAATGAATCTACATATGGAATACCTGAAACATTTTACTTCAAATATTCTATTTTCCCTTTTGTTGCTAACAACAAAAACCCGGCCTCCACCAAGGCCTGCACCCTAGGCCGTCGCCTGCATCTAAATCCAGCCTGGTCAAAGAGTAATCATTTCTCACTTTTTACAGCAAAATCAAAGCTATTTCCCCACAGCTATGCCTATGAGGAATCTGGAAAATTGACTTATTTTCATTGTATTAATGCATGCGAGGAAATGAACAGTTTTTCTGACCACTATTCAATTAGAAATGCTTGACACTTTATATTTGTAGATAATAGACACACTTGCTTTGCTTTTCAGAGTTAGTTTAAACAATTCTTATGAGGCCTGACATAGTAAAAACTGACATGTAGTTTACCATAATGGATTTCTTGTTGTTATACAGCACTCTTCTTCCAGTCTATAATAGGGACAGTTAAGGCATTACAACATTACAGCTCCACCTAAGGAGACAAAAGGTCCTTTGCCTAACAGCTGAGCCCTAATTATAAGGCCTCAATCTAATCCACTTTCCTCCAGTTTTTCTATATGTCAGGTCCCTGGAAGCATGGTGTGACTGTTGGTCCCCCTGGTTCTAGGTATGGCTTATAAAAAAAATTACCACCACAATTATATTTGGGGATAAACTAATATTAAAATTGTTTAGATGCCAATTGTTGGGAAAATACTGCATGCTTGTTTATTCCCCACAAGCCGTTACAAGCAAACAAACTGTTTAGAGCCTACTATGTCACATTGTTTTAAGCATTGGATCATTTTAATTATTAATAAAAGGGAAGTGTTTCTTACAAATTCAGTTGATATGGCTACAAACCAGACAGTCATTTTAACCATATGAATTGTCATGTGATTCCAATTAAGTTTAAAATTGCCCTCTTCTAAACAGAAAAGTCATGTCAGTGTGTCATCGCCATTTTGTGATGCATTAAATTCTGATTATGTTACTTGCTTGACTCCTTTCCACAAAAAAAAACTATAATAACTTAAGTATTGTGCATCTTAGATTGGAAACGCTCATTTATACAGCTGTTAATTTTCCTTGCCACCATGAACAGTCTTAAAATTAGACTATTCTAAATTATTTGGAAGACCTTTAACTTTCTCTCATAGGGTTACCATCTGCTGCAGCTTGAGTTCCAGTTATCCTTACTAAAGAAACAAAAGCTGATGTTATCACAAAGCTTCCTCCTACAAAGCTTTGGATGTGAACAATTCCAAAACACAAATTAAAGCAACTTGTCAATATAGAAATTGGAGGAGTTTAAAATGCTGAAATATTAAAAACAGCTCATTTTGCTAGGCTTCCGATGAAAGGGATAATTATTGAAAGGATATCTGAGATCCTTGTGTGGAAAGCAAGGAAATTATTAGTGACAACAGTTGGATACCACAAAGACAGGGTAAATAGAGTTGGTGTGAGAATATCTGATAGAACTAAATATAGATAACTATTCTGGTATAACAGTGGTGTCCTATTAGGATCAGGGCCCCACTATGTCTGGGCCCTGTAGGAACTCACCATTTAAAAACCATCTCTGCCTTGAACAATTGACTAATTAAAGATAAGATGCAACAAATAATTGGAGTGGAAAGGATGGGGATTGGGGATCAGAGTAACAATGATAGGAACTCTTGGATACATACACTAGCTGTGTGCAGAATTAGGACCCATTCCTGCAAAGAGTTATGTGCATGAATACTCCCATTTGGTACTCACATGCATAACTCCATAGGAGCGAGACCTTCCTGACATGGTTTCCAGTAATTTAGGGATTTAAGATCTAGATGAGCTGCACTCCTGAGCTTTAAATTAACTGACAAAAAATCTTTGATGATGATGTGCTGTAAATCAGGCAATTGGAAGTTGTATCCAACGGCCATGATCCAGAAAGCCACCACCCTTGTTTTCCCTCTAAATGCTTCTGAAAGACCTACCTCTGCCACAATACTGATGAGAAATAAGCTGGTTTTAGTGATGGCTAGGTTTGAGGGACAGATGGAGTTATGTGTCTCCATTTTATGTATAATGAGAGAGAAGTAAATGTACCTGTTTAAAAATTATGTGTATTTGATTGTATCCCTCTTTCCCACATCACCCTTCATGTGTCACTGCCTGGTTAGATTCTAAGGTATTTTGGGCAGGGACCATGTCAGTGGGCCCTGATGCTGATTGATACTCTGGATGCTACCATAAAATAGATTTGCCATTTTCTGTTAATTATCTTTCTTTTCACTAACTATCTGTCTATGCTAGGCAAAACATTGAGTAGAGTATGTGAACATTTAGGAGACAGGTATCTAATCAACAAATATGCTAACTGACAGAGCCGCAGCTGGTGTAAATTGTCAGAGCTCCATTGACTTTGGTGGAGTTATGACAATTTACAACAGCTGAGGCTCTGCCCCATAAGTTTAGTAGGGGAAGAGTGTAAGTGTTGTCCAATGTTTTAGAGGACAGAACTGCAAGGCAAGTGTTCTTTGGCAGAGGCAGGTCCACAGATCCTTACTAGGATCTTCCGGGTGTTTGCAGCTTCAGAGGCTGTCAAACCAGTCAATCATAAGCAGGGACTAAGTTTCTCCTGATATTGGTGGACACATTTCAGCAAATGGAATAATATTGTCAGGGGTGTGTGCCTAGGGGGTATTTGTTGAGCTACAACTTTCTTGCTTTGAGATACTGCAGCATGTTTTTACCTCGCAACTACAGCAAGTCTCTATCTCTAGCATGGGAAGCAAACCAAAAATCTGTTCCATGTGTGTATTTCCTCTTATTGAACATATGGAAGCGGATATAGGCATTTTTCATCTCCAAGACATACCATTTTTCTGCAAGTTCAGGAAAGGGGCCCCGAAGATCTACGCCCTCCATAGGTCAGAAGAGAAGCAAGGACAAATGGGTAGCATCTGCCAAAAACAGTTCATATAGATTAGCAATCAAAGAACAGTGCCTCTAAGGTGAAATTTAAACTGCCTAAGCCTATGCATCCTAGACACTGAAACAGTGATGAGCACTAGAGAAGTGCATAGACAGAGAAATGTCTTGCTGCCCTAGAAATCCCATTTTTATTTCAACTGTATATTATAAGCATTTTTATATTGCACTTACACATGCAGTTGGCGATATCTCACACACGCAATCCAATCTGCTTTGAGAATTTGTTGTTACATTTTGACACAGACCTAAGTATTGTGTTGTTCCTGGTGCTGCTCAAATCCCACACTACTGGAGAAGAAATTATATTCTACTTTGCGTGCTTATGTATTTAAGGTTTAAGGCCAAGATTTTTTTTTTTTTTAATTTCTTTTAAGGACTATCTCAGAACTGCTTTCCGGGATTTGGAGGTGTATTGCCAAGTCTGCTTTTCTTAGTACTGTTTCTAACCTCTATAAAGTGTTTGTTTGGGGGAAAAAAAAAAAAAAGAGCAGTCACTATTTGTTCAGCGTGTTTCTCATGTACTTTTCTACAAAACAAAATCATTTTTGTTCTTTACCAAAGTTCAGACTGTTGCACTTTTGCTAATTCAGTTTTTATTAGCACAGTCATAGCTCAGATGAAGATATTACAGTATTACAATAAATGTTGCACTAATAAAAGTGTTTAAAAACTCAGCTTGTTCAAACATGTTTTGGTCAAATTGTCCAGGATTAAGAATAGGTGGAGAATTCTATGAAGTTTCCTTAGTATAACACTTGGTGGATTTCAAAACATAATAGGCATAGCCAAAGAATTTCAAACCAGCTAACATTTGTTTTTCATTATGTCTTTTAAAAAAGATTACACTAGAAATTTGCTTTTGTGAATGTATTTAACTGTGAAGGGCTGATATGCCAGGAACCTTTTATTTGCCAAAGCAGTGCAGATTAACCCATAGCTAAATCATTGGGATATCAGTGGTTTTTTATTTGCTTCAAACTATGAAAAAAAAAATCTGTTGAGGACATATCAATTTCTTACATGTAGTTTTGCCAGAGTTTCCTTTGTAAGCATGGATTTAGAGGACTTCCAGGGGGAAAAAAATTAATCTACTTGCTGACCTTTTCAGCTTGTCTATTGGACCACCTTAGTAAAAACAATTGTTGCCCCTATGGAGAATCAGATGACACCATGTCTGGGAAATTTCCTTGGATCAGCTTTTTATTTCTGTTTAATTTACTTCTTAGTTGTATAGCTATTTCATTTCGATGCTGATTATTAACAGAGTACTGTATCTTGGGAACTGTAACATTTTTGTATAAGCTTATAAAATATATATGAACAATTGTAAGTTACAGTAGTATTTGCCAGTTTACTCAGGTTGTGCAAACAACTTGAATTACTGATGTTTCATTCTGCTGTTGAATTTCTATTTTTGTGCAATATAAAAATTTCAGTGCCAATTTAGTTTTCCATATTACTGTCATTAGGGCATGCAAATCACAAGACGTGCTGATGGTATATTTGATTTTCCTGGTGGTAGAGACACAACTTTCTGTGTAGACGCAGCTTTTGTACTTCTAGTTGGCTTAAGTCCCTCTAAGAGTAGCTTCTCACCAACTCTCAAGCTCACCTTAAAAATCCTTTTTAAAACAGCTGTCCTGAACCTGGACAGCACTTCACTGATGGGTGAAGTGATTCTTGTGTGTGTGTGTATATACAGGGCGATGTTCTGCCTTCAGTTACGTCCACATGTTATTTACTTTACTTTGACCTATAGCTTGTATCAGTTTATAATCATCCAATAAAGGGTATGGTAAGAAGCAATAATTCAAACCATTTACTGAATAAACTTGGACATTGTCCCACGTTATATACCTTTCCACTGGAGTTTATTCATTCTTTACTTATTAGTAGGAATTAATATTTCAAGTTTGACCTAGGGATGGAAGAACTAGTTCAGATAAAATAAAAAACACCTTTTAACAGGGTTTGAAAAAATTTGGATAATTTTCCTGCTGCTTCTATGTTTATTTCATTTGCATTCTCTTCTACACTTCCTGGTTCCAGCTGGGAGCAGAAGTGCTGTGAGACAGCTTTCTGTGCAGTATTTTTGGCCTGACCATCAGCAGGAAGTACTAGAAATCTCACAAGAAAGTCTATTCTTGCAAGATCTCTTGTCAAATTTTGCAGACCAAAGAAGTTCAGATAAGGTTTGACTAAGTATTTAAAGCTTTGGAAGCTCAATCATTACTAGTTTCCCCAATGCTGCCTGGAAACATTAAACTACAGATATTTCTTTGTTAAAGGAGATTCGTTCTTCTTCCACAGAGCGTACATTGTTAAGATAGTTAAAAAGAGTTCTTTTAGGCATCTTCTGGATAACATCTTCCTCAAAAAACACACTGCTAACACACGCTATATTTATGATAGAGTTCAAACTATTATGAGCAATTGCAAGCCAGGGATTTTAAATGACTTCTTGAAACATATTCCTTTGGGACTTAAATTTTCCAGGGTTTGGCTTTTCAGAGTGGAATTTTTTTTTTAAACTTTAAACAAAATAAACTATCCTTGTGTTTCATATAATACAAACCCAACACCAACTTGCTTCTATCTGCTAATGAAATGTGCATGTAGAACTCAAAAACAGCAGAACTAATTTCTCATCGAGATCTAGGAAATAAGTAAAATGTTTTTAAAACGCATTAAATAGAATTTGTTGTTTGAATTTTTGATTGATAAAAAGCTAGAAAGGTCCAAGACTTTGGGGATGCTGTGAGACACTTCATCTTTTGATCACATTTAACCCTGGCTCAGATTTATGGCTTGTCTAGATTAGGTACATTCATACTAGTGTAATAAGGCAGTGTAGTTCCTCTGGTGCAAACCCTTAATGTAGACATGGTGCATTGAAATAAGCCTCATTTTGTATGAGCAAAATATATCTGCATGAGTTTGCTCTGGTAAAATGACCTTGATGTAGTTACATTGCTGCAAATTTCCCTAATATAAACGAGTCCTAAGAGTTTGACTAGGCTGAATCAAAAAAGACTAAAGTTGTGACTTTATCAAACTCTGGGCTTTTCAATTTTAACTGTTTACAGCTTAAAGGAGAAGGAGAGAATTTTCGTAATATGTTTATGATCAATATGTGTGACTCACTTTTCCCACTGACTTTGTATGGCTAGCCACTGGTTATATAGGCGTTAATTGCTTCCCCTGAACAGGGGATAAGGGTGCTGGGGAGACTGAGTTGGTAAGCTGGGGACTGAGCTGGGGAGACAGTAGCCTGTCTGAGTTGGTAAGGATGTTTGTTCAAGAATGTGCCCTCAAGAAGGACATTAGCTCTTAATACCTGGCAGCCCCAGAAGGAGGAATTGTGGAAACACCAGGACTGCAGCTTGGAACAAAAACAGAAGAGGTCCAGCAACTGTGTTTTAAGGGTACTGCCAGAGAGAGAGACAGGGCTCAGGAAGTCAAACAAGGAGACAGACACTGAGAGAGCCAAGATGGATTCCAGGAGAGCATAGGACAATAGGGCATTTGTTTCTGTCTATATAGACTCTCTGTTAATCTTAGCTTTTCTATGCTAACCTATGAAGTCCCAAACACTGCATTCTGGTTGACTAATAAATGCTACCTTGTTTTTAAAAAGCTTCCCTGGGTCACTGTAGATACTTACCAATTGCATTTCTTCCCGAAGAGGTTAAAAAAAGTTTCAGCTAGAGTCTGAACTCAGTTGGACTCGCTGTTGAGAGCTCACAGAGAGAAACAAGAATGAAGAAGCCAGATGGCCCAGTCTCTGAGTCAGAGTTCTGTGGGGCTCACCCTTTTGAAAGCCTATTTGCTGGTTTTGGCAAAGAAATAGGGGTCCTCCCAAGAGATTGTTAAATACGGGCAAGTTGGGTGAGGTAAAATCCTTTTTGGTTTTGGCAAGTTGGTGAAAGAGACAAGCTTTTGAGCTTACACAGAGCTCTTCTTCAGGTCTGGGAAAGGTTCTTAGGCTATGTCTACACTATGAACCTTACAATGGCACAGCTTAAGGTCTATTGTGTAGCTGCTGTATGCCGGCAAGAGAGCTCTCCCACTGGCATAATTAAACTACCCCCAATGAGCAGCGGTAGCTATGTCAGTGGGAGATACTCTCCCGCCGACGTAGCTCTGTCAACACCAGCACTTTTGTCAGTGAAACTTAAGTTGTTCAGGGTATTGGTTTTTTTCACAGCCCTGACCAACAAAACTTTTGCCAACAAAAGTACTAGTGTAAGCAAAGCCTTAAAAGTGCCAAAGCTAAATACAAGGTGGAAAAGATTGTTTAGCATAAGTAGTCAACACTTGACCATTAAAGTTGAAGTGGCCCATTAAAGATGGGGGCAGGGGGACACATAGCACATATCCTACCAAACTGTGACTAACCATTGACCCAGTTTTCTTAAAACATGGCTTGCTTTGTAGATCTCATTGAAGCTTATAAATTAAACCAAGACTGAAGTCTATATTACTGTACATTATGTTACTATTTGTGAGTTTGTATAAGCTATTACAACTTGTATTTTTGGCACCTTAGAGACTAACCAATTTATTTGAGCATAAGCTTTCATGAGCTACAGCTCACTTCATAGGATGCATACTGTGGAAAGTGTAGAAGATCTTTTTATATACACACAAAGCATGAAAAAATACCTCCTCCCACCCCACTCTCCTGCTGGTAATAGCTTATCTAAAGTGATCACTCTCCTTACAATGTGTATGATAATCAAGTTGGGCCATTTCCAGCACAAATCCAGGTTTTCTCACCCCACCCCCGCCCACACAAACTGATGTCAGAGTTGTTTCTGAGGCTGTGGATGGCCTAATAACATCAGCCACACTATCAGAGGCTCGTTCACCTGCACATCCACCAACGTGATATATGCCATCATGTGCCAGCAATGCTCCTCTGCCATGTACATTGGTCAAACTGGACAGTCTCTACGTAAAAGAATAAATGGACACAAATCAGATGTCAAGAATTATAACATTCATAAACCAGTCGGAGAACACTTCAATCTCTCTGGTCACGCGATTACAGACATGAAAGTTGCGATATTACAACAAAAAAAACTTCAAATCCAGACTCCAACGAGAAACTGTTGAATTGGAATTCATTTGCAAATTGGATACAGTTAACTTAGGCTTGAATAGAGACTGGGAGTGGCTAAGTCATTATGCAAGGTAACCTATTTCCCCTTGTTTTTTCCTATCCCCCTCCCCCCCAGACGTTCTTGTTAAACCCTGGATTTGTGCTGGAAATGGCCCACCTTGGTTATCATACACATTGTAAGGAGAGTGATCACTTTAGATAAGCTATTACCAGCAGGAGAGTGGGGTGGGAGGAGGTATTTTTTCATGCTTTGAGTGTATATAAAAAGATCTTCTACACTTTCCACAGTATGCATCCAATGAAGTGAGCTGTAGCTCACGAAAGCTTATGCTCAAATAAATTGGTTAGTCTCTAAGGTGCCACAAGTCCTCCTTTTCTTTTTGTGAATACAGACTAACACGGCTGTTACTCTGAAACTTGTATTTTGTGAGTTTATAAAGATTTTAGTGACAAGTCACTTACAATGAGTATGGATACGATTTTGTCCCAGTAAAATTAGACAAAATTCACAGAGCAGTTATGGTAAAAAAGTACAAAATCAGGATATGGTCATGGCAGGGTGGAAGCTGAAGCCCAAGCCTCATCGCAGGAAGTCATAAAGATCTGTTAAAATCATGGAATCTGTGACCTCCATGACCAAGCCATATCCTTAACAATGAGAAAAAGAGAACAGGACATATTTTAAAGAATACATACAAGAAGGAATTAAATCAATGGGACTAGTCACAGGAGTAAACTTAAGTTCATGCACAAGTGTTTTCATAACAAGTGCCTAACAGACACGCTTTCTGTAGCCTCAGTAGTGGTAATATGTGATTGCCTGTACAAGAATCAGTTCTATTACTTTAGATCAAGCAGACACAATAAAAATAAGTATTTTTATTGCCCTCCTTATTCCTTTGTAGGAAAAATAGATAACCTGAATTTCCTGGGATGCTTTTATTCTTGTATCATGTATTTGGCTTGAGAACCTTTTCAAAACACTTTGTAGTTACCTTGCATAAGAACAGCCATACTGGGTCAGACCAAAGGTCCATCTAGCCCAGTATCCTGCCTTCCAACCGTGGCCAATGCCAGGTGCCCCAGAGGAAATTAACAGAACAGGTAATTATCAAGTGATCCATTCCTTGTTGCGCATTCCAGCTTCTGGCAAACAGAGTCTAGGGACACCATCCCAGCCCATGTATGTTTCTCTATTTGTACGAGAAGTCCTATCCTTTGCTGTGTCTGCCTACCTAGCTCTGAATTTGCCCTCTGATAACATTTAGCTGTGGTGTACAGTAAAGGCCACAGGTTATTGCAGGAAGCTCTAAGTAAGGATTCAGCTAAGTTTAATGAGGAATATAGTGTAAACCTGCCATTTTTTCAAAATGTAAATAGAACGTATTCCCATTTCAGAATCTTGTACAAGATTATGTTACTCTCTTTGGTTAGTAGAGCCCCACAATAGTCAATCTCTACCAAACGCAGCTCCACCAATTTTTCCAATCTACTACTGTGAAAAGAGCAGCCTCTAAAACCATTCTTTAAGGATTTTTTGAAGAAGAACAAACAAATAGGAGCTTCATTAAGTTTGGAATTGTCAGGTCTTAGAAATGATGATAACAATGACCTCTACTCTTTCCCTATCTCTACCATAAACAAACATGCACACAAAGGAATGAGCTATTTCTTTTTGAACACTAGGGAAAACAACATATTGTACTTTTCTGCATTGAGTCAAAGGCCTCTGCACAAACACAATGGTGCTGAACAGCACAGAAGATGTATTTCAGAAGTTCTGAAGACATCTGTGAGGATATTAGCTATACGGCTTTTACCACCTTTCAAAATTTCACTGGGGATAAAATATTACGGAATCCAGCTGTTAAAATTTGAATGAACCTAGCATTACAGTTTATACACATGATCACATAAATAATACCTTGTTAGAAGAACATTAAGTCTGCAAAATAAAGCACTCAAAAGTTCAGAAATGCCAGAAGTCAGGTTATGTGTGCAACCTCAGTGTGCCTTCCTTGTGCAAATGCATTTTGTTATAGTCTTTATTTACACAATCACATACTATTTTTTTCATGAGACCCCTGCCACATTCAGTAAATGGGAAGATATTCAATATTTTTTGTATACACATTCAATATGTGGGCACAGGCCTTATTACACACACGCCATCCCAAGCCTGCCCTAAACACAAAATTATTAATATGCTCTATAGTGTTCATCACTTTAGTTTCTGACTGCTTCACAAATATTAATCAATATATCTTCACAACCCCCTTCTGAAGTGAGATGGTGTTATCCCTATTAAACAGCTGGGGATCTGAGGCACAGGAAAAAGAAGGTTGAAATTGCCAAATGTCCATTCAACTTGAAATACCTAGGTTATAGGCAGCACATAATGGAAGTTGGGGGAGGTTAAACCACTACAAATCTCACACTGCTGCTAGCGTTGCCAACTTTCTAATTGCACAAAACTGAACACCCTTGCCCTGCCCCCCCCGCAGTGCTGCTCACTCCATTCCCCTCTCCATCCGTCGCTCGCTCTCCCCCACCCTCACTCACCCTTACCAGGCTGGGGCAGAGGGCTAGGGTGCAGGAGGGGGTGAGAGCTCTGGCTGGGGGTGCAGGCTCTGGGGGGGGGCAGAAGTGAGGGGTTCAGGATGCTGGAGGGGGCTCTGAGTTGGGGAAAGGGGTTGGGGTGTGGGAGTGAGGACTCTGGCTGGGGGTTCAGGCTCTGAGGTGGAACCAAGGATGAGGGGTTTGGGGTGCACAAGGGGGCTCAGGGCTGAGGCAGAGGGTTGGGGTGCAGGAGGGAGGGAGTTTGGGTGTAGTAGGAGATTCTGACCTTGGGAAGGGGGTTGAGGTGTGGGAAGGGGTTCGGGGTGAGGTTCTGGCCGGGCAACACGTACATCAGGGAGCTCCCCAAAGTGGTTGGCATGTCCGGTTCCTAGGCGGAGGGGCCAGGGGCTCTATGCACTGCCCACACCCACAGGCACCGCCCCCGCACCTCCTATTGGCCACAGTTCCCGGCCAATGGAAGCTGCAGAGCCGGCACTCAGGGCGGGGGCAGCAGCCACCCCTGCACCTAGGAACTGGACATGCTGGCAGCTTCCAGGGCCAGTGCAGGCAGGGAGCCTGCCTTAGCCTCTCTGTGCTGCCAACCGGACTTTTAGTGGCCCAGTCAGCGGTGCTGACCGGAGCTTCCAGGGTCACTTTTCAACCAGTCATTCCAGTTGAAAACCGGAAACCTGGCAACCCTAGCCACTGCTGGGGATGGGGGTAGTTGTGGATTATGGCACAGGCCCACGGACTCATTACACACTTTCAAACTTGGTGGCACACAACTGGATTGTACAGGTGTAACTGAAAGCAGAATTTGGCCTGCAAAATCTCTGTTACTGGGGAAGACGCATGAGGAAAGAAACACAAGTTGAGTTTGTATCATTACTACTTGGAATACCACTTTTTCCTTATAAACTTAGCACACTTGATATGGAAGTTATTGAGACAATATAGATGGAAACTCCATAATGCCATTTTTACAGTCATTTTATAAGAGTAGAACTGCCTTTTAAGGCCACAGTTTACCAGTATTCCTATTCCATATACCACAGATGTCTATGTAATGAAAATGTGAGGCATAGATTTGCTATGTAACACACAAACATTTTCAGCCACAACAGATACTATGTTCCCTCAGAGACCTTTCCTATTTCACATGGGATGGACCAAGGTAGGGAGAATGTAGAGGCGCCCTAAAAATGTATGATAATTGCTCAGACTAGATGTGTAACTGTTCAAAGAAAGCAAGAGGGATTCTGAGGTCCAAAATAAATAAAACTGAAATAACTCTTATTTGCTTTCTTAGACTATCTTTTCACTTAGCACCTGCCTTCTCTCTGCCACTTCATGCTATCTTGCCACTGATGCTCTAAGAGCTTTATTCCCTTCAGCTCCTTGCAACTGGAACAGCCTTCCTCTATTTCTCCAGTCTATTGATGCTCCACATCTTCTCAAACCTCATCTGAAAGATATGTTTTTTCTTTGCTTTTGTCTCTCTCTCCCCCTCTCTCTTGCTAATAGCTATAAAGGGGGTAGGAAAGCTGGGAGTCAGTGACCACAAAGCAATTAGTTTAGTATATTCAGGCAATCTTAAACAATGTATAGTACACAAGTTTCCAGGACCAGACAGAATATATGCTTGTGTAATTAAGGAATTGGATTAATAAACTGAGATTATAATAGTATATTGGACAAATACACTGAGGAAGCAGCACTAATAAAAATTAGTGGGAGGGTATAGGTCATGTTTTTCACAGTTTGAGGAAAGACATGAGGGCTCAGAGATCACCCACTGGGCCTGATTTAAACTTCATTTTACAAGCTATAGATTCTTCCTGTTTGTAAAAACTGGGCAGATAATATTTCTTAGAATGTCTCTGCAGAATTTCTGGCCTGGAGTTAGTGAAGTGAATATGAAAAGTGGAGGGGGAAAAATGAATAGCAGATCATTGTAGAAGTTGAAGGAGAAAATATGAAGGACACAGCTTTGTGCCATGATGGTATAAAGTCTAATGGGTGATATCTCTGCTAATTTCAGCTATTTTAGATATAAATTTTTCTATTTTAGAAGATTAAACGAGGTGTGATACAAAAAATAGGGAAGGGGGAATCTTGATCTATCCAGTAAGTTAGAAAGCAACTATCTGGCACATAAGTTAAGAACTGGATCAGTGCCCACAGCACTACACAACTGGAATAGACTGTGATGAAATTACAGGACCAGATCAAAGATTTAAGCAAGAATAGAGAAAAAAATGGCTTATCCCACAACTAAAAGATATGGAAGATAAAGGCCTAGTTTAGCCTGATGAAATGTTGATCCCTGAAAATTTAAATTTATTTGGAAAAAATAAAATTAAAACAAGCTCATCACATACTTTCTCCTTGGCTGGACAGTTCCCAGAATATGAGAGATGTTAACAGTTCACTTCTGTAACCTCAAAGACTTATATAGACAGTGCTGAGGACTGCTTGGAAAATGAACATAATTAAATATCAGGACTGGAGAATTTTATTTTTCCAAGATTTTTCACCAGGTATTCAACAGCAAAAATTCATAGATTTTTTGAGGCCAGAATGGGTCATTATGATAATCTAGTCTGACCACCTGCATAAGAAAGGTCATAGAATGTCACCCCAAAATTTCTGCATGAAACCCATAACTTCTGCTTGAGCTAGACCAGTGTTTCTCAAGCCTTTCAGGGTGTCAATCCCTTATTTGATGTTAAACATTGTTGTGACCTCCTTACATTTACTATAAAAGTAAGAGTAAAAATGTACCAATGATAACCATAATAAGCCTATATAATTTATTTGTGTGCAGATTTCAACAGGTTGACAGAGAATACTTGACGTTAGAGGGGAAAAGGACATAAGAAGTGGGAGAGTGAGATTTTCTTTGCTTTAGATTGCATTAAAATTTGCAGCACCTTGTGATTTCTCTCAGTGTCTTTCTTGAGCCCTATGGGGGACATAGCCCACCAGTTGAGAAACAGTAAGACAGAACATATCTTTTAAAGAGACATCCAATCCTCATTTAAAGACTTCAAGTGATGGAAGAGCTACTGCATTCTTAGGTAAATTGTTCCAAGGGTTAGTTAACACCACTGTTTAATGGTGGTGTTCCTTATTTCATTTGAATTTGTCTATCTTTAGCTTCCATTGGATCTTAGTATGACTTTGCTAGATTAAAAAACCATCCACTATCAGAAATCTCTTACCCATGTAGGTACTGGTAGACCAAGATTAAGTCACTGCTTAACCATCTTTTAGATAAACTAAACAGATTGAACTTCTTAAGTCTCTTATTGTAAGGCAGGTTTTCCAGGCTTTAGATCATTCTTATTGCTCTTTTCTGAACCCTTTTCAATATCCTTATACAGACACCAAAATTGGATGGACTTTTCCAGTAATGGTCTCACCAATGCCATACATAGAGATAATGCCTCTTCTCTGCTTCTACTCAATACTTCCTTGTTCAAATATCAAAGGATTGTGTTAGCCACAGTGTTACACTAGGAGCTCATGTTCAGCTGGGTATCTAAATCCTTTACAAAGTCACTGCTTTTCAGGACCTAACCTCAACCCTCTTTGCTCCAGTTTCTGTAGAAGTTCTATGGGGAAAAAATTAATCAATAGTCTACAATTTTAAGCTTCCAGCATTTGGAGGTGCCAAACCCTTGAGCATTCATAATCATTTTTGAAAGACACACTGGGTACGTAACACAAAAGTAGCTCAATATATTTGACAAATATAAACACTGGGTGACTAGTCTCATATAAAGAAAAACTTATCAAGGGTGAGTCTTTATTTTTAAAATCTGTACAGTCTTATAACTATTTCTAGAAGTGGGGTCAGCTCACCTGAATGTCCTATACTGTGCATCATTAAACATTAATCCTGAGATAGTAAAGTCAATCTTCTGAATTTGTGGGTGTGGTCAGACGCAAAGAGTTTGTATAGAGGTATGCTGCCGCTATTCCCAATGCACCAAAACATTTACATATGTGCTTAAGTCCTTTCTATTCAGCAAAGCAACTGAGCAACTTAATCTTAAAAGTGTGATTGTATCCTGTTGAGGTCAATGGGATTTAAACATGGGCCTACATGTGATTAAGTGTGATTAAGTGCTTTGCTGAATAGGGATGGACTGCTGCATAGCGGCCTGGGTGCCTTTCCCCCACCCCACTTCACTTAAAAAAGCCTACTGTGCAGAATTACTCAGTCCCTTGTACTTGTGTGGTATTTACGTAGCTGGAGTTATTGCTCTGTGAAGGACTATGGGATTTTATTTATTTGGTTTATGCTCTTAAAGTTAATGTTATGGTTTTCAAAAAGTTATTATTCAGTCAAGATAATTAACAATAAGCATCAGAATGGTCTTGCTTGATTATGGAGGTGTCATATATCTGTTATCAGTCCAAGATTTCAGAGAAATGCTGAAGAAACTAAGTATCTCTCTTGGAATGTTTGTGGGTAGTCCATCAGTTTGACAATGACATTTTCATGCTCTCTCTTTTTGTGGATTCTGGAGTGATTCCGAAGTCCAAAGCATGACACACAGGCTTGTGAGCAGATCGAGTAAAGTCCTTGGTGAGCATCTTGGTAGCTATAGCAGTAGTATGACACTTTTCCCTTGCAGCTATCAATTATTTCTGTCCTCTTCAAAGGTTTGGAGAGCTTGGAGTGTTGTATGTCGCCATGCTGATCTATTTAACGCAGCCTTCTCAAGATCATCTGGTTTTATTGCACCGAAGTGTGTGCTCTTCTTGATGCTGTCCTTGTTGCGCTTTCTGGGGCAGCTTCGATTCCGATGTCCTTGTGCCAATTCTCCATAGAAAATTTTCCTGGGGAGTTAATATTCAGGCATCCTAATGACGTGTCCAACCCAGCATAGTTAGGCTTTTATCAGCATGACCTTGATGCTTATTGCATTTGACTTTTGGAGAACCTCCAGGTTCGTAATTTTGTCCTGCCAGCGGATCCTCATAATGGCACGCAGAGATCGCATATGGAAGGTCTCTAGATGTTTGATATACCATTTGTATGGTGTCCAGATCTCACACCCATAGAAGAGAGATGTGAGCACAAAAGCATTATAAAGTTTTATTTTTGTTGAGAGGGTTATGTTGTGGGATTTCAGGACTTTGTTACGTAGCTTTCCTAATAACTGAGAAGCTTTCTGTATCCTGTTTGTGATCTCTTTGTTAAGAGATCCGTCACTGGATCCATCCATTCCACTAATGGATATTTGAGGGGATATGGCACAGAGCAGTGAAGATGATTGGTGCAACACCACAGTTTTCTCCAGGCTGATTGTGAGGCCAAACAATTTTGATGCTTCAGCGAAGTAATCTACAATGCACTGATGATCTCCCTTAGGAGGGCACAATCATCCGCAAAGAGTGCTTCTCATATTAGTAGTTCTGTTACTTTTGTTTTTGCATTAAGCTTTGTAAGATTGAACACTGAGCTGTTGTGTCTCTATCTGATGTATATGTCTCAGTTGAGCCCATTTGTAGCATGTGCCAAGATTCTGGAGAAATGCTGAAGAAACCAAGTAAGTCTCTTGGAATATAAAAGTATTAAATAATGCAAGCCTTGTGAAGTGTGATTATCATAGCGTTGCCAGCTTTCTAATCGCACAAAACTGAACACCCTAGCCCCGCCCCACCCCAAAGTCATGCCCCTGCCACTCCCGTTCCCCGAGGCCCTGCCCCCCCCACTACATTCCCCCTCCCTCAGTGTCTCATTCTCACCTACCCTCACTCGCTTTCACTGGGCTGGGGCAGGTGGTTGGGGTGCGGGAGGGGGTGAAGACTCTAACTGGGGGTGCAGGCTCCAGGGTGGGGCCGGGGATGAGGGGTTTGGAGTGCAGGAGGGGGCTCCAGGCTGGGGGTTGGAGCAGAGCGGTTCAGGGCATGGGAGGGGGCTCTGGGCTGGGGCAGAGGGGGGTGAGGGCGAGGGTGCAGGCTCAGAGCTGGGGCAGAAGGCTGGGGTGTGGGCTTACCTCAAGTGGCTCCCGGTCAGCAGCACAGCGGGAGAGCTAAGGCAGGCTTCCTGCCTGTCCTGACCCTATGCTGCGCCCCAGAAGTGGCCAGCAGGTCCGGCTCCTAGGAGAAGGTACATCAGGTGGTTCTGTGCGCTGCTCTTGGCCGCAGGCACACCCCTTCCCCCCCACAGCTCCCATTGGCCACGGTTCCCAGCCAATGGGAGTGCAGAGATGGTGCTTGGGATGGGGACAGTGCGCAGAGCCCTGTGGCCCCCCCACCTAGGAGACGGACCTGCTGGCCATTTCCAGGGCTCAGCGCAGAGCAAGGACAGGTAGGCGTTAGCCTGCCTTAGCGCCGCAGCCCCACTGACCGGACTTTTAACGGCCCGGTCAGCGGTGCTGATCAGAGCCACCAGGATCACAGTGGTCCAGCCAAAAACTGGACACTTCGTCACCCTAGGTCATCGCCCCTGTGACAGCTACTCTGGCGGTGTTGGAGGAGGCTTGTTTTGCTACAAAATGGAACTGGAATAAAATTGGAAGTGGTGGCGGTGCGTCCCCTGGGCTCACGGATCCCCCGCTACCCACAACATGTGCAGGCTAGGGCGAGGGAGGGCCCGGGGGAAGGCCAGAGAGGGTTGGGAGGGGCATGTATCCGAGGCCTCCCCTCCGTCCGGCGCCTCTAGCCACGCCCTGGCCGAGCACGGGCTGAGAAGCCCAACCTAGCGTCAGAGCCGCCCCGCTGGGCGCTGTCTTACAACAGCCACGGCCGCCCCGCCAGGGCCCCATCGAACTACAACTCCCATGATGCACTGGGGCGACCGAGTGTCTTCCGCGTTCTCCCCTTGCCTGTGCACATGCGCCGGAACACCGGTCCACTCTAGCGGCGTCCGGGCGTGCCCCCCAGAGCGGGTTTTGTATCCGGGGGCAGAGGTTAATTTTGGTACGGAGTGGCGGAGACTTCCGGGCTTGGGTCTGGTGGGGGGAAGTGGTGGTTTTGTTTAGCCATCCCCCTCCCCCCCGGACCGCTGACTCTGGCCGCTGGGGATGGATGAGGATGGGTTGCCCCTCGTGGGCTCTGGCATCGACCTGACCAAGGTACGGCCTCACCCCTCCCCTGTATGGGGGGCAATTGCTGCCTTCCCCCTTCACCTCAGCTTCCCCGGCGCGGGGGCTGGGAGAGCCCCTCCCCCTGGGGCCTGCTCCCCTCTGCCTGGCGTGTGATCCTCGCTAGCCCCCTGCCCAGCCCCACCAGCAGAGCGCTCCGGGGCGGGGGGCTGAGTTTGACGGATCGATGGTGGTTTCTCTTCTCTCACTCCCCGCACACCGAGGAGTGTTTCCCTTTCCGGGGGGAGAGTTGAGCCTTAGTTGTAAAGCAGGAGCCTGCGAGTCACCTCGAGCGAGTCGCTGGTGTTTTCTCATCTCCCCCCCCGCCGCCGCCGCCCTGAAGTGTGTGTGAGGTGAAAGTCCGTCATATACGTGAAAGTCTTTGAAATCTTACGTTAGGGAACTGTGTTTGCACTTCTGTGCAGGACTCTTCTGCACATTGTACTTCAGCAGGTATGTAGTGTGCCATGCCAGTGAAGTAATATTGACCTCAAACTATGTATTTCCTGATGGCAATCTCCTGTATTGGTTTGCATCTGGTCATTAAACTCTGTGGCAAATAACTGTAGCAGCAAACTATTTGGGGAGCACAACTTCACAGTGTCCTGTGTCATTGCTCCATGCTCATTCCTAGCTAAAAACTGTGAGGTGAAGCAGATCCTCCCCAACTAGCAGTATCAGGCCATTTCTGTTCTTTTTGCTCCTTCACTTTGGTATCCAGTGTATTTCTGTGTGATATCTAATTCATGTTCTTGGACCATTAATAATGTGTCTAAACAAACTTTGTAAAGCTTAGTTTTGTTATAAACAAATGAAATTCCATTACAAACACTCAGTGTCTTTTTAAGGGCAATTTAAGCCCAGCTGCTGAGTCACATACAGGTGAGGCAGCTTATCTCACTATAGAGATACTGTACACGGGGTCACAATATTGCATTGTCTTAAGACTTGCTATTTTAGGTCCCAAACCCAAGAGAAAACATGGGTGAGAAATCAGTGGCCATTCAAAAAATCTTGTGTGTTGAGTATTCAGGGCTGTAAAGTAGATTCTATACAACCCCATTCAGAAGCCGGGAATGTGTTTCTAATGATGTACGTAGCATTCGTTTCTTGCTCTGTGAAATACAGGATGTTAAAATCGCATTGTTCCAATTATCTTCATGCCTCTTTTCCTGCATCTAGTTAGTGTCTAACACGATCTTTAATGTCATGCTATTGGAGCTAAAGCTAATGCTGGATACCATCTCAAATCTAAACACTTTGCTTTCTCTAATGCTAGGAGTTATGAGAACATTGGCCGATCTGTTGAGTATAGAATCATAGAAATGTAGGGCTCGAAGGGACCTCAAAGTCCTCAAGTCTAGTGCCCTGCACTGAAACAGGATCAAGTAAACCAAGACCATCCCTGATAGGTGTTTGTCTATACTGTTCTTAAAAACCTCTTATGATGGAGATTCCACAACCTCCGCTGGAAGCCTATTTCTTAGCTTAACTACCCATATATTTAGAAAGTTTTTCCTACTGTTTAATCCAGTGGTTCTCAAACTTCATTGCATCATGACCCTCTTCTGACAACAATCCGATGAAGTGAGCTGTAGCTCACGAAAGCTCATGCTCAAATAAATTGGTTAGTCTCTAAGGTGCCACAAGTACTCCTTTTCTTTTTGCGAATACAGACTAACACAGCTATTACTCTGAAACCTGTCAAAATTACTACATGACCCCAGGAGTGGGGACTGAAGCCTGAGCCCTCCCTGGGCAAGGGGGTGGGAGGAGAGGGGCAAAGCTGAAGCCCAAGGGCTTCTGCCTTGGGCAGGGGGCATGTAACCTTAGCCCCCCTTCCTTAGCTTCAGCCCTGGGAGGTGGGGCTCAGGCTTCGGCCTCAGCCTCGCGTCTAGGCCCCAGCAAGTCTAACACCAGCCGTGGCCCACTTTGGGATCCTGACCCACAGTTTGAGACTACCTAATCTAAATCTCCCTTGCTGCAGATTAAGCCCATGACTTTTTGTCCTGTCTTCGGTGTACACAACAAGCAATTGATCAGTTCTGTTTGTAACAGCCCTTAACAGTCTTCAAATATGTTATCATGTCCCCCCTCGCTCTTCTTTTCTCGAGACTCAACATGTCCCATTTTTTTAATCTTTCCTCATAGGTCAGGTTTTCTAAACATTTTATCACTTTTGGTCCTGTCCTCTGGACTCTCTCCGATTTGTCCACATCCCCTAAAGCTGATACCCAGATTTGGATGCAGTACTCAAGTTGAGTGTGTGTTCCCAGTGCCAAGTAGAGTGGGACAGTTACCTCCTGTGTCTTCCATACAACATTCCTGTTAATGTTAGCTTTTTCATAACTGCATCACTTTGACTCATTCAGTTGGCAATCCACTATAACCTGCACATCTTTCAGCAGTACTACCACCTACCCAGTTATTTCCCACTTCGTAATTTTGCATTTAATTATTCCTTACAAAGTGAAGTACTTTGCACTTGTCTTCATTGAATTTCATCTTCTTGTTACAGGTTCCAGCTATTCAGCAGAAAAGAACTGTGGCATTTCTAAACCAGTTTATGGTTCACACAGTGCAGTTTCTCAACCGCTTTTCTACTGTTTGTGAAGAGGTATGTTCATATTGCATCACTTTGCATCTGTCTTCACATGGATGAACATATACTAGTATAGTATTCTGATTTTGGCATCTTTCAGTGCCAGTTGACCATGTGTATTAGTTGGAGTTGAAAGAATTAGTTCACTGTCCACTTAAGGTTTCGGCTGAGTAAGTGGACTAGTGCAGATTTCTTCACCTGTGTATGAGAAACCTCTAATTTTACTAAGCCAATAGCCCATTTTTATTAAGTCTTGAAGTTTGGACATTTTACATGATTTGACAGTCTTAGAGACTGTTGTCTTCCACAAAGCAGGTATGATATAAATGGCAGCAGTGCAAGCTCTCCTACCTTATCAATGTGTTTCAACCATGAAGTAGAGAGACCAGCACAGGTTGAGAGGCTACTTCATTCTCCATGCCGATTCAGTTCCATTTTCTTTTGGCAGAAACTGCCAGCAGAATTACCTGTTAAACATTAGTAGTGGTGGTTGTGTGGAGTTGTGAAATAAATATCTCAGTCCTTTTAATCTCAATCAAAAGTCTAATAAAAAGCCATCAGATTAGGTTTTTTTGGTGTCATTATATGCTTTACTGGGGGCTTGTTTTGGTTTTTTTTGGTCTTCCAAGTACTGGGAGTTTGAGGATAGTGTAGGATTAGACATACGCATAGTACATTACCAAGAAACTGGGAGTAAGGAGGAACGTGATAACGTTTCAGCATTACCTCCTTCAGCATGGCTCAGCCATTAAACATTTGCTGTGGCTTATTTGAAGCTGGGGAACTGGGTCCATTTCATAAATCTGATCCTACTTCATAGCTGGATAATGTAACTATCCAGTATCAACAAACTATCCAACTTTTGACTTCTCGCTCTTGCTCCTTCTGACTCTTTTTTTAAAGAGGGTAATGATTTAAGATGCTTTTTTGTCCTAAAGCTTTAAAATGAGTAATGATGAAAAAAATTGACATGTAGTTCATAATGTGAGCCAGTTTTTAGTTTCTGTTCTTTCAAACTGCTAAAGTCAGCCGACAGTGACGGGTTTTCAAAGTGAATTTAGTGCCTATGAAAATGTTGCATATTGACAGCACAAGAAAGTCTTCTGGTTAGCCACAAGCAGCACCATGCAATCTGTCTTCCTTCTGAAAGGGCTTCTTCTGAAGTTGAGCTGTTAGTTTGGTCTCAGTGTACTTTCTTGCCTCATCATTTTTGCTGAGGGTGTCAGTAGTAGCTTTTTTGTGATTGTCCTTTAGCTTGCTTTAGAATACCAAACAGTCATATACAGTGCTAACAATTTAGTCAAATTGTATTTGACAATACAGATATGAAAGATTCTGTTATCTGTTAGTGCTGCCTTGAGTCATCCTCCTGACTCTTAAATGTAATATTTGGCTATTGTGCCAGCATAAAGGGTTGAGGAGGAGAAACTAAACATAATTCTGGATTTTTAGCAGAGGAAGATCTTGGTATTTGTGTCAGCTTGACTACCTCAATAGAATTTTTGTCAGTACTCCAAAATCTGGGAGACTTCTGTGAAGCCATAGGACCGCAATATCTCCTTAGGAAGCCTATTAAATACACACTTTCCAAAACAGAACTATATATTTAATCAGAACACACAAACACTGTTAAGTCTCATGCTCAAACTACATATTTTAAACCATGGGTAAATATTAATTTTGTGAAACATAATAAAATGAATTTAAGTACAAAAACTATATATTAAATGTAAAGCCCCTGACTTAAATTGACAAAAGCCAGGAAATTCAGAGTTGAGTCTGACACTGACCTCAATTTGAATTTCCTGGCTTTTGTCAAATTAAACAAGACATATAATATTATGCAGCTGAATTTGTATGTACCCCCAAGTGGCGCTTTTTTTTTTTAAACAACAACAAAAACACACCAGCAGATTAACTTATTGTAAAGGACAAATCATGTCTTACTAATTTATTAGAGTTCTTTGAAGGGGTCAACAAACATGTGGACAAGGGGGATCCAGTGGACATAGTGTACTTAGATTTCCAGAAAGCCTTTGACAAGGTCCCTCACCAAAGGCTCTTATGTAAATTAAGTTGTCATGGGATAAGAGGGAAGATCCTTTCATGGATCGAGAACTGGTTAAAAGACAGGGAACAAAGGGTAGGAATAACTGGTAAATTTTCAGAATGGAGAGGGGTAACTAGTGGTGTTCCCCAAGGGTTAGTCCTAGGACCAATCCTATTTAACTTAATCATAAATTATCTGGAGAAAGGGGTAAACAGTGAGGTAGCAAAGTTTGCAGATGATACTAAACTGCTCAAGATAGTTAAGAGCAAAGCAGACTGTGAAGAATTTCAAAAAGATCTCACAAAAACTAGGTGATTGGGCAACAAAATGGCAAACGAAATGTAATGTGGATAAATGTAAAGTAATGCACACTGGAAAAAATAACCCCAACTATACATACAATATGATGGGGGCTAATTTAACTACAACTAATCAGGAGAAAGATCTTGGAATCATCATGGATAGTTCTCTGTAAATGTCCACGGAGTGTGCAGTGGCGGTCAAAAAAGCAAATGGGATGTTGGGAATCATTAAAAAAGGGATAGAGAATAAGACGGAGAATATCTTATTGCTCTTATATAAATCCATGGTACACCTACATCTTGAATACTGTGTACAGATGTGGTCGCCTCACCTCAAAAAAGATATACTGGCATTAGAAAAGGTTCAGAGAAGGGCAACTAAAATGATTAGGGGTTTGGAACGGGTCCCATATGAGGAGAGATTAAAGAGGCTAGGACTTTTCAGCTTGGAAAAGAGGAGACTAAGAGGGGATATCACAGAATCACAGAATATCAGGGTTGGAAGGGACCTCAGGAGGTCATCTAGTCCAACCCCCTGCTCAAAGCAGGACCAATCCCCAATTTTTGCCCCAGATCCCTAAATGGCCCCCTCAAGGGTTGAACTCACAGCCCTGGGTTTAACAGGCCAATGCTCAAACCACTGAGCTATAGAGGTATATAAAATCATGAGTGGTGTGGAGAAAGTGAATAAGGAAAAGATGTTATGGGAACAAGTAAATAAAAGAACTAGGGGTCACCAAATGAAATTAATGGGCAGCAGGTTTAAAACAAATAAAAGGAAGAAGTTCTCCACACAGCGCACAGTCAACCTGTAGAACTCCTTGCTTGAGGAGGTTGTGAAGGCTAGGACTGTAACAGGGTTTAAAAGAGAACCTCCATGAATTTATCTAGTTAAGTCCATTAATGGCTATTAGCCAGGATGGGTAAGGAATGGTGTCCCTAGCCTCTGTTTGTCAGAGGGTGGAGATGGACAGCAGGAGAGAGATCACTTGATCGTTACCTATTAGGTTCACTCCCTCTGGGGCACCTGGCATTGACCACGGTCGGCAGACAGGATACTGGGCTGGATGGACCTTTGGTCTGACCCAGTATGGCCATTCTTGTCTTCTTACAAAGACTCCTCTGTAAACAAGTCCAAAGACTGTAATTTTTGTGATACTCTGTCCCTCTTATTTCTCTAAAATGTTGGCAAGGATTGCCATTTTCTGAGGTTTTAAAGTTCTGCTTATGAGCTGGGCAGAATCTTGCTAGCATGCCAGAAGGCAGTCAAAATGCTACATACTGCTACCCGACTTTACTGGGATGGTCTGGCTAGATATAGCAATGGTTAGATAAAGCAGTGACAGTTCCTGTGGATTAATTTTTTTAAAATATGTTACATTTTAAAAGAACTTTATACAAAATTTGCTTGTGAGATGGAACTGGAGCATGCTAAGGTTTTAGTTTGTTCTGGCTTACCAACAGTTTTGACTGTAAATGACTCCCATTCACTTTCCTGTATTCTTTCTGATTTGTGTCTCCTCCTCTAGTCCCTCCTCATATGTCATTTACTTCTCACCTTTCATCTTTCACATTTTTTGATAGAAGTTCTTTGAAACAGGTAACTCCGAGGATACAGTATGTCTAACTTCATTACCCAATACCTTGAGTAAGATTCATTAACTGTTGTACTCATTTGCGTGTAGTCTCTCTCTATACCCATTACTGCCTTTTGGCAGCATTGCTATTAATGAAGAAAGAGCTGTAGGTAATGAAATTACTTTAAATGCCAACAAATGCTATATAGGAATCAACACGAAGCAGTGTCTCTTGGTGTATAGTTAGCACACTTCGGTCTTGTTCTAACAAGGGTTGCCATGTCACTTATTTTGCATCTTCAATAGGCTGAGGACATAAGTATATTTCTTGTTTGTCTACATGTTCCTTGATTTACCATTGCCAGTTTTGGATTTTAAAAGGGCACTGAACAGTGCTGTCATGTCTTAATTCTTTTTCTCTCCTAGAAGTTGTCAGCTCTATCTCTCCGAATCCAACAAATTGAAACAACGCTTAACATTTTGGATGCAAAGGTGTGTATGTATATATAGATGTGTTTTGGTGGTTTTTGTTCACAATGCTCAAAGTCAGATTTCCTTATAATTAGCAGACTTTTGCACTGAAGTACAATTGTCGTCAGAACTGTGCTGTAATGGAATTTAATGTATTAAAATAAACTATCAGTATGACAACTTTAAATTACAGCTCAGGCTAAATCAAAACTTGCTGCAAACTCTTCTTTCTCATGCTTTACCACTGAATATACAGTTTAAACAGCCATGGAGCATGGAACAAAGGAGCAGGCAGCATGTGGTAGAAGGTGATGTTGGTTTTATCCTTAGTATTGTCTTCTGTTAATTTTTTTGTTTGGAAGAGGGAAAGATTAAATACAGCTTTATCCTTATTACAATACGTAATTTGCTCCAAAACTGCACGTACCACACTAACTCTGTTAACTGTTATATCTACTTTAAAGTAAAGGTCTTGGGGTTAATGTCACTAGACCTTGGTGGATTAATTTGTTTATGGTTGGGTGTGTTTCCACCAACTTCCACATAAAGTAAAAAGTTATTTTTAAGAACTAGATGGCTTATACAGCTTTAATTAAAAGTATAGCCTAAACTATGTCAAATTGAAGACAGATATATAATTTAGATGAAAAAATGTATCCTGTATGACCAAAAGATACAGCTTTGTAGTCATCTAGAATTAGAAAAAAACAATATAAAACTTAGACCCAATCTTGCTTCCGGTGACATTAGTAACAACACCCCCTTGATTTCACTAGAAGCAGGCCCTCTGTTTGGAATTAACTCAAACTTCGGAGTGCAAAAGTTTAAGTATAATCAGAAGGTTTCCATATGTGTGTGTATCTATCTATCATCTAGCTAGCTAGCTAATCTTTCTTGAAGGTTGTAAAATAGAAGCATTGAAAAATCCTGCTTATACAGGCTGAATAGGAGGATTGTCCTGGATGAATATCCAATGCTGTCAACGTCTGCAGAATCTAAGCAATCATGAATGACTACAAATTGCGATTTATAAATGATACTGAGTAGTTATTGGTCCAAGGAAAGAGAACCAGAATGACTCTGTAGCCTGGCAATTAGTGTATTCACTTAGGATGTTCAAGTCCTTTCTTCAGTGTGTGTTTATACATAGTGGAACAGTTTCAATAGGAGACACTGAGACTGGCCTCAGAATATCTTGTAGCATAGTGGCTCAGGCACTCTCCTGTAATGGAGAATCCTGTTCAAATCCTCTCTCCCCATCGGGCAGAGGGGCAAATTGAACTTGAGTCTCCCACATTTCAGATGACTACTTTAACCACTAAGTCCTGAAAAATATTTTTGGGGCCAAAACAATTGTGAACTTGATATGGATTCACCATAATTTTGAGTCAAGTGAAACACACTTTTTGCGAATTAACTATTTGTCTAAAAAATTTCATGCAACTCTAGTAGACCAGGCCTGAATGAGGAAACAGCAAACTATTGTCTTGCTTACATGGGTACTATCAATTGATTTCCTTGCCTGACTGGTATATGTGCTGACTTCTAGGTGATAGGAATGCATGTTATCGGTTTAACTTAAGATGTTACACTCAGAGTTTACTTGAAAATTGTCTTCTGCATTCAGTTGTCATCTATTCCCGGCTTAGAAGATGTCAAATTTGAAGTGTCCAGTGCAAATATGAACAGTGTTACAAATGGTCCAGTTCCACAAGCCACTACAGATCAGCACTCAGTATCTGTATCTCCTCAGTCAGAAGTAAGTATCAAAGTTTAAAAAATATACTTCTTCCCAGAAAGTGTTTCCTCTTGGTTGAACAAGATGGAGTGAACAAGCATGTGTAAGGAAAAAATCAGACCAAACTTTAACTCTATAATACATTTTCCATTTCATGTTTGTCTTTTTTTTAAAAAAAAAGCTTCTTACACTTTTTTGTTAAATTATGTTTGAATAAAAATATTATACTGAAAAATTATTTCCTACATTTTATTAAATCCCACTGAAAGGTCAGCTTGAACTAGGTAGGTAAGGGGGTCAGGGACATAAAGTCATGCATGAGATTAAAATTTCAAATCCCACCATTCCAGTTCTACTGGTTTTTTTAGAATCTGAGCTTTCAGCTGAAACCAACAAATTTCTAGCACTTTCTATTGCAAATGCATGCTTGCTCTATTAAATCCTCTGTTTATTAGAGGAGCACTTTTATACTAAATGATTATCAGCATAAAGGAGGCTAGATATGCTTTAAACACACTCTCAGTTTATTAAGAATTAGCATTCCTGTTGGCCACTTCACAAAGCAAAACTCTCTTGCCTTATTTTTGAGATAGAGAAGTGATGTATTTTCCTGATCATTTCACCCTCAGTCTCCCACTCTTCTCTGTTTTATAGCAATTATAGTGTAATAGTTTACCTCAGCCCAGAGCATGGGTAAAGTCTGAAACTTGGCAGGAGTTGCTGTGAAGTGACAATGGCTGCACTATTGAAAATCCAACAGATTGTTGCTCTTCCTGGCTTATTAATGCTTAGTAACTGTAGATTCATCTGCAGAATTGTGATATGAAAGAAATCTGTCTCACTTTTAGACACATTCTGCTCATTTACACTGACCCCAAAGGGGAATAGCAAAGTAGAAGCAAAGGTGGAGAGTTTCTTAGGCAGTACTGTACAATGTCAGTCATATCAGTCAATAATTAGCAGTTCTTCTTTTTAACTTTTCTCTGAAAACTTCCACTGGCTCTGCATTTTAAAGCAATATTACATATTTCTGAAAGTGGGCTTCAGGTTCATATCTTCAGATGGACAATTTAACAACAAAGCCTGGTAGAATGAGTTTAATAGCTTAAACTTTTTCTGTCCTCCCAAGTCCAAATATTGGAGATCAAAATGGTAGATGATGGAAACATTAGTGCAAAAAGATAATGTTCTAATTATATTAGCAAAAGTACTTCCTGTAATCTTTTGTATTTTTTCATAACTTTAAGTGAGAACGCTCAGTTTATATGGGGAATAAGTTAGGACTAACATGAGTCATTTGGGAGTTATTGGTGTGTTAGTATAAAAGAATATTTTTAATTTGTGCCAATGTTCATGATTTTAAAATCTAGTCAAATACAATTGAAATTCATTCTCTCTACATATTCTGCCTACAAACAAAACAATCTGCTTGACTCAAGCTTTTTTTTCTTTTTTTAAGATTTTGAATTTAGTATTGTGGGTTTTGTATTTATCTCAGTATGTGTAGTGGATATTATTGTTAAGATTCCTTATGTTTAACTGAAACAATACATATTAAATGTTGAACAGATATATCAGTGAAATTTTACAAACAGTTTTAAAATTTCTGACACAACTAATTAAATTTCTTTAAAAGCTAGTTTTGTCCAGTGTCTATAACTGACAACATAAGAGAATCTTTGTTGATTCTCTAGTATGTATGGTCTCTTGCTGATAACATGACTTTGGAACACTTGGCACAGGGCTTGAAAAAAGGAAAAGGTAGTTTATACATTTTACCACTAGAGGGTGCTATGCAGATTACTCAAATAGCAATTAAAATGTTTTACCTAAGGTAAAAATTTACTATGTTAGTCTTATCCATTAAAGGTAAAAAGTACAACATGGGGAAATTATGAGCTAGATAAATATCTCAGGATTCTGATCGTGAGCCACTGCCACTTTGGCGGTGGTATCAGAGCCAAGTAATTAAAGGTCAAGGGGTAGCATCAAGTAGGCATCTGGCAACTGAAAATGTCATCTTAATGCCCTGTAATTAGGGCTAAGGATGGAATGAATTTTACAAGTAACCTTAGTCCAAATTGACTGACATTACTTGTAAAATTTGTTCTGTGCTTGAAATTGACTAGCCAAGTTTATTTTTTGTACTAAAAAGTTTGTAGACATTTGCTTTTAAATTATTTTTTAAAGATGATAGTTTGGGGTCATTTTCACAATTTCTGTGCCACTTGTGAAATTGTGATTTCTATAATGTAAGCTTCTCAGAAACTTGTGTAGCTTTGTTCTTGATTCAGACTGTGACAAAGTGACTCACCAGCCAGTGCACCCATCTTGTGGCTGGATGTGGTGGTGTCAAGGTTTTCCTCTCCATAGCCTTGTTGACCCACCCACCGTTCAGGTCTTCATAGGGATTTAAAAAACCCATGACTTGTCTGGGTCAGCTGCCGTTAGTTCGCAAGGCTCAGGTTCTGGAGCTGTGAAGCTGCGGTTTAGACGTTCGGGATCAAACTGGAGCCCAAGCTCTGGGACTATGTCGGGTGGTTGGTCCAAGAGTTCAGGCTCAAGCCTGAACATGTACACAGCAATTTTTAGCCCTGCGAGTCAGTTAGCTGACCTGGGCCAGCCGTGCCCATGCCGTGCATCTTTCATCCCTGTGCAGATATACCCCCAGTCAGCCTGCTTTGTTTTGTGACTCTGCCCTCCAGCCAGGTCACTTTTTAGTCTCATCCCTTTGAGGTAGAATTGAGTCCAGTTCAGTAATAGTCCAGCAGCTACGTGCTAGGACTAAAGTGAGATTCTAGACCTCATGAACCTTGCCTAGTGAAGGCCCTGGACCTTTTGTTGTTGGCCTGAAGGGGAACCCAGTCTCCTTCTACCCTGGGTTCCAGAGTTTTCCCTAATTTTTCCCACCCATGTGTGGAATGAATTTTGTTATGTGCACTAATATGGAGGTGATGTGATTCATCACCTCCATATTAGTGCCCATAATAAAATTAATGTGGCAGGCTGAGGCCAAGGGATGTGGAGTATGGGAGGGGACTCAGGGCTGGAGCAGAGGGTTAGGGTGTGGGGCGTGGTGAGGGTTCTGGCTGGGGTGCAGGCTTGTGTGGAGCCAGGGATGAGGGGCTCAGGAATGCGACAGAGGGTTGGGGTGCAGGGGGTGAGGGCTCCAGCTGGGGGTGCAGGCTCTGGGATGGGGCTGGGGATGAGGGGTTTGGGGTGCAGTGGGACTCCCTGGGGCTATGGTGGACAGTTCTCTCCCTGCAGCAGCACCTGGGCACCCCAGCCTCAGTAGATCCCGGACAGGGGAGGGGCGCCTGTCCCCTGGCTGCGGCAGGTTTTGGACTGGGCTGGGGGAGGGGCACTTGTCCCCCGGCCGTGTACATCACACGGACGCAACACAGGTACTACTACATGGTATACTTTATAGGAAGGCAAGTTCGAAAATACAATCAAATTGCAAAACAGTAGAAAATAGACATAAATACCTAAAAAGTAGTTAATAGATAATGTCCTTTATGAATGACCTGTTCAGGATAAGTGTACAATTTAAAGCAACAATTTAAAGTCTTTTTTAAGACTTTGTTTTTAGAAATGTGAATATTACTCTGACATAGGCAAATGAAACACTTGAAAAATCATAGCTTTTTTGGTATAGTACTTTGAATCAACTGAATGATATGTAATAAAGCTGTATGAGTGAAGCAGAATTGCTTTTGATCATCAGCCTGACAGCTTTTTCATGACTTCTTTAACACACAAACTTTGAATATAACTAAATTATTTATGCTATTCAAAATAGTTTCTCTTACAAAAATATATTGTGACAAACACTAATGAAAGTAATTCCAAGTGGCAGTGTGTGTACATGCAGAAGTCTATAGTCTGTCCATTGGGGCAAAGAGGAGCTAATTTTACCCTACTCCCAAATCTTATTAGCTGAACTCTCCTTATGTACTCCTGGTCCATGTTGTTACTCAAGATTTACATACAGTGTTCTCTGTATACAGCAGAATAGCATACATGAGGTAGGACAACAGAAAACAGAAGCAGCAGCAGAAAATGTCATGACTGTAGCCAAGGATCCAAGATATGCCAGATATCTCAAAATGGTTCAAGTGGTAAGTCTGTTTGTTCTTTCTCTAGTTTCATTTGAAATTCCTTTACATTTTTTATGATGAAACTGTTTTGTAGCCATATATGAATATAACTGATTTCCTAATTTACACAAACTTATTATTATGGTAAGTTCTGACTGTTGCACCTATCTGAAGGGCAGATAGGATATCACAAATTAAGTTGGGAAAATATGCAGCACTTCAGACTGAGGGTTCTCAAACATTGTTTTAAGGTGGGCCGCTTCTAAATAGAGTATCTTGTAGACCATCACCTCTGTTATTCACTTCTCCCATTCATGCAAGATCTGATAGCTACAGTAGCATTAACTGTGAAGGTAATAGGAAAATGTATATCTTTTAACTATTATGATATCTTTTTGGGGAGGGGGAGGGGAATCAGTCTACTTTTGCTCTTTCTGTCCCTCACCCATTCCGTTCCTCTCTTCTCTTGTTTGTTTTTCCTTCTCCCTTTACCGTGGACATACATACTGCTTTGCAGCTGGGTTTTCTTTATCCTGGGGTATTTCTCTCAACATGTAGCAGCTCCTGTCTCACTGATAGCTCCAGTTTCCTCTTCCCCTTAAGTAGCATTGATTCCACGTGAAGGCAAATAGACTGGCTGTTGCTCCATGTTTTCAGCCCCATCTATCAAGTGGTCCGTCCAGGCTGTTCTTAGTAATGAAAAGACTTGAAACAAAGAGGAGCCAGCACTATTTGACCTGTAAGTGATCCACTGAGCACCAGTGGCCCAATTTGAAAACCACCATCTTAGATTATTTATATAATAGATTAATTATTCTTAAATTTAAGAAAATGATGCTATAGTGAAAGGAAAAGTATATTCCTGTTCTTACATTCCTCCCTCCCAGAGAACACTTCACTGGTCTCCATTATTTTTCAAACAATTGTAACTCAAGTGCTCCTCATGACTTTAACTTGCAGAAAACTGTTATAATTAATTGAATATTCATATGTATTACATTTGCTGTGACATAAGCCTCTTAGCTCAATTTATACCTTTATAAAAGCTAGAGTAAATCTTATGATCTCAGGCAAAGTAAAGTGTAACACTAGATCTAGTTATGGATCCAAAACTGCTAAACTATTTACTTGTCTATTCAGATATCAGCCATGTGCACGGGAGCACATTTCTGCTTAATTTCATGTTAATGGTATCATTAATATACCCGATCACACAGACGCAACACAGGTACCACTACATCAGAGATTTTATGGGTAGGCAAGTTTAAAAAAATCAATCAAATTGCAAAACTGTAGAAGATAGGCACCCCCAATTTTATATTTTATCGGTGTTAAACCTAAAATCAGAAGCCCTATTTTTGTTGGCACTTCATGTATAAATAGGGCATGAACAACGCTTAGATTTTTTTTTCCTCTACTTATTTACATTTGAAATATCTAATGTAAATCTGGTTTTTCCTGTTTTGCTGGAGATCCTAGAGATATGAATTACAGAACCAACCACATAATTCATCCCTTCTTCCCTGCAATTGAATTAATGGCAAGCAAAGCACTCAAGGTTCAAACTTGGTGCAGTTTTTGGGATCTACCACCAGACCTCGGTGCTGTCCCAGAAATTTTCTTTTAATTTTTTTTTTTTGTGTAACAAATTGGCAGCTTATGGCTAGTTTATTACAAACTATTTGGAACATTTTGGGGTCAGTAGTACTGCTGGGAGGAGAACACTACGTTAACTTGTTGCTTTAATGCTTGATTTATTAATAGTAGGGTACCCAAGTCTTTTATACATAGTTACATTGATTTTAGTAACTGAGTGAGATCTCACTTTCCACATTTATCCTTTGTACTGGCAGTCCTGGTGACTCCATTGCCAGCAATAAATGGTGTGGTAGGAAAGTCAAACTTCCATGCTAAAAGTGAACATGCTTTTTATTTGTATTTGCCAAGACATTCTGTTCAAACAAATATTTTTAAAGTTACTCTCTCCTGATTAATGAATTATCTCAGTTCATGTAGCTGTTGCCAGCAGTGATTGTAGTACTAGGTAAGTTCTATCATCGGGTGACCAGATGTCCCGATTTTATAGGGACAGTCCAGATATGTGGGGCTTTTTCTTACATAGGTGCCTATTACCCCTCACCCTCTGTCCTGATTTTTCACACCTTGCTATCTGGTCACCCTATTCTATCATGAGAAGATGATTATAAACTACTAAGCAATATGTTCATTAAGTAGCAAAGCTGTTATGAGGATAGCTGTTCTCTAAAACAATAAAATAGCTAGCTTGTAGGCCTGGTTTGATCAGGTAATGTTTATACATTTACTGGATGTACACTGGTAAAACTGCAGTGATCCCCTGCAAAGCAATGTAATATTGGCTACATTAGATTGTCAAGAGCTTCCTTGTACAATGTGTCACATTTTACGGTTTAATGTGTTCTTACACTGCTTCTAAAGCATTAATATTTCACATAAACTTGTTTTGCAAGGCACAAATACTCTTTTCATGAATTATAAACAGTAAACATGTAATTACAAGATAAATACACTTTATTTCTACCATCCAATTCATTCTACATGTTCAATGGTAATTACCATTTTGACTTAGCATAACTACCCAGTAATATTCTTCTACATGTACAGTGTTAGGCTGGGATTTTCAAAGAAGCTGAAGGAGTTAGGTGCCCAAATTCTGTTGAAAGACACCCAAATCCCATTGAATTTCAATTGCATCTGGATACCTAACTCACTTTGGCTCCTTTTGAAAATCCCAGTCTAAAACCTGTGAAGAATACAGTAATGTCACAAATACGTAGTATGTGTTACTAAACTTAGAATAAGATACAGGTTTACTTGTTCCCTATAACAGTTTTAATATAGAATGTTCATAGTATTTAAAATTAATTAGGTTTAAGACTAGCTTTGTAGATGAAGTAACATTTTGGAGGTGTTGGTTTGCTACAACATTTGTGGTTTACCCTGGAGATTAGCCTAAATAAAATTGATATTTAATCTTAAAATTAAAATGCCTTAATCATATGATTATCGCATGCAATTGCTACTAGGGAGAGTTAGTCATTTGGGTGCCTCAACTGTACATTTCTTGCCTGAACATATTTTGGATTTCTTTTAAATGTAACCTTAACTCTGAATTTCCAAGCATTAAAAAAACCCAGGTTTTGGGAAAATAACATCCCTGTAATGCTTTTTACCTTTAAATTACTAATACGTGCACTCAACTATGACTCCATCTTGACATAGTTCTTAGTTTAGGAATTTTCATTAGACTTCAGCAGAACTTAAACACTTGGATAAATAAAATATTTCATACTTTGTATACAATTGCTACATATGCCTACATGAAGACAATCTTGAAAGTGCCAGATTGAAGGCAATGAAAACTAAGGTACTCTATTCAGTTTAGGTGCCGCATAGTTAGTGCAAGTGCAGATTTCCCTGCCATCTTGCCATAACTGTGTGGAGGGACTGCTTCCTGAGATTGAAAGAATGGTTCATTTCCATGCCTGTTCAGTCATTTACTTTTCTAATGCTGTAAGCAAGTGTGCTACTTGTGTTGGTGATTCTTTCTCATGCTCCTGTGAACGTCTGCCCATCAGGTTCTGGACTGAAATCACCAATTTATTTTACCTGGCCCACTAAACATCTCTCGCAGGTAGAGAGACTGGTGGTAAATGCTGACCTGGCCTAGACAAAAATGGATGTAAATAAAAATTCTATCATTCTAAGCCATCCATGCACACTGCAGCTTCTATTTGTATTACATTTCTGTAGTAATGAGGACACTGTTTGAATCATAATTAACCATAAAGTTCCTGTTTATGAACACAGAGGTCATTCACTTATTTTAAGAAACATTTAGCAAATATATTAGAGACAGAAAAAACTCTTGGGCAGAGAATTACTTGGAAAGTTTTGTTGTTTTAAGTTCAAATATGTTTTTACTGATCTATAAAAGAAGCATCTGTAGTGGTGGGTAGATCAAATACAGCACTCGGATTAAAAATAAATTTATCTTAAATTTTAGAAGGAACACAACTACCTTGCAATAAGTCTTAAAAAAAAAAACTGGTCGTGAATGGAAATATTTTTCAAATCTGACAACTTATTCACAAAATTCCAAACTAGTAGTTCACATTTTCTGAGGAACACTCAGTTTGGTATGGTCTTAAATTCCCCTCACGTTGGCCATTAGACACATTGTTTTTACTTGATTTATAAATCTAGTGTTTGGTGTGTTAAATTAGAATATTGGCAAATAAAGACTTTTCACTGTATCAAAGGATGTGTGTTTTCATCTTCACCACTTCCAATTTCTCATGAGATTGATGGAGGCTGTGGGTGAAGACTATCCTTAACATTGTTTTTATAATACAGTATTCTTAGAAATTCTGAAACATAAAATTCTGGAAGAAAATATTCTTCCAAATAAGAAATAAAAATGCCTTTACAGAGACAAGGTGGGTGATGCAATATCTCTTATTTGACCAACTTCTCTTGGTGAAAGAGACAGGCTTTCGAACTATGCAGAACTCTTCTTAGAAGTTGGTTCGATAAAAGATATTACCTTACTTACCTTGTCTTTCTAATATCCTGGGACCAACAGAGCTGCAACAACACTGCAAACAAAAATTCCTTGGGCACTTATCAGAACCCGTCCTTACTGGATTTATGTACAAAATCTTTGTTGATATATCAAAACAGATAAAATACTATATAGGTTTTGCCATATCTGATCAGACCAGTAAGTCTGGTATTTTTGTTCAGTCTGAGCCAATATTTAAGTATTCAGAAAGTGAGTATGGGTTCCCATTTCACTTGCCTAGGCTAGGAACCCTAGAAGTAGCTGAACCTACACACAAGGTTTAGGCTAGGGATATTGGTAGTATTTTGGAATTACCTGCTAATAAAAAAAAAATCCCAGGATAAGTGAATTTTTTACTTGTGTAAAGCTTTTTGTTTAGAATTGGATAGGAACATCACAGGCTTACACCTTTTTTATGTATTTTCATCACAGATAAAAAATTCATGTAGAAGCTGACAAGTCTGATGTTTTCTGAAACTGCTACAACACAAGTGCAAAAGATTTAATTGTTCTGTTTTTCTAATTTAGTTGTTAAAACAATTAGCTTCCAGGACTTTTGAATTCTAAAATTCAGGAGAGAATTTTAGAGATTTTGTAGTTGTGTATCACTCCAAAGGGTTTATGCATTTAAAAAACAACCACCACCTTTGGGTTGAAGTTTCAATGTGGCAGATGGCAACAGAGCTGTGAGACACCCAGTAATAAAAGTAAATTAATCGATATCTGACACTATATTACAAACTCCTGGGCTTAATTGTTTGTTGAAAGTGATCACTTATATATAAAATTAGAATTGTGATTTTTTTTTTCAGTGCAAGCACACACAGGAAAATACTAATCACAGTAACAAAATTAGCATTGCTATCCTTTCACCAGACTGGGCACTCTATGTTCTGTCTCCTGTGATGGTAGTACAGACATGATTCTCTAATCCATCAGTCATGGCTGCCTGCTCCTTTTTTTTTTTTTTTTTTTTTTTTTACTTACCTTGGACAAACAGTATTTGTTCAGTGCCAGAAAATCCCACACTGCTGTTCATTTACCTTTTGAGGTCTCCCATGTCCTTTTTAGACCACCAGAAGCTCAGTCCCTTGGAGATCAGAAACTAGACACTTTTTTTGGCATGCAGTCATCCAGATGGTGTTTCTTGACCTCTGCAGCAGAGGATGGCAAAGCAACAAGTTTTCTTTGAGCAGTACTAGTGGAAACACAGGAGCAGATACTGTTGGAACATTCCTTTCAAAATGTTGTGGGCCAAACTGTTCTAGGGTATCCTGTCCAGAAGGAGAATGTTTAGGTGTTGCTGAATAAGCATACAAGCTGTTGAAGGGTTTGCAATGAAAGGAAGGCATTTTTCTCTCTAAATCTTAACATATGTATAATTGACCGCTTACATTCCAGTGCACACTCAGGCTTGAATTTATATATTGCTATTATATTCAGAGGAGTCATTTTAAATTGTGCTTCCATTCTTATGTCCTCTTTCCTGCTGCATCTGTTAACTATTTTCCCATTCTAATTGTTCCTTGAAATGTTCCGGATTAATAGTTATCCTTTCCTGCCTCTCTGGCCATACCTTCAGTGTATCTTTTAGGAGGTCCTCCTTTTCTGCCAGCCTTTCTCATTTTGTCCTCTTCTCAGTAATAACGGCTCACATGACTTCAACTTGCCATCTTACACTGTTGACTTGCAAACCTGTCTACCTGTCCACTCCCAACTTTCCTCCTCTCGCTTAGTCTTACTCATCCTCTCTTTTTGGATGTATTGCCATAAGCTTAACATGGCCCAAACTGAACTGATGTTTCCTCCCAAACTCTTTCTGCTCCCTCTTTCTCTGTGACCACTGTCAACACCACAGTCCTCCTTGTCACCCATTCTCACAACTGGCAGGTTCAGGAAGGGAGTCCTCTCCAACAGCCTATTTGGTTTTTCAGATCCTGCCTGTGTCTAAATCTTGCCACTCCTTCTTGTATAATTTCCAACACTTTTTTTTTTTCCCCTCCAGTTCCTGCTAAAACTCTCATTCAGACTCTCACTTCTTGCCTTTATGATTGAAATATTCTCCTGTCTGCTCTTCCTGGTAACCTTATTCTGTGCCTCCCAATTCATACAAAACACAACTGCTAAAATAATCTTTCTTACCTGTTATCTGACCAGTGTCGCACACACCCCGCCCCTTGAATCCTTTCACTTCTACTCTCCTCCACTACATCAAGTTTAGGCTTCTTGCCCTTGCTTTCAAGGCCGTATGTAAATCACCCTTTCTTGCTTTCCCACTTTTTCGTGTTGCTTTAGTCACATCCACTCCACTGATGGTGCCTGCCTCAACACATTTCTCTGCTTCTCCCACAACTGTTCCCAAGCTCTCTTACATCTGGAATGCCCTTCATGAGTTGGAGGACTGCATGGTCTCTCTATGCTTTCAGCATTCTAATATTTCCTGAAGACCCACTTCTGCCATGACACACATGAGTAGCCAGTTAATAAATTAGATAATGTGATGGAAAGAACATAAGAATGGCCATACTGGGTCAGATCAATGGTCCATCTAGCCGAGTAGCCTGTCTTCCAACAGTGGCTGGTGTCAGAGGCATTAGAGGGAATGAACAGAACAGTGCAATTTCAAGTGATTCATTCCCTGTCATCCAGTCCCTGGGCTGGACACCCAGAGCATGGAGTTGTGTCCTTGACCATCTTGGCTAATAGCTTTTGATGATGGACCTATCCTCCATAAACCCAGTTACACTTCTGGCCTTCACAACATCTCCTGGCAATGTGTTCAAGTTGACTGTGCTATGTCTGAGGAAGTACTTCCTTATGTTGTTTTAAACCTGCTGCCTATTAATTTCATTGGGTGACTCCTGGTTCATGTGTTATGTGAAGGAGTAAATAATACTTCCTTATTCACTTTTTCCACACCATTCATGATTTTCTAGACCTCTCTCATATCCTCCTTTAGTCGTCTCTTTTCTAAACTGAAAAGTGCCAGTCTTTTTAATCTCTCCTCATATGGAAGCTGTTCCATGCCCCTAATCTTTTTTGTTGCCTTTCTCTGCCTTTCCAATTCTAATATCTTTTTTTAAGATGGGGAGATCAGAACTGCACACAATATTCAAGGTTGGACACACTCTGGATTTACATAGTGGGATTGATATTTTTTGTCATATCTATTCCTTTCAGAATGGTTTCTAACATTGCTAGCTTTTTTGACTGCCACTACAGATTGAGTAGATGTTTTCAGAAAATTATTGACGATGATTCCAAGATCATTCTTGAGTGGTAACAGCTAATTTAGACCATATCATTTTGTATGTATAGTTGGGATTTTTTTTTTTCAATGTGCATTACTTTGCATTTATAAACATTGAATTTCATCTGCCAGTTTCTTGCCCAGTTTTCTGAGATCCCTTTGAATGTCATCGCAGTCAGCTTTGGCCTTAACTATCTTGAGTAATTTTGTATCTTTTTTACCACCTCACTGTTTACCCCTTTTTTCCAGATCACTTACAGAGGTTGAACAGCACTAGTCCAGTACAAATCCTTAAGGGATCCTGCTATTTACTTCTCTCTTGTGAAAACTGACCATTTATTCCTACCTTGTTTCCTATCTTTTAACCATTTACTGATCCATGAGAGGACCTTCCCTCTTAACCCATGATTGCTTAATTTGCTTAAAAGCTGTTGGTGTGGTACTTTGTCAAAAGCTTTCTGAAAGTCTCAAGTGGATCATCCTTGTGCATGTGTTTGCTGACACCATCAAAGAATTCTAATAGATTAGTGAGGCATGATTTCCCCGTATAAAAGCCATGTTGACTTTCCCCAGCATGCCATGTTCATCTATGTGTTTGATAATTGTGCTCTTTCCTAGAGTTTCAGCCAACTTGCCTGGTACTGAAGTTAGGCTTACTGGCCTTTAATTGCCAGGATCACCTCTGGAGTCTTTTTTAAAAGTCAGTGTCCTATTAGCTATCCTCCAGTCATAAGGTACAGAGATTGATAAATTAAACAGTAATAAATCACCAGGACCAGATGGTACTCACTTGAGAGTTGTGAAGGAACTCAAATATGAAATTGCAGAACTACTAACTGTGATATGCAACCTGTTGCTTAAATCATTTTGTTCCAAAACCACCTCTACGGACACCTCAGTCTTGGACAGTTCTTCAGATTAGTCACCTGAAAAGAATGCCTCAGGTGTGGGAATCTCCCTCACATCCTCTGCAGTGAAGATCCGTGCAAAGAATTTATTTAGCTTCTCCTCAATGGCCTTCGCTTCCTTGAGAGCTCCTTTATCACTTTGTAGCCCTTCTGATTGTTTGGTGGGCTTTCTGCTTCTGAGATACTTGAACTTTTTTTTTTTGCTCTTAGTTTGTCTGTTTTGCTCTTTGCTCTTCAAATGCTTTTTTGGCCTGTCTCATTGTACTTTTACACTTAACTTGCCAGAGTTTATGTTCCTTTCTGTTTTCTTCAGTATAATTTGACTTCCAATTTTTAAAGGATGCCTTTTTGTCTCTAGCCACCTCTTTTACTCTGTTTAGCCGTGGTGGCCTTTTTTATTTTGTTTGGTCCTCTTGCCCCTCCCCCCCTTTTTTTTAATTTGGGGTTACATTTAGTTTGAGCCTCTGTTACGGTGTTTTTCAATCCATTCATCTTGCGTACATTTCATTTTTGTGACTCTTCTTTTTAATTTCCATTTAACTAGCTTCCTCATTTTTTATGTAGTTGCACTTCTTGAGGTTAAATGATACTGTCGTTGGTTTTACCGGTATTTTTCCGCTCCCATAAGGATGTTAAATTTTATTACATTATGGTTGCTATTACTGAGTGATTCAGCCATTCACCTCTTGAACCAGATCCTGTGGTCCACTTAGGACTAAATCAAGAATTGCCTCTCCACTTGTGGGTTCCAGGACTAGCTGTTCCAAGAAGCAGTCATTAATGGTGTCAGAATTTTCTCGGCATTCCATCCTGAGGTGACATGAATCCAGTCAACATGAGGATAGTTGAAATCCCCCATTATTATTGGATTTTCTGGTTTTGTAGCCTTTCTAATCACCCTGAGCATTTCACAGTCACCATCACTATCCTGGTAAGGAGATCAGTAGTATATTCCTACTGCTATACTCTTATTATTCAAATATGGGATTTCTATCCATAGAGTTTCTGTGGTACAATTTGATTTTATTTAAGATTTTTACTGTATTTGACTCTGTTCTTTCACATACAGTGTCACTCCCCCACAAGCAAGACCTACTCTATCATTCCTATATATTTTGTACCCTGGTATTACTGTGTCCCATTGATGATGATGATGATCATCATCATCATTCCACCAAATTTCTGTGATGCCTATTATATTAATATCCTCGTTTAATACCAGGTGCTCAAGTTCATCCATCTTAGTATTTAGACTTCTAGCATTTGTGTACAAGCACTTATAAAATCTGTCAATATTTAGTTGTCTGCCTTCATGTGATGTAATTGAATGGGATACTTTTTTGTTTTTGACTGTTTCACTTTAGTTCCTAACTGTACTTTATCAACTTCTATCCTCTTCTCTTTACAAGGATATAGAGTATCCCCTTTAATAAATCCTTCCCAGAGGGGTGGCTCTGTCCAAATGATGTGCTCCTCTGTATGTCAGCTTTCCCCAACTCTTTAGTTTAGAAATTCCTCTACAACTTTTTAATTTTACATGCCAGCAATCTGGTTCTGTTTTGGTTTAGGTAGACCCCATCCTTTCTGTCTAGGTTCCTCCTTTTCCGAAAGGTGTCCCACTTCCTAATAAACCAAAATCCTTCCTCTGAACACCCTCGTCTCATCCATTCATTGCAGCCATGCAGTTCTTCCTGTCTAAGTGGCCCTATGTGTGGAAATGGAAGCATTTCAGAGAATGCTTCCCATGGACGTCCTGGACTTGAATCTCTTACCTAGCAGCCTAAATTTGGCCTCCAGGATCTCTCTCCTACCTTTCCCTGTCATTGGTACCTATGTGTGACCATCCATATATGTCTATCAAGACATCTTGAGAGGTCTTCACCATGCAGTTCTCCTGGTCATCTTCTGGAATCCACCATTTCTATTACTTGTCTCTTCCTAATAACTGGGTTCCCCTCCCCTAGAGGGGTAGACTTAATGTGAGATGAGACCATGACATCATCTGGAAGAATTGTCCAAACTATGGGATTGTTTCCTTCTGCTCCAGTTTGATGTTCTCCTTCCTCCAGATTTTCATCCTCCTTAACAGCACGGAGACAATCAGACTGGGGGGTGGAACTGCTTTACTGTGTCCCTGAAAGTCTCATCTATATATCTCTGTCTCTCTTAGCTCCTCCAGTTCAGCCATTCTGATTTAAAGAGCCTGTACTTGGTCTCTTAGGCCCATGAGTTGCTTGCACTGAATGCACACGTACACCACCTGTCCATGAGACAGGTAATTATACATGCTGCATTCAGTGCAATAAACTAGAAGCCCCCACATCTGCACCCTGTCTGCTCTAGGGCTTCCTCTATTGACCTCCAGTCCAGTTTTCCTGCTTTTTCAACTCCCAATTTGTTTGTTAATTTTGAGTGAACTAGTCATTAAACTGAAATGAAGAAATAAGCTCTCTGTACCTACAGAGGAGGCCACTGCTGTCCAAAGCTGGTTAAACACTTCAGCAAACTCTGGGTGCTTCACCAGTAGCTTCCATCCATTCAGTGGTTTGACTTTCTTTAAAACTTAGGAGCAAATATGTACTAAATATTTAATTTTAATAGATTTTAATAAATGTAGATCTTAACATTGACAACCTGTCATATTTAATTTAATAGTTTAAAAAAAAACACCTTTAATTTTAAATAAAAAATCCTTTAAAGTTTGTTCATCCTTTTTTTTTTTAATCCCCTCCTGACTGGCTACATAAAGGCAGAAAGGATGTGTGTTCAGTTATCGGGTTCAGTCCCACTTCTTGCACTGTTAAGCAGTCGAATGTTTGTTACTCTTGGCATTGTAACATGTAATTGCTAACTTCACTTTTAAGTCATTAAACACAAACAAATCTAGTTTCATCTTGTGTACCAAATAGTTTGCCCTTTTTTGTAGACTATAACCTATTAGAATACCTAATTTTAAAGCATATGGAAAATATTGATGGAGCAGTGTCTTTATGAATTAAATAACCTTGGATTGTTACTCTCTTCCTGACTTCTTAATTTTTTGTAAGATAGAAAATACTTGAACATCTGCTGTAAATTAAGAATGAATACTGTATTAGGGACTAAAGTTAAACATGCATGTGCATAATTTTATTGTGAGTAGTTACACATATGTAAGGTCAAAGCCTTAGAGTACTAGGCACTTCAGTAATGGTAAAATGACTGACTCTGCCCAAACGGGGTTACAATCTTAAACAGACAATATACAGATGATGAAGGGGATGTAGCAAAAAGCAAATGGTTGAACAATGAAGTTTAGAAAGTGCAACAGTTTTGGTTTTGAACATATATTATATTAATGGTGTCAGCTGTATTGCTGATGCCTACAATTGTAAATACAGATCACCCTCTCTATTCCTTGTTTAAGCAGAAAAATCCCTCCGAAGCTTAAAATGATAAACATTTGCCCTGTTGCTCCAGGTGCCACCATAGCTAAAGAGTTTCCATATACTTATTCAACAGCAGTGATATGGTTCAGTCAGCACAGAAAAGCATTGCACATGATCTGTGCCTAAAAGCAACTGTGGAGTCTATTTGTTCCAGTAGATTTTCACTTTTTGATTAGTAGTAGTAGTATACCACTTAAACACTTTTTTTTCCCCTCCCTCACAGGGTGTTCCTGTAATGGCAATAAGAAACAAAATGCTTTCTGAGGGGCTAGACCCAGATCTCCTTGAGTAAGTAATACTTCTATCTTTATACTAGAGTTGGAGTGCTATGCACTTAAAGGCTTCAGTTATGCTGTCTGGAGTGGATAATGACCGAGAGTGCCTATTTCAGGGCAGGTACCTCAAACAGGTAGTATGTTCTACAGTTAGATTTTACCAAGCTGGCAATGAATGTGAATTCCTGGATCACTAGAACAGTCTTACCATGGAGTCACAGACAGTCCCCTTGTACTCTCCAGTCTATCGTACCACCCCAACAAACTGGATTTAGTGATAAATGGTCACTTACACCAAAAATTCAGGTTGCTTTCAGTCCCAGGAGACTAGTCACTTACCTCAGATCAATTGGAACCCTAGATCTTACACCAAAGACTATGCCTGTAGCCAATCCTATAATAACCTATCTGAAGGTTTATTAACTAGGAAAAATAAATGTGTGTGAAAGCAAGCAAACACATACACCTAAATGAGTTATCTAAATCCTAAGTGACAAAGTTGTTTTCTACTGAAAGGAAGGAACCCATGGTAGTTTTGAATTGGGGGATCTAGATATATTGCCAGCCAGTAGTGCTGCTTCTGATTGATTCGTTGGAGATGGTGATTTTTGCAGAAGAGTAAACAGCATTACTTTCACCAGCGATTTCCCAATGATGTCACCCTGTTCCTGGAAGTTGGTCTACTTCTGTCTCTATTCTCTCGCCAGCAGGCACAGCAAGGGAATTACTTGGCTGATTCAGTCATCAACCTTCCTTAACACCTTTGTGGCCTCATCCAAGTGCTATAGGATTCTGTTAGCTTCTTCATGAGCAGCCAGTGGAAGGGAGCCAAATGGAGTCTGGTATCTGGCTGTGCTAGCCTGGGCCCAGAGGTGTAGAATGCTACCACTGCTTCTTTCTGGTCATAGAGATTTTCTATCATGTAAAAGGTGGAGTTCCTCTGGTGATCACCTGCTTCATCTAGTGACATGGCATTTTGTGTCTCCTGCAGCTCTCTATGATTGTGGCGTGCTTCACGGGATAGCTGAAGTGGCCATAGAGCTTTCTAGTTGTTGACAGCAGTGCCAGCAACTTTGCATTCCCATCCAGAAATTCCATCACAATCAGCCTGAGGTGGTGAGCAATGCAAGGGACATGTGAAGCCACCATCATGCTCTGCTTTTCTGATGCTCACTTCATTATCTCTTGCCACAAACCCAGCAAAGAGATTGAGGGGCTGTAGGCATCCTAGACAGTACACAGTTTGTCCAAGATGTTTGGGGATTTATGCTGTTTATCAAATCCAGATATGCAAAGCGTGGCATTCCATTGATTGAAGATGTTCATGTTGTTGGTGCTATGGTTAGTCTTTCCATTCTCCTCCAGTGGACTGTAAGACATGTAGTTGTCTGATCACTAGTCCACATATCCATGATTAGGTTCATGCTCCCACCTTCACAGTTAACCAGTCCAAGCTGTACTGCACTCCTCACAGCACCACCAAGGTCTGGTGCTGCCTTTTACACAAAATAAGAGCAGCTAGGGATCTGCCACCTGGGGGCAACTGCAGCCACAAAGCATCTGAAGCCCTCACCCTCCATGTGGGAAGAAGGAAGCATGTCCATGGCCAGCATTCTCACACATAATCTGGTCAGTTTCACTGTTGCATTCATATTTTTGCCCCCGTACTCCATTAGGGTCTGTTGAGTGGTACTGCAGGGCTTAGCTGACAAAGTTGTGGAAAGCATTGGTGGTGTCACAGTCAACATCTGCTCTTTCGTAGTTAGAGTGCCTTTTAGCTTTCCTCCAAGTCCTGAGCTTGCTCAATCACAGCTTAGTCTCTCCCTCTTTTTGCAGAGCTGGCAAATAGCACTGGTAATGTCCACAGTATCAATTTTGGAATGTTCCCAAACCTGCAATGCAGTTGCTTATTTGCATTTTCAGGAAGGGATTGGAGGATTATAGCTCGTGATGACTCTTGCTGCTGAGAAAAATGCACAACCTTCCCCCTCCCCCCCCCGGAGTTTCCACCAGAGCTATATCGAGCAGAGATGGAGGTGGGTTCCTCTTTCCCCATCTCCCCCCTGCCCCCACACTGCACCTGAGAGCTGAGACTACCAATACCAACCACATCCTTTCTGGAAGTGAAATAGTGGAACAGAGTGTTTAGAGGGAGCTGATGGTCTCTGGCCAGTGGCCTGCTGCTGTCTCTCAGCCTTTACAAGAACAACTTCATGTGATGCTGGATTAAGTGGAGGCATGCCACTAATCTCACCAGCAACAGCACCACCCCCATGCTGAGTGGTCAGCTGTGCCACAGGGAAATATTCCTGTTCAGAGGAGCTGTGTGCCTCGGGCAAAGTGGATATTGGTGGTTCCCATACCTTCACTTCCAGCTGTGTGTGCTGCAGAGCTTCTCCACTCTGGACCACTTTTGGAAGCTTGCCTATTTAGCACTCAAAAGTGCACCATGCAAGAACGCTATTTGCAAGCAGCCACATGCTGCAGTCTCCTGGATCCACTGAAAAAGATTGGTTTCAGAGTAGCAGCCATGTTAGTCTGTATTCGCAAAAAGAAAAGGAGTACTTGTGGCACCTTAGAGACTAACAAATTTATTTGAGCATAAGCCTTTGTGAGCTAGAGCTCACTTCATCGGATGCATTCAGTGGAAAATACAGTGGGGAGATAGAGAACATGAAACAATGGGTGTTACCATACACACCGTAAGGAGAGTGATCACTTAAGGTGAGCTATTACCAGCAGGAGAGCATGGGGTGGCGGGGCAGGAGCCCTTTGTAGTGATAATCGAGGTGGGCCATTTCCAGCAGTTGACAAGAACGTCTGAGGAACAGTTGGGGGAGCGGGGGGGGGGGGAATAAACATGGGGAAATAGTTGTCCTTTGTGTAATGACACATCCACTCCCAGTCTTTATTCAAGCCTAAGTTAATTGTATCCAGTTTGCAAATTAATTCCAATTCAGCAGTCTCTCGTTGGAGTCTGTTTTTGAAGTTTTTTTTGTTGAAGTATTGCCACTTTTAGGTCTGTAATCGAGTGACCAGAGAGATTGAAGTGTTCTCCGTCTGGTTTTTGAATGTTCTAATTCTTGACGTCTGATTTGTGTCCATTTAGTTTTTTACGTAGAGACTGTCCGGTTTGACCAATGTACATGGCAGAGGGGCATTGCTGGCACATGATGGCAGATATCACATTGGTAGATGTGCAGGTGAACGAGCCTCTGATAGGCTTGAACCATGGCAGGGTTAGGTGAAATCAATGAATTAAATAAGTCTGCCTCTTACAGCAATAGAACCACCCCAAGTACAGGGCTCAGAGAGAGAACCTGTAATCTACTAGGCTGGGAGAATCTTCTCAAAAAGATGCTGATGCAGAAAGCAGGCTGCTTTCTCTTCTTGCAGGCATGGCATCACGCAAACACAATCAAACCCTCAGTCACAAGGGTGAACCAATCTGAAACTGTGTAGTCAGCCAATCAGTGAACACACAGGGCATCATGTGACCAACTACAAGAAAAGTTGGAACAAAATAGAAAACTCAGAATAATGCTCATTGGAACAAAATGGTAAAACCAAAACAAAATGAAATTCTCTACCTTTTAATCATCCTTTTTATGAATTTTTTTCATAAAAATAGTTTCAGAAAATTTTTCAGTTTTGACAAAACTACATATTTTTTGGCAAAAATTTCAACCAGCTGTAGTACATACCTTGTTTTGAACAGCCTATTCTGAAACAAGCACTTTCTTTTAATAAGGTAAAGATTGTGTCTTTAGGAATAACTACTAAAATACTATACACTAGTCTGATCAGTAAGACTGTTTTTAAAAACCCCATACAGTGGAAATGCAAGGTAGAAGGTAGTCAGCAAAACCTTGTTTGAAAATCCTAGGCACTTTTTGTCTCTTAAAATGTTACCATTTGTTACTAATTTTTTGTAAATGTCCCTCTTTTATGTCTAGGTGTATAAGGCAGGATTCTAACAGTGAAACTAAACCAGAAAAGGCTGCCCATTAGAAGTTGAAACATGTTCCTTATTTTAAAATGTCGCAGATATTGGCTTGAAAATGCTGGGAAGGAATTATACGTCATTTGGGATCATCCTCAACCCCTTTTAAGATTCTGCAAAGTACTAACATTCAGGCAGATGGTCTTAAAATTGTTGATATGGAAATCTCTACGTAGATAACTTACCTGTACAAAGCAAACTAATTGTTTGGCAAAGTGTGTATTTGCTTTCAAATCTGCAAGCAAAAACTTGAAGGATTCCTCCTGGGGAAAATTTATTTTGAAAAACAGATACAACTTGAAAGCATTTTGGTACCAAAACAGGCAGTCTTCCCTTCTTTCCCAACCCTTCCATTTGCCCTGCAAGAAGGGGTTAGAGAAGGGAGGCCCATTTCCAGGGCCATAGAAATCTAACTGTCCTCCTGCATGGCAGTCACACTGTCGTTAGATCTTTAGCTTGGCCTGGCCTATTCTTCTATTCCCTTTTCCCCTTTTTAAAAAGGTACTATGGCACTTTCTTCAGTTTTCATACCAGAAATCAGGTGATCTAGTCTCTCCCTGCTGCTTCCCAGTGTCTGAAGTGACTTTTCTGAAGGCAGCACTTTCTCTGACTGGAAAGAAATGCTGTTTCTAGTGGGATGTAGTTTCTCTTCCTTCTCTATCGTCTTTCCTCTCCACTATTGGCTTGTGACTTTTAAAATTCCATATTGACCTTAGCTCTGAGTCTTTCCGCCCTTCCTTCCCCCATGTTTCCTTATTTTTTATTTTTCTTACACATCCTATTTTGTCCTCTCCTGTACTTTTGAACTTCAGGGATTAACCACTGTTGCCCTAATCTTGTCTGCGGGTCTCTACAGATCAAATTGCTGCAGTGCCATGGTAATAAAGGAATAATCCTGAAGGGTGCTGTTCGCATGGGATATGCATGGGGAAAGCAGAACCTTTGTTGTGTGTTCTCATAGGGCTATAACACATCAAGTGACTCAGTGTAGGCACTTCAGGCATCTAAATCAAACGAATTCAAGTGGATTTAATATGTGCAAAATTGAGGCTGGAAAGCACCTCTGTGGCAGGTATTAGGAGATGACCATTAGATATGGGATACTATGGCATGATTGACTTGGCAGTTATGATATCTGATTCTATATTAATGTATCTTGCAGGTGGTAATTAACTATGAACTGAGAAGTTGGTTTTCATTCATTTGAACCCTCCACTACTCTCAAATATAGGTACCTTCCATCCCTATGTACACACTTAATGTCAAATTGTACCAGGAGTGATGTCCCATCCGGCACTTACCTTTGTCACATTTCACAAACTAAGCAGGATTGAGCCTGGGAAATACTTGGCTGGGGGACTTCCAAGAAAAAACAGGTCCTGCAGGAAGTGATACTGGTGATTCATTAGGTGGCACGCTTTCCCCAGAGTTTACACAGAACAAACGTTCTGGCATGGTATTAGCATATCTAAGAATACACTACTTCCTGTATTTCAGAGTAAATGCAAGAAGCTTGACCGCTTGTAGTCATTGAAGACTTTCTGCAAGTCAGATTTTCAGTCCTGGTATCCTAGCCAAATTCCAGTCTGAGTGATTAATTGTTCTTGCCTACCTAAAACTATCCTACTGTTTTAGTTATGTACTGTATTCACTTCCTGTCATGTACTGTTTTCACTGCTTAATGGTGCACAGCATGTTCCATTCTGTAATGGTCCTAGAACTCCTGAAGATTGTACAAGAATTTGGATTAATCAATAGTGTCTGCTTTCAGCTTTCTCTTCAGGTGCCAGTCAAACTTCTTTTAGTGACTAAGGAATTTTCTGGAGATCTCTTAATGTGTCTCCAATCTGAACTCTACTGGGTCTTCAGAGCTTGCAGTCCACTGGATTTTAAGTTACACATCAGTTGAAAATGAAGTGGTTCTAACCCAATATATTTTTATATCTTAGATTGTAAACTTGGGTTTTGTTTTTAAAATGCTGTGTACATTTATGGTGAAAGCTGCTAAATAAACCAAGCTATTAGTAGCATTTTGATCATATTTTTTTTTCCCCTGGAATTTAACGAAGTGTAATCTTTCCCTTCACTTTTAGAACACCAGATGCCTTAGTGCCTGCCTGGGGAGATGAAGTGAATGCAGAAGAAAGTTCTGACAGTGAATCTTCATTTAGTGACTAAAGAGACTGATTTCTGCCTTAGAACTTCTGATAAGTGCTATATATTCCATGCTTTTTATATTATAGCAGGAGAATAGTAAATAATTATTCATATGGCTCAAACAAAACCAAACACCTTTTTTGGTGCTGTGGTCCTCGTGTTCTCTTCCAGGAAGTTTTGACAGACAGACAGACGCATTCAACCTGAACTAAGAGCCCAATCAGTATAGCTCATAATGCATTATCACAAGCTGAGAAGGCCTTATACAAGATTCTTCTGTCTTTCAGAAGTAAAAAATACTATTTATATATTAAACTGTCATTTGTGAAACTCTAATAAAGACTTTTGTCTGATATGATTAGACTTGTAATTTAACATTTTGTTTATCTAAATTCATTCTTCCTATCCCATAGCTTGCAGGGTAGGCTTTTCAAATTGGAATGGCCTAATTTCAGACTGATGCACTGTAATGTTCCTTATGCTATGATTTTATACTTAAATGATGCAGCAAGAAATACAAAAGTTAGCTATTTTATAATGAACACAATGAGTTCTGTATTGCAAACTGATCTAAAAATCAGATATTCAGAAAAATTAACTCTAACTTTCAAAGTGTAAACTGGTATTCTGGCTTCAGACTAAATTTGATATAAAGTTTGATAAAGAAATTTCTGTGTTTTAAAAAAAATGAATCTGTATAAATCCAGATTAGACTGGAGTACAAGGCTACACAACTCCAGCGAGTTGTTCTGAAAATGGCATTGTGAAGGAAATGGGTTACTGGAAGATTATTAACGGAATACTGAAGCCTGTCACCACTTAGTCACTGTGACACAGGTCAGTAATAACCAAAAGTAGAAACCATCCTCTGACAGCTGTTTGGCTCATTTGAAGTGATCTGTGGTCTTAGTCCATCTTCTGTTGGACAAGAAACCCTCTTATAATTGGTGTCCTTTTTGATAGTTTCAGCAGAGAAGCCAAGGATTCATTTTACCCAGATAATAAACCATCCTCTCACCTCTGGAGTTGATGTCTTTGAACCAGCATAAAGCTACGTGGTGTGGGGGAGGAGGTATGAGGAAACCCATTCTGTGCCTGACTTATCCACAGAGCGAATATCTTTTTCTAAAACACTTAATTCACTGTATGGACCAAACAGCTTGAAATTCTGTAAGACTTGTATGATACCATGTATTTTACATCAAATTCTTCAGTGTACTTGGTCTCAGTGGGTCTCAATTGAATTCCTACACTGAAATGTTAGGCTAAGTGCAGCAGAACTACTAGATTGGCTGGATCTTTTAAATAACATCTTTTCACGTTCATCTTAAAACACAGAGGGAAGACTAGAATTGCAGCTTTGATTATGAGCAAACATATCAGGTTTTATTAGAGAGCTCATTACATCCTCCTGCCTTGAGCAGTGCTTCAGATAAAGGCTTTGCTCCAGCAAGTCATCTGCTCATTCTGTAACTTTTAAGGACAGCTCTTATATAAGCACAATGGGAAGAGAGAAACTCTGGCCTGGTCTACGCTTAAAAATTAGATTGGCGACGCATGTCATATAGGGGATGTGAAAAAATTCACAGCCCTGAGCACTGTAGTTGAGCCGCCTTATGCCCCAATATAGACACAGCTAGGTTGACAGAAGAATTCTTTCAAAAACCCCTTCCATGGCTATATAAAATTTCTACACTATGGCATTACAGTGGCAAAGCTGCAGTGCTGTATCTGTGCTGCTGTAGCTTCTGTAGTGTGGACATAGCCTCTCTGTATAACCTCTACATTTAAAATATCTATAACCCATATGAAAGCCTATGTGCACTAAAGAATAACTAGTGAGTATTAATAGATGAAGTTTAAGCTAGCATTTGCTCAAGTAATAAGTATTAAGATATGTTAGCAATAAATAGTTATTTCAGAACTTAAATGTTTGTTTATTCTTTCACATATAGTAAGACACTGGTACTTCATGAAGTCTATTTGAAACTGATTGAAGCACGTGTATATAATTAAAGCTATGTTTTGTAAACAAGTTGTGACTGTTCATTGTATAACCAATATGAAAATCTTTGCTCTGACTGTTTCACAGAATTGTCATAATCTTATTTAAAACAAGTTAACATTTTTACATTTCATTTTCTTATTGGTGGAGTTGCACAGTGATCACTTTACACTGTTATATAAGGCTAACTGTGGAGGATTTGTAATCGTCTCTAAAGGTAAATTTTATTTTTCTACATATCTTGATTCTGAATGTGCTAAAGTAGTGATAGTCTTGTGGGGAGGGGAGGGGGCAAGATTTTTAAAAAGAGGAGCAAATAGACTTCTCAGTCCATATTTAGGCAACTAAATAAGTGACCTGACTCTCAAAACTGCTGAGGATCCAGCAGCTCCCACTGAAATCCCAGTAGTGACCTGCATTCTTGCTTTAAGTTGATGGTGGCTGCTGGGTGCTCAGCACTTTTGAAAGCCAAGTCCTGTCTTCTGCCTCTTTTTCCATTGTAGATACACCCTAAGTGAGCAGAGGATGGGCTCCTATCAAGGGCAACTTCATGTTGTTAAGCCCTGGCAAGAGAAACTGCTTTGCAGAACCTTCTCTTCTTATGGATTCCAAGGCCAGAAGAGACCATTGTGATCATCTGGTTGGACCCCTTGTATAACACAGGCCATAGAACTTTCCCAAAATAATTCCTAGAACAGATCTTTGGCTGTATTTCTAAATCTTGATTTAAAAATTTTCAATGATGGGGAATCCACCATATCTTTGGCAGATTGTTCTGACCTTGCTCACATAAAGAGTCACCTAAAGGGTGGGGTTAGTGGATAATCTTTTTAAAATTGTTACTCACCAAACATAAGATACAACATATGTAACTCAGATATAGCAGAGATTATTCCTCAAGAAGAATTTAGCAAGACCATTCAGAGGTTGTTTTAATTTGTTTTTGTAATGCCACTTTTAAATTAATGTGAATTGAGTCCATTTTAAACTAAACGATTTTTTCTCTGGTCACTAATAATCGAACAGCTGAATTTCTTCATTTACTTCAAAAAACATGGATTAAAATGTTTGTTTTTAATGGTGGCATTTCAGACACTTACAACTGACAAGCCTTAAATGGAAGCTTTTATGTGACCATAACTAGTATTTGCTATTGGGCATGCTGGAATCATTTGGCTTTTTCGGGTACCATTTCTGCGCAGGGGGAGAGGTCAGTTCTTTTGTATGGTTTACACAAATCTTGTTGCCATCTGCACTTCAGTTATTGTTCCTACTTCAGTGGAAATATAACTTAACCTTGAAAATCCTAAACATGCCTGTTGGTTTTAAACTGAAGTGTAGAAGCTGAAATAACGATCCCGTCCCTCTTAGCTTCAGTGAGAGATTCCCCCTCTCCCCTGCTCAACCTCTTTAGATCCTCTGTTGAATATGTGAAGTCTTGCCCTCTCCACCTGAATTACCTGAGCTGCCAATCATAATCCTGCTCCTGTGGTGTCAGGAATGTGCTGTTCCCACCTGGCCTCCAGCCTCAACTTCATCTGCATGCTACTACCATCCCCTTGCTGAGGGAGGGGCTGTGACTCTGCCAGGAAGGGGAAGGGAAGCACAGTGCACCTGCTGAAACAATGAGTACTAAGTATGGGAGATTGGTTTGGACTAGATAGTTTCAAAATTGTTTTCCCAGCCCTCTTTCCTATCCAAGAATCCTCTAGTTACCTGGTTCTAACTCTGGTTTGTCCTTAAACGCTTCCTGCAGGCTAAACCTATTCCATTCAGTAAGCATTCACTGTCTTCTCCATGTCTAGTTGGCAGCCAGTATCAAACAGAGTGCCCCAAGGGTCTGTCCTGGGGCTGGTTTTGTTCAATATCTTCTTTAATGATCTGGAGGATGGCGTGGATTGCACCCTCAACAAGTTTGCAGATGACACTAAACTGGGAGGAGTGGTAGATATGGTGGAAGGTAGGGATAGGATACAGAGGGACCTAGACAAATGAGAGGATTGGGTCAAAAGAGTTCTGATGAGGTTCAACAAGGACAAGTGCAGAGTCCTGCACTTAGGACGGAAGAATCCCATGCACTGCTACAGACTAGGGACCGAGTGGCTAGGCAGCAGTTCTGCAGAAAAGGACCTAGGGGTTACAGTGGACGAGAAGCTGGATATGAGTCAACAGTGTGTCCTTGTTGCCAAGAAGGCTAATGCCATTTTGGGCTGTATAAGTAGGAGCATTGCCAGCAGATTGAGGGACGTGATCATTCCCCCATACGACATTGGTGAGGCCTCATCTAGAGTACTGTGTCCAGTTTTGGGCCCCACACTACAAGAAGGATGTGGAAAAATTGGAAAGAGTCCAGCGGAGGGCAACAAAAATGATTAGGGGGCTGGAGCACATGACTTATGAGGAGAGGCTGAGGGAGCTGGGATTGTTTAGTCTGCAGAAGAGAAGAATGAGGGGGGATTTGATAGCTGCTTTCAACTACGTGAAGGGGGGTTCCAAAGAGGATGGAACTAGACTGTTCTCAGTGGTACCAGATGACAGAACAAGGAGTAATGGTCTCAAGTTGCAGTGGGGGCGGTTTAGGTTGGATGTTAGGAAAAGCTTTTTCACTAGGAGGGTGGTGAAGCCCTGGAATGGGTTACCTAGGGAGGTGGTAGAATCTCCCTCCTTAGAAGTTTTCAAGGTCAGGCTTGACAAAGCCCTGGCTGGGATGATTTAGTTGGGGATTGGGCCTGCTTTGAGCAGGGGGTTGGACTAGATGACCTTCTGAGGTCCCTTCCAACCCTGATATTTCTGTTATTCTGTGCAATGCAAAACAGTGCGAGAGAGTGGTTCATCTTGGGTCCATGCTAGTTTCACATAATGTTTCATTCAACAGAAAGGCCAGCTTTCCAGGTAAGCCTGCTGCTGGCAACTTCTTTTTAAATCAATTTATTGCTAAAAGATGCAGTAGAGAATAAATGAGGTGAAAGACATTCAGATAAAAATACACCTTTCTGCAGCCAAGTCTTAGATATTTTTAATTTTCTATGTAGGGCAATGCTACATTGTACAGGCCTGAGGGCTATTTCAGTTTATAGCTGGAATAACTCTTCAAGGTACTTACAAAACCTCCATTGCTGCAATATCTGAGTGATCCCAATCTTTATTATTTATCTTCACAACATCCCTGTGAGGTAAGTAAGTGTTGTTATCCCTAGTGTGCCTCAGTTCCCCATCTGTACTTAGTGGCTTGCTCAAGGTCTTATAGGAAGTCTATGGCAGATCAGCAAATTGAACCTGGGTCTCCCAAAGTCCTAGTCTAGCACCCAAACCACTGGGCTGTCCTTCCACTCAATTCCCCTGATCAGCTGCAGATTGAAAAGAAGTTTCATGGTCCTTCTTGCAAGCTGACATTATTTGTTTTTGATTTTTAAATATCTGGTGACGGGTGCAAGGATAGGGATACTTAGTTACGCACTGATATGAGATGCTTCAAGCTCACAGCAACATTTTAACCTTTGTGCAGTTGCCCCTTTTAATATGTTTCTATCGCTGACTGACTTGTTTGTTCTGGATATCAGGCCAGGAAAATCCCATTGCTGCAGTTGAGTTTTACAGTCAGTGCCTAATGAAAGGAAAAGATAACCATGCTCTCTGGGGATTTTTTTCCCGTTTTGTGAATAAATGAAATAAATAGTTCTTCACTTCACTTCATGGTCTGCTGCTTTGTCAATGAAGTAATAAGAACTTCATAGGCAATATAATACTTGGTCACTAGGATCAGCATCAACACTCCTTTGCAATCTAGTACATTTACTGAAATCAGTTTTGCTTTTTATAGTGGTGGCATGGCAGAGCATTGTAAAGTAAATCACAGGCTTAAGTTTCATCTGGAATCTAGCCTCCAAATTCATCTTGGAATTTCTGTATATAGCTTTATCTGCAGAACAATGTACACATGGTTCTTTTACTTATTTCCACCAAATTTGGGATTTTGATTGCAGGTCTCTTATGTCTCATGTCTAAAATATCGTGCTATTAATACTTAACATGTATGTAGTGCTTTATATGTTCAAAGCACTATATAGGAACCTAGGAATTGCCATACTGGATCAAACGTGGTCCACCTAATCCAATATCTTGCCTGACAGTGGACAACACTGGATATTTCAGAAAAGGTGCTTCAGAGGAAGGTGCCCTGCATATGAAGGTCTCATCCTAATCCCTAAAAGAGATTAATTTAAACCCTGAAGTATGAGGGCTTCAACCTTTCCAAATTCTTTTGCATTAACTGTTATACCTCTGAATATTCTTGATGTTTGTATAAATATCCAATCCCTCTAACTAATAAAATATTCCTTTAAGGAGGATATGTAAGTTATTTTGTTGATAGGGAAACTGCAGCAGAGAGGTGAAGTAATTTGTCTGACTACTTGGAGTGTGAGTGACAGAACTAAAACTGGAAGTTGAGACATTCTCAACCAACTCTGTACATTCATGATTTAAGAATAGTCACTTAAACCAGTGGCATTCAAACTTTCCAGACTACTGTACCCCTTTTAGGAGTCTGATTTATCTTGCGCATCATCCCAAATTTCACCTCACTTAAAACCTACTTGCTTACAAAATCAGACATGGAAATACAAAAGTGTCACAGCACACAATTGCTGAAAAATGGCTTACTTTCTCATTTTTACCATATAATTAAAAAATAAGTCAACTGGAGTGTAAATATTGTACTTACATTTCAGTGTGTAGTATATAGAGAAGTATAAACAAGTCATTGACTGTATGAAATTTTAATTTGTACTGACTTTGCTAGTGCTTTGTATGTAGCAAATGTCTAAATGAGCTGATGTCCCCCTGGAAGACCTCTGTGTACCACTAGGGGTACATGTACTGAGAACTACTGGCTTAAACCACTATTTAAAAATACTACTCTAATTTAAATCCAAAACTTGACCATGAGTATGGACAAAATTCATCAGGACAACTGTATATTTAGTTTAAGGTTGTTTTTTTAACTTCATATCTGAACATCCTTACACTTGGGGAAAGTATGGATCTTTGCTGTTCTGCCCTTTCTCTATATAAATGACAGAGGAACTTTTAGTTGGAAGTTGTAATACACTCCATCTGAGGATATGTGCTGTTTTGTTTAGCTTGATGGTCCTTTTTTCTTCCTGAATATATCTTTCTCTATGTCTGTGAAGCCAAAAGCCCTAGTAAAATGGTTCATGATCTTGGAAGCAGCCTCTTATTGGAGAATTGCAGGCTTATAAAGCGAAGAAAATGAATGGAAAAACAGTACACAGAGAGGAAGAGATGGAGATCAAATATTTTTGTACATACATATGGATTAGTACTTGGTCTTGTTTATCAAAATCTGGTCTGAATAAATCATAACTCTTGTATAAACTTTTCTGTATCAGCAGCTCTGTAGTAACAGTGGCTTTACCACATGGTCACATGAAATTTTGCAGCACAGTGAGAAACTGAGTATTGAATGATCCTACCATCACACTACTGCCAAGAGAGACGCTATGGAATGTTTTAGAAGACCATCATAAATGATAAATCTAGCAAAGGATGCATTCTTCCTCTCTGCTTTCACAAGTGTGCTCTCGAATAGTTTGTTTACTTCATTCTCCAACAACTTTATGCCTTATTCCCACCATGAGTCTTCCCAAATGCTTAGTTATGTTCTCAAAGTAAAGTCTCAAGTTTATAGTAGTTTTGAGGACCAATAGGAATCTTTCCTTGATGTAGGAAACTAAACACGCACAGTTAATGTTTTAACCAGTTGTAGATCATATATCCCCCTGCTTTCCAAATGAACATGTGGTCTTTGCTGTATCCAGTGCGTCTGTTTAACAAGAAGAGGAGTGTGGCACGGGGGAGAGTGGAAGAACACTGAAAGAGTTTCCGCTTTCCTCAGTTGCTGTATCCTGTGCTATTTGTTCAGTGCCGTGATTCAGTGAGTGCCAGAGGATGACATTGGAGGACTTTGCCAAGAACCCTTGAGCAATGCTAGATTGTTTACCCCAGACTAATGCTGGCATTATCAGTGGCAAGAGATGAAGCTCCGGGATCCATTGTTAACAGCCATTATCTGCATATTCTTTGATTAGAGTGGTAATGGCTCATAATACCATTGACCTATGTTCAGTTTAGTTTATAGAACAGACATTGTATACAAGAGGCTGGCACGCTCACCAAATTACAAACATATTGAAAAGATTACTTCCAAGCAGCTGAACGCATTTAAAAATGTCAGTTTTCTTATTGCAACTTGTGTTCACCTTCTGGTTTGGCGTTAGCATTCTCATTACCATTCATTCTAAATTCCAGCCTTTTATCCAGACGTACTGCAATTCTCACCCATAAGACATCAGTGTTGTTGATACAGTATCTTGCCTTACGAGAGCCCAATCCTTTTTCATGTTAGCTAATCATCCTCCACTTATTGTCCTACTCCAAGATGTATTTTGTACAGTATTTTGCTATTTTCAGAAAGGATTTGGTTAAATATACTTTTATTGCAAGACACTTAGCCGTCAGAGCAGCACAGAGTTTGGTTTCTCTTATTAGCACTTACATTGAAGCTTCAGCAGAGGTGAGGGGGGAAGGGATAGCACAACCCTCTTTAGAAATTCAGTAGATATAATGAGGGGCTTAGTGCTTGCTGTAGGTTTCAGAAAAGCTTCTGTTCTAAACCCCTCTTTTCACACACCTAACTTCCCAAAATATTTATCTTTTTAGTTCAGTTTTTCTAAGTCCAAACAAATCCCTTCAGCTGTTTTTGAATTATAAGAGAGATGGGGAAAAAATTCTTTCCCATTTAAAAAAAAATCCAACCATACTTTATTTTTGTTACATAGAACTATAGTGAAAACAGATGACATTTTAAACTTGGCACTGAAACAGTCTTCTCTCCATCCTCCACAGGCAATCAGACACTCCCTCTGCACACCTCTTTCCAACAATCCCTTACTAAGGAATCCCTCCCCTCTGATGCTCCAGGTAAATTATCATAATTCCAGGAGTGAAATCCTTTATGCTAAGAAAATGACCTGTTGTCTACAATGACCCCAAATAACTCCCCTCAGTGGGATCTCTTTCCCTGAAAACCTTCAAGCCTTTATTTCATAAAGAAGTAAAACAGGGTGCAGATGTGCTTTTTTAGTTACGTTTTTACATTTGTTTTTGTCTTATTTTCATTAGTTTTTAAATTTTTGATAACTGCAGTGGAACCAGAAACTCAGCTGGTGTAAAATGGTATAGCCCCTAGTGCAGTCAAAAATGTACAAAACCAATCCACTATGATTAACTATTAGTCTTGGGCCATGGCAATTCCAAAGTACACCCAGCATTATTTAAAAGAAAGTTGATTTATTTGCAAATAACAAAAGTAGGGTATCAAGGCTCAGCTATACTGGTGACATGAAATTAGCAGATGCTGCCTGTGCTTTCCATAATCTGCATTCTTTACAAAATGGCTGTAACACATCAAAATGTTCAGCTTGCTTTCATAGCTGGAGTAAATTGTAAACAAATGGTAACCACATGTTATTTACAGCAGAATAATTTCGCTTTGTTTGGTTTCATTTGTGCAACCTCGGTGACCTACATACAGTTTTGGATCTACTGGGTATACTCTTTTTTTTTTTTTTTTTTTTTTTTTTTTTGGAAAAGCCAAAGAATTAACAAAACTGAGTATGCAGCAGGATTTGTTTTTAACCATACTAGGTGGTAGTTTGATCGAGTAGCAAGAAAATTTCTAGTGACTGAAAATTAGTAACAAAAATTTCTTCTGTCATAAGAGCATTTGAAAGTATGCTGTTAGTGACACGTTATTTTTCTGTAGTTACTCAGAACCAATGCTGAATGCCCTCAGCTCTCATTGAAGTCAATGAGGGTTGAGAATATTCAGCACCTGCGCCCTGATTCAGCAAAAGACTTAAGCAATTGCTGGGATTTAGTATGCGCTTAAAGTAAAATATGTGATTAAGTGCATCCTCGCAGGATTGGGACCCAAATGATTTGCTTCTTGAAAATAATTTTAATTGACATTGTGCAGTTTCAATTATATTAATAGTTTGTTATATTAGGAAAAATATCATTTGTAAATTAAGCATGTTATAGTCATCTCATCAAAGTAGAATCAAGAAATCTGCAACCTCATTTTACTAATAATCTGGTCAATATTTAATACAACCCAAACCAGATTCAGACTATAATGGGGCATATGGGCCCTGTAAGAATAGAGCTGGCCAGAAGACTCGGTTCTAGGGGGCTGAAATGAACAAAGACCCAGGAAATGGCCTGGTAGTGGAAGAGAGGAAGTGGTCCCAAGGAATTAGGAGTTGGATTTGGAGGGTAGGGAGGACTCCAGGACACAGGTTTGTTTGTTTTTAAGGCCAGGGAGCAGAGCCTTGTAGTGTAAGGTTGGGCAGGACTCCCCTCTCTTCCAGCCAATCGGGAGGAACTCTCTGGAAAATATATAGAACAGGGGCGATAGAGGCTTTGGCTGACAGGTTTGGCAGAGAGAGGTGGAAGAAATAACGTTTATTTATTTCATTTGTTAATGAACTGACCTTGAGAGAGCAACCAGTCTACAAGGCCGACTGCCAGCAGGCTTAAGTGTTGTGGTTTTGGGGGTTTGTGAAGATCAGAAGCCTCAAGAAGCGGCCAGAACCGCAGCAACTGCAGCAGCATCCTAAGAAGATTCCAGAAAAGGCAGCAGCAGAACTCTGAAGGTCACCATAGCAATGGCTTCCGTAACAACCAAGCAACTACCTGCAGCCAGCAACCATCGCCACCACAGCTTCTGAAGTAGCAGCTGCAGTTCAGCGTGCCACCTTTATCTTCCGCTTGTGTAACATCTTACTGACAGAACAGAAGGCCCATCAGACGTAACAGAGGGAATTGAAGAAGGAAGAGTGTAAGTCTGGTTTTTTTTTCTATTACTAAGGAATGATTGAGTCTGTCTGTCAATAAAGCTGGATGCCTGTGTTTGAATGAAGTCTACCCCACCCCATTCTGCGACTGGCTGATCACCGCGCACAGAATGGTAATATTTAAATGTGATTACATTGTCATTATTGTATCCTCTAGATGTGATATAGGAGTATTCCACATAATCTGTCTTTTATTTTGGTGCGCCACTTTTCTTATACGTATACGATGCTTTAAATGTAATTCTATCGCGTTTTACTCTGTTTTATGTATTCTCCCTTGCTTTATTAAATACATTGGAACCACTCATTTTTTAAAAAATAAATAATTCTTTTGTTTTCAAAGAATTACTGCTTGTGTCAATTCTTGAGCAGAAGTCTGTATCCATGTCCTTTCAGGGGTTAGCAAGACTAGCTGGCTCTGGGGAACCCCCTGCAAGTCGGAGACAAGCCTCCTGGTAATACCCTGACAATTCCTTTAGGGCAGGCCACAACCTTGTTACCCTTTTGTTAAATTAGAGGCGCTAACATAATTAGTAGTAATAATAAGTAGGCTAACATAATTTGCAGGCTTGTGTTCAAGAAGCTAAGAGCCCCACACAAATTTGTAGGTAACATAATTGCCATCTAAATTTTAGGGTAACAGTGTGTTGGGCTTATATAATGAAAAGCCCCAGCATAACAGATCTATGCAAAGGCACAGAGAGTTTGGAATGGTGAGGGAGAACAGCGATGGATCAGGATGCTTGTGAAGGGTTCAGAGTGAGGAGCCTCACTCGTGAATTTCCTGACTTTTGTGGCTTTTTATCTCAGCCTTAAAGTTTCATTGTTTGGAGGGGCTGGGTTACTGATTTTGCAGATCTTTATGCAAACTTATTCTGTTACTGAGGCTATTAGCAATGCTTTTTTTTTTTTTTTTAAAGCCTCATTTAGTGGACAAACATGAGTACAATATTATTATAGGCTGAGCTGGTAATGCTACCTATTAAGGTTGGCTAACACTTCTCATTACAAGACCCTGTTTGCTTTAATAACATTGCCAAACTTTAACCATTTTGTCTGAAACTTTCTATGACAAGATGGCTGAATTTTTTTCTGGAAAATGTCAGTCAAAACAGTTCATCCATTTTCAAGGGCTAGATTAGAGAATATGTTGTTCTGACCATGGTAAAAAATAAATAATTTTTCTTTGGAGAAGCTTTGGTACCTGCATGCTGTGGGACAGGCACTTGAAATTTGGAAGGAAGGTGACCTTTCTATTAGGGATGTGGCTTTTTGCCTTGCCTGTGGAAAATCCAGTCAGTTTTGGCCCTGTTATAAGCCTATGAAAAATCATAGCTCATATATGCTTAGTAGAGACTTACTAGAGCTTCACAGCTACATTTCCCAGTCAGTCTGCACTTGGCATGCTTTCCCTATAATGGCTGCTCCTGGCCAGGCTTGGGCTGGGCACCAGAGCTGAGAGCAGGGGGCCTCTCTCACTTGTGCTCTCAATGAGCCCCCTGGTGGGCCCAGACAGTGGAGGAGGAAGCTACCTGATTCAGATGCGGGGGGAACAAGAGCTGAACCTGGGAAGGTGGGGAATAGATTTGGACATAGAGCCTGAGGGAAGGAGTAGACTGCGACTAGAGCAGAGTGGAGGTGGAAACTGGGACTGGTATATGTGGGGAGACTGGGACTGTTTGGGCAAGGAGACTGAGAGCTTGGAAGGGAAATAGGGGGACAGGAAGCCAGTGGAGGAAAGAGGACTGGGAGCAACTGAGGAGACTTGTATGGTGAGAAGGCTAAGACCAGCTGGGCAAGGAGACTGGAACTGATAACTGGTAGAGGTGGGCAGGGCAGGCAGATGTGATAAGGAATTGGAGTGCAGGGGGATAACTGCCATAGGCTAGGCAAAGAGACTTGAACTGGGAACAGGGGAGGATCAGAGGAATATGAGCGGGGCAATGACTGGAGGCTCAGGGAATGAGACAGATCAGGCAAGGAGCTGGAAGCGTGGAATTTGGACTCAGAGCAGGGTGGGACTGGAGTGGCGAGTTCAAAAGGGTGAAACGAACTTACTGGGAAAGGAGACGGGGGACTAAGATAAGTCTGAGGAGAGGAGACTGGGGCTGGGATAAGGAACTGTAGGTGGGAGTGGAACGGGGATGGGGCAGAAGAGGTCAAGCTTAGGGGGAACAGGCAGAAGAGTCTGTGCCCAGTAGAGCGCACATCCAAAAATCTTGGGTTCTATTCCATGCTCTGCAAGTATGTCACCATTCCTCTGCTGGTAACGAATGTCTGTGAAACCCACTGGGGAAAGTGCCCCATTCCCCCCCATAGTTCAGGTCCACATAGACGATAACTTACTACTACTATCTTTTAAACCATTAGCTCTAGTAGCAGAGATCTATGTGCTGGATTTAAAAGTTCTAACCTTCCTGATAACCCATGTGAGTGTCAATATGGTGCCACATCATGGAATTTGTTTTTTCAGTTTGCTTTTTTAAAACCTTGGAAAATATACATTAACTTTCTGTGAACATAATTTATTAAGTTGCGTAGTCAAGCAATCAAAAGTTAGGAATTGCCAGAATTAAGGTTGCCTGTTCAACTTTAATGCAGTCCACTTATGCAAATACCGTATGTTCTAGGCTTTAATGGCATAAATCACATACTGGTTTTTTTCAACGGACCCCTGCTTCAGTCAATGCACAGAATGGACCAGCTCCAAGGATGAATTAGGGTTGTGTGATGGAGGCTGTTTTCAGTAGGACCCCTTCCTCATTTGTTGCAGACGTTGGAAGGTGTGTCATGGATGAGGCAGGGGACTGTGGTAAAAGAGACGATCTTATGATTAAGGTAGTTGAGTGCCACTCAGGAGAATTGGATTCTATCCCTGCCTCTACCATGATTGGTGAAACAGACAGGAGCTCAGAATCCAGGATGATGGATGTGGCATATGAATCTACATACACCTGGATAGAATGGAAAAGCCCCAAGAGAGTAATGCATGCTATTCCAAACTCATGTTGGTAAAACCTTTATACTGTATCACGTGTATTATTTGCATTAAAAAGTGTGGGGGATTGTATAAAGAGATGACTATCCCAAAATTTTGCTTGGTGTCCTCTCTTTTAACAGGAGCACCAAAACAACAAGTATATTACTGTATAAAACTGTCACAACTGGGCAGGCATGCCAGCAAACCAGAAACTGCCCAAATAGGTTATAAAAATTCTGCAGAACTGGATATTTGTATACATCAGCCAAGCTCTCTAAAACTAATTAAAAAGAAAAAGGCATCAGAGTTTGAAAATCAGCAAGGAACAATATCCTGTTAGTAATAAAGCTCCAGTGAGAAGTAAAGATCAGACCTTTATTTCTAGCTAACTTATTTAGAGATTTTTTTAAATTCCCAGTTTTGTTTTGTTTATATGGCCTAATTTAACAGCTTCCAGTTCCAGAGGCTGCTGGTTTGGGTACAAGTGACTCATAAATAAAAACTTAGTGTCAAAGCTCTAAGGCCAGAGCACAGTTTTCCACAGAACAAAATCATAAGGATCTGATTCTCAGTGGTAATACAAACAAATGTGTGGGTTTCTGGGGTTTAGGTTTTTTTGTTTTAAGAAAATACACCAAAAGTGCTATAAAATCTTCAGAGGAAAATGTATATATTATTTTTAGTATTGACATTCCTTTGTTATGGTTAGATTAATGGATATAGGCCTTGGACTAAGGGTTCAGATGGTGAAAGATACCAGGGCAAATGTTGCAGACTAGCTAATAAGGAAGAGCCACAGATAAAACAAGGGGGAGCTGTAGGGGCGTGGTAAAGGAATGGCCTTGAGCCGTATTTTGCTGCTTTATGATAGACAAAGAAGATCTGAGAACTATTTTTATTTAATTTCTGTTTTTACAATAGAAGTATAATCCCTTGGGATTTAGAGAGCATGCCTTCTTTAAAACATCCTTAGGCAGAGGAAATTCTGGTTGTTCCAGGGGAGAGGAGTCAAGAGAGGGAGAGGACAGGGGTATGTAGGTGTCTGTAGCTCCAGACAAGAGGGCCAACAGCAAGCAGGCCCTCATGTCACAAAGCATCCAAGAGCCAACGTGAAGACCAGGAAGGACAGAGCAGCTGATGAGGGACATCCCAGGACAGGAACCAGGAGGAACACTGTGCCAGGAAGAATCACCTGGGAAGGACAAAGCAGAGCTAGACTTAAAATCACTGTCACTCACAACTGTATGGGACTGTGAGCACAGGGGCTTGTGACCTTGGATTGGGAATAAGGAGGGAGGCTGTAGCTAGTAAAGTGGGGAAGTTATAGTGCTACGGTTTTGTGGAGAGTTGCAGAAGAGGGCATCAGAGAGAATGCTTAATTTTTGCCAGGACTGAGCCCCGGCACCTCTCAGCTTGGCAGTTCATAGCCCTGGCACCTCTGGGGTTGCCATGTCAGTTATGAAAGTAAAAAAATTGCTTGATCCCTGACACTTCTTTCATTACAAATTAAGCACTGGCCAGAGGGATTTGTTGGGGAAAGTTTACTGGCACCAAAGACACCAGGAACACCCACGACTCACTGCCTGAATGGAACTCTGTGCAGGGTTCCTGAACTCTGAGTCTAGACACAGTGCTCGACATTTATCTTCTTATAGGGCGACACCACTGGGCCCACTGGTCCTCATGTTGATATAACCCTATTTTACTGCTCGCCCTGTCTTTCCCCTCTGCTGTTTTTCTCCATTCACCTATAAATAAATATTTCCCTTCCCTATTGTCATAAACATACAGCTAAGGGTAGCATAAAATCCCTCCTTTACCTATAAGGGGTTAAGAAGCTCAAATAACCTGGTTGGCACCTGACCAAAAGGACCAATAAGCGAAAAAGATCCTTTCAAATTTCTGGGGGAAGGGGTTTTTTTGTGCTCTCTTGTTTTGTCCGGGATAGAGAGGGACCAGGGCAGGAAAAACCATCTTCTAAAACCCTACCTGAAATAAGTGTCCAAGATTACAAAAATTGTAAGTAATAGCAAGGAAATGCGTTAGTTTATCCTTTGTTTTAGCTTGTGAATTTTCTTGTAGGATTTAACTACTCTGCCTCCAGGCAAAGAAAACAAAAAACTCCAGCTGCTCTCACTTAAAAAAAAAAAAAAAAAGTGTCCTTTTTTTAAAAAAAAACCCTCCCTGTCTTTCAAGCAGCCAAAAGAAAAAATGTGTTCTTTTTAAAATCCTAAGGTCTGTGCTTCTGGTTCAAAATTATCCCACTGCTCTGCCACCATGTCAGGGTTCCCTCCCCACTCTGAACTCTAGGGTACAGATGTGGAGACCCTCATGAAAGACCACCTAAGCTTATTTCTACCATCTTAGGTTAAAAACTTTCCCAAGGCACAAATTCTTCGTTGTCCTTGGACGGGATTGCTGGCACCACCAAGTGAGTTAGACAAAGATTCAGGAAAAGGACCACTTAGAATTCCTGTTTCCCAAAAATATCCTCCCAAGCCTCTTCACCCCCTTTCCTGGGGAGGCTTGAGAATAATATACTAACCAAATAGGTGAACAAGGTGAGCACAGACCAGACCCTTGGGTTTTTGGGACACTAAAAACCAATCAGGTTTTTAAAAACAGAACTTTATTGTAAAGAAAAAGTAAAAGAAGCACCTCTGTAAAATCAGGATGGAAGATAATTTTACAGGGTAATAAGATTTAAAACACAGAGGATTCCCTTCTAGGCAAAACTTTAAAGTTACAAAAAAACAGGAATAAACCTCCCTCTTAACATAGGGAAAATTCACAAGCTAAAACAAAAGACAAGCTAACGCATTTCCTTGCTATTACTTACAATTTTTGTAATCTTGGATGCTTATTTCAGGTAGGGTTTTAGGAGATGGTTTTTCCTGCCCTGGTCCTGTCTGTTCCGGAGAGAACAACAAGAGAGGACACACAAAAAAACCTTCCCCCACAGATTTGAAAGGATCTTCTTCCCTTATTGGTCCTTTTGGTCAGGTACCAACCAGGTTATTTGAGCTTCTTAACCTCTTACAGGTAAAGGAGGGATTTTATGCTACCCTTAGCTGTATGTTTATGACACTTATATTGTGATTTTCGGGTGGGGGGAGGATGTTTACTTCAGGTGGTTTGGAACAGGTGCCCATCAGAGCAGGCCAGAGCCACCCTGCAGATTGGTGCCATGCGGGTGCTATAGTTACAGAAGTTTAGGCCTTTTCTAGACTAGGAGGCTCTCTGGATTCCACATGAGGATTGTTGTTAAAAAAAAAATTCCACTGTTGCTCCTGCTGATTCAGTTCCAGCAGTGGAAGGAATAGTGAGAGCCCTTGTACGGGCTGGGCACCAGGCACTGGCTGGTGTTAGAGGTGCCCTATGGTCCAACTCTGCTCAGAGGACATCTTCCTTTGAGAAACTAGATGAAATGTGCTATATCAGAGCTAAGTATTATTATTATTATTATTATTTATTATACTTAAGCCCCTTCATATTCAGTTTAAAACAATTTGTACCAAAAAATTCCAGGGTTTTATAAAAAGTATTATTCAGTTTTTTCTGATTTTCACCCTACTTTTGTATCATTCAAATATGTAAAAACTAACTTGTTTTATTAGGAAAATACAATACATTGCATGAGATATATGTATTACAATAATACATTAGTCTGTGTGCATATGCAAAGCTGCCTATTGAAGTAAGGCTATGTATTACTCTAGAAGATACACACAATAAACAAACAGGCATGCACGTAAGCTTTGAAGTGTGTGCACATCTGAACGTACTGATGAATCTCACGCTTACCACCTACAACATTTCAAGCTTGTTAGCTGATAATGGTTTAAAGATTTGACACACTAAAATGGGAAGAAAATGAAAATCTGTATCAGAATATGTTTCAGAACGCAAGGAAGTATTCAAAAGTTTAAAAAAAACAATCAGGAGAAAAGGATGAAGCTGAGTGTATGCACTGCAAATGGTGTAGCCCAATTATTAAATGTAAATATTTATATGCTAATAGTTCTAAGAGTACAACAGTAAACTGTTTATTTAAATGAAAAGTTTTATTTGGGGATTAGAAATATATTGTGTTCTAAAACTTGGAGATGGCATTGTGTTTTGAGTTCTTTTTTAGTTCTGCAGCAAACCACATTGACGAATGGAATTCAAAGCATTAATCTACTGAATACTTTTTTCCCCTCTCTTTCCATACACCAAAATAAACCCCGATATTTACCCAGAAAAATTAATAGTTTTTTGCACTGATTTTCACCTGTTTTTGTTGGTGTGGTAATAAACACTGAAAAATCTGCCCCCAAAAAAATAAAAATAGAAGCTGAATACAAAGGGCCCTATTGATACCACTGTAACTGAACTGGTGAGAAATTCTGTCATAAATATAAAGGGAAGGGTAACCACCTTTCTGTATACAGTGCTATAAAATCCCTCCTGGCCAGAGGCAAAATCCTTTCACCTGTAAAGGGTTAAGTAGCTAAGGTAACCTAGCTGGCACCTGACCCAAAATGACCAATCAGAGGACAAGATACTTTCAAATCTGGAGCGGGGGGAACAAAGGGTTTGGTCTGTCTGTGTGATGCTTTTGCCAGGAACAGATCAGGAATGCAACCTTACAACTCCTGTAAAGTTAGTAAGTAATCTAGCTAGAAATGCATTATATTTCCTTTTGTTTAATGGCTGGTAAAATAAGCTGTGCTGGATGGAATGTATATTCCTGTTTTTGTGTCTTTTTGTAACTTAAGGTTTTGCCGAGAGGGATTCTCTATGTTTTGAATCTGATTACCCTGTAAGGTATTTACCATCCTGATTTTACAGAGGTGATTCTTTTACCTTTTCTTTAAGTAAAATTCTTCCTTTAAGAACCTGATTGATTTTTCATTATTCTTAAGATCCAAGGGTTTGGGTCTTACAAATTGGTGAGGATTCTTATCAAGCCCTCCCCAGGAAAGGGGGTGTAGGGCTTGGGGGGATATTTTGGGGGAAGATGTCTCCAAGTGGGCTCTTTCCCTGTTCTTTGTTTAAAATGCTTGGTGGTGGCAGCATATGGTTTAAGGACAAGGCAAAGTTTGTACCTTGGGAAGTTTTTATCTAAGCTTAGGGGGTCTTTCATGCCGGTCCCCACATCTGTACCCTAGAGTTCGGAGTGGGGGAGGAACCTTGACAACTTCTAAGAGAAATTTCCTTGTGTCAAGATTCCTCCTCCACTCTGAACTCTAGGGCACAGATGTGGGGACCTGCATGAAAACCTCCTAAGCTTACTTTTACCAGCTTAGGTTAAAACTTCCCCAAGGTACAAATTAATTTTATCCTTTGTCCTTGGAATATCCACTGCCACCACCAAACTCTAACTGGGTTTACTGGGAAACGTAGTTTGGACACGCCTTTCCCCCCAAAATCCTCCCAACCCTTGCACCCCACTTCCTGGACAAGGTTTGGTAAAAATCCTCACCAATTTGCATAGGTGACCACAGACCCAAACCCTTGGATCTGAGAACAATGAAAAAGCATTCAGTTTTCTTACAAGAAGGCTTTTAATAGAAATAGAAGTAAATAGAAGTAAAGGAATCACCTCTGTAAAATCAGGATGGTAGATACCTTACAGGGTAATTAGATTCAAAACATAGAGAATCCCTCTAGGCAAAACCTTAAGTTACAAAAAAGACACACAGACAGAAATAGTCATTCTATTCAGCACAGTTCTTTTCTCAGCCATTTAAAGAAATCATAATCTAACACATACCTAGCTAGATTACTTACTAAAAGTTCTAAGGCTCCATTCCTGTTCTATCCCCGGCAAAAGCAGCATACCGACACACACAGACCCTTTGTTTCTCTCCCTCCTCCCAGCTTTTGAAAGTATCTTGTCTCCTCATTGGTCATTTTGGTCAGGTGCCAGTGAGGTTACCTTTAGTTTCTTAACCCTTTACAGGTGAGAGGATTTTTCCTCTGGCCAGGAGGGATTTTAAAGGGGTTTACCCTTCCCTTTATATTTATGACACCTTGTATGGACCAGGCTTATAGTGACTGAAGAACTTGTGCAGTAAATCTGGGTGGAAAGCAGTTGGCTATTTTTTGTATTGCAGTACAGCCCTTATCAGGATCTGGGCCCCGTTGTGGTAAGTCTTCACCGAAGGCTCAAATCTTGGACTTGGAACCTTCTATATTTCAGGTATCCTACCCCAGCTCCCACTTTTCATTATTCTGTTTGAGGCTTAAACTCTCGATGCCTGTATAATGTATAATATATATTTTAAGGAATACATTTTCTCTGCTGAAAACTTTGCCCACCAGCCCATTCCCCAGCTGCTTATTGCAAATTTTTTGTAAAGAATTTTGAAGACAAGGAAGTTTATCTGGCGGAAACGGCTCTCTATCTAGAAGCAGAAATTAATTTTAGACTCTGTGTATAATTTGATTAAAACAATAGATGAAAAGTTATATGTTGCAATTCCAAATGCTCTTTAGTGAATTGTAACCTGCAAATTTAGTAAGGATTCTCTTTTCTGAAAAATCAAGGCTCACTGAAAGGAGTGGTTTTTAAAATCATAATCTCAAACAGTTATGGAAGTTTATAACTTTGAATCAGTCTCTATATTGGAGAGGATGATGTGGTATCAGTGTACCATGACATGGAAGTAATTCGCTTGTCCCAGCATGGTTGTCATTCTGATTTTAATTTAGACTTATAGACTTTAAAGCCAGAAGGGACCATCATAGTCATCTAGTCTGACTCCTGCAGACCAGAGAACCTCACCCACCCACTCCTGTAGTAGACGCATAATTTATGACTGAGTTACTAAAGTCCTCAAATCATGATTTAAAGACTTCAGGTTACAGAGAATTCATCATTTACACTAGTTTAGTTTAAATCTGCAAGTGACCTGTGGCACATGCTGCAGATAAAGGTGAAAAGCCCCTAGGGTCTCTGCCAATCTGAGCTGGGGGAAAATTCCTTCCCGACCCCAAATATGGCAAATATGAGCATGTGGACAAGACCCATCAGCCAGACACCTGGGAAAGAATTCTCTGTAGTAACTCAGAGCTCTCCCCATCTAATGTCCCATCATTGGCCGTTGGAGATATTTGCTGCTGGCAGTCACCGATGGGCTACATGCCATTGTAGGCCGCGTCCTCATACCATCCCCTCCATAAACTTATGAATCTCGGTCTTGAAACCAGTTATGTTTTTTGCCCCGACTGCTTCCCTTGGAAGGCTGTTCAGAACTTCACTCCTCTGAATCAATACTGACCTTCAAGGAAATGTAGAGTCTGCAGTACAGGCTGGTTATTTGCATTTACTCAGATATGAAAATATTGATGGACTTAAGTTTTGCTTTGAAATTCAAAGAATGCTAGGTCAGCACTGTGACAGCTGTGCCTCTGCTCAAGTTTTGAACTAACTGTTGCTTTGGTTTTGTGGGCCTCATTGCTTCTTAGCTATATATTTATTTTACACTGTAAAGTTCATATACAAGATAGTTGCCCTTTTTTCTCTGTGTTCTAAAAATAAACAAACAAATCTCGGTATCACATAGAGTTCTTGGAGTTTACATTTTACTTCTTGTTACTTGGTTGGCCTGTCTCCAGGAAACAGACAAACAAAATTTTTTAGTTCTTGGTTTTCTGCTCAGAGTAGGTGTTTGTTTCAGAAAGAATGGGCTCTGCCATTAGGCCTATTGCCATTCCTATCTTGAATGTACAGTGTGGTTAATCCTATCATCTCTGGAGACCTGAGATTCAATTTGGTTTATGTATAGTCAGGAGTGAGGCCCTGATCCAAAGTCCATAGATAGTTTCTTACTGACTTGAATGGGCTTTGGATCAGACCCAGAAGCATGGCTGTCTAATTCCCAGAAAATATGTCTAGTTCTATTCTATACAGGTCTTATACTGCCCACATCACTGTAGTATCTGAGTGCCTTCCAGTAAGTGTATAAAATCTTGTGACTAATATCTGACATTCTTTCTCTCCTCGTCTCCCTAGTGTAATGTAGTTTGTTTTGTTAGGCTTTTTTAAAATATGCATATGCCGCTCTGTGTTTGTATTGGAGAAAGCACCATCAAAGAAGTACACCTTGCAATTGGAGTGAAAGGTGGGGTCGATTGTAATGGTCTTTAGTGCCTGCGGGCATTTGTTCCACAGGCTGATTTTGGCTCTTGAGAAAGTTCTCCGAGATATATTACATTACTATAGTCCAGCCAGGAGGTGACAAAGGCATGTATAACTTGAAACCAGGTTATCATTCTCCAGGATGGGACAGAGTCCCTTTGCCAGATAGAGATGGTAGAAAATGTTACTTGCAAATGCTGCTATGCAAGAGCTTAGTGTCAGTGAAGAACCCAGGAGCACTCCTATCCTAAACTACAGACTGAATTGGCCAATTGTGGGTGTGTACCTTCAACCAAAGGAGTCTGCACCAGGGCTGCAAACTCCTCAGAATGTTTTCATTTGCCCACCAGCATCTCTCCATCTTGTTCAGTTTCAACCAGCTGTTCTTTATTTATGAGCTGATCTCATCCAGCCACTGGGCCGTGTTAGTGGTAGTGTAGTTGTATGTAGTGAAGGATACGTAGAGCTGTATATCATCTGCATATTGCCGGCACTTGACTGCATGTCAGCTTACCAGTTCATCTAGTGGCTGCGTGTAGCTCTTGAATAGGACCAGAGGGAGAATGGATCCTTGTGGGACTCAACAAGTGAGGTCTGGTGGCAAAGGTGCAATTTCGCATCACTACTCATTGGGTGCATCCTTCCTGCAAGTACTCAAACCCGGCACCTCTGCCACCTCTCTCTAGTGGAACAACAGTCTCTAATAATTGACAGTGTCAAATGCTGCAGTTTGAGGAGGATGAGAATGGACATCTGCCCTCCAGCCATCAACAGTGGGAGATCATCCACCAATGCCACTAACGCTGTCTCCATCCCATGTCATAGGCTGAATCCAGATTGTGTCATGTCTAGGACACTGGCTTCAGTTAAATGAGTCTGTAGTTTGCCTTTGACTAGCTTCTCTATGAGCTTGCTCAGAAATCAAAGATTGGATAGTGGGTGGCAGTTGGCGAGATCCAATGTATCCAGGGTAAACTTCTTCAGTGTTGGTCCCTCTATTGTGTGTTTGAAGGTAGAAGGGAAGATTCCTTCTCTGAGTGAGGCATTGGCTGTTTCAGTCATGAGTGACACCGGTTGCTCATGACCTTTTCACAAACCAAGAGTGGCATGTGTCAGACTCTTGGGCCATGACCGATACTTCTTGTAGAGTGAATGTACCAAATGCAAGCAGACTGTTTACTGGCTGATATGGAGGGAGCAAATCCATCCTGTTTGAGAAGCCTTCCAAACATGACTACTTTCAGCAAAGTAGGATGATAGTTCTTCGCAGTACTTTGCGCTCAGTTCTGTTATGACCTGTAGGCTTTCAGGGTTAAAGAAGTGGTTTGCCATCCTGCGTAGCTCCTTACGTTTGGCATCTGTAATGGAGGCTAAAAGGAGGCTTCCCTTGGCCTATAATATAGCTTCAGCATAGGCTTGGAGAAATTCTTTGTTTTAACTTGTCTGTTTCAGACTTCGTTTTCTGCTATTGCTGCTCAAGTTTCTGTCCCACTCTCTTCATCTGGCAAAGCGTGTTTGAAAACCAAGATCAGTGTTGGCAATAGGAAGGAAGGGACTATTTGGGGGCCAGTTTGTCAATGTTTGAGGCTAGAGCACAGTGATTGTGATTCACAAGATCCTTGGCACAATGTCCTGTGGGTGAAGAGATGCTGGCTTTTAGCAGGTTTAGCAGGTTTTGGAATTTGGGCTCCAAGAGTCTTCATGGTTGAATTGGGATCAGGGGTCTTTCTTGTTGGCTCGGAGAGTTGATGATGATCATCTCTCCAAGACAATGGCTGGGATATTGACATCTAATCAAAAGACCAGGTCTGGAGCATGACCAGCTGTGTGGGTTGGACTGGAGATGATCTGGGAAAAAGCCTAGGGAGGCAAGTGAGGAAGTGACTTCTTGGGTTTTTCATCAGTGGTCTTATCAACAATAATATTGCAATCTCCCATGTTGGCAAACCTGTCTGGTATTTCACCACTATTGCCAACAAGGTATCAGGAGCTTCTATCTAACCCTGTAGCCTTTGGTGGTCTGTAAATGAGCACAAAACTCATGTCAGCTTCGACACTGATTTCTATTGTTAGATGAGTGGATTCAACTGATCTTCTCTTACCAGAGGCACCTGTTTTAGATTTGAAGTTTGAAGAGACGATTAATGCAATGCCACATGCCTTCTGAGTCTGTGATGAGCCAAGTAGTCTCGAGGGACAGGATGGGCTAGCATGGGGCTCACAGTGTCATCCAGATGTCTCTGTGATGCTTACAAAGCTATGCCCATTGTATGGTGCAGTTGGTAGTCTCTGTTGGTAGTCTCTGTTCAGGAAAAGACCATTTTTTAAAATTTTGTTTTATAGTAGTACCCAGATACTCAATCAGGGTCCATTTTGCATGTGTTCTGCAAACCTATACCAAAAGACAGTCACAGCCTCAAAAATTAGTTTAATGCCCCCATCCTACAAACGCTGGTGCTCTACTTCAGTCTCATAAGTTTATTCAGAATAGACAAAACATGCAAGTGGGAGTAAGGAAGAGAGGCAGTTGGAGAGGAGGATAGCAGTGTCAGGAACATGCAGTTACACAGACTAACTACAAGAACAATTCACAGGGTTTAAGTAGCTAAAATACACTAGATATTAATGGTATCGGAGATCACTGCTGCAAAAAACTATATTTACCACCTAGCCTGGTTTACTCCTGGGGGAATTCTGCGCTACTACATGTGTGCATAATGAGCTGTGCATAGTTTTAATTTTTTGTGAAGAAAAAAGCTTCTGCAAATGTTGCTGCAGTTCCTCCTTTTGCCCACCAGAGGGAGCTGTGGTGATTGAACACAGCAGTAGCTCCCTGCCAGTGAGGGAAGAGAAAGAGCCTGCCCTCTTCACAGCGCCTGTCCGGCCAGGTCAGGAGACAGGGACTATGGGAGACAGACTGTGTTGGGTGCTGGGGAGTTCAGACAGCGACTCAGAAGGGTTAGTGGGGGAGGACAGACTAGGGCAGGGGTTGAATGGAAGTGGAGGCACAGGGCTACATGGTGAGGGGAAGGGGGTACAGAGCTACATAGGGACAGGGGAGTGGCTGGGTGGGGGCACAGAGACACATGGGGACAGGGGCAGATGTGCCTGACTGAATGGGAGAGGTTAGGGGTCAGCCAGGGTCTGCATGGGAGAAGCTCCCTAACAATTCCTCCCCACCCCCCAAAGCAACCTTTTCCATACTTTTCCCACCCATACCCAACAACCCTCCAAGTTCACACTCAGGCTCCTTCTCAGCAATTTACTCCCCTCTCCCACAGTTCCTCCATTACCCCTGACTCCCTCAAGCCTTTGCACTGCTTCTGAGGGGTGCAGGAAATACAATTCTCCATTGTAGTTTAAATTAATTATTATTCAGAGTTCTGTATTAATATGCCTAATAAGGAATTTTTTGTCAAAAAACAGTTGCTGAATCTTTTGACAGATATTTTTAAATAAATGACCAAAAATAATTGAAACTGGTGTGATTGTATTGTGTTATTTTGACAAATAAAATATGCAACATTTTGCAAAATTTTAAAATACTGTGCACAGAATTTTTAATTTTTTGTTGCAGAATTTTTAATTTTTTGGTGCAGAATTCCTCCATGAGTACTGATTGTGAGAACTTGTCTTATTGTTGATGCTAAATTTTAAGCACTCTGTTGTGTCTTCTATTCCTTCTCCATAACAAAAAATCAATTTTAACAGAGTGATTGTGTTAAAAGTGCACAGTTCTTTCTGGTTCTTCATCCCCTCTCACAGCTATGGCATTATCATCCATAAGGAACTCATTAATTTGGAAGAGTCTTTAAAGCTACAAGCTGTCTTTTCAGAATCCGTCTACTGATTTAGGAATGTTTTACGGTATATGCCAACTCAATAATCAAAATAATTTGGTATTGGGGATCAAACCACAGCCTCTGAAGAACAATGGAATTTACTGCTTGCTCCAACTTATTAAATAACAGCACCAGCTTTTTGAATAAAGAGGAGCCTGGTAAGACTTGATGTAATGGCAGAGTAACTAATTTTGTTCTTAAAACAATACTTGTTCTTTGAGCCCTTTAAACTTAACACAAGCAATTTCTCACTTCATAACTTTCCTTCCCATGACCTTGTTTTGGAATACAATACATGCAGATGGCCTACTTAACAGAAGAGACCAATCATATTCTGCCAATTTCCAGCTACATTTAAGTATTTATGGATGACTCAGAAACATTTCAGCCTATGGAAACAAATCTTCTCTTTCTGTGTGGAAAGACAGATGTGTTAGTGGCTGTACATTCCGCATTAAAAAAGAAATCCAACATATGGCACCTGGCCAATAGCATATGCGTGGTATTTGACTCGTGGCTTCAAATAGGGACAAAGAAATCACAAATTTTTGCACATATCTAAACAGTGTGCTTAGTATAGCATTCAGTAGCAGAGTAGTATTTTACAGTATCCTTCCAGAAAAATGACTATACAAGTATGAATGTGAACAATAATTAAGAAGAATTAAAAGAAGCAGCAAACATGAAATAGTGACAAGGATTGAGCATTGCAAACTGTAATGGAAAGTGCATTCCATCTCAAGGGGGTTATTTACAGAAAACTCTAGTTCCCATCACCACAAGATTATAATTTAGGACAAATAGAAGTAACCAGCTAGTTCTGAAACAGCAAGAGCATAAGATAAGAGCAGATCAATCCAGCTTATTTAAGGATCTTGGTTTTCAGTTTAAATCAGAACCATCCAATAAAATTACACCAATTGCAACATTCTTTTTCTTAAGAAATAGTTTTAAAAACAAAACAAAAAACCCTACTGGAAAAAGTGACCAAAAATGGCAAGGCTCTTTTAAAGGAATTTTCATTGGAATTTTTGTTGTTCATGATGTCCGCTGTAAATTGCACCCTGTACCACTTCCTGTTTATCGTCTCCGCAGTTCATATGTAATTGTAAATAGCAGCAGCAAAGTAAGCTTTGTGTGTGTGTTTGTGTACTGTGTTGGAATGCAGGTGGTAAACAGTAAATGAGATTGAAAACAGTTTTTGTATTTATATTTTCATTACTAATGCAACAGCTTGTTTCTGCATACATTTAATATTCAGATAAAGAAAGCCCACCCAGTTTTTTGAGGAAGTTGCATGACAAAAAAGGAGCCAAAAAATAAACACTGAAAATGAGTATAACTAGATGCTGAAAAACAGACACCCCCACATGTTGGGGAAGATCCTGTATAAATCTTAAAAATAGAATTTTCAAAACATTATGAAACTTTACAACAACCTCCCCATAGGAGGTCATACATGTATACACTGAGCGCTCTGGTATCTGCAAGTATGTGGGCTACTGCCTTCTAAAGAAACTGAATCTTTGTAATCAAAAACTCCTGAGAACAAATCACAATAATCTAGCAATGACTTGAACATGAGCATTAATGAACATTCAAAACCACATACCGATCAGGAGGTCATTTTTGCAACATTTTATATGCAATGACGGGTTGTCAATAGTCTAAATACAGCCACTACCTGCACGCTGCACGTAGGAACTGATGATACATTCCATAGATTTGTGTGAGTGTGTTCTTGCCATGTATTCCATTCATTCTAACACAGCCTGGTACTGCTTGGTCTGAAAAGCTGCTGCCACTTGTGCAGCCTCTGCTGTTGGAAGTTCTCCATCCTTTGGGTAACTGTGTCAAAGGGTCATCCTAGGGCCTTGTTATTCATTATCTGGCCCAGGGCCAAGTGCCTTGTGGCTCTTCCTGCCACTTGGTATTAGCAGTGGCAATTTTTGAAAACACTGAGCAGATTCTCTGTTGGTCTAAATTGGTGCAAGTCCACTGAATTCAGCAGAAGTTTGTAGTTTAACCCCAGCTGAGGGTTTGGCCCATTATTGCCTTTTTTAAATTGCCAGTGAAGAATATCTGGAGTTTCTGCTTCCCTTCTAGTGGTGTCCTGTGTGAGAGACTTGCATGCACTGCTGAATCTCATCCAGGAGAGAGAATTCACTGCCTGCGAATGGAGCATCTATCACAAAACAAGACACCACTCACTATGCAGACATTGCCACCCTTTTTAGACTCTCATCCCAGGGCATGGGGAGAAAGGAGAGAGTCACTAAGAACACACGCTTCCTTCAGTGGCTCATTTGAAGGGTCCTCCATTCTCCCACTTTTTGGGGGGTGTCCCACAGGGTTCTGTCCTGGGCCCCTTTCTGTCATTTTGCGGGGAGAAAAAAACTTGAGTGACCATATGGAATTAGACCAATGCCCTCTCTCCAACAATGGCCAGTAGTGGATGCTTAGGGGAAGGTGCAAAACCTCCATAGTGCATCAAACTGTGCAGTACTATACCACTGATGGGAGGGTTCTTCCTAACTCCAGAGGGTGAGCTCTCACTTCTATATAGCATCTGCTGTCTCATGTCTTAGGGCCTGATACAAAGCTTGTTGAAGTCAGTAAAAAGACTCATTTATTTCAATAGGTTTTGGATCAAGCCCTTGTTCTCTTAAGTCATTCCTTCCCATCGTTCCTCTCTTCCCACTTGTCATCCCTACCGCTGAGCATTTTCATTGACTTTCCTTGAACCTGTTCTAGATCTATGGTTTTTGAGATGAGGTGACAAAAATAAGAATGTACCATTGATTTGTATAACTGCATCATAATGTATCTGTATTATTCTCTATGGGCCCAATCTAAATTCTCTTTGAAGTCATAGGATGGGGCACAAACCCCATTTTACCTGATCATTTAACTGCTGTAGTACATCAAGCAGACTCTTTTATGGAGCTGCCCACAGTGATTCTTAGGTTTTGAATTAACAGTAACATCTTTAAAAAAATCAATCAGTGTGTTCACATGGGAAAATTCAGCTCAGTTTAGGAAGTTAGTGTCAGGCCCATGCACCATTGAAGAGCTGTGTAAGCTCTCAAAACAGGCCAAAATGGGTCTTCAGCTGTGTATAAATCTTGTGCTAGCCCTCTGCGTGGGGATGGATTTAATCCAGATGGTTTAGGAACCAATCCCCTGAGGTGCTGAGAGTTTTCGTCCCTCAGGGATTCTCAGCAATCTGCAGAGCTAGGCTCTTTGTTTTGTGCATCACTTTCTATTTGGAAATATTGAATTTTATCTGCCATTGCAATGGCCAGTTTCCTAGGTTGTCTTTCTAGTGTATCCTCACAATCCTTTTTGGTATTTAACTTTGTTAAATAATTGTGTAACCAGAAAATATTTCTGGAGTGTTTAGATTGCCACGACATACTATTTTCTCTAGCAACAATGACTTCTGGCTTCCTTGGGTAAGCCGAAGATGCCGGGTAAAGTTGCAAGTTAATTTTTAAAAATCTGATTGTTACCATTCCTTTTTTGTCTAAATTCCAGGAAAGTAGCAATAGGGATTTTGTATTGCCTACGGCAAACAATAGGCATTTTTTAAATTCAGCACAAGGGGGGCGGGGGCGATGACTCTGTGATTGTAATATTAATATTCAGATTTTAAAGCCATTTGGTGAAGGGTAGTATTGAAAGAACCAGCTTCACCCTTTGAAAACATTGGCAATCTCACTTTTAATTGCTGTATGGTAAATTTTATGATTGCCCAAAATATTCAGTGTAGCCTTTGTTAAATTAAGCAGTGCTGCTGGCTGTAGCGAGGATCTCAGTTCATTGTTGTTTTGGGGAGGCAGTCAGGTCTGAGAGTGCCTGTGATTTAAAATACCTGAACTGATTTAAATCTCCCAGGCACTGGAATAAGAAGACTACAAAATGGAGGAAAGTAAGACTAATTTGCTGACTGTCATAATGAAAGATGACTCTGGAACAGGAGAATAAAAACCACATACTAATACTAACATGCTATAAGAGTTTTACTTTGCCAATGCAATCTGTGTGAACTGAACATTATGTAACACAGAATGACGACAGTAGACAAAAGGAGGACTTAGAAATGGTGCCATCTGTTTATCCCCCAAACCAAAAAGAGCAAATGCCAAGGAAAGCTTGCATATTCACAAGAGAACGAAAGCTTTCTGAACCCTGGCTCTCACGTCTCCAGCTGTTTCAAAACTTCTCCTGCAGCTATTTGGGTGTCTCTCCGATCTTACCACTTTATGACAGTCTTTACACATATACATTTTATGCTGAGATGCAAACTAAATTAAGTTAGAGACCCAATAGAAATCATATTTCTTGAATCTGTGGCATTGTTATGATGCCATGTGTTTATACACTTCAGCTTTTAAGAGGACAGTCCATTTTCATGTCTTCAGGGAGAAAAGCACAGTTTCATAATCAAAAGAATAACTACAGAGGCTTAAAGCTTGACCTTCCTTTACCATCTTTTCTACCCTGCTTACAAAACCATAATGTATATTTATCATTATTAATCCCTCTGAGCCAGATTCGTTTCTGGTGGAATTCCATTGACTCCAGTGCATTTCTAGGAAAGCGGGGATTTTTTCAACTTTGTGAATGTGTACATTTGGTAAGCAAAACAATTACATTAAAAATTAAAGTTTATATCCATATACAGGGCTTGTGAACTGAATTTTTGTTTGCTCAGGCTAAAATTCATCCATTTACATGAGAAAACCTGTACTCTTTGAGTTTTATTTTGAGGGTGTGAGTGGTGCTGGTCCTCTGCACAAGAGGGATTTTTTTTTTCACTTGAGAGATTAACTGAAATAATCATTTCACTTAAAATCAAAAGGTACTGTCAAAATCCATTCAAAGGAGTACAGTCAGGTGTGTTATGTACAGACCTAGTTCAGGTATCACAGATAACAATACTATTTTCCATATTTATTTGTCTAATTATAATGAAAACAAGATTTTTTTTGACTAAACAGGGTGAAATTATTATATAATGGAAGACTACCTTTGAGAGGGACAATAGCAACCACGAAAAGGAACACTCATGCCACACTCTAAAATGTCAGTGTTTGACTTTGCCAGGGTCACCTGCATGAATGAAACCCAGTACAAAACAACAATAATAAGCAATCCTAGGTTTGCAGGATCCCGTGGTATTTTCCAGTCTTGAAATCCCAGCACTGTGACACTGAGAGACCTGGCTGCAAAACCCCATGTTTCAGGTCTTTAGATTGGAGTATGGTGAAGATTTTGAATAGCAGCAGCTTTGAGCTATTTGTACACTGGGCCATTTTAGGGAGCAGTTTGACTTGATCCCAGAATATTTGAGATTGCAAAATTGTGCTAGAATTGCATTCTCCAGTCACCAGCAGACAAAAGGAAAATAAGAAGTGGCTCCAACTATGCACTAAAGTCTTGTCTTCACTACTGTGCTACACTTGTGCTACTGCACCAATATAGTGCGTATGGGGAAGACATGCTATGTTGACGAGAGAGCGCTCTCCCATCAATGTAATTACTCCACCTCAATGAGAGGCAGAAGCTATGTTGGCAGGAGAGCATCTCCTGCCAACATAGTGTGGTTTAAGTCGATGTAACTTACGTTGTTCAGGGTGTGGTTTTTTCACATCCTTGAGTGATGTAAATTACATTGACTTAAGCGGTAGTGTAGACAAGCCCTGAGATGTACAAATGCCACAGATAGTGTATATGCCTTATAATCAAGAGCTCAGGACCTTTTTGATCTTGCGAGTCATATTAAAATGTTTCCGCACTTCTTTGCTGCATATTGGTTTCCTAAACCTGCAGGATATCAGTAGAATAAAGTTCCATTTCTCCTTAATTGATATTAGCATCAGAATACTTACTATACACTGGTGGTCTTTCTACAGAAATCATTTGAATTCTGCCTCTAAAAACACAGGCAAGCAATGATGTTGCACACCTCCGTGGCTCCTCTTGTACTTTCTGAATGGGATAAATTCACCCTGGGAGTAATTCCATTGACATCAATGGAATTACTTAACTCTATTGATGTCAGTGGAGTTACTCCAGGGATGAATCTTGCCTTGTACTTGCAAGTAATTTTTATTTGGAAGGTAAAACATTATTAGTCAAAGTTTTTGACAACACTGTCCTTCCTTAGGGCTTTAACAAACAAATGTTCCACTTCCTGATTCTGAGGAAGAGAAGTACAGGTTTGAGGTTTTTCTATTGTGGATAATTCTGGCACACACAGATTGCATTCTGGAATAATGTGTTGGCAGGAATAAAAATTAAAAGGGAGTGCCAAAATATTATATTTGATGATTAATGGTGCTGAGAGGCTATTGAGTAAAGGTAACTTGAACAGTGCTTTGAGGCCCTGTTCAGGTTCCCATTGATATCTGTGGAGAAACTCCTATTAACTTCAGTGGTGCAAGATCATCCATTAAGTGTTGGACTCCAAAGAGGAGGATCACCTCTCTCACTCCTCTGCCCGAGTTCTGTGGTGTTTAGCTGTTGCTTGTAATTATTAGAACTGGGAGCACTGGCTGTTGGGAGTCTGAAAGCACAGGAAACAGGAAGGATGGGGGAGGAGTTGAGAGGCTGGGAGAGAGCTACGGAGGGCGCAGCAGTAGCTTGGTAAACAGATTTCCACTTTGAAAATAAAGTCCTGTTGAAGCTTGTTAGTACCTTGCCTGGTTGCTACAACGTTTTGGCAATGAGGATGGATCTTCTGCCTCTGAACCCACCTGCACCCTTTCTGCAAAGCCCAGGTGAGCCTCCAATTGCTTTTACTACCTGGATTCATATGCTTGAGACTTATTTGCTTGCAATCAGTAATACAGAGATTTCTGAAGTAAGAAAACGTGATCTACTAATCCACTGCCTTGGAGCAGAAGGGTAGCATATATTTTACACTTTTCCCCTTGCAGATGATAAATATGAGACTGCACTCACTGCATTAAAGAATTTTTTTTGGGCCAAAAGTGAATGTAGTAGCTAATCGCTACAGATTTCGCCAGCATGAGCAGAAACCAGGGGGAACTATTATGCAGTATATTGCTTCCCTGAGGAGTCTGATTGTAAGTTGTGACTTTGGGAATATGGCAGATGAGATGATTAGAGACCAGCTCATTGAGAAAACAACCATGCTTCATGTAAGAGAACGCTTACTTCTAGAACCACAACTTACACTAGAAAAAGCAATAACCATTGCTACTCAGATTGAGTCAGCTACAGCTGAAGCCAAAATAATGAGCATGGGTACAGGAGGCACTGTCCAGGCTGTGACTCCTTTGCAGAAAAGTTCACTACCACTGCAGACACACAATTGCAAGAGGAAAACTAATGAAAAGCCACCGAATCAGCAAATTCAAAATACAGTAAAAGCATGCTTTTGCTGTGGATCCCCACAACACCTTGCAAGCTACACAGGATGTCCGGCAAAAGTAGCTCAGTGCAATCATTGCAAAAAGATTAGACATTTTTTTAAAGTATGTCACCGTAGCCAGTTCAATCAACAGGTGTATGCAGTTACAATACCAGATGTTACTGTGCTGAGCATGGACAAAATCACTACTGCACATATTCCAGAACAGATAAAGTGCACTGTAAATGTTTCCGCCATACCCTCAGGCAAACCATACTCTAGTCAGCTAATGTTGGACACTGGCTCAGCAGTATCTATACTACCTGATTCCATCTATCTGCATTACTTTAAAGATGCGCCTCTTATTGAACCCAAACTTCGCTTGGTGTGCTATTTGAAAAACCATATTCCAGTACATGGCTGCCTGCCAGTAATAGTTACTTTTGGTGATTGCTGTGTAACTTCAGAGTTCTACATTGTCCACAAAGGCACTCCTATCCTTGGCAGAGATTTATTGGCTGCTTTAAATCTCAGGGTAGTTAGTGGACGAATTGATCTTCCTCAGCAAAGCACTCTTGCGGTACACGCACCAATTTCAGCTGGGACCCAACACCAGGTTGAGGAGAAACTCAGCTGTGCTTATGGGTTTCTGCATAAAGGTAAAATGCGGAATAATGTGGTGCCTATACGACAGAAGTTATGGCGGTTACCATTTTCAGTCAGGGAAGCTGTTTCAGAGGAAGTTAGAAAACTTGTTCAAAAGGACATTATTGAAGAGATCGACTCCTCAGAATGGATTTCACCTATAGTAGTGACTCAGAAGAAGGGTGGAGGCATTCGCCTTTGTGTGGACTTAAGGGAGCCAAATAAAGCTATTGTGATTGACAGCCATCCTCTTCCTCACATAGAAGAAGTATTTGCAGAACTCCGTGGAGCAAAGATGTTTTCTACTCTTGATTTGCAGAGCGCATGCCACCAGGTTATGTTGCATGAAGATAGCAGAGACCTCACAGCATTTATTACACATGAGGGACTATTTTGTTTTAAACGTGTTCCATACGGTCTCAAATCTGCCCCAAGTGCCTTTCAAAAAATTGTCATTGATTCTGAAGAATCAACATGGAGTTCAGTGCTATCTGGATGATATTATCATGTTTGGAAATACTTCTGAGGAGCAGGACAATAACCTGCAGTCTGTACTAAACTGCATCAGCACAGCAGGCCTCCAGCTCAATAGGTCCAAATGCAAATTTGGGCAAACTGAACTCTCCTTTCTGGGGCATACAATTTCACAGGCTGGATTAAAACCTGATCCAGATCATATCCTGGCAATTTCAAATGCTCCTCCTCCAACAGATTTGCAAAATTACAAATTCCTTCTTACATTCCTTCTTGGGTCTTACCTCCTGGTATGCAAAATTCATTCCCAGTTATGCTTCTGTCATTGAACAGTTATGGGAATTACTATGGAGAAGTTCAACCTTAGTGTGGACAACAGATGCACAAGCTAGTTTCAAAACGGTGAAAGACTTGATTGTACATAGTCCAGTACTTGCACTATTCAGTCCTGTATTGCCCACAGTTGTAATTACTGATGCTTCTGATTATGGACTTGGGGCTGTTCTCACACAACTGCATGAGGACAACACAGAGAGGACTGTTGCATTTGCTTCAAGGACACTAAGTAATGCTGAGAGAAAATATTCTACAGTCGAAAAAGAAGCACTTGCTTGTGTCTGGGCTACTGAAAAATGGAGAACTTACCTGTGGGGCCGCATGTTCAAGTTACACACAGACCATAGCCCTTTGACGACATTGCTCACCACGAAAGTACTGGGAAGAGCAGCATACCGTATTGCTCGATGGTCTGCAAGACTACTCTCTTTCAATGAAGAACTGGAATATAAGCCTGGAAATCAAAATGTGGTCGCTGATTGCCTTTCTCGCCTGCCTTTACCTTCACCAGATGGTCCACCGGAGGATGAGGATGTAGTAGTTGTGCTTATTACAAGCACTCTCACTGCAGTTACAAGAGAATAATTTCAAGCTGCTTGTTCAGCGTGTCCAATTCAACAAAAACTATGGGAATTTCTGACAAAGAGATGGCCCAGTCACCCTAAAAACTTTGACCCAGTTTTGCTGCCTTATTTTAGAGTTCGGGATGAACTTTCTTTGTTTGATGGCTGTGTTCTGTAAGGTACACACCGTTCCTTGTGCCAGAAGAATTACAGTCAAAACTCATACACCTGGCACACGATACTCATCAAGGAATTGTCCGAACCAAACAACGACTATGGGATCTGTATTGGTGGCCAGGGATGGACTCTCAAACTGAAGCACTCATAAAATCCTATGTCACTTGCCAAATGCACGATAAAACAGCAGTGACATGTACCTCTCCATTACAGCCTGTTCCTCTTCCTGAATCTGCATGGGAAAAAGTGGAAATTGACATTTTAGGACTCTTTGATACTGCTCCTATTGACTGCCATTATGCCATCACTTTAATAGACTATTTCAGTAAATGGCCTGAGGTAGCGTTTACATCGCAAATCTCTTCTGCTACAGTAATTAAGTTCCTCTCTTCAGTTTTTAGCAGGGAAGGTAACCCCAAAGAACTGGTTTCAGATAATGGTAGTCAATTTACTTCCCTGGAGTTTGAAACTTTTCTATCACAGAAGAACATTTTACACAGAAGGTCATCCCTATATTACCCTCAAGCCAATGGGGAAATTGAACGGTTTAACAGAAGTTTGAAAGAGTTTGCAAACGGCTAAACTGGAAGGGCGATTGTGGATACCCTTCACTACTGATTTCTTGCAAGCATACCGGGATACAGGACATGCCACAATGCAAAGATCACCCGCAGAGTTACTGCATGGGAAACAAATGAATACTAAACTGAACATTGCTGGATTGTTAAAGGCACAACCTGATGCCCCAAATGAGGATGATGTGAGAAAAACAGTAGAACAGAACTCAGCAAAGTCTAAGGCTTTCACAGACAAGCAGCGGGGTGCTAAGGAACCAAAGTTTGAGTGTGGTTCCTTCGTTAGAATACGAAAACCTGGCATTTTACGCAAAGGGGACCATAAATTCACAGCTCCTCTTAAAATCATAGAGAAGAAGGGACCTTACACCTATCGACTTTCTGATGGGCGGGTACGGAATGCTTCTTATCTTGCACCTGCCTATGCACCAACAGGAGATTATGCCAACACCCAGTCTTCATTGGATGACTTCACCGTAGTACCAACACAACAAGACATTGCACTGGAACCGGGGCTTGAGAGACGGCCTGTCAGATCCATACGACCACCTGTCTGGACTAGAGACTGTTATGTAGTATTTACAGTGTATTCAGTGTAATATTTCTGCCAATAGTATAGTGTCTTGTTTCATATTTGTTCCTTTGGTTAGAACAATAATATTTATTTTAATTGGGAGAGTTTCTTAAGAGAGGAGGGAATGTGGTGTTTAGATGTTGCTTGTAATTATTAGAAGTGGGAGCACTGGCTGTTGGGAGTTTGAAAGGACAGGAAACAGGAAGGAGGGGGGAGGAGTTGAGAGGCTGGGTGAGAACTACAGAGGGTGCCGCAGCAGCTTGGTAAACAGGTTTCCACTTTGAAAATAAAGTCCTGTTGAAGCTTGTTAGTACCTTGCCTGGTTGATACAACAAGTTCAGAAGGGAAATTGCCACTGTTGAGTGAGTCAAGAAGTAAAGGGAAATCCCGGCTCCTAGTATTGGTTTGCTGCTTCTGCTGGCTTCAGGGAGCAAAGTTGGTGGTGTTGCTACAGCTCCCCTCTACTGGGAGGAGAACTGGATGAATGATGGTGGGGAAAATATGTCTGGTAATTTATTTGAAAATATCATGAAATTCATCCAGCTTAATTCAAATGTTTGATGTTCTGTAAGTGGAAGTGAAGATACAATCTTGCAGCAAGATCTGCCAGCTGCTAAAGTCCCCTACAAATTTAGGGCTAGAGAGAGTTGCCTGCCACCACTTCCAGAATGAAGAGGAGCGATGTTTCACTGGGTAGACCTCCTTTGATGGTTCACTCCACTTACAATGAACTTTGGGCTGGTGGGGGGAGAAGTAGTACATGTATTTCACTGTAGGAAGTTCCCACTCTATTGGATATACGCTGTAGTAATAATGATATTTGTACTTAGTTTTTTACCTTGTTAAAGCACTCTGTGTAAATTCACCAATTAATCCTTACAACACCATTTTACAGATTGGAAACCAAGACCCAAAGAGGGTTAAGGCCAAAATTTTCAGAAGCATCCTCTCAATACACAAGAGTATCCATGATTCCCAATCAAAGTCAGTAACAGTCTTGGATGCTGAGCATCTCTGAATATCTGCCTATCAATCCCCCAAATTAAGCATCCAAAATTAATGGACATTTGGAAATTTTGTCCGACACAACTTGTCCAAACCACACAGTGAGTCATGCATGCCAAGCTCCTAGTACCATGCTCAGCCTAAAAGGCTATGCGGCCTCATGTGCAGTGTGGTAGAGTTAATTTTGCTGAATATAACTTTTGCATTTCTTGCTCTTTTTTTGTTCAAATTTTAAACCATAAAATATTGCTGTAACTTTCCCCTATTTAACTTCCTTGTTTAAAAGAAAGGCAAGAAGAAAAAATTAATTAGATATGATTACTATATATGACTGTAAATGACTATATCTGAAACCATTGGACTTTGAGTTCCATATTTTTAGATTTTTCTGTTAACTGAGAAAGGGAATAGACTGAGCAGGGACTTAGCCAAGCACTAGGTCATGTAAAATGATAGACTACCATGATGCTGGAAGGAATGAAGGGAGAGTGAAACTGAATGACCCTGCAGCATGATTCTTGGACACAGGGAGGCGCTCTAGATACAAGGGCATGCTCCTACATACTTGTAAAAACAAGTTGGAGTGTTTTTAAATGCAAAAAAAGTGTTATTCTCAGATGCCTAATTTGAAAATGCTAAAAAGATTTTGTTCAAACTTTTAAACAAAATTCATCTTTGTGGGGAGACTATGGAAAACTCCCCAAGAGCAGGTGGTTCATAATGCAAATTGGATTGCAAGTTGAATTGCAACGTTAGGTGCATGTTTTTGCTACTGGTAAAACTATCATATGGCAAGCAGCTTCTCTGTTGCAGATAACGGAAATCAATTTAAATATTAATGTCATTTTAAAACCAGCCTTTGCAATTGTAAAATGCACGAACTCAGATTAAAACAAAAAAGGAAAAATAAAGCAATTTAAAGTAAAGTGACATAATGAAAAGTAATACTTTTTTCTCTAGAGGTATAGGAAAAGAAACTAACTGGCCCAGTGTCCATTAAATTGAAATGGAAACTACCTACAAAAGTATTCGGGTTACAAGGACAGCTAATAATTTCTTCTTCTTGAGTGTGGGAAATGCACAGTGAGAACGTGGTCTGTTGGTGCCATCTATTGTGTATTTTTTGAAACCATAAATATATCAACCCTAAATGTTGTAGGATTTGACCATATTCCCCACTAAAAAGTAGAAGGGACCTTTGCACATTCCAGCACTACTTCCAAATTTTGATTGAACTTTACAGATAGACCTCTACCTCTTCCATTCCTTAGAAAACGTACATCATAGTTACTTTTATAACACCTAGCAGCAAATGCCTTCTCATGCTAAGTGTGCGCACCTTGTGAAAGATCCTGCCCAGTAGAGTTTACAAGCTAACAGAAGCAGAGACACATAGGAAATTATATAGGCAAAGAAAGCCACATATTACAGCTAGGCTAGGCTGTGTTCAAGTAGCAGTTGTACTCAACAGAATGTTTCTTTTTGTTATTTGGTCACCTCATTTTTATTACAATTTACTCTTCAACTACTTTTGCTGCCTTCAGTGGTCTGTTCTGTATATTACCTATTTTATAACTTAATCTTTTTACAGAATAATATCACTAAATACTAGTGTTTACTAAGTGATTCAAAGATTCCCAAGCTTTCCAGGCAACTGTTTCAGTTCACCAATCCAAGAACTCTGCTGTACTAAATGTACCTGCTGCTTCCCATTCAGAAAGTTAAAGTACATATGTAACTGAACGTGGTGAATGGGTAAGAGACTTGTTTAGTACAGCCCCTGGTCCTCTCCTCTTTCACATCTGTTCTTAAAACACATTTCTTCCATGAAGCCTAACAGGGATAATTTGCTAAAGGAGTTTGCCAGAAGCTGGGACTGGGTGACAGGCCATGGATCACTTGGTGATAACCTGTCTGTTCATTCCCTTTGGGGCTTGCCATTGGCCACTGTCAGAGGACAGGATACTGAGCTTGATGGACCTTTGGTCTGACCCAGTATGGCCGTTCTTATGAGTGTTGATACTTTCAAAAGTAAAATAAATTAATAAATAAATTACACACCCTTTATAATCAGTAAGATATTTGGAAGCACAGATCAGAGAATAACTATAAGAGATTGTATAGGGAATACACAAAGGAAACATGCCTGCAGTTCTATAGGGGGCTACTTAAGAGTGCTAAAACTGACAGGAGTGAAATTTATATGGATTGCCGCTTAACGTTGTGAGTGGGACTTGCAAAAGTGCTCAGCATTGGCTTAAATCTTCTTCCATTGAGGTCAATGTTAAGTCTTCCATTCAGAGTTAAACCAATGCAGTGAGTTTTTGCAAATCCCCTCCTACAGGACCCCATTGTGCTAGGTGCTGTACAAACACAGACCAAAAAAATGGTCCCTGCTCAGAAGAGTTTACAATTCAAGTAGATTACAGATCTGTGTAAGCTTTTCTATGTATTAGAACCCTTGTTTCTGGTCTCCTCAGCAGATATTATTTAGCTGCTCCCATGTCCCATAGCACTGAGCCAACAGAGTAGATTTTTATGTGGTACCATATCAAATTTTTTTTGAGGTCTAGGTAAACTATGTCCACTGTAGCGTCATCACTATTGATTCTTACTCATTTTTCTCCAAAAGATGCATTAGAGTCATGGGCATGGATTTTCTTTTGTTACTTCTTGCCACTGATGCTGATTAAATTCTCTCTCTTGTTCTATGGTCAGTGCTTCCAATGTCCTACCCACTTTCAGGACCAGATTCTCAGCACTGGCTTCAGTGGAACTGCACGTAATTGCACCAACTGAAGATCAGGCTCACGAGGTCAAGTTTGTGCGTGTGTATTTTCCAGATCATCCCTGAGTCCTCTTTTTAAATATAGTTTGTATTAGCGGTTTCTTTTGCTATTTCCCATGTTGAAATGAGCTTTTAAATATTTTGTTAGAACTTTCTTTATCAGAGTTGCGAAGTGCAGAAAAGGTCAAAGAATCCTTTGCCCCTGAGTGCCCAAGGAAGGAGGAAAGGTCCAATTCTATGAAAGGAAATATGTTGCCCAAAGAATCTGGAAAAAATCCTCTCAGGATCACACCACCGTAGCTGATAAAGAAATTAGAGTTACTAGAGACTGAGACTACCAGGGCTAACTGGACTCCATCCTTGACTTTTGAAGGAGGAGGCAAAAGACTTCTTGGGGTGAAATTCACCCCTATGCAGAAGGCCTATGTGCCATGTAACCCTAAGTGGTGCATAAACTTTGTGTCTTCCTGCATAGGGGTGAATTTCATATTTGTTACTTCTGAGGCTGTACTCTATCAGTATAGGAATACCAGCATACTATACCAGCAAAGCGCTCCTAGTGTGGACACATCTTATACTGGCAAAACTGCATTTTCATCAGTATGGTTTATTCCAGCCCCACTCCCCCCCCACCGCCTGGCCAGTTAAAAAAGCTGTACTGGTAAAAGTGCAACTTTGCCAGTATAACTTCATCTATAGTAGGGGCTTTTGCCACCACAGCTATGTGGAACTGGATCACATCTCCACATCCCAACCCACATAGCTATGCTGGCTGACATCTGTAATGTAGACATAGCCTCAGACAGCATACCAGCCCCTTCATTGATCTCTTCTGCCTCCTATTAAAAAAAAGAGAGCAAGAAAACTAAGAGAATGCATGTTGTATGTTTGTCCATCTTTCTTTCTTTACACTCTCAAAGCTTCATTCTGTAAACTTGCCAGTTCTCCCCTTTGCCTGGGTTTTTTGTGCGGCTGTTTTTATTACTGTTTGCATTTCTTTGTTTATTTAGCCTTCTTTTTAACTTATAATGTATTTATTGTTATATGGCCCTCATTACCTTCTTAGGTATATTTCAATTTCTTTGTGGAATCAACAGCATCTTGGAAGAGATTGTTTTAATTAGGTATTGTCCAGGATTCTGTCTTTGACAGTGGCAAGTACCAAATGCTTCAGGGGAAGGTGAAAGAAACCCTAAATTTGGCAGATATGGGATAATCTGCCTCTTTTGAAAGCCATGTTCTAAACCCTAGTAATTAGAGATTTACCTGATGCATGAAGCATGCATATCTCCCAATCTTTTTGTATTAACTTTTTTATAAATCTCTATATTGGTTATCCATATAAATGTCTTTACCATCTATAATTCTTGCTAAATTCTTGTCCTCGATGACATCCTGTGACACTGAATTCCTACAATTGTGCATTGCATGAAAAAGTATCTCCTTTGTATAACTATTTAGGAAGTTTTAACAGATTTACAAAACACTGCCATGTAAATATTAAAAACAAAACAATCATTATAACTGTAAGTTGTTGGTTTTTTTGGTTAGACAAATATTTTGCAGTAATATAATAATCAAATCTATTTAATTGGGTGTTGTCATATTACAGAGGGATCCTTTTTCTACCATCCAGGACATGTTGTTTGTGATTAATTTTATCAAATGGAGTGAAACTACTGACTCTACTCATAGTCATCAAATTGGCATATCTATAACATGTTAATATTCAAAAATATTGGACAGGTGGTGCTTATTTTTTTTAAGATGAATGTACTTTGAGTACTGAATAAATCATAACCAAACGTCATCTAAGTATTTATTTTGCCTCTATTTTGATGCATAAGTAATTGATGCATTGATTTTTTTTTTTATAAAAACAGTCTCCCCTATTTTCTAGAACTATTCCTTTAGTTTTGGACTATTTTTCTTTTGCCAGTGAGTGGCTATCAGTGTCTAGCAGTTACTAGCTAATAAGAGATTAACTTTTCATTTCTTTGAGTGTGAACATTTCCATTTGGGAGCCCCAGGAGGACTACCAGTGGATTATTTGGTAATACATAACCAACAGTTTGTAATATTTGGCTACAAATCATACCCCAATACTTTCTAATGACTGGATATGTCCATCTATGTGTATACAATCTCCTCTTTCAAAGCAATTTCACCAATATTTATCCCCAATTATTGTTTTTTGATGACTTTCAAGAAGTCCCTTCTGGTTAATTTTCAAGTTAATCCTCAGATATCTGACCCTCCGCTTCACTCTGCTGTTGCCAGTATGTTCTCTGTCTTTTCTTTTCCTACTCTCCTTTTCCTGGGTTTCACCATCTGCCATGATTTTTCTAGCAGTTTATCATTAGCTTCTACCTCTAGAGTATCTGCTTGTGTGCCTGAGATTTGGATTTCTATCCCAAATAACTGGAGTGTAGTTTTCCCTCGTTTTAAGTGTCTTACTGTATAATAGTTATTTGGAAGCTGAATGGGAGCTTAAATGGGAATCCACATCTGTAGTGGATATCTGCCTTCCTGAGTGCAGCTGTAATTTCCCCATCTCTCTTCTTTTTTTTAAAGTTAGAGTAGAAAGCTCTTTGAAAAATTGTAGCTGAAGGTATTTGAATATGAGATCTAAATAACCTCTAGCTTCTTTCAATATTAAATCATTCTTCTGATAATCAGATCTTTGAGTCTGTTATGAAGCCCAATAGAGAGAATAGTGCCGTATGTGCTCTGGCCACTTTCACCTTTACCAGACAGTTCAGCTTTAGCAACTCCGCTATCAGAGTTTTTACGTACAAGACTGGATTTCCTTCTTCAGCATTTTCAGGCAACCCCTTAATTCTAATGTTGTTTCTACTTGCTCTAGTTTCTATTTCATCTAATTTAAGCTGCATCGCTCTTTCTCTGCTCCAGCGGTGCTCACATGCAGCTCTGCATCTGTCTCTCTCACTTGTTTCTCCTAGGCCAGGTTATAGCACAGTTACTTGATCCTCTATATCAGTAACTTCCATCTTTACTGCTATACTTATGGACATCATGGTCTTAAGTGCAGAGATCAATTCCCTGAGGTTCATTTTGGTGGCCAGTTAATTTTCTTTAGCCTTGTCATTCCTGCCTGTTTTGGCTGCCATGTTTTCACTTAGAATCAAAAGGGCCTCTCCAGTGTGAGCCTGAAACACTCTTCTTAGTGAGGTAGATTTTTAAAACTTTGGGATTTTTTTGGAGGGTCCATTCTCTGCTACCATGTGTTTTGCTTTCTTGGAGTATTTAGTAGGTTTAAGGAGTCAATGGAGGCAGATTACTTCACTATTCCTGAATAGCGTAGGCTTCAGGCAGCCATCTTTGTTCAGCTTCCTGCTGGTCCCCAGTATTTCCTTTTATCAGATTTCAGTTGGTCTCCTTTCAATTTAATCAAATGTCCCCTTAACACTGATGCATGTCAGAAAGCATACAAGATTGTTATGGAGTGTATCAAGTGTGTGTTTTACTTATTAGGTTGTTTGCAGTGTTGTTGTAGCTGTTTCTGTTGGTGAAAGAGGCCAGCTTTTGAGGATTCACAAGCTATTACCTCATCCACCTTGTCTTACTTTATGGGCAGCTTTGTGGCCTGTCTTCATGACAGGGTGCAAGTTCCCCTTTACTCTCCTGTACAGGCTACCCACATCATGGGTCACTGTACAGGGGTGTAGAAGGGAACAGCCTTTCGGGGGCTGCTATTTTGCTACTTTCCCCTCCACCCCACGCAGGTGGGCAGCACAGCTGAGCAGTATAATTCATTGGTATAAACTCGCAGTAGATTACTTTCCCTGGAGCAAAGGGGAAAACAGGGCAGGAATTGTGACTCAGTCAGTTTCCCTTCTTGGTTTGCCCTTGTGTTGTCACCGCTATGGTTTGTCCCTCACATAGGGCAGATTGTAAACTTACAATCAAGCCCTGTGTTAATTACCTGCATGCTTGTTCTCTGCTTGATTAGGAATACTTTCCAAAGAGATCCCTTGAAATGAAATTGCTTTGTTGATTAAGAAGGGCCATTGAAATTGGAATGTATTTTTACCACCATTTCAGTGGACTTAACACCCAGCTAGTCAGTCCCAGAGTTGACACACCAAATACCGTCCAAGACAGTGTTGGAGGAAACTGTGTGTTAGTTGTTCCAGGGCAAGACTCTTTCACTTAAAGGATTTCAGTTCCTACATTTCATGTCTTTATGTCTCTGTCTTAGCTGTATAAGAACTGCATATTGTCAGCTGAAATTATATCCAGTCCATCATGCTAATTAATCTAGTGAGATTCCCAAGTGTAAATCTTATTTTATTGGGAATAATTATTTTGTCATACAAAGTAAAACTTTGCAATAGTTATCAGATACAGTAGGGTGTGCCATCAAGCATATCAAGGGGGAAAACATATCAATGGAATGTGTTGCCTGGGACTGTGCAGAGGACTGAGTATGTGTAACCCACACACCTTCTGGGTGTGGTGGTGCCCCCCATCTAGTGGCATGGAGACCACTTAGAGAGATAAAATGAGTCTGCTCTACAGCCTTAGCTAACAGCCAGCTGGCTTTTAGCTCATGCACTTAGCTCAGGAGGTCATCTAGTCTAACCCCCTGCTCAAAGCAGGGCCAATCACCCTCCCGCCCCCCCGCTTGATCCTGCCCGCTGAGGACCGGAGTCTGTTGGCGTTACATATGCAGCACTCTTCTTGTTGGATGCAGCTCCTTAAGCAAGGGGGAAATTCTGGCTCAGATGTAAAAATGGGCTGGCAGAGTGGACTCTCAGGGAGACAGGGAATGTGTCTTTCGCTAGTTGCTGTTCAGCTTTCTTCTTATTTAATTTACCACATTTTTGGTTTAATGTATTATTTGTGCTGAATTTCTGTTATTTGGCCAGAATAAACTTGTGTGCATTGCCATTTAATCATGCAAGTGGTGTTTCCTCCTTATGGTTCCGTATCTTGGCTTGGCATGTGTTTGGTGCCAAGATTCTATGACTGAAAATACAGGATAAGCATCCCACATGTGGCTAACATTACTTTTGTCATGCTAATGAAATATTCTTCATTGTGCTTCATACTGAGTCTATGAATGCAAATTTCCTAACTTTTCCCAGGTTTCTAAATCCTGTTTTTCCTTTCTTTTGAAGTTCCCCTTTCCTTGAAGTTATTGTGAGTCCTACATCCTTGTGAGGTATCAAAATAAATGCTATATAACATTGTGTCTTCTTTCCCCATAGGACACACATTCTTTAATCAGCCAGGCACATCTCTTGCATTTATTGTCTGGATTAGGTTTTCAACAGGAGGCGTCATGGTTACACTTTCAAATTTAAGGCAAACAGAACACTAAAGATAGCAAAGCCGCCAGTGCTGTCAAGCAGAAAAAAGTCACACTATTTTGGCTGTGGGGAATCTTAAAAGGAAACTTTGTCGGGTTTTTTTCCAAGTTAATAAAAAATGGAGACTCAGCAGAATTTGGCTTTAAGTTTAATATACATATCAAAGGGTGCATTAGCAGCTGGCAAGTCTTAGACATCACTCTTCACTGATAGTGTACATGATATTTAATATAAAATTAACCCCTAATGACAATTACCAGTATTTCTGCAAATGACTGTGATATGCCCTGGAAAGTACAATTTTTGCTGAACTAGCCTGATAGCTCAGTGGTTAGTACCCTGTATGGAGTTAATGAAATTTTGTCTTTTCTCTGTAGTGCATGAAGAATATTTCTGCCTCCAGCTACTAGCAAATGCTAGGTCCTGGTTAGTTGTAATATGGCAGACTCTTCAATTATTATAGCAAACTTCCACCCCAGACTCTTCAAATGCAGTAATAGTTTCTTTAAAAAAACAAGGTATAAAAAGATTTATAGTAAAAAATATTTAGCAGCATGTCCCATGGCCTATCTCAATCTTAGATGCCCTCCAGTAATGATATTCAGTTCCTTTATATAACTATAAGTGGCTCCCCTCCTCCCTCTGCAGTTCTCTTTTTGATGACTCAAGGGTAGGCTTGCCTTCTGCTGTCATTGGTTAGAAAGGTATGCTGGAAGACCTTTGCCCATGCTAGTCAAACAGCATTAAGGTCTCAAAGCATCCAACTTCCCTCTGACTGTTTCTGAAAAGTAATATTTTATTATCCCTTTCCTTCCCATTACATTCTTCAGCTTTAAGCTACCTCGTAGCCACCATTAAAATAAGCTTTTAGCCTTCTACAGGGAAGAAGAAACTGATGAGCAGAAAACATTTTTTCAAGCAATATTAACAGTCCAGACTTCCATCTAGGATATTTATAATGTACCCATTAGCTTGACACTATAAGTACTGAAATCCAGTAAACCATAAAACTGTAGGCCTTGGAACAAAGTTACCCATGTCTGCTCACAACACCATCTTCCTCCCACCCAGTGTCTTGCAACTTAACAGGACATAGACCTTGACAAAAAAATATTCGGAATGTGGGAGAAAAGCACAATCTAACGTGCTAATTAAAATTAAACTGATTTAATTTTGTTCACTTTCTTGACACTTTGCAAATAATATGCAAACCGTATTTTCCTTTTTAGTTTAAGACTACTGCCATTAATCAGACTACTATTAATGGAAAAACCATTTCTCTAAAGTGAAAAGTTGAGGAGCTTCTGTTTTACACTGTAACAGAATTTGAAAGTGCTTTTACAGGTCACCTTTTGGTACCTTTTTTAAATTATCAAACAGTATTAAAAATTATAAAATATTGCAAGGATGCAGAGTAAAGAGCCCATTCAGGGGGAAAATACATTTAGAAATGTTAGTATTAAAAAGGTCTCCTTGGATAGGATTTTGCAGATTGCAGAGTTGATGCAGTGGCTTCATGTCATATCAGCACTGAAATCCCTTGTTTCACTGCAACATTTTCTTTAATTAAAAAAAACCCTACAATGTTCATTGATAAAAATATAATTTCTCTATTTTCAGAAGTCTTCATGCATTTCTGTTGATATCCTTAAGGTAACTCCCTATAGGAAAAATAAGATCACTTTAACATAAATTAATTACATAGTATTGTGCTGTGCAATACTAGGGACCACAGCGACTGCATTGGGATGTTTTGGCAAAAGGTAGAACATGATGAGAGCGTTTGGAATTTTGGAAGGGAAAAGATATTACCCAGCCCTGTGTTTATTTGACTGTTCCATTGTCTGGCCATGATATGAGAGTCCTGCTGGTGGCAGAGAGAGCAAGTAGTGTGCTGTGTCTAGGAATGCATTATGCACATATGCTATTTTCAGAGAACAGATATACAGTTGGTGGTCTGGCAATAAGTATGCAAGAGGCTCAATACTAAACCATCAGCTCAGTTCTATCAATGTGCAATCTCTCCACACTAGATGGTTTTCACTTAATATTTGTAAAAGTATTTTATGTTAAAAAGGGGAAAAGAATGACAAGTACATCCTTCCACAAATTATTGGACAGTATAAATCAAAGTGAACAACTTTTAAAAAAAAGGGGGAGTCTGATTGAAATGAAGTGAATTTTTACATAAAATCCCTCTTAAAAACAAAGAATGTTTTAAAAAATAAACAAAACCCAAGTCAAAGTGAGTTACTTCACTTATTTTGGTGCCATGTTATACACGTGCACCGTACTATTTACAGGGTCTGATCCTGCAAACACTTAAGCACATGAGTAAAGTTATCAATTTATCTAATCAATTTACCAGATAATTGATTGGCTCAGGATCTGGCACCAGCACTGGATTTTGAATAATTATATAATTAAAGTAAAAATGTTCCTGGTGGAAACCAGAAACGAGCTCTGTGTGTTATAAAATCTGTATGTGTGAATACCTTTAACCTTTCTAGCTTAGGTTAAAAATTATTAATTTCTATAGTACCTATCACTATATCATTGATAGTCCTTTTAAACTACTGCTTAGGCTTATAAATACCAACCTGAAAATCTCTAATGAAGGTTAAGAAGAAGATGATAAAACTAAAGGCCACTGTCCATTCGCAGATTGCACTCACAAAATGGTAAGTATAATCCTGATGGAAATGAGAAACAAAACACACTTCCATATAAAACACTAAAACAAAATTAACACGGAATGGTAGACAGAAATGGCAAATCAAACAAAAATAGAAATTCTCATTAATGTACATGTAGAGAAATATCAAACCTGTAAATGGCTGGTCTTGCTTAAGTTTTTGGAATTGCCCTTTCCTTTATGTTTGGGTAGAGAAAAACATTTAGCGTGATATTCATACATTCCACGTCTTTCCAAGGTGGATAACAGCTGCTTGGGTAAAACGTCCCTTCTACTCTTATTTGTCTATTTGTGGCATGTAACTAGTTCTGTTTGAAAACTCTGAGGATGTCATCGGCAGCAAAAACAAACTCCTGTATTCAATGCTCACATGTTTTTATTCTAGGATGTTTATTATTTGGACTAGGGTGCTGAATGCTTCCTGTAAGATGCTGAGAGCCCACGACACCAGTCAACTTCAGCAGGAGTTGAGGACTCTCAGAAATTTGCAGGACTAGCTCCTTTAAAAGTACTGTAAGAGTGAAGAAAGGAAAATGTATCCAATATTCCATATATCGCATGTATACATCACTTGTACCATTATGAAATAGTGAAAAGCATAACAAAACTAGTGACTTCATATGTAACACACAGCCAGTAAAAATAAACACATTTAATTGACAGTATTAAGTTTATAAATTGTGCAATAAATTATATGTTTCCAGAACATTTTAAGTTATTGCACCTTCATGAAGAGAAGTGAACTTTATATATAATAAAGTCACTCCATTTCCAGTGAGATCAATATCTCTCTATTTATTTAAAAACCAAAATTTAAAAATTAGCAAAGAAAAAAAAATTCTCTTTTCCTTCCCCGTTCCCAAACACCTATATTTCAGCAAATATCTGATCCAGACTGATTCTCAGAAGATCTGCCCAGTGCTTTGTTTCCTGAAAGCTAATACAGGTTTAAGCTTTCGCAGAGTACTAAATATCCTATACGCCAGGAGTGGCCAAACCGTGGCTTGCGAGCTGCATGCGGCTCTTTTACAGTTAAAGTGCAGCTCTTAGAGCCCCCTTTTTGCCCCCACCCCAACCCCCTGCATTCTCTATCTACCAGAGTGGGGAAGAGGGAGCTCAGGTCTCCTGCCCTGCAGGGAGGTGGGTCTTCGGGCTTCAGCCTCACAGGAGACGCCTGCCAAACTCGGGGCTTCCGCAGGACTGGGACTGAAGCCCCAAGTCCCGGCAGGCATGCCGTGCAGGGCTGAAGCCCTGAGCCCCAGCAGGCGTATTCTACAGGGCTGAAGCCACAAGCTGAATGAGGCATGCCTGGCTGTCAAACGTCTGAAGATTATCATATTTGGCTCAGAAAGTCAGTAAGTTTGGCCACCCCTGCTACAGGCTTTGCATACTCTACCATTAAATAATATGTATTGCATAATAAAGTTAATAAACTGTAGGGAAAAAATACCTCAGTAGAAGGATATAAAAATAAGTTCACTTTGGCCATAATCATTCCTATTAAATGTTAAATGTGATGGAGACAATGGCCCAAATTCAAGTCATTCATTCAAAGCCACAGAAGTCAGTAGAGCTAGGCCTCAAGCAAAAGCATGACATTTTAGTGATGGCCATCCTTATCACATGTACTGTGCCTGCACCCAGAGTGTTTTGTAAAAGAGGTGTGCTAGAAGCTGTCTTGTAATGGGGCACAAATAGAATGAAAGGGTTTTTTTCTGAAATATGCCAAATGTTTCAATAAAAGGACCCCATTCCATAACACAATAAACACAGGAGCTTGACATTATTAAAAATATCTAACTTGTGAAGATTCATCTTCTCAGCTGCTTTTCCACTGTTTTGTCTAAGCATGTTGCCCAGCTTACCCTTATAAACTTTAGTAACAAGATGCAGGCACTGCATTCTTTTACTTCATTTGTAGAGAAAGTACTCCCTCCTGTGGTATAGCTTGTCCACAAATCCAATTTTGAGATCCTTCCCAATCATCACCACAAGTGCTCTAAGATCCTGATCCACAAGCCATTTAAGTTAATGGAAAGACTGCTATTGACTGCAACAGGCTTTGGATCTGACCCTAAATGCTTAATCAGTGGCAAGGATTTAATTAGAGATGCTGAAAAAGTACAGTAAAATAAAGACCGGAGCTAAACAGTCATCCATAATTCAAACCAAGATATTCCTGAGGGTTGAAGATTAGATTGATTATTTTATTTATTTCATTTTTTGAGGATGTGGTTGCATAAGGAAGTAAAAGTGCTGAACAACTCACTTCTAGGGAGGTTTTATCACAAGATTTCTCACTCAATTTTGCATAATCAGATTGTCTGGAACTTTGGGCGCTTACTTAAAATGAAAATCCAACTCTTTTGAGGTTTCCCAATCACTAATTTTAGGAAGCCCAGCTGTTAACTGTTTTTTCCCTAAATAGGGAAATGCCAGAGGCTTGACATCTTGTTTATCGTCATACACTATTTAAATTCCTTGTGCTCTTGTCCTTACATGTGCCTAAAAGTACATAGCATCGCATACCCAAGCTAATAGACTGCAGGATTAAATTGGTTACCTACTAAGGGTTTACCTTTTCACCTGGAATCCAGTCAATTTTTGTTATGGAAATTAATGATGCACATGCAATCACTGGGAAAAATGTAAAGGAAATCATAAAAATTGCTTAATGAATAATAGTGAAAATATTTCTATTTATAATGCATCCCCTGTTCCCATTCTCTAAGACTGAAGACACCAAACAACAAGTTACACTGCAGTATAAAAACAGAATATTAAAAAGCCAAGCAAACATAGTATATTCCCACAAAGCGTCTTATAGTGATCAACACAAAAGATACTCTGAATAAATAAGATTAGGGGTCTTTGCAAAGGAGGAGGGTGAGATGAGGCATTCTTATGGACAGGAGAAGAAACCAAGAGTAGACCCTGGCTGTATGGCTAAGATGTGTAATCATTTGTGTGAACGCTGCTTGTCATTTATGGTCCAATCCAAAGCCAATTGAAGTCAATAGAATGATTCTCATTGACTTCAGTGGGGTTTGGTGCAGGTCCCTAATCTGTGGAGTGACACTCTGGTTAGCCTCTAAGAAGGAAGTTCACCAAGTCTCGCAGCCAAAGAATGACCACCGAGGCCATCTAGTTCAGTATAAAAGGGAAATTGTGGGTGCCAAAATGAAGGGCTAGAGTAGGATCCTCATGACCAACCTTTGATCAACTTTTGGTTTCTAGGGCTATATGTGGCAAGAGGGAACCTAGTCCTGTGATAAGGGTGGTGTTAGCATTGTAATGAAAAAAAAATCCCCCCAAACATTTTCTAGCCTGAAGTTTAATGGTTTCACTCAGTGCTAATGAGGCCAATTCAATTAAGGTGGAAGTGGCCTATTCTCAACAGTTAACAAGAAGGCGTGAGCTTGTCACTATTGAGAATAGGCCACTGTTGAAAATAGGCCATTTCCACCTTAATTGAATTGGCCTCGTTAGCACTGACCCCCCACTTGGTAAGGCAACTCCCATCTTTTCATGTGCTGTAATATATATACTGCTTTCTGTATTTTTCACTCCATGCCTCTGAAGAAGTGGGTTTTAGCCCACAAAAGCTTATGCCCAAATAAATGTTAGTCTATAAGGTGCCACAAGGACTCCTAATTGTTTTTGCTGATACAGAGTAACATGGCTACCACTCTGAAACCTGTCAATGAGTAGTAGTCCTGTTCATTAGTTTACTCATCTGAACCAGAAGGCATCACAAAATGGGGAAGAGATGGCCAGCCCTCTGTGGAGATAGAGGTGGTTAGGGACTATTTAGAAAAGCTGGACGTGCACAAGTCCATGGGGCCGGACGAGTTGCATCCGAGAGTGCTGAAGGAATTGGCGGCTGTGATTGCAGAGCCATTGGCCATTATCTTTGAAAACTCGTGGCGAACCGGGGAAGTCCCGGATGACTGGAAAAAGGCTAATGTAGTGCCAATCTTTAAAAAAGGGAAGAAGGAGGATCCTGGGAACTACAGGCCAGTCAGCCTCACCTCAGTCCCTGGAAAAATCATGGAGCAGGTCCTCAAAGAATCAATCCTGAAGCACTTGCATGAGAGGAAAGTGATCAGGAACAGCCAGCATGGATTCACCAAGGGAAGGTCATGCCTGACTAATCTAATCGCCTTTTATGATGAGATTACTGGTTCTGTGGATGAAGGGAAAGCAGTGGATGTATTGTTTCTTGACTTTAGCAAAGCTTTTGACACGGTCTCCCACAGTAGTATTGTCAGCAAGTTAAGGAAGTATGGGCTGGATGAATGCACTATAAGGTGGGTAGAAAGCTGGCTAGATTGTCGGGCTCAATGGGTAGTAATCAATGGCTCCATGTCTAGTTGGCAGCCGGTATCAAGTGGAGTGCCCCAAGGGTCGGTCCTGGGGCCGGTTTTGTTCAATATCTTCATAAATGATCTGGAGGATGGTGTGGATTGCACTCTCAGCAAATTTGCGGATGATACTAAACTGGGAGGAGTGGTAGATACGCTGGAGGGGAGGGAGAGGATACAGAAGGACCTAGACAAATTGGAGGATTGGGCCAAAAGAAATCTGATGACGTTCAATAAGGATAAGTGCAGGGTCCTGCACTTAGGATGGAAGAATCCAATGCACCGCTACAGACTAGGGACCGAATGGCTAGGCAGCAGTTCTGCGGAAAAGGACCTAGGGGTGACAGTGGACGAGAAGCTGGATATGAGTCAGCAGTGTGCCCTTGTTGCCAAGAAGGCCAATGGCATTTTGGGATGTATAAGTAGGGGCATAGCGAGCAGATCGAGGGACGTGATCGTTCCCCTCTATTCGACATTGGTGAGGCCTCATCTGGAGTACTGTGTCCAGTTTTGGGCCCCACACTACAAGAAGGATGTGGATAAATTGGAGAGAGTCCAGCGAAGGGCAACAAAAATGATTAGGGGTCTAGGAATGATTAGGAACACATGACTGATGAGGAGAGGCTGAGGGAGCTGGGATTGTTTAGCCTGCAGAAGTGAAGAATGAGGGGGGATTTGATAGCTGCTTTCAACTACCTGAAAGGGGGTTCCAAAGAGGATGGCTCTAGACTGTTCTCAATGGTAGCAGATGACAGAACGAGGAGTAATGGTCTCAAGTTGCAGTGGGAGGGGTTTAGATTGGATATTAGGAAAAACTTTTTCACTAGGAGGGTGGTGAAACACTGGAATGCGTTACCTAGGAAGGTGGTAGAATCTCCTTCCTTAGAGGTTTTTAAGGTCAGGCTTGACAAAGCCCTGGCTGGGATGATTTAACTGGGAATTGGTCCTGCTTCGAGCAGGGGGTTGGACTAGATGACCTTTTGGGGTCCCTTCCAACCCTGATATTCTATGATTCTATGATTAAAACAATGATCAACAGAGGTGATTTCTCTTCCAGAGGCTTGGATGCTGTGACTCATATCTAGCAGCTCATAGTAACGAGTTTATACAAGAACACTGTCCTGTCAATTAGGTTGAATGCACCAATAGAGTAGTTGGCGCACAAGTGATCATAACTTTTCTTTAAGTAAAATGTAATTTGTTTTATATGTATAAAATATATATTTTATATACAAGAAAAACGTTTTTTCAACAGGAACTTCACAGCAGAGTTCCTTCTCTCACTAACACTGCAGCTGTCACAAGCCCAGCAGGATCACAAAACAGTCAGCAATTATACAGATTATGAAATAAGTGAATATTATTTGTCATCTTTGGTCTGTTTTTAGTTTCCATGTTACATGGCCAGGCAGCATAATAAAATAAACTTCCGTTTTCCCAGAGCAGGATTTCTTACCAGATTTACAAACTAGTATTTCTGACCTCTTCACATACACAAAGCTATTACAAATATTTAAAATATAAAACAGTTGAAAGAAACAGGTTGAAGCAAGAAGACAAGTACATACATATACTTGGTATTATCCAGCATAGTGATGTGGGTCAGTCATGAGTTGCATTATGAACATTCACCACCATGAGTGAGAGAAGCTGCAAATTTAAGAAGTATACTTGACAACAACCATCATATTCCTGTGTTGAGCTAACAATATTCACCATTGTGAGCTGGAGAAGCTGTGAATGTGAGCACCTTAGGTCATAGTCTGCCTTCTGAAACATTTGTATAACTTCAATTACTGCATGCTGTTGCTACTCCTGGGGGAATTCTGTGCCTCTGGGCAATGCAGAATTTTGCAGAAATTAATGTTGTGCTCACAGAATTTCCTTTCCCCCATAGAAATTGTCTGCAATGCTGCTGGCTGCTACTGGGAGCCGCTGGACCCACCAGAGCCCAGCTAGCACATAGAAGACACTGCCAGGGGGTGGGGAAGGGAACTAGAGGGTTCCCAGCAGCTGCAGTTCCCCACATGCCTTGAGGGAAGGAGACAGTGGTGTGCAGGAAACTCCACACAAGCCTGTGACCCAGCATCAGGCTTTTTCTCTCTCTGGGCTCCGAGGGTAGTGGGGGCGGGTGTCTGGGCTGGGGGAGGGGTAGAAGGATGGGTGTCTGGGCTGCGGGGGGGGGCCCATGGCTGGGCTTTGGTGTGGTGGTGTTTGAGTATCTGGGCAAGGGGGGGCATGGCTGGGCTCTGGGGGATATCTGGGCTGGGGGGCTCCCACAGGTGGGCTCTGGGGGTAGAGGGGTTGTGGGTGTCTAGCCCCCCCAGCTAGGCTCTGGGAGGAGGAAGAGAAACAGGAACTGGGTTGTCATAGGGAGTTCTTTAACTCTCTACTCCTGGGGGAATTTTTTGTGCGTCTCTGTACTGTTACAGACATATTTGCTAACAGGTATTTTGAAATAAATTACCAAACTAATTGAAACTGGTGTGATTAGGTAGTGTTATTTTGACAAATAAAATTTGCAGAATTTTAAAGTATTCTGCACAGAATTTTTAATTTGTTGGCACATAAATTCCTCCAGGAGTAAATTATTGCACATACTCTGATGGGAAGGTGGTCTGCCTATTTCAGGGCCAGGAGGCCTGAGGCTAGCCAACCCTGTTCAATCACACCTCTGTATGCTAATTAACTATATCCTAGCCACAGGGGGCAGGATTGATTGGGGGCAGATGAAACATGTGAGCCTCATAAAGGGCAGAGAACTGTTTGGCAAAAGGGAACCAGAGGGAGTAAGTTGGCTTACTGTGGCAGGCTCTGAAGAAAGGTCTAAACAGAAGCTGAGGGCTCCAGAGAAGCAGCCTGGGAGTAAGACCCTGAGAAAGCAAGGGAGGGCCAGGACAGTAGCAGAGGGAGGTTGCATGCTGATTTCTTGGAGTCACAGAGTTGGACAAGGAAGACAGAGGTCTGTGGAAGGACTCTAGCTAAAGAGAGCTGGGAGCCCTTTATGTTGGAACTTCAAGTTGAGGATTGTTTTGTTAATAAAGGCAGATTCCAAGCAGGGAAGTTAGTGGACAGAAAGACTGTGTGGATTATTTTTGGGAACTCAATGAGGAAATTGAGACAGAAAGTGCCTACATAATGGGAACTTATGCATTTCAGTATTTAGTTCCTCTAGCTAACACTCCAAAGATGGCTAGATAGTTTATCCAGGAGGAGACAGTACAGGCTAGAAGGATGGCTGCTTGCCTCTTCAGTCAGAGGGCCAAATATAGATAGGCTCCCACCTGCCCTCTTTGTTTCTTACAGGGTAGTTTGGCCTGTATGTAGTGTGTTGGTGGCTGGTTATTATAGGGTTAACTCTTATACATGAGTGGTGCACTGTGTGTTGTATTTACATTCACTAGCTGTCTCTTAGAATAGAATCCCCTTTGCTTTCTTCCCTACCGCCCAACCAAAAAAAAAAAAAAAAAAAGTAGGAAACAAGGGCATAAGACTTAAGTACGCTACTGACAACTGAGGTGTAGCTTCTAGAAATATCCAGTAATTGCCATTCATGCTTCTTACAATGCCAACTTGCTAAACATGGTGCTCCATCTGCAATATAAGCAGTAGCCTGGCATTTATCTTACTTTAGAAGTGGTTTAATGTCAGAGGAAGAACATTTGCATGTAAAGATACAACAATGTGATACACAAAAAGGATACTGGGAATAACAGCTATGCATGACACGATAGAGATGGCTATCCTTATATAACATGTACAGTGACTGTTCCATTGTGGACATGACTTGAAAGAGATGACAGACTGAAGTGTAATGTAAACAACACCAGAGCCAAAAGCCACAAGAGCTCCTCCATCATGGACGCTGGGAACAGATAACTCCTGGAAAAAGAATCAGCAGAGGGATTATCTGTTATTATTCATATTACAGTAGTGCCTAGAAACTGGCTGTAAAAATTGGGCCTACAGATCTGTCCTAATTGCGAGCTCTGCTGTGGTAGGTGAGGGAAAGGTTAAGGAATGTGTCAATAACCTATAAACAACAGTTGTTGAAGGGAAAAGGAGCAAAAGCGAGACAGATTGAATTTGTATGAACAAAAGATTGACTGATATAACTCAAGGACCATGTTAAATAGTAAACAAGAGGAATAGAGGACCAGAAATCAATTAACCAAAACTGGTGTGTTGGAAATTAGGCCTAATTGGTGGAGAAAAAATGAGGAGACTAGCTATTCCATCCATCACTCCCTTTTTGGGTCCTTAAAGAGACTTTGGGGAGGGAAATTTGGGTACTGAGATGAGCTTCACCATCTTGGCTGCTGCCCCACCACTTCCTGGGACATTAGGCCTTCATCATCCTGAGAAATATCTGACCTGAACCAGGCCAGAGAAAAGAACTCAGACAACACTGCCATCTCCACCAGTTCCAGCTAAATCCCAAATACCACCTGAACAATTTAGTGATTGTGAAAGATGCCAGCTTGAAGGCACTGGCAAACTGAGTGCTTTTCCCAGAAAAGAGGTACCACACAGATGATGCAAGATTGCCTATGCTATCTGCCAACATGTCTTCATTTTATATTTGAGGGACTGGTTTGAGGAGTGATAAGTTCATATTCTCTATACCTAGCCAGTCCTTAGTTTTTCTGCTGCAACTGTCAATGAAATGTTTTGGTGGTGTTTTTCCTCACTGCTGGTAAGAGACTAGAACTGGCAGGTCACTTCAAATACCCCACTCTCAGATGGTCAGTCAGACAGTGTGCAATATAAAAGCTGGGGGGAGGGTGGTGTGCAGCAGTCCAAACCAGTGACTTTGAAGTGTAAATCTCCATATCCCTCTATCAACCCCCTGAGCTCCTTCCCCTTTCCATGTCATCAGCCATCTTTATTTATGTTGTGATATCCAGGTTATTGAAGATTCTTTCACTCTGAAATATATCTGGAAGTGAAACCTACAGTAAAATAAAGTATATGGCCAGTCAAAAGAACTTCCTGGATTGTCTAAATGTATAAACCGCATATGTTAAACTATGCCAGGTCTATATCACCTCTGTGCCAGAGAAATCTTCTCATAGCTAGTTAAACCAGCTTTTAAGCTGGTTTCTGCCACCAGAGCAATGCAAAGCAGCATTAATAGAACATGTCTTCCTTGCTTTTGTTATATCTTCTTTCCCTTCCCGGCATGAAGCCACCTTTCTCTCCTTTTCCTTTCCTATGATGGTGTAATTTTACTTTGTTGTTGTCTTCAACATCTGCTTCCCCCCTTTTACTTCACCCCTTCTCCCCGCCCCCCCCATTGTGTTTTATTCTGTTTAGATTTTTATACTATGTTCAGTACTGTGGTATCTAAATTTTCCTTTTCCCCACCATGCTTTCTATATATGAAAACAGAGTCTCAAAATTGAAAGTTTTGAATTGAAAAGCAAGCTTAACTACGAGTGTTGTTACCAGCACCACTGTTCTCTTCTTTTCTAACTTATTTCTTGGACCGTCTCTGCCTTTCATCGTCACCTCCATACATGCTAAAAAGGGCTCAGAAAATTTGCCTAACTCATCACGTTCTGAGGAGTTTCTCCTTTAATAGTCAGTCGCTTCTTAACACGATCCCACCAATTGTATTTCACTTCTGTATTTTAAAATAATGTATGATTAAAAATAGAGAACAAAACACCTGAATCACCTCTGTTCACCTTCACAGAAGTTCTTTTGCTTTTAGGAGACATTGCTAGTTATCTTCCGCCCACACTTTCTGGCTGTTTTGCTGAGCATTCAGGAGCAATACCATTAAAATTATAAAAAGAAAAGGAGTTCTTGTGGCACCTTAGGGACTAACAAATTTATTTATTTAAGCACACAAGAGATCCAGTTCCTGGACACTACAGTGCTAATAAGCGATGGTCACATAAACACCACCCTATACCGGAAACCTACTGACTGCTATACTTACCTACATGCCTCCAGCTTTCATCCAGACCACACCACACGATCCATTGTCTACAGCCAAGCTCTACAATACAACCGCATTTGCTCCAACCCCTCAGACAGAGACAAACATCTACAAGATCTCTATCAAGCATTCTTACAACTACAGTACCCACCTGCTGAAGAGAAGAAACAGATTGACAGAGCCAGAAGAGTACCGAGAAGTTACCTACTACAGGACAGGCCCAACAAAGAAAATAACAGAACGCCACCAGCCATCACCTTCAGCCCCCAACTAAAACCTCTCCAACGCATCATCAAGGATCTACAACCTATCCTGAAGGACGACCCATCACTCTCACAGATCTTGGGAGACAGGCCAGTCCTTGCCTACAGACAACCCCCCAACCTGAAGCAAATACTCACCAGCAACCACACAACAAAAACACTAACCCAGGAACCTATCCTTGCAACAAAGCCTGTTGCCAACTGTGTCCACATATCTATTCAGGGGACACCATCATAGGGCCTAATCACATCAGCCACACTATCAGAGGCTCGTTCACCTGCACATCTACCAATGTGATATATGCCAACATGTGCCAGAATGCCCCTCTGCCATGTACATTGGCTAAACCAGACAGTCTCTACATAAAAGAATAAATGGACACAAATCAGACGTCAAGAATTATAACATTCAAAAACCAGTCGGAGAACATGTCAATCTCTCTGGTCACTCGATTACAGACCTAAAAGTGGCAATTCTTCAACAAAAAAACTTCAGAAACAGACTCCAACGAGAGACTGCTGAATTGGAATTAATTTGCAAACTGGACATCATTACATTAGGCTTGAATAAAGACTGGGAGTGGATGTGTCATTACACAAAGTAAAACTATTTCCCCATGTTTATTTCCCCCTCCACCCCGGACACTGTTCCTCACACATTCTTGTCAACTGCTGGAAATGGCCCACCTTGATTATCACTACAAAAGGGTTTTTTTCTCTCCTGCTGGTAATAGCTCACCTTACCTGATCACTCTCATTACAATGTGTATGGTAACATCCATTGTTTCATGTTCTCTGTGTATATAAAATCTCCCCACTGTATTTTCCACTGCATGAATCCAATGAAGTGAGCTGTAGCTCACGAAAGCTTATGCTCAAATAAATTTGTTAGTCTCTAAGGTGCCACAAGTACTCCTTTTCTTTTTGCGGATACAGACTAACACAGCTGCTACTCTGAAACCATTAAAATTATACTTTCCACCCTGCCTTCCCCAGTACCAAAATGACCAAAAAACTTTCCTTACAACTAATTTTACTGATTAAAAATTTACAACCGAGCTCACAAGATTTGTATAGATAAAAGCAAATTATAAAATTCACAGCATGTGTGAAATTGAAGTGTTTTCACAAAACATGTAGCAACTTGTTTTGGAGAGAGAAAGAATGAAGTCCCCGCCTCCCGCCAGTCTCATTCAGCCCTACTATAGCATTTTACATGTTGACTTATTTCTCTAACTAGGGAAAAATGAGGGTTTAGAGAAAAACAAACCACCACCATACGTGAACTTTCTAAGTGAGTTAATGGTACAGTATGATCTACTGGTTAGGGAACTGCACTGGGTAGTCAAGAGAGCTGGGTTCTAATTCCAGCTTTGCGGCTGATTTTCTGACTTTAAGGAAATCACATAACCGCTCTGTGCCTCGGTTTCCCCGTTAGTAAAATGGGGATGATACATATTTTCATAAAGCTTTATTAGATCTACAGATAAGTGCTATGTAAGAGCCAAGTACTATTGTTAATAATAAAAATAACTGTTCAGTTCACTTACTATACCATACAACTGTAGGACCCAAGGTATTGAGAACCCCCAGTTCCCATCACCATCTATGACAGTTCAGGGTACTCAGAAATTTGAAGGATTGGGTCCTTATTTTGTCATGTCTTTCATGCAGGCTGTACCCAAAATACAATATAAATAAACAGAAGAGATAAGATAAATTAAGAGTAGGACTGTCGATTAATTGCAGTTAATGCATGCTATTAACGCAAAACAATTTAACTAGATCTAAAAAATAGTCGTGATTAATTGAAGTTTTAATCACAGTGTTAAACAATAATAGAATACCAATTTAAGTTTATTATAAATATTTTTGGATGTTTTTCTACATTTTCAAATATATTGATTTCAGTTACAACTCAGAATACAAAGTTTACAGTGCTTACTTTATATTATTTTTATTACAAAAATTTGCACTGTAAAAAAGATAAAATAAATAGTATTTTTCAATTTACCTCATGTAAGTCCACTCAGTCCTTCTTCTTGTTCAGCCAATCACTAAGACAAACAAGTTTGTTTAATTTACAGGAGATAATGCTGCCTGTTTCTGATTTACAAAGTCGCCTGATACTGTTACAGCCAACATTGCCAGATAGTTACATGCCAGATATGCTAAATGTTCATATGCTCCTTCATGCTTTGACTAATAGGCTCTAAAGTTTTACATTGTTTTGTTTTTGAGTGCAGTTATGTTAAAAAAAAAATCCTACGTTTGTAAGTTGCACTTTCACAACAAAGAGATTGCACTACAGTACTTGTATCAGGTGAATTGAAAAAATACTATTTCTTTGTTTATCTTTTTCACAGTGCAAATATTTGCAATAAAAATAATATAAAGTGAGCACTGTGCACTTTGTATTCTGTGTTGTAACTGAAATCAGTATATTTGAAAATGTAGGAAACATCCAAAAATATTTATAATACATTTAAATTGGTATTCCATTATTATTTAACAGTGCAAGTGAAACTGCAATTAATCGTGACTAATTTTTTTAATCGTTTGACAGCCCTCATTAAGAGATGAGAAGGTAAAACAGGCAAGATCAAATGAGAATCAAAATTAATGATGTGACTGGGCTCCCTCTCTGAGTTTTATGCCAAAATTGTTTTTTGTTTGCTACCGATAGAACAAATCAATAACAGGGATTATTTTAAGATCCAAAGCATGATTTATATGATTTAATTTCTATAGCGTGTAAATCTTTTGTTACAAAATATTGCCTGAAGGTAATACTAACAGAGCTGGACACTGCACTGGAGACTTTTTAGCCTGAAACATCCAACGTTTAATACTTGCAAAACTGTATTCCTCAGTTTTTGAAACCATCCATGGATTTGCTAACTCACAGGCCTTATCTCTCTTCTCTCCTCAGCTCTCTCTGGTTGCCTATTACTGTTCTTCTCTGTTCCTTCCCTATACACAATTGTACATTGTTAGGTTACTATACACGCACAATACTGTGTACAAAACAAAATGTGCCTATATTGTGGCCTAACAATATATGACTGAGTTTGTTATCAGAAAGTCACATAACAAACATGGCAGAACAAAAAGATGGGACTATAGCCTCTCCATTCCAACAAAAAACATGTTTCTCTCTTGGTGCCTCATTAAAATGGTTTCCTCCACTCCAAATGCGAAATCTTCTACTCTCAGTATATAAAAACCTACAGTATATGTAATCACATTAAGTAACAGGAGGAAACTGGCAAACAATGAATTATTAATGTATTCTATACACAGTAAATGGCTTGAAACAGATTAATTCTACTAAGAATGAACTTTACTATACGAGGATAGTCATAATAATAAATGAAAGTTCAAATATCCAGATTTCAGAGGTGAAATCAAAGCTGGTAACAAACTTTGCAAAATGCTGTAAATTATTTAAACATACTGTTTGGCTCTGGCTTTTGGTAAATTATTGATAAAGTACAGCAGGCTACATGACATCCCAGGGAAGATTAAAGAAATACTTCATAACATCCCACAGTTTTTTCCCCTCAAGGGACATAATCAACTGATTTTCTACTAGGTTTGCAGAAGCAGTAACACAGGAACTTTGCAATAATTGCAAAACACTTGGTTTGGATGGCCTTTTGCAACTCTAGCAGGAGTTTATACTGTGGTGTAGAATGCTTCTCTCAAGCTAGAAAGGAATTGGGAAAAATGGTGGAATATAGATGTTTTTTACATCAGTTACTTTCAGAAGAGTTCCCATGCAATTCTGTGTATTCCTTTCCTCATCCAGCACAGAGAATGAGAGTGAGGCAATAATGAGACTTTGCTCATTTGTCTCATTTTCATCTAATTAAGAAGTAACTCTCAGAGAGGTGTAACAGTCTTGTGATTAAGATAGTGGCATGGGTCCCAGAAGATCAGGGTTCAATTCCCAGCACTCCAACAGATTTCCTGTGAGACCTTTGATAAAACCACTTAATATCTCTTTTCTCTTGTCTGCAAAATGGGGATGATACTTCCTTTGCCTGTCTCTTCAGACTGTAAGCTGTTTGAGGCAGGGACCTGTACCTTATTATGTGTTTGTACAGCATGAAGCACAATGGGGCCCTGACTTTAGTTGGTTTGTATTGCAGTCCAAATAGTAAAATAAGGAATGTCAGAATCAGTGAGAACTCATCTTATGCTTTCTGACAAGATCCCAAAACCTTATTAAGAATCTTTTAAAGAAAGAACAAAAAAGAGTTGGAGAGAGAAAGTTAAAATAAAAAAAGGAGATAATGGGCAGAGATCAAAATTTTTCTTTCTGATCTCTGGTCAAGGACCAGGGCTAGGAGAAGTTTATTATTGTATTTTTTTAAATAAAATATTTCTAGACCTTCTGTTTTGCAAGATTTCCAACTGCACATTCATGTCATTCTGCTTCCTATCTTACTTTTTTCTCTTCATTGCAGTATTGGGAGCTCTTGATGTTACACTGATATTGCCTATTCTGCTCCCGTAACACTTCTTTTGTCTGGTCTGGTGGTTCTTGCTCTCTGCTCTGTCTCCGCAGCATGTACTGAGACAAAGAGAAGGAGGGGACCACCAGGAGCAGACCTGGCATCTTAGGAGCATGAAGAGTGCTACCAGCAAGTGGGCAGTAGCAAAGGGAGGGACTATTTCTGGTTCAAGATACCTCAAAAATATTTGTAGTTAAAATGTTTGAGGAGTAATGGTATTGAGAGAGGTGAAGCAGGACAATACAGAAAGCAAGCATGGGACGCATATAAGGAGGTAAGGGATATTAGAACCTCAAAGTGTCCATTGGGCCCAAAATATTGCTCAGGCATGCAGGAGTGAAAATCACACTTGGAGTTGCAGCTAGCAAGGGATGTTAAGAGTAACAAGAAGGGTTTCTTCAGGTATGTTAGTAACAAGAAGGTGGTCAAGGAAAGCGTGGGCCCCTTACTGAATGAGGGAGGCAACCTAGTGACAGAGGATGTGGAAAAAGCTAATGTACTCAATGCTTTTTGTCGTCTCTGTCTTCACTAACAAGGTCAGCTCCCAGACTACTGCACTGGGTAGCACAGCATGGGGAGGAGGTGACCAGCCCTCTGTGGAGAAAGAAGTGGTTCAGGGCTATTTAGAAAAGCTGGACGAGCACAAGTCCATGGAACTGGATGCACTGCATCCGAGGGTGCTAAAGGAGTTGGCTGATGTGATAGCAGAGCCATTGGCCATTATCTTTGAAAACTCATGGTGATCGGGGGAGGTCACGGATGACTGGGAAAAGTGCCCATCTTTAAAAAAGGAAAGGAGGAGGATCTTGGGAACTATAGGCCAGTGAGCTTCACCTCAGTCCCTGGAAAAATCATGGAGCAAGTCCTCAGGGAATCAGTTCTGAAGCACTTAGAGGAGAGGAAAGTGATCAGGAACAGTCAGCATGGATTCACCAAGGGCAAGTCATGCCTGACTAACCTAATTGCCTTCTATGATGAGATAACTGGCTCTGTGGATGAGGGGAAAGCAGTGGATGTGTTATTCCTTGACTGTAGCAAAGCTTTTGATAGGGTCTCCCACAGTATTCTTGCCAGTAGTTAAAGAAGTATGGGCGGGATGAATGGACTATAAGGTGGATAGAAAGCTGGCTAGATCATCAGGCTCAACAGGTTGTGATCAATGGCTCCATGTCTAGTTGGCAGCCAGTATCAAGCAGAGTGCCCCAAGGGTCAGTCCTGGGGCTGGTTTTATTCAATATCTTCATTACCTATCTGGAGGATGGCATGGATTGCACCCTCAGCAAGTTTGCAGATGACACTAAACTGGGAGGAGTGGTAGATATGGTGGAAGGTAGGGATAGGATACAGAGGGACCTAGACAAATTAGAGGATTGGGTCAAAAGAGTTCTGATGAGGTTCAACAAGGACAAGTGCAGAGTCCTGCACTTAGGATGGAAGAATCCCATGCACTGCTACAGACTAGGGACCAAGTGGCTAGGCAGCAGTTCTGCAGAAAAGGACCTAGGGGTTACAGTGGACGAGAAGCTGGATATGAGTCAACAGTGTGCCCTTGTTGCCAAGAAGGCTAATGGCATTTTGGGCTGTATAAGTAGGAGCATTGTCAGCAGATCGAGGGACATGATCATTCCCCTCTATTCGGCATTGGTGAGGCCTCATCTAGAGTACTGTGTCCAGTTTTGGGCCCCACACTACAAGAAGGATGTGGAAAAATTGGAAAGAGTCCAGTGAAGGGCAACAAAAATTATTAGGGGGCTGGAACACATGACTTATGAGGAGAGGCTGAGGGAAGTGGGATTATTTAGTCTGCAGAAGAGAAGAATGAGGAGGGATTTGATAGCTGCTTTCAACTACCTGAAAGGGGGTTCCAAAGAGGATGGATCTAGACTGTTCTCAGAGGTACCAGATGACAGAATGAGGAGTAATGGTCTCAAGTTGCAGTGGGGGGCGGGGCAGTTTAGGTTGGATAGTAGGAAAAACTTTTTCACTAGGAGGGTGGTGAAGCCCTGGAATGGGTTACCTAGGGAGGTGGTGGAATCTCCTTCCTTAGAGGATTTTAAGGTCAGGCTTGACAAAGCCCTGGCTGGGATGATTTAGTTGGGGATTGGTCCTGCTTTGAGCAGGGGGTTGGACTAGATGACCTCCTGAGGTCCCTTCCAACCCTGATATTCTATGATTCCAAGTTCTCTTAGTAGAACAGCCAGTCTTCCTCCCTGCTAGTCAGCACTCCAAAAATAGGTACAGACTTTGCCCTCACCTCTACAACGTCCCCACTGTCTACCAGCCTGGAGAGCATAATAAAACCTGAGTTTGTAGCCCAAATTGGAGTCTGCTGCATCCTGCATGACATCAGTTGATGGGTAAAAAGCTGACTAGCTGAACAAAATATACTTTTACTTGGTCTCTAAATGGATGGTGTGTGTTCTGTTGCTCTATGAGAACACTAATTACCCAATGTGGTCAAGTATCTTTAAGCTCAGGAAGTGTGCTGTTTTCTTTTTAAAAGAAAGAGAAGTGGACAAAGACATAGGATTAGTAAATTATCTTAGTCATTTGCTTACAATTTTTACAGTATAAACTATAATGGCTTGGGACATAAAAACAAAATATTTCCACTCAAGTGTTCTTAGAATAAGACTTACTTTCTCAGGCAGCAGGAAGATGCAAGTTGCACGTACACACAAACACACACAAATTTCAGCCTAGCTCACAACCCACTACTTCTTACAGTTGCAAAATTTCTGTGCTCTAGGTCACATCTACCTTCACATATCCTTCTAAACTGCATGGTCTTCTATGTTCCTATGCATCCTGACTCAGCAAAGCATGTAAACACATGCTTAAGTCCATCCTCATTCAAAAAAGGAAGGTACTATCACCTGTGCTTAACTTTAAGCATATAAGCAGTCCCAGCTTTTGTTGGTATATGCTGAACCTACAATAGGAGGGTTTGCCAATAAAGCTAGGGTAGAGAAGACCTAATTTGTTTTGCCCTCCACTCTAAACCTGAAAGGCTTAACAGATCACTTGTTTCACTAGAGTGATAACTTGCAGACTGGTGCTATTTACACCCTGTCTTTACCTGTGAATAAGGCCTATCCTGTACTCAAGAAGGTTTTGCCAGTATATCTAGACCAGCAAACCTACCTGGTGTAACTTATATCAGCAAAGCAGTCCTGATATTAGAATAGTAGAATAAGCTAAACAGGTAAAAGCACTTTTATGCCAGTATAACTATGTCTACACTAGAGCTTTTGAAGGAATAGAAATGTCACCAAAAAAATCACACCCTTAACCGATACTGCTATACAGGCAAAAGTTTCTAGTGTAGACGTGGCCTTAAGAGAGTTAGGAACCAAATATTTCCTTTGAAAGACTAGTGGAACAAGATGGAAGTAAAACATTGTTTTTCATGTTAATTTACTGATCCATAAATACAGCATTAACCATTTAAATCTATAATTTTTATGGTTAAAACTTTTAAAATTAGATTTGTGATTAAAATTGGACCATACCTGAAAATTTGCAACAATGCCCATTCCAATACAGCCCAGCAATCCAATACATAATGTAATTAAGTTACATGAAGGATTCATAAAATGTGATGATTCGTTTTGCTTCTCTATTATTAAATATCTGATGTACATTGTAGCTGCACCTAAAAACAGAAAGAAAAAAAACACCCCAAAACATTTATTTTCATTTACCATGCAATTATATTATCCTTTTTCATTTTCTTTGGTGAAATTACACATACATTTACAAAATTCACTTAAAACCACTATGCACTGAATTACATCTTCTCTAATTCTACTGTGATGGGAGTGGGAATGGGGACTAAAAAGTAGTAAGTTCTACATGTATTATTTTCAGATGCTATTCTGAAGGGGTCTCCTCAATACTATCTTCCCCAGTTGCCCCCATAAATTACTTTGGGACAATTTAGGAAACAGGGTCATTTCAGTCCCATTACAATTTGGATTTTAGAGAGCAGAGAATGTTGACAACCATGCAGCCAGCATCAAGATTTTAGTCAGGAAGAGGGGATGGAAGAGGATAAAGTATGGGCCAGATCAGACGAGGAACATTCACATAAAGAATCTGACACATCAGAAAAGGGCAGACAAATAAACAGTGACACGTTTTTAAAGTGCTTGTACACAAATGTTAGAAGTCTAAATAATAAGATGGGTGAACTAGAGTGCCTCATGTTAAAGGAGGATATAATAGGCATCACAGAAACCTGGTGGAGTGAGGACAATCAACGGGACACAATCACTCCGGGGTACAAAATATATCGGAAGGACAGAACAGGTTGTGAAGTGGGGGAGGAGGGGTGGCACTATATGTGAAAGAAAATGTAGAATCAAATGAAATAAAAATCTTAAATGAATCCACATGTTCCATAGAATCTCTATGGATAGTAATTCCATGCTCTAATAAGAATATAACAGTAGGGATCTATTATCGATCACCTGACCAGGACAGTGATAGTGACGATAAATGCTAAAGGGAGATTAGAGAGGCTATCAAAATGAAAAACTCAATAATAGTGGGGAATTTCAATTATCCCCATATTGACTGGGTACATGTCACCTCAGGACGAAATGCAGAGACAAAATTTCTCAATGCTTTAAATGACTGCTTCTTGAAGGAGCTGGTACAGGAACCCACAAGGGGAGAGAGAACCCACAACTCTCGATCTAGTCCTGAGTGCAGCGCAGGATCTGGTCCAAGAGGTAACTATAACAGGACCGCTTCGAAATAGTGACCATAATATAATAACATTTAACATTCCTGTGGTGGGAAGAATACCCCAACAGCCCAACACTGTGGCATTTAATTTCAGAAAGGGGAACAATGCAAAAATGAGGAGGTTAGTTAAACAGAAATTAAAAGGTACAGTGACTAGAGTGAAATCCCTGCAAGCTGCATGGACACTTTTCAAAGACACCATAATAGAGGCTAAACTTAAATGTATACCCCAAATTAAAAAATACAGTAAAAGAACTAAAGAAGAGCCACCGTGGCTTAACAACCATGTAAAAGAAGCAATGAGAGATAAAAAGGCATCTTTTAAAAAGTGGAAGTCAAATCCTAGTGAGGTAAATAGAAAGGAGCATAAACACTGCCAAATTAAATGTAAAAACGTAATAAGAAAAGCCAAAAAGGAGTTTGAAGAATAGCTAGCCAAAAACTCAAAAGGTAATAATAAAATGTTTTCTAAGTACATCAGAAGCAGGAAGCCTGCTAAACAACCAGTGGGGCCCCTGGACGATCGAGATACAAAAGAAGCACTTAAAGACGATAAAGTCATTGCAGAGAAACTAAATGAATTCTTTGCTTCAGTCTTCATGGCTGAGGATGTTAGGGAGATTCCCAAACCTGAGCCGTCTTTTGTAGATGACAAATCTGAGGAATTGTCACAGATTGAAGTGTCACTAGAGGAGGTTTTGGAGTTAATTGAAAAACTTAACAGTAACAAGTCACCGGAACCAGATGGCATTCACCCAAGAGTTCTGAAAGAACTCAAATGTGAAATTGCGGAACTATTAACTATGGTTTGTAACCTGTCCTTTAAATCAGCTTCTGTACCCTATGACTGGAAGATAGCTAATGGAACGCCAGTATTTAAGAAGGGCTCTAGAGGTGATCCTGGCAATTACAGACCGGTAAGTTTAACGTCAGTACCGGGCAAATTAGTTGAAACAATAGTAAAGAATAAAATTGTCAGACACATAGAAGAACATAAATTGTTGCGCAAAAGTCAACATGGTTTCTGTAAAGGGAGATCATGTCTTACTAATCTAATAGAGTTCTTTGAGGGGGTCAACCAACATGTGGACAAGGGGGATCCAGTGGACATAGTGTACTTAGATTTCCAGAAAGCCTTTGACAAGGTCCCTCACCAAAGGCTCTTATGTAAATTAAGTTGTCATGGGATAAGAGGGAAGAGCCTTTCATGGATTGAGAACTGGTTAAAAGACAGGGAACAAAGGGTAGAAATAACTGATAAATTTTCAGAATGGAGAGGGGTAACTAGTGGTGTTCCCAAGGGTCAGTCTTAGGACCAATCCTATTCAACCTATTCATAAATGATCTGGAGAAAGGGGTAAACAGTGAGGTAGCAAAGTTTGCAGACAATACTAAACTGCTCAAGATCGTTAAGAGCAAAGCAGACTGTGAAGAACTTCAAAAAGATCTCACAAAACTAAGTGATTGGGCAACAAAACGGCAAAAGAAATGTAATGTGGATAAATGTAAAGTAATGCACATTGGAAAAAATAACCCCAACTATACATACAATATGAGGGGGGCTAATTTAGCTACAACTAATCAGGAGAAAGATCTTGGAGTCATCATGGATAGTTCTCTGAAGTTGTCCACGCAGTGTGCAGCGGCAGTCAAAAAAGCAAATGGGATGTTAGGAATCGTTAAAAAAGGGATAGAGAATAAGATGGAGAATATCTTATTGCCCTTATATAAAGCCATGGTATGCCCACATCTTGAATACTGCATACAGATGTGGTCCCCTCACCTCAAAAAAGATATACTGGCATTAGAAAAGATACAGAAAAGGGCAACTAAAATGATTAGGGGTTTGGAACGGGTCCCATATGAGAAGAGATTAAAGAGGCTAGGACTTTTCAGCTTGGAAAAGAGGAGACTAAGAGGGGATATGATAGAGGTATATAAAATCATGAGTGGTGTGGAGAAAGTGAATAAAAAGAAGTTATTTACTCGTTCCCATAATATAAGAATTAGGGGCCATTGAATGAAATTAATGGGTAGTAGGTTTAAAACAAATAAAAGGAAGTTCTTCTTCACTCAGCGCACAGTCAACCTGTGGAACTCCTTGCCTGAGGAGGTTGTGAAGGCTAGGACTATAACAGGGTTTAAAAGAGAACTGGATAAATTCATAGAGGTTAAGTCCATTAACGGCTATTAGCCAGGATGGGTAAGGAATAGTGTCCCTACCTTCTGTTTGTCAGAGGGTGGAGATGGATGGCAGGAGAGAGATCACTAGATCATTACCTGTTAAGTTCACTCCCTCTGGGGCACCTGGCATTGGCCACTGTCAGTAGACAGGATACTGGGCTGGATGGACCTTAGGTCTGACCCAGTATGGCCATTCTTATGTTCTTAAGAAAGGTTATGACAGGGAGATGAGCACTAAGTTGGAAGATGGACAGTTTATTAGACTTTAGTCTGCCCTGATAGATATCTATATTCGGGAACCACATCTGTTAATGACCAGCATATAGTTTCTTTGTTGGATGTAACAGGAAAAAAAGTGCACCCAACTATGTCATCAGAAATTGTTCTTAACTCTTGGGGCCCAATTCTGACTAGCCCTTGCCATAAGATCCCTCCAAACTAGTGTATACAGATATTTTTTGCCAAAATATCACTATCTTTAGGCTCTTATACTCAATCTATAGGCCCTAATACTCAATTAATTCCTATCAGAGATCTATTTACATATGAAAATTGACTGCATCAGAGAACTGCATTATAACAGGAGTGGGTCAATATGTTGTAAATCGGGCTCTGAAAAGAACAGTATAACAACACAGTTCATAACTCAGGTCTTGTCTACATAGGGAAGAACAAATCATACAGTGTTATACACAATTTCCCCAACACAGTAAACTTGCCTATGCAGATAGGCACTTAGAGGTGATATAATTGGAGAAGGAGGTTGTGTATAGACACCATTTTGGGGTTGGGGAACATATATGCTTAAATATACAGGCCTAGATTCTCCGCTCCATCAGATGAGAGGAGGGTGCGCAGTCAGTTGCAGTTCCTTGATTCAGGACCGCCTGGCCCCGCTGCAAGATTCCTGACGGATCGGACAGGGTGGATTGATTTAAATCAAAGCAATTTAAATCACTGATTTTGATCATGATTTTAATTAGCAAGCAGGAAACCTGGATTCAAATAATCAAATGTGTTTTGCATTTGTACTTTTTAGTTAATTTCATAAGACAGATTGATTCAAATTGGTGGTAACCACTGAAACATGTCAATTTACAACTAAATATAGCCTTTATACTAAATTGGTTCTTCTTTTTGTGCACCAGGAGAATACATTATATCTATACACATTTAAGTAATTACATAGCTTAAACTTACATTTATTCAGATTCTTATTTTTTACATTTATATTATGTTAGAAAATAGTTATTTACTAGATGATAACTAATTTTTACTTGTAATCTGTGTCAATCTATTTGAATGGATATTCAAATTCAATTAAAAGTACACAAAACCGGCATTTTTAAATGTGTTGGATACATTTAAAAAGTTGATCAAAATGTTTATCAAAACATGTTTTTACATTTAAAACTAACTTATTTATTAAAGGAAGTATTGCCTGCAGTTCGTGAATTGAATGTTTCTGTTCACCATGTCCTTCAAGATTTTAGAACTAGTAGAGCTCATTCTCTCACACCTGTTTTTATTCATAAATTGGAAGAGGATAAAAAGCTCTCCTGCTTTTTCAACTCCCTTTTGAATGAACTAGTCATTGAACTGAACTAGTTGAATACACTGAAATGATGAAAATATTTTCTCTGCACCTGCAGAAGAGGCCACTGCTATCAAAAGCTGGTATAGCGTGTCAACAAATTCTGGTTCCAGGTGCTTAGCCAGTGACTTCAACCATTTCAGTTATTTCACTTTCTTTGAAACAGCAAATATGCAGCTTAATTTCCTTTTTGTATTTAATTTAAATTATTTTAATAGATTATAGTAAGTTTAGGCCTCAACATAGGTTGTCAATTTCAAATGTTATTTTGAATAGATTTATTTTTTTTAACTAAACCTATATTTAATTTAAATTTTTAAAAATCAGATATTTAAAAAAAAATCAAAATCACTGATTTTTATCCAACCTGTTAAGGAACCTTATGCCAGTGGAAGACCAGGCATAGCTGAGCCCACACCACTGTTCTACCACACCTCTCCTGGTTCCACACCCACCCTGGCCCCTCCTTTCCCTTATACTATGGGTTGTGGTGGGGAGCAACTGGTGCAACCAGATTTATATCAGCCGACAGTTTTCTTCCACTGGTCATTTCTAGCTGCTTTAAGGCCACTTTGCACTGATTAAGTGGTCTTAGTAGACCAGAGAATTGATCCATACCATACACTCACTGACCCCAAAGTGGCACTCTGCAGTTCCCTCTATAGTGTTCTGGAGTAGGCTCTCTGCAGTATTTTGTGGGGACTGGAATAGGGACAACCAGCACTCATCCTACTTCTAGATCCAGGTTCTCTGATATTCAGACAGAATTTGCCCCTTAATATGCTCAGACCAAATACCCATACATACCTAAAAATGCTGAAATATTAATCATAAACCCAAATATGCCACTTTCTGGAGGTTTTGTTCCTGTGTCACTAAAACAAGAAGAACAAAAAAGTTAGTTCATGAAGCTTGTAAGATTCAAGTCCTCAATTATACAATTCCCTAAAAGAAATGTCATTTGTATGTAGTTTTATTTTAAGAAGACAGACATTTAAACAAGGAAATATAATGTCCTCTGTTGCCTGTCTAAGGCTTTACTGGTCGAACTGAATGTTTATTTTTGGGTGAAAAAACTGTTATCTTACAATAGAATACAGTCTCTGGGCTATATCCCTCCCGCAATTCATCACTCATACAGACCTGTGATGACCTGGAGTTACACAAAAGGTATCTATGAACAGCAGCTAATTAGAAGGACATTGGTGAACTTTACGGAGGATGGCACTGTCAATGCCATTTTATATGTCAATTGCCAGCTAAGCTAGTACTGTAGTTAAGACGTCAATCGACAGTATGCAGGCTTGTGGGAACATATGGTTCTGTGTTGGACTGTTGGATCCTACAGATGGTTCTGCTATCAAAGGGCAGAGTTGTACTCTGATTCACACCCCAGTCCTCAGTATCCTGCTCTCCCTACATGTGTGGCTCTGCCTTTGACGATAAAAGGACGGAGCAGCTACATTAAAATGATAGAACTGAAGGGCCCCAATTCTCCTTTCATTTACATAGTAAAAATCAGGACTAACTCCATTGAAATCAGTGATATTATATGAATGTAAAACTGCTGTAAAGTGAAAGGAGAATCAAGACTACAGCACACTGTTAACATTCAAACCTGCAACTGGTTCAAAACATAAGCTCTGCAATTTTCCCTCCTTAGCTTGCTATTGTGTTTAGTAAAACAATTTTATTAGAGGCACTTTAGTAAGGTAGTTTCTGCTATATCCACACAAGTCTTCTCTTCAGGAATACATGGGTGCTGGAACTAGGGGTGCGTGCCACACTCCCTGGCTTGAAGTGGTTTCCATCATACACATGGTTCACAGTTTGGTTCAATGGCTCTCAGAACCCCGACTATAAAAATTGTTCCAGCACCCCTGCAGCAATATGGTTGTCATTTAATGGCAAAAATGTCAAGGTTCTTGCTAAAATTCTAGGAATAAATAAATGTAGGTTTTACAGTATACATATAGACAGGTTTCAGAGTAACAGCCGTGTTAGTCTGTATTCGCAAAAAGAAAAGGAGTACTTGTGGCACCTTAGAGACTAACCAATTTATTTGAGCATGAGCTTTCGTGAGCTACAGCTCACTCGGATGCATCCGATGAAGTGAGCTGTAGCTCACGAAAGCTCATGCTCAAATAAATTGGTTAGTCTCTAAGGTGCCACAAGTACTCCTTTTCTTTTTGAGTATACATATAATTATAGTACACTAAACAATATACACCATAATGATCCTTGCTGGTATTGCACATTGAACAATTATCATGCACACTGTGAAGAGAGTTGTCACTTTGGATGGGCTATTACCAGCAGGAGAGTGAGTTTGTGTGTGGGGGGGTGGAGGGTGAGAAAACCTGGATTTGTGCTGGAAATGGCCCAACTTGATGATCACTTTAGATAAGCTATTACCAGCAGGACAGTGGGGTGGGAGGAGGCATTGAACAAGCAGTTCACTTAAGTGATGTGTACTCCCTGCTCTCCTTCCACTTTTCTTACTGGTTATCTTCTTGAAAGGAGCCACCAATTCACCTACTCAGTAATTTTGAGAAGCCTTCATTCTTGTAACCACTGATGTGACAAACAATTCCTTATTTTATTGTGATAGAAAGAAAAGGTGTCAAACGCCCAGAAAACTAATATAGAATATTGAATTGTACTTAGATTCCCTCTATTCTGCCACTTCCATTTATTTACAACCAAATTTTCAAAAATGGCCACTGACTTGGCTGCTTCAAGTTTTTGACTGCCCAACTTGGTTTAATTTTCATTAGTATTGAGCATCTGAAGTTCCCATTGACTTCAACTGAAATTGTGGGTGCTCAACACCACTCCCTCAAATCAGGCATCCTAAAAAGCCAAGGCACCCCAAGTCAGTGGCCGTTTTTAAAAAAAGTTTGGCCATCTTGTTTACTTCAAGTAGGAAGACTGGAAATAGACCTTCAAAATTAAATCGGAGAATCACAATCTCCCTCTGCCCCCAAATGATTGATGTGCATAGTCTGTCTATCACTTCCTTGCAAATTAGGCTAGCTGGTCAAGAATGGCAAGAAACTAGATGGATACATTGAAGATAGTGATGTGAGTCCTTTTCTTTGTGAAGTTGTTGTAATGAATACTGAAAACATCCATACTGACTCCCAGCACATATGGATAAAAATTCTAATAGGGTTCAGAGAGCAATAGCTTGGGAGACTTCAGCATTTAATCAGTATCTTAGAGTTTGTACAGCCTCTCAGGACAATGTTAAGATTTTCTATTCATCTTATCTTCTAGTTATTATGCTCGTTCAAGTCAAAGACTTGCTACAGCACATACTTTTTAATAATCACACATTCCTTACCTGACAGTGAACCTGGTAAAAACAATAAAGTTGCCTCAATTTCACATTTAATAGTGTAGGTGTATTTGAAATCTTTGCTTTAATTATCAAGGCCTTTTTAACCTTGAATTTTTGATATTTTCCTCATGAGCCTGGAGTAGTTTTATAAAAACGGCAGAAAACTTACTTCCAAAGTGAGCCACTTCAGACAATTCTGAAGTACTTCTGCAAATTAGAAACTGCTCTATGCAAGCCAAGTACTGAACCGTGGTTACTTCAAAGCCTTTGAAGAGCTTCAGGTGAGAAAGGAATGGAATCTGCACACGTGAAGTACGCAGTAATTTGAAATTCTGGGAACACTTCACATTTTAAGAGCAGTCCAAATAATTTTAAATTGTACTGAGCTCCACTCATTATTGAATTAAAGCTGTCTTAAATTAAATTTTATAGAGTTCTACAGTTTCAAGCAAACTCAGTGCTGTATATACTCAAATATGTACGGTATTTAAAAAGGATTGTTTTTTCATACCACAATATCATAGGCACATCTACAATGTAACCATAAGGTACAGTACTGGATTTTCAGGGACAAAATCATGTTAAATTCTATACTTTTCACCATACAGAATAAAACTAACATGAAATGAAACCTTAAAATGCATAACTGATGTTTTCAGGATCACTATTGTAGATATTTTACACAAATGATTTGCTTTAGCCTATAGTTGAGAAAGATTTAAAATGAAATTACATTCATCATATAGAAATTTTTAAATGGAAAAAACTATATAGCGCATATGAAACAAAACCTGCTATTAATTTAATTTACAATAACGTACAGGTAAAGGTAACCCACTGTGGATAAAATGAGGGAATTAGCGAGAAATTATAATATTAATGTTTAAGATTTCCACTCAGAACTCTGCTGAATCAAATATTATTTTGAAGTGTATGGAGGTGAAAGCGAACGAATATTTAAGATCCAAAATATTTACACTCACTGTCAGAAAATACCTTATATGCCTACTATAAAGTCAAATTCTTCTGCTTCAAAATGAAATCCCAACATTTATCATCACAAGGAATTGGCATGATATACTTCCATACTATGACATTCATTGATCCAAAAAGTACCATCTTGCAGAAAATATCCTTAGGAGTCTGACTGAGTATTTAAGCCACCAAGTTAAAAATGAGCCAGAAAATTCAACCCAGTACATCCTACTGAATGACTTCAAGCTTTTTTGTAAAGATCAGTTTAGATTCTGAGCAGCATAAAGAAAAGGACTCACCACCCATCCTACATCCACTCCCCATTTTAGGTTCTGTATATGATAGACTGTGAAGTCCTGTTAGCAGTTTCCTACCGACTGTGTTTAAGCAGTTTGCTAGAAAGATATTAACATAGGTGTCCTGGCCAGTGTAGACAAGGCCTATGTCTTAACATATCTGTTATATCATAAAGAAATACAACTGAAATAGCTATGAGTGGACATATATTGGGTATTTATGAAATAAAAATGATTATAACTGAAAACTTGAATCAAACCTGTTAATATCTTGCTTTGTCTAACTGGAACTCCCCTTTCAAGAGAATTAGTTCATTTTTTAATATCCAGTAAATAAGCCAAGACTGGCATATTGCACAATTGAAATATCTTGCAACATTCTTCCCCTTTCACTTTAATTATGCTAACTTATGGCTAAATCCCCTGATTAAGCTAGTTATTAAACTAAAGGAATGAAGCAAGTACTAAACAGTGTAACAATGTGTTACAGCTGTTTTGCAAGAATCACAATATCATCCTGAAGAGCACAGAACGCTGAATCAGTCATCTATCAAAATCAGTTGAGTTCATAACTATTAAAAGATTGTATGCCAAATTTTGCTGCATGTCCTGTTCCACCAATGCAATTCTATGATGCTCTGAACTGACAGGGCATATTTTCTGAAGGGGTTTCCTGAGTATGTATTTATTCAAAATCTTAGACATATCAAGATTATAAAGTCTGGTCTTTCCTAGTTTTATTGAAGGATCTCCTGGAAGATAGAAGGATATTTAATGTGAGACCTTAACACCTTCACTGAAGGGTAAAGGCGTTGAATCTATAACTTAGGCCTAATCTCCATACACTTCTTGTACTGATATAACTATGTCAGTTAGGAGTGTGATTTTTTTTTTAAAAACCAAAAGTTATACCAGCACAATGCCCATTGTGGATACAGTTATACCACTGTAAAAGTGGTTTAAGTTTAAATTGGTGTATCTTATTTCCCTTCCATTGGGGGGAGGGGGAAGAGCTATACTAGAATAAACACCTTTACACCAGTAATACTGTGTCCACACTAGGGGGATTGTACTGCTTTAGCTATACTGGTATAGTTTACTCCTGGGGGAATTCTGCACCACTCTGCAATGTAGAATTTTGCAGAAATTAATGTTGTGCATGCAGAATTTCCTTTCCCCACACAGAAATGGGCTGCAGTGCTGCTAGCCGCCACTAGGGACAACTGGATGCGGCAGAGCTGGGTTATTTGCAGCTGGGCTCTGGGGGCAAAGAGGGTGTGGGATCTGGGTTGAGGTCACCCCATGGTTGAACTCTGGGGAGCAGGGTTTTGGGTGTATTGGCTGGGGGGCCCCACAGGTGGGCTCTGGGGAGGAGGGGTTGTGGGTGTCTGCCCCCCGGATGGGCTCGGAGGGCGGGGGGAAAGGGGGCAGAGAAACAGGAACTAGGTTGTCAAAGGGGTTTCTTTAACACTCTACTCCGGGGGGGAATGTGTGTGTGTGTCTGTATTGTTACAGACATACTTGCTGACAGGTATTTTGAAATAAATTACCAAAATAATTGAAACTGTCATGATTATGTAGTGTTATTTTAACAAATAAAATTTGCAGAATTTTTAACTTCTTGGCACAGAACTTTTATTTTTTTGGTGCAGAATGGCCCCAGGAGTATATAGTTACAGCAGTACAATTTTTGCGTTTGCAAAGCCAAAGGCTTCCTGGACTCAGAATGCCACTGAAGTTAAATAGGTGTAAATAAATACACAATGTTGTTTTAAATGGAATAAATATCTCTTCCCCTCTTAATTAGTATTATGTATTATTTGAATTGCAGTTGCCTCTAGAGCAGGGGTCGGCAGGCGAGCCCGTTTTTAATGGCACACTGCTGCCTGCCGGGTCCCAGTCGCTGGCCCCGCTCAGCCCGCTGCTGAACCCAGGCTGGTACCCCGGCAGGCAGCAGCATGCCATTAAAAATCCTGCCCGCCCCGCTCTTCTCCCGCCCCGCAGGATGAAGAAGCTTGGTCCTGCCGGCTGCTGCTGCAGGGCAGGCAAGCTCCCCCCTCCCCCGCTTCTTCCCCCAGCATGCTGCGTTCCTGCCCCTCCTCCTCTCCCTCCCTGCCACCGATCAGCTGATGGCCCTTGTGTGGGAGGGGGAGAAGAGGAGCTGTTCTGGGGAGGAGGCGGAGAAGAGGTGGGGACGGGGCCTTGGGGAAGGGGGGTGGAATCAGGGCATATCCCCTCCAGCCCCCTGCCATGAGCCACTCTGGGCAGGGGGCTAGGAGCACCCCCATGACCCCAGCCCACACTCCCAGCCCCCTGCCCTGAGCCCTGCACCCCCTCACACACACCCAGCCCCCTGCCCTGAGCCCTGCACCCCGCTCACACACACCCCAGCCCTCCGCCCTGATCCCTGCACCCCACTCACACACACCCCAGCTCCCTGCCCTGATCCCTGCACCCCGCTCACACACACCCCAGCCCCCTGCCCTGATCCCTGCACCCCGCTCACACACACCCCAGCCCCCTGCCCTGATCCCTGCACCCCGCTCACACACACCCCAGCTCCCTGCCCTGATCCCTGCACCCTGCTCACACACACCCCAGCCCCCTGCCCTGAGCCCTGCACCCCGCTCACACACACCCCAGCCCTCATCCCTGCACCCCACACACACCCAGCCCTCTGCCCTGAGCCCTGCAACCCCCTCACACACACCTAGCCCTCTCCCCTGACCCCTGCACCCCCAACACACCCCAGCCCTGACTCCTGCACCCCCCACACATACCCAGCCCCCTCACACCCCATGTCCTAACTCTTGCATGCCCCACATTCCCACCCCCACCCCTCGCACGAAATGGGAGCTGCCCAGGTAAGCACTCCACACCCAAACCTCTTGCCCCAACCCTGAGCCCACTCCCTCATTCTAGCTCCTGGCCAGACCCTGCACTCCAACCCTTAGCTTGCTCCTTCACCCCCAGCCCTGTGCTCAGTGCACTCCCACCCTCAGCTCAGTGCAGAGAGAGGACGAGAATGGGCTAGAACCAGGAAGAAGGTAAGTAACCACTCTATGTGAGCAGGGTCAAGATCCCAGACCGGCAGTGGGCTGAGCAGGGCTGGCAGCCAGGACCCTGGCTGGCAGGACCCAGCAGACGGAACCCCAGACGGGCAGCGGGCTGAGTGGCAGCGGGCTGAGCAGCTCAGCCCGCTGCCAGTCTGGGGTCCCAGCCGCCAGCTCCGCTCAGCCTGCTGCCGGTCTGGGGTTCTGGCTGCCGGCCCCTTGCCAGCCAGGGTCCCGGCCGCAGGCCCCGCTCAGCATGCTGCCAGCCTAGGTGAACGGAACCCCAGGCTGGCAATGGGCTGAGCGGGCCAGCAGCATAAGATCAGCATTTTAATTTAATTTTAAATGACGCTTCTTAAACATTTCAAAAACCTTGTTTACTTTATATTATATAACTATTGTCGTATGTATAGACTTATAGAGAGAGACCTTCTAAAAAACATTAAAATGTATTACTGGCATGCGAAACCGTAAATTAAAGTGAATAAATGAAGATTTGGCACACCACTTCTGAAAGGTTGCTGACCCCTGCTCTAGAGGCTCCGATCAGGGCCCCAATTTTGCTATGCAGGGTACATACATACGTGTAATTTAAAATACCCAAGTCTCTGTCCCAAAGAGTTTACACTCTTAGAGCCTAATCCTACAAACATTTAAGCACAGAAACAATTAAAGATAAGCATGCAAATATTTACAGGAGCAGGGCCCATATATTAAGACAATAAATGGAGAAAAACTGATGAATCAGGGAGAAGAGTGGGAAGAACAAGGTAAACAGTTACATGATTGTGTTTGTTATAAGAAGCAACAGTCACTTAGCCCTGGTCTACGCTTAAAAGTTTTACTGGTATAACTATTTTAGTTAGTGATGTGGGGTTTCTTTTACCCAAACAGTTATGCCTGTAAAAGCCCTAGTGTGAACACAGTTATATTTGTAAAAAGGTGATTTAGACCTGGATAATTATTCCTCTTCCCATATGGGAATAGCTATACCATTGTAAACACCTTTATACCAACATAAGTGTGTCCACACCTCGGTGTTGTACCACTTTAACAATACAGGTATAGGTAAAGCGATACAACTTTCTCATGAACATAAGCCAATGGGACCTGATCTAAAGACCACTGAAATCCAAGTCCATGAGAAGCTCTCTATTGACTTCAGTGGGCTTTGGATGGGGGGCAAGACTTTTAAAGGTATACTGTATAGGCATCTAAAGATGCAGATAGGTATGCAGTGGCATTTTCAAAAATACCTAGACACCTAACTCCCATGAGGTTAGGAGCCTTGGAAAATCCTGCTAGGTGCCGATCTGCATCTTTAGGCACCTAAATATCTTTTAAGTTCAAGCCCAAGGCCCTTAATGAGTCATCTTTCTTGTATCAGAGGGGTAACAGTGTTAGTCTGTATCCACCAAAACAACGAGGAGTCCAGTGGCACCTTAAAGACTAATAGATTTATTTGGGCATACGCTTTCGTGGGTAGCTTATGCCCAAATAAATCACCTGTATCTGTAATTTTCACTCCATGCATCTGAAGAAGTGGGCTTTTTACCCACAAAAGCTTATGCCCAAATAAATCTGTTAGTCTTTAAGGTGCCACCGGATGCCTCCTTTTTCATCTTTCTTGTGTCTTTTGATGTCATCATTTATACCACTTCTCCAGTTTTCACCATGGCCCCAAACTAGCAAACTCTTACACATGTGAGTAACTTTATGTGTTTACAGTAGTCTCATGAAACTACTCATGTCCACAAAGGTACATAAGTATTTTCAGGATTGGGGCCATAGTCTTCCAGCCTAAACAGGATTTGAAATATATATTAAAAAAAACACAAGCAGGGGAGGGGGAAAAACTATACAACCCCTACTGCCCCACACTGCCTTTTAGATTCTATTTACACACCATAAAGGAAAAAAGGGAACAAATGCATTTCTCCCCTTTGCCAGTCACTTTTAACCTTCTAGGAACTAAATCAAAATAATTATTCTCCAAAATATTCAGATATTAAATATGAATAAAGTCAAAACTATGAGTAATTGTATTTTACTTAACTGTACTTGAATATTGAAAGTAGAAAATAAAATATAATATTTTAAGACATTTCACACACATGCCCTCCCATCCCTTTCTGATGTACAGTAATGACTTTTATCCCCCATCTAGTTTAATTATAAGAATGCTAAGTTATCAGGAAAAGAGAGAAACAAACATTGCCATAAAAATTGCTTCAGTCTTGGTTCAGTAACCCAACACATAAACAAAGATGACATTTAAAAGACATCCTCTAAAAGACCCGGCCATGAAAATATCAGATTCTGGGCTCTCTACACAGACTATAAATACTGCAGGACACCAGCTCTTAAATAAGGTCAGACTCTCTCTAGATCCTTGAACCACGTTGTTGCTCTTTGGGTCCAAATAGTGCTATCATGGCACAGGTAAAACTCCCAATACCCGAGAGAGTTTTACCAGGATAAGTAGGACACTGCAGGGGCTTGGGCCTAGGGGAGGCTTGCTTAACCCCTGTTCTGCAGTCATGAAGGAAGCAGGACTCGCGAGAAGCATGACTGGTATAAGGAGAGCGGTCCTGCCTCCCCCGCGTCCAAAGGGCTCTACTCTATGCTATGGGTGGGGGGCCCTGTTGCAATACGTGGTTCCTTCCTCCCGCTGGGGGCAAGCAGCCACCCCGGGGACCAGCCTCTGCTCTAGGACGAGACCAACTTCCCTGCCTCTCTCTCCTCGGCAGGAAGAGCAGGATTCTTCTCCTTTCCGTTGAGGTGTCAGCGCAGTGGCCTTCCCTGCCCCCACCCCGCCAGCTTCTAAAACCTCAGCCCCTTCCCCCCCCTGCACCCTCCCCCCTTCCCCAGCCACCTGGGCTGCGGGCTCAACTGCTTCTCCCCACTCCAGCCCTCCGCCCACCTGGCTGCAGCCTGCTCTCCCCAGCCACCTGGGCTGCAGCCTCCACCGGTTTCCCCCCACTCCAGCCCTCCGGTCTCCTGGCAGCCTCCAATATTACCTCCCAGATCCCAGCCCCCATTTTCGCTGCCCCTTACCCGAGGGCTGCTACCTCGGAGCCCTGCGGCTCTGCAACCTGGGGGCAAGCCCCGGCCTCTGCCCCGCCCCTCCAGCGAGCAGGGCAGGGGGCTCCCACCTGATGTAGGGGACAAGCGGCTCCACGTGCCCGCCTAGCACGGCGATCATATAGGAGATGATGAAGGCGGCCGAGGACCAGCAGACGAGCAGCGCGGGGATGAAGGCCACTCCCGGCATGAAGCACAGCATCCTGCCCCGGGGGCCCGCGGCCGCAGCCCACCCCGGCCGGGCACGGGAGGCGTCGGGCAGCAGGAGCGGCCGGGCGGGGTGGAGGAGCGGGCTTTGTTACGGAGCCAGTGAAGTCACAAAGCGGATGGGACAAGGCTCAGCGGAGGAGCCACGACCGGCTGCCAGCTCCCCGCTCTCCAGAGACACCCCGAGAGAGGGTCTCCCTGCCCCGCCAGAACTGCACGGTCTGTCCCCGCCACACACACACACACACACACTGGGCGTGTTCCCCTTCTCTCGCACTCGGGGCTTCTTCGCTCTTCCTCCCCACGCAGGGCTGGCCCCGTCCCCTTACACGCACACGGGGCTAGTCCCTTCTCTCCCGCGCACAGGTCTTCCCCTCCACGGGGCTATTTCTCTTCACAGGCGCGACACACACAGGGCTGTCTCTCCCCGCACTGTCCCCTCTCACACGCAGGCACACGGGTCTATTCAGTCTCACAGCCAGGCTTAGCTATCTAGTCCTTTGGCCCCTGGCACATTCGAAAAGTAAGCCCATTCAAGGAATTGTCTCTCTCCACCCCCTCCTGACGTGGGTCTTCCTCTCTCTCTCTTATGATTTATTGGGTAATAGTGTAAAGCAGCTAGTGCTTTCGTCCCCCGCCCCCAAGTTCACACAGAGACTTCTCCCAAGCAGCGCTTCACCGTTACCGCGCGCGAGGGGAAGGTCCCCTTTCGCTTTCGTTTCTGCCCTTCACGTGGATATTGCTGCTCCTCGCTTCCCCTTTTTGTTTCCTGCACGGAGGAATTCAGGGTTGGCTGGCGTGAACGCCCCAGCAAGCCCTGACTCTCCGACTGACTGCCGCAAAGTTAGTTTTAGCATTTTTGAAGCAGACTTGCTAACTGCCCCTATCTCTAACCACCGTTATCGCCCCACTGAGAACAGAGCTGGTATAAGGAGATGAGGAGAGTAGCGAGATGATTCTTTGGGACACATCCAAATGGTAACATTTATTTTACATGAAGAGAGAGAAACACCTCAGATGTCTTCCCTCCCATCTGCCTTTCAGCTTTATGGTACAATCTTGTTATAGAATTAACTTGAGTGATCTAGTCTCCAGTTATTTCCCTTCTGTTAGCCTGTCATGATGGAGAGTAGCCACACCATCTAACAACAGGCCAGTTGCTGTAGCACCCTGGCTGGGTTAAGTAAGCGTTCCCTCAGCTGAGCCTAAGGCTAGCTAGCTCAGGCTGGGTAATGAGCCAGCTGGGCTGCAGCAGAATCACCTGTTTGGCCAGCTGCCCAACTGGCTGCAGGGAGCCAACAGGTCTCTATTTAAGAGTTGTTTCAGAGTAAGCTGTGTTCATCTGTATCTGCAAGAAAAGGAGGACTTGTGGCACCTTAGAGACTAACAAATTTATTTGAGCCTAAGCTTTCGTGAGCTACAGCTCACTTCATTGGATGCATTTTTCAGTGGAAAATACAGTGGGGAGATTTATATACATAGAGAACATGAAACAATGGGTGTTACCATACACACTGTAACGAGAGTGATCACTTAAGGTGAGCTAGTAGCAGCGGGGTGGGGGGGACCTTTTGTAGTGATAATCAAGGTGGGCCATTTCCAGCAGTTGACAAGAATGTCTGAGGAATGGTGGGTGGGGGAATAAACATGGGGAAATAGTTTTACTTTGTGTAATGACCCATCCACTCCCAGTCTCTATTCAAGCCTAAGTTAATTGTATCCAGTTTGCAAATTAATTCCAATTCAGCAGTCTCTCGTTGGAGTCTGTTTTTGAAGTTTTTTTGTTGAAGAATTGCAACTTTTAGGCCTGTAATCGAGTGACCAAAGAGATTGAAGTGTTCTCCAGGTTTGTGGCACTGCAGTGAGCTACACTGCCCTGAGAATGCTTTTACAAAGTATCTTGATCTGTGACCAGCTTATGTTGATTTATTTAAAAAAATATGTTTTCCAGGTTATCTTTGCAAAGAAAAGGGCTGGATATTTTGTCTACAAATATTAAAGCTCAGATTTGTATTCTCCTTTCTAGTTTCCTACAAGAGGGAGGCCCATGTCCACAGGCTTTGTGTATTCATCCTCACCAGGAACAAAAGCTAGCTCATGTTAGCTAACACACAGTAAATTCTTAGTGAAGACAAGGCAATGTGTCATTTTAACACAAGTTTGCAGGACATGAATTCAGAACACAAATTTTTGCTGAGTGAAAACAAGGCATAAGAGGTCCAAAAGCCAGTTCTAGACACAAGGGGTATTTACATTGCAATGTAAACTCCACGTTAGTGGGACTTGAGTCATCTGACCCTGGGTTAGAGAACCCAGGGTTTAAGCATCTACACTGGTTGTTAACTCTAGGTTAAAAAAATTCTAATCCAGGCTTGAATGTAGGGCTCTGGCATCCACACTGCTGCATCCACCCAAGTCAAACCAACCATATCCCAGACTCCCTAGTGCCATCCTGAGATGTGGCTGGAGTAGCCCTTTGACCATGGTGCAGTGTGGGAAAACTTGACCTTCCATCCTGCATGCTACAGGAAGTTTGAATAGCTGCCAACACATCCTGCCAAACTGTCATTTTGGTTTGTGTGTTCCCAGCTACCAGCACCAGCAACATGAAAGAGGCGGCTTTTAAATAACTTATTTTGCGTGTGCTTTCATTCCTGTGTCAAGAAAAAGGCAGAGCTTCCATGAGATGCTGGTTGACCTTTCAGCCGTGTATTCTGAACTATCAAAAGCACCTGACAGAGCTAATGATGGAGCAAGAGGAGGAAGACGCAGATGTGACAGACTCAAACTGGCTGATACTGCTTATGATGCTTGCTTGGTACAGCTGCTGATGCCCCCCAAGTAGACTTGTGCTTCTGGAACAGGGCCACGAGCACAGACCTGGTGGGACCAGTTAACATTATCGTGCAAACCTGAGATGACCAGCAGTGGGTCCAGAACTTTTGCATGAAAAAAGCTACATCTCTGGAGCTCTGTGAGTAGCTTGCCGCAAGCCTCCAGCGTAAAGACAAAAGTGTGAGGGTGACCATTGTGATCCAGAAGCAGGTTGCTATACTGTCTGGAAGCTGGCTACCCCAGACTGCTGCAGGTACATTGCCAACCAGTTTGGTGTTGGAAATTTGACTATGGGTAAAGTAGTGGGGGAAATTTCTGAGGCAATAAGGGGTGTGGTTTACCCCAAGGTGGCGGGCATAAAAGACCAACCATACAGTGGTTTTCAAACTTGTTTTCTGGCAACCCAGTTGAAGAAAATTGTTAATGCCCGCAACCCAATGGAGCTAGGAATGAGGGGTTTGGGGTGTGGGAGGGACTCAGGGCTGGGGAAGAGGGTTTAGGTGCAGGGGTGAAAGCTGCAGGGTGGGGCTGGGAATGAGGGGTTCAGGGTGTGGGAGGGGGCTGTGGGGGGGTCAGGGCTCTGGGCTGGGGGTGCAGGCTCTGGGGTGGGGCCAGGGATGAGGGGTTTGGGGTGCAGGAAGGGGCTATGTGTTTGTGGGGGCTCAGGGCAGGGGATTGGGGCATGGGTTTGGGCCACTGGCTTACCTCAGTCAACTCCAGGTCAGCGGCACAGCATGGGTGCTAAGGCAGGCTTCCTGCCAGTCCTGGCACCGCGGACCTCACTGGGCCCCGGAAGCAGCCAGCAGCAAGTCTGGCTCCTAGGTGGAGGCGCACAAATGGCTCAGTGCGACTCTCACCTGCAGGCACTGCCCAGCTCCCGTTGGCCAGTTCCCAGCCAATGGGAGTGTGGAGCCAGTGCTCGGGGCAGGGGCAGAGCCCCATGGCCCCCCCACCTAGGAGCTGGACCTGCTACTGGCCGCTTCTGGGGCACAGTGTGGTGTCGGAACAGGTAGGGACTAGCCTGCCCTAGCCGGAAAGTACCGCCAATAGGACTTTTATTGGCTCAAGTCGGCGGTGCTGACCAGATCAGCCATGACCAAGTGTCTTACATTCCACAACCCAGTACTGGGTTGTGACTTGCAGTTTGAAAACCACTGCTGTAGTAATTGCTGGTTTTGAGAAAATGGAGTTTTCTAACTGTGCCTTTGATGGGACTCATGTACCCATCTTCCCTTCTTAAGGAGCACATGAGAACTTAAACTGCAAAGGGGATTACTCCATTGTTATGCAGGCCCTTGTGGACCACAGAGGGAAATTTATGAATGACAACATGGGTTGCACTGGGGAATTTCATGATGGCAGAGTTTTTTGCCCACCACAGTCTATATTCATGGACAGGCTTCCACCAAATGACACGGTCATAAATCTTGGTTTTTGAAACTGTACCCTGATTTAAGAGGCCCTGGCAAAAGAAAGTTTAATTACACTCTCAGCAGATGTAGAATAGTTGTTGAATGTGCTTTTGGCAGATTGAAATCCTGTTGGAGATGTCTACAGACCCATTTGGATTCCAGTGTCATCAATGCTGTCCGCCTTACTGTGGCTTGCTGTACTCTTCACAATCTTTGTGAAGCCAGAGGTGAGCCCCTTTCTGCTGAATGGACCCATGACCACGAGAGGACACTGAATTGGTACACTCAGTCAGAAAGGCCACCTATCACAGATGCACCTGGGCAATAGAAGTCAGGGATGCTTTGTGCTCCCACATTATGGACTTGCATGGCCTAACAGAAGTGTGGGAAATAGTATCTTTATGAATGTGTTTGTGCGAGATGGAGATGGGCTTATTGATTGTAGTGGGTTTCAATACTTGGGGAGGTGGGTGTTGATTGTCATGCAATGTACTTATAAATGACATGACCACTTCTGAAAAAGGTGGATGGTGTGAATCATAGTATAGATTGATGTAGATCAGCAGTTCTCAAACTATGGGGCGGGCCTGCCAAGGGAGATGTGGGAATTTGACAAATATCACTTTCCACATTGCCAACCTTCCTTCTGTGCTTCTGCTGGCATGGTGCTGTCTTCAGAGCTGGGCGCTCAGTTGCCATCCACTACTCTCCACTTTGCCTTTGCAGCTGGGTGGCCGTATATGTACTTGGGGAGCATGTAAATGATTACAGATACAAAGAAGGGGGGCCTGATCAAATAAGTTTGAGAACCACTGGTGTAGATAAACATATTGAGAAACAGTGTTTGCATACTAATTCCTAATTGTCCCTGACCATGTGTTCACTTTTATTATTTTAAATACAGATTGTATGACTTGATACAATGATAAACTTTCTTGATTAATTAAAAAAAAGTTTATTTATAAATATGTATTAGAAAAATACAACATTCAACCACTGCCAGGCAAGCCAGCTGACATTACCACACTAAAAACACCAGTAACAGTACCTTAAAAAAAACAAAACAGAAAAACAAAGTGCATGAATAAATGCAAACAGTGAAAACAGGTACAAGACAGAAACACCCTACCATTGCATGTCCCCTGCCCCCATTCTTTTTTCCTTTCTTTCCCCATTTGCTGTGCCCTTGGTGCCCAGGTTGGGATGGAGGCATCCCTAGGAGAGTGGGTCAATATGGAGGGTGGCATGGGGTAAAGTTGCTCTGCCCAGCCACTCCTGGGGTTTGATTGCATGGGCAACCCAGCCATGGAGTTTTCCAAGCTGTTTCTGGACTGCATCACATCCTACCACACGGGACTTGGATGATGCAGCAGGAGCCGACGCTCTTGCAGCCATTAGTGATATCACCCACTCAAACAGCTCTTTCTGCTGAGCGCTGAGCTCCTCCCTTAACTGCCATTCCTGTTCCAGGAGCTGTGAATCGAGTGCCTGCTCCCGCGCTGAAACCCCATCCTCAAGGTGTGCAGCCAGCCTGAGTCTTTCCTCTTGTCTCTCCTCTAGCCGCAAGTATCTTTCTCTTTGGTGCTGGACCAGCTTGTTGGCCCTGTCCAGAACTTCAACTATAAGTTCATCATGGAAATGCTTCCTCTTGGAATGGTCCATGAAGGTAAGTTGGGCCAGGCTTCCGCTGCAGTGTGGGTGAGCTGTGGAAGTACTGCAGCCAGTAGAGGTCGAGGGGCCTGGAACAGGACAAGACACAGAGGGCTATTATCTCAATTAGCTCAGTGCAGGAGCATAGAGAAAATCCGTGTGGAATGTCAAGGACAAAATGTTACTTTTCCAAATTGAACTTCAGTATATTGTGAGAAAATAACATTTGCTTTATAGTTTGTGGCTAGTAGGGAGAAGGCTCCAACCGGCAAGTAAAAGAAAGCCCTTAGAATAATAAGTCTTATTATAAGTATAAGTATTATAAGTAGTGGAGAAGGACATATGTAGGATGTAACTAATAAAATAAAGAGATGCAGTAACAAGACAAAGAAAAACTGCCTTAAAAGAAACAGGTCCAAACCTTTCCACTTGTTCTGCTGCTAAGCGGTGGGGGCTGGGGTGGGGGGGAGAAGAGAAGATCAGAGAGGAAGGAAAGTAGCAAGAATAAAGTGCTTCAAACTGGGTTTTTGCTAAAGTTAGATGAAGGATAGAAAGAGAGCCATAAATCTGAATGTTCTTCATCAGACCCTTCCTGATCATGCTGGAGTACACCAGAATGAGACGGTCAGCCTAGGTCTAGCCCATTTGTACGTATATTGATCGCATGCTTATGAATACTTTGTTACTGTATTGTCTGTAGTGACTGCTTATTTTTAGGCTGTTAGACATGTTTAGAGTTATTGCCTAATGTACCATTTGGCGTTTGGATTGAATAAAGGAATTTATGGTTAAACTGGTGTTGTGTGATTTCCCATATTAATAATTTTCAGTATTAGTTCCAACATGTGTTATAGATACTAATGGGTTGAGGGACCTGTTACAACACAGGAATACTCTGGTATAGTTAAATCACAGTTGCTTTCCCCAGCATTTTAAAAACTGCCATTCAGTGTTGTAAAGCTGGCATCCTCAGTCCTACAATGATATGGCAATGGTGGTGTCATCACCATGGTAACTCTACATTGCATTTTGTACATCATTGTTTGGAGGAAGGCTGGTAATAGGGCTAAACTGTTAGAAGTTTATTCAGAGGTTGTTGGCTTGAGGCCACAAATGTTGAGTTTGGCTATGAACTCCGAGGCTGGATATTCAGAGGAGGAGTAATGGATATTGCCGTTACTCACAACTGTGGAAACTCAGTCAGGTGAAAGCACTTTGTACAAGGCCTGGTTTGAAAGCCCAAGGACTGACTAATGGCTAAAAAATCCAAAATACTGAAAACACAAACATCTCTAAGTGTTGATGGACTGAAGAGAGTTTCTATTAAATCTAGACAGACTGTTTAGATAAGGTTTGCATATTTTGCTTATCTGAAATTTGTATCTATCAAATCTAGACCTTTTCTATTATGCCTATGATAGTATTTAAGCACTGGCTGGGTGAGGGGAATTTGGACTGTGTATATTGCACTAGATTTTTCAGCTGCTCCCTGCTTTCTGAGTGCAGTTGAGACAAAGTACAAAGGAACCAGTTACAGCTGCATGGATCCTGGGGCTGGCTTGATGCCAATCTTGGCCCTTTTTAAAATTAGAGCAACATAGGAACTGCTCTAAAGCACTCAAAATGGTAGCAACCCCAAGAGGCTGTCCACCATCTGGGGACTGCTAGACTACAGTGTGCTGAAGCCAAGGCCTCCTTTGCCTCTAGACTGGGGCTGGGAAAGTGGTGTATATGAACCATATATGGCTACCAGCATGATCCCCAGCTAAGGAGATCTGGTGGCTTCCATTCAGGCTCTGCCCAGGGGTTAGGTGGCAGTCAGAATCTGTCCTGTTATTTGTTTTTGGTATTGTTTATAAATACTGATGTAAAAAAATCTATTATGATTGCTGTTATTCACAAAAAGAATTGCTCATAAATAAAGGAATACAAAGGTCTTTGTTTTGCTTGTATGATATGCAAAGAAGTTCTGTAAGGGTATTTACATTAGATATATATTAACTTCTATGATTTTTGCTAGAGGCTCCCTGGAAGACTGAAGAACTAGTAGGATTATATCAGCACAGGAAATGAGAGATGGAGACCAAAACTGTTGATTGAGGATGGGAGGGATTTTAGTCAAACAGTTCATAACCTTGTGTTCTATTAATATCATTTTAAACCAAACACATGATGATGAACACCTGGAGGAAGAGCTCTTTGTTAATGATTCAGCATACCTGTCCTTTAAACGGAGGGAACGGTCTCACTCCAGTTCTCCAATCCTCTGAGTCTAAGGAGACCTCCAGCACAAACAGGGAAGTGAGGGTTTTTTTTCATTTAAAAGGCAAAAAGAAAACACCTGCTTTGGACGCCTCACAGAAGGGGGGGGGGGACACTGTTTTTTCCTTTGCGTGTTACCTTTAAGACCCCTTCATTTTACCATGACTCTACCACCTTTAACATTCCTTTAATCAGCAATATTTTTCTAATTTAAAAAACAAGCCATTTCACCCTTAACGATTGAACGCATAAGCAGTGGAGCTTTTGCACTCAGATGTATCCTTAGTGGGTTTGTGCAGCATGTATCTTTTTGAAAACCTGTAGATCTGAGCAGTTCTATGGAAACAATGAAGTATTGAGAAGACTCTGCATCAAGTGACTTGGATCATTGTAGCCATCACCAGGTATACAATGTAGCTTTAACCATTAGCAGAAGAGGTTTTTTTAAGTTGAGTTAGGGCCAAACCTGTGAAACTGGTTATGGATCAAATGCCTCTGGCCAAAGATCCACACCCCAACCTGAGCAGAATTTCACATAGAAGCAGGATTTCATCCACATCCTCCTCTCTTCTTATCAGGTGGGAGCTGTGAGTGGAGTCTGGCAGCTGTGCCAACAAAGGGCAAGATGCCTTTCCCATTTGCTGATGTGATGAGGAGAGGGAGGTCAGTAAGGCCCCAATATAAAGACTTAAGCAATGCTTAACTTTATTAAAGCACATAACCAGTCACTATCACATTAACTTTAATGGGACTACTCCACGTGTGAAGTTGAACACATACATTAGTCTTATGTCGGATGTGGAATGAGGGCTGTCATCTATCCCTCTTCCACTCAGTTTTTAATCCTCCAGCTCTCCAACATTAGATAGGATCTAAACATCTGTAACGGAATGTCCTTTGCATTTTCTCTGAACACCATTTTAGTGTATATTATATTCTATAAGCTTCATGTACACTGAATTCCTTTTAAAATAGTTTTTGGGTCCGAATAAACTCTAATCATATACTGTTTTTCCCCTCTTTTGTTTTGAGGTATGTAGCCCATCTGAGATGTAAGGCTTTATTTCTTAAGCAGTACTTATGTTATTCTATGGATTGTAATTTCTTTTTCCTGTCAAACCATGACTGATTAATTCCAAGTTTCATGCGTAGTGATGTTTACAAAGAAACTATAGTTTTATCCTTGCAAGGATGTCAAATGCAATGATATTGTATAATCACTTACTAGCTCAAGCATGTGAATTTGTGCATTTAGGTCTAAGTCTTGTATGATGCACACCCAGCTGTTACAAAAATTTTTTATGATAGACAAGAAATTATTTCTCCAAACTACATCCTGACACTCACTTAGTTTATACGTGGTAGCTAGAAGTCATGTTGTGTTATTGATGTCAATAACTTCTCCCTGTCTAGGACGTCTCTTCCCCGCTCCCCACAACAAGAAAAAAAAAAAAAAAACTGGCATCTGTCACTCCTCTGTTTTTGTTGTTACCTCCCTGATTCTGTTCAGGATCTTGACTTCACTATCATGGTTTTCATAAAAAACCTTGTTAGCACATTCCCATTAGTATATTTTTACGACCTGTGATTTATAGGTATGTTTATGGTCTTCTCCACCTAGATGTTTTATTTCAGTAGAATCAGTGTAATCTTTATGTATTTTTTCTCCACCATGTTTAACTTCTTTAGATAAATATAGTATATGATGATCATATTATCCCATCATGTATCAGAATTTTCAGTTTTGTCTAGTTCCTCTCCCAGTGCCAGGCTCCCAGCTCAACTGATTTTGCTTACTCAGTGCTCTTCTTCTTCAGGTCTGGGAAATGTACTCAAAGGCATGGTCGGCGGGTGGACCCACCCCTTCGGGGAGGCTAGCCTCGCAGCCCGCCCCCTTCTGCACAAGACCCTGCCCCTGGGACCACCCCCTCCGGCTGGAGAAGCCCTGGGCCAGCAGAACCCCGAGCCACACCCCCGTCCCTCAGCTCCAGAGGAGCCCTGGGCCTTCCCCAGCCAGCCGACCAACCTGAGCCCCAGCCAGAGCAGTCCTGGCCACCCCGGCTGGCCCAGGGTGGCAGCAGCTTCAGCCCAGTGTCCCATGGCAGTGGCTGCAGCCCAAGAAGGCAGAGCCTTTCCTGGCCTGTTATACCTGCCGCCCATGCTTAAAGGGTATGTTTATACTGCAAATAAACACCTGTGGCTGGCATATGTCAGATGACTCTGGCTCTCTGTAAAATATCAGTGTAGATGTTCTGGCTCAGGCTGGAGCCAGGTGTCTGGGACCATCGTGCCTCTGGGACTCCGTGAGCTTGGGCACCAGCCTGTGCCTAAACATCTACAGCACAATTTTACAGCCCCACTAGCCTGAGTGTGACAGGGTTGCTCTACTCACCGCTCAGCAACACCTCCTTGTGGCTCATCTGGGGAATTAGCTCTGCTACTTAATCTGATGCTCCTTCATGTGGTTACTCAGTCTGTCAGGATGGCATAGGTCAGATATAGAGTGATCGTTTTGTGAAAAGTGTTCACCTGCAGGTGATGGGGTGTTTTTGTCTTATTTTTCTGTGTGAGTTCATTTGAGAGTGCAGTGATTCTGTCTCATCTCACGCACATAGCTGCTTTTTGGGGCATTTAATGCATGGATGAGGTATGCCACATTCTGTGATAGGCATATGTGTGACCTCCCAGTCCTCATCCTCAAATGAAACCTGCACAACACCTTCAAAAGGTGAGCCTGGGAACTTAAATTCATAACTTTGCTAGATACTAGAAATCCTGGAGTGAATAGAGACACTGGAATTATGGCTTAATACTGAAATCTATAACCCACTTAACTCCCCTTCAAGCTTTCTTCCTTTCCTTCTTATGACTGGAGAGGTGTTACAGGGCCACTTCCCCTTGAATGGTCCCTTGAAACAGAGCTCCACGTCAGCTCAAAAGTTTGTGTCTCAACAACAGAAGTTGGTATGATAAAAGATATTATCTCAGCCACACTGTTTTATGTAACAGTTCCTTGTCTCTCATCTGACTCCTGGGCCAACCATTATTAAGGCTACAAATCTTTCATGGAGGTCACAGATTACATGACTTTCTGGGACCTCCATGACTTCCGCAGCGGCTGGTGCGGCTGACCACAGGGCTACCCGAGCAGCTGGGGTGGCTCTGGGGCCAGCCGCACTGGATGCTGCTCTGGCGGGGCTAGGCAACTGGTTCCGGGTGCTGCCCTGGAACAGTGGTCCAGGAGCAGCAGTGGTGCCACAGACCTCCCTCGCCTGCAGGAGCAGCTTCAACAGTGATGGGGCCACAGGCTGTCCCCCACTCCCAAGAACAGCAGCCTCCACTGGAGCACCACCTCCCCACCCTCAGCAGGTAAGATTTAGTAAGGGTATTTTTAATAAAAGTCTGGCTGTGACTTTTTGGTTACTACCCATGACCGTCCATGATTTTTACTAAATACTCCACTCCAAAAATCTTCCTTAGATGCTCATTACCAGAAACATAGTTTCATTTTGAAAAAGTTGCAACCACTTCTCTGTATAATCCATTCCACAAATGCTTCATAGTAGCTAATATATCAAACTCCTCTTCTCTGTGCCATCTTCTTCATTGCATTAGGATTCTTTAATTCTATCTAATTAGCTGGCCATATGGAGCATGGTAACATTTAAAAGAAAGCAAATAAATATGGATTAGCTCTGGAAAGAGTAGTAACTCAGACAAGATTATGGTGTGGCATTGAAAAATTAGGCTAAAGCATTATGTATATCAACTTGTCTTTAAAAAAACTTTAATTTTAGTAAGACTTGTTAACTTTATATTTAATATATTTGGCAGCTAGGCAAAATGCTTTCCTTTTTTGAGACTTTCAATAAACAAAGGACACTAAAAGCAATGGATCTACTGCTGCTTTTCATAGGGCAAAGCCTTTGCTTGTGAGTCTGGCTCAGAAGGCAGGGTTCATTCTAGATTGCTCTCAGCATGGAAGCTCATTTTGCAATAATATTCTAGAATGGCTATTGTCATTTTGGGGTTCTCTGGAACATCTGTTGTCTGCTCTCTAACAGAGACATTGTTATGGTCATTCACATGTGTGCGTTTTAACTATTGTAATTTGTTCCAAATGGGGCTTCTCTAGAAACTGATTAATATGATACAACATAATGTGGCTGCCATTTTCTCCTTGGTATAGGAACAATGGAATCTGTGAATATCTGCCCTCTACACTGGTTTCCAATAAGGAAACAGATCTAATTGAAGGTTTCGCTGACTGTATGTAAAGCCTTTGATAATCTAGGTTTCAGGTGCTTGAGTGCTTGCCGCTCCTTCTATGCTTCTCGAAAGCATTTGGGATAGGCTGGATTTTTGCCCTATAGACTTCTTGCTGAATGAACTCTCAGTGAAACTCCATCCCTGAAGGTGTCTGCTGGAGTCATAGAATCACAGAAGATTAGGGTTGCAACAGACCTCAGGAGGTCATCTAGTCCAACGCCCTGCTCAAAGCAGGATCAACCCCAACTAAATCATCCCAGCCAGGGCTTTGTCAAGCCAGGCCTTAAAAACCTCTAAGGATGGAGATACCACCACCTCCGTAGGTAACCTATTCCAGTGCTTCACCACCCTCGTAGGGAAATAGTTTTTCCTAATATCCAACCTAGACCTCCCCCACTGCAACCTGAAACCATTGCTCCTTGTTCTGTCATCTGCCACCATTGAGAACAGCAGAGATCCATCCTCTTTGGAACCCCCCTTCAGATAGTTGAAGGCTGCTATCAAATCCCCCCCCTCACTCTTCTCTTCTGCACACTAAATAAGCCTAGTTTCCTCAACCTCTCCTCATAAGTCATGTGCCCCAACCCCCTAATCATTTTTCCACTGGACTCTCTCCAATTTGTCCATACCTTTCTATAGTAGGGGCCCCAAAACTGGATGCAATACTCCAGATGTGGCCTCACCAGTGCAGAATATAGGGGAATAATCACTTCTGGGTAGGGATTTTCTTTGAAAATTTGCTTTCAGTATTGAATGCTCAAGCTGACTTGGTGTTCAGGCCTCCTCTGGATGCTCCACAAGTGAGATTTTCAAATCTTTATTGCTATGATCTTATGGTTTCCAGTCACAACTTTTGCTTGTTTCTAAATGCCACTGTCTTCTCCATCTCATTTAGAGCCACAGAACACTTTTCAGCAATCCTCTGTGGCTTACTGTGTCCTCTCCAGCACCTGAATTGATACAAAAATCTCAAAAATAGAGAGAGGGAAGAATTGGTTGCTGTTTATGTTTTATTAAAGTAGCTTTTCTCATTCTGTGCTTAGATATTGGAGCACTGGGATATTAATCAGATAAGGTTAGTTTCTATGCACTATTACCAAAATTTTCAAAACCATGAGAAGGTATAAATATCTATTAAATACCCATTTAGGGACTCAAGAGTTTTTAAAAGTTATTTAAATTTAAATTAGATTTAAAAGTTAGCGTTTGACAGCACCTAAGGGCCCAACAGGATTTTCAAAAGCACCCATGCAATTTTCCTCCATGCTCAGCTTGATTTGAAATTCCCCACTAGCTTCACATTAGCATATGTACATTAACAATTTATATTCACAGGAGACTGTAAATACCACTTGTGGATTTATAGGTACTTCATTACACCGAATATCTCTGCAGTCCAGTACCATCTATCATAAAACTGCCATTATTTCTTTTTATTTAAGAGATAAGGTCAGTGGAATTGTTTTATCAAAAGCTAAGGTCTCAATAAATCATGAAGCAAAGATGAGTATGTATTTTCAAAGCAGGTGTAAGCAGTGTCAGGATGAGCTCCACCCTGACATCTGGTGGTGAGGTGTGGCAAGTTGTGGAAAAGAACTTCAGGGGCCGATCTCATTTGCATAGGCACACCCACCACGCCTAGAATGAGACCATAGTTGCCCAAATGGTCACTTTGGCTGCTGTGGGATCCCCAGTGTCTCTGTTATTGGGGCAGAAAGAATAAATTGTTATTACCCTGATTATGGGAACTGTGCTTGGAACTGTATGTGGCCTTTTGTTATGATGGAGGGATTCACCATCAACTAAGTAGCACTCGCTAGGCAAGGGTCATGGGTTCCAAAACTGTGTGAATAGAGAGAGGCTGGGGACAAGTATTAATACTTGGTGGCATGGGCCCCTTGGTGAGGGCCTTACATGCTAATTGCACTTCCTCCTCTCTCCACTGTGGAATATCAGAGCTAATTTTGATTTCAGTAGAAGTCTAGTTATAGGCTGCTGAGCTCACTTTGGGCTGACAGTGCACCAGCACTGGGGCTTCCCTACTATAAGCTGAATTCACCTAAGAGCTGAAATCACTGAGTGTTGTGTTAAGTAGTGGGGGATCCTGAAGATATATTGTGGAACAGTTTGCGGGACGGCTGGAGTGCCTTGCGGACCGGCTGGTGAAGCAGTTCGACGCGGAGCAGTTTGTGGATGGCAGGAGCTGCTTGTGGGCTATGGAGCTGAGCGAAGGAGTTCGTAGGGCAGGTGGCAGAGCGGAGCGTAGCTGAGCGAAGGAGTTTGTGGGGCGGCTGGCAGAGCGGAGCGCCGCTATGGGGCGGTCAGCTTCAGATCATGTAAGGTGCCTCTTACCCCCGTCCCATTTCCATCCAGGTTGGGAGGTAAAGCTCCGCAGATAAACTTTCGAACTCTGGGGCTGCCCTGACCAGGGACAGAGACTTTTGGGGCATTGGACTTTTGGGACTTTGGGTGATTTGGGGTTGCTGGACTCAAGAACCAAAGGGAAAAGGGCATGCCCCAATTTGCTTGGGGTGGGTTTTTTGCTCATGGGTTGTGTTATGAATCCTGTTGGTGGTGTTTCCCCAACATAATGCCACATTGTTTCTCTCTGTTATTAAAAGGCTTTTGCTACACTCAGACTATGTGCTTGCGAGAGGGGAAGTATTGCCTCTTGGAGGCGCCCAGCGGGGGTGGTATATATTTGTCCCAGGTCACTGGGTGGGCGCTCGAGCCGGTTTGCATTGTGTTATTGGAATGGATCCCCTAGATATTGAACCCGGCCCTTGTTGCTGCCAACTCTGACGGGCAGAAGGGTTACACAGGGAATGCTGGTCTTGTAACAGCGGCTTTAATTCTGCTCTATACCAAATAACTAATGTAGACTTAATTATTATATCTGATAGATTATGGTGCTATCAAATGACAAATCACTGTGTTACTACTGAATCTGACATGGTTTTGGGCCCAAGCGTACAAAGTGCTAGGTACTTCCTGTGAGAGGCTGAAGACTCCCACTGGTTTCTGAGAGCTATTAGCACCCTCCTCGCTCAGGAGACACCCAACACGTCATAGTATGAAACCCTTAGGAGCAAATCTTGAGGAGTTGACCCACTATTAATAGAACTGTTTTCATTTTTTCTTAAATGTTACTGAAAATAGGTTATTTGTATTTAATCATGACCCTGCACTGTCTACAGCTCAAATTTTGCCACATTGTGCTAATGCATGAGAACCAGAAAATGACACATTAAAAACAAAAATGAAAACTACTAATTTATTTTCAACTGAGTAAATTTAGGGTTCATCCTGCAAACCTTTATTCACATAAGCAGCCCTTACAGTAGACTCCTTATATAGCTGTATGAATAAGGATTTTCAGGATCTTAGTTTGTGAGGTATTAAACAGTCAAGGAAATGCATGATCTCATAGGATTGGAGCTATTATCAGTCCTGAAAAAAAATCAATGTAAAAACTAAATATCACTAATGATTAAGTTTAGCTTTTTGAATTTTCCATTTGAATAATCAAAGGTGCTGTTAGTAGCACAAATAATTTAAGTAGTTTAAAAGCTTAATTTCTATAATTAAAAAATGTAATATTTACCTAATTGCCTAAAACATTTGGGCCAGATCTGTAGGACTAGTCCTTCTGCCCTTTGCTCAGCTCAGGAGAGGGCATAGGTAGTTTTAAAGCCACTCTAAAACTTCCCCAGGCCTGTGGTACAAATTATAGCTGCCTTAGAACTGCTATAAATTGTGCCAGATGCTGATGGCTTCCAAGGGCCATTATGACAGCCAGCAATTACCTGGATTTGATGGCTCCCTGGCCATGTGAGGAAAAAACGTTTTTAAAGAGTCTAATAATCAGTTTCTTCTAATCTGGGACCCTGACCATGCATTCATCCATTCATAATTGTATGGCTATTGCATGGTGTCAATACAGGGAAGAGTTAAGGCTATCTGGATGCCTTAATTGTGCACTTCTTACCTTAATATGTTTGGATTTCTTTTAAGTGCAACCTCCACTCTGGATTTATGGGATAATACTTGACCAGATACTTAGCACAATTAATATTAAACAATGGGGAAGAAACACAAGACAAAACAAGGAAAGAACAGGTTAAAGACTATTTAGATAAATTAGATGTGCAGTATTCAAGTCCATAGGGCCTGATGAAATTCCTCCTAGGGTATTTGGTTCAGCTACTTCCTTGATCTTGAAACTGTTAGCCATTTTCTTTGAGAATTTATAGAGGACAAATGAGGTCTTAGGGTGCTGGAGAAAGGTACTATGTTTTCCAATATTTTAAAAGGGGAATAAAGAGGAATTACAGGCTAGGAGAGGGCAACATGAGTTAAGGGGGGAGGAGGAGGGATAGTAAAGAGGGCACCACTTTCTCCCCATAACAATGAGTGATGAAATGTCACTACATTGGTTCTTTTAATAGATGCGCGGGTGAGATCTATGTTACATAATTTATCTCTCAGACACTGAAGTATATGAGGAAAGTGCTGTCATCACAATACTGCAGACACAGTGAGCTCAAGGTGTCTTTCCTGGCATTGTATTTTACTGTGCCCATGACCAGGCTGCTTGCCTCAGGATCTACTTTTTGTTTGGCTACAGTGACACCCCCCCCACCCGCCCCTGTCACAGGGGCTGGAACTAGGGGTGCTGTGGCCCCCCCCCTCCCGGCTTGAAGTGGTTTCCATTATATCCAGGGTTTACAGTTAGGTTCAATGACTCTCAGCACCCACACTATACAAATTGTTCCAGCGTCCCTGCTGCCTGTGGCAAAGGTGCAATCGGTATCACCGGGACTGACTCCATATTGACAACCCTCTGCCTTTGAAAATCACAAATCACCCCCCCCCCCAAAAAAAACAACCCAACAACCATCCACCCAGGATAATTTTACAAATGACACGGGGGGTGTCCTTTTTATTGGCCTTGGAGCGGGGGGAGAGAAGAGGCGCGGGGGAGAAAGGCAGGACACTCACAAGGCCTAAGAACGTTGCTGGAAGGGAAGCGGAGTCTCGTGACTCCCGGAGCTGGGGCTCGAGGAGACAACGGGCTGGGGGTGGGGGTGGGACTGCAGGACACGCGAGCGCTGTGTCTGTGGGGGCCCTGGCCCGTCGCCCGTGGGACCCCGCCTCAGTGGGAGAGGGCGGGGGTGGCCCCCGGGTAGCGGCACCGTAGCCGGGGGCTGCCAGGCCCGGCCAGGCCGCGTGGCTGAGCGCCGGCTCCCCTAGGTGGCGCCGCCGAGTCTCGCATCGCCGCCGCGCCCTGCCCCCGCGCCCGGAAGCGGCGGCGGGGATGAGCCGGGCTGGAGGCGGAGGCAGTGGGCGGCGGCAGCGGCCAGTTGCTGGGACCCGGCCCCCCTCCCCGCCCCGGCGCATGGCAGCGCGGTGAGCGGGCGGCGCAGGGTGATGGTGGTCGGCGGGTCATGCTGCTGAAGCTCCTGCAGAGACAGACCTACACCTGCCTGTCCCACAGGTATGGGCCCTGCCTCTGCCTCGGGGGCCTGGTCCTCGTCCTCGTCTCCGCCCTGCAGTTCGGAGAGGTCAGTAACGGCCGGGCCGCTCCCCCTCCCCCACTCCGCGCGCGCGCGCGCGCTTCCTGCTCGCCTCCCCGCGCAGCGCCCACCCGGCGCGCGCGCGCCCTGGTCCCCTCCACCCCCCCGCATCGCCCACCAGGCGCGCGCGCGTCCTGATCCCTCCACCCCCCGCAGCACCCACTCTGCCTGCGTGCCATGGTCCCCCCCCGCTCTCCCCGCAGCACCCAGTCCGCGCCCGCGGGCCCTGCTGCCCCGTCTCCCCGCAGCACCCAGTCCGCGCCCGCGGGCCCTGCTGCCCCGTCTCCCCGCAGCACCCAGTCCGCGCCCGCGGGCCCTGGTCCCCCCCCGCTCTCCCCGCAGCACCCAGTCCGCGCCCGCGGGCCCTGCTGCCCCGTCTCCCCGCAGCACCCAGTCCGCGCCCGCGGGCCCTGCTGCCCCGTCTCCCCGCAGCACCTAGTCCGCGCCCGCGGGCCCTGCTGCCCCGTCTCCCCGCAGCACCCAGTCCGCGCCCGCGGGCCCTGCTGCCCCGTCTCCCCGCAGCACCCAGTCCGCGCCCGCGGGCCCTGCTGCCCCGTCTCCCCGCAGCACCCAGTCCGCGCCCGCGGGCCCTGCTGCCCCGTCTCCCCGCAGCACCCAGTCCGCGCCCGCTGGCCCTGGTCCCCCCTCTCCCCGCAGCACCCAGTCCGCGAATGTGCCATGCTCCCCTGGTCCCCCCCCCCCGCTCCACAGCACCCCCCCACGCATCTTATCACTTCCCGGCCCTCCCTCCTCCTGCAGCACCCACTCCATACGTGTGCCATGCTCCCCCTTCCCCCGCAGCACCCACTCCGTGTGCGTGCCATGTTCCCACTCCCCGCACAGCACCCACTCTGTGTGCCATGCTCCCCTGGCCCCTTCCCCTCCACAGCAACTCCCCCGCACATCTTACCTGTTCACCCCCCCCCCTTGCTTCCCCCCCCCCCGTCCGCATTTGCCCAGCCAGCCCCATCTGTGGTGCTCCTGCCTGATGCACCCACCTTGTGCATGTGCCTTGGAGCACAGCTCCCCTGAGTCCCTGCCTCCTTCCCCCTGCAGCACCATGTGCCCCTGTAGCAGCCCCCACTTCCCTTCTGAGCGCCCTTGCAGCACCCACCCTGTGCATATGCCCTGAAGCACAACTGTGCCCCTCGCCTCCCCAACCTTCCCTCCTTCTTCTGCCTTTAAACACTTGCCTTAAGTATGTGAATTACTTCCCCCCACAGTACCCTCTTTCCCCCTTACTATCAAGCTCTGATGCTCCTGCAGAACTCCCCACCCCCACCTTCTGACATTTACCATAACGCAATGCCCTGTCTCCACTGTCATGCCCTGTGCTTCCACAGCACCTACCCCAGTATGCTGGCTTCCCCATGCAGGACCCTGTGCCTACGCAGAAGCACCCACACATCCCCTCCTATAACTTGTGTTTCCAAAATACCCATCTCCAGTGCTTCCCCTGCCCTCTGAGTACTACCACCCCTGTGCTCTTGCCTTTCCTCCCTATATTCCCCCATGCCCAGTGCACTGGCTACTCCACGGTATGCAGCACTTGCTCCAATGTCTCTCCGGCACCATCACAGAACCCTGTTCAGTATCCCTATGCAGTACCCATCTACAGCACTTGACCCACGGTGCTACTGCCTCCATACAACCTTGCCTTCTGCAGAAGTTTACAGCACACCAGTTCAGTGCCCCAAGTGCCCTTGCTCCTAGGCCTTTCCCTAGCCCGTCATCAACCACTACTTCTCCTGTGCCACTCCTATCCAGTGTCCCTGCTTCACACCTTGTAGCACTTCCACCCATGGATGCTCTGTTTTGATGTCTTGAATTTATCACTCTTCCAGGTGCTGTTCTTCCCTTAAGCAACTCCCACTCTCTTCTCGTGCAACATTCTTGCCTTCCTATTGCTCTCCACTGAGACAGCTGTATTTGCTGTGGGGAACTGAATGTGGAATTTTGATGTATTTGGTATATTCAGAATACAGGGATTTGTGTATAATACAAATTGGATCCCCTTCAGCTAATCACAATGCAGGGTTTTGTGGAATTGCCAATTAAACATTCAGTTCTGGGGCACTACTCAATATGGTCATATTTACCCTTATTTTTAATATCTTACTGAGCTCTTTATCGGGCCAAATTATGTTACATCTGTGCAACCTATTAAGATCACTTCACTGAAAGTGTAAGTTAAGGCCAAATTTGGTCATATATATAAAACCCCTCAAGTCAGTTAGCTGACTTCTGTTTTGGAAAGTGGATTTAGGCAACTTGATTTTAAATTCTTTATTCAGCTACTAGTTTGTATGTAAGGCTATATGTTTTTAATATGCTAAGCAGAAAACTTATATCCAAGCATAACCACAGTAATTTTTGTTGTGTGTATATCAGTACTGCCTACTGGCAGCTGAGATCCTTGCACTGTTGTTGTACCAAGCACTCTACAAACACATACACCTTGTGTTCACTAGAGACTTTTTTTAATGTTAGTTAACACGTGTGTAGGAGCCTAGTGTAAATAAGTCTCAGGTAAGGTTCACCTTGATCAGGTAATGTGTTAAAACTACAATATTCTAGTCTATACACAGATCTTAACGCATCTCAAAACAGCTAATATGTAAAAATACACCTCTTTTCCAGTATAGCCAGGGACATCCTTGCTCTAAGAGTTTACAGTGTAAGTAGACAAGAAAGAGGAAGGGAGGGAAGGGTGACAGAGGTATAAAGGAATGAAGTATCTTGACCAAGGTGAAACAGCAGGTCAGTGAAAGGTTAGGGAATAGAACCCTGGTCTCAGAACCTTGTTAGACACTGCCTGTTTTGTAAGTAGTTTTACTTTGCTCTGAAATTACTGTTCTGATGCCAAGATAACACAAAGGAAAAGATGTATGATGATGCTTTGATATTGCTGACAGTATGAAATGAATCCTCTATCTGGGTGGGGTGTGATTCTTGTTGACTCTTGAGCTTGTGAAAGGATCACAGTTTAAAAAAACCCAACCCAACACATGCCAGGATTTAGATTTTCAATGTGATCAGCATTTGTTGACTCTAGCCCCAATTTGATTAGCACTCCTGCATCATGAAAGCAGTTTGTATTGCAATTTAATATTTTAAGATAAAATACTCGAGATTTTTGAAAATTGAAGCAGTTTTACAATCAAGTAGCATGTACAATTTTGTTTTGCAGGAGAACACAGGGAACTAATATACTATATGTCTTTACTGAAAAATGCCATTCTTCTTTTGGTCCATTTCAGAAATATTGTATGAATTTTAAATGTCAAGAAAAGGGCCTTTCAATCTTGACTGGTCTCAGCAGGCCTGGGCAGTGAGAGACTGGGTACAATCTTCACTTTCTCAGATATCTTGGTTTCTTTGTTTGTATAACCTCCATCCCTCCCTCTTCAGATGATTTATCATTATCACTTTTTTTTATCAGGGCAGGGTGATTGGAGTTCTCTTTAGAGCTATGTTAATGCCACTTGTGAATGGCCGGTTGTTACCACAGTAGGGGAACTGAGTTCTTCTTCTCCCCTGCAGCCTGGAGAGCTGAACTTGGTATTTCCAACCTCCTGCTGCTCAGCAATATCATCAGTATTTTGACTGGCCTGCTTTTATCGTTTTTAATATTTTTGTTCCGTAAATAATATGCAACTTAATTTTTCCCTAATAAATGGGCTGAACTGCCTGGAATGATTTGCATATGCACAGATACAGTAAACACTCTTAACTATATATCAGGTCAACACAATCAAAAAAGAAATAAACACAAGCTTTTGAGATTGACAACTGCAAATTTTGGGGATTGTCAAAATCAAATAGAATCAGAGGGAACACTGGCCTGCAAATGCAACATAAAAATACCCTTCAGGTCTTAAAGATCCCAGTCCTCTAGCAGTTTCTCTATTTCTACCTAGATATCTATTGGGAGGATTTTTTAGGGAATTTATCCAGATTTTATCAAACAGAGAATGTTTGTGGAGGGTAAGTATGCCTTTTTGTAAAATGGATGCTAAGAGGCTGGAAGCCCATGTTTGGGGCACTGTTATTTCATTGTGCATTTAGAGCAGTATCTTACCACTAATTTTCCTGTGTTTTGAAACTGACTGGTGATTGTGCAATGTATATGTTACATTGTCCTTTGCAACTCCTGGTGATAAAATCATATCTAAAAATAAACTAAAACATATACTTGTTTGCATTGATGTGCAGTTAGAAACCCCAAATCCAATGTGCACATCTGATAACGGATGAGAAATCTTCCACAAATGGTGGTCACATACCAGAGTTTTATAAGCTTGCATATGTCAATAATTATCAGTTTATAAGATGAACAGAATTAATTCTTCTGTTTAATGGAGGAATTCATCTTAGATAAAATTCCATTAGAATAAACTACATTTAGGAATGTTAAAGTTGAACAGCAGTGAAAAATCAGGAAATGCCAAAGACCTGGTTGGACAGGCAACTTTAACTCCTCCCCCTTTGATTATGCTAAACACCGTGGGAATGAATTCACTGTGCAATGCATTTAGCCACCTATTTATGCATGACTAAGAATTTGTCTACACTGCCCCTGTGTTTGGACTATAGAGGTGTGGATAGTGGTGGGCACTGAAGTGTTGAGCTGTAATTCCCTTGCGTGGATACTGCAGGCATGAACTAAAAGGTTCCTAGTTTGCATTAATGTAATCCTGTTTGAAGAGGATTATGTTAATGCGAACTAGATACCTTTTAAATGTAGTCCTCTTCAAACAGGAGTACATCAATGTGAACTAGGAATCTAGGAATCGCTTAGTTTGCGGCTGCAATATTCACACAGGGGAATACTTTGGTGTCTCCGCTATTCAGATCCCCATAGTCCAGAAGGCGGGGCTCTGTAGAGAGGTCCTGAGTTTTCTTTCATTTAGAACTAGAGCCAGGGCCGGTGCAAGGATGTTTTGCGCCCTAGGCGAAACTTTCACCTTGTGCTCCCCCTTCCCTCCCCCCCGGACTCTCACACAGTTGACACAAAGTATTAGCGAAATGATGCAGCTGCAATTGCCAGAGTCTTAGATCTGAAACAACTCAAGAAAAATAGTTAGCTTCAGTCGACAACCTCCGAAAACTAGTAAACCTAGCACGATAAACAGTCTGTCAGAATGGGTAATGGCTGCGTGCAATGTCATTGCCACTTTGTACCATAGTGAAGCAGTACGCTTGTCCCACCCACCCCCGACACTGTCCCTGGAACACAGCCCTCCCCAGAGCCCCCCAGCACACAACCCCTCTGCCTCCCCTCGGAGCCTGGCAAGGCATACAGTGTCGTCTCCCCAAACCCAGACCAGTGCACTCCGCCTCGCTCCATAGCCCCCTCCCTGGCCGGCTTGGCCCGCTGGTCCCCCACAAAGCCTAGCCCAGCACACAAAGAGTCCCCCCTTTACAGCGCCCAGCCAGACACACAGCCCCCTTCGACCTCCCTCCACCTTCTCCCCCAGCACATAGCACCTCCCCTCCGCCTTCCCCCCCCCCCAGGCCTGCTCGGCACACAGCACCCTCCCCCCGCCTGCTCTCCCTCCCCACCCCGGCACACAGCATGCCCCCTCCCCCTCCAGCCCTGCCCAGCACATGAGTGAGTCCTGCTCCTGTCTCCAGAGTGTGGCACGCAGCCCCCTCCGGCCCAGCTTGCCCGTACCTCAGCCTGGCCGGCCCACGGGACCCTGCCCCCTGCTCCAGAGCTTGGCATACAGCCTCCTCCCACCCCCAGCCAGCCACGCCACGCTGTCCCTCCCCCCAGAACCTGGCACACAGGGTCCCCGGCACCAGCAAGCCCCTGCTTCCCCCCCACGGAGCAGAGCCCCCCGGGCAGCACATGGAGCCCCCTCCCCGGCAGCCCTAGCCTTCCCCCTCGCTCCGTCCCCGCAGCCCGGGCATCCAGTGCTCCCTCCCTGCCGCCTACCTCACCTCCTGGGGTCCGGGGAAGCAGGGGTGGGGCACGGGGCTGGCACCTGCAGGGGGAAAGGCGGGGGGAGAGCGATCAGCGCGGGGGGGCAACCCCAAGCCCGCCCCCCCTTCTGCCCGGCCGCCTCCCATCTGCGAGCTCATTGCCGCTCATCCCGCCAGAGCCCTTTTTGGCGCCCCCAAATCTTGGTGCCTTAGGCGGCCACCTAGTTTGCCTAGTGGGTACACCAGCCCTGACTAGAGCTGATTGAAAAACAGAGACAAAGCGGTGGAAGTTTGAGTAAACTTTTTGCAGTTTTTCATTGATATTTTGATTTGATGGCTATTGTTGGATTCTATTTAGAATACTGGTAAAACTGGCTAAATATTAGTGCAAAATATACTTCACCTGCCTGAAATGTACTTTTCACTCACTATTTGTTCAAGTCACAACAGATCTTCACAAAATCACTCAAAGGTACTGCTTATCAGTGAGGGCTGTCTCCTTGCACATTTCAACTCGCTACCCTTCAGCCATTTAAGCACAAGAGCTGTTCAGAAACAGTCACATATATTTTAATGGTAAGAGTGTATTTTTGTCACTCTTCTCGTGCTTAAAAATGACTGAATTGTGTTTGAATAAAGTTTCTAGAATAATTTGCCCATGGGCAGACACCAAGCATAAGAAGATGTTGAAAATTATGAGCTATCAGAACTGGGGTGATAGTGCTTTAGTTATAGCTATTGCTTGTGATCCAATTATAAAACAGAGAGAGACTGCTATCCTGTTGCAGAACTTAATACTGATGCCAGAGTGGCACTTGCAATTAAGCAAAATTGGGTTTGCCTGCTGTAAATCCACCGCAGTAGGCATTAGTGCTGCCAGTATAATGGGTAGATAAGGCAAATCGTTCAAAACTGATAACATACTGGTAGCTCAATATGTGAAAGTTGGCTTGTTGGCATCAAGCCCCATCTATGAGTTGAAGCTCAGTGCTATTTAAGTACAGTTCGAACTTTTTTGTATCCAGTAAGTGTTATAACCAGATTTAAATATTGCATCCCACAGTTAGGTTGGAACATGGTTGTTGAACTTCATTATGGCAGAGTTTGGTTATAGACAATTTTTGACTGAGCTTCTCTTGGTGGTTCAGCTTTGTTCAAAGCCCTGTGTAGATGGAACATGAGTGAAACGCATATTTGGATTACTAATACAATAGTTTCAGGGTAGAGACTTAGTACAGTGGGGCCCTAATCTTAGATTCCTTAGGCGTTACTGTAATACAAATAACAGAATGTGGCTGCCTTCTTCATAGAAAAAGGTGTACGTCAGGAGTGACAAACATGACATTTATCTTAAAATGTGGTATTGCTGCAGTCGTTTAGTACTGTGACTAGTTCTTTAATTATAGAATATAATCCAGAATGCACAGGATGTGATTTAATGCATCTTAAATTACTGCATATATAGGCTTGGAGTGGTGATGCTCCTATTTAGCTGGTTGAATAATACATTTTGTCATTCTCTTTTATTGAGGCACGTATTACACTTATTCGTACCACCATTATGCAAGGAAACAGAAAAGAAAAAGTCCCCAAAACTTGTCCCAGTGCCTAGTCTTGCATCTTCATTGCTTTTAGCAGGTCAAAGCAGCTAGTGAAGTGGGATTCATAAATCTTTGTTTTTGTAAGGTGACACTTACGTAGGTCCTTATGGTTTAACTGATATACGTGACAAGGTATTTGCACAGTTAACCCTCTTCTTTCTCAAAAATTGTATTCATAATATGAATTGAGATTTTATTATCTCAGAATTCTAAAGTGTAGATTATGCTTGGATTCATCATTTTTAGTAATAACATCTACATTAAAAAGTACTGTTTGCCAGCTTAGTTCTGTGTTAAACTAGTTTCTGAGACTGTGAGGAGACCAGCATATCTGCTAGAGAGAGGGGGAAGAGACTTAGATGAAAAACAGATTTTTTGCATTGTATTATTTTGAGATAAGCATTTATTTACCTTCACATTGAAATAGCAATGAGCAAGTTATGCTTATTTTGTAAATTCTGTCTCCGTGTGTGAGAAGGACGAGAATTGACAGGCATGGTTTTGGTTTCAAAGAGCCTTTTTTTGGAGACTTGGAAGGAGGTTTATATGTGCTTGTGGTAGCTCCAAATAAGTTGACACTAGACCTGATCCTGTACCCATGTAAGTCAGTGTAGGAGGCTTGTCGTTGACTTCGGTGATGAATGATTCAGCTCATTGTGGAGGTGGCTTTAGAAATGTTGTATTCTGTGAATGCTAGCATGGAGAAATGACTTATCTTGTCGTTTGATGTTCTTTTTTAATGCAAGGAAGAAGCAACCATATAAATGGCACCCAGCTTGGTGAATAATTGGTATGAAGTATTAAGAATTATTTTTAAAAAGTAGTATCATGTTGAGGGGGAGAGGAAATAATCTCCTTTTGTGGTAATTATTTAGTAAACTCTGAGAACTGGTAGGTAAAGTCCCATAGGAAGAAAATCTAAGGGAAAAAAGAGCTCAGGAGAGCTTGCAGTTTCTCAGAGAAACTATATTAAAGGCTCAACAGCAAACTGGCCTGATACGAAGGAAAGATAGGAAGACTAGAAAGAGACCAATATGGTTCTATCAGGAACTCTTGAGTGTCCTGAAAATAAAAAAAGAATCCTACAAAAAGTGGAGACATGGACAGATTGCTAAGGAGAAATACAAAAGACTATCCCAAGCCATCAGGGACAATATCAGAAAAGTGAAGGCACAAAATGAATTATACCTAGTAAGGGACAGAAAAATCAGTTAGGAGCAAAAGAAAGACAAAGTCCTCTGCTTAGTGGGTAAGGAGAGTTAATAACTGATGATAACAATAAGGCCGCTGTATTTAAAGCCCATTTTGCTTCAGTCTTCCCTAAAAAGGTAAGTTGTCGCCAGATACTCAACACAGTTAATATTAACAACAAAGACGGAAGGAACACAAGCCAGACTAGGGGAAAGAATACGTTAAAGAATATTTAGATAAGTTAGGTGTATTCAGGTCGGCAGGGCCTGGTGAAATTCACACTGGAGTATTTAAGGAACTAGCTGAAGCAATCTCAAAACCGTTAGCGATTGTTTTCAAGAATTCATGAAGGATGTGTTGTACCAATAAAATAAAAAACAGCAGGATCTTATTAAAAGGGAAAAAGGCAAAATACCACATTTATCGTGAATACAGGAAGAATCATAGTAAGCAGTTAGTTATAGCTATAACATTCTATTCAATCTCATATTTATTCACACATTCAGTCACATACACACACATGAGGAGGGAGCAGGGTCTTGTCAGAGGCTCATCGATATGGTCCTGGAAGTTGGTTTGCAGAATCACACCCCAAAGGTCTCACTTTCTAGAGTCCATTTTTATAGGAATTTCTTCCTATGCCAGTCTATGGGAATTGCTTCATCATGCTGTTGCTGAATCAATCAGCAGATAGCACATTCCTGACGGCTCTGTGCTGCTAGATGTTATCTTGTTCTTTGGTTCTCCCATTCTTGAGGCTGTTGGGTGGATTCCAGCCTGCCCTCCAGGGGTCCTCTCGTTATTTCCACTTGATGCCTTCTTCAGCCGATGGACACTGGATTCTTAGGCTGGCACCTCCCTGATCATTCAGTTATTATCCACACCAAGCATCCATCCACATACTTCCTCTATCTCTATTTTAATCACGATTGTTAATACAACAAAGGGGCAGGGAGTCTCTGGGTGCTGTTTCTGTTGTTACAGAGTATTGCTTTGAGTCTCTCTCTCTGTGAATTGCTTTGAGAACAGACTCTGTCTCAGAATGTACTAACGCAATTAGCAGCTTGCAAGTTTCACACATAGAGGGAGAGAAACAGTACCAAAAACCAAGAGACCTCTTAATTAGTAATACCCTGGAATTTAAACTATGGGGAATCAAACTCATTTGTGATTTTAATACAGAACTTCTTTAATATGATCCAACAATGGGTGAAGTCCCAGAGGGCTGGAGAAGGCCAAACATAGTACCTGTCCCTCTAAAGGGGAACAAAGAGGACCTGGGGAATTATAAACTAGTCAGCCTAACTTGGATACTTCAGAATACTATTAAACAATAAATTTGTAAGCACCAAGAGCAGGGGTGGGCAAACTTTTTGGCCCGAGGGCCACATCTGGGTGTGGAAATTGTATGGCGGGCCATGAACACTCATGAAATTGGGGGTTGGGGTGCGGGAGGGGGTGAGGGCTCTGGCTGGGGGTGCGGACTCTGGGGTGGGGATGGGGATGAGGGGATGCAGAAGGGTGCTCCAGGCTGGGATGGAGTGGTTCGGAGGGTGGGAGGGGGTTCAGGGGTGGGGCAGGGGGTTGGGGCGCGGGAGGCAGTCCGGGGTGCAGGGTCCAGACGGTGCTTACCTCAAGCAGCTCCCAGAAGCCGCGGCATGTCCCGCCTCCGTCTCCTACACGGAGACGTGGCCACGCAGCTCTACGCATTGTTCCATCTGCAGGCACCGCCCCTGTAGCTCCCATTCGCCGCGGTTCCTGGCCAATGGGATTTGCGGGGACGGCACCCTGGGAGGGGGCAGTGTGCAGAGCCCCCTGGCTGCCCCTACGTGTAGGAGCCGGAAGGGGGACATGCCGCTGCTTCCAGGAGCCATGCAGAGCGGGGCAAGCTCTGGACCCCACTTCCGGGTGGGAGCTCAAGGGCTGGATTAAAACATCTGGAGGGCTGGATGCGGCCCCTGGGCAGTAGTTTGCCCACCCCTGACCGAGAGGATAATAAGGTTGTAAGTAATAGCCAGTGTGGATTTGTCAAGAACAAATCATGCCAAATCAACCTAATTTCCTTCTTTGACAGGGTAGTAGGTTAGTGGATGGGGGAAGCTGTAGATGTGATATATCTTGATTTTAGTAAGGCTTTTGGCACAGTCTCGCAAGACGTTCTCATAAGCAAACTAGGAAAATGTGGTGTATATGAAATTACTATAAGGTGGGTGCACAACTGGTCAAAAGACTGTGCTCAGAGGAATTGTTGATGATTCACTGTCAAACTGGGAGCACATGTCTAGTGGAGTACTATTCTATATTGTCATTAATGACTTGGATAATGGAGTGGAGAGTATGCTTATAAAATTTGCAGATGACAAACTGGGAAGGATTGAAAACACTTTGGAGGATAGGATTAGAATTCAAAACTACCTTGATAAACTGGAGAATTGGCCTGAAATCAGCAAGATGAAATTCAATAAAAGACAAGTGCTGAGTACTATACTTAGTAAGCCAGAATCAAACGCACAATTACAAAATGGGGGATAACTGGTTAGGTGGTGGTAGTGCAGAAAAGGATCTGAGGGTTATACTGGATCACAAATTGAATACAAGTCAACAATGTGATGCAGTTGTGAAAAAGGCTCATACCATTCTGGAGTGTATCAACAGGAGTGTCATATGTAAGACATGGGAGGTAATCGTCCCACTCTAGTTGGCACTGGTGAGGCCTTGTCTGGAGTACTGTGTCCAGTTCTGGGTGCCACACTTCAGGAATGATGTGGGCAAACTGGAGAGTAACAAAAATAACACTCTCAGAGCTAGGATAATGGACTAGATGGACCATTGGTCTGATCTGTTATGGCAATCCTTATGTCTCCCAGCTGAACTACAGTCTATGGGCATTCTCTTTGTGTCATTACTTAGTGTGTCCTGGGTTTCAGGTTTGATCTGTGCTTGGAGATTAAATGTGACATTTTTTCTTTGGTTAATTTCCAGTTTGTGTGTACTAACGTGCACATCAGACCTGAATTTTATTTTTATATTTATATAAAAATAAAATAGTAAAGGTTTTGAAGAGAGAGAAGTAAATTATCATTAATTCTAATTTAAAAAGAATGTGACTCCAAGTTTTCTTTCTTTATAGGTTGTCCTGGAGTGGAGTCGAGACCAGTATCATGTTTTGTTTGATTCTTATAGAGACAACATTGCTGGCAAATCATTTCAGAATCGGTAAGCTCTGGTGTAACTCTTGGGGTTGTAGTGTTGCATATTTAGCTATTTGGTGTGTTTGCCAGATGTTTAAGATGCAGTAACATACTGTATAAGTGGATGTTTTTCCTCCTACAAATTTTAAGTCTGTACTAAAGTTGTATTTGATTTTACACTTTATGTATTAAATCAGAAAATGTAAATTGGAACCAATAGTGATATGAGAACTCAGATTTTAAACTTGTTTAATAGCAATTTTTACACTACATTAGCACTTCAGTCTGGACTGAACAAAATAGTTCTTTTTAGCACTGCAGAAGGGAAAAGTGACTAATTTCGCATATTAAAGTGTGTATATATAAATACACAAGTAAAGTTCCAACTTGGTTTATTTTTACATATCAGGAAGCGTTGTTTTCCATATGTTGTAAGTTTTCCTTCATCTTGTATGGAGGTTGTTATTAAGTGGAAAATGTCACAAGGCATGGAGAAAGAGGCCCTTTTAAACAGAATAATTTTAAATCAGAGAAACTGGTCACATCAGAGTGAAGCCTGAGTCATATGAATAGTTATTCTTCAGTTGTGACAACTCTTGGGAGGCTTCTTAGAATCTTTTAGTTCACGTTTTGAATAATCATGGGGTCTACTGTTCAGGAAGTCAGTATGCCTGTGGGCTATAATGTGGGAGAAGCTACTTAGGGTAAGTCGTTTGGTTTCTTTTAGCCTCAGTAAACTCAGCTGGAAACTTGTCTAAAAAAGAGGACCTCACTGAAAACCAGATGCTGAATCAGAGTTAAAATGTTTTGGGTCATAGGACCATATAAATTAGTTGGGTGGGGGTAAGTGGTTAGATCATGTAGTCCACCCCCCTGCTAGTACAGGATTGCTCTCTACTGTACATTTTGTTGTTGTGCGTTAGACCTCCCACTGCTTCCGCTCACCTCCCCACCCCCAAAAAGATCAGTAGATAAAGGAAAGTGGGCACTTTTGGAGCTCTTTTAGATGATAATCATTAGTTTAGAGCTGAAATGTTTCTGCAGAACTATGCAGTGGAGCTTTTTGGTCTGTCTGTCCCTATCCATATCCTTTTCTAAAATGCCTGTCACTATGGTAAACTGGGTACAGGGATTTAGATAAAACAGTGGGGTTTGTCCAAAAAGGGCATGAAAATCTCAGCACTGTTGTATGGATATAGTCAGTTTTCCGTTTTGCAATGTGCAGTCTAATTCTTTTCTGCTTTGGTTCTTCAGGGAATGCTTCCTTTTAGAGGAGACTTTTGCCACTCTTGAGCTGAAGGATCAGTGAATGAGTGTAACTGGTGACTGGACAAGTCCTAAAGTTTTCACAGTAGGCACCAGAGCTGCTCAATATTTGGAGTTCATTAGCTTGTCTTTACACTTGCTCTGTCAGGTGTGATAGGAAGGGGTCCGCAGTATTGGGAGGTTTGTCAAGAGATTTGTATACAATTAGCTATTCCATATTGCAGTTTTCTTGGAATTGGCATACCAAAAATGACTTTGGTTTAGGGGTGTATTTTTCTTGCATCTGTCAGCTACAGTAGTACAAGTCTTCCTTGTTACCTAATCCTGGGAATATGATTAACTGGATATCCTTAGCACATGAGCTGAATCAGTGTGGGGCTGGTGGAATCTTTTGGTGAGGTTTTACAGACATGATGTTACTTTTGCTTTTTGTATAACCTGTAGATAGAGGACTTCTGATTTTGATACTTTCTGTCCTGTCTGTGTTTATGCTCCGAAATGAAACTGAATGAAAAGGAGGGACCCACAACAAATTGGGCTTCAGAGAATTGTTCCCATGAAAGTAAACAAATATTTAAATGGACGGAAAGTAAAACACACCTCTTTCAGATATCAAGTGATCAAGCAGTTTACAGCAGAGAGCAGTACAGTTTTTGGGAAAATGCTAGTACAGTTTCTACTTTGTTTAGATCTCTGGTGTAGTGCCTTTTAAAAACAATAAAAGAACATCTCTGAGGGAGAGGAATTATTTACTCTCAGGACCAATGTGGACACAAGAACAAATAGATATAAACTGGTCATTGGGAAGTTTAGACTTGAAATTAAACGAAGGTTTCTAACCATCAGAGGAGTGAACTTTTGGAATAGCCTTCCAAGGGAAGCAGCGGGGGCAAAAGACGTGTCTGGCTTTAAGATTAAACTCGATAAGTTTATGGAGGAGATAGTATGATGGAATAACATGATTTTGGTAATTAATTGATCTTTAACTATTCATGGTAAATAGGCCCAATGGCCTGTGATGGGCTGTTAGATGGGGTGGGATCTGAGTTACTACAGAGACTTCTTTCCTGGGTATCTGGCTGGTGAATCTTGCCCATATGCTCAGGGTTTAGCTGATCGCCATATTTGGAGTCGGGAAGGAATTTTCCTCCAGGGCAGATTGGAAGAGGCCCTGGAGGTTTTTTGCCTTCCTCTGTAGCATGGGGCACGGGTCATTTGCTGGAGGATTCTCTGCTCCGTAAAGTCTTTAAACCACGATTTGAGGACTTCGATAGCTCAGACATAGGGGAGAGGTTTTTCGCAGGAGTGGGTGGGTGAGATTCAGTGGCCTGCATTGTGCAGGAGGTCAGACTAGATGATCATAATGGTCCCTTCTGACCTTAGTATCTATAAATTCCTCGACAAACTATTATACATTATGATGTGACTTTCTTCAATAACATCATAAAGTTAAAATTTGACTTATGTACATAGGAACACATACTTATGCTTAAAAAAAAGTACAAATTTTTATTTTGTGAGTGATTTAAAAAAACTGGTGATTTTATTATTAATAATTATAAGAAATTGTACTAAGTAGTTGTAAGGACAAGGAAAATTTCTTGTTCTTGCCTTTAAGGCTCAACATTGCAGCTTTTCTTTCATCTCCAGCCTGGTCTTTTTCAGCATTCCCATGAGACACATTAGCCTCAATACCTCCTCCTTGCCTTCTCTTTGTTTTCCTTTCATGCTGTCTGTGGTATGTATATTGCTTACCCCAAAACTGTTCACCAGATCACTTTCCTCCTCTTATTAATAATCTTAAAAACTTGCTGATTCAGTCTTGCATGTGAGAATCTACATGTTAACTGTATGATTGTATGATTTTCAGCTCTGTCCTTCCTCCCCCAACTATTAACAACCCTTGCTTGTTGTGGCGTGTTGAATTTATATTGTATGCCGTTCTGGGACATGACCAAATAATATTTGAGTGTTCCAAAAAGCGCTAGATACCAAACAAAGCAAGTGACGAGATAGTCCCTGCCCAGTACCGTAGAGCATACAATTAAAATCGAATGTGACACAACAAGTGAAGGCCACAAATAGGTGGGAAGGAGGGGAAGAAGATGAGTGAGGCTGGGGAGGGAAAAAGATGCAGGGGATATGGAGCCAAGAAGGAACAGAGTGGGGCTCCAGGCATCGGGAATGGAGTAGCAGAGTTGTAATCTGGGCCAAGGGAGATGGGAAGAAATTGGAAAGCTGAGGTGGGGAGGGGAAAGAGCTAGGGCTTGTAGTAGGACTGTGCCAGCAGGTGAAGGTGGTTAAGAGAGTTCTTATCTACTCTGAGCCTTACCACACAAATATAGAACCAGCTGTAGGAGGTGAGCCTGGCAGGCTCTGGATCTCCAATGGTAGAAGCAACAAATTCCTATAGCTGCAACTAAATGCCCTCTTCAGAGCTATGCGCTCCCAATTCCTGGTCAAACAAGATCTGACACCCCCAACTTCCTTGGCTGGCAACTGGGAAGTGGGGCCTTGTGAGGGAGTAGAGGAAGTATGGTAAACGTAACACTTTTTAAAAAAATAAGAGAATTGTTTTATTGACTGGAAACCTCCCAAATTTCAAAGTTTCATTTAATAGTAAATTCCACGTCAGATATGTAAAGGGATCCGCTTTATGCAGAACACCTCATGTAGAGACTTTATACTGAGCAATTGAGGAGGAAGATGCTGAAGTAGCCTTTTTTATTCCCTTTTAAATTTAAAGCACAGTAATACGATAACATGCCTTTTGAGATTTAAAAGTCTGTAAGTTATTTTTTGAAGAGGCAATGCAAAATTTACTAAAAACTTGAAAAAAGATTCACTAAAGAACTATAATTTTCTCCCTTAATGCTACTGAATAATCCTAGTGATAGTTAATCACTGTACTCTTATTAGGTGTAACCTTTGTAAAATACTTATTTTTTATTAGTGTTTATTAGTAACCATTAATCCCACAACAATGTTAAGTTTATATGGAATCGTTTTAAGGAAAAAAATATGTATAGATGAGAGTTTGGAAACAGTTTTAAAAGCAGCCTTCAGATTATGCACATACAAACAGTTAAGTGAAATTATGATGATATTTTTTCTAATCTTGTAGACACTGGTTGTTTTATATTCCCTGCTAATGGAGAACAGACTTGTCAAACCAGTATTATAACTGAGACATAATATTTTTATAACCAAATACATATAACCATAAAATGTTTCTTTCCTTAATTTTATTTACAAATTATGTGGCTGAATAGGGCAGTACTGTAATAGGCACATTTTAAATATAGTAGCTTATATTGTACTTCTAATTGATATGATATATCCATATTTAGTGTTAGTGACAGTTTAAAAATAATACATTTTAACAGTCAAAACTAGCACTAAAAATCTCCCATTATTTAAGAAAGAATTGGAATTGAGATTATTTTTCAATTCAGCTCCTCAAAATTAGAGTGAGTTAATAGTGAGACCTTGCACTATACCCAGAAAGTCAACATACTTAGGCTTTGTTGGACTAAGGAGGGAAGCAAATTCCAGAGTCAATGCTCTTCCACTTAAAATTCGTAGGATCTAGACATACAAATCTAGAGATTGTCTGTCTGAATAATCCATCCAGTCACAACCCATAAAAAGAGCTCTTGTTACTCAGATTCTAAGCCATGATGGGTCTGATGGGTGAAAAACACCTTAAATTACACCTAATAACATATCAGAAGCCAGTGCAATCCCGTGAAGCAGAGGTGAAATAAACTCCATGTGACACAGTGCAGAGTGACAGGTTTCAGAGTGGTAGCCGTGTTAATCTGTATCAGCAGAAAGAACGAGGAGTACTTGTGGCACTTTAGAGACTAACAAACGTATTTGAGCATGAGCTTTCGTGGGCTACAGCCCACTTCATCAGTTGCATGTAGTGGAAAATATAGTAGGAAGATAGATACACAGAGAACATGAAAAAAATGGGGGTTGCCATAGCAGCTCTAACCAGGCCAATCGATTAAGGTGGGGTATTAGCAGCAGGAGAAAAAAAACTTTTGAAGTGATGATCAGAATGGCCCATTTCAAACAGTTGACAAAAAGGTGTGAGTAGCAGTAGAGGGAAAATTAGCATGGGGAAATAGTTTTTAGTTAGTGTAATGACTCATCCACTCCCAGTCTTTATTCAAGCCTAATTTAATGGTGTCCAGTTTGCAAATTAATTCCAGTTCTGCTGTTTCTTGTTGGAGTCTGTTTTTGAAGTTTTTTTTGTTGAATAATTGTGACTTTTAGGTATGTAATTGAGTGTCCAGGGAGGCTGAAGTGTTCTCCAACTGGTTTTTGAATGTTATAATTCTTGACATCTGATTTGTGTCCATTTTTTCTTTTGCGTAGAGACTGTCCGGTTTGACCAGTGTACATGGCAGAGGGGCATTGCTGGCACATGATGGCATATCACGTTGGTAGATGTGCAGGTGAATGAGCCTCTGATAGTGTGGCTGATGTGATTAGGTCCTATAATGGTGTCCCTTGAATACATATGTGGACAGAGTTGGCAATGAGCTTTGTTGCAAGGATAGGTTCCTGGGTTAGTGTTTTTGTTGTGTGGTGTGGTTTGGTTGCTGGTGAGTGTTTGCTTCAGGTTGCAATTATTCAACAAAAAAACTTCAAAAACAGACTCCAACAAGAAACAGCAGAACTGGAATTAATCTGCAAAGGGGACACCATTAAATTAGGCTTGAATAAAGACTGGGAGTGGATGAGTTATTACAATAACTCAGAACTATTTCCCCATGCTAATTTTCCCCCTACTGTTACTCACACCTTCTTGTCAACTGTTTGAAATGGGCCATCCTGATTATCACTTCAAAAGTTTTTTTTCTCTTGCTGATAATAGCCTACCTTAATTGATTGGTCTCTTTAGAGCTGGTATGATAACCCTCATTATTTCATGTTCTCTGTGTATCTACCTGTGTATCTATCTATCTCTTCCTACTGTATTTTCCACTGTATGCATCTGATGAAGTGGGCTTTAGCCACGAAAGCTTATGCTCAAATAAATTTGTTAGTCTCTAAGGTGCCTCCTTAGAACAAGTACTCCTCGTTCTTTCTACTGCAGAGTGAATATCTCTAGTCCCCAGAAATAGAGCTTTCTGTGTGTTTCAGGAGTCGTCTCATGCAGAATGCATTATAGTAATCCATTCCAGAGGTGACAAAAGCACAGATAGCTGTGGTGGAATAGGAATAAAAAAGGAAACATTGCAACTTCCAAGCCAAGTGAAGATAGAAAACATTGTTGACCATCACTGCTATATTGAACACCCAGAAGTAGCTGATGATCCAAAAGGCACCTTTAGGTTGTGAACAATTGCAGAAACAGTTATTTTCTGTGATCGATTTTTTCCAGCATAACCTTTGTCTTATCTGAGTTTCAGCTAACTGAGTTTCACACCTGACCAGACGCTAGGAAAACCAATTAACTAAACTTTTATCTCCAGGTCTGGTAAAGCTGAGCTGTAGACCTGAGTTTTTCTCGCATACTGCTGGGACTGCAATCCAGACAGTTTCTCAGTCTCTTCTAGCAACCTCACGTGCACGTTAAACAGGAATGACAGACTAAGGCTCTGCAGTACTGCTATGTGAGAGAGCTCTTGAGACAATGGAGCAATTATCCGCTACTGTCTGTCCTGTTGAGCAGTTCTGTTCTTTCCCCTTCAAATACCATCTATCCTTGCCAACACCACCTTGTGGTCAACAATATTAAAAGCAGTTGATAGATCAAGAGGAAATTGAGTTTGTTTTCTCAGGGCATGAGTGTCGTGTCATTCATGTGAGAACACAAATCTACCAATCTCACTAAGAAATTTATTCAAGCCTTACTGATTAAAAGTAATACAATGCTCTGAGATCATAAATAGCCTAACATTGAGTGTCAGCATTTCAAGACTTTGCATAGACATAATAAATTTGCTTAGCTAAAACTAAATTTTGTAGAGGCACTGAACCTAACACAAACTAGTCAAACCTGTTGAATCCAGATCAGTATTTGAAGTTCATTTTTATTTGGCTGGAACAAACCCTATATTTATTTAGCTAGTACTTTTTGGTGTTTGAATGTTTAACAAAAGTCTGTTATAAATTCAGACCTTGCTGACTTCTTTTTTGGCTGAAAGACTATTATGCAGGGGGGTGTTAATTTTTAAAAAAAGTTCAATCAAATTCTGAATTTTTGTACGTTCAAAAAACTCAAGTTTAGATGGAGACAGTGAAAGATAAGGACTAAATTCTGCTTCAGTGGAGTTGATTTCTGATTTCAGGGGGAATTCCATTGGGTTGTAAGTACAGGTTTTGGCTCAAGTGTATGCATATTATTAAATTATTTTATGCAGTTGACTTGGATAGAACAGGATGACTGAAAACCATTATTCTGAATCAGGTAGTTTTTTGATTAAGCCAAAGTTAAAAGCTATCATGGTGAAGACTATGGACAGTAGAAGTGTGGGGCATTTGTTTTCTCTCACAATGATGTGTGTTAGGAGAAAATTTGTGATGTTAATTGGTCATACAGTAACTCCTCACTTAATGTCCTCCTGCTTAACGTTGTTTCAAAGTTACATTGCTACTCAGTTAGGGAACATGCTCATTTAAAGTTGTGCAGTGCTCCCTTAGAATGTCGTCTGGCTGCCTGCTCTGTACACTGCATGTAAGATTTTGTGGAAGAGCAGCAACTTTACAAGGGAGCATTGCACAAGTTCCTCCTCCCGCTCCCTCCCAGCGCTTAGGACTTTCTGGGGGTGGGGAAGGAGTGGCAATGCGGGGTGCTCCGGAGAGGAGGTGGGAAAAGGTGGGCCTGGAGCGAAGCAGGGACGGGAAGAGGCGTGCCTGGAGCATCCCCCAGCAAAGTCGGCGCTTGTTCTTCTCCAGGTAAGCTGCCACTGCTGCTGCGAAGTTGCTTCCTAGCGTCCTTGCCTGCAGCGGGCTGTGCCTGTGTGGGGTAAGCCAGGGGCACTTCCCAACCACAGTACAGTACAGTACTGTACAGTATATAATGCCTTTTGTCTGCCCCCCAAAATTTCCTTGGAACCTAACCCCCCCCGCATTTACGTTAAATCTTATGGGAAAATTGGATTCGTTTAACATCGTTTCACTTAAAGTTGCATTTTTCAGGAACATAACTACAATGTTAAGTGAGGAGTTACTGTACTATAACAGGGCTGTCCAATCTTAGGGTTACAGTCTGTCACCCTGAATGTGTTTAGTAGCCTATCCATAGGACAACTACTCCACATGAGTAATGATAACAGAATGTAGTCCTTAAAATGCAAAACCCCAAAAGGATAGTTTAAAATACTTGTTCTTCATACTAAAGTACACAGATCAACTACAGTGGGTACATCAGCCTGTTGGTAGCTTGGGGGCAGAATCAGCCCTGCCAGTCACTGACAGCAGGGGAAAGTCTTGCCTCCTGAAATTCCGTCCAGTTTGCTCTTCCCCCATGGTGACAGGCAGCTCTGCCATACCCTCATGCTGCATAGATTTTTGGAGTGAAATTCCAAAATTTATTTCAAATTTGTTGCTAAAATTCATCTTAAATAATTTTTCTGGCTAATTTCCAGCCATGTCCCAGAGCTGCATTTTTGGGAGATTTGTCCCCTCAGCTCCAACTCCTCGTCTGAGGCGTTTGCAGTGGCTGGCACCCTTGCAGACTTCAAGGGGAGAAAGCTCAGAAAACCAGGGGCTACAGTTAAGGGGTTGTCTCTCGCTCCCCCCTTTAACACTCGTCTCACTGGGGAGCTCTGCTGACTATGTGGGCATGCAGTTTCCCTCTCAGCAGGTTAGGCAGGGTTACCTCCCTGGGTGGGAAAGGAGTTCTGATGGACAAGATGCATCCCAGGCTGGATGTGGTCACCACAGCTCCCTCCCCTGGCAGGAAGGGAAGCATGCAAGACCAGAAAAGAACTGGTTCTGGGGCAGGCAGCCCCGCCTCTCCCATCTTAACTCAGAGGAGTGAAGCCAGAAGGGGGGCACACCAGATGGAAGATCTTGCCTATGTCCCCATAATCTACACCAGCAACCTCATCTCTGATTGTGGACCTCAGACACCTTCTTCACCTCCACTTCCCTGCAGGCCATGGGTGAAGGGCATCACACACAGCACAGACACTGCCAACACCAGAGTGTACAGTAAAGGGTCTCTGGGTTCAGCTTCATCCCCCTCCTGCCATCCCTATAGCAGCCTGGTCAAGTCTTTATCGTATAATGTTCTCAGCGTGTTCAAAAAAAGGAAGTTTTGGACAAATCCCAACATTAAATGCTTACGGCATCAACCTTATTCCCACCCTGCATAGCCATAGAGCACAACCTTGGAATTATTCTGCTCCTTACAGCACTACCCAAATCGAACCCCTGTAAGAGGTGCCATTATATTTCCTAGCCAATAGAATAGGCCTTCTGATGGCTGTTACCTTTAATCAGGTGAGCTTTTATTTGAAGTTGGGAGTTTCTTTAATAAGACCCACTGTTGTACTTTTATATCAAAATGGTAGTCCTCACAACTGTAATTTGTTCCCTAAGTAAATTCAAGAAACTTTCCTTCTTTGGTTAAGTATCAGAGTCCAGTCATTAGAAGCACTGATAATCTCAGGGCATGTCTTTTGTACTGAGATCTGCTAGATGGGCATTAGCAGGAATGCTGGACAATTGGTTCAATGGCTCTCAGCACCCCCACTATACAAAACTGTAAACCCTGGATATAATGGAAACTACTTCAAGCAGCACCCCTAGTTCTAGCACCTATGATATTAGTTCACTAAATTCTACATATTGGGCATCTAGTTTTAGCTAATACCATTTCTTTTCTTTTGGCAGAGGTCTTCTCCATGCCTTAGTACCCAGGGGAAGATGGAGGTCTTATATATATATAGTCTACCTCATTTTGGATGTCCATATTTAAAGCATGACCCTGCTTCCCACCCTAAAGGCACACTGCTATAAAAATCCCGGTGTAAAAGATCTGTGGACTTTGGCATGAAGAAAAATAGGGAAGTTTATCTGTGCTCATCTGAAAAATTCCTTTCTTCAAGTAATAAGCTTCACAGACCCAGTCAACCCTGGAAACAAATGGATCATCCAGAATAGAAATGGAAATTGACATCCAAGAGTTTGGATTTGTTATTAGGTTGAATTTATTATGCTCTGCAGCAGCAAAAATAATTGTAATTTTCCTGAAAGTATGTTTAGCGCAAGATGTAATTTAAGAAAGTAGATTTGAATTATCCTGGCTGTGGAAGTTATATCAATTGGAGGGCACTTCAATAGGTGGGGCATTTCCCTGTTGCCAGTATCTGTCAGTTCTGGTTCTTCCCCCAAGCTACAAGTAGGCTGAAGTACCCATTGTAACAGGTCTGAGGACCTTATTACTTGAAGAAAGGAAATTTTCAGGTAAATTTTCTTACTAATTTATTCTAAACTGCTATTGCTGCTTCTGAACTAAGTTTGCTAGAAGACCTGTAATCTCTCCAGATGCCTTATGGGAGTGCAACTCAAGATACTAGAGTTGGATCAGGGATGAATTTGTTCGCTGTTGTCTAGAGTCTATATTATAGACCCTGCTTTAGCTGTTGGTTAATTAAACTCAATGCTATTACCCAAGAGAGACTCCTGGAGTGAAATCCTGGTCTCGTTTAAGTCAGTGGGACCAGAATTTCATCCCTTGTCTTGTTTTTTTTCTCTTGTTCTGTATAATTTACCAACAATAAAGGCGTGATTCAAAATAGTCTCTGTACTTCAGACTGTTTTGTCCTCATCTGAGTAGTCCATGTACTAAGAGTGTGCCTGGATCTTTACATGGAGGATTTGAAAAACGATTATTTTAATAGGAGGTTATTCAAAGTCATTGGATAAAAAATTGGAGTGAAAGAGGAACATGTTAAAGCATTCTCTCATTGAGTATAACTAACATTTTGACCACTAGTTAAGTTTGATGCAGATGATCACTTTGTCTATCACCTTCTCTTAGTTTTACTTCTGCAGAGTTGTGTTAAAAGCTTTTGTATAATTGGGAGGATAATACACAGACAGAGAGCAGCGTTTTACTTTGTTCAGTTTTTAACACAGAGTCCATGAGTTTCAACTGTCTTTTGTATTACAATGTAATCCATGCTACTGTCATACACTTGTAAATAGGTTATACTGCTCTTTCTTGTGGTTTATGTAGACTCTGTTTGCCCATGCCAATTGATGTGGTGTACACCTGGGTGAATGGCACAGATGTTGAGCTGATCAAAGAATTGCAACAGGTTAGAGAACAGATGGAGGAAGAACAGAAAACAATGAGGTAAGAATCTGTTCAATGGAGACATAATACAGTTGTTTCTAGCTGGCTGCAGTAATGCTTAATGGATACTCTCCATTTTCTTTTTGCCATGTTACTCTGCATGTACAGCCAAACTAAGACTTGTCAGTTTTATTTCCTTGTTCTTATACACTTGGCCTTCATCAAAATGAACTTCTTTCAAAACTCCTTCCAGCAAGGAACAGCTGACTATTCGGGCAACCTTTCAAATACAAAGAAAATATTAATTTATTGTGACCTTGTCATATCTCAGCATGGATTCACCAGGGGAAGGTCATCCCTGACTAATCTAATCGCCTTCTATGATGAGATTACTGGTTCTGTGGATGAAGGGAAAGCAGTGGATGTATTGTTTCTTGACTTTAGCAAAGCTTTTGACACGGTCTCCCACAGTATTCTTGTCAGCAAGTTAAAGAAGTATGGGCTGGATGAATGCACTATAAGGTGGGTAGAAAGTTGGCTAGATTGTCGGGCTCAACGGGTAGTGATCAATGGCTCCATGTCTAGTTGGTAGCCGGTGTCAAGTGGAGTGCTCCAGGGGTCGGTCCTGGGGCCGGTTTTGTTCAATATCTTCATAAATGATCTGGAGGATGGTGTGGATTGCACTCTCAGCAAATTTGCGGATGATACTAAACTGGGAGGAGTGGTAGATACGCTGGAGGGCAGGGATAGGATACAGAGGGACCTAGACAAATTGGAGGATTGGGCCAAAAGAAATCTGATGAGGTTCAATAAGGATAAGTGCAGGGTCCTGCACTTAGGACGGAAGAACCCAATGCACAGCTACAGACTAGGGACCGAATGGCTAGGCAGCAGTTCTGCGGAAAAGGACCTAGGGGTGACAGTGGACGAGAAGCTGGATATGAGTCAACAGTGTGCCCTTGTTGCAAAGAAGGCCAATGGCATTTTGGGATGTATAAGTAGGGGCATAGCGAGCAGATCGAGGGACGTGATCGTTCCCCTCTATTCGACGTTGGTGAGGCCTCATCTGGAGTACTATGTCCAGTTTTGGGCCCCACACTACAAGAAGGATGTGGATAAATTGGAGAGAGTCCAGCGAAGGGCAACAAAAATTATTAGCGGTCTGGAACACATGACTTATGAGGAGGGGCTGAGGGAACTGGGATTGTTTAGTCTGCAGAAGAGAAGAATGAGGGGGGATTTGATAGCTGCTTTCAACTACCTGAGAGGTGGTTCCAAAGAGGATGGTTCTAGACTATTCTTAGTGGTAGAAGAGCACAGGGCAAGGAGTAATGGTCTCAAGTTGCAGTGGGGGAAGTTTAGGTTGGATATTAGGAAAACCTTCTTCACTAGGAGGGTGGTGAAACACTGAAATGCATTATCTAGGGAGGTGGTAGAATCTCCTTCCTTAGAAGTTTTTAAGGTCAGGCTTGACAAAGCCCTGGCTGGGATGATTTAATTGGGGATTGGTCCTGCTTTGAGCAGGGGGTTGGACTAGATGACCTCCTGAGGTCCCTTCCAACCCTGATACTCTATGATTCTTGTTTTTTAAGTGCCATGCACAAAAGTGGCTCTCTGCAAATAATAACTAAATTTGGTTTGGTTTCAGAACTCTGCAAGAGAAAGTTTTTTTTTAAATAGGAGAAAAACCTTATTTATGCCAACTTTTTGAAAGCACAATGAAACATTCCTTTGTATTTGGGCTTTGTTAAAAACTTCTATTAAAACCTGTGCTCGAGTGCTCCTTTTAAAGTTCAATTTTGAGTATCATAAAAACTAAGACTGTGCAGAGAAGGATATACATCATTTGAAGATATAAAACAGATTAGTTAGCTCTACAGGGCAAGGGAACTGCGAAAATCATGCATTGCAACATTCAAGGCTTCAGTTTTTTAGGTATTAACTTGTTCTGGACACACCTATTTAAACTTGATTGTATTATAAAATTATCCACCAAAAACTTCAAACCCTAGGCAGCCCACTATTCAGAAAACAAATGCTGCTGCTGCTGCTGATGCTGCTGCTGCTGCAGGTTATGTTGTCCAGGAACACTTGATTCAGTTCTTGGTCAGCAACTCTTCAGGCTTTTTACCTAATCTATTCACCACCTAGAAAATCATCTCATTCTGTTACTCAAGCTGTTATAGTGTTCAGTTGTAATTAAAAACAACAACAACAAAAGTAAATAAAAGGTAATACATTCATCCATTTTTCATATGTTACGGTCTGTAGCTAGGTTGTTAACATTAATTGTCCAACTGAAAAGTGAAATTCAGTGTTCATGTGGCATTTTATTAATATTTTATTATTATTGTTTACATAGCAATACCTGTCAGAATGTGCTAGCTGCTTTCCAATATGGGCATAATCCTGGCTCTGATAACCTTACAATTTTTGCATATCTAATCTAATCTAATCTTTCCTCGTGTTTTACAAATATTAATAAATTTAGCCTCATAATACCAATGTGAGGTAAGGAAATATTATCTCCATTTTATAGATGGAGAAACTGAGACACATAAATTGAATGCCTTACCAAAGCTCACACAGGAAGGCTGGAGCAGAGTCAGATAGGTCACCTGAGTCCCTGTCGTATGCCTTATTCACAAGATCATGTGTTTCCTTCCTCTGCAAATACATTTTCCTTCATGTCCTCTGGAGTAATTATAGAAGAGTGTTCTGTTATGGAAATCATTCAGTTTCACAAGACATTCTATGCCCAGGTGTCTGAATATTCAGCCCAAATTCTTTATAATTGACTCAGTGTAATTTAATGTAACTTTATTTTTTGTTTAGGGAAATGCTTGGGAAAAATACAACAGAACCACCTAAGAAAAGGTAAACTTTTTTAGCCCTAAATAATGAAGTCAAAGAAAGCAAGAGATGGCTTACGTTTTTGTTTGAAATTAATTTCAGTTTATATGGTATGTTTGCTCTCTGGTGACCAGTGCATTCTTATCTTTTGTATCATTTCAAACAATTTAAAATCACAAATATTTGCACTGAACAAAGATAATGAGTAAATTGTGAAAATGGGTGTGCTTCTCCACAAGTGAAAGTTTGTAATGTTTAGAAATTGTGGACTTGTTGTCTCTGTTCTCACATAATTTACACTTTAAAGGTTGGCCCAATGTATATTAAACAGAGTCCTGTATAACCCAAAAGCATTAAAGATTCTCTCCTTTATACTGTGTTCACCTTTCCTTCTACCTGCATAGCATTAAAGATTCTCTCCTTTATACTGTGTTCACCTTTCCTTCTACCTGCATAGTGTTACAAGTAACTGCATATAATATAGAGGTGCCATGTCAGTATGTATTGCATTCTAGATATTACATTACAGCTTTTCTGTTCTAGTTGATCATAGGTCTCAGGAGCTATGTAAAGATTTCCACAATATTTCCCTGAAATGGACAAAGGGAATAAAATCTGAAATTTAATTGTACGAGCTGTTTAGAGCTTTATTCCAAATGCTTCATAATATGCTTGTGTGAAGATTTTTAGTCACTGTCTGGGCTTTCCCCAACAAGAATGGCCTTTCTGATATGAACTTGACTCAATGTTTTAAAAATATATTTAAAAATATGGGGATGGAAAGTTGTGGTACACTCTGAACAAATGTTGCTTACGAAGGTCACCACTCTGGCATTCCTTCTTTCAGGGTGGCAAATCTGGTTATTATAGTCCATACTGTGGGCCAGATTTCTCATAGGCTGTTTGGAAAACTGCCTTTTTACGGTTAGCTGATGGATGAAGGGCTATTAATGGCGCAGGGATAGTATAGATCCCCACCCCCCATTCTGCACGGCACTTTGCTTGGTTTGCTGTAGTTTGAAGATCATTTGGGTTAAACCACAGTTTTTACAAATGTTAACACAGTAAACAGGAACTTTTAAAAAATTGTATCTCCTCACCACTCCAAAGAAAACCAGAAAAAGTCAGCGATAATGTGGATGAGTTAAAGTTATAGCAATAGGATTTTTTTTTAGCAAAACAACCCTCTTTCCTTCTTCCAGAATAGTAAGCCACTTACAAATATAACAGGGGTCAGATTTTACAGAAAAATGGTCAGAAGTATTCAAAGAAATGCTGCTAGCAGACTTCTGTATATTGTGTCTCCCAAATGTTAACGATATGTTAATTTTCGATTGGCATTAAATATACTTTTGATATTTTGTTCTAGTGAGAAGCACCTGGAGTGTTTACTGACACACTGCATTAAAGTGCCAATGCTTGTCCTAGACCCTGCCGTGCCTGCCAACATCACTCTGAAGGACCTGCAATCTGTTCATCCTTCTTTACAAGCTGCTAACAATATATTCTTTATAGCAAAACCAAAAAATCCTTCTACCAATGTGACAGTAGTTGTTTTTGACAGTCCTAAGGAAGGTAAGAACTGGTTTGTTGTGTTTTCAATCATCAGAGGGAAAACCAATATTTTTCTTGGTACTAGCGTTGCAAGGTGAACTTGGCCTTTATCCAAACAACTTCCTACCCCAGACCAGTCTCTAGCTTTTTTCACAGGGCCTTTCCTACGCAGCCATGCCTGGGGTCCTTGTCCAGCTCTTTTGGTGAATACCCCCACGCCTGATTTTGCTTCATTACCTGCTCTTTTTAGACTGACCAAGAAGCTTGCATGGTTTGGCCTTCCTATCCCAGCCGCCATTCTTAGCTGAAATCAACAGCAGGCTGTGCTTGGGTCTTTGGCCTTCTTTAAAGGGTCAGCCCTTTGTTTCGCAGCATCATCTGTCTGTCCTGGTGGACTGTTCCTTTTTGTCTCTCTGGAAACCACTTACCATGTAGCGGGTGCTACAGTAAACAAATAATAGACTGCATTTAATAAAGCTAAAGGAAAAAAGGCCATGCTGACAAAGCTGACGTAACTGTATGTTTGTTGTTAACGGAGTATTTTCCTGTTGAAGTGCACATGGAATTCTTAAAAACATGCACTTTAAGGCTACTGTGACAGAAGGAGTGTACTCTCATCAATCTGTACTTCAAGGTGCTGATTTTTCTGAGTCCTGTAAGCTTTTAAGTGGAATTTTGAAGTTTTGCCCACCTGTATGTTGTGAACGTCCATGTTGCTTCCTTTGTAGGTACTCCAGTTTTCCATACCTCTTCAGACATTTGTACAAATAGTTGGTTATTAAGTACACCAGTGGTTCTCAACCAGGGGTACGCATAACCCTGGGGATATGCAGAGGTCTTCCAAGGGGTACATCAATTCATATACATATTTGCCTAATTTTACAACAGGCTACATAAAAAGGACTAACAAAGTCACTACAAACTAAAATTTCATACGGACAATGACTTGTTTATACTGTTCTGTGTACTATACACTGAAATGTAAGTACAATATATATATTCCAGTTGATTTATTGTATATGGTAAAAATGAGAAAGTAAACAATTTTTCAGTAATAGTGTGCTATGACACTTTTTTTTCTATTTTTAATGTCTGATTTTGTAAGCAAGTGGTTTTTAAGTGAAGTGAAACTTGGGGGTACGCAAGACCAATCAGACTCCTAAAAGGGGTACAGTATTCTGGAAAGGTAGAGAGCCACTGGTGTACACCACGCTGACCCTTACTCTGAGAAAATAAACTGTCTCCTGTAAAATATAGTCCTCTTCCTACTCCAGACACTTGTGGATGCTTAGGAGCAGGGAAAGTTGGACCATTGTCCACTACATTAGAAGCATCTCCTTTATTGGCCTGCCTACCGAATACAAGGCGCTAACATGGTAGAACATTATGTTAAACCTTAAATTCAAATGTATTTTTTTAAAATAATTGTCAGACTCCAACCATTTGTTCAGGTGATGTTGTCTTGTACAGTACTGTGAATGCAGTCTCCTGTGCTCTATTTCTGTCTCTGCCATTGAATTGCTGCTTGACCTTGGCAAATCATTTTAACTCCTTTTCCTCAGTCTATCTGTCTGTAAAATGGTATTACCTCCCAGAGTTAATTATAAAGCTTTTTGGGATTCTTTGCTGAAAAGGATTATATCACTGCTAAGATTAGTTATTATATGAATTTGACATTACAGGTAAATTGCTGTGTTCGATAACATTTTCCGTATTGTATTGATAATCTTAGAAAGTTGATCTTTTAGACAGAGGAGAATAAACCCTAGAAAACCTTTTTGAATGTATTGTACTAAATACTAGATCTAATACGGTACAACAGGAAATTGTATACTTGCCAAAAATTAATATTCTTTACCTTAGAACAAACAGCAGTGTCTAGGTATTTAGCATTTGTATAAAAGATTCTCAGAGCAGGTACAACTTCTTCATTTATCTTAATGTATAGTGTCAAGCAAGTGGTCACCACCTAACCAATAATTCATAAGTAATGCAGACAACTTGTGGCTCTGTAACCCATTCACATTCTTTTTTGTAAGATTTTAAGCTTTAATTTGCAAGAGATGAATTTAATTAATAGAATGTACTAAAATTATGACCTCTGGAACCATTTATTTATTTCAGCTGAAGATGCCCATTCTGGAATGTTAAAAGAAAGCAGCAGACAGACAGTATGGAGAGGTTATTTGGTATGTTTATTTAAGAGTTAAGTTAATTACTTACATTTTTTAACTAAACTGTCAGATGTTGTATAAATTTAATTTTCTTTTCCTACATTTTTAAAAAGTATTTCTTTCACTGTTTGCCTAAACCTGTGTGTAATAGTGTGAGAGTGTTTTTAAAATAAAATAAAATATTCTAGTTTTGAGGTTTGGGCTAGGTGTCAAATTTAGCTCTCTTATCTGGAGAAAGGTTTGAGAGATGTGTGAGTGAATCACTGTGGGTTTTCAAAAAACAAAACAAGAACTAACTAGAAATTCTATTTTTCTTGTAGACCACAGACAAAGAAGTACCGGGTTTAGTGTTAATGCAAGATTTGGCTTTCCTTCATGGATTTTCAGCTACATTCAAAGAGACAAATCAGCTAAGAGCAAAACTACCAGAGAACTTGGCCTCTAAAATAAAACTGGTAAGAACTTGCAGGGGAGAGTAGTTTGATTACATTGTTTTGGAATTCTTTTTACAGAGAGATCCTGGCCAGTCAGATGCCAAAACTTCAGTGCATGACCTTCAAGCTTATACTATGGCTTTTGCTGATAGTCATCATCTTTCTCTCCCGTGCCCTTAAGGTTATTTTCGTCCATCTATGTTCTTGCATCATGAAGTACATCAGGATAGTGCCTCAAGTAATTGCTTTCAAAATTGCTTCCACAATTGTGTATCTAATGGCTGTCCAAGCTGTGGAGGTTAGGTTGCTACCTTTCAGTTGTTCAAAAACTGAAGTACTGGCTGTGTCAATTTTTCCAAGACACATTCACAGCAGTCTCCTCTCTGGCAGAACAGTCCCTTGGTACCTGCCTATCTAAATTTGATTGGAAGACTTGTATTGTTCATGTAAGGTCCTGGCTAGACTTCTTTTCTCTTTGCATTTGGAAGAGTTTGTACTGGTTAGAACACTAAAGTAGGAGTCAGGACTATGGTTCTGTTACTGACTCTGCCACTTACTCTTTATATGACCATCGGCAAGTTGCACAGTCTGTGCCTCAGTTTATCCATCTGTAAAATAGGGCCGTGTTTTTTGGACATAGCAAAAATGAGAGGAATCATGGCAAGAGATGGCACAGACTGCCGGGGGACTACTGGTCATGAGGACCCTTTCTTCTTCCCTTCCCAGGAGTCCTGCCCCCACATTTTGAACTGTGACTAAAATGCAGTCTTCTGATTAGCTCTATCCCCCCCCTCCCCTTTTTTTTTTTTTTTGCCTTTCTCACACTCAATCCTAAAAATCCTAAATCTCTGGTGTGGGGTGGACAGCATGGAAGGAGGAATTACTGTATGGAGTAGGGAGTAGCAAGGGGTGGGAGTGGACAGGTTGGGCCTCCAGGGCTCCTGATAAGAGGAACAGGGACAAGGGGGATGGTTGACATATAATGGAGCTAACAGGATACATACCTAATGTCACACAGTTTTCTTATATATCTAACCACCTCCTATCACCGCTCCCCTGGAGAGCTGGGTGGCTGGATCCCAATCCCAGCTGGGAGCTAGGGCGAGGAGCCCCGGGCAGCTTGAGGCCCAATGCCAGCTGGGAGCTGGGGCAAAAAGCCTGGGGCAGCTTTGGATCCTGATCCCATTTGGGAGCTGGGGCAAGAAGTCTGGGCAGCTTTGGACCTTGATCCCAGCTTGGGAGCCGGAACGAGAAGGCTGGGTGGCTTTGGACCCTGATCCCTGGTGGGAGCCGGGGCAAAAAGCCAAGGAGCCCCCTGCCTGCTCCCTGCCAGGAGTGGGGCAGTCTTGTCAATTTCACAGCTCAGTGAGCCATGAAATTGACAAGCCTGCCCAGCTTCCCCCTGCAAATGAGGGGCCAAGAAGCCCCAGGTGACTTCCCCCCACGCCTGGTGGCGAAATGGGGGAGGAGGAGAAGCCCTGCGTGGCTTCCTCCTTCTCTTGGTAGTGAATGGGTTCAGGAGAAGCTCAGAGGGGCTTCTTCCACACCTTGCGGGGCAGGGAAGGGGGCGGGGGGGCAGCCTGCCAGGAACTCAGGAGCCTCCTGGCAGGAGCCCAGTCTTCCCCTCTTAGGTCGGTGGAAACGCTCCTGGTGAGGACACACACCACTCACCCAAGGAGGGTAGTGTAGACATGTGGTGGCTGTAAGTCGACCTAATATAGGCCGGCTTAGTTTTGTAGTGTAGACATACCCTTCTTTGTATTGTGGAAGTGCCTAGTCAAGAGCTGGGCCTCATTGCACTAGGCACTGCGCGCGCACACACACACACACACACACACACACACACACACTCTAATATATAAAAACAAAAAGATGGTCTCTGACTCAAAGACCTTATGGTCCAAGATGAGAGATGACAGGTTCATACTACAGACAGTGAAGGAGGACCTTTTACAGTGTGTATTTAAATTTGAAACAATTCTGCTATATTAACTTTTATTTTTTTATTTATATCATTTGTAAAATGCTTGGAGATATTCTGATGGAAGAAGTTAAAAGTATGTTAATTGTCACAAAATTATCGTTCCCTGGCCCTTCTGACTCTCATGCAGTTTCCCAGTCACACCCTTGCAGTGGTTATTTTACAGTGCAGTGCTGCAAGTAAGGGACTGTAAACAAATTTTGAAATCACTTCCATTAGCAAAGGTGGCTATATATGAGGGGGGAAGGAAAGAGGGGAAGGGCATTAGAAACCAAAAAGTGAAGCTGGTGATACATTTACATACAGTGCTAATGACTCTAGTCTAATAGAATCTGTTCTTTTCTTGAGTCAACACATTTCTGGATCCGGAGACCTATAAAAATAGTTCTACCATCTGGACTGTAAAAGTCTTTTCTTGAGAGCTGTCACAAGTTTTCTGTATGTTTTGTAATAGGTGAGCTCAAACTGGAGTTGAGAAAAAGTGATGTTTACAAAGCAGTGATTGAGTAAGGGACATCTTGAAATTAAAAAGTAAATAAATAAAAAAACCCTGCAGAAATATGTTTGATCATTCTGTCTATAATCAGATCAGCTTGAGGGACAATGTAGGCTAGAGGACTGAGCATGATTAGGAGCCAGGAGCTTCATGAGTTCTGACCTGGCTCTGCTATCGACGCACTATGTGGCATCAGGCAGTTTGCTTAAATTCCTTGTCGGCTTCCCTCTCTGTAAAATGGGGATAATGGTCATTTACATATCTCACAGCAACACTGTGAAGATTAATGTTCATAAAATGCTGTGAAGTTTTAAAGAGTGTTAATACAAGATGTGAATTTGCAGGGTGAAAGCACATAGATAATTACCTATGAAATTTATGTATTAGTAATGTAATGAGCTTGAAGTTTATTGGTCCGCTGTTAGCTGTTAATGTGCTTACTAATCATATTTGTTTTGTGGGCTGAACATGTTCGGGTAGGTGTGCTTTAATATTTAGTCCACTGTTTGAACTCTTATTTCCACTTACAATTGAAACTGCCATATTTAACACGAGATGGCGCTCCTGCTCTTTATCATTCAGTCTGCAGCTTTTACTCAATAACAGGGTTTCTTAATGGTGACTTGCAAAGGAAATATATTGGGCTTGGTGTTGTCTAGCCTAGAACAGACTATGGTGACGTAGGAGCTAATCAAATGGACAGGAGAGTAAAGAGACTGAATTGAGTGATGGAGAGTGGGAGGGATTTTTGGTCAGACTTTAAAACTCTGGGGGGTGTTTTGCTTTGTTAGAAAACCTATCTCTGCTCCCTTGTTTTCAAGAGATTGTTTTGCCATATATACTATGTAGGTATATAAATACACACTACTGTTTTTCAGCAGAGTTTTGTCTTTTCTTCAAAAGCTTTTCAGAATCTCTACGTTTAAGAGAAAAATCTTAAGCTAACCTAGGTGGGCACATGCCCAAACTGAACTGCTGCCTTATCATATAGCTGTATTCCTCATCCCTTCCAACCCTGTTTGTCACCCTCATTTGGATTGTCACATGTGGAGCAGCCAGAGCACACAAAATAATAGTGATGAAGAAAGGAAAACTATTGGTAGCAAATCCAGTCAGGAAGCCATTCCTAATACCTGACCCTGTTTTGTCGAGGTGGTAAGGTCAAGTCAAATAGAAATTAAATATTTTTAAAAACCGTTTTGGGGTGGGTGGAATGGGAATCTCAGCCGTTCATGTCATATGCCAGATATCTGATTCTCCGGGGCTGCATGACGTTGTTGTATTCCTAAAAAAAGCGCATGTCTACTAATGGCAGCTTTGCAATCTGTAGCATTTCCATATCAGTATTTTTGGAGATTGCTTGCTGAGCAGACCGCAACTATTCCTCAGCCATACAACTACAGAAGCCATCCTTTCATCAGTATGTTCAAATGATTCCCTGGAAGGTCTGCAATTTATTAGATTTTTCTAATGGCAAACCTCATAAGTCAGATTGAAAGTGATCAAATAGCATATGAGTCAAACCATCGACAGCTTTAAAATGTCACAGGCATGACAGCTGTGCTTGTTTGATTGCTAAGGGATGGGGTGCTAACACTGTGACAAGTGCTGTCTTAAAAGGGGCGGAAAAGGTCAGATTTAATCGAAAATAAAAATTAGTCCGAGGGAGTTAATAGTTACATAAAAATCTGGTGGGATGGTTCAATTGTTTTTTAACTTGATATAGTATTACTGTAAAGTACTAAATTAGTTTTACAAATCTCAGCCAACTAAAAATGTATGCATTAATCGACAACTGTTTTTATTAGCGCTAACATTTTTTTTGCACAGCACCGAGGAACTGACGACATATTTGCTGCTGTTAAATTTTCAGTCCAGCTTTTAAATATATACACTGTGCTTCTAGAGAACTGGAACACAATTGTGCATTTTAAACTTGTTTGGATCTTGCACACTACAATGTACAAATAAATCCTTATAACATTTAACTTGGGTGGTTTTACTTTTAGCAAAACATACCAGTCTCCTGCCCTTTGCAAGCCACATTTGCTGTCAGATATAGCATCCAGTGTAAGCCCCTTCTCATCCTGCACATTATGAAATCTGATAGCCAGAATAACTAGTGGCAAGAGATAAAAACAGCTAACAGATCAAACAGTTCCCCAGTAACGAATGACCTTAGCAGCAGATTGGCAATCATGTTTGAGGACTCCGAGAACCACCAATGGATTAGTTCTGAAGCCTTTTGTGTATCAAATTTCGAGATCATAAGTTGATCCTTCAGCCGTTCTAAAAATTTCATGTTACAGGCATAACTGAATTGCCTTTCTGTCCCCAGAAAGGTGTTACTTTAGAAAAAGGTATAGTTCCTTTAATGAAAAACTAAACTGAGGTTTCAGAAAAATATGAATTTCATTGTGGGGAGACTAAAATGCATGATTTAATGTAATAATGAAGCATTTCTAACACAAGCAGATTTATGGCTGCTGGATTGCAGTGTAATAAGAGAAACTTAGTTGGAAACAGTAATATCAGGCACACAATGAAGTTTTATGAGTATTGTTCTATGAAAAAAAAAAGAAAATTTCAGTTTCCCAGCATTAGGTTCTTCTTCCTGAAACATGCCATGCATTTGAGGATGTCAGTTTTCATTTACCATGTTGGTGCCCTTCATTGTTAGGTTGCTTTACAATATAGTTGATATTTTATAAGTTTTCATCATTCAGTCTTTTCTTAGTACGATCACGAGAGAAATACAACAAAAAAATGAATGAGCTTGCAAGGGAAAGATCTCTCTTGTGTGGATACGTGCCAGAAATGAAAGATTGTTTCTCTGCTTGTATAGTTACAGCTTTATTCAGAAGCCAGCGTTGCCCTCTTGCAACTGAATAACCCCAAGGGTTTCCAAGAACTGAGCAAGCAAGCTAAGAAGAACATGACTATAGATGGAAAAGAATTGACACTTAATCCTGCTTATTTACTGTGGGATCTCAGTGCCATCAGTCAGGTAGGTAAATTTCACCAAGGAATGTATAGTGTCATAAGTTTCAAGGAGTATGATTAAATAAATACAGTTAAGGAACAAGTATTTCTCCCAAAATTATAGGATTGTTAGGAATTGGCTATTCCTGCCATATAAAAAATAACTCTCTGATCTTGAAACCTGGAAAGAAGAGTTTGGAGGGAGAGGAGCTTAATCAAATGGTCTTTTAGGACCACTGAGTCAAAAATATTTGGCCTTCCATACACACTTTGGTAAAATTGTCTGCAAACTTGTCAGATTATTTTAATTTGACAAAAGTGTCATGTCTCAGTAGATACTTAATTTCACATAAGCATTTTATTTTTCATGATGGGAAAAAGACTTAGTTAAAATAGCACATTTTGTTTGCTCCTCATGGCATTTCTTTTCCCCCCACCCCCTTTTTTTATAATAATATACATACTGTTAGTAGTGCCAAAATATTAATGGTGTCTCATCTAAAAGCTTTCAAAACAACTTTTTTGGCCCTTTTTATTTAACTAGAAGACTTCAGTAAAAGAGAACTGTCTTCTTCTGTGGAACAAATGACAAAGCCCATTTTTATCAAAATTATATTAAATGAAGTGAGGAACTTCTATTTTCAAAGAAAGATTTTTTTTAAAAAAAGAATCTTGTCAATTGCTTTCTTCCAAGGCCTTTTTATATTATAGTAAATCACATATATATAGACAGACAAAGCAAATGCATATATTTTATTATAAAGTCTTGTCATATGCTGTAACCAATCAACAGCTTAATCCTATAATTAAAATTGAATACTTCTGTGAACTTTTGCTTGGCTTATGGGAACTGTTCATATTTTCTCACTATAATGCAGAACCTTAACTCAGACTTCACTTCCTCACGGAAAAATAATGCATTATTCCGTTCGCTGATGTGTGGATGTCTGAGGCATGTATATTGGTGTTCCTGAGGTGGGAGTTAAGATTTTGAGCTATAGTATGATTAAGGAGTATGAGGTATATATTGTGTTATTGGAGATGTATAGGACTTATTTATGTGGTTAGAGTCTGCCTTGAAAGTGGTAGTCATTCAAATTAAGATCCATTAAAGAGGGATACCTTAACTGGACATTCCTTATAAGGGTGACGTAGATGCGGATTTCCCTTAGGGAGTGTTAACTGTCTTCTAACAAAGGTTTTTTTGTTTGCTTTTTAGGGGGATTAAATGTGTTGCGATAGTGACTTCACAATGTGACTTACCTAACAAATTTTAAAATGAGGTTTCAGTCTGAGTATAGTCTTTTTAACAAGAAAATACTGAAATATTTGAGTTTATTTGATAGTTGATGAGACCTGTGTGCCTCTTCTGTTCAATAAACTATTTTTGTTGGGAGTTTTTAACATAGAAGAACCCAGGATTTTTAAAAAGTAGATTTTTATAAAATGTGTATTGCACAAGGCAATTCAAGCAAATCATTAGGATGACAAATATTTATAAATAGTATATAATACAACAGAACCAAGAGGCACAACTATTAAAAATGCCTTTTATACATTAATGTCGTGAAACATAAAATAATTGAAATACAATGTGGCTTTGAGTCAGTCCACCACATGAGGGAGTGTGAGATCAGGAAAATTATATCTAATCATAAGCCAGGAAGATAGGGTAGTATCTCTCTGGGACCTTGAAGAAAGAGGAGCCAGATTACTCAAATAACTGCCTGCCCCCATTATGATCCATGGACATACTGGTGATACGTAGTAGTCAACAGTGTAAAGACAGCTGATGTCAATGTATTTTAGTGAAACCAGACAGTTTGTAAAGGAATAATGGTATTTTTTCATTATACTTACCCTTTAAGAGCCACAGCCCTCGTCCTGCATAACACTGACGTACGCATGTGCTTACTGTAAGTTATCCCATTGACGTCACTGAGACTACGTGCACTGCCTCATTTAAGCATGTATATAAACCTTTGTAGGAATGGGACCGTAACTCTCTAATTAAGTGTAAATATAGGTCTAATTCTTTTCATAGTCTAAACAGGATGAAGATATTTCAGCCAGCCGTTTTGAAGATAATGAAGAGCTGAGATATTCCCTCCGATCAATAGAGAGGCACGCCCCTTGGGTTCGACACATTTTCATCATCACTAATGGGCAGATTCCATCCTGGCTTAATCTGGATAACCCTCGGATAACTATAGTAACACATCAGGTAAAACTCTCTAAAGGATTCTATAGTGATTTTAAGATGCACCTTTTTTTCTCAGTAAACCTTGCATTTTATTGCAAAGGTAGAAGGAACCATGTTAATTTCACCTCGTTTTATTAAAACATATTGCATTTTATATTTCACTTTGTTGCTTCACAAGACAACTGAAGGTATATCAAACTTTCAACTTGCTCTTTGTTTTCAAAGAGCCAGAGGCTTCAGCTAAATTGTCTGTCTCTAATACCCTTATGAAGTCTGTTTATAAAAAAAAATTGAGGGAAAGTAAATGCTGTTTGAATCTCAATCCGTAAAGAATTTCTTAGGGCCAGTGGAAAGCCAATAAACTTGTATTAAGACAGGATAGACTAGCATTATTGTTACTGGAAATAAGAAATACCTGAAAAGCTGTATTAGTTGTGTCTTTTAAAACTGGCTTTAAAAAATTCCTTCAAATCTACTAAACAAATAAACAGCAACAGAAAAAATCACTGGCTTTTGGTTAAATAATTCTGGAGTTTTGGGTATCTTGGCATGCTCAAACTCTGAGCAGTATGGGAGTCTTTCCATGGGGATCAGTTGGCTTTGGATCAGGTACAAATAATGCTGGTCTGCCAGTTATGACAGAGCGAAAAAAAAACAGTTTAAGCTTGAAATTTGTATGTTTGTTAGCTATATGGAGAGACGATGGTAAAACTTACTTCTTCTCTACCATCTCCATATTTATTTTCTCTATCCTTGTGTCTCTTTCTCCATCTCTTTACTATTCTTGTCTAAATTCATTTTTACATTGAATAGATAAAAAGCATTGTCTGATGTACCTGATAGTTTACACGTGTGTTGAAAAAACACCTACGTGATTTGGGGTTTTTTTTTTTTTGGATAGGACATATTTCAGAATTTGAGTCACTTGCCTACCTTTAGTTCCCCAGCCATTGAAAGTCACATTCATCATATTGCTGGCCTTTCCCAGAAGTTTATTTACCTGAATGATGATGTTATGTTTGGGAAGGATGTATGGCCTGATGATTTTTACAGTCACTCTAAGGGTCAGAAGGTAAGTCACCATGAAACAAGATTAATCAGAAATAGTGCAGAAACTTTTTCTGCACTAATGTGATATAAACTGAAGAAATTCTAATATGAAAGGAAAGGCGGACTAAAAATATTTATTCTTAAAAATTAAACATTTGGTAGCAGAGATATGAAAAAAAGTGTTTTCCATACCTTAGAATGCTTTTATAATGTAGGTGTCATGCTAACAGTGCTAGCGGCACCTTTGTCCCCTTTTGGGTCTCTGAGTGCACTCCCTCAGCTATCGGACGTCATATCTTTACCCTCTCCTGGGCTGGAATTCTGTAAACTCCCACTCTTAGACAGGGACCTGAGTAAAGTACCCTGTATATCAGTCGTGCTTACCCAGCAGGTCTGTCTGGGAGTCTGATACTAGTGGCATTCAGTGACATAACAGCTTCCCTAAAACCAAAGTAGTGTTTTAACAGTAGGAACAAAACATTTACAGAAAAAGGATTAAAACATCCAATGACTGCCATCCTCTGCTGATAATCAAGGCAGGACTAACTTCTTCAGACACCTCCAGCAGGTGCTTCTATCACAATCTTGTTTCCCCCAAACAACTCTCCCTCTTACTCCCCTCTAAGAGAATTCCTTTTAAAAAGTCCTGGTGTACCCTTAGAACGTCTGTGTTTAGGGGTTATCATCAAAGCTAATAATTCTGGTATTTTCCTTTAATAATTCTGCAGTGTTTGCTGAAGGTTGGCTTATCCAGAGCCATTTTTTCCCTTTCTGCTTGTCTTTCTTTTCAGCCCTCTATTAAACTAAACTAATATATTCATGCAGTAAGCATCCCAATAACCAGGTCAACATATAGTATTAAAATGCTGCAGAGCAGCTCCATTTCCATCACAGTAGGTACTTCTAGTATGGATTGTGAGAAGGTATCATGAATGAATTGATTCACTTCATTAGTCCTGCTTATCCAAATAGCTGCAACCTATTTTATTTCTCTGGAATAACATGTGAGGTTGTAAAGACACCCGTCTCCCTTGTGGAAATAATGGATCACAAACAAAAGCTTTGTAACAAAGCTGATGTCAGCTACATAGGTTATTAAAGCTCAAAACTTGGAGAGGAATCTTCTGCAGTAATCATGTCACTGGGTGAAGGTGCACTGTGTGTACCTCAAGTATGGCAGTAAGGGATAATTTTTTTTCTGTTGCCACTGCCATTTAACTTGCTTCCATGTTGTTTTGCCCTCTTTCACAGAAGTAAACTTTGAAAGGGGTTTTGCGGCTAACATTTTTTGCTTATTAATTCCTTATGTTTCCTGGGGAACAGTCTATTTAAGAGACAGTAGATTTAGTGGTCCCCCGATAACACTGACGCAGAATACTCCTGAATCTCCATGTTTAGGTTTGCTGCTAACCAGTTCCTCTCCGAACACCCATAACACTCTCAGTGTCGCTATGTCCAGTTACTACCCACATCATATACTACTGCTCATGAATTTATCATATTTATAGCCTAACAACATCTTAGCAACATCCATGTTTAAACATAATAGTAGCTAGAATGATTTCATCCATGGGGTATGCCTACAGTAAACTTCTTGTGGGGGGAAAACTTTGTGACATTTGTTATTTATGTTTTATAGTGTTACAGTAGCATCTAGAGACCCCAACTGTGATTGGGGGTCCCATAGTGCTAGATGCTGTACAAAAACATTACAAGAGACAGCCCTGCATTGAGGACTATGCAGTCCAAATAAGACAAAGGGTGAGCGGGAAACAGAGAAAGGTGAAATGTCTTGCCTTCACTGACACAGTAATTTAGTGGCAAAACATGATTAGAACTTGGGTCTTCTGACTTCCATCCCAGTGCTCTTGCCGTTAGACTATGATATTGCTTAGGGCTTGTCCACATGGAGGCATAGTGCATGGCAAGCCAGGGGTTGACTGTACAGCTCACTAGCTTGCTGCACACTAACTGTCTGTCTGGATCCTGCTACCATGCACTAAAAGTTCCGTGGTGCACTTTGATCTACTGCTTGAAACAGCAATAGGTCAGAGTGCTCTATGGAACTTTTAGTGCGTGGTTACAGGCAGTGGTGAGCTGGAGCCGGTTTGCACCGGTTCGCTAGAACCACTTGTTAAATTTAGAAGCCCTTTTAGAACTGGTTCTAAAAGGGCTTCTAAATTTGACAGGCCAAAAGTGGCGCCTTAGGTGCCAACTCCATGGGTGCTCCAGCCCTGGAAAATTTGGTGGTGCAGAGCACCCACCGGCAGCTCCACGCCCCACCACCGGCCCCAGCTCACGTCCACTCTGCCTCTGCCTCCTCCCCTGAACGCGCCATCCGGCCCTGCTTCTCCGCCCCCCCAGGCTTCCCGCGAATCAGCTGTTTGCGCGGGAAGCTGGGGCAGGCTGAGAAGCAGGCCGCGGCTTCCCGCTCAGGCCCAGGGAGGCGGAGGTGAGCTGGGGCGGGGGGTGTGAGGAGGGCCGTCCACGCCGCAGCAGGCAACCCGGGGAGGGGCCGCAGGGGAACTGCTCCCTGCCCCAGCTCACCTCTGCCACCCTCAGTCTGAGCAGGAAGCCCCCGTGTGCTTCTCAGTCCTCCCAGGCTTCCCGCCTAACAGCTGATTCGCAGGAAGCTGGGACAGGGGGCAGAGAAGCAGAGCGGGGCAGCGCATTCAGCAGAGGAGGCAGAGCGGAGGTGAGGTGATCTGGGGCCGGGCGCGGGGTGGGGAGCTGCCGGTGGGTGCTCTGCATCCATCAAATTTTCCTCGTGGGTGCTCCAGCCCCAGAGCACCCAGGGAGTCGGCGCCTAAGGCACCACCTTCGATGTGATCGGGGGGGAGCGGCCGCTCCCCCTGCTCCCCCCCAGCTATGCTCCCCCGCCCCTAGGAGCGAGCGGGACCTTCCGGATGCTTCCTGGGAGCTGCTCCAGGTAAGCACCTCCGGGACTCCCCACCTCACCCCCCAGCAGGTGCCTCTGGCTCTTAGGGGTGGGCACCCACTATGGTAGCCCATGAGACCCTCCTGCCCAGTTCTGGGAGCAGTCAGCGGACAGGGGAGGAGGGTAGATGGGGCAGGGGTCCTGGGGGGGTCATCAAGGAATGTGGGGGCGTTGGATGGGGCAGGAGTCCCCGGGGGGCAGGGGTGGGCAATGACCCCCTCGTGGGGTGAGGAGGGAACCCGTTAAGATTTTGGCAGCTCATCACTGGTTGCAGGGTATCTGTGGTAGGCTAGTGAGCTGTATATTCACACCATGGCTTGTCGTGCGCTAAGTGTCCGTGTGGTCAAGCCCTTACACTATCATTGATGCAGCTGATAGCAATAGTAGAAGTGTTACTGTAAAGAGGGCACATGAGATTTTTTCCATTGTATATCTAATCCTGGTCAGAGCAGGTCTTTGTGAGATTGTGGTTAAAAAACACTGATGACTATTTAAATCCTGCCTTTGCTAGTGTTCCCACCATTGTACCACTGGTAGTGCTGCACCAGTAGGAGTGCTTTCTCAAAGTCTAGTGTGGACGGGCCTTACACCACCATAAAATCATAAACCTGGGCATATTTTGTGGTTAGTAAACTGGCATCAAGATATAGTGGGAATTACAGGAATTTGAGGTGATTAAAAACTGTTGCTGTTGACTAGCAGAAAATTTCAACTGCTTCAGTAGGCTTTAATAAAGGTAAATAGTCACATATTCAGCTAAGTCCTCTAATGAGAGCTGTCATCCAGTTCTTCATTTTATTACTGTTTTGTCAGGTCTCATGATAACCTGGAGTCAAGTGAAGTTTTCTATCATGAAATCTGATCAGTAGTTACAACTGGGTTTAAATAGGGGGTGGGAAGGTCTGAAGAAAAAGTGCTTCATTTTTAATGCTTGTAAACTAAGCATATTTTGTTCTACATTGTGTTATGTCAGAAATTCTTGGAAACACTTATCTCATAGATTATCAGATGCTTAATGATTAGTATGTTAGTTCTACATCTGTTTGTCACATGCATGACTAATAGGCAGCCCCAGGAAACTTTTGGGTCAGCTGACAAATGAACTGAAGTCAGTTATTTTAGACTTTTTTAAATCTTTTAAACACTGTTTAACCTTTATATAAATATTGTCTGTGGGAATGAATCCAGGGCCGAGAGTCAGGCGGTCCTGTATTCTTCTCTTGGCTCTTTAATCGATTTACTGTGTGGACCTCTGAGCCTTAATTTTGCAGACCTGTAAAAGGGGATAATACTTACCAGCCTCACAGGTGTTAAGAATTAATTATTGTTCATAAAGGTCTTTGAACATGTAAAGCAGTATGCATAGATAACTGCTAAGTCTGCTTATTTGACTGAAAAACTGAGATTGTAATATTATTCCTTCTAGGTTTACTTGACTTGGCCTGTGCCAAACTGTGCTGAAGGATGTCCTGGCTCATGGATTAAAGATGGTTACTGTGATAAGGCCTGTAATAATTCAGCATGTGATTGGGATGGAGGGGATTGCATTGGTAAGAGAATTCAGAAACTAATTAATTAATCTACTTTCTTACAAAAATTCTGTAACTGGTAAATTATCCTGTATATGTGAACAATTCCCCTTTTAATAGAAAAAAATAAATTGGTCTTTCTTACAGATATAAAGATACATTTCATTATGTGGGAAATAACATGCTTCAAATTACAGTATTTGAGCAGTACACAGGGAAATCTTGCTCTGTGTATCGGATCTAACTAGATGAGATGGAGGGTTCTTTGAGCCTTAATGTCTATTAGCTCTGCAGCTCTGATGGTAGTAAAATGTTGGTTTTACTCATGAACAAAGCACACATCACTCAGAAGATTTATAGGGAGAAGAAGTATAGCAGTAATAAGATATCAATTTCAGAATCATTCTTCTGACCAGAATCCCTCTTTAAGGGAAGATTGAAGATTAATAATGGCATTTTACATACTTTTGACAGCTGTGTATTCTCTCTCATATCACGGATTCAGTATTATATAGTTGAGTTTTAAATTAAAATTGGACTTTAGGTATGAATGTTTTGCCAGAGTATTTAATACAAAGTTTACTTTGTGAGATTAGTAAATTTTTAAATTTTACATGCTCTGTCATTCATTCCTTTTGCTAAGGAGATTATCCACACTCATTTCTCTGTCAGATTTTTCCTGATGTTTTAAAAACCTGTTACAGAGCATGCTCTGGCTAGAGTCTAGACCACCTCCTCAAGCCTGGTCCTTATGAATGTTTGTGTTCAACACACATCCATATTTTGAGTACTTATTGTCCAGTGTGAAGCTAGCAGATGGTCATGTCTTTGACATGGTGGACCTGAGGGTCTAACTATAACATGCTCTGTCTTGACATCCATTTCTCCACCTTTAAACACCCTAACTTTCTCCAGATGTGAACACACTGAAGAACATTATTTCCCCTTCCATTTCTCTTCCTGTCAGATACTTCATTTTATGAGGGTGATTTTTTGTTTTTCATAGATTTATATAAGGCTAGAAAGGACCACTGTGCTCATCTAGTCTGACTTCCTGAATAAAATATAGGGTACAGAATATCACTTGTAAGTCTTGCTGTGGAGGGAATTGTTCTTCTCTGCTATATAAGTGAGTACTATTAAGCACAAGAGCTTTTGGTGCATTTTCTTAAAAGGGAAATCTTGTTTTTAAGCTTTGGGATGTAAATGTATGCACAGGATTAGAATGCAGATGAATGTTTTCCCCTCTGTATTTTAAAATAATTCTAGATGCTCTTGTTGCAGAGTTTCTCAAAAGTCCTATCAGTGTTTTTGTCTTTTAAAGTTAAATTTTATTCTAAAAAATTATTCTATAAAATGGCATCTTTTCATTCTACTGACTATTTCCTGTGAATGTTCAGAGTTCTTCTTTGAGTGCTGGTCCCTATGTATATTTCCCATGTGGGTATGTGTGAGCGCCATGCTCCTGAGTCTGAAGATTCTTAATAAGCATTGTCTGTTGACTCACACATGCACAATAGCCTTCCTTGTGCTCCAGAGTGAGGATGTAAAAGGCAGTGCAGGCTCATGCCTTTCTTGATCCTTCTTACCACTACATGGCCTGAGTCGGAACCCTCTGTGTGCAGATTTCTCCAGCTTCTTTCTTATAAGCCTGTAAATAGATATTGTAGATAGTTTTTATATTTAATAGAATTAGAGTTTTATATAGTATAGTTAGAATAGCTTTAGGGGAATCCCTTCCCTCAGTCTGGAACTATGCCCAGAGTACCAGTGTTTAAAAATTGTGTCTCTTGCTCTCGCTCCTTCTCTGTGAGCAACAACCACCAACACTGCCTCTGCTTTTTGGGTGAGATGCATCTCTCTGCAAAGTGCAGCATTTGCCGCTTGTTTCCCCTGTGAACTTGTGAAGCTCATGAGATTATGGAGAAGGTCATGAGACCGCATGCTGATCTGGGCTAGGGAGACTGACTCTCTCTCTCCTCCCCCCGAACATTGGCCCCGACTGACAAGCAGCCCAGTGAGTGTGAACTTGGGAGTGGAGCATGGAGCTGCCAAGCACAAGGAATCATCAGTCAGGGCTTTGCATGAGAGTAAAGGGCACTCATGGATACAAGGACAGATCCCCTTGCATGTCTCTGTCTGGGTCGTGTGAGCCTCTGCACACAGATTCTAAGGCTCAGGATCACTTAAGATTCCCAGGCAGGAGGGTATAGCACAGAAGAAAAAGGATTAGTCAGTCCCATTGTTGGCTCCAACTCCTAAACATAAAGACTGGCATTCTCCAGCTCCATCTCAGAATGTTGGACCTGACCCTTTGGCGGTACCTGCCCACCATCGGGAGGACAATCCACCCTCAACATTTCGGGACACATCGGAACTGTTGTTCCCGACTGCAGGAGTGCCCTGAACATTGGGATGTGGGGACACTTAAGTCTTTCTAGAGGATATCTTCTTCTCTTATCCTTAGCCCCCTCTCCTCTCAGGCCTGATTCTGTGAGAGACATTGCCACAGCAGAGGATGAAACTACTTTAGTAACACAGGAACCCTCTCTGCTCCAACCCTCAGGCAAGCGTGTTCATCCTCTGGTACCGACAGCCCTACCAGTAGAACAAGAACAGGTCTCTGACTTGGGTGAGTCAGATGCTCTGGCCTGTTCTTCATCTCCTTGCAAAGAGATGAGTCCTGAGAGGGAGTGCAGAACATCCAGATGCCCTACTCCCAGATATGACTTTCCCAGGGACTACTGGTACCTGATGCTGTGGGGTCCTCTCAAACTGTTGATCCCTCATATTGTCCCTACTGGGGCCTGCATGGTAAATGTCCCAGGAACTGTCCATGGGCCCTACAGCACCTCTCCCACATGGCATCTGCCGGATCTGTTAGAGTAGTAGTATAGGAAACTGAGCCAGATTTACGCTACCAACAGGGATCTCATTCTCGTCTCTGGACTAAGTGATCACTCCATTTTCACTGGACAACCCTAAGGAATACCAGGAGCTACTGCAGAGGATAGCAGATGACTTTTAGATCCCACTGGAGGAGGTCCAAGTTCCCAACACTGTCTCCTTGACGTTCTGTAACCAACAGGTCCAAGCAAAGTGGCACTCCTGGTAAATGAGGTTATCATGGAGCCAGCCACCGTGGTCTGGGATACCCTAGTCTCCTGCGCCTCCACACATAAAAGAGCTGAGAGGCACTATTTTTTCCCAGCCAAAGGAGCTGAATTTCTTTTCATGCAACCAGTGCCCAACTTGCTGGTGGTTCAGGCAGCCATGTAAAGAGCAAAGTTGCAACACCCTTTGGCTGACAAGGGCTCAAAGAGGTTGGACCTTTTGGGAAGTAAGGTATTCTCTTCTATGAGCCAGCAATTCCATATCGCTAACTATCAGTCTTTGTTAACAAAATACGATTTTAACAACTGATCTAGGCTGGTAGACTTTAAGGACAGAATTCCCCTCAAGGACAGAGCCCAGTTTCAATCCTTCATCAGAGAAGTCAAGCTAGTAGCAAAAACATCCTTACAAGCTGCAGTGGATGTGGTGGACGCAGCATTTACAGGGCTTGCTACTGGTGTAGTTATGAGGTGTGAGTCTTGGCTTCACTTTTCGGGGTTCTCCAGAGAGGATTTACTGTTTGCGTCAAACTTGTTCAGCAAGAAAACTGATGAGTCTCTGCACTCACTGAAAGACTCTAGATTGACCTTCCACTTCCTGAGAATTTATACCCTGGTGCCAAAAAGAAAAAACTACAGCCAGGTGTATAGGCAAAGACCATTCTCTCCACAAACATTCTACCACAGGTGCCCAGCTGAGCCTCTGCACAAGCAACAGGGTTCAGAGACCTCAATTTTCAGGACCCTCTACTACCACGACCTCCACCCAATCCCACTCACCTGCTAAAGGAGGTACTTTTGATGCCTCGGTCAATAATTGCCTACTTTTATTGACGCCAACCACTTCTATTTCCCCTCCTCCCCACAAATCTTTGGGGGAAGTCTTTCACTTTTTGCCCACAATTGGGGCTCTGTCTTGACAGATAGGTGGGTTCTAGAAATTACTAACATGGTTACTCCATCGAATTTCTCTCTCTCACATGCTGTCCCCACCACCACCACAAACACCTTCCCAATCCCTCATGAGGAGATTCTTCGCCAGGACGCAGACACTTTTCCATCGCAGGGCAATAGAACGAGAACCACCTCAGTGTCAAGCGAGAGAGTTCTATTCCCCATACTTCATAGTTTACAAAAGATGTTACTAGTGATGTGTGAGAAGGAAAGAGTCTAGCTTGACTCTCAGTTCCCAGGCTGTTTGTGCAGTACTGATACTTACAAGAATTAAAAAAGTGATTACTTGTGAATTGAAGAAACTGTATCTGGAAATCCGTAATACAAAAAACATGGAACACCATAATAGCAAGCCACTTTGCAGCACAGAACTGTACTTTACTTTAAGAATATTTAGTAAATAAATTTGCTCCTGTAGAATGTACAGTGAAAACTGATCTCAAGCAACCAGCAAGGGAGTAGCAAAAATCAGTAGCTTACCACAAATTTGTCTTTAATTAAAATTTGGACAAATATATATTGGTAACCTTAGCAATATTTAAATTGGTCTTCTTAAGACCAGGGGTTTCCTATTTAAGATAGAGTTAACATAGGGTAGATTTCACAGTAGTTTATAGGGGAAGAGTTAGCAATCCGCTAATGTTAAGATTTGATGTTAGTATGTAAGAGTCTTCTTTTTTTTTCAAACTAATTTTCACAAATGAGGTTTAAAATAGTAGCGGAGAGTAATCCGTGTCAGAAGTAAGGGTTTTAATGGATGTTTTCCCCCCCACATCTCTACCCTCCTTTAGGGAACAGTGGAGGTAGTCGTTACATTGCTGGTGGTGGTGGAGGTGGTGGAGCAGGGAATGGCCCACCCTGGCAGTTTGGTGCTGGAATCAGTGGAGTTTCTTATTGTAACCAGGGCTGTGCCAATTCCTGGCTGGCAGATAAATTCTGTGACCAGGCATGCAATGTCCTCTCTTGTGGATTTGATGCTGGTGACTGTGGGCAAGGTATGTAAAATACATAATTGACAGTCTTCATGTGAGAATTCTTCAGAACTGTATGTTACTGTTTTGTAGTTATTGCTTGTGGAGTCCTGTGTTAAGACACATTGCAGAGTTGAGGGAAAAGAGCTGTGAGTGTATTACCAGCTTGGGAAAATGCGTATGGGTGGTTGTTTCATGAACAAATTCACTCAAAAGAGTGTTTGGGGCTGATTTCATTTTTTCTTGAGCAGTTATTTATTAAGTATGGACAGTGAGTTTGGTGCTGTACAGAACACAGAGAGAGTATCAAGGTCCTTGCCTCAAGAAGCTTACGTTTTAAATTAGAAAATTCAACACAGACACACAAGCACCATGGCCTAATCTCAGTGACACATTTATAGATACTTACCTCTGAACTAGTATTGAAAGGCTTCACATGATATTTCAAGGATTCATTTGAAGGAAGAGAAAATTTCAGGGATGCTAGGAGAGGGAGGGAGTTACAAATATAAGGGATGGCATGGAAAAGAATATGAAGATGAGAATGGGAGCAAGATACAAAAAGGCTTGGGAGGAGTGCAGGCAGTATAAAGAAATGAGAGCACAGAGATGTTTGTAGTGTGAAGTTATGCAGAGTCTTAAATGTTCATGTAAGAAATTAGAATTTGATATTGAAGACCAGAGGAAGTTAATGGACCAGTTCAAAGAGGCGAGTGACGTGGTCATAGTAGTTAAGTGGTAGATATTAGCAGCTTTTTATGTAGGTGGGAGGGGCTGAGCTGAGATGCAAGAAGGCCAAAAAGGTTTTTGTTGTAGGAATAGAGCGGAAAGGACAAAAGCATGAGAGGTTGATGAGAGCTTGAATGTGGGACGTGGAGAAAGTGAGAGGAGTACAGTAAGATGCCAACATAGCATCCTAGGAGGATGACGAACTTGTCAGCAGTGGTGGAGATGATTAGGGCGGAAGGAAAAAGTTCATTTTGGCCATGTTGATTTTTGAGGTCTCTAGCCAAGATATGCTGATGTAGTATAGTTCATCTAAAGAAACATAAAAGTATCCATTAGAATGTGGTGAAAGCAAAATTTGGGGGTTTCAGTTATGATCTGTAGTTTAAAATAAATGAGGGAAAGTGGTAACGTGCCATAAAAATGCTGAAGGTGGAAATTGAAAGTCTGATGATCACAGCTTTAGAATCGCCACTGGAATGAATGGCAAGTTTATAAATCTTAATATGTTATAAAATGGTGATCCATTATTTGGATAAATGAATGAGAAAAATTGGCAGTTACTGTAGTTACCATTTTTGAGCTCACGCTCTGTTGATATTTTGATTACTGCTTAAAACGGGATTGAAGAAAAATGACAGGGTGATAAATTATTAATTCTTTGTTTTTCCAGATCACTTTGACGAGTTGTACAAGGTGATTCTCCAGCAGAATCAAACCCAGTACATTATTCCAAAAGGTGAATATCTGCCCTATTTCAGCTTTGCTGAAATAGCCAAGAAAGGAATTGAGGGTGCCTATAGCGATAATCCAATTATACGTCATGCTTCTGTTGCCAACAAGTGGAAGACTATCCACCTTGTAATGCACAGTGGAATGAACGCAACTGTGATCTATTTTAATCTTACATTTCAAGATAAAAATGATGAAGAGTTTAAAATGCAGATAGCTGTTGAGGTTGATACCAGAGAGGAACCAAAATTGAACACAACTTCCACCCAGAAATCGGACACTTTCATTAAAATTACACCTTCAGTATCAGAAGCTGAAATGATTTTTGAGGATATTCCTGAAGAAGAACGTTTTCCAAGAGTCAGGAAACGTCCAAATAACACAAAGGAGAGTTTTCTTGAAGATGTGGTAATGCCAGCAGTAAATGTGTCTTTCCTCCCTGAAGATGTTCGGTTGGCTCTGTGGAACTTGGATTTAAAGCTAGAAAATGGTGATATCACTCATAAAGGTTATAATCTATCAAAGGCTGCTCTTCTGAGATCTTTCCAAATGTTACCTACAATGACAAAAACAAAGGAGATGCCAGGCATGGAAAGGAAAGGTATCTATGATGATGTAAAAAAACAGAAGAACCTTACCAGTTGGCACAAGCCTGATAAAGATTTAATCAGTGGCAAAAGAGAAGCTGTAACAAAAAAACATGAAGCAGTTCCTTCAAAGTCAGTAGCTACAAAGAGTACTGTTGTGACAATGAAGGTAAACAGGCAGTTTCCTCTAAAATCAATTTCTGAATCCATGCCTGTAATCCAGAACATGGGAAATAAAAATGGATCTCGAGAGAAAATACTGAATGCACTCATACCAAAAGAAACCCATAAGTCAAAAGATATTGGAAATGTGGAGACTGTGGAAGAGAAAAAAGAGGAAATGGAAATAAACAAGCCACATGCCAACGTAGATACAGCAGGCAGCAAAGTGTTGCCAGGAAGGAAACTTCAATATTACACTGGAAGTGATCAAGGCTTTTTGCCATGGGAAAAAAATAAGTATTTCCAAGATCTTCTTGATGTGAGTATCCTAATGCATAACACAAAATATATCACTTCAGAAAATTTGTCATCTTTGCTTTATGCATAATTTAATGGAATACAGTTAAGGTGAAAATCACAATGAAACATTCTTTGCTTATGTGGCAAATTCTGAAATTCTGAAAACCCCAGAGATATTTTTAAAATCTGTTTTACTTTTAGTTATTTTCACTGTTCATTTACTTTCTGCGCTTCTCCATGGGTGATGAAAGAACTGTCCAAGTTCACTTTTTCTCTCTAGTTGGGTTTTAGTCAATTTTGCAGTCTAGTTTTCATGCACTGGCACAATGCAGTTGTTCAGGTTTACAGCACTGCAAAGGAAGGTTTAAATTAGTTCTCATGTAGATTTGTATATACATACAAAATTTTATTTTTTTGTATAAATCCAATCTTTAGAAAATTCCATCTACAGTTTTGGGTCTAAAAGGTAAGTTAAGTGTCTGTTTTATTATGCCAACAAAAACTTATAGGAACCGATCAAGTGAATACAGGAGGAAATCCTTCCCAGATGTCTAGCCCAAAAAATTTGTTCTGGGAATCTCTAGAATGGAAGAAGGTAGAACACACAGAGTCATTTGACAGAGGTTGCTCCTAATTGCTTTCAACTACTAGAGGTGCTCCATTTAAAATGTAAGATATTTTAACTCTTTAAATTTAATCTTTGATTGAAGGTTCCTTCTACATAGAATCCATACTCCAGAGACATGATTTTGTTAATTGTAGGTGCGTAGCCATCAAAGGGAATGCAATATTACATACATGTCCTGCAACAAATAGTGGCTTTTCTATTAAAATTTAATAAATTAAATGAGGTTCCATATGTCATTTCCTGTCGGTGCATGAGAGTTTTAAGGAAGGTCACATTTCAGGCCTAAACTGTCACTGTAAAAAAAAAGAGAACTCAACTGTTTGAGCAAAAACATTTGACACGTCTTACAGTTTTACAAATATAGAAAAGCACTTAGTACTTCATTGGAATTATCAACATACGTGTGTGTTAGGATCTCTAATAATGTAACCCTGGGTTATGCCTATCATTTTGTTAGGAAGAAGAGGCATTAATTAAGGAAATGTCTTACTTTACTGATGGTAAACGAATTGGCAGGCAGTTGAAAGATACATTTGCTGATTCCCTCCGATATGTAAATAAACTTCTAAACAGCAAATTTGGATTTACATCTCGGAAAGTCCCTGCTCACATGCCTCATATGATTGACCGCATTGTTATGCAAGAACTACAAGATATGTGAGTATGCCTTTGTTTGAAATAAGGTGAAACTCCAGAGCTGTTGTAATTGTGTCTGCTCCCTTGAATTTATAGCTTTGTGTTGATGATTGACTGTCTATGGGTTAAAAGAAAAGGAGTACTTGTGGCACCTTAGAGACTAACAAATTTATTTGAGCATAAGCTTTCGTGAGCTGTAATAATGCTCAAATAAATTTGTTAGTCTCTAAGGTGCCACAAGTACTCCTTTTCTTTTTGTGAATACAGACTAACACGGCTGCTACTCTGAAACCTGTCTGTGGGTTGAGCCTGACTGCTCCTTAAACTTGTATTTTGAGGGGGGGAGAGAAAATTATTCCCTCATTAGGACAACAGTGTTAAAATAAGTAGTCTTTGGAGAACTTTTTGAACTTCAGATGAGGTACTTTTCTTCAGTAAGGAATGTTTCACTTTAAGGTGGCAAAGTAGTGAATTGATTTGTATTGTATCTGGGCAGGTTTCCTGAGGAATTTGACAAGACCTCATTTCACAAAGTGAGACACTCGGAAGATATGCAGTTTGCTTTTTCATATTTCTATTACCTCATGAGTGCAGTTCAGCCACTGAATATTTCCCAGGTTTTTGATGAAGTTGATACAGATCAGTCAGGCATTTTGTCTGACAGAGAGATTCGCACATTGGCTACAAGAATTCATGAACTGCCCTTAAGTTTGCAGGTACATTTTCTTCAGAAACCATTTTTGTTGTTACTTCAGCTGTAAAATTCAATATGACCATTATCGCAAGAGAAAACAAACACACACAGCAACATAAGGCAATTCTTAAATCTTAAACATACAATGGAAGTTTTAATATGTGCTACTTTTTTTTTTTTTTTTAAATAACATTCAGGCAAACTATCACTAATGTTTTAGCTGTAGTAGAAGAGCAATCTGTTTTCTTCTGAGTTCAGTAAGGCATTTGGTTTGAACATAATATAAAATAAAATGTTAAATGACTTAGTATTTGTTTATATTATGGTAGTGCCTAAAGGTCCTAACCAGGATTGTGGCCCCATTGTCCTAGGCTCAGTGCATATGCATAGTAAGAGCGAGTCCCTGCCCTGAAGAACTTACAACTAAATAGACAAGGCAGGTGGAGTGGTGAGAGAAAGGAAGTAGCGTAATAGTATATATTTATAAGAAGATAGCACCCTAAGACCCCATTGTGCTGGCCACTGTACAAACAAAAAAAGACAGTCTCTGCCCTGAAGGGATTGCATTCTAAAGACACAAACAGACAATGTGTATTATCTCCACTGTACAGATAGGGAGCTGAGGCACAACGCAGATAAGTGACTTGCCCCAAAGATCATGCAGGAAGTCAGTGACAGAGCTAGAGCTAGAGCCAGATCTCCTGTGTTCCAGGCCAGTGCTTTAATGAGAAGACCTTTTTCCCCTCTCTCCAATTCTTTCCTCCTCTCCTCCCCATTGTTAAATAACTTAATAAGTTATTTCAAATTTTGAAATTTACATGAAATCATCAATAGTGCAATTTTATTGATGTTCAAATGGAAAGGGCAATTCCTTTGCTTTGGTTGTGCCTCTGTGGCCCTGATTCAGCCAAGTATTTAAGTATATGCCTGACCTTACATAGGTGAGCAGCTCCATTGACTTTAATGAGACTCGTACTTAATACCTTGCTGAATAATAGCCTATATGGGGTATATATTTGGGGTATAGCCTGTATTTGATTTTGTGCAAAAATAGTCCAATACATTTTGTAGCTAATATTTTAAAGGTACTTTTAGACATTCTGAATACAGAAGGAATATAGTATAATTATAGAACCATGTTAGTGAGAAAATATGTAATGGATTTATTTCTTTCCTCCTTCTGGCAGGATTTGACAAGTCTGGAGCAAATGCTGATAAATTGCTCTAAAGCACTTCCTTCCAACATCACTCAGATTAATGTCATTCCTCCAACTCAGGAATCTTATTATGATCCCAATCTGGTAAGAAAATATTTAGCCTGAAAGATGTAAATTTTGTCTCATTTCCTGAGCTTGTATCTACTGAATTAATTGTTTTCCCTGCGCAATTTTAAGAATAATTCACAAAAAATATAGCATGTATGCAGATTTCTTATGTTAGGTATAAAACTGTTATAAACCACACTTCTAGTTGTTAAGGTCAAGAAATATTCTCCACAAAAGTAAAGAATGCAAATTTTCACATACGTGACATTTATAAGGTTGTCCTTTTTTCAAAACGTGAAATGTAGTTCAGCATGTTGAACCAGAGAGGCAATATGCACTGTCCTCATTTATCTGAGGGTTTTGATGGCACTAGACAAGTGTTGATCTGGAATTTCTCCAATTTGGTGAAGAGATTAGCTCTGTGTGTACCTAGTCTTGAGATGCTTTCCTCATAATTCTGATACTTTTGAGTAACTCCAATTGACTTTTAATGTGGTTTAGGCTTCCAGTGCCTAAATCACTTTTGAAAATGGGACTTGGGCCATGTCTACTTGCTTTGCTGGTTAGGTGTACTAGTGTACTATAATGGCAAAGTGCTTCTAGTGTGAATTCATCTTTTGCTGGTGTTTATTCCATACCCCTTTGTTAAATGACGTATGCCAGTAAAATTGTAGTTTGCCCATATAAGCTGATCTATACTAGAGGCTTTTTTTGGCACAGCTATGTAGGACAGTGATCACACCTCTTCACACCCTTGACTGACATAATGATGCTGGCAGAAGTTTTGTAGTGTAGATATGCCATTAGGTTATGAAGTCATTAGGTTGCTTTTGAAAAATGTACTCTAGTGCTTTGCTAAATTGGGCTTTATAGGTTCAAACCAATACTTTGTGGTACATTGTACTCAGAAATGAACTTGTTAGGCAGAGAAAATCATGGAGCACAGAATAATTACTTCCAATGACAGTCCTTTAAAATACATGAATTTATGTACCAAGGGGACCAGGCTGTCCTAAAGGAGCTGGTTCTTGGCAGTTGTTTCTTCAGCAAGAATTGGAATACTGATCAACCGCATCAGCCTGGTCTGATGAAATGTAAATGTATATTTGGGAAAACTCCAGATATTCAACACGTTGCAGTCCAGATTACCTCATTGTCTTTTGTGGTATTCACACCTTTGTGATCATCTGAGTGAAGTTTGCAAAACTATGCAATGGTTCAGTCTAGGTTTGTCAGTAAAGTGAAACTTTGAGGAGAGGCAATAAACTTTACTTGGGATAGAGTTAAAAGTAAGTCTGAATAGTTAGGAACAATTTTAAATTATTTTAATCTCTTTGGAGTGCTAATAAACTGTCACTAATCTAAGCACTAATCATGAGTACTAACATTATCATTTCTAAGTCCACTTCAAATAGTGACATAACAGTGTTTGTTTTTAGCACAGAGGCAGAATTTATTTTTACTTTTCTGGGTTGCAAGGGCTAAATTTGTAGGAATCAATGTAGCACTGTAGAAAACTTCCCTTGGGAATAGAGATTTGGTTCCCAGAATTGTTGTTTCCACATAGTTCAGACTAGGAATAATAAGCTTAATACCCATCAGCTGTTCTTTAGCGCTTGCCTGACCAATTTTACTAGTTGGCATTGACTGGCTTGCATCAGGAATGCCAAAATCAGCTGTCCAACCTGCTTCAACTAGTGAATATTGTATTAGAGATGGAATGCAGAAGCTAAATAGAAAGTTTTCAGAGTAGCAGCCGTGTTAGTCTGTATTCGCAAAAAGAAAAGGAGTACTTGTGGCACCTTAGAGACTAACAAATTTATTTGAGCATAAGCTTTCATAAGCTACAGCTCACTTCATCGGATGCAACCGATGAAGTGAGCTGTAGCTCATGAAACCTTATGCTCAGATAAATTGGTTAGTCTCTAAGGTGCCACAAGTACTCCTTTTCTTTTTGTAAAAAGAAAGTATAACAAATACTAATATTAGAATGCACCAACGTCCCTTCTTTTTCTAACCAAACTGATTGTTTCTCATTTTCATCCTAGGAGCAAAGTTTTGTATAGTTCTCTGGAGATTGTAGAACTCTGTTCTTTTTATAATGCATTTCTTTCCAGGAGACTTTTAATAATATAGTTTATAGAGCAGTTATGCAAGGATGTTGTTTACCCCAGTTGTATTTTCTTACAGCCTCCAGTGACTAAAAATCTGGTAACTAACTGTAAACCTGTGACTGACAGAATTCGTAAGGCATACAAGGACAAAAACAAATATAGGTATGTTATATTATTTTTATTTTTTATAATTGTTTGTATAATATTTGTAAACACATAGTAATAAGATGAGAGGTGAAAATGCATAATTGATCATAGACTGCACTGTACATGTTAAAATAAATTTAATCCAAAGCTTCCTATTTGTGGTACTTGAACAGAAATAAAAACAGAATTAATAACTACTTATTTTTTTTCTGTTAGCTTTTTATTAAATTTTATTTCTTTATTTTTATACATACACAAATGAAACATAACAAATTATACATAAACTTCTACTAATGTGTTAACCATTTGCTACCTAACCTTTACCATACTGGAGACATTTAATTATATGTAAAAGGAATGTTTAAAATAACTAATTTATATTTGTATTACACAGTTTACAAACAGACAAAAATTGTTTATACAAATCCAAATAGTTTTAAATCTTATTTGGCCTTATCCTTATTTTATGTACAGAGAAATTGAAGAAGAAAATTTATTAGAATAAGATAAAGAACCGAAGCAAACTTCAGAGGAGGGGGAAAGAAAAGAAGAGGGAAGGAAGTGGGCAGAGGGGGAGATGGCTGGAGGGGGAGTCCGATGCATTTAATAGTATCATTTAGATGCTTCCAGGAAAGCATCTGAGAATCTCTGAGAATTTTTCTTGGGTATTTCTATTACAGCATTCAGCTCTTTTCCTGGTGGCCAAGGCTCCAATCTTCAAATGTTGGTTGCTTTTTAGATTTCAGTTTTTGCGGCACTAGGCTTTTAGGAATTATTAATGCGATGCTGAGATAACTACTTATGTTTTATGTTTCACCACCAAAAAGGATATGTTATTTTTTAATTTCAGTGATAATATACTTTTGGTAGCCTAAACGTTTTTCATATTACATGTATTTCAGAGAACGATCACTATTATTTCGCCTCAATTCCTTTCCTTGGGCCAAATCCTGACCCTAGTTTATGTAACTGTAAGGAGTACAATAGCTCCAGATGGCTATGTAAATTAACTGCATGCAGCACAGACTGATACTAAGGACTGCTGGCATAAAAAGGTGCAGAAGGAATCTTCCTCTGCTTTGCCTGTGGTATATGTTAATCTGCTTGAGAGGGGATCCCAGTCTCATATTTCCTCATTCTGCTGGGGAAAGGAAAGCTACTGTAGCCCTAGCTGCCTTGTGCATTTCTTGCAAGGAAATAGGTGTGTTGAGAATTGAGAATGGGATTCTTCTGTTGGTTTAGGGAGGGGTCATTGTTGTCCTGCCCTGTGTGTGCTGGGAATCTGTCTAAGCTCTTGAGCTCAGAGCTCTGTCAGATCTAATAGCCAGGGGAAATGACTAGCCGCACAGCCTGTTTAGTTTCTTTGGTGGCCCTTCAGCCGAGATGGAACTCATGATCTAATTTCCACAATGCCACATACGCCAGATGGGCTCGACAATCAGACTCCTCTTCCAAGGTGGGAGAGCTGTTTGGGAGGCCACTGAAACTTGTCTCCCATTGCCTAAGTGGCTACAGAATCTAGCAGTACTGTAGAATCTAAAAGTTATGAACTGACCAGTCAACCACACACCTCATTTGGAATTGGAAGTATGCAATCAGGCAGCAGCTGAGCCACACAAAAAACAAATACAATACAGTACTGTGTTAAATTTAAACTACTAAAAAATAAAGGGAAAGTTTAAAAAGAAAATTTGACAAGGTAAGGAAACTGTTTCTGTGCTTGTTTCATTTAAATTAAGATGCTTAAAAGCAACATTTTTCTTAGCATAGTACAGCTGTATTAAGTCAATTTTCAGTTGTAAACTTTTGAAAGAACCACCATAACGTTTTGTTCAGAGGTGTGAACATTTCAGAGTTAAGAACAACCTCCGTTCCCGAGGTGTTCATAATGCTGAGGTTCTACTGTATTATAGAACTGCTGAAGGCTTTGGGTCACAGATGCTGCTTGATCCAGGACTTGGCCATTTATTTATTTAATGACATCTCAAAGTGCCCTAAATGCTTGGCAGAGATCATAAACAGGCCACTGCCCCAAAGAGCTTACAGTCTGATTTTAGACATGGCACAACAGATGAGGTGACAAACACAATAGGGAGGGAATGAGGCAAGGAAAGATGAGGCACAATATAATTAATTATAGGTTTCAGAGTAGCAGCCGTGTTAGTCTGTATTCGCAAAAAGAAAAGGAGTACTTGTGGCACCTTAGAGACTAACAAATTTATTTGAGCATAAGCTTTTGTGAGCTACAGCTCACTTCATCGGATGCATTCAGGGGATAATACAGTGGAGAGATTTCACTTAAATTATGTTACTCAGTTTAAGGCTCATCTTGGTGGTTTTATTAATTTTTAATATAAGATACAGTGATTGTAATTGGCTTACTTGGTGTTGTGGACATTGTTAAAAGGAGGGATTTAAATGAGGAGGTGGTAGTGGCCAGGCCTGACAAAATAAGAAAAATGTTCCATACATATGGGGCAGCTTGAAAAAAGGAATGGCAACTTTTGTGGGACAGTTAAACACGGCATCAAAGGTACTTTTAGCCTATAGATTTCTTTCCGAGACTTTACACTTCATACATCTACTGCTTTGTCAATATTTGTAATTTATTGCATTTAATTGTAAGGCCCACATCTCGCAAAGACTTATGCACCTTTGTCAAGTTAAACAGATGTGTGAATCTTTTCAGGAATTGGTCGTAAGATTAGAGTTTTATCCTAATCCTAATTATAGTCCTCTCTAATTAAAATACTTCTTTTTTTTCCCTTCAGACTTTCAGAGTGGGGAGTGAAGGGGCAGGGGAGGGATTGAGAGAGATTGGTTTTAAGAATATGTGATACAAACATAATAAAGCATACTTTGTAAATAGTAGAGGCTTACATAGTTTACAGGAAGTCTCATTAACATTCTTCCTTTGAGATCACTAGTTAACCAATGTGAGTATGAGAATTCAGGTCTTAATTTTCCAACAGGTTAATAACAATTTTTTTTAAAATGTACAGAAAAGAGATTTTGTGTAAGAGTACCAGTTGTAGTGAGTTAGCTTCCTTGAGTAAATATATTGAGAGATGAACCAAATTTTAAACAACTCTGGGCGGGGGGGAAAGGATAATCAGATGTAGAGCAGTGCAGCAATAAGACATTTAATTTGTAGAATGTCATGTTCATAATGCCTGACTCACGCTGTTATGCTAATCTAAAAATTGTTTTAATAATACTAAGGTTTGAAATCATGGGAGAAGAAGAAATTGCTTTCAAAATGATCCGCACCAACGTTTCTCATGTAGTTGGCCAGCTAGATGATATAAGAAAAAATCCCAGGTACACATTAATTGTTTTCTATGTTTTGAGATTGCTTTATTTTCCCTTGAGACAGCTTCAAACATCTCATTTTACAGGGTGCTTTTACTAATATTTATTAGGTGTAAGGCAATTGTGAGTAAAAATTACTTTTTAAACATCAGGTTGCAGTCTTAATCATAAATAAACACTATTCTGTCACTAGCACTGCAACTTATTTTCACTCCCTACTTTTTCTGCCACATAATTTTCATATTTGTAATGAACTAGAAGTGTTGAATATTCTAAAAAACATGATGAAAATTGTGAAGAACTTTCATGCGGTCATGCAGAATAACTTGTGTATCTGACTTTTTCATTAACCACTGCTAAATTTTTATATTTATAAAACCATTGGAAATTTGCAGAAAACTTCAGCAGCTGCTGCTGAGAGTTTAATCTTGAATAGGATTCTACAGATCACAAACATCATATCACAGGCTTTAAAGAATTGGCCACTTTGTGATCTGTTTTGTACATATAATATTTAAATGATATATGAAATATTTGAAGACACTGAATATTACAGTATGTAGGCATTTGTCTAAACATTTTTGAAAGATCCTTTGTTACCAAATCAGCGTGCTGATTTACTTTGTATACAGTGTCAAATGTTCTGCCCCACCTACCTACCGTCTCAGGATATTTCTACACAGCCTGTGGCAGCGAGTCTCTGAGCCCTGGTTGACAGACTCAGGCTTGCACTATGGCGATACAAATAGCTATGTAGATGCTCCAGCTCTGGCTGGAGCTTGGACTCTGAAGCCTAGAGAGGAAGATGGGCTTCAAAGCCCAAACTCCAGCCGGAGCCGCAACGTCTACTCAGCTATTTGTAGCACCATAGCATGAGCCTTGTGAGCCAGCGCTCTGAGAGTCCCTGTTACGGGTTGCTGCTCGCTGTGTAGACGTACCTTCAATTATAGTTAACTCTGCAAGGAGTGGAAAGAAAATAGAAATGCTGAATCTTAACCTAGAGTTCCCCCTTTGCTCTTACAGTTCTGGAGTATCTTGCAGGCGGCATTCTATATTAGAGTAGGATATGCAGAGTCAAAAGAATTGAGTTGTAGTCGCAGCTTGTCCACTGATTCAGTGTGGGAGCTTGGGCAACTCACTTAACTTCTCCTTGTCCTTCTTTCCTCAGGTGTAAAATGTGATAATGCTTTCCCAACTTTGTAAAGCCTTATCCAGTGCTTTTCATCTGATGACTTCAGAGTATTATTTTTTGCTTATTTACTGATCCATGTAAAAGGTTTTTACTAAGTGCTCCAAGCAAGGGAGAGCTTTGTGGTCTAGGCATCAGTTTTGGAATACCCAGAACTATTGGACCTGCCCTTTCAAATCCTGAAAGAATTGAACTAGTCTTTCCATCTTGTGAAGAAAATGAATAAAATTCCATTGTTTGCTGTCCGACAATCTGTTGGACAAAACCTTGAAAACTGAGGTGCTTTCTGTTCTTTTTGGATATTAAAAATCCATTTGATTTACTTAATTCTACTAAGACAAAATATCTCTTCTGCACACTGTTGTGTAGAGCAATGTGTGCCAGTTGTCCTGGTTGCCACACAGATTCTAAGGTAATGGGCAGAATATAAAGATCTAGGTAGACTGTGTCCGTCACCCCAGAGAGAGTAGCATGGTGACAGTTAAGCTTTACGTAGGTAGCTGGTGAACCATTTTTAGATCTTTTGGAAGGCCAGGTGCTAAATACATGCAAAATATTATTTTCTCCGCTATTTGAAAGGACACATTATACTGTACAGCAGCTGACTGAGCCCATTTCTTCACAAAGGTTAGCAGTTACCAGGCATATGTTACCAGATATGATTTCTTTCTCTGGGGAAAAAGTAAGGCTCTCTTGTCTTGCAATATAAATAGGGCACAAAACCTTGCCCATATGTAGGAAAGGACATTTTGCTGCCAAACACCACCTCAGAGTGGCCAAGGATACACAGCTGTCAGGCAGACTATATGCTGCTTCAGTTACAACAAATAGCACTACCTAGATCTCAATGTCTTTCTATTTGGACTCTATACAAGAGGCATTGTGGGGATCCTGGTTTATTGGTGATTTTCATATACATTCTAGAGACAAGGTGTGTGAGGTAATATCTTTTACTGGACCAACTTCTGTTGGTGAGAGAGATGAGATTTTGAGCTACACAGTTTACCAGTAAAAGTGTGGGAGTTTTTTCTGACTACCAAACCTTTAAGCTCAGCCTGGGGTCTGTAAGTCAAGTTATGTTCTGTCTGGCTTATGTGTCGTCATTACCAGTAAAGGTTATTCGGGCCAAATTTTGCCCTCAGTAAAACTATTACCTTCCATTGCTTCACATGAGAGCCTCTGAAAAATGCAATATAAATGGTTTAACTATTAGTATTGTGCTGCAGCACCTAATACAATGCAAATCAATCTATCATTTATAATATTGAGAAAATAACATGAATTATAAGTGACCCATGAAACTATCTTGCTAGTGTTGTAATTTGGGGCTTCTGTTCTCTGTGATCTTTATAATCAACAGAGGGCTGTGAGATGACTCACTCTTAAACATCTGCTATTAATTCCATTAGAGGGCAGTGGTGCACACAGACACATGGTACAGGACAGATGCAAATGTAATATGTGTTAGGTACAACAGATATTGGGACTTCTTGCCACCCTACGTGCTCAGTGGATGAGGAAGGCCTTGACTCCTAACACCTGGAAAATTAATCAGATAAATGCAAAGATAAGGAGTGCTGTTACCTGTATTCGAGTATATCTATATCCACCAAAAATACAGTTTGCAAATAGCTTTGTTATCATACTAAAAGAAATATCCTAATATTGACTCTTCGTTTTTCTAGAAAATTTGTTTGCCTAAATGACAACATTGATCACAATCATAAGGATGCTCAGACAGTGAAGGCAGTGCTTCGGGATTTTTATGAATCAATGTTTCCCATACCGTCTCAGTTTGAGCTGCCAAGAGAATATCGGAACCGCTTCCTTCATATGCATGAGCTTCAGGAATGGTAAATTTTACAGATTCTCTTCCACATTCTGTGTGAGCTATTGTGTTGTATCAGCATCTAACTCAATGTATAGAGCAGCTGCTGAGGGGTGAGTGCTGGACAGGCTCTGCAGCTGCCTCCCCAGGGCCTTCCACATTGCTTCTCTCTCCCGAATTTCCCCCTCCGCAGGCCTCACATGTGACCCTTTAGCACATTCTGACAACCCAGTGTTGAAAAACACTTGGTTTAGAGCATGATGAAATGCTGTTAGAAATCCAGTTTTAGCTACAATTGAGTTTAAACCATGTTTAAACACAGTGGCCTTACATTTGAAACTATATACTGTGGAGTGGGCCCAAGAGCTGTTCCAGCATGCTACTAAAACAGTTCACTGGAACTGAAAAGATTTGTTATGATAAATATGTGCAGACCTTACGATGTACCTTACAAATAACCATTTTGCTTTTTAAACCAAGTTATATAGGGGTAAATTGTTACACAATAGTGCATATTTTTTTCTCTTTATCTGGATATTTTTACTCAATGGAATGTTAGGAACTTTATGATATGTCAGTGCAAAGGTACAAACATTAATATATAAAACTCTGTTTCCATTTTTGTACAGGAGAGCATACAGAGACAAGCTAAAATTTTGGACTCATTGTGTGTTAGTGACATTGATTGTGTTTACGGTCATCTCATTTTTTGCTGAACAGGTAAAAGTTACAATTTCATCCAAATACACAACTTTAGTAGTATACAGTGTCGTCTCTATAAAATGAATTAATTTTTTTAGGGGTTTTGAGCAATAGCTGAAGTACTGTTTCGTGGCATATAAAACACATGTAGTAAAGAAGTTTTGGAACAATAAAGGAAGGAAGACACCTTGACCAAAGTTTTCAGAAGTGATTCGTGATTATGGGGTGTCTCATTTTTCAGGTGACTTACTTGCGAGTCCTTAAAGGATCCTGACTTTCAAAGGGTGGGTGCTGAGCACCTTTTGAAAATCAGGTCCATTTAGGGTGTGTCAGTTTGGGTCCTCAAAATCACCAGTCACTTTTGCAAATCCTAGCCTGTAAATATTTCTATCAATCAAAAGCAAAGTAAGATAACACTAGGAAAAATTGATTAAATACTGATCAGCTGGTCCAGACAGTATCCAACTTAGGGCAGAAAGCATCTGATCCAAAGCCCACTGAAGAAGTCATTAGAAAGACTCCTGTTGACTTCAATGGACTTTGGACTAGGTCCCAAAAGAAAATGTCTCCAGTTCGCCAAACCCTTAGGCATGAGAATTATTTTATGCACATGGGTAGTCCCTTTGAACTCAAACATAGTCAGTGGAACTAATCACATATTTTTGTTTGCAGGATCAGGGCCTTAGATAACAAACTTATCACTGAAAATTATGTTTGCCTGTTATGTTTCCTGTTGATAAACCTTATTTCTATTGTAGTGTTTGTATTTGATGGAAAAAAATAAATGAACCATGCTGTTGTCCAATTTCTTTTCCTGTGTATCTGTTCTATGCTGCTATGTTAATCTTGTTCACTCTTTCCATGATCTGATGAGGAAAGTGTAATTTTTGAAAACTTGCCCATTATATTTTTATTTAGTCCTATTAAAAAAAAGTCACCTACAGCTCTTGTGTGTGCTGCCCCTCCCCAACTCTCCAAGTTTGCAGCTTTTTTAGCTACTGGAAACTCCTGCTGTATAAAAACTTGGCTTCGAAGGTATAATTAATTTAGTGAAAGGACTAAAGCTCTAAATTTTATATTTAAGTACAGACAGATTTGTGGTAATCCTCTTGTAATTAATTGTGCCCAGTTATTTTATTAAGCTAGTTAAAATATGCACTTTCAGATTTAGTATATTATAAGTCTTGGAAATAATCACTCACTATTGTTCGAGTGTTCTTGACCCAGACATTGACAAATCTAATAGAGACACCTAAGCCTAATAGAAGAGAGTTTGAGTAATTGCTCCCTTCCTCTTGTGTAGGGAAAAAATTGAGGGTATAGTCTTTTATACTTGATTGCTATGAAATGGTCAAGGTTTTATGGGGTTTGTGGGAAGAAAATTTGATGACCTGTTCCCCTTTGATGTTTGGGAAAACTAAATATTAATTATTTTTTTAACCTTTCAGCTAATTGCACTTAAACGAAAGCTTTTTCCGAGGAGGAGGGTCCAAAAGGAAGTCGGTCATGAGCGAATCAAGGTGTAGAAGAGCTTTGCTTCAAAATCAGTCTACCTCAAGCTGTAATAAGCATTTAAAATTGTTACTGGAGAAGTGTCTTTATGATGTAACATTTAGCTAGTTGGACATGAAGAAAAAAGTCAAATATCCATAATTTACAGCCTTCATGGCGCTCCATGTAACACCCAAGCTCCTGAAGTTATGAGATGGGGGGAAGTTAGAAGGAGTGGGCATTGGCAGTTCTCAACTGGTTTTACTCTATAAGCATTATCCTTTTTATAAAAAGGGTTACTGAAACAAACCTAACTGCATTTAAAGCAGTGGACTTTGCCAACTAAGTAAAATGTTGGAAAGTTTAACTGTTCAGGATTAACTAGAAAGATATCCCTGACCTTGCATTCCAAAGCATTTTGCAAATTGCTGAATTAATCAATACATTGTGTTGATGCTGCTTTTCCAGTTTTAGAAGTAAAACAGAGGATAATTGCTTAATTTCCCAATTAGATATAGTCTACATTTGATGACATTTACATTGTTTAAATATAGCAACAATGCAACCTCAAATTGGTGGTCTCTAATGAGGAATTGGATGATACATATCCTAATGATATCATCAAGAATCAAACTACTATTATTTTAAAGATTTTATTTCTCACCTAATTCATCAAACTGCCAGGAATACTGTGGTATTGTTTGTAGGCCTAATTACAAAGAGAGAGCTACAGTCAAGTAAAAGTGACTAGGATGTTATTATTTTACAAGTGTTGTAAATATACGAGCAAAAGTGCCTCACCATATGAATGAGTAATATATTGTTTTAATGTTGCATTGTATTAGAGCGATGTTTCATTTCTGAATTTGGTAATTATATTCTCATATGAAGCATTAATGTTTTAAAATTTGGACAAGCACGGGCAATCCTGTCATACTTTCAGACCAGTGTCAGGATAGCAAGATTTTTAAGGGGGAGACAATACTGAGACACTTTTTTCAAGCAGATATTTTTGACAGAGTACTTGCAATCATAGTTATTAACAGTAGTCTTCTAAAATCACTTCACTAATTATTTTATAATTGGAGCATGAAGTATACAATACATTGTGTGCTGTAAGATATTCAGTTTGTTTTAAAAGTAACTAAAGTCTTGTGATAAACAATGAAGTTATTTTGGTTTATTCTGTTTTTGCTCTAGAGGAAAAGAAAATACATCCAATTTAGTAAATTACTCGCACCTATTATTCCGGTAGACTTTGCTTGTCATTAGAAATATTCAAAGGTAACTCTAATTTGTTTTCATATTATCCAGGGCATATGCCGATTGTTAAACCAAATAGAATCTAATTTTTAAACATTTTAAAATATGAGCATTTGTATTTTTCTTTTTAGAATTTCATACTAGAAGATCTCAGATGTATTTAATATGCTGTGACATACTAAAGTAAACACACAGCATATAAAATGAGCAGTTTGTATCTGCCCTACTTTCAGTTGTCAAAGTCTTCTATTTTGGCAGAAGTGTCGAGGATGGTAGAATACTTCCACAAATGAAATTACAGGAAAGCCAGGATGAAATAAAGTTTTATATTTTTAAAACTTTTTATTTCAAAAAGACACTCACTAAAAAGTAGATTAAGTCCAAAATTTGATCTACCTTAAAATTGTTTTAGTATTCTGCACTGTATTTTTTTTTAAAGTACTTGAGTACAAGAAATGATTAAAGAAAAATAACTACAGGGCCAGTTTTTCAAAACTTTTGGCTAAGTTACATGTGCAAATCATGAATTTCCATATACAGATGGCATGTCAGTGCACGGATGTCCATTCATTTCTGCAGTTTAAGCAAACACTTTTGAAAACTAGGTTCATATTATTTTGTTTTATTGCACCAATAGCCAGCCAGCAGACAGAGCATAAATTAACTGACAAAATTTATTTCCAGATCTGTGTCAATGTCTGTGACAGTGATATCAAAAAGAATGAAAGGAAGCAGAGCTGAAAAAAACTGGGTGTAGGAGGAAAACATTACCCCAATATTTCATAAATTGGAAAGGACAAAACTAGTGAAGTAAAATATTTCTAATCTTCTATGAGGTTAAAGAGCAGAGAGTAGAAATCAAATGATAAATAAGTTCTTGACAATATATTTTATCTTTTTGCTCACTTTTCAGAATTTTTTACGTAACTGTAATGTACTTAGATAAAATAATTGGGAGAGGTGAAAACTTCATTGAGATCATATTCAGATGATGAAGCATATAGATTCATTACATGATTTGAGAGAAATAAAATCTTAAATTACTTTCTGGAATTTTCTGTTCAATATGGTTGTTACAAGCAATACGATTGTTCTGAGCCATATGATGATCGCCACTTCATAAATTAGGATATCAGAAATATGCTACCACTATAATATCTGCCAGCAGCTGATAGCTTACTCATATCATTTTTGCCCCAAAGGTCATATCTTGTCATCTTATTTAAAAAACAATTACTTTTGAAGTGACCTGTTTCAAATACAATAGATCTTAAAATCAAAGGAAAATTTTATGCTGAAATTAGCATGTGAAACAATATTAAAGTCCAGAGAGAAAGGACTTTCAAAACTTTGCTACATTTAAAGCTTTCGATCCTCTTAATTGCATCACTTTCTTCAGCAGTAAAATTAGTGAATATCACCTGTTGAGGATAACTTTTACTGAAACAAAAAAGATGGTCTCTAGCATTTGGTCCATAAGTAGTAAAATGCATGTCATAACCTTCTAGCTGAGGGGTTTTTGGCTGTCGTCCATAACTTTGTCAGCAAGGAGTCACTTGAGGCAAAAAATAAATCTTCAGATATGAGACGTCAAACAATTTGACCATGAATATTAATGTAACATTTGCTAGTATAAAGCTAAAAAATGACTGTATAATAGGCTATTAAGGCCTCAGTCCAGCAAGGAGCTCTGTGTGGGTGAACCCTTGCATCTGTACAAATGTCCTCACAGACCTAGGATAGATGCTATTTCAATATACTGAGATAGACCGTCTTTGTGAGTGCCTTTGGAACAGAGCAAGTAAATTATTAGTAAAATTGAAAAATTATCTATAAATAAATCACATTTTAAAAATATTGTTTACATTTAAAATATTTTGATGTCAGCTTTTTTCCTTATTCACCCTTAGCAAAGTATTAATACATTTAACATTTTATTACCTAGTGTCTCAAGGGGCCTTTTTTTAGGGCCTGTTTCAAAGCCCAGTAAGTTACTGGAAGTCTTTGAATTGTCTTGTGAGCTTTGGATCAGGCTCTAAGGCCCTGATTCAGCAAGACATTTGAGCACAGGAATAATCGTATTGAAGTCAAAGCGAGGGCTCATATGGTAGGCAGGTGTTTAAGTACCTTCCTAAATTGGGTCCTGTGTGTTTCCTTTAGAAACCACATTTAAGGAAGTGAGATGTTAAATAAAGTATTAAATAAGGAAGAAATATTAAATAGGTTCAGGTAGATTTTCAAATACCTTTGTAAAATCATTGTTAAATTGATTATTCTGGTTTTGAATCAGTTTGAAAACTATAGAAATACCGCTTTACAGATATCATTTTTCCTAAGTGTTAATCCAAAAATGTGTTTTTTGCAAAGAATGCTGCTGACACTTGAGCTCTAGAAACAAGATAATCTCATTTTCTTCTTTCTTTCATGGGTTTTTAGATATTTAACATAGTCATTGTTTTAGAACCGTTAACTTGAAGATCCTGTCAGGCTTTCTAAAATATAATGTCCTTATTAGCTGTAACACCTAGTAGGACCCTAAAAGGAACTAAATTTGTGCAAGAGCACTCTCTTATTTGATGTCACCAGTAAAAAGAGTGACACTGGAACCAGGAAAATTCTTATTATTTAGTACAGGGGGTGGCCAACCTGAGCCGGAGAAGGAGCCAGAATTTACCAATGTACATTGCCAGAGAGCCACAGTAATACGTCAGCAGCCTCCCATCATCCCCAGCTCCCAGTGCCTCCTGCCCACCGGCAGGCCCCCTGATCAGCGCCTCCCCACACCACCTGATCAGCTGTTTTGTGGCATGCAGGAGGCGGGGGTGAGGGCATAGCAGGCTCAGGGGAGGGGGTGGGAAGGGGTGGAGTGGGGGCAGGGCCTGTGGCAGAGCCAGGGGTTGAGCAGTGAGCACCCCCCAGCACATTGGAAAGTTGGTGCTTGTAGCTCTAGCCCTGGAGTTGGTGCCTATACAAGGAGCCGCATGTGGTTTTGGAGCCACAGGTTGGCCACCTGATTTAGTAAATTGCAGAGTGTGTTAGAGGATGTGAACCTGTCTTGAAGAATGCATGGACTGCTGAAAGGACTGAATCTTCAGGATTTTATACACTGTGAACTTGATGGGCATAGCTATTGCACAGAATACTCTGCAGTAGCTATTCCAAAATAACTCCCAGTGTAGACAAGGTCTTAATCTTCCAAAGAATATGCATCTGTAAAAGAAAAAAATGTGAGCAGCGTTTTTGGACTTAGAGAAACTTGTGCCATGCAGCGTCCTCCACAAATGTCTGTTTTTGACAATTCCCTTTGTTAAAAATTACATCATCCTTCTTCCTGTTATTTTTACTGTGATTTCCAACTTCTCAGTTGTCTGAATAACTAAAATCCCATTTTTGCACTTGGTTGATCTTCAACTACTTACATCACATACTTATTTTTATTCATTTCTAATTCAAGCTATTACAAAATCAATTATGCATGGTTGCATTGTACAATAAAACATTTCTAGATGTTGATTAGTGTCTACTAGTGTATCGTCTTGTTCTGTATTTGCTTGGTGTGTCTTTTCTAGACCTTCAAGGAAAGGAGTCTATCTTTTCTATTAATTTACATTTACCGTTTACATTATATTTACCACTTCTGAAATTCAGGCACCTCTTAGATTGATGGTGGCAAACATCCATTGCCCAGCACAATGTACAGCAGTGGCAGAAGGCAAGTATTGGTCAGAACTTTGTTGAACACAGAAAGCAGAAACATGCCATGGAGGATAATGAAGGTGGGTTTGGTCCCCGTGTGTGAAATGTATGTGGATACATGAGAGTGGGTGAATACGTATGAGAGGAGAAGTGGATGAATAGGTGCCTGGAGATGAGAGCTTGTGGTGAGTGAAAGGGTCTGTGGTGTTGGGGTGGGTGGATGTAGATACCCCTGGGGAGACACACGTATTGACCAGGAGCTGGTGTACGTGAATCAGACAGGATTTGGGGGCTATTCAGTCCCTTTACCCAGGTTCTTTGAGTGAGTCAATGTGCTGGAGCACACAGGGCACAGGTGGGGGGAGAAGCACCAGGATTTGCCTTTTGGGGGAAGAGGGAGGAGTGACTGGCTACGGGAGACAAAACTATATTGTGAAAGTTCCCCTCAGCACTAAAGTGAGTGTGGCCCAGTGGGGGCTGAGGGAGACCAGGTTTCTGTGCTAGGGCAGGAAAGGCACTTACTGTTGTTTTTGTCCTGCTCCAATTGGTTTAGAGCTGAGGACTGTAGAGATGTGTGGTAAAAGAGGGAGGGGTTCAGTACTGCTTATCTGGGTGGTGGTGGTGGGGGGAGAGGAGAAGCTGGGTTTTGAGGGGACCTGGGTGTGTGGTGGGGATTGAGAAACTGGACTGTGGGGGATCAGGGTGGATGTGAGGGGATGGACAGGCTGGGCTCTGAAGGGGTCGGTGGATGGGGATGGAGAGGTTGGGCTCTGAGGGGATTAAGGTGGATGTGGGGGCGATGGAGAGACTGGGCTGTGGGGATCATGGGGGATGGACAGGCTGGGCTCTGAGTGGATCAGGGTGGATGTGGAGGGAGGGTGGAGAGGCTGGGCTGTGGGGGATCTGAGCGTGGGGCAGATGGATGAGACTGGGCTGTGATGGGATCGGGGTGGATGTGGGTGGAGGAATCGGGGGGTTGAACAGGGTGGATGTGGGGGGTGTGTGGAGAGGCTGGGCTGTGGGAGGAGCAGGGTGGATGTGGGTGGAGAGGCTGGGCTGTGAAGGGCTCTGGCGGGGGGCTTTTCTCGCAGGGGCTCCTCCCCCTGGCGGCGGCGGCGGGGGGCGGGGCTCGCTCGGGCGCAGCCGCGCGGGGCCTCGGGCTGGCTCTGTGCAGCCCGGGCGCGTTGGGACGGGAGGCGGCGACGGCGGCGGCTGCTTTGGGTCCGTGCGGTGAGGGGCGCCGGGGAGACGCGGTCTCCGAGGCGGAGACCCCCGGGCGAAGCCGCTGAGCGGGCTGGCGAGGAGCAGATGCCCCCCCCCCCTCCGGAACCATTTCTGTCTTCCGGCTTCCTCCTTTGCCCCTCAGGAGCCGCCTCCCCCACCCGCCGACCGCCCCTGGCTGGGGCTGCTGCGGGCGGGGCCCCGCCAGGCGCTGGGTGCGGCGCTGAGGTGGAAGTGGGCGACTCCCTCGGGGGGCGGGGATCTCACACGCGGGCTTGCAAGTCTGATCTGGGCGGGGAGAGAGATATTCGCAAGAAATAAAGACCCAACTTTCCCCCCCACACACACCTTTTGGGGGGAACGTGAGACTGAGGTGCCTGGATCAGTGACTGTGTGACAGGGGAGGCGGGAGGGCTGTATAAGGGGAGCGGGGTCGCTTTAGCTCAGGGATAGTCGATTATTTTTTGTCAAGGTCCAGATTTCTCATCAAGGCAAAGTCAAGATCCGCACGCCTGAGAAAATAAAATAATAATGATAATAAGTAGACAAAAAGATTTTGAGGTCTGTTCAAAAGCATATGGTGGTGTGTATTAGGCCTGCTGTCTGGCTGTGAACTACCACTGCTTTAGCTGGAGGGAGTGAGACGTTCCTGCCCCACAGAGGGGCCTTGAGCACAAAGCATTACATATCAGGGGTATGAAGCAGTTAAAAAAAATGTATGGTGATTAATGGCATGGTTAAAAGAATTAATCGCACTCTTAAACAATAATAGAATACCATTTAATTAAATATTTTGGATGTTTTCTACATTTTCAAATATATTAGTTTCAAATACAACACGGAATACAAAGTGTACAGTGCTCACTTTATATTTATTTTTGATTACAAAATATTTGCACTGTAAAAAACAAAAGAAACAGTATATTTCAATTCACTTATAGAAAGTACTGTAGTGCAATCCATTTATAATGACAGTTGAACGTACAAATGTAGAATTATGTACAAAATGTAACTGCATTCAAAAATAAAACCATGTAAAACTTTAGAACCTACAAGTCCAGTCAGTCCTACTTCAGCCAATCACTCAGACAAACAAGTTTGATTACAATTTGCAGGAGATAATGTTGCCCGCAGGAGATAATGTTGCCCGCTTCTTGTTTACAGTGTCAACTGAAAGTGAGAACAGGCATTCGCAGGGTACTGTTGTGGCCAGCGTTGCAAGATATTTGTACCAGATGTGCTAAAGATTCATATGTCCCTTCATGCTTCAACTACCGTTCCAGAGGACATGCGTCCATGCTGATGACGGGTTCTGCTCGATAACAGTCCAAAGCAGAGTGGACTGACGCATGTTCATTTTCATCATCTGAGCCGGTTCCACCAGCAGAAGGTTGATTTTCTTTTTTGGTGATTTGGGTTCTGTAGTTTCCGCATCGGAGTGTTGATCTTTTAAGACACTTGAAAGTATTCTTCACACCTTGTCCCTCTCAGATTTTGGAAGGCACTTCAGATTTTTAAACCTTGGGTTAAGTGCTGTATCTATCCTTAGAAATCTCACATTAGTACCTTTTTTGTGTTTTGTCAAATCTGCTGTGAAAGTGTTCTTAAAACGAACATGTGCTGGGTCATCATCTGAGACTGCTATAACATGAAATATATAGCAGAATGTGGATAAAACAGAACAGGAAACAGACAGTTCTCCCCCAAGGAGTTCAGTCATAAATTTAATTAATGCATTATTTTTTTTAATGAATGTCATCAGCATGGAAGGCATGTCCTCTGGAATGGTGGCCGATGCATGAAGGGACGTATGAATGTTTAGCATATTTGGCACCTAAATACCTTGCAACGCCGGTATCATAAATATAAAGAGAAGGGTAAACACCTTTAAAATCTCTCCTGGCCAGAGGAAAAACCCTTTCAACTGTAAAAGGTTAAGAAGCTAGGATAACCTCGCTGGCACCTGACCAAAAGGACCAATGAGGAGACAAGATACTTTCAAAAGCTGGAGGGCGGGGGGAAACAAAGGCTCTCTCTGTGAGATGCTTTTGTTGGGGACAGAACAGGAATGGAGTCTTAGAACTTAGTAAGTAATCTAGCTAGATATGCGTTAGATTCTGATTCCTTTAAATGGCTGAGAAAATAAGCTGTGCTGAATGGGATGTAGATTCCTGTTTTTGTGTCTTTTTGTAACTTAAGGTTTTGCCTAGAGGGATTCTCTATGTTGTGAATCTGATTACCCTGTAAGGTATTTACCATCCTGATTTTACAGAGGTGATTGTTTTTACTTTTTCTTCTATTAAAATTCTTCTTTTAAGAATCTGAATGCTTTTTCATTGTTCTTAAGCTCCAAGGGTTTGGGTCCATGTTCACCTATGCAAATTGGTGAGGATTTTTATCAAACCTTCCCCAGGAAAGGGGGTGTAAGGTTTGGGAGGATTTTGGGGGGAAAGACGTTTCCAAACGGGCTCTTTCCCAATTATGTACCTGTTAGACATTTAGTAGTGGTAGCGATAAAGTCCAAGGGCAAAAGGTAAAATAGTTTGTACCTTGGGGAAGTTTTAACCTAAGCTGGTAAAAGTAAGCTTAGGAGGTTTTCATGCAGGTCCCCACATCTGTACCCTAGAGTTCAGAGTGGGGAAGGAATCTTGACAGCCGGCTACAAAAGTGCCACACGAATGCCTGATCTCACTTACAGGTAACTTTGTAAATAAGAAGTAGTCAGCAGTATCTCCTGTAAATGTAACCAAACTTGTTTGTCTTAGCAATTGGCTGAACAAGAAGTAGACTGAGTGGACTTGTAGACTCTAAAGTTTTACATTGTTTTGTTTTTGAGTGCAGTTATGTAACAAAACAAAAATCTGCATTTGTGAGTTACACTTTCACAAGAGATTGCACTACAGTACTTGTATGAGGTGAATTGAAAAATACTATTTATCATTTTTACAGTGCAAATATTTGTAATAAAAATAATAATGTAAAGTGAGCACTGTACACTCAGTATTCTGTGTTGTAATAGAAATAAATATATTTGAAAATGTAGAAAAACATCCAAAAATATTTAATAAATTTCAATTGGTAGTCTATCATTTAACAGTGTAATTAAGATTAATTTTTTTAATCGCAGTTAATTTTTTTGAGTTAATTGCATGAGTTAACTGCAATTAATCGACAGCCCTAGTAAATATAAATCCTGATTTAGGAACCCCCACAACATCCACAGTTGCAGTCTATAAGCTGACCAGGTTTTTGGCACCAGACCCACACATCGAGAAGCCTCATTACTTGATCTGTCTGATTTTTCTTACCCGTGTCAACTTGGGCACCTGAAAGCCAAAAGACAAGTTGAGAATTTCAGATTTGTCCCAAAGTTTTCTCTCGTGTTTTAAGATGATTTTTTGGGGTCTCTTATCATGGGATAGGGCTGCCAACCCACCAGGATTGTCCTGGAGTCTCCAGACATTAAAGATTATGTCACATTCAACCAAAACTGGCAACCCTATCATGGGAAGTTTTAAAAAAAAATTCATACACAATATACTTTTTAAAAAAACCCATAAAACATTTTACAATATAGAAATTGAGTCATAGCACAGAAAGTTTGATCTTCAAACTTTTAAGATTCCTATAGCAGTATAATTTGGCCATGTTGCACATAGTGTCTATTTGTTTTATTGTAAAACATATTTTCAACAGGAAGTATAACAGAAGATATAAAATTAACAGCCAAAACAGAAATAGGAAGTTCTACATGTGTGAGAGATTGCTGTGGCAACCTTAACTTTTGAATCCTCAACCTTAATGTGCATGAACATATGTTTTTGAATTTAATTTCCCTTTATTTAAAAAAAGGTAATTTTCAAGGGATTTAATATATGCATTTTATTAGTATTACACTTCTGTTTCTTGCAGAACCTGTAAGTGTTGATCTTATGGGATATGCACTTGAAGCTCAAACAAACCTCTTTTGAAATCAGTGGGCGTTTGAAGTCCGCTTGATTTTTTTTTTTTTTGAAGGAATTTTTAAAAGTATAGATCACCGTAACACATTTATGCATAGAAGAACCCCAAATGGTGGCTTGAAAATAATTTCTTGTGGGCTAAAATACCTCCACAGCCAGATGCTGCTCATGTAATTTAGTACAGCCATGCACTCTAACACATTTTACTATATGTGTATGTTATTTTCTTGAACAGAAAGCATTAAGAAAGATTTTTAGTGTCATTTTAGCATACACATACTTTTAACGATATTTAATAACTTTTCTTCAAAATAAGTAATTTTAAACATTCATTTTAACTATTGTACAAAGGCACACATAAGAACTCTAATGCTTTGAGTAACTAAATGCATGTCATATATTTACAGGGGCACTATCAATATTTTAAATATATAATTGTACTACTTTATGCAAACTACGCTATAAACCAAGTCTACAAAGTGTAGCTAAAAATTAAAGTAATTCAGAAAATGAATATGTATGGGCTTGAGAGGTTTTTGTTTTGTTTTGTTTTTTTCATATTTCCAGTAGGAATCACTGGAATTTTACTCTTTAAAAAAATCATGGGAAGAGGTGGTTAACAAATATAGTATATTTGTTACAGTAGAGAGAAAGCCTCTGATTATGGCACCATCTGGAAGAAAGCATGCAGGGAAAGCTGGTAAACCAATACAGGAAGATCAAGCCTTATGTGCCTATGACTTTCAGGAAGAGGAAAAGAAAAACTTGAGTGGATCAGAGGAAGATATTAGGGAAGGTGCAGTATGTTCCCTGAAATCATTTTCATCAAGTTTTATGAAGTGTGTGCATGTATATCTATAGATATATTGAGATATATATTTAAAATTACTGAAAGGTTAGTGATACAGTATAATGCTGTTTCTTGTTGACATTTATGATGGTGAATAAAAACAAGGTAGTTTCTATGTCAGAGTGATTACCTATTTAATAAGGTTTCATAATTTTGCTACTAATAGCTTGACTTCTGAGTTAAAGATTGACTGACCATCACCTGGAGAGAACTTTTTAAAACAATGGAACAACTCCATGTAGTATGCAATTATATGTCTGAGGTTTATTGGTGCCTGTAATAGAGTAAGATTTTTTTAAACTCTCTCTTGTCCTTCAGTCTCCAAGATGGTGCTCTTGTTTTGTGGTTCACAATAGGCCATTGATGACATGGAAGCACTGCTCAGGCAAGAGCAGCATGCTCTTGTCCTCTGGTTAAGCATGACATTGTTCTCCATCTGCTCTGTCTGAGCCACATGGACAAAGAGGTGTAAGGAATGATGCACAGATCAGCTACCTGTTTACCAGGTGCCGATTGATGTACCTAGCTGTGCAAGGAAAGTGTTCTGATGTCAAAGGGTGGGATTTGGATTGTGGTGCTGGCAGTGGGAAGAAGGGAGGGGCAGAGAGTGAAAAACAGTAAGAAAAATGGGCAGAAGTCTTGAGGAAGAAGGGTGAGAGGGCAAGAGGGGAGCCTGAAGAGAAGATAGATAACAAGGGAGGAAAGGGGAAAGAGAAGGAAGGAGAGATCAGCCAGCCAGTAAAGGAGTTCTTGCTTCTGTCTTGGGAAAGTGTAGTTTGTCATGAGGGACATACTTTGTTAGAAAAATACAGTGGTGGGACTTAATTTAGAATTGACCAACCAAATGATGGCAGCCCTTCAGAGTGAAATGAAAGGCTTTTGCACAGAGTTAGTTTGCACAAACAGCAGATGATGTAGTTCTCTAGTCACTGGGTGGCATGCCACAAATGCTGCAATCCTCTCATGGTTTATATGCATAATTACCATTTAGCTATGGTCCCTCGCACATTTATATATCAAAACAATTATTTTGTGTAAATATATTTTTACAGAATTTTCATCAGATGCCAACAAAACTGATTTCAAAAGAGAAGTTTTGTACAGATACTGGAAATGCTCCTCTTACACAGTTGTGGTTCTACTTCTGTCTAATGTCATGTCAGAAAATGAATTGACGATAACTATATTGTAAGAAGTACTTACTCTCCTTCAGCTAGCTTTGTTAGCAGGTTAGTTGATGTCCAAAAGAGCTAACAGCAGAGTAATCTTTAAAGGTATCACACCAGGATTCCCATACTTTGATCTCAGCTTCCTACTGTGGGAGAGCTTGAAGCTCCATCGTTCAGTGATTTTCAACCTTTTTTAATTTGCAAACCCGTAAAATATTTGGAATGGAGTTGTGGACCCCTTTGGAAATTCAACCTGCGGTCCACGGACCCCTATCATAGAAGTCTTAGACTGACAGCTGACTTAAAGAATTCAACTGTAAATGTTGTGCGTGCTTGGCATAGCATTTGACACAGTAGGAGGAAGGGTGCTAAACAGTGGGCTTCTATGGTAATGACAGTGCTTCCAGATTTTCACCTGAGGTGGGGGTATTCACATACTTTTGATTTATCAGAAAAACAGAATGCCTTTTCTGGGATCAGAAACTTAATTTTCGTAATCACCTTTCGTGGACCCCTTAGACATAGTATAGGGTCCCCCAAGGAATCTGTGAACCACAGGTTGAAAACCATTGCCCAAGATTTTTTTATTTTATTTTTATTTTTTTTGCCCTGAGCGTCACTGGCACTTAGGCATGAGTCCCTTCCCAATGTTTCATTCCCTCACCATGCCTCAGTTCCCTCCAGTATCATTCAGTTACTTTCTGAATACGGTCAACAAAGATTTTCTCTCCAGGAACTCTAAGCTGATTTTGTCACCTATTTTGGATGCAGTCTTTCGACAGGCACATTCTGTCCTTTATTGGTTTTTCCCTCTTCCATTGTGTCAATTAAATCTTTTAAAGTATTTGCCTGAGATAGTAAAATCTGAGGCTGCTGTCTCATACTCAGGATGTTGGGTTGCCTATGAAGGCTTTGTTTGGCTGATAACTCGGAAGACTTTGTCACATCACTCCATGGTGGACTAAACCTAAAGAAGGCATGATCACATCTGGTTTATTTTGAATACAGCACAGATCATGCTTTTAAAGAAGTGACCCTTTGTTGTTACACTTCTCAAACAATCAGAGTTCTTCTGCATATATGTACTTGAGGTGCTGCAGCTAGTGCTTGGTTTTGGCATCAAGAGAAGAGTCTCCTTTTTGTGTTTTGTGAGTCTATGTTAACAATATTTCTGAGAGGGATGCTCAAGCTCTCCCACTCCCTAGAGTTTGTTGTTCTTTGGAATGTGTAGTGATGCTTTGGACTTTGGCTCATGTTGTTTTTTAAGAAATGTGAAAACATTCATAAAAACATTTTTGGCAATATATATTTCTGGTTCCAGTGTGAGATAGCCCTCAGGTTTCTTGCTATCCAGTAGTGGAAATCCTATGTGTTTGGAATCTTTTTAAAGAAGGGATAGTTACTGTGAAATTTGATAGTTGAAGTATTACCATTCACTCACCTCTTTTCCCCTCCAAATTTAGGTTTCCAATTTAAGGTGATTTGTTATTTTTAAGGTTTAGATTATTTCCATTTTTGAGATGATTGTCATGAGTTTTGGAAAATGTTCAGGTTTGTGAGCCATTGTTGCCTGAGCATTCAGGAACTGACTGAGGAGGTTATGGGGGAGCTAAGGCAGTGCCAGTTCAACACTGGGGAAGGATTTGTGTCCAAGATTCCAGTGCATAAGATAGCCAAAGTTCTAAGAGCTAGAGGAGTTTCAACTTGTTTCATGCTAGAGAGCTAAGACCCAAGACTGGAAATCCTATATGATGAGATCTTGTAAGAAAGTAGGATTATGCATAAGTAATTATCCCTTTAAATAAAATAATTTTCAGCAAAATATTTTGTAAGTGGTGTCTGTTTTTGTTGTTTTTAATATATAAAGGTGACACTCCAGTAATTGATAAACATGGAAAAAAAAGACCTTCAGTGACTCCTCATGCTGTAGTTGAAGAAGATGTGGGGTAATTTGCTTAAAAAACTTATTTTTATTAAGAAAAAATTTCCACATAGGTATTAATTACTGAAATTTAATATGCCTATTTTTCTCCTAGTAGATTCTAGTCAGATTTTTTTAAAGACAGTAAAATCTATTAGTAATATATTAGTAAAGTAGACTACAGTTATGTTTAAAAAAGGGAAAACTTCTATGTTTTATATAGCAATGCCAACTTTTGAATAGCTGTAACTATCAGCTAAAAAAATTATTAATATTTGTTTTCTGGCTTCTCAAAATTCTTGCTTTCTCCCAAAGGTAGTTTGAGTTCCACCCTAGACAGTTTTATCATTTTGCTGAACCTCTTCCCCAATTCTTACTTTTCTTGAGAATGACAGTAATGCTTCAAAAATTAAATGTGTCCATTATTACCTGAAAAGATCCAATTATTTTTATAAGTAAAGTCAGCTTTTTGAGGCTTATGTTTGAAAATATACAGAGTTGGAATAAGTGTTAGTGACAGTAGATTCCAGTCTGTGACGACTGGGGTGATTGAGATAGAGACCAGTTCTTATATGGTACAAAGAAAATTGTACCCTACAAAAAAAAATGCATGTAAACGAGAGATCTTCCTTTCCTGTTGCCCAGAATGTCTTGCCCTTATTTAATCTCTCTGCAATTTCCCCACTGCCACACATATCCGGTTAATCTTCTTGGTTTTTCCTTAAAAGTGCTGTGCAAATCCATCCCAGTCTACATCTTGCACCTTGTCTTGTATCATCATCCTCTGCTCTTCCAGTGATGCCAACCATGATGGCACATTTATCTCTTCCCATGTCCCTCATCATCCTTATATATAGAATTCTCCTCCCAATTTTGGTTTACCAGTTCACTCTCTTTTCCTCAAACAGATTCCCCTTACAGACTGAATTCTCCCTTGTTGTCCCCAGGAAGTTAGTTAATAGAAAACTATAACTGAAAAATCATGCAAGTCTCTCTCTGGACTTCCTGCTCCATCCTATCATGTGTGCATATTTCTCTTAGCTTGTAAATTCCTCAGGACATGTACTGCTGTCATTTTCTGTCTTGTACAGCAGTGACAATTTTATCAGCAGTTACAAATAATGATACGATAGATAGATGTTAAAACTAGGCAGTTAAACTTTGAGGTATATACAATGGTTCTAATTCTATTGTCATTTATACAAAAATAGTCATATCAAGTTTTTGAAACACTATTTTGTAGGGGTGAAGTACAGACTATGTTGGAACGATTTGGAGGTACGTATATTTTAAGATATTCATATAGTATTGAATTAAGAAATATTAATGTTTAAGTAACAACACTGGAAGTATATAGTCTAACTCTTTTTTATAATAACAACTTTAATTAAAGTATCAAAGGTTTAATGTGAGACGCAGAGTAAAATGATCACTCTTTATAGCATTGGATACAGCCATTTTCCAGCAGAAAGTGTCAATGGACATGCATAAATGGAACAATATAAGATAAGTGCTAAAATGCAAACATAGTGAAGATGCAAGTATTCTTATAGGCTAATTATCAAAGAAGAGAGAATGGAAGGATACATGAGTAGAATTTAATACCAATCACAGTCTAAAGCAGAAAGGAAAATTTTAAAGATGAAGTATGACAGGAACTTATGTAGTTATTTGGGTGAGAGTCTTCCAGAGTGGCAGGGCAGTATGAGTGAAAAAAGCTATCCCTCTCACCTTCCCCTTTTTGTCACAGTGAAGGAGCAAACTGAAGATCAGGAATGTAGGAGGGGTGTGAGAAAACAGGGACATAAATGTATTCTATAAATTAACATATTATGTAACAAGGGGCAAAAAGAAGTGGGAAGGAAGAGGACAGGAAAGACAGGTCATGACAATAAGATGACTCATCTACTCAACAATTCGTTGAGTAATAATTTTATTTTTATCTCATATATAAACAGATGTCTTATAGAATAAATATATTTTGTATGTGGGCCTCAAAGTAGGAGTGGATCTTATGGACCTCCCTTGTGCATTAATTAACAATTTAAAAATGCCAAAGATTTCTTGCTTTGGAGGTAAATATAAGAATGTTCTGCTAGTCAGAGCAATCTGACAGGAAGATTACTTCAGTTTTTGAATAATTAAATAATAGGAAGTTAATGCAGCCTAATGTAGGCCAAAGATAGGTAAAAGGATGAGATATGGAGTAATCAGAAAATGTGTTGAGAGAAAGAGATAATGCCATCTGCACAGAAATAATAGTTAAGAATGGAGCTAGCAATGAGACATCAGCTGAGACAAAATAGAGGGACAATAAGAGATCAGTTGATATAGTCTTGAAGTAATATATAACAGAAGGATCAAAGTGGTTGTTACAGGCATGAAATTGGGTATACCTGTAATTTGCTTAATACCCTTCCAAACAAATTTATATATGTAATAATAAAACAGCGATGTTTACTCAAACCATCCTTTTTTAGAGCTATTTAATGTGCTTGAAGAATGAGAAATTATTTACCACTTATATTCATTTAAAAGATTTTGACAGCGTTGGTAGGCCCACAATTTTGCTACTTAAATCCAAGTAACTTTAATAAATATTTTTCCAAAACAATTTTAGTCAGTGCTTTTTGAATAAATAACATTTTAAGTGTCAGCAGCCCAAGTCATATGAGTAATTTTTCAATGATAAAACTTTGTGTGTGCTTCACTAACGCACAAGTTATATAAAAATGGTAATAGTAAAATATTTTGAAATTCCGAATAAAATGCATAGTAGGTCTGTTGTAATACATAATACAATTCCTGATTATTATTTGTCTAAATACAGCTGACATTAACAAGGCTCTCTTGGCTAAGAGGAAAAGATTAGAAATGTATACTAAGGCTTCTCTTAAAACCAGTAACCAGAAAATTGAACATGTTTGGAAAACACAGCAAGAACAGAGGTAAGAGTTACAGTTATTGCTGGAAAAAATGTGTTCAAATTTGTTTTTCTGGATGACAGAATCTGTTGTCATAGCATCAGGAATTGTGTCATATCTACTCAGGCCACAAGGGACATTCTGCCCAAACATCTGGTTATGTGCATCTGCTTTGTTTAAATAAGCGTAATAGAGTAACACATCTCATTCATTTTATGAAAGAGAAATTTGACATGAAAGTTTCTGAGCAAACACAAAATTTTTATTTTTGGTCAAAATGTTGTTCCACTTTAAAACTGAAAAATTTTCAGTAGAAGTTTTCAGTAAGATTTTATGGTTTGGTTTATAAAAACGTCAAATGCTTTTTAAAAACTAAAAAGTATTACTCATAAGTTTTATTATGTACTGAAAACTAATCTTAGGTAACTTTTGGATTTTTTAAACTATTAATTCATTATTTTTCTTTCTCTCTGAGGCATGTTTAATTACTCAGAGAGACAGGCATTAAAGGCAAAGGGAGGTGAAAAACGGTACTAGTAAAATATTTAAAATTCAGACACCTATAAAATATGTACCATATTCAAAATATTTAACAATATGATACGAAGGTTTTATTGGTACTCATTTGGAAGGACTAGTATAACTCACTCCTGGGGCTGGTCTACACTACTATTTAAGTCAATGTAACTTACGTCGCTCAGGGGTGTGAAAAAGATGTAAGTTACATCGACTTAAGTGCTGTACACACCGCGCGCGATGTTGGCAGGAGACACTCTCCCCCCCTGACATAGCTTCCACCTCTTTTTGAAGTGGAGAAATTATGCCGATAGGAAAGCACTCTCCTGTCAGCATAGCGCATCTTCACCAGACGTGCCACAGAGGTACAGCTGCATCGATGCAGTTGCGCCGAAGTAACGTGGTAGTGTAGACTTGGCCCTGGTTTATCATCCCTGAGTAATGTAAGCATTTTAAACCTGCATTGATAAAATATTTTACATGCGCACACAATGTATTAATTTCTAATTTATTTAAATTCCTGTGAATCAGTATAAACCTACCTTCTTGTTTTTATGCCAAAGATTCCACTGTGGGAGTGGCCAATGTAATTAAGACCCTATGTGGAATAGCAGGGCAGCTTTCCTAGTGCCCATCCTCCCCTTCTCCATGTGTGGGGGTGGTTCCTGCGGACCCAATACTCCTACCCCCTTAACAATAGACAGGACGGGAAGGAGAGGTCCCGGTTTTTGTGGGGAGATGGAGAGAGAGAGAGAGGTCCCAGTTTCTGTGGGGGTGGAGAGGGAGACAGAATGATCTCGGTAATTGGAACATGCACAGAAGTACATCTAAAATGCATGGCAAGTATTCAAGGCTCTACGCCAGCCCCCTTACCTGTATTTGGCTTTGCACCTCTGGTACTTGTCGCTGGTCCAAGCAACCTCCCTAATTTTTTTCATAAACATCCCTAAAAAACTCAGAACAAGTTGGATATTTCTGATAGTGTTTGCTCTGATTTGGATATTGGCCTGGTAGTTGTATTTAAATGCTCTCTGCCCAATATATAATTTTAAATGACATTAGTTTACCCATAAACAAATGTCTATGTTCTCAATTTTTCAAATTGATGCATAGAATCCTTTTAGGGTTATATTTCACCATTTTAATGAGCAAAAGTAGCTTAGGTCTTTATTTTGTGCCATTCCCTACATATTGGTAGAAAAATTCTGCAAGCCCCAGGTCTTCAACTTCAAGAAAATAGAACTTCCTCTTCCCACTTCCAAACCCTCCACCCAGAGAAACTGACATTTGGTCAATTCGTCTTTTAATCCTATGTAAACACTATTATTTATAAACAGAATGTTTTAAAGTATTTCTTCTGGCATTAGTGGCTCTACAATTATAATGGCCATGCCAACTGAGACATGTTTTGCCACCTGTAAAATGGGGATGATAATATATAGCACTTTTCGTAAGTGATCAGTTAATGCTAGAAGTTATTGTGATGTATTTATAGGCAGAAGCTCAACCAGGAGTATTCCCAGCAGTTCTTGACTTTATTTCAACAATGGGATATGGACATGCAGAAAGCAGAGGAACAGGAGGAAAAACTAGCGGTTTGTTTCTAGCCTGGCAACTGTTTGATACATTTGTTTTATAATACATTCACAAGTGCTAATTATTCTTGTTAGACACCAACCTCCCACAGGCATAAACACACTTTTTAGGTGAATTTCAGACAAAACGTGGTGTGCGGGACTGACAGTGTCTTAAAAGTTTTCTTTCGTTTTTTAGGACTTCCCAAGTGTAAAATGTTTATAAATTATCAGCTGTATTGCAAACTGCAGAGGTGATAAAGAATATCTGATGTTGTAGTGTCTCTCCCTTGGCTTATCAATATAGAGGTAAATGCTCCTCATGTGCAGGAGCCATATGCTGACCCACTGCAGAGATGCAAGGTTCCCATGGAAGATCAGAGCAGATCCTACATGTCCTGCTATATATGGGCAAGTTTCCACCCAAATCACTAGAGACTGTGGGGTAGGGTAAGAGAGACTGGGACATTATACTTGGGATGGAAGTAGAGAAGCGATGCCAAGTCTGTGTAGGGTAGGATGACATTGGGGAATTATAGCATTTACACATGATCCTGTTAGCTGGGAACAGAGAGCAAGAGCAGTTACCCTAATAATGGGGGAAGGAAGCTATATAATGGCAGAGGGGTACAATTACTCTGGGAGCACATTGCACCAGTTTAGATTACTTGGAAGAAATTGTGTTCCTCTTCAGTTTGCAAGTTGTGCTGTCCCCTGACAGCAACATAGGTCTAGAGAATAGATTTGGACAGCATTTCCCCTTTCCTTGCCATCCCCACTATCTATCAAAGATCCATGTTATAGATTCTAGAACGTGGATTACCAGTGAAGGGGGAACTTATACTTTTGAATTTTGACAGCATCGACCTGTCTAACTATTGCTTGTCAATTAACATGATTCTTCTTTGTGTTTTAGAATATGTTTCGCCAGCAACAGAAGGTTTTTCAACAAGCAAGAATAGTTCAGAGTCAGAGACTGAAAACAATTAAACAGCTGTATGAGCAGTTCTTAAAGGTTCAGTATATATACCTTTTTTAAAGCTAGACCATGATTCTGTTAGAGGGATTCTTAATGACTCCATAGGTAAGGCTGCATTGAAATTTACAGTTAAAATAGGATTAAAATTCCCTATATTTTACAATAATTATTGAATTAAAATCCATTTAAGGATGATACTGGTAAGAGAGCCTTACACATGGTTCCTTTAATTAACCAAGAATGTTTGTGTAGTGGTATTTTGGAGCCTGCAAGGACAGTTCCATTTTCCATGAAGGTCTTGTCTAAACACCCAAGTTGTACTCCCATAACTAAAATCTGTTTTAAAAAGTGATGTAATTAAGCCAGTCAAACTCCTGTGGGGGCACACACACATCTGATTAAAACTGTTTATATCTGTTTACCTTGCATTTGTACATTTACCAGGGTAAACTAATCAGACTGAAATCAAATTAAGAGTAACCAGAACTTTAGTTCACAATGTGTCTGTGTGAAGACTAGGCCTTAGATTAATGTTATGAAAACTACTTCTTTGAAATAAAATAGTGAAATATTTCACACTATTTGAAAATAAAGCATAAGCCAAAATTTAGCATTTGTTATGCTTGTGTTATATGTAGCAGTCTCACTAAAAGTGAATGGCTACCATAGAATAGTGACCCATTGTCAGTAATCTTTTTACAAATAGCTATTTGTAGAAAGATAAATGCACATATTAAGTAAATTAAAATATAATTTAAATAGTTTTTATGACAAGAAGTTATGCTTCATTGGGCGAGTTTTCCAAACACAGGACAATAGGTATTACGTTTAATAAACCGATATTAAAACTGAATATGCACTCTGATGCCAGCAACAAAAGTCAGTCCAAAATAGGGGTCTTCTGTGAAAGTGGGCCCAACTGGGGCAGTTAATATTCACTTCAGTTTAACTGACTTTCTGGGGTTTTGTTGGTTCACTATGTATTTTGGTATTATATTGAAAGTGAGGTACACATTTTATAAACATACCCTTAACATAAATGGTTAATAAATGATTAACAGAAGTTAAATACATTACAGACATAAGTAATATGTATAATAGATTATGGACTCTTAACAATAGTTTATCTAAGTTATTAAAACATCACTTGTTAACCTTTCATATACAATTTATAGATGTACTCTTACTGTAAAGTGGTCACTACTTATTTTAAAATAAGATAGATCTGCTAACTTTTGAATGAAGAAGAGTCTATTTTGTATCTTTACCTTCTCCCCCATCTCAGAAGCTACATGAATATAGGTGAGATGAATAATATAAATAGTATCTCTCTAGTTTAAACCAAGTATGTGGTTTTATAATCAAAGCTGGTTTAAGACCCCAAAATAGGTCCATCTATTTCCAAGATACTACTGTTCTACATTTCCCTGAGCTCTGGTACCGAAAACAGTTTAACTGCTACCATAGACAGAATTAAAAAAACAGTTTTCAGCAGTACTTGAGTCTTTGTTCTTGCATTTTCTGTGGTCAGCAATAGGTTAGTTTCATAGTTAGTTGGACCTGAAGAATCTGGTTATGTTAAAAAGTTACTATATAATGTATTAGTTTGAAATTAGTGTAAAAGTTAATAACCATTCTGAAAAAATTGGACATAGCTACCAAAAAAGAGAGAGAAAAAATGAAATTTAATTTGGAGTAGACCTACTCAAAGAAATAAACCAAGTTTAATTAAACTTTTTAAATTTGAAAGGTGTGGTTTTTTTGTGGGGGGTTTGTTTCATTTTTTGTTTGTTTGTAGAAAAACAAATTTCATAATGTTTTCCCCCTCTGAGTGCAGTAAAATGAATGATGTCCAGAATTCTCACCCCCCATCCCCTTTGACTTAAGTGTTAGAGTAGAAAAGGGAGTGAGGGAAAAATCCAGAAATGTTTTTTTAAAAACTAAACTGAAGTGGAAATTTGTTTTGTTAAATGACATTTTCCCCACAAAACCTCATTTTTTGGCAGGAAAACTTTTCTGTCAGTTTCAACCAAGTCTAGTTTAGAGTAGGTTTCAAATCTCAGTTAGTATGAAAACAAAACAGGTGCTCTCATACCCTATTGCTAAAACAGAAACCAAAACTAAACCTAGTTATCTATCATCTTAATATTAGACAAACACATCTGAAATAAAAGCCTATTTAACCATATCTTAGTACTTTCAAACTTTCAGTTAATGTGTCATATAAAAGCAATATTAAAATTAGAAAGACAAATTACAGCTACTACTTAAGATGCAAAGTGAATGGAATAAAAGATGACTTTAGTGCTTGAACTTCCAAATAAAATCAAAACTCAAATCCTGCACACATTTACACACAAGCTTAACTTCATGCTTTTGAGTGGCCCCACTTATCTTGATGGGACAAGTGATATTTAAAGTTATGGACAATCTTAAGCATTTGCAGAATTACAGGTTCCAAATCGTATGTGAAAGGGGTGCAGTGCAGGGCATTTAAATTATGAATACAGGAGGGGGAAAAGAGGAATATATCTCAGGCCTGATTATCAGAGGCACTTTACACCTGTAGCTCTCATTGGCTTCTGTTAGAATTGTTAGTGTTCAGCATGTAGTTGTTTTCTTAAAACACTACTGCTACAAGATACCCTTTTCAGCTGTTACTCAGTTTTATGCTCTACTCTCAGTAAGTCAACTTTATGCAATACCCTTGTAACCCACTACCAGACAGGTAAGATACTTTGCATGGTGTTGGCAGTCTAATCAATATTCAGTATATTGTTGTAAACTGGAAAAGTATTTCCAGTATTGCTGCATGTTTTCCAGTTGTGGGATAACTCTGGAACATGAAATTAAGATCCCTTTTCTAACTTGCTAATTATGATACAGTAGAACCTCAGAGTTACAAACACGTCAGGAATGGAGATTGTAACTCTGAAATGTTCGTAAAAACAAAACGTTATGGCTGTTCTTTCAAAAGTTTATAACTGAACATTGACTTAATACAGCTTTGAAAGTTTACTATGTAGAAGAAAATACTGCTTTTAACCATCTTAATTTAAGTGAAACAAGCACAGAAGCAGTTTCCTTACCTTGTCAAAAATATTTTAAACTTTCCCTTTATTTTTTTAGTAGTTTACATTTAACACAGTACGGTACTGTATTTGCCTTTTGTGTGTGTCTGCTGCCTGATTGCATACTTTGGGCTCTAAATGAGGTGTGTGGCTGATGGGTCAGTTTGGAACTCTGTAGTGACTGTGGTGTATGGTGCTCAGTGAGTTTTGTTTACTTCTGGTTTGTGAACAGGATTTGTTTGGAAATCTAGGTGGTGGTGGGGCTTAGTATAAAACTGCTAATATTTGTCAGTTTTAGTATAATTTCTATCATTTAGAGTATGGAAGAACTAGAGAAAAATCATGAAAACCTTCTAGCAGGTGCACAAAATGAACTTCGCAAAGAAATGGCTATGTTGCAAAAGAAAATCATGATGGACACTGTAAGTATTAGCATTGATTTATGGGGAAAAACAGTTAAAAATGTAAAGACAGAACATTAAGTAGAAAAACCATTTAACATGCACTTTTAATTCTTTCAATATATCAGACTGATGTGGTATTTTTTTCCTAAATGTTGCATTTGTTCAGTGTTATCTCCTTTCTTGTAACAGCAACAGCAAGAGATGGCAACTGTTCGCAAATCTCTTCAGTCCATGTTATTCTGATGGCTCAGTGAAGAAACAACTTGCACCTAAGTAACATGATACAATTATAGCCATTAGCCATGGAAAAATAAGTCTGTTCCTTTAAAATTCCAATTTAAGAGTTCCTATTAATCAAACTGTTACATGTATTATTTCAATAATGTTACTAGTGAAATTGATAGTCATATTTTTTCATGTTCTTAATGGAAGAGATTGCAAACTGGATTCGTTCCTCAGAAACTACTACTACGTCTTTAAAATGTCTGCTCGAATCCTCCTTAATCTCTTTGCAGTGAGAGTTGCTTTTCTAACTCTAAGGCAGTGTTATAAAATGCAAGACTATAGCAGTATGGAGGTTAATAGAGGTTTACCTCTTGAAACAGGTGAATATGAATCTGTGTACGATAGGCAGCAGTAATGCAAAATGGATCACAAAATTCCACCAATAATGAACATCACAGGATTAAAAGGACACATTAAAAACTTGATGCTGTTATGCAAAAATGTACCTTTGCAACTTTATAATTGTGAACTAAAGAAACCACCAAAATAATCCTAGGTTGTGTGTGTACATCTTGCATATTTAGCAGGATAACATTCTGGAAAGTTTAGGAATTAAAAGTATGGTACACACGAATTACATTTCTTTGGTACTTTAGGTTATTAGACTACATCTTGTTGTTTACTCTTTTTCTGTTCTAGGCACTGTAATGGTTGAGGGTTTTTTTAAAGTATCATTAGTAGCCTTATTATAAGCTGTACATTGTACTTTACTGCACTAACAAGAACATATGTTTGCCAAGACTTGTTAGTCATGTTAAACCAGATATTTTGGCTTTACAGCATAGTGTGCCTAATTGGTTTAAATGAGCCACATTAAACAACAATTTACAACACAGTCTGCAGTGATTATTGATAACACTACACATCTATATACTATCAGTTCCTGTGGACCATTTTGGAAGAGATACTAAAGCAGATGCCCATCTCCAGAGCTGTAGTTAGAAGGGTAGTTCTTGCTGCTTTTTGAAAGAATTAGCAGTTTAGTGAAGATTAAGTTTTTAAAGTAAATTGTTTATATTTTGTATATCACAGTACAATGAATTCTGATTTACTTTACAGCCAGGTTGGAGTTTTCATGCATTTGTTTTACAGAAAACCACTGTATACACATTCATTTCTTACAACTTAGGAAAGCCCTGAACTATTTTCAACATTTGGATTTAATACCAAACAAAAAAAAAAATTTGGTCATTAGCTGCTTGACATCACGAACAAATATAACTTGCAGGAACTTACACTCAATTGTAATGACAGTTTTAGCTTTTATTCTAAAAAAGAATGTATAGTAAAATGCCCATAAGAAGGAGAGATTTTTTTCCCCAGTCTTTTCTAGAATTGCCCTAAAAATGTAGTTTTCCAAAGGGTTCCAAAACCAGACTGTAGAGATTCTGTATAAAATACTTGTCCATTACTTAGTATTTACATTTTGGAATTGGGTCCCCCCAGTTTTCTGACTGCTTCCCAAATTCTGGAGCCTGTGTCATTTTTTAGGGAGTTATTGTTGCACTATTTTCTGGATAGGGAAGTCTGGGCCAGCTGTTCATGGTGCCAGGGCAGTTTTTCAGTCCCTGTTTAAAACTGGGATAGAGGAGGGGAACAGTGTCCTAGAGGGGGAATTTGTGATGGCCTACTTCTCTGAGATTGAAATGTTGCATTAGTAACCACCATGCAGCTATGCTCTTCCACAACAGTTATTAGGACTCAGAGCAGATAAACACTCATTCAGTGCTAATTAGCACATGTTGGGAAGACATGTTAAAGTGTGTGAATCTTTGGTGGCTACCAAGTCATGGAACTCCACTTATATTAGCTCTAAGTTGTCATTTAAATATAATCAGATAATGGTGTAAGATCTTTTCTGGTGTGATATAGTCAAACAAATGTTTTTCAGTCCAATAGAAAGTATTACCTACAACATTAATACCCACAGGCACAACTCTACCCTACATTGCAACTTGTTTTGAGAGTACAACACAAGCTTCTTAGGCCTACTGGTTACTGAAAATAAGGCTGAGCTTGTTGTGGATGAGAAACTACCAAGTCACTGAAAATTCTTTCATTAAGCAGTTCTTGTTGACAGTATTTTTGAGCAACTGATGCATCTCACTGAGAACTGTTAAAGTTGTCATTGCTACTTTTCACTCTGTATCTTATGAACAACATACATGAAAATGAATGTTAAAAGTTCATTTGTGCATGATGCTTTTCTCCCAGTTTATTGAACAGGGTGAGGAGGATGAACTCTTAAGCCTTATCTAGATGGTCGGGGAGTCATGTGATTCACATAAGTGCAGCACCACTGATGGCAAGCAGTAATATAATCTCAGTGATCAATGATCCTAGTTTCCAGTAGGATTCTCTAATAATAAATAAGAGGTAGAGAACCTCATGCCCAGAAAGTATAACCTTTATTCAGAATGCTTGGTAAACAATGTTTTTTCAAGTTTATTAGAAGCAGTAAGAAACACCACCACAGGAGTGCAGATATATCACAGGTGCATGAAGGTGAGAGCTTTCACCCACTTGAAATCTAACAGGATATTATTGCAGTAATAATGTTGGTGGGTTTCTTCACAAAAGTGAAAGTCTTTAGTATATTCCAAGCTTTGGGAATGTTGTGAACTGCATTCTTCATTGCTTAAACTGCAAGCCAGAAATTGATAAGGGGTACTTTCACATTGAAGGGCTTTTGTAACTAGTCTATTGAAACAGCTTGGAGGGGTGAAAAGTTAGGGTTGACATCTATGTTATGTTTGCTACCTAAAAATTCAATTTGGTGGAAATGTCACTAGCCCTTAGCTAAAGTAAGTCAGATCTCTTCTGCTGATTCTCATTTATTTAAACACTGGGTTTTAGATTACCATTATTTTTGGCCAGTATTTTCAAATAGACAAATGTATTAACCCATGTATTCACAGGGGATATTGCTTTATAATAATCCATGATGAAATACAGTGAAGTGTCTGATACACTGTTTTGTACTTAATCTTTTGAGATCTTTTTCTAGACAGATTTTCATACTTAACTCATAGGAAAGCCTGGTATTTAACAAGTTATACTTAATGCCTTAGAGTCTGTGTTTAAAAAAAAGTCTTACATACAGCTTGTTATTACCATAACAAAGTAAAACTACAGAGAACACATTTTGATGGCAGTTAGTCTGATGGGTTGCACAGTTGTGTTTAAAGGATCCTTGCTGATCAGATCTCTAAATATATAGGCCCAATATTTAGTCCTGCAGATTTGCACTTTCAGTTTTACTGGTGCAAATAACTAGGGCTAAATTTATGCCATTTAGATCCATCTGATGTTGCTTGTAAATTAGATACTTGATGGAAATTCAGTATTACTTACAAATTACAATGGGTGCAAAACTAGAAGCCAGGCCTTAGAAGGAAACTCAAGCAATATATATTTTCAGTAACTGCTGAAATGGAGGCTTCACCCCCTGAACCTGTACTCAGAGATAATGATATTTGAAATTGGTAGGCAGAGTTTGGTATAAAAGATGAAGCAGGAAGAGAAAATCCAGTAGTTTTGTTTTTTTTAAACAAAAAAAGCTTGGATTTGTCAGGCACTGAGCTCCATTGACTTCTCTTCACAGTGTCAAACACCATGTATTATAGTAACAGCAGCAGTGAGTTGCTGGATGGTTAATTTTTAATCAGTCTTGATTTGAAATTTATTTTAGGCGCAGACTGGAAACCTGATTAATTTCATAGCAATTCTCAGCAGTTTGAGATTTTAGAAAAGTTTTTGTGTGAAACGAAACAGCTCTAGAATTCTAGTATTGAGTACTTTAGATTTGTAGTCAGTCTATGTACCAGAATAAAAAGTTATCTTTTCTCAATCAAGGAGAATCTAGTGCATGGCAGAAAATCAGTTTCAGACTGATGAATCCATGATCAAAAGTAATGATTAGAATACAATGGAGGAATTTTATGCTTCATGATACAAGCATAAATCACAATAGACTCTGCACAACTTCATATTTAAGTAATCGTATTGGTTATCTGAGCAAATTACTGAGCTTTTCACTGTCTTTTCTTGAAAAGCTTTGTCTGTATTCCTGAAAAGGGGATCTACTTCATTCATTATTCCCCTAACTGCTTCTCCTCTTCTGCTTGAACTACTAGTCAGTATGGTTTTGAACCTGTTCAGGAGCTTGAAGTGATGAAATTCTGAAGACATGTATGCGAAGGTGAGCAGCAATCTGCATGCATACACCAGTGGAGTATCTCAGCAAATCAAACAAGGATATAACCTAAAAATAAACAAAAACAAATTAATGTTACCAAAAAAAAGCTTTGAAACCAAAAGGTCTACCCTATAGCTCAGCCCTCATGTTCATTTATTTTAAGAATATCTTTGTTAATCCCATCTATTGTTGGGTCAGTAGTTTTAAAAAGGTATTTAAGTGATTAATTTATACTCCACCATGTTAATTTACAAGTTTAACTTCAATTTGACTTTTTAAAACCATTATTGCAAATTAACCATGTATTTGTATTTCCACTGCTAACAAAGCTTTCGATCTGAATGAATGATTAACTTACTCTGCTAAATTAAGATTAACATCAGAGCAAAAGCCTGAATTCATGGCATGAGTCTCCAGGATTTTCTTTTGTCCTAAACTTCAGCCCCAAACCATGAATTGTAGAGAATAGCTACCACTGTATTGGGTGCCAAGAAAGGAGAAACAACTAGTTTAACTGATGGCATGGGATAAGAGGGACTGAGTTTTCAACCTGCCCCTTATATACACCTCTGTATGAAAATAAGTGTTTAACACTGTTTCAGTGGATTTGTAAATTAAAGTTTAAAATAAATGCTTACCAATGCTATCCATAGAACAATATATTCGTCAATAAAACTGTTGAAGTACTGGTCCAAAAATAGAAGACCTGGCCCAATAAATGCAGTATCTTGAAGATAGATCTCGCTTTTTGTCATGTGGGCCACCTACATAAAACAAGATTTGATAAAGCTACAAAGCTTGACATTTGGCATCAATGAAAAATTTACTTTGAGAATATGAACTATTATGGTAACAAATATTTAAATTAAGGAACAGTACAAATAAATAATGCTTTTAAAAAGGGACAGTAAACCTGTTCAATTGACTAAAACCCCCAGTTTTTTTTTATAAGGACATCTTCTATTTACAGTTACTTTAAGCTCTGCTACTATTTAGGAAGGTCTTTTGGATGAGCCCAAGAGCACCACCACAAGAATGCTTTTGGCTCACCCTTTCTAATACATGCCTGCTTGCTGCTCAGTTAGTTTCAGCATTGCTGCTGCTGTTACTCCTACAACCCCTTTACATTAAAGCAGTATAAGTATGCAAGTTTCTCACCTCACCACCCATAACAAAGAAAGTGACATCACCATGAAGCTCATGTGACTACTAGACAACAAAACAGTGACACTGGTCAAATGTGTTAGTGCTGTCAACATGTTAGCTATAACGAAGACTTCCATTAAGTAAAACAAGCTACCTTTGGATCCAAAAGGTATGTAACAACTGCACATAGAGCTCTGTAACAACTGCACAAAGAGCTCTTCCTTCCCAAAGGCCTTCTCTCCTTCTGACTGGTAACTAGCTGTGTTTACAAGTTCTTGTACGCCTTCAAACAGTCTTACTGAGCCTTCTGGATCGAGTCCTTCCTTGTTACTCTGCTCTGTATGCGCTTGTGAAGTCTAAGCAGCGAGTCTGTGCCATTCTTGCTGTAAGCCAAGTAGTTGCTTCTCAACTCAAACCTAATACTTTTCTATTTAGCTTTACAGTGAAGGTTTGTTAGACACTTGGAATAGTCAAAGCATGTACCCATACAAAACAAAGTCACAAGAAAAAGGTCCTCCAATATTTATATCCAGAATAATGCTAACGAGCTTGTTGATTTTGTGGTTTCCTGTCTGGGTAAGGCAGATCTCAGTCTGGTGAGTCCTGCCCTCTTACGAATGAAAAAGAAAAATAATGTAGATAAACATAACATTGTACTTTCAGTTGTCTAGAAGAACTCTGTGTATGCCTTAGTCTAAAGATTAAAAAGTTAAGGCAGGAATGCCATAACCACTTGGCTATAGGGTATTCTTGGATGGATCTTGATGTCTCCTGTTGAAGCTGTTCCACTTTGTACAAAATATTTGACTACTGGCCTTGAATTTGAGTCTCCTGCATAACAGGTTAGTGCCCTAACCAGTGGGTTATGAAGTTGCACTCCCCCTCTTTGGCCCAATGAATAATTATTTTATAAAAGTGAAAGTTTCAACAGGCAAGACAGACACCCCCATAGCCCAGTAATTAAGGCACTCATCTGGGACACGGGAGAACCAAGTTTTGAATCAGGCAGAGTCGTCATGACCTGCTCCTCAGGCTGTTTTGTGCAGACCCCAATCCAGCTGCTATGCTCTAAGGAGGGCTCTGAGCACATCTATTGGATTGGATCCCACAGCAGAGATAGTGGGTAAATATCTAGTTTGTGAACCGCACTGAAGCACAGGTGAAAGTTAGTTGCTAAGCTGCATGCTGCTGGTAGTCTCCATTTCCCCCCAGTAGAAGATCAGGAGCCTAGGGAGTTTAGGCACCTAGGATTTTGAGGATTAAATTTTGACTGTGGCCACCTCAAGTGGCAGTTAGGTCCCCTTGGTGAATTCCAGCCAGTCTCTGACAGGCCCAGGTTAGTTGTTGTAATAATAGAGGTTCTGCAATAGCCAACAGGGTATATTAGCAGAGTTGAGTAGGAGAGCTTACACAATGCCCACCTACAGCACTACTCTCAAAAGTACCAAATACACACATCCAATAAATAAAAACAAACAAGATTCCTTACCACCAATTTTTGTGTGATCTTAGCACTCACAAATCCAAATGTTAAGACATAGAGGCAAGGATGCTTTTCAAACAGCTGAGTTGTAGATTTTTTATAGATCATTATTGCCAAAGTGATAATTAGCCCTATATGGAGGCCTGGTGAAAGAACACTAGTGCCCTGAAACACACAAAGCAGAAAACATTTCTCATCATAACTTGAATCATACCATAAATTTTTGGACCCAATTTTCAGGACTGCTGACCAACCACAACTTCCACTAAAAGCCAAATGAAGTCACATGTACTCAACATGTCTGGAAGAAAAAAAAAAATCAGGTCCTGAGTTGCTGTGCAGCAGGGGCACTCGCATTGACTTTTCTTTCCCATTCTATTTTATAAACTCAAACCTCATGGCAGTTTCTCTGACAATACAAGACCCCTAATCAAGGGTATACAGAAAATGTGACTTGGATTACCACTGCAGTTGAGTTATTAGCTGTCTCATTCATATATATTTAATGGCTTTACAGACAGCATTAAGGTATATCAAACAGTAGAATCAATGTATTAGATTGCTTAAATAGTCAGTAAGATGATCAGAAGTACTAAGTTTTTTGTAATGTAAGAATTTAACATACAAGCCAAACACAGTAAACCGCTTCTTCCCCACCCCAGTATTAGAATACAGTTTAAATTCTAAAATAGCTTACTGCGATTGTAGATCCATTTTTGCCAACTCCACCACCAAAGATGACATGGAAATAGTTGGAACAGGAAAATAATGCTCCACCCACTATTCCAAGAACAGGAAAAGTCTTCAATTTTAGGTCTATCAAAGGGATCTTGCAAGAAAAATGTTTTTTTGAAAAATTAAAGGACATCATTCCTTGGAAAAAGTTAAACTGCTGCTGAAATCTCCAAAAACAATTTGTATTGCTTTATTTTAACTATCCCTTTTCCTTGAAACTTATACTCAAATCAACAATTTCAGAGTACAGTCCTGTCCTTAAGATGATAGGATACCTTTTTCTGGTGGGTGGGAGGCCGGGGGGAGGGTAGGGGAGTGGGAGAAATGTTTAAATCCTGGAGAAGTAGGTGGTTAAATTCTGCCCTTGAAATTCAGCTGTATTTTATGGTGCTTTAGAATTTGCAACACCCTTAAGCTCTTTTTATACTTTGCTAAGTATTTCAGATTCGATTGAACAGAAATCTGTGTCAGAGGAAAAAGGATAGTTCTTTCTAAATTCATTGGTCAGCACAATGGAGCACCACAGGAAATGCAAACTCCATCTGCCTGCTTTGTGATCACATTACATAGTATGCTATATGATGCATCTTTGCATTATGTATATTATCCAGATATAGATTTAACAAAATATTTACCTTTTAGAGTCAAATGCAGTTTCAAGAAAACTTCCAAGGCAGCAAAGGGTTAAAAAAGAGGAGCAATAAATTTTCTGAAACCACGGACTACATATTTTTGGAGACAGACTTGTTTTTTCTTTAACATTAAAATGTAAGGCAGAGATCTCTGCATCTCAAAACAATCCACCAATTAACACAAAAAGAATATATAGTCAATTAGCCAAGTTTGTGAAGTCTGAAGATCCCACTTATGGTTTGCATTTCAATCTTAATAGTTTCAGAAACAGAACAAACGATTTGGGGAGAAGAAAACCGAACTGTTTAAGAGAACATTTTCCTCTAAAAATAATTTGCCATTTCATAATTGCCAGATTGATGAATGAGTCAGATACAATAAAACATTACCAAAATAATTTAGACTGCAAAATTAACTTGATGGTATTGATATCTATTCCAATCAACTAGTACGGTGTATTATACAGATGAAACCAACACCAGGAACAGGAACTACAGTCCAATATACAGCAGGCTTCAAATTGTTTTCAATTTTTAAAAATATTTGCATTCAATCCTATATGGTCCTATTCTACATGAAACATATGAGCTGTTCCCCCTTCCCTCAAATAGGCTGGAAATATTTTTTAATATACTGATGCCAGAAGACTGCTGGGTAGACATTTTAAAGTTACAGGGCCAGATCAGCTCTTACGCCAGTGTAAATCCAGTGCAGCTCCATTAACTTTAACAGTTACTCCATATTTACATCAGCATAAAGCAAAATTTATGCCATTGGATTTGTAGATTTTAATGGACAGTTTGTTTTACAATTGAGACAGTCTACTTTAAAAATTATAATTTTGAGCAGAAATTTATGGTACAGGAATAATTAAATATAAAAATTGGATGCAACAGAAACTTACATCTGAAAAATATAGACTGTGGGTAAGATTCCTTTGAACTATAATCAAAATGTATTTTCCAGGCCTAAAGTTTATATATGGCAGATGGGGTCTTTTTCCTCTGTGTAGCTCTAAATTCATGCATAGGAAACCACACAATCACATCCAAGAGATACAGTACTGAACTACATGGAAACAGGCACCCTATAGTAAATATATAAAGCAACATTTGTATGTATTAAAATTAAATAAAAAAATAAGATTTAACAAATATAACATAAGCTGAATACAGAAGATTTGAAAAGCAATTACTAAACATCAATTCACCTGCACATGACAGCTTCAGATACAACTGTGAAAGTCTGAATGCTTGATACACTTACCTTATAGTCCCACATAGTAGTTCCACCAAATGCAGACATCAAGAAGAGGATTATTATGGCTATCTGAACTTCAGTTACATCAACCCTAGAAAGAAAAGAGGCAGCAGGCTTAGTTCATACATCTGTTTGTTGGGGGGAGGGAATGGGAATAAATGATTAGGTAATTAAAATGTATACATTCAGGACATGCCATGTATATAAAATACCTGATTTCTGTGACCACAGAATTCTACATACCAACTAAAGCAAAAACACACTTTGCTAAATACCTGTTTATCATTTATAGTTATGCACAGAAAACTTGGGAGGTTGTTTGTTTGTTTTTTAATACTGTATAGCTATTTTGGAAATTTTAACAAGCTTACAAATCACTGTTATATAAATATTAAGCAAAATGATAATTACAACAGTGAGCTTTTAACAAAAAACAAACAGTATCATCATCAGATCTCTCTATTTAACAAGGTTCTATTCGTTTTGTAGAGTGAGTCTTTATACCATCCAGGGCCTGTTTTATTAAATTGAGTGAAACTGACCATTTATCAAACAATGTGATTATCAAACATCAATATTCACTAAAATTAGACAGGTGTGGTCGGTATTTTTGCAGGCAAATGTACTTTGAGTGTTGAATAAATGGCAGCCAAATATCGAACATTTGTTTGTCACGCGCATTTTGCTAGATATGAAATTGATGCATTGATTTTTCCATAACCTCCCTTTTTTAAAAAAACAAAACCATTCCTCTAGTTTTGGACTATTTTTCCTTTTTCTAGTGAGAGGTTAAAAAGAACATTTACAGGAGGTAATGCTGCCCACTTCTTAATTATAATGTCACCTGAAAGTGAGAACAGGCATTCCCATGCCACTGTTGTAGCCAGCGTAACAAGATATTTATGTGCCAGATGCGCTAAAGATTCGTATGCTTCTTCATGCTTCAACCACCATTCCAGGGGACATGCATCCATGGTGATGATGCTTGTTAAAAAAAGAACGTGTTACTTAAATTTGTAACTAAACTCCTTGGGGGAGAATTGTATGTCTCCTGCTCTTTTACCTGCATTCTGTCATATTTTTCATATTATAGTAGTCTCAGATGATAACCCAGCACATGTTGTTCGTTTTAAGAATACTTTCACCACAAATTTGACAAAAAGCAAAAAAGATACCAATATGGAATTTCTAAAGATAGCTACAGCACTCGACCCAAGGTTTAAGAATCTGAAGTGCCTTCCAAAATCCGAGAGGGACGAGGTGTGGAGCATCCTTTCAGAAATCTGAAAAGAGCAACACTGCAATGCGGAAACTACAGAATCCAAACCACCAAAAAAGAAAATCAACCTTCTGCTGGTGGGATCTGACTCAGATGATGAAAATGACACATGACACATGGATGCATGTCCCCTGGAATGGTGGTTGAAGCATAAAGGGACATATGGATCTTTAATGTATCTTGCATGTAAATATCTTGGGACACTAGCTACAACAGTGCCATGCAAACGTCTGTTCTCACTTTTAAGTGACATTGGAAACAAGAAGCAGGCAGAATTATCATCTGCAAACCTAAACAAACTTCTTTGTCTGAGCTGAACAAGGAGGAGGACTGAGTGGACATAGCGTGGTCCTTGTACTCTCGACTGTAAGGAATATACAAGGTTAACATCACTTCCAGGACTAGCCTCCCCGAAGTAGAAGAGCACAGGCCACGTACCCCTGGATAGGCTCAACGAAGCATAAATGCTGCACCCTCCTCAAACAGTGGAGAAGTGAGGTGAAGTGTCCACTGTGCTCTTGGAGCTCTGGGAAGTACTGTGCACCCCAATGACTAACAGTGACTTTACGAAGCCATTACTGTAAATAGAGTTTAATGTATTGCAAATCAATAGCAATTTTACAGAGGTCTCAGGGACATCTGTATAAAGGAATGTCAGTTTTGATATGAATTTCAGGTCCCGGACCAGATATGGATTTCAGATAAAACAAGAGATTGAGATTTTTTTTTTTTTGGCTGGGGGGAGAGGGAAGGATGGGTGGAAGGTAAAATGAGGTGTCAAAATTTGATGGGTCAAATGCAAAGATCAAATATGTACAATTCTGAAAAGAGTTCTACTTACTTTCCAAACTTTAACATGCCCGATACATATGTCTGCCAGTGAGCACAATAAAACATGAACATTCCCACAAAAGAACAGAAAAACAGCCAGTCAGGGTTCGTTCCCAGTCGAACAGCTATGCAGGCTCCAATGGAAACAAAAACTGAAAGGCAGAGATAAGCATGGTTAGTCATAAATAATTATACTACCTGCAATTTTAAAGACAAACACTAGACAAAGTTTGATTGCAATAGCATCAACAGTATAGTGACTTGTTGGACAGCATTTCCCAAACTTGAAGCTGAGCCCCCTTCAGGAAAATGAAACATATGGTGCCCTTTACAGCCCCATAATGTGTTGTTAGAGGCTCAGCCATCTTAATTTATACCTTTTCAGCCCTCCCACCCCACAACCAGGGAGACATACCCACATGTTGTGTAACACGGTTATAGGGTAGTGATAGTGAGTTACAGATTACTGTAAAAAGAGGTTTTACATTTTAGAATAAACTTTTTTTTCTGAAATCTGTTTAAACACAAAAACACATCACACCATCATCAAGTGCAGATCAAATATAGGGAATCTCATCACAAAATCTTTAGAGAATTGGAATATTGTGAAAACGGCAAGAAAATGAACTCTTGGGTAACCTTAACTACATCACGCACAGCTAAGCACTCACTGTAGTGTTCCTTGTTTCATTAGGTTTAGGTCAGGGTTTCTCAACCTGTGGGTTGTGACCTAAAACTGGGTAACTGGAATGTTTCAAAGGATCACATGACAGTTCCAGTCCCACGAGACTGTTGTGGCCTGGTGCATGGGGTCACAGTGCCACTCAGGTTTGGCTCAGCTACTCCTCCGTCACGATGATGCGAAGGTAGCCAGCTCAAATATGAGTGAGGGGCACTGTGATGCCTGTGTGCTAGGTCATGACACTCACACAAATCTGGCCCAGCTGGTTCCCCCCAGAGGGGGAGGAGCCAAACCTGAGTGGTGGTGTGATCCTGGAGGTGACAATGCCCAGAGTAGGGAGCTGAGCTGAGCCAGCCCCATGTAACCAGAGCTGCAGGGGAGGTTCTGCAAAGCCCCATCCCCTCAACACCCTATCCCCTCAGGAACAGGACCCAGTCCCTAGACTTGGGGCCATCACACATACCAAAGCCTATTTACTGGGTTAATCAAACATCTGTCATAACTTACTCGACAGAAAAACTGAAGGCTGGCCTCACTACTTATGTGGCTCGAACACAGTGATGAGGGCTGTATAAGTATCTAAGATGCTAGATACAGTATAAATACCTGCAGTTCAATTTTAATTTGATGCTAAATTGCCAAGATAAGTTAAGGTTTATAGTACAAACAACAACAAAAGTGGGCTATTAATTTCAGATATTAAGCAGTAGCCAATTAAAAATTGTGACTTGGACAGCAATTCAGAAAAGCATCACTTCACGAGAGAGAAACACAAGAACTTGCATGTTTTAGTTTGTTTTGTTTTTTTGATGGAAGCAGTCTAGCCCATCATTTTGATTTCTTCCTTAAAAGGAAATGAAACCTTTTCTAATTAGAAAGATTGAGTCACGTCAACATAATCAGGAACTATGAAAGTGAAATGAGGAAAAGTGAACACACTTAAAAATTGTTAGAACTACAGTACCAGGTCAGGAGAGATTTAATTCCTTATTGTTACTTGTATTAGTCATCTCGGATCTAGCGGAAATATATACTGTAGACGCTAATGTTAAAAAAAGTCTGCAGGATGGTGTGCCTACTGCCTGGCGATACTGCACTTCTCTCCAAGGAAATCTTTGAATGTACTGCATTGCTTAGAAAAATTGGTAAGATTCAATAGAGGGAACACACTCACTTCAAACTCTCAATGTACGCCTGCAAGAACTAGGTAACATGCATTATACATGTCTCAGGGCCACTTCTAAAATATTTTCCCACTCCCTAGGTTAGTAAGTAATAACCAGCTAGCTCTCATACAGAGCTTTTCGTCACCAGTTCTCAAAGAGCTTTACAAATGAGGTCAGTAGTCTTATTCCCATTTTACAGATGGAAAACAGAGGCACCAACAGGCAAAGTGACTTGTTCATAGTCACCCAGCAGGCCATAAAGAGAATCCAGGACTCCAGAGTCCCAATCTAGTTTTATCCATTAGGCCAGACTGTACCTTACTCGGATTTAGTTTTTTCCAGTTACCGTGCCCCCCGCCCCCAGTTTTAAAAATGAAGAAATAGTTACCTGTGGAAATACTGTCACAGCCATGGTCAAAAAGTTCCCCTAAGGGGGAACTACTATTTGTTCTTCTGGCTTGTTTCCCATCAATAGCATCCAGGGACTGGTAAACAAAGAGTCCTAATGCACACAAGAGGAATACCCAAAACGGTGCCTGAAACAGATGCATAAATATCAATACTGTCAGTTCCAGATTACTTACTATTAACCAAAATCTATTATACTACAGATTTTCTCTGCATGAAAATCTTTCAGAGCAGTAACGTGCTAAGAGACTACCATGGACAGGCCAAAGTCTTCTTTCAGTTTTAGCAGTGTAAATTGCAGTAAATGTGAAATGAATTACTCAGTTTACATCACTGAAACAGAATCTATGCAGCCTCACACTTGTGCTTTCATTTACAAAACTAAAAGTTTAGGTAGATACAGCTATCTAAAGTGGCATCAAGATTAATAAACTTCAGTTTTCTCACCTGAAAATTGAGACAGGTGCACATAATTAGTAGGAGTGGTTCTATCCAGGTTTATGGACACAGAACCCAACCCAAAAAGAGCTTCTTAAAAAAAAAAAAAAAAAAAAAAGAGTTCAGCATTTCATTCAAATTCTCTGAAGTCAATTAGATGATTAACTTTGAATTTTATTTTCTTCCTTGGTATTTAGAGAACTGGTTATATTTGTATATCAAATTTCAGTTAATACGCAATTAAAAGTAGAAAATGCATTACGTAATTTTGTTAACAGAAGTTTTAGTTTTTAAATAGACAAAGTTGGAGATTTTCAAGGCTCAAAGGGCAGACACCTAACTTCCATTTGTGCCTTGCAGAATCTCTCCCAAGTAAATAAATGGTTCTCTCTTAAGAATGAAGAGCAACTGTCTATTGAATGTAGACTTTGATCATTTATTTCGTTCTTGTTTTAAATTGATTGTGAGTTGTTTTTGATCATTCATTACTGGGTTTTAGTTTAGCAGGACTTGCCATGGTAGTGGTCCCATCTCGGAGGGGAGATTTAGCTTTCAGAAATCAGTACGATTTTGAAACTAATTAGTACTTACTGATTACTTTTTCTCATATACCCCCAAATCTAGTTTCAGTCCAGGTCACATTTTTGCCCCCTAGTTGTTACCAATCACACTTTACACAAAAAATTATTCGGGAAGAAACAAAGTCAAAGGTTACATGCAAGATGTTTATATCAAACAGATAAAAAACCATCGGAAATCATGAAAATTAATTCTCTTCTACCCCTACATAGGAACTCTGTTACATCCTGCCCTCAATTACTCTTCTACAATCCCTCCTCACTGGGAACTCACTGGTGTAACAGGGCAGAATTTGGCTGTACCACATACATCGTAATCAAGATAGATAATATTTCTTTTCAAAGTCTGTTTATTAAAGGTGAGTGAGTATCTGGGTAACAAATTATACATTGTATGGATATACTGAATATTAATGAGTAGATGTGGGGCTGAAAGCCAGGAAATAACCCACTTTAAATAAATCCTCACACAACAGGTACGCATCTACATAAACCAGCCAGCGGTCTCAGTCAAACCAGAAAAGAGAAGAACTTTGACAACTGAAAATAATAAACCTTTTTTTAACTAAGTTAGGACAGGAGGTTTTCATGGAAGGGAATGTAGAAGGGGGAAAAATGAAAGTATGGTGAGACAGTTGCTCTTAAACCCTCTTCATTATATCCCATCATAGCACTTGTGAACCAGTTTGTTTAGAACAAATCACGCATCAGATTTAGACCCATCCCAGGAACCCACAAGACAAGACCTTCCAATGAAGACCATATTTAAGGAAGATTCCATTTTGAGCTTAAAAGCCTTGCTCATAAAGCCAGAAAAGAACAATACTTAAAGCCATGAATTTTTAAACTTAAAAAACAAAACTTAGATAACTTTCAGAAAGAAAAGATTGTCAGTATCTCTCTACTTGGGACCCTTCCTAATCCACTTAACCCTGATACAAACTTCTAAAGAGAATCTAGTATACTTCTGACTTGGAGGCAACAGTAGCATCATCCTAGTTAAGAGCAGGCTGAGTAATCCTTATCCGGACCATTGCTAAATCTATTTTAAAATTTGTCTAGCATCATGACGGAAGAAATATAAAGTAATGAAAACTCGAGGGAAAATAAAGGATCTGAATGTCATGAGTACAGAATCAGATTAATTTCCAGAGTATGTCACACAAAGGAATCAAATAAGAAGTAAAAACAGGACCTAAAATAAACCTTAAGGAGCCCTGAGAATTCATTATATTCTAGCTAAGTTTGTAAACGGATCTCAACCTGACCCCTAAATTGCACTTGCAATTCTGCAAGTACAGAGTTTAGTTAGATACTCATCTGATTGTAGGACTAGTGTTGGTAGTTACTGTAGGTGTCTAATTTCTACTTGTACCTGCAAACAGTTGGCACAATTTTAGAAGCTTTCTTAGAAAATACGGGCTTTCAAGATTTTTAAACACGTCCACTGTCTTTGGGTTTAAACAGATGACTGCTGTAGCAGCTGTTCTGAAAAAGTTTATCAAGATACTGAGGTTGCATCACTGTCGTGTCCTACCCATCAGAAGGAACCAGGGGTTGCATCACTTCCTTTAGTGCATGCATAGTGTTCACACATTTACTATCTCACAGTGTCTTTGTAAAGCTCCAGGATTAGGCAGGCGTATTTCCTCCACACCATCCCCATTTGGCAGTGAACAATTAACTTTGTTCTGCTGGGAAGAAAACACCTCAAAATGCTACAGTACTCTTGGTGAGAGATTGGGAGTAAGAATGGAGAGTTGTGACCTGTCACGGAGTCACAGTCTTGGTGCATCTTTCCCCTGTACCTTTAAAACTCATATCAAGGCTTGAGGACTCTCAATCCAGGACTTTCACAGGCACTAAATTACCGACACTTTTAAAATATATTATGAAATGTGTACTTACACTTACCTATGCTTTTTAAAAAAAGTGTTAAAATTCAGTTTCAGTAATTTAAGGTATTACTAGCAGGGGACTTTAATTATATAGAATCTTTTGTCTCTTTAATAGTCACAATTTTATAGAGGGAAATGCAGTGTTGTACTACTCCTCACAATTAAATAGTCAAGACTCTCACTCTATTATAATGGGAAAGGTTGCTTCTTGTGGCCAATTATGTAGAGTTGAGAAGTTGAAGTATACTATTGTGCTGTCAGGTTGGCCAATGATTTAATAATTCATGAAGTGTTTCATTACCACATCCACCTTGTCTCTCTAGTATCTTGGGACTGACACGGTACAACTACACTGCATAAACACAATTTGGGTATTAAGAATTAAAAAGCAAATTTGCATGCTTCTCCCAGTTTGCCCAACTAAAACTTTTTTTTTTTTAATTAAAGAAACATAAGTTTGCAGGCCTTTAATCTACAGCTAGAATGCAAAAGTTTAGGGTAATTAAAAAAAAAAAACAACACATAGACAAGCCAAGATGCTCAAGTGTTACAATATCAAAAGATCTGTAATACACTAATCCTAACAGCTATGTTCCAATTTGTTGTGGCTAGCACAGTTTCAACCTTGGTATGGGTAAAGTTATGAACAAGCCAGATCTCTGAACAACTGCACTCCCATAAACCCTGTGGAATTTTTGTCTGTTACCACATACCAAGCTGCAACTAACTACAAGTTTGTAATTCCATCTCACTGCATTATTACAATCCCAATAATGTAAATTCTTTTCTGTATGATCCACATGTATTTTTCCTGAAGTGAAAATATCTGAGGGTGATATTTAAAACAGCAGGTTAACCCATTAGTCTTTAACCTGTGAAGGCAAGAGTTCTCCTACATTTTGGGTCACAAGTGAAAACAAGTTTGGAGGTTTAATTTTAGCTCCTAACACAGGTTTCTCCACATCCCAAAAGCACAGCAGAAGTCAGATCCAGATCATGCAAGTGGATCTGCGCAGATGGGCCTTTGCAAAGCCCCATTTACATCAATGAGGTGCTGCAAGAGTCTGACTGTGTGAGTGCACTTGCAGGGCTAAGGCCATCGTTTCCACCTTGTGATAGAAAAGTCTAGGCCCTCTTCACCCCTGCCACACGTGCGGTAGTTCAGAACTGCAAGAGGGCTCCCACACTGCTCATGCTCTCTTTCTTGGAATGAAAAGATGACAGAATTTGTTTGGACAAACAGGAGTTGGATAACAGGGTGAGTTTGTGTTGTAAGGAGATGCATACATTGGTGAGAGAGAATGTTGTGATGGGAGGCATAAAACGACCCCCTAAATTAAAACAAGAACAAGAACACAGAATAAAAGGAGGTTCCTGCTTCATATTACATGTTTACAATGGATGTTGTGATGGTTGAAAGATTTTTAATTTAGACTGCCAGGTAAAATCTGACCCAGCATTTAGGTTTTACAAAACTCATCTTTTATAAAATTAACACCACAGAAAAAAGTGGGAAAATATCTCATTGGGCTAGTGCACTATAGTGCTATACACTAAAAACAGAAGTGCAGTCATGGCAGCATGAGGGCCTAGTCACCCCAACTATGATCCTATTCAAGACCCCAACTATGTACTTGGAGCGGTTACCCCCTTCCTGCGCTTGCACTACCATGACTACAATTTTATTTTTAGCATGCTAGCTGAGTCAGAGCTAGTACAGGTATGTCTATCCAAGCTGGAAATTACAGCCCCAGCTCCAGTACAGACGCTATATAGCCTAAGTCTGTGGTTCTCAAACTTTTTTTTTTTTTTGCAGACCACTTGAAAATTGCTGAGGGTCTCAGCAGACTACTTAATGATTTTTCCAAACCTTGTTTGTACAGTTAGCTAACTATTGTAAAGTGCTTTAGATAAAAGCGCTATAGAAAAAAAAATTAACTTTTTTTTGTTCTATAAATAAAAGCACACAACTCATTTTAGTAACAGTAGTCTTACCTTTCTAATGTGATGGACATGCCCTCTCTCCCCCGCTGGGGCTGGGAAGGGTTGTGGGGGGGGGGTCTCTCCCCCACCCACAGCAGCCACAGAACTGAGGCTGGGAAGGAGGGCCATCTCTCCCTGGCAGCCGCAGCCCTGGAGCTGGGGAAAGTAGCCTCTTTCTCTGGCTACTGCAAACCTACACATCCCAAATTCCCCCCACTCCCCCCTCTCACCTACCTCTATTCCCCCAAGGCTACCACCTCACCGTACATGTGCATCTTCTCCAGGGTCCAAGCACTTAATTAGTGGAACCATGCCAGCGTGGCTCCACTAATTAGGTGGGTGGCCCTTCATTTTCTTGTGTGCGGCCGTCCAGGCGCGCACCTTAGAGGGAACTATCTGCGGACCACCTGAATGGAGCTTGCGGACCACTGGTGGTCCATGGATCACAGTTTGAGAACCTCTGGCTTAAGTTAACAGAGTAGCATTAGGCACTTTAAATGCCAGCAACTTCAGTCTACACTAGTGCTCCCATCTTTGGAGCCGAACTGTAGATGGGATTGGTTGGATATTGTGAGGAAAAAGAACCATTTAGTATTGCAGAAAGCCAAGATTTTCATGTAATGTCATGACTCCAGGAGCTTGGACTTAAGGACACCAATATTGTGTCTCTCATGATAAAATCATGAGTGCTGGCAATACACAAGACAAATCTTCTCTCTAGAAATGTCAAAAACAGGCTTGAAATTCATCCCCCCACAGGCAGTTTCCTTTCCCATCCAACGATGGAGGTTTGGAGTAAGTCAAAGTATTAGAAACTATTTAGCATCAGAAGCAACCTCCCCACAGACCAGGCCGCACCAACTCAAAGTGGCACCAGACCATTCCAGAACAACCGATGCAAAACCTGCAGACACATCTCTACTGCGTCAATGATCAACACCCGCCCCCCACAACACACCTTTCAAGATCCATGGGTTCTACACATTCCTATCACAACATGTGAGCTATCTCATCCAGTGCACTAGATGCCCCAATAAAAACTATGTGGGTGAAACCAATCACTACGATATTGAATGAACTCACACAGAAAAATGATAAAAGACAAAAACATCCTATCACTTGCGGGTGAACACTTCACAAAGCCATTACTCTATATCTAACCTATCAGTCCTCAACCTCAAAGGAAACCTCCACAGCACTTTCAAAATACGAGCCCAGGGGGCTCAAATTCATTACTCTGCTAGATATTAAAGTCATGACTGGACAGAAACACTGGATTTATGGTTTACTACAACAGCATATAACCCACTAACCCCTCTTTTTGTCCTACGACTGCAGAAGCATTATCGGGCCACTCTACCTTGCATGACCCCTTACAATATGTGCTCATTATTTATGCTAAACAATCTGTTCCACCTTGTTGTGATGCTGGGAGTACTTTTCTCAGACCTGAAGAAGAGCTCTGGTGGCTTGAAAGCTTGTCTGTCTCGCCAACAGAAGTTGGTCCAATAAAAGATATTACCTCACTCACCTGGTCTCTAATATCCTGGGACCTATACCGCTAGAACTAAGCTGCATAGTACAGACCCTGTTGGTTGGCATTATAACAGTTTGGTCTTTCCTTCGTAGACATGGTTTAGTCCCTTCTAGAAAGAGAAGGCCAAACATAGTTATAACACAGGTGGGGCACTATTGATGCAACACAGTAGGATTTACTATGTGCATAGGCTCGAAACACTATCTGAAGATATAGTGCTACAGTTGTGTGTTTTTTACAGCATCCTGGGGTTTACAGTAGGAAGGGATTAAAATGGGAGCAGGTTCTCAGTTTGTGTAGGAATTTGTTTTGCAGTGAGTGCTGTGTGTTAACACCTGGAGATTACTGTGTTTGTGTGGCTGTTATTTACACTAGAGAGGTTATAAGCCCTCACACAATGAGTATATACAATGTGCACAAAAGGTGTTACAGGGAAAAATGAGGGTTGAACGCTAGAGTTGCTGGGGGAAGTTTCAGTCAGAGCAGGGACCGTGGGGGCAGAAGGTCAGTTACAACATAGGTGGATTTAGTGATTACAGTGCAGGAGAGACAGAAGTTGTTTACAGTGGAGCATATATGCAGGGAGGAGGAGAAGATGTTTGAGTGGGGGACAGGGACACGATGCAGGGGGTGAGAGCTGGCTAGAGAGGGTTATAACTGGGATTACTATGGAGCGTGCTGGGCATGGGAGGGTGGTTACTGTGGGGGAAAGGGTGGGGTAGTTTGGGGGGATGACAGTGGGTGGCTGGGGTAGAGTAGGGTGACCAATTTTGTAGGGACAGTCCCAATATTTGGGACTTTATCTTATATAGGTGCCTATTACCCCCTACTCCCATCCCAAATTTTCACACTCGCTGTCTGGTCGCTCTCGGGTAGAGGGAAGATTAGCTTGGGGGTGGGGCAGTATGGGGCAAGGGGGGTGATTTGAGAGGGTGGCTGGGGAAAGAGGCAGAGGTTGGGGGTTACTGCAGGCGAAGGGGACAGGCTACTGCGGGGTGAGGGGAGCAGCGACACGGCCTGGGTTAGTCTGGGCCGGGAGACTGGGGGAAGCAGAAGCTACTTGGGTCTCTGGGAGGCTGAGGGGGGCGGCAGAGGGACCCTCTGGCCGGCGGTACCTGCTCGGTGGCGCTGGGGCAGTAGGCGATGAGCAGCAGCGTGGTGAGCAGGTTGAGCAGGAGGCCGCTCAGGGTGATGGTGTTGGGGGCCAGCCAGGCCGGGATCTGCTCCACCAGCCAGGCCCAGTAGAGCTGCAGCGGCGGCTCCAGCAGCGAGCGCCCGGACGCGCTGTAGCGATGCTGCTCCAGCCGCCTCAGCTGCGCCGCGCTCAGGGGCTCGGGCGGCGCCCACAGCCCGGCCATGGCAGCTCCTCGCTGGGGCTCGCTCGGCGCCTGGGCCCGGGCCTGGGCCTGGGCCTGGCTGCTCCCGGGGCTCGGCGGGGGCGGGCGCAGCGCAAGGAGGGAGGGACGGAGGCCGGAGCGCAGCCGCTGCCCGGAGCCGATATTTAACCCGCCGCCCCCGGGCCCTGAAGTGCGCCCGCCCCCAGCACTCCCCGCTGGGCTACGGGGAGCCAGGCAGCCCCAATCCCCGCCAGCCCCCTCGGGGGCCGGGCAGCTCCTCCCCCCCAGGGGGCCGGGCAGCTCCTCCCCCCACCTCCCTGTGCTCACTCCCCCCTACCCCCCAGGGAGCCAAGCAGCTCCTCCTCCCTTCCCCCATAGGGGATCTGGCAGTGGCAACCCCCATCCCACCCTACCACACCTTTGCCCCACAGGCTGAGCCCAGCAAGCCCACACACGCCCCATGGACCCTTCTGTACTCTGTATGTAATGACTGCGAGCTAGTGGTCTCTTAGGCACTGTGATGCCTCTAAGGCAATGGGGTGCCCACCCCCTCAGCGATAACTAAATTAGGGTGACCAGATGTCCCGATTTTACAGGGACAGTCCCAATATTTTGGGTTTTTTTTAATATGGGCTCCTATTACCCTACCCCCCACCCCCGTCCCGATTTTTCACACTTTCTGTCTGGTTGCATCCGATGAAGTGAGCTGTAGCTCACGAAAGCTTATGCTCAAATAAATTGGTTAGTCTCTAAGGTGCCACAAGTCCTCCTTTTCTTTTTGTCTGGTCACCCTAAACTAGATGGAGACAGGTCACCTGTGATAATCAGATCAGGTGCTACACCTGTCACATCATCCCTTGCTAAGGCCTGGTCTCCACAGATCACACTTTCCACTAGGGTGACAACTTGCCCTGTGTTTTAAGTGACATCCCTCTCTTCCGTGCTTAATATCCTGCAACCTATATATATGTTTAGGCACTACCACTTCTTAGCCCTTATGCTACCTAAGCACAGATCTGAAAGCACTTTACAAAGGAATGTAGGTATCATTATCCCCATTTTACAGATGGGGACTGAGGCACAAAGAGGTGAAGGGTCTTGTCAATAGTCATGCAGCAGTTAAGTGGCAGAACCAGGAACAGAACCAGGTCTCTTGACTCCAAGTCAAGTGCCCGACTGCAGTTGATCAACTAACAGTGAAAAGGATCATACTGTGGTATAAAGGTATGATTCTGTGCTGTGTGAGATTTTTGTGTCTTGTCATGTTTTATCTGACTTAGAGGTTCTCAGACTATGGTATCTGAACAATTGATGGTCCATGAAGCAGTTGCTTGTTGTCTGCTGAGAGCTAGCTGTTCACAAAGTATAGGTTTCTTCTCCTTATTTCCAGTAACTAAATTGCATTAAGAGACGGATACAAATACATTCAGTATCTTCCTAATATTTTTTCATGTAAACAATTGCCTTGCTTGCCAGAGGGCTGTTATACAATTGCAAATAGGAGGAAGTTGTCTGTTTAATTGCAAATGGGAGGGGATTCGCATTGTCATGAATAAGAGGGGAGGAGTGTCACAAGATAACCGCTGTATTAAACTGTGGTACACTGTGAAAAAGTTTGAGGCTCCCTATATTGCAAGTTCCTCAGGGCAAAGGTCTACCTTTTTTATTTGAATTCACAGTGCCATTCAGAGGGACATTGTTGTATGAATAATAATATTGTTTGGTCACCAATGTATAGAAAGGATGTAGAGAAATTGGAAAGGATCCAGAGGTGAGCAACGAAGATGATCAAAGGAATGGAATGCAAGCCATATGAGCAAAGGCTGAAGGAACTGGGTATGTTTAGTTTGGAAAAGAGGAGATTATGATAGTGATTTTCAGATACTTGAAAGGCTGCCATAAAATAAGATTGAGAAAAGTTGTTCTCTTTTGCCACAGAGGCCAGGACAAGAAACAATGGGTTCAAATTACAGCATAGATAGCAGATTTAGATAAAATCTCAGGAAAAACTTCCTAACTGTAAGAACAGTAGGACAATGGAACAGATTGCCTTGGGAGGTTGTGGAAGCTTCTTCACTGGAGGTTTTCAAAAGGAGGCTGGATAGCCATCTGTCTTGGGTGGTTTTAGACACAACAAATCTTGCATCTTGGCAGGGTTAGACTAGTTTCTGAGTTTCTTTTAACCCTGTGATTCTATGATATTGAAAGTAACCATGGGCCCCGTGTTGCAAAACTATGTAGGCTGTGCTTGAGTCACATTACTGTAGGTAATGTAGGTTGAATCCCTGCTGTAAATTATCCTGGTCATTTTCTCACAAACTTTATTTTATCTTAATATGATTTTCCTTGTGTACATTTCCTTCTGTATAATCCCTTTGAGAGCCATAGCTGAAGCCCAGGTGATTGGCTAAGTCACTGCTTACTATGCCGTGTCAAACTTTGAGCAAATATGAAATCACACAGTACGCATACAGGTGATTCTGACTATGAAGTGTCTGGAGGAAATAGTAGTTAAGTAATGGGTGTTTCTATTGGAAAATAGCCAAGATTATGGCATCATCAGATCCTCAGTGCAGTTGGTAAATAAGAATATTTTTCAGAGTATCTGGACATATTTTCTTACTCAGAATGGAACTTGCATGGTGTGTCCTGTAATACTTCAAATTTTTAATTATTAGGGCTGTCAAGGGATTAAAAAAATTAATTGCAATTAATCACTTGATTGATCGCACTGTTAAACAATAATAGAATATCATTTATTTAAATATTTTTGGCTGCTTTCTACATTTTCAAATATATTGATTCAATTCCAACACAGAATACAAAGTGTACAGTGCTCACTTTTGATTACAAATATTTGCACTGTAAAAAAACAAAAGAAATAGTATTTTTCAATTCACCTAATACAAGTAATGTAGTGCAATCTCTTTATCATGAATATTGAACTGACAAATGTAGAATTATGTACAAAAAAACCCCTGCATTCAAAAATAAAACAATGTAAAACTTTAAAGCCTACAAGTCCGCTTAGTCCTACTACAGCCAATCACTCAGACAAACAAGTTTGGTTACAATTTGCAGGAGATAATGTTGCCCGCTTCTTGTTTACAGTGTCACCTGAAAGTGAGAACAGGCATTCACATGGCACTGTTGTAGCCAGCATTGCAAGATATTTATGCCAGATGTGCTAAAGATTCATATGTCCCTTCATGCTTCAACTACCATTCCAGAGGACGTGTGTCCATGCTGGTGACAGGTTCTGCTCAATAACAATCCAAAGTAGTGCGGGCTGACACATGTTCATTTTCATCATCTGAGTCAGATGCCACCAGCAGAAGGTTGATTTTCTTTTTTGGTGGTTCAGGTTCTATAATTTCCGCATCTGAGTGCTTTTAAGACTTCTGAAAGCAAGCTCCACACCTCGTCCCTCTCAGATTTTGGACGGCACTTCAGATTCTTAAACCTTGGGTCCAGTGCTGTAGCTATTTTTAGAAATCTCAGATTGGTACCTTCTTTGCGTTTTCTCAGATCTGCAGGGAAAGTGTTCTTAAAACGACCAACATGTGTTGGGTCATCATTCAAGACTGCTATGACATGAAATATATGGCAGAATGCGGGTAAAACAGAACAGGAGACATACAATTCTCCCCCAAGGAGTTCAGTCACAAATTTAATTAACACATTTTTTTTTTAACAAGCGTCATCAGTATGGAAGCATGTTCTCTGGAATGGTGGCCGAAGCAAGAAGGGGCATACGAATATTTAGTATATCTGGAACGTAAATACCTTGCAACGCCGGCTACAAAAGTGCCATGCGAACACCCATTCTCACTTTCAGGTGACATTGTAAGTAAGAAGCAGGCAGCAGTATCTCCCATAAATGTATACACACTTGTTTGTCTCAATGGTTGACTGAACAAGAACTAGGACTGAGTGGACTTGTAGACGCTAAAGTTTTACATTGGTTTTGTTTTTGAGTGCAGTTATGTCACAAAAAATCTACATTTGTAAGTTACAGTTTCACGATAAAGAGATTGCACTTCAGGACTTGTATGAGGTGAATTGAAAAATACTATTTCTTTTGTTTATCATTTTTACAGTGCAAATATTTATAATCAATAATAATATAAAGTGAGCACTATACACTTTGTATTCTGTGTTGTAATAGAAATCAATATATTTGAAAATGTAGAAAAACATCCAGAAATATTTAATAAATTTCAATGGGTATTCTATTGTTTAACAGTGCAATTAATTGCAATTAATTTTTTTGAGTTAATCGTGTGAGTTAACTGCAATTAATCAACAGCCCTACTAATTATTAATATCTTTTAGCTCTCTAAACATTTAGAATCTGAGCTTTGAAATGTGTTGTCTTTACTGAAAAATAAAGAGAAAATATTTTTCCACTAACTTCTTTGTTATATTATTAATCTTTGGTGTTAGTTGTAACTACTGTAGGTACATTTTCAGACAAAAATGTGATTGTCAAGTTCACAGTTTTCTTTTAAATGAAGTAATTTGACTAAGATCACAGAATGGCAGTGTTGGGATACAACCCATCAGTGTGGCACTCTGACCACAAGGCCATATTTCCACAGTGTGATATTTTGGGGATCACCCAGACCAGTATGGGGTCCTGTCCCCACCTGCCCCATACCCAGGGAGTGCTTTAAAGTTGTGCTGCTCTGGCTCAGATCTCTGCCCGCAAACACAAAGTCTCGCCCTGTCTTCCACCAACCTAGTTACTCCTTTTAGGGTAACGCCAACAGCCACTCCGATCCCAAGTAACCCCAAATCCATCCTTCCTGAATTTTTAACTACCAGACATTCAAACATTTCCCCTCTGGTTCATCATCCCCCAATGATGTGAAACCAGCCTTTAGTTATCAGCCCACTTTGGCGCACACACTGAATGCAGTTTGCACAACAGAGACCTATTTAGGGTAAAAATAAACAAAATACTTATTTACTAGTAAAACCACACAGATTCAAAGATGACATAGAAAGGGAAAGCAAACATATACAAGTTACACAGGAAATAAAGATGAAGATATAGTTTCAGGCTTTACACTTCTATAGTAGATAAGATCTCTTTTCTAATATAAGTTACTCATTACCTTTGAAGAATTTCCCAGTGTATCACAGGCCATGGGGGATCTAACGTTCACAGACAGCTCCTGCCTTTGAGACTGTCCCTCAAGTTCTGAATGAAAACCTCAGATTCAAACCTCCTTTTTAAAAGGCTTTTTTTCCTACTTCTTGTTCAGCCAATCGCTAAGACATATACATTTGTTTACATTTACGGGAGATACTGCTGCCTGCTTCTTATTTACAATGTCACCTGAAAGTGAGAACAGGTGTTCGCATGGCACTTTTGTAGCCGGCACTGCAAGGTATTTACGTCCCAGGTATGCAAAACATTCATGTGCCCCTCCATGCTTTGGCCACCATTCCAAAGGACATGGTTCCATGCTGATGATGATCGTTAAAAAAATAATGCATTAATTAAAATTGAGACTGAACTCCTTGGGGGAGAACTGTATGTCTCCTGTTCTGTTTTACCCGCATTCTGCCATATATTTCATATTATAGCAGTCTTGAATGATGACCCAACACATGTTGTTCATTTTAAGAACACTTTCACAGCAGATCTGACAAAACGCAAAGAAGGTTCTAATGTGAGAGTTCTAAAAATAGCTACAGCACTCGACCCAAGGTTTAAGAATCTGAAGTGCCGTCCAAAATCTGAGAGGGACGAGGTGTGGAGCTTGGTTTCAGAAGTCTTAAAAGAGCAACACTTAGATGTGGAAACTACAGAATCCGAACCACCAAAAAAGAAAATCAACCTTCTGCTCGTGGTATCTGACTCAGATATTGAAAATGAACATGGTTCAGCCCATTCTGCTTTGGATCATTATCGAGCAGAACCCGTCATCAGCCTGGACACATGTCCTCTGGAATGGTGGTTGAAGCATGAAGAGACATATGAATCTTTAGCATATCTGGCACGTAAATGTCTTGCGAAGCCAGCTACAACAGTGCCATGCAAACTCCTATTCTCACTTTCACCAACCTATGAGAAGCAGCAAGAAACTCTTCTGTTTCTTCAAAACTAATCTAGAATCATTGCTCTCATATCCTGAGCTGTATTCATATGGGCCTAGTTCCACCTCTTAATTAACAATCTCTTCCCTCATAGAATGAGGAGGAACTCATTCTATGAATGTCCGGGTCACCATTTTGGATTTCTTTCAGACATCGCTACCATTGCAGAGGGCACTCAGAAGCTGTTGAGTTTTTGATTAAAGAAAGAAAAGGAGTACTTGTGGCACCTTAGAGACTAACAAATTTATTTGAGCATAAGCGTTGGTGAGCTACAGCTCACGGATGAAGTGAGCTGTAGCTCACGAAAGCTTATACTCAAATAAATTTGTTAGTCTCTAAGGTGCCACAAGTACTCCTTTTTGCGAATACAGACTAACACGGCTGCTACTCTGAAACCTGATTAAAGAAAGAAAGCAGAGAAAGAATAGGAGAGTGGGTTATTACTGGGACAAAGTAATGAATCATGTGTGGGGTTTGTTCGCTCTCACGTTTGGAAGGAAACAAAACATTTACTTTTTGGAGTTCAGTGGGATACTGGCCATTTCAGATTTGTTGCATGTTCTTCTCAGAATGTCCATTCCACCAAGTGCCCACAATTTAATGTAATACTTCATTCAGGTATGCATTAAATCAGTTTTGCCAACTCTTGTGGTTTTAGGTGTTTTTTTGTGAAGCCCGAGCTCTTGGAGTAATATGATTCTGTGAGAATCTCAACTTTCTAGGTTTTCTTTTAGAATTTATAGAATATCAGGGTTGGAAGGGGCCTCAGGAGGTCATCTAGTCCAACCCCCTGCTCAAAGCAGGATCAATCCCCAATTTTTGCCCCCGATCCCTAAATGGCCCTCTCAAGGATTGAACTCACAACCCTGGGTTTAGCAGGCCAATGCTCAAACCACTGAGCTATCTCTCCCTGCCTCCCTGTTTTTTAAAGTAAATTTCTAGCCTTTATGGTTGTGAAGAAAGCTTGAAAACATGAATCCTGAAGGTTAAAAAAGCAGAAGGTAAATAAATAGAACCCTAAATTTATTATTATTTTTTAAAATCCTATTACCTTAAAGTCAGTTGTATTTGTTTGAGGCCTGGCTTACGGTTACCTAGGGTTGGCAAATCTGCCATATCCATAGAGATAGATACAGTTGCCTCTATGCTTCATAGTGCAATGTCCCTGTGGTGCGGTTTACAATTGCATTGGCTTTTTTCCCCCCTGCTGTATTGCATTACTCACTTGGTTCTGATTTGCTGTCCACTGTCACGTCTAGGTCTCTTTCAACTGTACTGCTTTTCCAGTCTTTCCGTTTGAATATCTGTTCTGGAATATTTCCATGCTAGATGTATTAGATTGCATTTTTTTCCAAGTTGGATCTCCTCCTGATTCTACTTTCCAAGTTTCTTTGTATAATTTCTTTGTCATCATTAGTATTTGCAGCTAGTATTAATTACAAATATCATTAGCATTCTGTTTATTCCCTGTTATAAAATCATTAATTAAAGCTGTTAAATTAGGCTGAGCTGAACACTGGTCCTTGCAGCATCTGACCAGATAACTGCTCCTAAATTAAAATGGTGGTGTTTATCTTTCATTACCCTTTGTTTGTGGTCCTCCAGCCAGTTTTTAATCCACTTGAAATTCCTTTCCTATCTAGTTCAATCTTATAATTCCTCTTCAAGTCAATTTCAATTAATTTTGAGACTAAAATATGAGGCCCCTGTATTCATTCGCTATTCTATTGCATATCTGCATAGGTAAGTATAATTAAATATAAAGCAGTAAATCTAAGCTTTTTTTCACTATTGCTGTTCCAATATTCTACTTTTCCCTTTTGAACTTTATGCACACCAGTATTCGCATTCACTTCAATGGGGTCTATTGTGTGTATAGTTAAGTACATGCTTAAGTCTTTGCAGGATCAGGGCTTGTATTGCCTGATCAATCCATGAAGGGCTGCCTATTTGGTATTGTCTACACTTGGGTTATTGGGAGTAAAAAATGTGTACTGGTCCTAACATCATGTTGGCTCTACTCCTGGTAAACAAGGCACCTGAGGCCTTCAGTTTTTTTTTGGTACCATGATGTTTATTAGATGTGCTTTGAGTATGGTCATGTTTTTATGACTGTTAATCTTCAGTGGTGCACTCTAAAATACTTGAGACGCTTCTCTGTGTTGTCTTGAGAGCCATGCTAATTTCTGTAGATGGAATCAAATGACTATTAGCTGTATGGAGTATGGAGTTCCTTTATAGGGAAAGTAGGAGTCACTGTCTCCATGGACACTGGGTGAAATTTCTCTTAGCAAGATTCCTTAATATAAGAAGATGCATCTTGTATTTTTAACTTTATTTGAGAAAATGTTAATCAGCAGGGAGACTTGTGTGAGTTGGAGAAATAGGTTTAGTTAAACAGAAATGTGGTTTGGAGGAACAGATTTTTTGAAAGAAACTAACAATAACTTTGAAGCAGCATAGGTGTGGCTAAGTCATACAAATTAAACTAGGTGCTAATATGAGCCCCAGTCATAGAATCATAGAATGTCAGGGTTGGAAGGGACCTCAGGAGGTCATCTAGTCCAACCCCCTGCTCAAAGCAGGACCAGTCCCCAATTAAATCATCCCAGCCAGGGCTTTGTCAAGCCTGACCTTAAAAACTTCTAAGGAAGGAGATACTACCACCTCCCTAGGTAACGCATTCCAGTGTTTTACCACCCTCCTAGTGAAAAAGTTTTTCCTAATATCCAACCTAAATCTCCCCCACTGCAACTTGAGACCATTACTCCTTGTCCTGTCCTCTTCTATCACTGAGAATAGTCTAGAACCATCCTCTCTGGAACCACCTCTCAGGTAGTTGAAAGCAGCTATCAAATCCCCCCTCATTCTTCTCTTCTGCAGACTAAACAATCCCAGTTCCCTCAGCCCCTCCTCATAAGTCATGTGTTCCAGACCGCTAATAATTTTTGTTGCCCTTCGCTGGACTCTCTCCAATTTATCCACATCCTTTTTGTAGTGTGGGGCCCAAAACTGGACACAGTACTCCAGATGAGGCCTCACCAATGTCGAATAGAGGGGAACGATCACATCCCTCGATCTGCTGGCTATGCCCCTACTTATACAACCCAAAATGCCATTGGCTTTCTTGGCAACAAGGGCACACTGCTGACTCATATCCAGCTTCTCGTCCACTGTCACCCCTAGGTCCTTTTCCGCAGAACTGCTGCCTAGCCATTCGGTTCCTAGTCTGTAACGGTGCATTGGGTTCTTCCGTCCTAAGTGCAGGACCCTGCACTTATCCTTGTTGAACCTCATCAGATTTCTTTTGGCCCAATCCTCCAATTTGTCTAGGTCCCTCTGTATCCTATCCCTGCCCTCCAGCATATCTACCACTCCTCCTAGTTTAGTATCATCCGCAAATTTGCTGAGAGTGCAATCCATACCATCCTCCAGATCATTTATGAAAATATTGAACAAAACCGGCCCCAGGACCGACCCTTGGGGCACTCCACTTGATACCAGCTGCCAACTAGACATGGAGCCATTGATCACTACCCGTTGAGCCTGACAATCTAGCCAACTTTCAACCCACCTTATAGTGCATTCATCCGGCCCATACTTCTTTAACTTGCTGGCAAGAATATTGTGGGAGACCGTGTCAAAAGCTTTGCTAAAGTCAAGAAACAATACATCCACTGCTTTCCCTTCATCCACAGAACCAGTAATCTCATAGAAGGCGATTAGATTAGTCAGGCATGACCTTCCCTTGGTGAATCCATGCTGACTGTTCCTGATCACTTTCCTCTCGTGTAAGTGCTTCAGGATTGATTCTTTGAGGACCTGCTCCATGATTTTTCTGGGGACTGAGGTGAGGCTGACTGGCCTGTAGTTCCCAGGATCCTCCTTCTTCCCCTTTTTAAAGACTGGCACTACATTAGCCTTTTTCCAGTCATCCAGGACTTCCCCCGTTCGCCACGAGTTTTCAAAGATAATGGCCAATGGCTCTGCAATCACAGCCGCCAATTCCTTTAGCACTCTCGGATGCAACGCGTCCGGCCCCATGGACTTGTGCACGTCCAGCTTTTCTAAATAGTCCCTAACCACCTCTTTCTCCACAGAGGGCTGGCCACCTACTCCCCATGCAGTGATGCCCAGCGCAGCAGTCTGGGAGCTGACCTTGTTCGTGAAGACAGAGGCAAAAAAAGCATTGAGTACATTAGCTTTTTCCACATCCTCTGTCACTAGGTTGCCTCCCTCATTCAGTAAGGGGCCCACACTTTCCTTGCCTTTCTTCTTGTTGCCAACATACCTGAAGAAACCCTTCTTGTTACTCTTAATATCTCTTGCTATCTGCAACTCCAGGTGTGATTTGGCCTTCCTAATTTCATTCCTACATGCCCGAGCAATAATATTATACTCTTCCCTGGTCAGTTGTCCTATCTTCCACTTCTTGTAAGCTTCTTTTTTATGTTTAAGATCCGCAAGGATTTCACCGTTAAGCCAAGCTGGTCGCCTGCCATATTTACTATTCTTTCGACACATCGGGATGGTTCGTCCCTGTAACCTCAATAGGGATTCCTTGAAATACAACCAGCTCTCCTGGACTCCTTTCCCCTTCATGTTAATCCCCCAGGGGATCCTACCCATCAGTTCCCTGAGGGAGTTGAAGTCTGCTTTCCTGAAGTCCAGGGTCCGTATCCTGCTGCTTACCTTTCTTCCCTTTGTCAGGATCCTGAACTCAACCAACTCATGGTCACTGCCTCCCAAATTCCCATCCACTTTTGCTTCCCCCACTAATTCTTCCCGGTTTGTGAGCAGCAGGCCAAGAAAAGCTCCCCCCCTAGTTGGTTCCTCTGGCACTTGCACCAGGAAATTGTCCCCTACATTATCCAAAAACTTCCTGGGTTGTCTATGCACCTTCAAGTCGCCCATGAGAACCAGGGCGTGCGATCTAGTAGCATCTGCGAGTTGCCGGTAGAAAGCCTCATCCACCTCATCCCCCTGGTCCGGTGGTCTATAGCAGACTCCCACCACTACATCACTCTTGTTGCTCACACTTCTAAACTTAATCCAGAGACACTCAGCTTTTTCTGCAGTTTCATACTGGAGCTCTGAACTCCTGCAATGAGTGCCATGTGGGTGGACGCCTCTGCCCACATGGAGCTCAATGGCTTCAAAGAGGACCATTTATGACTGTACCTCATTGATACAAATGTCAAGATTACCCAATTTACCCCTTATTTTCCATTCTTATTTCCTCCCTTCTCTTTTGCACATCTTGGTCTGTCATTGTTATGTTCTCCACTTTATTTAGGCCCCAACCCTGCAATTTATAATGCATGGGCAGATTGCTACACCCACGTGGAGTCCCACTGAAGTCAATGGGGCTTGGGGTGATCACCCATCCCTTATTTTAAGGATTGTCCCTTGACCATTCTAGACATTAAATTGAAGCTTATGCTAATTGCATTGTATACTTAAGGGCAGGAGAAATGTACACTTGAGAGAAAAATACACGATGTGCTAAGGAACATGGTGTTTCCCTAAAATGTCCCTTAAAATACAGTACTGTTCCTTATTTTTCATGTGGTTTTCTCTTTTTTCCATCCAACAAAAGGGGTCTTCCTAGTGGGGCTCCTTGGTGGGTACATTATTCCGTCCACAAGTTGTCAATTGCTGGACTAGGGCCTTGGGTTGTAAGTTCCCCAGGCCAAGGTCTCACTTGTCTGTAAAGTGTCATGTACACCAGTGGCACACTATAAATTATCTGTTTAACTGGTTCAATTTGAGCTTTATATTTAACATACTCAAGTTGGCTGGGCCTAATTCGGGGCTTCAAAGAAAGTAAAAGGCGCATCTGCATTTATCAGAAGGAACAACTGTGGTAAGAGTCTGTGGGGCTGAAGCTCAGATCCCTGAAACATGAAGAAGCAGCTCTGTGCCTCCTTGGATCTGCAAAACTGCCCTCAAGCAAGTGGATCTAGTCACCAGAGGATCCTGGTACCGTACACATTGTGTGATGGTACACATTGGTGATGTAGTGCTGGTAGCTGGTACACATTGTGTGATGGTACACATTGTGTGATGTAGAGCTGGTAGCTGGTACACATTGTGTGATGGTACACATTGTGTGATGTAGAGCTGGTAGCTGGTACACATTGTGTGATGGTACACATTGGTGATGTAGAGCTGGTAGCTGGTACACATTGTGTGATGGTACACATTGGTGATGTAGAGCTGGTAGCTGGTACACATTGTGTGATGGTACACATTGGTGATGTAGAGCTGGTAGCTGGTACACATTGTGTGATGGTACACATTGTGTGATGTAGAGCTGGTAGCTGGTACACATTGTGTGATGGTACACATTGGTGATGTAGAGCTGGTAGCTGGTACACATTGTGTGATGGTACACATTGGTGATGTAGAGCTGGTAGCTGGTACACATTGTGTGATGGTACACATTGGTGATGTAGAGCTGGTAGCTGGTACACATTGTGTGATGGTACACATTGTGTGATGTAGAGCTGGTAGCTGGTACACATTGTGTGATGGTACACATTGGTGATGTAGAGCTGGTAGCTGGTACACATTGTGTGATGGTACACATTGGTGATGTAGAGCTGGTAGCTGGTACACATTGTGTGATGGTACACATTGGTGATGTAGAGCTGGTAGCTGGTACACATTGTGTGATGGTACACATTGTGTGATGTAGAGCTGGTAGCTGGTACACATTGTGTGATGGTACACATTGGTGATGTAGAGCTGGTAGCTGGTACACATTGTGTGATGGTACACATTGGTGATGTAGAGCTGGTAGCTGGTACACATTGTGTGATGGTACACATTGGTGATGTAGTAGCTCCGATGCTATCTCCACGCAGTTACCAATGCAAAGAGCATAACTGGGATTTCTTTACACCCCAGCAATTTCCAGCTGCTGGAATGACTCTTAGTTGACACTTGGCATAAACAAGAGCAGGCTTCAGGAGCAGAGGGCCTAAGGCACCTCAAATTTATGCTAGTCAGTAGATTGACAAATGCATGGTCCTAGAGAAAGCATAAAGTGGGCATAAAGCTGTGCGCATAAACACATGCACATCGCATAGGAGGCTATGCACACAAATTCTCCCCGCCACCGAAGAGCACTGAACACTTCTAGCCACAGCTCAGAGTCTGGTCCTAATAACCAATCTATTGTTGTGTATTATATAAATGAAGACAAAGTGCTTGGTGCTGCATTAGACACAAAGATCAAGAAAGCCCCTGCCTCAAAGGCCTTAGTCTAGAAGATATAGAAAGACAAGATTAATTGGGGGAATGCAGAGGAACGAGCTATCTTTAGTGTTTTATTCCATTTCCCCCTCATTTGAATTTGATATTTTACATGGTTTTATTTGTTGAGCTCCAAGCAGAGGTGGGTCTTTTAGTGAGATCTGAAATGCAAGGTTGGTGCCTGGAGCACTAGTAGTGGGAGTGCCTGTCATGCACAGAAAGCATGAAAACGGGGGGTGGGAGGAGAAGGAAATGAAAAGGGTATCAAGACTGGGAAGCTTAGCAGAGCAAAGGGCATGAGGATATTCAAGTTGCCACAGTGAAGGAGGAAGTGGTAACTAGATGCTTATAAAGTAGTGCAGAAACACTAGCTCAGCAGTGACTTGCCAGTGACAATAAAAATGCCTGCGGCAAAGAATGTCTTAATTATAATAGCCCATTTAGTTTCATAATTTTTATCTAATGGTTATTTTCATGTTAATGCTTCTTTCAACATCAGACAGCTGCTGTGTTGCAATTTCTGTATGTTTTCTCTATTATTGCATCAACCAGTTATTCCAACTACATGATAAACCTTTGAACAAGACTGCACTTCATAACCTAGCCTATGTATGGCGTTGGAGTAACAATCGGTAAATAAATGACAGGACAGAACATAACTGAGAACCCAGCCAAATTATTTGTTACCCCATGTTTTGTGTGTTTCACAGAGTTCAATGGAGAGCTAAAGAAAAATACCACATTCATTAAATGCCACCACCTGCTTCTCTTGGAGGTTAATGTTCTTAGTACTAAGAAATTAGTGTAACTGTTTTACCTAATCTAAAAATTTCTATATAAGTCTTATCCTTAATTTTCATCTTTCATGATGAGGAAAGAAACTCAATAGCAGTACGGTTAAGAATTACACATCTGCTGTGGTGTGTATAACAGATCAGTGAATTAGGGACAGGTTGGTGAAAAGATAAGGAGAGTTGTCACTATTCCTATTATAATTAAAAACACTGCAAATATAAAATAGTATACATGTTCCCCCACTTTTGTATGCCCCTTGTCCTAGACTGTAAGCTCTTTGGGTCAAAGATCATGTTTTCATATGTACTTGTGCAACACCTAGCACAATGGCATCCTGGTTACCACTGGCATGTCTGCAATGTGGAAATTAAATGCTAAAAGAAAGCAAAAGAAGCAGTGAGAGACAAAAAGGCATCCTTTAAAAAGTGGAAGTTAAATCTTAGTGAGGAAAATAGCAAGAAGCATAAACCCTGGCAAATGAAGTGTAAAAATATAATTAGGAAGGCCAAAAAAAGAATTTGAAGAACAGCCTAGCCAAAGACTCAAAAAGTAATAGCAAACATTTTTTTAAGTACATCAGAAGCAGGAAACCTGCTAAACAACCAGTGGGACCATTGGATGATCAAGCTGCTAAAGGACGCACTCAAGGACGATAAGGCCATTGAAGAGAAACTAAATTAATTCTTTGCATTAGGCTTCGCGGCTGAGGATGTGAGGGAGATTCCCAAACCTAAGCCATTCGTTTTAGGTGACAAATTTGAGGAACTGTCCCAGATTGAGGTGTCATTAGAGGAGGTTTTGGAACAAATGGATAAATTAAACAGTAATAAGTCACCAGGACCAGATGGTATTCACCCAAGAATTCTGAAGGAACTCAAATGTGAAATTGCAGAACTACTAACTGTAGTTTGTGACCTATCATTTAAATCCGCTCCTGTACCAAATGACTGGAGGATAGATAATGTGATGCCAATTTTTAAAAAGGGCTCCAGAGGTGACCCCGACAATTACAGGCCGGTAAACCTGACTTCAGTTCTGGGCAAACTGGTTGAAACTATAGTAAAGAACAAAATTGTCAGACACATAGATGAACATAATTTGTTGGGGAAGAGTCAACATGTTTTTTTGTAAATGGAAATCATGCCTCACCAATCTATTAGAATTCTTTGAGGGGGTAAACAAGCATGTGGACAAGGGGGATCCAGTGGATATAGTTTACTTAGATTTCCAGAAAGCCTTTGACAAGGTCCCTCACCAAAGGCTCTGAAGCAAAATAAGCAGTCATGGGGTAAGAGGGAAGGTCCTCTCATGGTTTGGTAACTGGTTAAAAGATAAGAAACAAAAGCTAGGAATAAATGCTCAGTTTTCAGAATGGAGAAAGGTAAGTAGTGGTGTCCCCCAGGGATCTGTACTGGGACCAGTCCTATTCAACATATTCATAAATGATCTGGAAAAAGGGGTAAATAGCGAGGTGGCAAAATTTGCAGATGATACAAAACTACGCAAGATAGTTAAGTCCCAAGCAGACTGCGAAGAGCTACAAAAGGATCTCCCAAAACTGGGTGACTGAGCAACAAAATGGCAAATTAAATTTAATGTTGATAAATGCAAAGTAATGCACACTGGAAAACATAATCCCAATATACATATAAAATGATGGGTCTAAATTAGCTGTTACCACGCAAGAAAGAGATCTTGGAGTCATTGTGGATAGTTCTCTGAAAACATCCACTCAATGTACAGCGGGAGTCAAAAAAGCTAACAGAATGTTGGGAATCATTAAGAAAGGGATAGATAATATCATATTGCCTCTATATAAATCCAAGGTATGCCCACATCTTGAGTACTGTGTGCAGATGTGGTCGCCCCATCTCAAAAAAGATATATTGGAATTGGAAAAGGTTCAGAAAAGGGCAACAAAAATGATTAGGGGTATGGAACAGCTTCCATATGAGGAGAGATTAATAAGACTGGGACTTTTCAACTTGGAAAAGAGATGACTAAGGGGGGGATATGATAGAGGTGTATAAAATCATGACTGGTGTGGAGAAAGTAAATAAGGAAGTGTTATTTACTCCTTCTCATAACATAAGAACTAGGTTTCAGAGTAGCAGCCGTGTTAGTCTGTATTTGCAAAAAGAAATGGAGGACTTGTGGCACCTTAGAGACTAACAAATTTATTTGAGCATAAGCTTTCGTGAGCTACAGCTCACTTCAGGTGCCACAAGTCCTCCTTTTCTTTATAAGAACTAGGGGTTACCAAATGAAATTAATAGGCGGCAGGTTTAAAACAAACAAACGGAAGTATTTTTTCACACAGCACACAGTCAACCTGTGGAATTCTTTGCCAGAGGATGCTGTGAAGGCCAAGACTATAACAGGGTTCAAAAATGAACTAGATAAGTTCATGGAGGATAGATCCATCAATGGCTGTTGGCCAGGATGGGCAGGGATGGTGTCCCTAGCCTCTGTTTTCCAGAATCTGAGAATGGGTGACTTGATGATTACCTGTTCTGTTCATTCCCTCTGGGGCACCTGGCATTGGCCACTGTCAGAAGATAGGATACTGGGCAAGGTGGACCTTTGATCTGACCCAGTATGGCCGTTCTTATGTTCTTAAATAATCACATGGTGAGATAATGTAAAATAACAATCAAACAGTATTTTGGTAGGTCTTAAACACTTCATGTTTATTGTACATTAAATAAAACACTTTAATTTCAGTTGAAAGAAACTTGATTTGTGGGTGAGTCATAAGAAATATAAATCTTCTAGATGAAGAAATATTCAACTGAAATGACCATTAAATGCACGTGTATTAAATAGTCAGTTTATAGCAAAACCGTATTCTTTTGAACTGCTGTTAGATTAATAAGATCCATTATCAAAAGAGGTATGTATGTCAAGGCCCTACTGGATTGCAACTGGTTGATCAGTCTACTTTCACTCTGACAAAAATATGCCTAACCCTACAAAGTACAAAGAAGAAGATTGTCTTCTCATGCTTATTACACAGCTTCTTCTTCTTTCTCATTAAAAAACAAACAAAACACATTATCAAACAGAAAACAATGCTGAACGTTACAAAATGTGTCTTGGCTTAAATTTCAACCCCAAAACAATCCATGCGTAACTTTTATTTTCAGCAGCAGGAAGGGGGGAAAAAAGCAGGGAGGCACACTGTTGTGATGCTATTGCAAGAATTAAAACGCTGGCTATCAGTTTCCAGTGCAGTGGCGGGAAAGCACTGTGGATGAGCTCTCACTTTCCCTCAGGGTTGCCTGCTTGCATTTCTTGCATATATGAATGAATGATATGCGGAGGCACCCCTTGCATTAAGAGTCTGAAGAATGAAAGTCCACCTATGGACAAGAAACAAGACAATCGAATGGTTAAAATTACCAAGAGAAGCAGATTTTTAAAAATATTTTTCTGGCTCTCTGTGAAAAATATTGACCCAGTTAAGTGACAGAGATCTAGTCAGTCCCTATGTTATATTTTCTCTTGACACACAGTGAAATTTACCCCTGTGCAACGGGCCAGCACAAAGGTTACTCATAATTTAAGTCCTATGTTGGCATTTTAAGTGGTGCATAGAACTTGTGCTGGCCCCTTGCAAAGGGGTGTATTTCACCTGTAATGGGCCAGAGTCGGTCATCAGTTGCACCCAGTGCAACCCCACCGATATACAATGCATAGCTTCATCCCAAACAACCCTGTTCATTTCAATGGAGTTGCATGAAGTGTATCTAAGAGTAGAATTTGACTAAGAAAGTCCAGTGCAGAGAACACTTGACAGGCAGAAAAAAGACAAGAAGTACAGATTCACATTATTAGTGCTGGATTTTATAATAAACATTTAGCAAAATATTTACTATACCTCTTGGAATTTGACTGAAGTATGTGTAACTTATTTATGTGTATGAAAGAATTGCACAAAAAGACCAGGATTCTCAAAAATAGATGCCTGAATTTAGGCTCTGAAGCCCATATTTAGGCTTGATAAGTAGCCTGATTTTCAAAAAGTTTTTTGAAAATTTGACCATAAATTCTCAAATAAATGAAGTAGAATTGGCATGAGTATTATTCCTGTTTCTATAGTAAAAAATCTCCTCTCCTAAGATTCAGCAGTGAGCTTTCATTTTAGTTTCAGCACCTTCAAATGGCACTGGCCCTTATTATAGTTTGAGCACAGGAGTGGGGGCCAGCAAGTCCTGAAAGAGACATCTTTTTCTGATACCGTGACCTTAAGGAAATCACTAAGGCCAGATGCTCCTCTTCTGCATTGTGTGGAGGGGAGTTAATGTGCATGGAAAGACTGCAGGGCCAATATTTGGAGGGGAGCCATGGGTACACTGCATATGCTCCTTCCAAACTGGCAATAGGCACGCCACACAATGAATACTGTCAAATACTGCTGTCAGAGCTCATCTTTGAGAGCTGTGAACCCTGAGGATGTGCTTCCCCCATTTCCTCACTTCCTTGATTCTGAGGAAAAACAGAATTGTCAAGACATATCTCGGTAGTTGTGGGTTGTTTTTTTAAGGTGATACATTTTGCTTTCTTGCAGAAGTTGTTCCTGACGTTATGTGGGAAGAAATTGAATATGCAGTTTGTAACATAAAGAAAGGGAGAAGTCCGGGAGTGGATGATGTTTGGCCAGGAATATCTCAAAGTAGGGGAAGATACCCTCTTCAAAGTGTTAGCGCAGCAGTTCACCATCTACATCAATAGCAAGCGTGTTCCAGATGCATGGAAAAAATCAAAAACAATACTATTGATGAAAAAACGTGATCCAGAAGAACTGAGCAACTACTGTCTGATCACACTCCTCTCACAAGTGTATAAAGTCTTCATCTGGGTCATACTCAATCAGATTAAGAAGGATCTTGAAATGCACAAAAACAAAGAACAAGCTGGTTTCTGCTTAGGGTATTTGACAATTGATCACATTCACTCAGTTCGGCAGCTCATCGAAAAATGCAAGGAATACAAAGTACCATTGTGTCTTGCATTTGTCCATGACAAAAAGGCATTTGACTCGGTAGAGGTCAATGCTGTTCTCAACACACTTGGAATTGACCGGAAATACATCAACCTGCTGGAAGAAATTAACCGCAATTGCTCAACAGAGATAACATTATTCAATGTCCCCTGCATTATTACTATATGCAGAGGATTCAGACAAGGTGACACAATCTCACTGAAGCTGTTTGCAGCAGTACCGGAGTCGCTGTTCAAGAAATTGAACGGGGAAGAAGGAATCAGAATTGACGGAGAACAGTTAACGCATCTTCTCTTCGCTGATGACTGTGTAATACTGGCAAAGGACATGGCAAAACTGGAGAACAAATTGCAGAAACTGCAAACGCTTTCGCATGATATCGCATTGGAAGTGAACATGTCGAAGATGAAGTGGATATGGAACAAGCATTGTGCAGAAGAAATCGTCACTGTAAATGGGAAAGAAATCGAGGAGGTTGACAAATATATTTACCTGGGTCAGCAGCTGAGCAGAGACAACTCATTCGAAGGGGAATGCAGTAGGAGGCAAAAGGCAGGGTGGGCAAGTTTCAACAAAATAAAGACATGTCTAATGGATGATGAACTGCCCATGAAGAAAAGGAAAGAACTGTTTAACTCCACTGTTCTGCCAGCAATGATATACGGAGTGGAAAGCTGGTCAATGACGAAAGCAGAGGAAGAAAAATTCGCTGTCACCCAGAGAGCAATGGAAAGGCGAATGTGTAAGATATCATTCCGTGATCACATACCGAATGAGAAAATCAGAAGGCGTACAGAGGTGACTGATGTAGTGCAAGTGATGTATGATGCAAAGCAAAGATGGGCGGGTCATGTAGTCTGCAGACAAGACAATAGGTGGACAATCCTCATCAGTGACTGGATCACCAGAGACCACAAGCGACCGCTGGCAGACCGAAAACGTGTTGGGCCGATCCCATGACAAAACTCTTTGGCCAGAAATGGAAAGAACGTGCTTGCAACAAAATAGAATGGTGTGGCATTGACTTGCATTCGTGGAGAGATGGACGAGGACAAGCTGGACAAAGATGACAGGTCCCAATAAGAGCTGGGGGGGTCTCACCATGCTGTGTGTTGCTTTGTCCCTTCCAATCCTCTGGAAAGCTCTGTTTCTTGTCTCTGGGGAGTTGGGCTTGCTTTGGAACTTTGACAGGCCGTGGTGTCTACTAAATAAGCATCCTACAGCACAGTCAACAGCCACAGCCTCTCAGGGCTTCCAGGGTTTGGAAAGCATATTGCTTTGGATCTGGCACCATATGGGTAAAGAGATAGGGCCAAACCTGTTTTTAGTTACACTGGCACAATGTAAACCTGGGGCTATCATGAAGACAATGGAGTTATTCAGAATTTAGCCTGGTGTGATGGAGGGCACAGGTCGGCCTGAGACCTTTAAAATAGATTTTAATATATTTAGAAACATGAGAAAATTTTACTTTTTTCACTGTGTGCAGGACAATACCAGGTCTGTTTTAGACCCAGCTTTGCATTTTATGATTTTGTTTTGTATTGTACCACTACTCTCTCTTGTTTTTAGTTAATTCTCCTTTTTTAAATAAACCAAATCTTGTTTTGTTGTAAGTGCTCACACATACTGCGTGATTTTACAGGAGCAGTGGTTTAAGGTAAAACTAGTCAACTGGGGTACGCTGCTCCTCTAAGAGCAGAGGACCTGGGATTTCTGTGAGTAGCCAGTGTCAGGAGCTGGACATCACAGGAGAATGATTCAAAGGGACTTGGGGACGAGGGTGCACCTAATGATAACCTACAAGATGATGACAGCACTGGATTAGCCCAGAGGAGAGTGCCTGAGTGGCTAACAGGCTGGTGATGTTAGAGAGCTAACACTGAACCACCAGAGACAAGGCTACCTCTCATTAGAGGCAGGGGGTAAAAAGGTGTATCTCAGTCTTGGGTACCCCATGAACCGGCAGAGAGGGACAGTGGGAAAATGGCAAATATTTTGCTAAAAATATTAAAGCTCACCCCTCCTCGATAGGGAAGGTTGGTATGTGTGATAAGGAAACTGCATTACTACTGTACCTTTTATAAGTCTGCATGGATGTTCACTTCTGCAAGATGCAAACACAACCAACCCCAATAACACTTACCTTCTGAGGCATTTCTGTAGCACACCAAAAGTTTTAAAGCAAAAGTACATTTTCAAGATGAACACATCATTCTCTTTACCCGAGCAAACTGTATATTTCAGCTAGATTAAACGGACTGATCCAATATGGATATAATTTTATTCTACTTACACAATTTAGAACAAGCCAATATATCCATTAACAACATTCTCCTACTAAAGAGACATTATTTAATTGTAACTCTAAGTAAGTGAGCTACATCATTTAAACTTATCACTCTTTCGGAGTTGTGCTTTCCCAGTCTTAGGTAAATGTTTAATACAGACAAAAAATGGCATGCTTTATAGCATTCTTTAAAACTTGTGTAATGCAAATTTTCATAAGAATCATTCATTTTTAAATAAAATTAACTGATGTAAAAATGGTCTCATTTATTTAGAAGTCTATCCTTAGATGCAAATAATTGACTGGAGATGAAAAATGCTCTTATGTTACTTGTATTTGCTCTATGGTAAGTAATTAACCTAACTCATGCTCTGTTAAATTCAGTTGAAGCATTTTCACTAGCAGAAAGTAAGTGGATGTACCACTAAAGGGAGTTACTATAACAAGCAATTATTGGAAAGATTAAGAGTTAATTGTTAGTTTAAGGATAGTGTAATACAAATGATTAAATTATTGATTTTAAAACATTTTCATTAAATGACATAATGAAAATCATGCCATACTTGGCAGGCTTTGTATGACGTGAAAACAGACATAAGCTTCATATGCAAGAATCATATGAAAGCTTACCTTAGATGGCAATATACATTCAAAAATCCTTACTGTGCAACTAAGGGAGAGAGAGAAAGAGAAGTAAGCACTTAATTGCTAACACCAAAGTAGAGAACTTGTTGGGTGAAATTATGTTCATAATGATGACAAGATGATGTTTTAATCCTTAGTCATGTAAAATATGTAAGAAATAGAAGCACATGGAAAGTAAATGGCAGGGATCCAGTACCACTTCAAAATTATAATTAATGTGTGATGTTAATATGCACAAACAAATATGACTGGCTTCTGTCATTAGTCTAGGGTACATAGTGGAGCTAGTCAAATTGTGCAATTGACTTTTAGAATAAAAGTTTCCAAACTTAGCTTCAGAAGAAGCTAAAACATATATATATATATATATTTGTGTTTTTCAACACAGGGAAAAACCCACCCACATAGCATTATATATATATACATATGTTGAAACTCTAAAAGGCAAAATTATCAAGTATAGACTAGTTACACACCAGTGCCTTATTATGTTTTATTATGTATTATTACGCACCAGTGCCTTTACACAAATACCTATTGACATTAGCTAAGGCATGCCATTTACTCTATAGGAACCATTAGTTTTAATAAAGTATTTTACGTATGTAGTGCTATGTCTGGGCACTAAACTGTAGCAGCCATTTAAAAAAAGAAATATTCAAAAATATCTAAAATGGTTGCAGTACATTCTAGCTTAATTGCGTCACAAGAGTAAGTTTTTAAATTGTGCATCTGAAAGCCTCCAGTACTGGAAATATCAGTGTTTGGGCATTTCTGCAATTTAAAAATGGCCACCTTTATATTTTTGAATTTTGGTAATGTTAAAAACGTCATTTCTATTTAAAGGGGTAAATTCTCTGCTGGTGTAACTCAGCTGAAGCTGAATTTAAAGTCAACAGGGTTATACTCATAGATAATTTATTTGGTTCTAAGGGTGAAATCCTGGCCCCACTGCGTGGGTATGTCTACACTGAAATTAAACAACTGCAGCTGGCCTGTGCCAGCTGACTTGGGCTTGCAGGACTGTTCAATTGCGGTGTAGACATTCGGACTTGGACTGGAGTCTGGGCTGTAGGACCCTGTGTGGTAGAAGGGTCCCAGAGCTCGAACTGCAGCTTGAGCCTGGGAGTCTACATGGCAATTAAACAGTCCCTTAGCCCAAGCCCCGCAAGCCCGAGTCAACTGCATGGGCCAGCTGTAGGTGTTTAATTGCATGTAGACATACCCACTGACATCAATGGAAAGGTCCCATTGACTTCAACAGAGTTAGTATTTCCCCCTTAGACTTTGCATGCCAAGTGTCAGCCTGTATTGAAGTTCTAAGTACCAATTCAGAATAGAAATCTAGTTTACAATAAGGTATACATTTTAAAATAAAATGGATAACACAGTGATACCTCTGTTCTTTCAATAAGTCTCCAGGTTATATCAAACTAACCTAAACCTGATCCTCTGAGATGCAGATCACCTCTTGAGAGGAATTGAGTCACCTTGACAAAGGGAGTTGCATACATTTAAGGTTTTATTTATTTATTTATTTATTTTACACATATATGCATGGTTTTATGTCTAATGAGAAAGTTTTAATTCTTGCCTCGACTTTGCATAACTCTGATGTTAGCTCCTACATTCTTGATTAATTTGGCCTTCTTTGCTCATGTGACATAGCCAATGTATGTCATGAGACACTAGCTAGTACAATCTAAAAGCAACTAAGGAATACACACTTTACATGCAAATACATTTTAATGTAAAAAGAGAGGAATGGAGTGGAAGGTAATGTCCAGTGGAATATGCTTTTTATAAACCTGTTTCTTCCCCGCCAAGAAGAATGGTTCTCCTGGGGTAATTATTCCATGATCCAACACTGCAGAATTGGAATATTCGTACTGGTATTTATTCTCGTTTGAAATTGTTCCCAATTAATTTATTTAACAACTTATTTTTTTTAATATGATTAATACCAATTGCAACTTTTCTCAGAATGCATTACTATCATTGTGTTATTGAAGTGATAAGTAACCTTGGCTTCACTCTTAAGGCTGATCACTCTCTCCAAAGTAGTCAATTATTTCATGACAACAGGATTATGAGTATAAAAACGTGTCGTGGACCATGAAATCTGGTCTCCCTCTGTGAAATCTGGCCTTTTGTGTGCTTTTACATTATACTATATAGATTTCACAGGGGAGACCAGCACTTGTTAAATTGGGAGTCCTGACCCAAAAGGGAGTTGCAGGGGGGGTCACAAGGTTATTTTAGGGGGGGGTCACAGTATTGCCACCCTTACTGCTGCGCTGCTGCCTTCAGAGCTGGGCAGCTGCTGACTGGGCCCAGCTCTGCAGGCAGGAGCACAAAAGTAAGGGTGGCAATACCACACCAGGCTATCCTTACTTCTGTGCTGCTGCTGGCGGTGGCTCTCTCTGCCTTCAGAGCTGGGCTCCTGGCCAGCAGCCCCCAATCTCCAGCTGCTCAGCTCTGAAGGCAGGCTGTTGCCAGCAGGTGACCTGTGGGGGAGAGGGTGAAGGGTCACATGACCCTCCCCAAACCACTGAGGGGGGCAAGACCAGCAGGTGGGGAGACGAAGGGGCAGGGCCAGAGCCGGAAGGGAAAAGGCAGGGCCAGAGCCTCTCCTCTTCCGGCCTCCTCTTCTGGCCACGCTGCCTGGTGCAGCTCGCAGCTCTCTCAAGCAGGCTCCAGCAGGCAGCGTGGCCAGAGGCTCCCTGGGACAGTGCATTAGTGGCTCCACACATGCCAGGGGGACTGGAGCAGAGCCCTCACCTCCGGCCAGATAACGTGGGTTGGGGAGGGGACGGGGAGAGCGCAGGGTCCCTAGGCTGGAGGCGGGGACGAGTCACATGGGGGGGTCATGTGGGGAGCAGGGCAGGGAGGAGTCATGTGAGGGGGTCACATTGGGGGTGGTGTCACGTGCCTCCCTTTAGCTGGTGTCTCCTTTTTGTCCCTCCCACTAGTTACCAACCCCCCTCACAACTCCTTTATGGGGCAGGAACCCTAAAATTACAACACCGTGACATTTCAGATCTAAATAGCTGAAATAATGAAATTTACATTTTTAAAAATCCTATGACTGTGAAATTGAACAAAATGGACGGTGAATTTGGTAGGGCCCTATTCATGATGAATTCTCTTAGGGCCTGATCCAAAGTCAACTGAAGTCAAAGGGAGTCTTTCTATTGATTTCAATGGGTTTTGGAACAGGTTCTATCTACTGAAAACAAAACAAGACAATGTTTATGAATTCTTATGACAAACCAGCCACGATTAGGAATCTAGCCCAAGGAACTGTAAAAAATATTTTAAAATTTTTCTTTGGGGGAGCGGGTGTGTGAAAAATACAATAATAGTTTTAATGGAATTCTGTGTTTATATAGTTTGTCATCTTCCAAAACATAGTTCAGATAGAACTTTTTTTCTTAACTAAGATCTTTTACAAAGTGCAGCTTGAACTTTTTCAGCACCCTTGTAGACAAATAAACTTGTCATGCTATTGTAGTAAATAGCTCAACTGTTTGCCATTTTAAGTACATCTAATAGACCTGAAAAAGATTAAGCAAATGCTGTGGTTTATCAGAAATAAATAACATTTATGAACAGAAAACATTTCACTGATGGTAAAATGAAATACTTGTTATTCTATTTGTCTATTATAGTCAATAAAATGTTTAAAGAAATGAGGTAAAATTTGTAACTCCTGATAGTCTAGATTTGAAGCCTAAGGTGATATATGCAAAGTGATAAAAGAATAAAATTGTAATGCACTACCGGTGTACCGTGCTATTACCATAACTTTTCATTTATTTAGATACCATATAAAATATGAGTAGTACACTGTATCCATGATATTTTTGTGACATTCCTAGGAATAGGTCTACGTGTTAAAACAGAGATTACTAACAGCTCAGAAACAGATGAAAGAAATTCTGGACTATTTAGAAAGCCGAGAGTTAGTGCAACATATAGCCTAGGATAGTGTATATCTGTCTCACCTGATGTGCTACCCAGAAAGAAAAGTAGAGGCACGACTGTAGCTGTTACACTCACCAACCATGTAACATCCCTTAAATGACAACTCTGACCCTGCAGTCCTTGCCCAGGAAAAATTCACTTTGAAATCAATAATGTTTTGCCTGAAAAATGACTGTAGACTCAGGCCCTAATGTTTTACTTCCTGGAGTAAAGCAGAAGTTACATTTTAAAAAAATATACACACGAAGGTCTGTTTCCATTGACTTAGAACGCCTTTCCTCCAGAGATCACTTTTCTTTGTGTGGTTGTGCTGCTCAAGCATCTGATGGCTCTTGCTGAGGTAGCAGACGGGCTGGGAAGGGTAACAGAGCGCACAACCATCATATAAGCGGATGGATGGGGGAACACTGGTAAAGTTACATTTTTACAGTCTGGCTATGTGTGATACCCACTGCGTTTGTCTCTCTTTCACATAGCAAACCCGGACTGTTTATTAACGCACAGATGCCAGAAGCTGGGACTGGACAACAGGGGATGATGGATCATTGAAAATATTGCACTGTCCTGTTCATTCCCTCTGAAGTATCCAGCCCTGGCCATGGTTGGAAGAGAGGATACTGGACTAGATGGGCCACTGGTCTGACCCAGTCTGGCCGTTCTTATGTTCAGTACAATTGCTGATTATGGGCTTGATCCTACTCCTGTTGAATGCCATGGTTAAACTCTCCCTGACTTTAAAAGCAGCAGACTGAAACCTCACAACAGATGTACTGTATTTGAGTCTAACAACATGCTTCTTTTGAAAGGTGATGAAATTAATGGCAAAATATGCTACCTGAAAGGAAGGAATATAAACAAGAGAGATGATTCGTGGTCCCTAATTGGGAATTAGGAAGGGGAAAAGGATTTGCATGCCTCATGAGTTGGGGAGGGGGGGTGCGCTGGACTGCCCAACGGTTAATATGAGTTTGGATTTAAAAACCATAACCATTTAAAACCATTTAAAAACCAGTCAATCAACAAGAGAGGTGTGACGTGGAATAACAAAAAGAGAGTGAGAACCTACAGCCCAGGATGGGACACTGACAAAACACACTATTTCTAGGACTCTTTCCAGATCTGATGCAGAAAATGGATACGTGCTTTGAACATTAAGACTTTCAGCTTTTGCATAGTCTCTAAGGTCTGTCAAGATCATTCACTTTACTTTTTTAAAGTAAATATTGAGTTCTTTAAGAAAAAAAGGAGGCATGGAAGCTATAAATAAGGATCCAACAATGATCATGCTTTAAAGCTCTTGAGGGCAAAGGCAGGGGTGGAGGGGGGGAAGGTTTTGTTTAAAAGTGGGGAAGGATGGACTGAGGCATCACCATGGGGAGTGAGTTTCACACCCTTCTTCCCATCACAGCACATGCATGATTGTTTGCTAATCTAGGATGTGATACCATAGCAACTGAGGTCATTTGAGGCACTTGAGCTAGCTGTCCCCTGGCAGTATGAATAGGACAGGGCTGCTAGTTTGACATTCTTGCTGAATGATTCTTTGGCTTTGGAACTTGCTTCCTGAGTTGGTCTGCTGAAAACTTCAGTGTGACCTTCAGGACATGCTGCAAGACCTGCTTGTTTACTGAGGATTCTCCTTGGGATGGATGATTGGGGGATGAAGAGATCTAACTGAGGGGCTGGGGCATGGGCAATGTTAGGAGCTGAGTTGTGAAGAATTTTTTCCCTTTGATATAACAAGCTGTTGAAGTAGACAGTCATGGATGGGGGTAGGCATGGCCATCAGTGGCAGTATTTTGGATTGTTTGCAATTTTTTGTGCAATGTCCAGCGCACCGGACTAGAGTCTTATAAATTCATTTTTTAAAAAAGTAGTAAGAGGTGGGTGGTGTCAGATCAAATTCCCATCAGGGAAAGGCTCAAAGAGGTCATCTCAAATGTAGCTGGTAATTACTTTTTGCATCATAGACATTAAACTTCTACCTAACTACATTACGGAGCATAACAGACCCATTGAAAAATGATCTAAGCCTTTTTACACTTCAAACATCAATTTGTAAATGCCAAATGTAAAGAAACAAGATTCACATCAATATTGATCAGAATGGCAAAATCTCTCATTCATTCCTCAATAAACCACTCTTCAGGGCAGGACCAATTCTTCGTCAACGATTTTCAGGTCAATGTTGCAAAGTAACCTGTGGCTTAGATACCAGGGAAAGGCTGAATAAAGAGGTGGGTCTTGCATCATATACTAAAAGTGGCAAGACTATAATTCATCCTGATGTCCAGTAGCAAAGAATTCCAGAGTATAGGGTTTCACACTCAACAAAAGCACCATACTGGATCTTTTCCCATGTACAGTTATTATCAACACTGTTGTTGGGTTTACTGAAGAATGCTACACAGTCTTCGGCAACAGTAACATCTATGGATGCTTAAGACTCCTAAATTTGACAAATATTAACCAACATTGTTTCTTCTGTTTGAACATGTTTGATATGATCTATTTTAATTTAATTAAAAGCTATTCTATAGGGGAAAAGTGCCCTGTTAAGTCATTGGACACACAGAGAGACAGAGAGATCTTACAGAGAGATCCGATGAAGTGAGCTGTAGCTCACGAAAGTTTATGCTCAAATAAATTGGTTAGTCTCTAAGGTGCCACAAGTCCTCCTTTTCTTTTTGCGAATACAGACTAACACGGCTGTTACTCTGAAAAGAGATCTTACTGTGATCATAGAATTGTGTTATTTTGACCATTTTATTATGAGCAGAACATTAAAGATTCAAAAGTTGAAGGTAACTACTGGTAAGGTATTTAGGGCTTGGGGGCTTATGAAGTATAATGAAAGATTAGTCTAACTTGGCCTCTAGATTTTAGTGATCAATGGCTGTCTTTGTTAGGCCATATAATCTTCTGCTGTGCTGTGAAACAGGGAGCCTTGCTTGGTATTAAGAAACAGACTGTATACATCTAGAATGGAGGACATCACTTTCACCTGCCAGAATATAGTAAAAAGGTAGCAGGACAGTCAAGAAATGTGGCTTTACTACCACTCTCATTAGATGAACACACCACTTTATGAACAGACCAGTTATGTCATTACTTCCTTGCTACCATATTGGAGCTGTGTGACAAGATTTTTCAGAAATGAGAGACAATGTTAATCATAATCCAAAAAAAACAGAAAGCAAACAATATAGAAAAGCTAAATATATTGGCTTTCACTGCATACAAAATAATGGCTACAGAGTAAGTCTTTTATGAACTGGTAATCCTATGAAAATATGCTTTTTAGACCATTTACTGCATGTCTGATCCAAATCCCATTGACTTCAGGTGTTGGATTGGGCCTTAGGACCATTCACAATACCTGCAGTCAATACTAAAACATCTTGAATTCATAAAATATATTCATTTAATGGATTTAAAGGGATATTTTCAAGGTTGCAGAAATCTGACCAACTTTTTCCCCTTCATATCTGTTTGCAAAATCAGTATGATTCTCTATATGTATTTTTCCTAAAAACAAATACAATAATAAGATCTATAAGCCAGTGAAAGATTCTCCTTAGGAAACTAGTGGACGTGCCATTACGTGAGGCATTTAAAAGTACATTGGGCAAAACACTAGGAAAATATACTGTAGGGAATAACCCTGCACTGGACAGTGGAAGAACTATCTAGATCAGTGGTGTAACAAAGCTTCAAAGTACCCTGGGGCAAGAATAGGTTAGGGAGCCCTTTTCTGATTTTGAAATCTGCCCTTCTCCAGGTCCCCCACAGATCCAGCCCCCATCCCCTACCTCCTTTCCAGCCCTCCTGTCCCTCCAGACCACTAGCTCCCTCACAGCCCCAGTCGAGCCATCCCACCCCCCAGCTCCTGAAAGATTCCCTCCAGCTCCCTCGAGGCTCGCTACATGTCCTGAGTACCTGCCACAGTTCCCCCCTCCCCGCCTGCGCACCCTGCTCCATTTCTGATCTGGCCCCAGCCCAGCTCTTCCTCAACCATCCTCCAGAGTCCTTCAGTTCAGCCCCCAGCTCCCCCAGTCCCTATGCAGTCACCCCCGCAGGCTCTTTTAGTTCCCCTCCTGCCTCCTATTTTCCTGATCCCACTCCAGCCCCATTTCAGGCCTGTACAAGCCCTCCCCCAGCTCTGCTCCAACCCCCTGTAACCCCCATTCTCCCATCTGTGATCCACACCCTCTGAGCTCCACCCCAAGCCCCTTCCCCCACCTTCAACAGCTCTGATCCAGCCCCCCAGTTCTACCCAGCTCTGCTCCAACCTCCTCTTCCACCTCCTTTTATTTTCTTTTGTTTAAGGCTGACAAACTTTATTGCCGTGTTTAGTTTGACTCCTTTTGGCATCCTTTACAGATTCTCCTCCCATCCAAAACTGTTCCTTGCCTAATGCTTGTGACATGTGCTGTACATCGGAGAGTCGCGCTAAAGTTTGTCACATAAGCAGTACACCTGGTCCCTAAGGGTCATGTCCACTCACGAAACAACCCGTGAAGTCAATGGATATTTGAATAAAAATGGTGGTAGGATATACCCCCTGGCATTTGCTTACTGCACTCTTGACTCTAATATATACTGTATCTAAACAAAGAGTGGATTAGCTCTGATCTTCGAAACCTTACCTTTCACTTCCAGTTTGCATTCAACCGCTGCCTCGCCAAGCTCATTGACTGCTTTGCAGGTGTAAGTACCTCCGTCATAAGGGCTGGGTTTGCGGATCTCCAAGGTACAGACACCTTGGTTACCAAACATCCTGTATCTTGGGTCATTTAATATAGTCACTTTGTTTTTCATCCAGCTTATTTTGGGCTGTGGTAAAAAGTGCACACAAATATAGGGAATTAAATGCTAATCTCTTTCTGTGGCCTTGTATTAAAGTTGAATGATAGATTAGTGGTATGCAATGAAAAAAATATTGACAAAAGGGAAGTTGTAGTCCATCCATAAAAATAAGTTTGGGCTATATCATGCCATTGTTTTTTTAAGCACAGCTCCCTGTGGCCCTTATAATTTAGCTGAATTCAATCAAGGTAATATTTTTGGGTGGGCAAAAATGTAGATCAGTTACATTACAAAGGGTGTACCATATAATATTAAATGACTAATAATGTTCAAGATCTAAATATTCTAGGTTGGTCAATAAAGCTGTTTTTTTTTTACTAGTAACCAATGCGTAGACCTTAATCAAAAACCTTGGAAGTGAGTGGTGGATCAGAGAATGCTTTTAAATAAAAATTCTGAATTCTGATTTTACTGGGTCAGTTCAATTTTCTACTCTGGAAAAATTCGTCAAAGAGAGAGATAAACTCAGTTGGACCATGTGTTTGTACAGTGCCTAGCACAATGTGACCCAGATCCTGACTGGGCCTTTGGGTGGTACTATAATATAAATATGAATATTTATAATTATAAAGAGTATTTTGTTTTAAACCAAAATCCTTATTGATGTATTGACCATGCAGCTCTTGTGAGTTACTGAAGTAGCAACCCTACATTTGCCTTATCAGTTTGGAAAAATCCACATTTTCATTAGGATAATCTGTGGATTTAGTAAATCTCATAATACTCATGTTGTAGAGGGGTAAACTGAGACAGAAGGAGATGTGATTTGTCCATTGCGGTACAACAAATCAATGGCAGAACGGAGAAGAGTACTTAGGAATCCTGACTCTTGCTCTATTCTTTAGCCCACTGATTCTCCTTAGAGCATGTGTGTGAATTATAAGAACAGGAACAGTACTAGAAAATATCAGTGTCTGATTAAACTCTCCTTTCCCTTCACTGATGTTATTAAGTGGTATGCCATACCTTTGGATTTCCTCGAACACTGCAGTTCAAAGTAGCATTGTAACCAGCTACAGCATATGTGTTAATTAAAGGTTGAGTAAACATTGGTGCTTCGGTGAAATTAAAGTCTTCATAAATTGGATTTTTGTAGATTTTACCTGTGAAATAAATACAAGACGTTCGGAGCTGTTAGAACAAAGTTAAGCATTTCATACTGTTTTCAACAGTATTCAATTGTAAAGAGTGAGTCTGCTCTAGTTTGCACTGTTTTATATACCAATGTAACTCCATTTATTGCACTCATTCTCACTAGCAGCAGTGAGCAGATTTGAGCCTGGAAAGTTACTGTAGCCCAGGGGTGGGCAAACTTTTTGGCCCGAGGGCCACATCGGGGTTGCGAAACTGTATGGAGGGCCGGGTAGGAAAGGCTGTGCCTCCCCAAACAGCCTGGCCCCCACCCCCATCTGCCCACTCCCACTTCCCGCCCCCTGACAACCTCCTTCAGAACTCCCGACCCATCCAACGCCCCCTGCTCCTTGTCCCCTGACCGTCCCCTCCTGGGATCCCCCCGCCCCTAACCACCCCCCCCCGGGACCCCACCCCCTATCCAACGCCCCCTGCTCCCTGTCCCGACCCCATCCACATCCCAGCCCCCTGACAGCCCCCCCGGAATTCCCATGCCTATCCAACTACCCCCTGCTCCCTGACCCCTGACTGCCCTGCCCCAGAACCTCTGCCCCATCCAACCGCCCCTTGCTCCCTGTCCCCTGACTGCCCCCCGGGACCCTCCTGCCCCTTATCCAACCCCCCCCCCACTCCCTGCCCCCTTACCATGCTGCCTAGAGCAACAGGAGCTCGCGGCCCTGCCGCAGCCAGCCACGCTGCCCGTGCAGCCCGGCAGGAGCGGTGGGCTAGAGCGCTGGTGGAACGGCACACTGAGGCTGCGGGAGAGGGGGGACAACAGGGGAGGGGCTGGGGGCTAGCCTCCCCGGCCAGGAGCTTAAAGGCCAGGCAGAACGGTCCCGCAGGCTGGATGTGGCCCACGGGCCGTAGTTTACCCATCTCTGCTGTAGTCTCTGATCATACTGTACAGAGGATTTAAAATCTTCCCTTGTTGTATAAATACATGGTATATTAAGTATAATGTATATACTCTGTGTGCACGCCTGCAATTACACACACACACTTTGTACAACGATATGAATACTGATTAGCGGGCTGGTAAGAATGATCAAAGCAGTGACTATAAAATGTCACTTAATGTTCCACATTTATTCTTGTCATTGATTTCTTTTCCTAATTTGTTCCATCTACAACTAGTATTTCCTAACTGCCAGTACAGTAAACTTGGGCTGGCCCAGTCTCTGAAAAGCCAGACGTAATTCTGCTTTATATTGCACAAGCACCATCAATAAAGACAGCAGAAAATGTGTTGATTCTGTATCAAACAAAATCTAGTCGAGCTGGCTTTCTCACTGATAATGTATCTGCCCTTGTGGTGCTGACAGTAGTAAATAAATTATTTTTCTCTGTTAATTACGCTGATGCATAGAATGGACATATGGGGTGAAATTCACCCAGTACCAAGGGCCAGCACCAAGGGCTACGCACCACTTACACCTTACTTAGGCTCTCCAACAGGTGTTCACAGGTGCATCGGCCTTGTGCTGGCCCTTGGCACAAGGGTGAATTTTCAGTGACAAGAAACAATTTCTACAGCCCCCTCTTCTGACCACCACCACCCCACTTTTAAATAGAAAACTATTTCAGCTCTGAGCGATCTCACGGAGAAATGCCAGCTTTGTGAACTCACTGTTTTTAGTTTTCTTAGGCAGTCCCCATTTTTGATGGGCAGAATGGAGACGCTTTTCTTTCGAGTGAGAGAACAAAGTTCTGCGTTGCCAGCAGGAATGCCATTAGCACTGGCTCATACAGCAAGCGACTGTTGTCACTCATCTCTCTAAACTTAAGCCAACTGCCTTCACTGTACGTACTGTATGGAAGAGACTGAGCATTCCTGAACTCAGGTCATGCTCACTGCCATTCTACTTTACAACAGTTAATGTACAGATTACAACAACACCTTCGTTTCTACTTTAAACTGTTTGAAAGCTCAGATAAATAATTCAGAATTGAGAGGGGAACTGATGTTACCCTTTAAAATCAAGCGTCATCCTCCCCTGGTTTGTTGCTTGTCCCATAATTTGTAGTTGTGCGCAGTGAATGCCATACACTACCAAACTGGAATGGCAGCAATTTACACTCACTTTGCACTGGTGTAAGTGGCTACACCAGGTACAAACAGTGGAGACTCAAATCTTTTTGTCTCTTACTCTCTTCCCCACTCTGAAACCCACCCTTCCCCCTTCAGAACATAATGGACAGCTAACCATCCTTTGCGATCACAGCACTCTCCGTGGTCATTGTTGCGTCCTCACTGAGGCCACACATGTTTTCAGCAAAGATCCGGAAGTAGTACTCATTTCCTATGATGAGTTCAGTAATGGTGGCACTGGTTCGGTGGTAGTGCTCAATTACAGTGAACCATTCCTGCAAGACACAAACACAGACTGAGTTTGCCTGCAACACACTTCATTTATCAACAGCTAGGGTTTAGAATAGCCACGGTGCATATGAAAGCATGAGAACAAATTTTAAGGAATTTATATAACCAATAAGGCATAACACAATAACTGAGTTAATGGCAATGAATTCTAAGCTAATCACTACAGAATAACTGGATGATGATGGAAGAGTCACAAGCAATTCACCACTGTGCTATGAAGGGTGAATGGAAAGTGAACTCTATTAAATTGTCACATACTGATGGTTAGTCAGGTGGGATAATTATAGGAAGTGCAATATTACAAAGGTCCTATTGTGCAAGAGAAGAAAGGCAGGCTCTGCCACTCAGATTTCATATTGCTGACAGAGAAAGTACTGCTGCAGATAAGAAAGCAAGTGACTGCAAAACAACAAAACTAACAACTAGAAGTTCTAATGTGTCAACCTCCAAGAGCCCAGTACATCCCAGTACGAATCTGCCTCCTCTGGCACTAGGCTAAATGAACAATATGATTATGAGAAGTATGATTCCATTCCGGTGATTTCTCATGACTTAAGAAGAGTTGATAGGGTAGGAGGAGCAGTGCATACTGCCCAAACTACAGACACTCGATCAGCACGGTGACTGGATCTTAGAGGCTCTTTTCTTTAGCAGTAGCAACAGTATGGTCTAAGGAGAGCAGTGTGTAACGCTCACCCAGCCAGACTCATGCGACTGGAAGAGGCCAGGTCTCTCATGGCAGTAGCCACGAGGTAATTTATTTGATAAAAATATGACTTCCAATTCATTCTTGATTTAATTTTGAGAAATCATGTGTAAATAAGGGACACTGACACAGTGCAACAAACAGCTAAAAAACCCTGTTTGTTAAATTAGTTTTTGAGGCAGTTCCTGGGACAAAGTTACAGGACAGAAATAAGCATTCAATGTATGGCATGTGGGTTATTGTTTTTTCTGTAACAAAGTCCTATGGATGTGATTTCATCAGCTCTGAATTCCTGTGATTTCTGGCACAACACTCATCTCTTGGGCAGTATTATATACTCCAGTGCATACTGCTTCAGGCATCTATCTGCATAGCTCTCAAGAGACCCATGTTTAGATGAAAGGCATCTCTTTAAATACCAAATTTAAATTTGATCTTGGTACACAATATCCACCTAGTGAGATCAGCAAGTCTAATGCTAAAAATATTATTCACGTAAAGCAGAATCTGACCATGAAAATGCTCTCTCTTTTATTTATGCCACCCCTTCCAGATGTCTTCCTTTCTCACAGTATATATTTGTGTAAGTATCTTGTGCCAGAGTTTGTACTGATATGTATTAAACCTGCAGAGCCACATTATTTTAGACTTCCCAGTAATATAGCTCATAGCACTCAGAAAGGATCATCCACTTGAAAGAACTTGGGACTCCCTTTCTTCAAAGGCAACTGTTTTCAGAAAATATCCCTTTGGAAACAATCATTATCTAAAATCCCACTTGGTACTATTACAGGAAAATTCTTGTCACAGACAGCGTGGAGATAACATGGAATCACTGCCCTATGAGCAAAGAGTACATTTTGGACACTAGTTATTATTTTATTTTTTATTACAGTAGCACCTAGAAGTCTGAACTAAGATGGGCCCCCATTGTGCTGGGCACTGTGTATGGATATAATCAGAGACAGGTCCTGGCCTGAACAGCTTATGATCTAAAGAAAGATGAAGGGTGGGAGGGGGAATAAAGTCACAGGGAGGTGAACTGACTGGTAAAAGGTCACACAGCAGGTCAGAATATTAGTATTCTTCTAATGCAAACTGGTTCATATCTCTTAGATTCACAATGTCCAAACTTGCAGTATCTATTAAATGTAGAAATCCAACCACTGTCTCTTACAGAGCTATAAAAGAGGGGCTTGGTTGTGATATAATTACAATAATTAGCTCTCATATAGCACTTTTCATCTGTAAATCTTAAAGCACTTTACATATTGGGTAAGTATCAGTATCCCAATCTGTAAAATAGGGTTAATGATACTTACCTAATTTGTGAAGTGTAGTACAGAGAAGTGAAGGGATTTGCCCCAGGTCACCAAGCAGGCCAGTGACAGCTGGGAATAGAACTCAGATCTCCTAACCATCTAGTGGACTACCTGCGGGGCCACACTGCCTCCAAAATGAGCATTTGGGATTTTGATTCTCTATTTCCAGAGGGAACAAAACAGAATTATTATTTCTCTGAGCTCCCCGCAAACTCTGAGGGGTTTAGACAAATGAGATTCCGAGCTACTCCCACCCGTCCCCCTCACTTGCACCATCTCTAATCTGTGCTTTGCATAATGACAGGTTTCAGAGTAGCAGCCGTGTTAGTCTGTATTCGCAAAAAGAAAAGGAGGACTTGTGGCACCTTAGAGACTAACCGATTTATTTGAGCATAAGCTGCTGTAGCTCACAGAAGCTTATGCTCAAATAAATTTGTTAGTGCCTAAGGTGCCACAAGTACTCCTTTTCTTATCTCTAATCTGAACACAGATTTGTAAATACACATGTTTTCATTTATAAACTTCGAGTACTGTGGACACTGGGATTTTCTGATGAACTTTTGAGATTTTCTGAGTAGTGGTGTGGTTCTGTAATGATCCAATGCCTCAATCATTGACATTTGTCCATGTAAATAGGGCTTTCTATATTTAAAAGAAAGAACGTGGTGACTGTTGGATTTAAACTGAGTCAAACATATTTTATAACTTACCATGCTCTTCTTGTCCGCTTTTTGAATCGTGTACCCAGTAATGGCAGCGTTACCATCATCCTTTGGTGGCTGCCAGGCTAAAGCAACATTCTCTCCCCAAACATCCTCAATCTTTACAACATGTGGTGGGCCAGGGCGATCTGTAATGATGATATGGCACGGTCATCTTTCCATTATGCCTGCTCTCTGTTTCTCTCTCTCTCAGATATGATATATCTCTATCTATATCTATATCTAGATAGCTGTAGATATATATCTTACACATACAAAACAATGCTAAAAGAAGACTGCAAAGTCAAGCACTCAAAATTTAGGAAATACCAGAATTTAAGTTGCCTGTGCAACCTTTAATTTGACTCCACTGTGCACATGTGTTATGATACAGTTTTCAGTTACACAATCACCTACTATTTTTGCAAAGATATAAGCAAATGAAAACTTGATCTTATAATGGGAAGTCTCAGGCAAGCTTAAGTATCGACTGTGTTACCAGCTTCACCTATAAGATATAGATAGATAGTGTATGAGATTTCCCAGGTGTCTCTCTTTTTTCCATCATAAGGCTTTTTTGGGGGGAGAGATAGCTCAGTGGTTTGAGCATTGGCCTGCTAAACCCAGGGTTGTGAGTTCAATCCTTGAGGGGGCCATTTAGGGATCTGGGGCAAAAATTGGGGATCGGTCCTGCTTTGAGCAGGAGGTTGGACTAGATGACCTCCTGAGGTCCCTTCCAACCCTGATATTCTATGATTCTAACACTGATGGTCTCTTCCAAGTCATGTTTGTGAGAAACTAACTCTTGCTACAACAGAGCTGTATCAGATCTGACTGAGTGCCATCTTAACAGTAAAAAGCTTCAGTTTTTCTGACCAATATGGAACATAAAAATCCATTACAAACAGTGAAGTAGTGTAGGATTCTAGGGTGGGACTGGAATGTTCAGGCTGGTATGGACGTTTTGTACAGAGGTCCCCAATTACACTATCTGAGGACCTCACTCAGAATCTCTGGCCAAGTGAGCTGAAGTAGAGATGTACCATGGTACAGAGGAGGCTGTAACTGGAAATCTCATGTTTTCCAGCACACTGGTAACAAGTTTTTGGAGTCTGCTTTGCCAAAATACATTTTCTTATTTTTTTAAACATACCAACTACTTGAATATCTATTGTAGCTTTGTCCACCAGGTTTTCTACTTTCACTTTCAGGTCGTATTTTCCAGAGTGGCTCCTCTCTGCCTTTCGGATAAAGATGATAGTATCATTTTCACTGTTGCGGATGTTAATTTGATTCTTGTCTACGGAAACGCCATTTTTCTTCCAAGATACTTTTGGCCTTGGTCTTCCCTGTAAAAAGCCATGGAACAACTGAAGTATGCTTCTGGGAGGAGAAAGAGGTGTTAGGCTGTCGCAAAGACAAAATAAAAGTCTTCTTGAACCAGAATGGTGGAAACTCTTTAAAGAAAAAGCAGATAACTCTAAACACAAGGCAATTCAGAGGCAGTCACATGTTCATATACTTGTTTTTTTCTGAACTTAATGGGCAATATTATTTTGTTTTCAGTGGTTCTCAGAAGCAGATGCCCTAAGAGAATCACAGTGTGATATCAATAGACACTAACTTGTTGATCATGCAATGTCACTACTGGGAGTTTGCTCTTCTAGAAACGAGAATTTCAGGCGTGCTGTCCAAATATGGTAACTTCAGTCCTTTCAGAGTATTTTGGCTGAGTGTATACACCACACAGTAGTACTTTTATTTACCAGGAGTAGCATTTCCTATAGCATATATTGTGCCCGGCATCTGTCTATGTGCACAAAGGAAGGAGAAAGCATAAGGTCTGGACACAGTAGGGGTCCTTGCACTCAGCAGAGCAAAGACTCTGCAGACAAGTGTTACTGGAACAGCTAGCCTCTGCAGAGGGTGTCAGATAAGGTCAGGCTATGGCCCTGCCTCCAGCCAGCAGAGCTAACCAGCTGGAGTAGAAAGTGCATGTTGCATCCTTGAAAGTTCTGGTTCAACAGCTGTGCTTCCTAGGGGCTCTATGAGGCATTGTTGCACAAAGATTCTGCTGGGTTGGTGAAACTTCACATCACCCCCAAAGCAAGACAGAGAATAAATGTCACATTTCAGCTCTAGGCACCATATCTTATCATTGTCCGCCTATTGCAACTGCTCTGTGCTGTGCTAGTGATTATCTTGTGTGTAATGGCAGGTCTACATTGGAGATTATGGGTATTCTGTGGACAACAGACAACAGATCAGCACTGTTTGCTAGTTACAAAATTCAGTTTTCAGCTGAGCACAATCTGATTTCAGAAGGCACAGAAAGAGCCATCTGGCAGGTGTCCTGGCTGTCCAGGATTTAATTCTGCTTAAATTAGCTTCATGCCCCACCACAGTTGTATAACATGCAGTTCTAACAATCACAATATAAGAAAAATAAGCATTAATAACTGTGTCTTTGTTTCTTACCTGGAAAGGAACAACAAGATTCACAGCTTCTCCAACCCTTCGAATGTAGGTTTGTTTTAAGTGTCTTGGTAGACGAATCTTTGGAGGTTCTTAAAAAAAAAAAAAAAGCGTGTTTTTGTTTTTAGCTGTGATATTGAATTTAACAATGTTGGTGAGCACCAACATTAGTAACATTAAAACCTATGGCCTACATTCCTCCGAAGTGAGATGTGAACTGGATGCCTCCACTTTTGGGTTCCCAACTTAAGACACCTTAAAGGGGCCCTATTTTTTAGAAAGTGCTGAGCGCACTGATAGGCTAATGGGTTGGTAGTGATGGACACCGTTAAAAATGATCAAACTACACAAAAAGACGAAGGGCCAGACACAGCTCCTGCTAAAGCTCTTCTGTGCTATTCCAGTGGTTCAGAAGGTCTTTAAAACTGCACTATCTGGCCAGCTGAGGAGTCTCCCACCACAGGAAAGGGCTGTGGGAGTGTGTCAAATGTTCAGAGTGCTGCTACACTTTCATGATCCCTGCTTGATATATTGGCCCCATGCTAAACTGCTCTGATTTATGCTAAGACAAACCAGCCTCTGGCAGCCCCCTGGATTGGACACTTGCAAAGGCAATGTACAACTAACTACCTTTGGTCCCAGCTGGCTACAAAGATATTGGGGGGTAAATCACTTCACATGGTGCCAGGGCAGTTGTACAGATCCAATAGTGGACAACAAAGTGTGTATGAACGGACGGTCAAATTCAGCTTTATTACTAGCTCTCAAATTTCAAATCTTGCCCATGTGAGCACTGGTCAGCAGCACAAGAAGGGAATGAGACTGAATGTAAGTGTAACCATGTCTTTCTGCATTACTGTTCTTTCCACTTTTTGAGGTGATGAAAAAGCAAATTGAAGTGATAGATGTGGCCTACTTTCACTACTGTGCCTGCAGCTTGTTCTATCCAGCATCAGTGTTGCCAATTCTTGCAATTTTATCAAGAGTCTCATCAGATTTGGTGTGCTATTTATTATTTTTTAAGCCCCAGCTCCTGGAGTCCTGTGAGTACATGAGAATCTCAACTTTCATTAAAAGAAAAAAGCAAACTTCTAGCCTTCTTGGCTGTAGAAAGAAGCTTAAAAACATGAGGCCTAAAGCTTCAAAAAAACGCAAACAAACCAGAAGGCAAAGAAAAACAACCCAAAATGTATTATTTCTAAGGCAATCTCATGATTTTTGAATGCTTGGAGTTTGCAGTACTGCATTGGCATGGTTTCAGCATGTGACTGCATGGCAGTGTTTCTGCAGTTTCCAACTGCAGGTGCTAGTCACAAGAAAGAGGAAGCATGAACGCTGAAAGTGTGTGTGTATTGGGGAGAGAAGAGAGAAACAGTGGTGTAGCTCACCTATCACTTCCTTGACTAGAATAGGTTGTGGGTGCAATCTAGGTTCACTGGGACCAGCAGCATTCACAGCTTTTACTCTCACGAAAATTCTGGAACCAGCTGGCAGGTCAGTGATGGTGTACCTTGTTTTGTCTGTCAGTTCAGGGTTAGCCACTAGCCATTCTTCCGCTGGGTTAGGAAAAAGAAAAAAGAGGGGGCAAAATTACAGAATTCTACACATAATCACTTCTCCATCAAGAAAACTTATAGTATAGCCAAAAACTGCACAGAGACTGTTGCTGAGTAACGATTTTATTCTCTAATAATGCTATTATATGACATTGATTTGGATTAATACAGAGATAATAAGGAGGGAAATGTTTCTAAGGATACTCAGCATTATCTTTTTTAAAAAGTAAATACATGTGAACAGTAATTACAGGATGTAATTAAAGAAATCCATTAAAAGTCTGTTGATAAAAAACAAGGGCCTATAGAGTGTGGTTTTCAAAAGCACTCAGCATTGGCCTAACTCTGCTTCTGTTGAAGTCAATGAAGAATTTACCATTGACTTCAGTGGGAGCACAGTTAGACCAGCACTGAGCACTTTTTAAAATCACACCAGTCGTGTATAGAGGATAGTAGCACATAATTAGCTATTTATGAAATGTCAGTTTTCCTATGGCTACTGCTTCATTTGGGAGACAGCATGGTTCATGGACAGGGCCTAGGATTAGCAATCTGAGTTCTATCCCCCAGCTCTGCCACTGACTGGCCATAGGTAGGACACCAAAGCTCTCTGTACCTCAGTCGTCCCATTTGTAAGATGAAGTTAGTGATATTTACTTACAATTGTAGAGTGTTCTGAGGTCTAAGTATGGACAGAAATGTTTTATATGATCTAACTGCATTCTATTGTTCGCTCTAATGCTAATTAATGAAGTATTTGTTATTTAGCTGCTTTAGAATTTTAACAAATAGGGCTGCCATGAAAAACAGACTCTCTGCTTATCACTTTACGAAATAAGGACAAGACTGATCAGAGTTCTTCAAATGATTCCAGTGTTCTCAGTTTTTTCATCTTGCTGTAATACGGTCACATATAATTCGTGGATCCATTGCAAAATTACATATTTTTAGAAAAGCCCAGGTTACATATGACACAGTTTCCCTCATCCCTCCCCTCCTGCCCTCCAAATTTGGATCACTTTAAGATCCCTAGCTTTTTGACATTCAGAGTCAGATTGCTATAGCAACAAGTCAGGAGTTTAACTTTGCTTATAAAGAAAAAAACACACCACTGTGGTATTGGCCGTCAAGACAAGTAAGTGCACTATTATAAGCTTTAGTGCACTGGAGAATAACTGAAGAATATTGGATACATTTTTATAAGGATGGGACCCACTCTTAGGAAGAGATTAAACACAGTTCTGTTTAAAAGAATTTCTTCCAACTAAACACAAGAGGGTTGGAGTTAGGGATTCAGTTTCCTGATCCTTTCCCCATCATCTGAATGCTCCTAGATCTTTCTGTTGGTAAGTAAAGCTGCAGGTTCTGGAGGTTCATGGCCCCCAAAGTCAGTTAGGCTCTCAGAAATCTGTCTTGGTATGCATAAGAAAGTTTTATAACCTTCATTGAATACTGTACCTTCCAGGTCATGAGTTGCCTCCACCAATTCATCACACAGATCTGCCGATATACCTTGTGAGAGTCCATCATTAAAATTAATCAGACACCCACTTTCACACAGGAGTATTGTCAGTGGTTAGCATTCCCTGTTAGTAGTTATGCATAGAGCTGTACTGCTCCCTGAAGATTTAGAGGAGGAACCTGTAGGGTGATCAGGGAGTTTGCAGGCAAAGTGCATCTGGGGTGAGGGACAGTCACCAGAATAAAGCTTGTATAAGTAGTACTCTTCCAGGTAAGCAGAGTAGTTTAACTGGTTTTGTCCATGGTTTATTAAGGCCAAGGCTCAATCCATAATGTGAGGTTGAAGAAGAACGAACCACACCTGACCCAAATAGGATAACTCAAGGAAGTTTTCGTTGTACTATCTTCTCTCTGCATCAGGTCCCCATTCTTCTTCATACCACTGCTTTGCTGTCTTCAGCCCTATCCCCTGGCCTGGGTGCTTTGTGCCTGAATCTCTCAATGAACTGGGAAGTGCATCCAGGTATTTAAACCCATGAGCATCAGGGCATTTGCCTCACTCCATTTGAGCATCCCTACAGTAAAACCTCTAGTGGCTCCAGAACGCGTTTTGGTCCCAGTTTGTGCTCAGGTGGGAACAGAAATGAGGCCTAATCATATCTGGATAAACAACTTGTCCCTCAAACTACATATGGCACAACAGGACCTCTTCTTTGGGCCAGTTTTAACTTTGAAGGTGCGTGGGAGCTACTATTCAGGGTGATTATGGCCCTAGAGATGGCTAATGGGGAAGAAGAGATGCTCTTCTGAACAATTCATGGTGCTCAGGGAAAAGGTGGCAGGTAAGACAGAAGAAATTTTTTTTTGGATTGATCAGTCATGAAAAGGGGAAAGGAAAGAGAAAAAAGGAGAGTTTGAGGAGAGAAATGGAGAAAAAAGAGAGAAGGAAATATAGTACAAAAGGAGGGAATGGCAAGAAAGAGTATTGAGAGAGGGAGGACAAAGATAAAGGGAAGGAATGAAAAAGACGTTTGAGAGAGGACAAATTTAACTAATGGGAAGGAAAGAAAGAAGAATAGCAGAGTGCAGGAATAAAAGTTAATTTAAAGTAACCCCTAAGGTTACAGCTGTCATGGCCATAGAATCATGGGCTCTGCAATTTCCACAATTTTAAAAAATCCATTATTTTGGTTCTGGTGCATGCTGGTGGGTGGATGTGATGGCAAGAATCTGAGCCAATTCAACTGAAAACCTTGTAAGCTGCCAAATTGCTAGCTTTCAGAATAGACCCAGGTCTAAGTGGTTGTACAGGTCCTGTGCAGGCCCTTTGTACAGGGATGAATTTCACCTGTAGTCAGCAAAAGCTCATTAACTAACCCTGAGATGACACAAAGAACTAGGTCAGTCCCTATATTACTGAGGTTTAATTCCTCCAGGAATTCCTCCCCACCAAGGAATAAAGGGGGAAAAAAGACCTTCCACCCCCTTTTTAAAGAAGAATCAAGTTGGATATTAAAGGCTGGCTCTGGGGTAGGATCTCCTGCATTGAAACATATTCCCTGTTATCACAGTGCAAGCCCAGTTCTAGATATTCATCCCAATGCTCCAATTCTGCAATAGATACATGTGGATGCAACCTTACAGCTACATGGGACCCACTGAAGCCAGTGAGTCTCTGAATGGCTACAGAGATCCATCTGTGTGGATCCAATTGCAGGATCAGGCCCTACACTTGGGAAATAAAGGTTTCTAGGGTACAAACCAATGCCTGTGACACCTGACACTTGTAATCTATATATTTCTATGATTTTCCCCCTTCTCCCTATTACCACCCTATGGTTTTTTGTAAAAAATTTGATGATTAAAAATACTCTAATAATCACACATTCAAGGGCAAGAAAGAGACAACATACTATTGAAGGGATAAAGAAGCGGGCTAGAAAGGCAGAATCAGACAGATGAAAGATACAGTCATAAAGGACCCTGACATTCAAAAGAATTATTAAACATTATAGAAAAATTAGTCCGAGGGACAACAGACGCTGGAAAAGACTGAAGAGAACAGTGTAAGAAAGAAAAAGGGATACACAGTAAGTTAAATATCTATTTATTTGTATTTTCTATAAAGCTTGCTTCCTAAATGTTATGATAAAATATATACATACATAATTTTGATTGTGTATATATAAATGTATATGTATATATGTGAGGCATATATAGATATATACAAACACACACAAAAATCTATGTAAAATACATTGTAATCATTGTATTTTATCTGAGGTGGGTAACACCAAAATGACAGATTCAACGGTCATTTTGTTGTATCTTCTTATGTTTTAAACCTATCTGAAAGAAAAAAAGTAAAGAATTTGCTCTGTTCGACAGGTATACAAGGATCTTTGGTCTCCTACCACTTTAAATGTATATTTGGAAAATCCCTCTCAATACTATCCCTGGTATTATCATAAATAGTGTATTTAGCCTCTTATCTGATTAGAGAAAATTCCTCGTGCTGTTCTGCAATGAGCTACATAGTACTGAGACCTTACGGCCATATTATATCCCTGATTTTTCTCTTTTTGCCCAACACTTCTATTGACTTCAGTGGGAACTATGTGTGCAGAACAAGGGCATAATGTACGGCAGCTCTTAGATTCATTAAGTCGTCAGTTGCCTTCTTAGTACAGTGTTTTCTACAGTGTTTATTAATAATATCCATGCCTGTGCATTTGAAATATCATAGGAAAATATGAATGTATCATGTATGTGCTTCATTTGGATCTAGTACTGCATGTTTCCTCTTTCCAGACCTTCTCCCATCTCCCTCCCTCCATACATGAAGGAAAACCCTTCCTACCGTTCCAGTTGTGTTTACCTTTATGTCAACTGCTCAGTACCTCTGAGCTTCTTCAATTTTCTTTCCTGCTCCTTAAGGATTTTCAGCCCACTCCTACAAGGTGCTGAGGGCTTCCTCAGAGATGCTGACAACCCTTTGCTCCTATTGACTTGACTGAGATTTAAAGGCACTCAGTACCATGCAGGATCTGGCTGATTTTCTGCTCTATTTTTTCCACTGGGGTGTTTAAATCCCAAAAAGCTTTCCTGTTGTGGGTCAAATGTTCTATCCTGTACAGCTCTTGCCTTCAGGCTGAATCCTACAGACTTTCCGCATGAAAAACTCCTGTTGATTTAAATGCACAAACTGGCGTTCATTTGTAGAGAATTGTGTAATATGGTTATACTAGTCCTTAGATTTACAGCATAGATAACATCGCAAGTGGTTAAAATGAACTAAACTGCACCACTGTTCATCAAAATTTGCATTTCTCTGGCAGACTCATTCCCCTGGATGCCCCAGAAATAGTCATCTTGGACGCCCACAATGACTAGAGTTTGCTTATTCCACTGTGTCAAGTTTTGCTTACCCATTCCAGATGTCACCAGCCTTCGTTGCTTTCTGCCCCCAGACTCCATTTCTGTGTCCACTCAGAAGAAAGCTTCTGCTAAGTATGTAACTGGGAAACACTGAGGTTTTGCTATTTGATCACTTTACACAGTGAAACTGCCGGTTGTATGATATATATTGTTTGCACTTCTCTGTCTCCCTTTATTTTCCTCCGCTCATTTAATTTTCTCTCCCCCTTTTCCACCTTTACACTCCTCCTATCCTCCTATATTCCTCTAAATCGGAATGAAAAATCCTGTACGTGAACTCTCCCAAATGCAAGGGGCATTCAAATCCAAATCTGAATTTTGTGGCTTGGACCACTTCTATTTGATATCATACCACAGCCACAGGGCTGTCTGTCCTCTGTATGTGAAACTGGTACTCGAGGAAGCCACTATTGATTCCAAACACAGAGAAAGCCTTTTGTTAGTATTTTGAACAGATTTAAGATACCAGATATAGACTCTCCAAGCTCCTATGTGACTGGACTTTAATCCAAAACACGTCGAAATGTGGTTCTCCAGTTTTCTCCAACTGCCAATTAGGAAGTTCATTTGTCCTGCTTTTCCTTTTCCCCCATCCATCCAAATATTTAATCTCTCTGATATAGCCAGATTTCATGTCCTCAGGGAGCAAGCTGTGGAAGCCCCTGAACAATGAACTCTTGCACATCAGCACAGTGCACTGCCCCCCAAGTCACTAGACTAACCGGATGTTGTTTTGCAATGCCAGATCAAATGTAGGAACGGATAGGTGTGCAGTAGCTAGAAAGGAGCCTGGATGAAACCCCATAGCTTGAGAATTCTGGCTGGCTAACTTTTACCTCAAAGCAACAGTCAGCTCTCATGGAGAAAACGTGGGGCAAGTCTCACCTAGTTTAAGCACTAGGAGCATGCTATAGTTGTTGTCACTTACTTCCTTCAAAGCAGTACTCTATAACATAGCCGTCTAAACCTGCTGCTCCAATGTGATCTGGTGGCCGCCATTTCATTGTAACAGTGCTATCAGTTACTCCATCAACTGCCAGGAGAGTTGGTGGACTGGTGACAGCTAAAAATAAAGAAAACATTTGTATTAGCATTAAAGTGTGCACTTATGATATACAGCAAGCGGGAATCTTCTAATTGCTGCCCAAAGTGGCAAAACAGATTCTAGGGCATAGATACTGGAGAATTTAAGGCTTTATTTCTCACCTTTATGAAAGGTGTGTGTTTTATTCTGTCCCATTAGAAATTAAGAAACACCTGCTCAGTAAATAAAATACTGGCCCTCCAGTAACTGCTCCCAGAACTTCCATTTACCAGGCTCTTCAGCACTGATGTATATTTGGATAGATGAGAAGATCCTCAGACCACAGTATTGTTACTCTCAGAAGAGGAGAGGTCACTCTTTCCCTATGCTTCCTAGGACTATGAGTGTCCTCTGTAAAAGGCAGCAAAACCCTACTGACTGAGGCGGATTAAGATTTATTGGGATCCTGGGCACAAAGAACATTTGGGGCCCCCACACCCTGGGGGCCTAGGGGTGCTGGAACTGGGGGAGGGAGTCAAGGCCTTCCATTTTTAAAAGTGGGAGGGCTATGCCTGTCCACCTTTTAACATGGGCATAGTAGCATTGGGCAGGCACGAAGCAGTGCTGGAAGGGGCTGTGCTTCACGGCAGGGGAGCTGATAAGTTGATAAGTGCTCCTGCTATGATGCGCAGACCCTGCTAGTGGAGCCAGACTCTTCCCAGTGCAAGGCTGAGGTGGGCCTTAGCCCCCCCCCTCCACAGGGCCTCCTCTTCCCCCTGGGCAGGGACAGGGACATGGACATGGACAGGGTCTGCTCTTGCCATGCTGGCCCCCACCCAGGGCAGGTGGAGGGTCTGAGGCTCCCCACAGTGTCCTGGCTCCCTGGGCAGTTCTTACTACGGCCCAGCTCTGGCTTCTGGCCTGGCCAGGGGGTGGGCCCTTGGGGGGAAGTGAGGGAGCAGGGAGGAGCCACAGTTCCAGTGCCACTGGCCCCCCCATTTCTACAGAGGTTCCAGCATTCCTGCAAGGGCCCTCAAATTGGCTGGAGCCCCTGGGAATGGGCCCTGAGTGGGCCACCACTGCCTACTGACCTAGAGAATAAGGTACTGTGTGTACTACAGGGAAACTGTGTTTATCAGAATCATTTAAAAACATGTGTGTTTCCACAAAGGTGCCAGCATGGCTTTCTGGGACACTGTCCATCAGGTTTAACCAGGTTGGGGCTTACTAGGGTCCTGGTCCATGAATAGGGCTCTTAGGTGCTACGACATTACAGATAATACATAGTCGGGTATGCAAAACTATTTACAATATGGTTAGTTTACCCTGGCTAAGAAAAGGTGTTGAAACCACGTTAGCCATTCTGGGGAAAAGAAATGTGATTTCACTAACATGGTATGGTCAATGGAGCACAGGGCTGGAACCCAGGACCCCCTTAAGTCTGAATCCTAGCTCTGCTACCTAACTTACTGGATGATTTTGGCCAACTTAACTACTTTTCCCCAATTTTGCCATCTGTATAATGGAGTTGATACCAGTCAACTTACAATAGGTTGAGAGGATAATTTACTGTTTGCACAGGCTTTGGAAATGGCAAAGCACTACGCAAGTGCTAAGCATTATTACTAAAGGAGTAAGTGTGAAAGAAACTCAGATCTCCATATGGAGTTCATAGCACATGACACTGAGCCACTCAACGTGAAAATATTGACGTTTGATTTTTGGCCAATTTTAAAGATTAATTTCCAGGGCTTGGTTGCTTCCAGAATGGGAGATTCTTATAAGGAATACACAGAGGGACCAAGACTGTCACTGATCCTATTCTCTCATGAATTCTGTCCACTGTATGCCACTCGTGTGCTCTTCTGCGTAAAACATCCCCTTGCTTCACAAAAAGAAGACATTACAAGCAGAAAGTTAGGACTGTTGGATGTGGCTCTTTAAAATTTTATACACAAGCCAATGTTTTAAATGTGCAGATACTTCTATATTCTGGTTTACTCACCCAAGGGAACAAAAGCCTTTGAGGGCATACTTGGTTTGGAAATTCCTACTGCATTAACAGCAAATACACGGACCTCATAAGCAACACCTTCAATCATCTTCTTTGGTTCAAATGTTGTTTCTTTACACAGGTCAAAATTCAGTCTCATCCACCTGGAACTTTGTTTCTTTTTCCTTTCAATGAAATATCCTATTGAATAAACATAATTATGTAAACTTAAATAAAGGACCAGCATTTGTACAATCAGATACAAAGCCAAAATGAATGCCATCTTTTTGGCTGGCCAGTACCCTTTTCTGGCTACCACTCTACATTCCTTTCTGATCCTTGGGGTTTTGCTAACAGTTGCAAGTTAGGCTTTCTCCTCCAATTGCAACCATTTTTAAACGTAATATTATAACATCACAGTATTTAGCCCACGGTGATTAAGAGCCCAGGTCTACCAGCTTCTGAGCACCCCTGATGTCCATTTATTGTTGTATATTGGAAGCTGCTCAGCTAGACATGGATCTGTTCCCTAAGTCTGCTAACTCACAAAAAGAACAAAGTTTCAGAGTTTGGTGGTTTATGATAATACGCAAATTACTCACCCAACTCAGCCCTGTCAGAATAGTGGTAATTTAATAACATTACAAGATGGTGAGGATAGTCTTCATGTCTCCAAGGATCTGTAACCCAGATATCCAAGAGAACACCTCTTATAGAGATTAACAGCCATATGATGCTTTTCCTGTGGATTTCCAAGAATTGAACTTTCCAGGACCAGAGGCTGAGCCATTTCAATTCAGGGTCCATTTCTTTGGAGTTCACTTCCCTTGACCATACTCTGATATCACCAAACAAAAGAAAGGCACTTACCTAAAAGAGGAGACCCGCCATCAGAGGCTGGAGGTTCCCAGTTCATAAAACACCAGTCTTCACCCACCTCAGTCACGTTTGGTGCAAGAGGAGGGTCAGGAACATCTGTTGCAAACACAATAAACATATCTTAATTAGAAGAAAATGAACCTTAAAAAGTTTTTCTAAAATGAAGTAAAGGAGGACACAGAATACTGTAAAATAAACAAAATAAAAATAAAAATTCTTAAAGTGGAATCAGGCTTTTCCATGAGAGTGAGACTAAGAGCAGCTTTCAAAGACAGAATACATACGTCACAATAACCAAGTCTGGAGGTCAAGAAGGTGTAGTTACTGTGACTAGATACATGGCGGGAAGAAAACGTCAGAATATGCTGGAAATGAAATCCTGTCCTGAGCACTATAGGAATGTGGGCTTCAATGTTTAGCTCAGGCGGTCAAAAAGAGCTCCCACTTTGTGAACCCTTTTGACTAATTTGGAGCAAACCTCTTCATAGAGAGGAAGGATGATCTGGTGGCTAGGGTACTATGCTGTGGCTTCTGAGACCCCAGTTCAGTTCCCTCCTCTGCCACAGGCTTTGTGTGTGAACTTGGGTGAGTCACTTATTTCTCTGTGCCTCAGTTCCCTCTCTGTAAAATGGTGATAAAACCTCACAGGGGAGTTGTGAAGATAAATACAGCAAAGGTAGTGAGGTGTGTGCCAAAACGCTATGGAAATGGGAGCCACATAAGTACCTTAAACAGATCATGAGGGTAGACAGCCACTGGACATAAGGTACTTCAGATGTTTCTTTCACCCTACAGCTGATAAGTCTATCTATAAGGCTCCAAAAAGGGTCCCTCTAGAAGGATGGGATCTGGAATGCCAAACACTGGAGTGGGTCACAAAACAGAGGAGCCCTAGGGCACCATAAGAGATATGAAAGACTCATATGGGAAAAAGAAACTGATTCTAGGGGGGGATTTCTTTAACAAGTATTTATTGAAAGTGAAGTAGATATGATAAAATCTGCCAGTTTGGTGTTGTGGCCTAGTGCATGAGAATGACTTACCAACCACCTTGATGTTGATATTAGCTGTGTCTTCTCCAGCCTCATTCTTTAGCATTATTTTGTAGACACCTGAGTCATCCCTCTCAGCTATATCAATTACCAAACAGCTGCTATCCGGATAAGTTTCTGCTCGTATTCTGCCACCAGTCTCCGTGATCCACTAGGAATCAAAATAAGGGGAGGGGAAACATAGCATTTTCTGACTTGAGAACCAGAATGAACAAAAATCAAAACTAAAGTACACTACAGTACATTTAAAGGAAAGAAATCTGCAAAACAACTACAGGAACCATCTTGAGCTTTAAATGTAAAGCTCAAAGTTTCAACCACTTACTATAAATAAAATGACAACACAAATAAGGGATGGGTCAATCATGACTGGATCCTTTCAGAGACTCTTAGCTTTGACAGTACCATTAAAATTTACTAAGGAATACATAAGGATTTGACCATGTGGTTCTTACAGAAGTCAATGAGAACCATATGTCCCTATCTCTGCATGCTGCATTGAAAATATGGAGGTGATAAATTTGGCTTCTTGGAACTATGTGGCCAGAGACAGATCTATGTGAAGTTTTGCATTGCATCACCATAAGGAGTTTGCCTGGCTCATTGTTTCACTACAAACTTGAAACTCCAATAGTTGTCAAGAGGGTCATTAACATTTGCAAACATGGGCTAAGTTATGGCTTTTTGTCAAAACCTTGCAGTTTTACATAAATTATGCAAAAACCAGGTAAAGCATTGGTGGTTTGGACTGTTATGTTTAAATTTTCCGACTGCGTGAACTCCTGTGAAGCAGATGGCTTGAATCTGTGAACCAAAACCCATCAAAATAGAAACTGAAAGCATCAGAAGAGTAGGTTAATAAGGCAACTCACTTTAGAAATGCAATTCAAGTGCTATTTAAAATGTACTGAGTAGCTGCAGTTCAGCTAGTTTACAGGAAGAACAATTTCCTCAACTGCAGGAATTTGTAGGCCTGTGTTATGCAAACTAGACAATCATAATGGTTCCTTTTAGCCTTTTCCAGGAATCTATGAGAAGAGCAGTCTACATTCCAATAATAGCACATCTGATATGTTTGGCTCAGTTCTCCAAAGGAGCATGGAGATTGGGTTTTTCTGTCCAACAGAAACATGCACTTCAGCAGAGGAGAGGATTGCGCAGGCTACTCTACGCTGTGTCCGATTCATCCCTGCCCTTTATATTGTATGTACAGCAAGACCATTTCATCCAGCTGCATGATTTTAGCTATCCAACCCTTGTTTCAAAATAACACCAAATGGAAAACAACAACAAGCCATAAATATATATAAAGCTTACTCTTCTCCTTGGAATCAGAATTATGGAGATACAATGTAGTTGAGCAAGTGTCTCCTCATTATCTTTTGCCAGGGTAAGGGCCATACAACTATTAAAACAGATTGACTCACTATGCTGAAAACTATTTTTGGTGAAAAAGGCCCTTCCCCAGACTACAGAAATACGCATATAGTAGCACCAGCTGTTATACCTTATCCCCTTTACTCCACATAACTTTTGGAGTCGGCTCTCCAGAGATTGGGATCTCCAGTCGTAGTTTGTTTCCTGCTACTACTGTCACCGTGTTATCGTCACCAAGACCTTCCAGGTGGAGCCTAGGAGGATCTGAAAATTCAGACATTGCCAAATTCATTATAGTCCTGCCACATTGAGAAGCACATTTGGGTAAGTACAATGACCTGGGCATAATTGTGCAATATAATGCAGAGAAACGTGGTCCAAAACACTCTAAGTTGGGTGCTTCCCTGATATTTTTAATATAGTTGAACCATCTTTTTTTGGGGGGGGGGGAAGACAACCAATCCTATTACCTTTCTTACACCACCCACCTCCAAACATTCTCCAAAGGCCCACAGCAAAGCCATTGATAGGTCACTGCCATTCTCTGTTGTTCTTAGCCTGTTTCCTCTCTCTCTGATACCTGTATTTTGTTATATATGGCTCTTGTAACATAACATTATATTAAAGATGTACAGTTTGACAAAGCCACCCCTAATATTCAATGGTTACTATTAATATTAGGATTCATAACCCAGCTAACAGGGCATTATTGAGGGGACAGTCACTGTGATGTTTTACTTTTCTTTGAAAAATTGGGTTAATTAACAAACCACATATTTAACTGATTTAACATATCTTGGTGAATAAAATTAACCATAGATTGCTTAATGCACTTGGTATGTGGGGCAAAGTGCACCTGTACCACTATTCCTGTATCAAATCAGTTGACAAAAAGTGTCAGAATTCAAATGGGATTGAAAGTCAAAACTTTGAAGAACATAACGCTGCATTCTGCTGTTGTAACGCACGCTACCTAGAGGCCCAGCAGCTAGTGTTTGAAGAAAACTCTTAAAACTTGCTTATTTTTAGGCTTAGAAATTCAGCAGGGGAATCTTTCTTGTGGCTTCAATGGTCTTTGGATCAGGCCCTCAAATCATAACCAGATCATGATTTCTTACTATTTCCCTTGTATTTTGCCTAAGTAAAAACTCAGGTTTGCTAATGGGAGATTGCATTTGTGTTCTGAAGAATTTCTGACCAAAATCTTGGATCTCTCACACAGCACTCACTTTCCACAGGTCAAAGAAAACTTTATAAACTATAGATGCGTCATGCACTTACCTATGACATGTACTCTGCATGGTATGTTAATTTTATAGGCATCTGGTACAAACATGTAATCACCTTCATCATCAACAATGGAGCTTCCTATAACCAACCTGTGGATTCTGTGAAAAATTAAAAAAGAAACCCATTTAAGTTATATTTTGTAGACTTTATGCAGATAAAAGGAAGAATTATTGTTACATCTCAAGTTATAAGTTCACCAGGTCTGCTCATTTGTGTCAGATTGCTGACTCTAAAAAAATCTTTGCTACTGTATACTAAATAGTGTTTTAGCTGATTAAACTGTTGGTGATTAGAATTTGATTTTCTTGAGAAGGGCATCAAGGAAAGTAGGACTAATTAGGGCTCTTAATGTTTTCCGTTTGATCATGGAAATGGAAAACTACAGGGAGTGTAATCTGTTTTACTCAGGTGTGTTGAGCCACTGCCTATAAGTTGCAATTAGATCTCTATGAGAAAATTTGATGCCCCTTTCCCAGGAACTAGGCCTTATTTTTGTTGGTCCTTCCTTGTGACTCTACTGTTTCTGTCCCTGGAACAGAGTGGCAGGGGAGTAAGCAAGGCACGCTGCTCTCTATCCTATGCCTGGGTGAACTCTCCAGAAATACACAGATTTTTTTGGGCTCCTGTCTTCTGGTTCGGCTAAGCTATGCTCAGGGCAGGACCCAACTTGAGAGGTGCAGGAAAAGTGGCTTTATACCACCTTTATGGCTCCCGTACCCGAGCCCAGGGTGCCAGGGGCCACAGGTTAGAGCAACGGCAAGGCTATTCTACTGTATGCCAACATAAGGGTCTATTATGCAGCTGGGATTTGTCCCAAGGTGCTCCTTACATTGGGGTGGTGGAAGAGTGAGTAGAGCCAACATGGTAGCATTATACCACCCAAGAATTCTCCTACACATGTGGAATTCCCAGATACCCGGTTTAGTGTGTTGGTGCAGGGCAAAGGAAAAGTATTGTGGTCGAGGATCTGGCTCTTAGTTTTTTTTAAAATGGAGAAAATAGTAAATGAATTCCGTTCTGAACATTTGACTAATTCTCCAGAGATTTTAAATGCAAAGGAACCTGATAAATGCACATAACTTGTATTGGCAGAGATGTGAATTCTGTGCGCAATACATGGAAATGGAATAGAAACAGACAGTAAAACAGAAATCTTAAAATGGAATTTCTCTATCATTTCTAATAATTGTTTTAATAATTGTTTTAATCTTGCTACTTAATGTCCTACAAGGAGTGCAATACAGAAACTTCAGGCAAAATGCATCCCTTGAATGTAGGTACATCATGAAATATTCCATTATGGCTAATCAACAGTCTGAGTAAACTGACTGAAATAGAGAAGCAGCAGTGAAGATGGTAGCTGACAAATATTGCTCTTATTGTGAGGTCAAATATCTCTGAGGGGGTTGAATGGGAGGGGTGGAAAAATATCAATGGGGCAATTCACACTCTGGCATCGCCTGAGGTCAGTCACTATTACAATTCATGTTTCAGGATGCCTACCTTCCTTTGTGATATAACTTTACATGGTCACTAGCTGAAAGAAGTTGCCCATTTTTGTACCACTTCCCTTCTATGTTCTCAGATATCTCACACTTCAGGGTGATTTCTTTCCCAAGCCTCACCGTCTGGTCTGCTAGTGGCTGCATTATCTTCAGTGGTCTCACTTCAGAAAAGAGAACCATGGAAATTAGTGCTGATATTGTATAACCATTCATGATTTTATTTGGGAGCTGCTACTAGCAGCCATAATCTGAAAATCAGATAAGCGCCCCTATGATCATTAACCCAAAAACCCTCTCATGGCTAAATACTAGTAATATATACAAATCCGATATGCATTCTTTACTTAAGCTGTGAAACATTTAGCTTTTGATTGTTTCATGTAACAGTGACTGAAGTTCTTTAATTGTGTGTATTCTTGAAAAGTGCCATATTGACTGGGTGACGGTACAAGAGACATAATTCCTTCTCTGGTCCACAAAACAGGCAAGGAATGGGCAAACACTGTGCATGCTTTCCTTAACAACATGTCAATGAGGGACCACCTTCATAGGACAGATGGTACATCTCTTCCACTAGTAATTGTAGTGAGACCACAAATTTAAATTTATATATACCAGTGATCACTTATAAGATGGTAGTTGCTTTCTCTCACTTGCAACATGGACCAGATTCAGACTGGTGAACCAGAGATGAAAGTTTGTGTATATTAATAATTTTCACAGCCAGCCATACTCCTGATAGCTATTATCTTGACCTATTGAAATAGATTAACCAAAAATGGGACATGTTCGCAAACATTGCAGGACTTAATAGGTCTCGAAGAATGAGCTCTGCTAAATTATATTCTGTCATAAATACACACACACTTACAAAATGATTAAAAGTATGTTACAATAATTTCCAACACTTGCCCTAAAGTAAAAAAGCAGTAAACTGCAAATGTGCATATGCTTGGCTAGAAAACGTATATTCTAGCCACTTTTAAAGATATATTGCCAAAACTCCAGTGTGGGAGGTTAATTGCATGTATTTCTACGTCGTATTTTCAATATTGTTTCTATTCTTTTTTCTGTTGACAAGTCTAAGGGTTGGGGATTAGGGAACTAGTTCCTAGTAGCACTACTCATACTTACAGAGCTGGTTGGAAAAGGTTTATTCTCCCCATGGAAAATGTTGACCCTTCATAAAAAAACGCTGTTTTTTTTCTGGTTTTGGGTGAAAAAAATTGCCTTTTGGTTTTCTAATGAAAAAGTTAAAAATGTTGAGAAAAGCAGACACTTTCTGTGAAAAATTTAAGTTTGTCAAAAACCCAATTTTTCATCAAAAATGCTTTGACTGAAATTTTTCAACCAGCCCTACTTAATTGTCTGTTAACCCCCATAATAGCCAAAGGAAAAGAATGCAATGCACTGATCCTGGAGATTAGCACTAGAAAAATCACTATGAGAAAAATCAGTTGGAATCACTGTCTATCATGATGAGCAATACTCATTGTATCGTTATGCTCCTCCTTGTGCCTGTTTTCAACTGTTGTCCGGTGTCTTATAATTAGATTGTAAGCACCTTGGGACAAGGACTGTCTTTTTGTTCGGTGTTTCTAAAACACACAGCACAATGGGGTCTTGGTCAATGACTAGGACTCCTACGCACTACGGTAATACAAATAATAAATAAATAAATATGTTGGTCAGGTTTCCCAGTAGACTCGTAGAAATAGGCAAATAGCAATAGTGTACTAGTTCTGTTACAGGAGTAAAATTTCAAGCACAAATAGAAAGATGTACAGTACTTACAATCAACTGCAAGCTTAGCAGCTGACTGCCCTCCCGTTGTCATCACTGAATAGGTTGCATTGTCTGCTTTTGTAGCTTCATCTATGATCAGAATGTGTTTTTTACCATCAACCTTAAGTCGGTATCGAGATCTAGGTTCATTGGTCAGCTCCACACCATTCTTAAACCTGATAGAGGATAATAAATATTACTTCCTTAATGAAATTTACCATTGCTAATACTATATCAAGCAAGTTCTGCATGAATAAGTATCCTGAAGAGATTAAGAGAAGCTTTTGTACAACATAGGGCAAGAGAAAAGATTTAAATGAACTAATTCATTAAAAAGAAAAGGAGTACTTGTGCACCTTAGAGACTAACAAATTTATTTGAGCATAAGCTTTCGTGGGTTACCGCCCACTTCATCGGATGCATGCAATGGAAAATACACTAGGATGATTTTATATACACAGAGAACATGAAACAGCAGATCGAGGGACGTGATCATTCCCCTCTATTCGACATTGGTGAGGCCTCATCTGGAGTACTGTGTCCAGTTTTGAGCCCCACACTACAAGAAGGATGTGGAAAAATTGGAGAGAGTCCAGCGAAGGGCAACAAAAATGATTAGGGGTCTGGAACACATGACTTATGAGGAGAGGCTGAGGGAACTGGGATTGTTTGTTCTACAGAAGAGAAGAATGAGGGGGGATTTGATAGCTGCTTTTAACTATCTGAAAGGTGGATCCAAAGAGGATGGATCTAGACTATTCTCAGTGATAGCAGATGACAGGACAAGGAGTAATGGTCTCAAGTTGCAGTGGGGGAGATTTAGGTTGGATATTAGGAAAAACTTTTTCACTAGGAGGGTGGTGAAACACTGGAATGTGTTACCTAGGGAGGTGGTGGAATCCCCTTCCTTAGAAGTTTTTAAGGTCAGGCTTGACAAAGCCCTGGCTGGGATGATTTTGTTGGGGATTGGTCCTGCTCTGGGCAGGGGGTTGGACTAGATGACCTCCAGAGGTCCCTTCCAACTCTGATATTCTATGATTCTATGAAACAATGGGTGTTAGCATACATGCTATAATGAGAGTAATCAGTTAAGGTGAGCTATTACCAGCAGGAGAGAGGGGGAAAAAAAAACAAAAAACCTTTTGTAGTGATAATCAAGATGGGCCATTTCCAGCAGTTGATAAGAACGTGTCTTTGTTGGGCCTGTCCTGTAGCAGGTGACTTCTGGGTACTCTTCTGGCTCTGTCAATCTGTTTCTTCACTTCAGCAGGTGGGTATTGTAGTTGTAAGAATGCTTGATAGAGATCTTGTAGGTGTTTGTCTCTGTCTGAGGGGTTGGAGCAAATGTGGTTGTATCATAGAGCTTGGCTGTAGACAATGGATCGTGTGGTGTGGTCTGGATGAAAGCTGGAGGCATGTAGGTAAGTATAGCGGTCAGTAGGTTTCTGGTATAGGGTGGTGTTTATGTGACCATCACTTATTAGCACCATAGTGTCCAGGAAGTGGATCTCTTGTGTGGACTGGTCCAGGCTGAGGTTGATGGAGGGAGGGAAGTTGTTGAAATCATGGTGGAATTCCTCAATGGCTTCTTTTCCATGGGTCCAGATAATGAAGATGTCATCAGTGTAGCGCAAGTAGAGTAGGGGCATTAGGGGACGAGGGCTGAGGAAGCGTTGTTCTAAGTCAGTCATAAAAATGTTGGCATACTGTGGGGCCACGCGGGTACCCATAGCAGTGCCGCTGATTTGAAGGTATACATTGTCCCCAAATGTGAAATAGTTATGGGTGAGGAAAAAGTCACAAAGTTCAGCCACCAGGTTTGCCGTGACATTATCGGGGATACTGTTCCTGACGGCTTGTAGTCCATCTTTGTGTGGAACGTTAGTGTAGAGGGCTTCTATATCCATAGTGGCTAGAATGGTGTTTTCAGGAAGATCGCCGATGGACTGTAGTTTCCTCAGGAAGTCAGTGGTGTCTCAAAGATAGCGGGGAGTGCTGGTAGCGTAGGGCCTGAGGAGGGAGTCTACATAGCCAGACAATCCTGCTGTCAGGGTGCCAATGCCTGAGATGATGGGGCGTCCAGGATTTCCAGGTTTATGGATCTTGGGTAGCAGATAGAATACCCCTGTTTGGGGTTCTAGGGGTGTGTCTGTGTGGATTTGATCTTGTGCTTTTTCAGGGAGTTTAATTATTATTATTAGTTTAATTCATTAAGGAATTCATTAAACTAAAAACATACTATTGCTGTCACAGTATTTTTAAAAACAATATTTTCTGATCTTTTCTAGTCACATTTCACATTATATACACAGAAGATTAAACGGTCCTTAAGACACTGCACTTTCCATTCTTGGAGAAAACAGCATCTACTCTGAGGTGGATGAAAGTGGTTTACCATTTCACATTTGCATCCTCTTCAGATACTTCACAGGATAATTCTACTCTTTCACCAACATAGGTATTCAGGTCTTCCAGGGCCTTGGTCACCACCACTGGGGGCTCTATAATGAGAAAAAATTATGGTTTTATGTTTCAGAAACATAACTAAACAAAATAGAAAAAATGTATTGTAACAGTACAGAAAATAATTATATTTTAAAAATTCTAATGTCAATCATCTTCTTAAGATATTGGCTAAGACTTCGGCTTTTTTCTACTTGAAATCAGTAAGAAGATGGCCCATGTACAAATAGCAGGTATAGTTATTGCAAGATCTGGAGTCAGTTAAAAGAAAAACCTACCTCTTAATCCATTTTACAAACAGTGTGTTAACCTAAATGGATTAAGTGCAGATCCACATTCCTACTTTCCTAGAAGCCCTCCATCCCCCAGAGTACAATGTTCTCATCATACGCTGCGATGGAAATGGCATAGTATTGAATCTTCATAGGCTAGATGCATCCCTGCTTGTTAAAACTCAAGTCAACTTAATAAGCAAGAAAGAATACAACCCTTGTACTACATTAATTTAAAAGGACACAGACAACTATTTGATAGGGTTTTTAGTCACTATTGTTTTAAATAACTTTTTGATATATATGAAATGGCTTTTCTTTTCCTGTAATTTTTCTTCCTACAAACAGGAGTTTCCCTTCAATTTTCTAATGCAGCTTTAACCAAAAGGTTTGCCTTTTATTCAGTTCCCTGCTTGTGCACCATTAGCACCATCAGTGATTCCAATAAGAATGTTAACAGCACAAATGCAGGGAGACTTGGAGAGCCAGCCACCAATCCATGCTCTTGAGAGAAAGCAGAGTTTTCTCTTAAGGTCAGTGGCCTAAATCTACAGCTGGAAAGATTGGTTTGTGATGATTTTCAAAAGTTCAGTTGGCTTGAGTCTATTGAGTATCATCAAATCTCTGTGCTGCTAGGAAGGCTAACACTGTAGTCAGTGGATCCCCAAAATAGGTTGCAATCTACAGAGGATCACAGCTTCACAAAACTTCTATGCGCTGAAGTTACCACTAAAACACTAAGAGGTGGAGGAAAGAAGAATCAGTAAGGTTGTCAAAGAGATAGAGAGAGATCGTAGGGGATGGGGAGGATAGGACATACCGACACACCCTGGGCCAGAGCCTCACCTGATGTAAATCACCATTGTTCCAATAGATTGAGCCATGCTGATTTACAACAGTTAAGGATCTGGCCTGCTGTATTAAAACTAAAAAGCAAGATGATGTACGCTACCTCTTACAAATAGTTCTGTGGAGCATTTCTCATCACCAGTCGTCACATGATAGCGGGCGTCATCTGCCATTGTGCAGTTATTGATGAACAAAATTCGCTGGTTACCTTTGTGCTCAAAAATGTACCTGTTTGAATTTGCACAGAGCAACCCAGAGTTAGAAAAACTTGGTCTCTTTTGTTCTCCTTTTAACTACAAAACATTCAAGGGATTATTGTGGGGGGAAAGCCTGTTTTGTGCATGGCTTTGGAGTGGGTGGCCTGACAGGTCTTCTCCAGCCTTAACAAGGATGGAGATGTGGTAGTAAATATCCAGTAGCAAGAAAAGCTATAGGCTTGTTTGGCACCTAACTCCTTTGGCTCATTTGAAAATCCCAGCCACAATTATTTGGAAAAATAATTGTAAACTGGCTCTTGAAGATAGCAGAACAAAGTGAGTATCTGAAGTCCTAGACCAGTAAAAGAAAAAATAACCAGTAACAGGAGCCTAGGCTTCATTCTGACACTCTTAACAGGTTTTTGAGGTACAATAACAGCTGAGGTGAAGAAGTTACCATTATTGGTAGGCCAGATGGCTCAGGGGAGTTGTAACGGGATATGGAGCATTTCACCTTTATGTCCCTGGTTCAGATTTGCTTCACCTCAGTAATGACCAAAACTTATTAGCATTTGGCAGAGGTTCTGCAGCCTGTGTGAAATGAGTTGGTGGTTTCAGTTCAGCACCTGCAGGATGGGTGTCCGCAAATCAGCCTGTGGTGAAACCCTGAATTGGTCAAGGCAGATTAAGGGATTAAAGAAAAAACGCCTAGACTTTCTGCATGATGGCGGTCATTTAATACTGGGCCAAATCCTGCACCGGCTAATACTGAGAAGGGAAAGCTACTCACTGAGTCCTCTGTACAGGGGCCTTGCTGGTAAGGATGTTCTTGGCAGGCTAATGCAAGCAGTGTACTGGGATTTTGAGTTGAGTACATTTTGCTGTTCCTGGGAGCAGGGTCACCTTGACCTTATCCATTGATAGATAATAAGTGGTGCTGACCTTAGCATAAGCGATAATTGATTCAAGGAGCATTGGCCATACCTGCTCCCTCCCCTATCTTCCCAACCACCACTCCCCTAATTTATAGACTCCTCTCCACCCTCCCGGTGACATGACGCATGGTCTGGTATATAAAGCCAGCCATCTCTCCTTCAAGTCACGCTGCAGAACCGCTATAGAGTAATTCTGACCATACCATTTCCCAATCCCTTACAGATTAGAGGGCAGAGTATAGTTCAGTATGTTTTGTTGTGGGAATATATTTTACATTCCTCTCTATTCCTGGGGATGCAGAGAACACTCTATATTAATACTGAAGCATACTGTGGATTGTTCTTTGAACTGTAGTTCACTGGCACCTTTACAGCGTGCATATAACTTATATGTAGTTTGATTATGATAAACAGTCTGCAAAAGAAGTTGGTGTGAGCTTGGTCACCAAGAGGGGTAAATCTACACAAAACAAATCCAGCGTTAAGGGAAGATGCAATGTGTTAGTTCAGCAAGAAAGTGTGTGGAATTTATTTGACGTGTTTAGTAAAAATCACTTACTTTGTACTTGGTCGTATTTCTTGGCCATTTTTATACCACTTGAGCTCTACCGTTGGATCTGCCAACTCCACCACAAACCTTACTTTACCTCCTTTATCCACCTGATATGCAGGATCCAGAATTTTGGAAAAAGCTGTTGCAGGGTGTATGAAAAGAAGAGGAGAAACAAATGAAAATTTGCATGTTATAAGGACATTGCATAATGCAAAACCCAACTGGGACTGATACAGTACATAACATGGAACCATTTATAATGAACTTAACTACGATGGAACTCTCAGTTGTTGTTGTTATTGCTACTTAGGCCAACCCTGAAGTCCTTACTTAGGTAAAATTCCCACTGAATTTCGTGTTGTCAGAGTGAGCACTTTGTGGTTTGCCTAAGAGTGAATGAAAGTCCCAAATTGTTTCAACGGATTGGAATATGCAAACTGCAGTTCCTTTTATAGTGGAACTGTGCAAAGCATTATAAAAATACCTGAAACCAGGCAAAAGTAGTCCAGTTTCAAATTTCATTACAAGCTCAAAACTCTAATGAGGTTTGCCAAAGGATTCATTCAGGTTTGCAAATCTGCTTAAGCAAAACCTGGTCTGAGTTATAATTTTGGGCCAATTTGTGGCTTTGTATAAAAATCATATAAAATGTATGGTTTCACTTCATTTAAACATAAGGCTAGGTAAAGCCTAGAGGTTTCAAGAGAATTTCAGTTTGGGTTTTTATTTATATTCAGGCGCAGAAGTGAGACTCAGAGGAACATGTCCCCAGTGGATTGAAAGTGAAGAAAATGTTCCCACAGATAAATTGTTCATAACTAATTTCAGTGTAGTCAGTCTCGGTGTGACAGCAATTGCAACCTCATGCAGTATCTTTGGGGGGAGCAGATTGTATTAAATTTATGTATCACTGTGGGTCAGGGATTATATGTATGATTGTGTTTCTACTCCAGGAGGGAGGGTTACCACAGCTCCTTCAGGAACTAGAACTGTGTGTGTATGCGGGAGGGGGTGAGTAAGGTAAATCACTCATGTTGTAAACACCTCCAGAAAGGTATCTTCCCTTGGGGAGGTTTACATATTCCAGTTCAAACTGAGTTTCTAGAGACTATGAAAACAAAGAAAACAAACATTTTGGCTTAAAAGCGGTGTGTTTAAGCTGACTCAGGACCATCTTTTTATGGGGGAAAGGGGGGCTTCTCCCTTGCAAAAGGATTGGAGAGACTTTGGCTTACTAGGGCCTCATAAAACTGACGGGTAACCTCTGATAAGCTTTTAGCATACGCATAGGAACTTCCATTGTTTTTTATGTTTTCTCTGTAATGCTTTTACCTTAAGAATAAATGTGCTTGCTTAGCAAGAGCTGTGTGGTAACTTGTAACTGTTTTCTATACATTGTTCATAGCCCACAGAGAGAAAAAACAATGCACAGGCACTGACTGTAAGGCAAACTGGCTTGCTGGGAATATCACAGAGTAAGGCAGGAAGTTGTGCAGCCTTAAAACCCCCTCTCAGAAGGGAGTGGCAGCAGGGTTCCTTCCCAGAGACAGGTGGCAGCTGAACACCTGAAACTTGACTGGGATCTCCTGGAGTGGACCATGGAGGTGGGGATACAGGTGCAGTTACCCTGAAACTGACACTCAGTTTATAGTGCAATTAGTGGGGGGTGAGAAGAAAGGTCTCTACAGATCTGCCAAAGCTAAAGATTTTCCCCAAGGTCTATAGGTTTTCAGACTCTCCTACAGGTCTGCAAGGAAAACCCCAGCAGCAGAAAAAACCTCATTGGTTAGGCAGCCTCTCCCCAGAGAGTGGGAGAATAGAAAAGGCAGCTAATCAGAGTTGCTGCAGGTGCTGAGGGACATCCTGGTCCTTCACCCCTTGGAGCAGTTTGTATTCCTTTCCCATTCTTCCTGCTAAAAGATTCAAATGTCCTTATGTGTAGCTGGGGTGAAGCTGTTCCTGCCAACTCTGCAGTTCCTGCTTTGATTCCCAGCACTGCTCCTGCACCAGGACTGGGAGGGGAGCTGAAGATTCTCCCTGCATGGCTCCACCTGCCTCTCCCCCTTTAGATAGAGTTCCACCGAACAGAGGAACTGCCATAGTGGTACAGATCAAAGGCCCATTTAGTCCAATACTCTCTCCTTCAACACTGGCCAGTGCCAGATGCTTCATCAGATGAGAAACAGTACCCATAAAAGTCAATTGTGCAATAACATGGCTATGGTGATGGAGATGGGTAACTTCTCCCTGACCTCAGGAATTTGGTGGCTGACTTCTATCCAGAAGCAGAGATTTGATGTTGTATGTAAATTTTTGTGCCAGTTTAGAGCAAGTTTATTCAGACATATGCTTAATCCCTTTTTGAATCACACTAAGTTCATCACTTCAATAATATCTTTTGGCAATAAATTCTACAAATTAATTAAATGCTATCTTTAAAAAAATACCATAAGTATTTCTTTTTATTAATTGTAAATATGTTGTTCTTCATTTACATGGACTGTCCCCTTGTTTATGTTTTATGAAAAGGTAAATAGGAGTGAGAGAGTGACCTTTTCTATAACATTCATTATGAGTTTGTATGTTAGAAGAGTTGAACCATATTATAGTACAAAGGGACAGTTTAAATCCAATTGCTTTTAACAGCCAAGGAAAAAAAATGGATCTCTGATTGTGTAAATGACAGTAGATAATTTTAAATTTCCAAGCAAGACTGAAGCAGCAGAACCATTTATTTTACTTCTCGTAGTACTCGACATAGTTAAATAAATGTACATTATTTCTGGATTTATTGGCCTAGAATATCTGGTGTGGCCAAACTGTGCTCAATGCAGAACCAGAGAGATTGAGCAAAGGTGGCCCTTATATCATCTTTATGGTCCCTCAATACTGTTACTGGCCAGGGGTTTCTCCAGTCTCTGGCATAAGTTAGAGCACTTTAAAGACTGCTCTAACTTACATCCATCTGCCAGTGGCCCCAGTGGACTGATCCAATAGATAGGGATCACTGGGATACAATAAGGCCTTGGCCATGCTCCCTTTTCTCTGGGAATGCTTCCTGACCTGTGTTCCGGGAGAGAGACATCTTTGACACAAGGGGAATTCTCTGAGGAACCAATGGAGTAACACAAGTATCTGGAATTAACCTGAGAAGTGCCCCGGTATACAAGCACCTGCCAGACAGTTACCTTGGACAGAATTGTGTGCATGTACATATGTTGCACTATTTGCATTACTAAGCATCTTGTACAAAATGTACAAGCATCTTGTACAAAAATAAATGACGAAGAGCAAATAAGATGTTTAGATTATTAAAGTTGAGGAATACTAAAGTGTTACTCCTAACATAGAGTCTAAATTACGCAGTCCTTAACCAAGCAAAACTCCCTTGCAAGTCAATGGGAGTTGTGCTCAATTAAGAACCGCAATTTGGCACACAGGACATTAGTGATAAATACCGAATGGTATGTGGCTTTTATGTTAAGCACTGTGAACCAAAACCTGCCTCTGGTTTACTCCCTGTACAACTTGAGTGGGGTTTCACTGTGTGTAAATCAGGTTAGAGCTTGTCCCCATATATTTCACAGACTTTGCCTCACCCTCTCTCGCAAGAAGTCATACCTGCACTCTTCTTCTCTTCTCTGCGCATGCGTTTCAGACGTTTTAACATGCCTCTCAGATCAGTGATACCATACTGAAATGCAATCTTCTCATATTCATTGGGATTAGCATTCTTCAGGAGCTCCCACACATCTATATCTGGCTCTTCCTCTTGTTTAATCTCCCTAACAGTAGTAAAAAAATAATTTTTTTATGTAGTATAGTTAATGAGACTTCAGTGCACTAGAAAAGAAAGGGACAAGTGGGTATTAAATCTATGGTGAGATTAGAAAAGTTTTGGTTAAGATTTGAAGATTTAAATCAAAGTTTTGATTCACTTAAGGATGGACCGGAGCTGGGTTCTGGATTCAAACCTAACCTGAGGTTAGTTCTGGATTCAAACTTTTTCACAGAACATGAGGTAACTAAATCAAGGGTTCTGGTTTTGTCTCTTATAGACGGATGGCTAACTATGAAATTCAGATACTGATCCAAACTTCTCCTGTATTTTGGAGAAGTTTGAATCCAAGGTTCTTTTTTGGGATGTCCAATATCATCAATCTGTGGGAAATTTTACATCCTAAGGAAAAAAATATTTGAAAATACAGTAGTATAATAAGGCTTGATTCTGATCTCACATAAACCAGTTTCTCATACTGCTGTAACTTCATTGACTTCAGTGAAGTCACTTGTGATTTACACCTACATTACTGAGATCACAGTGTAGTGTATAAATTCTATAGTTATAAAAGAGGCCTTTATTCTTTGAATGTAGACCACAATTCTGCAATTGTTTCTGGTAGCAGGGACACACACAGAACCTCACTGAAGTCATCGGCATAAGGGCACACCTGTTGTCAGGAATTAGTGCTTGCAGCTGAGCCTGGGACAGACTAGCTTCACCTCCCTAGTGAGCAACAGAGGACTTGTAGCTGAATCACACTTGGCTTGCAAGAGAATTACCTGATTGGCCAGACTGCCTGAAGGAACCAACGGTGTGCTCTTAAACATAGGAGCAGCATTAGGCCAATGGCTGCTCAACGCATTCGCCCACAGCTGCATTAGTTCCTGCTCCTGGCTTGGCCCCAGCCCTGCTCCTGCCTTGCCTCAATTCAGGTAACCCAGCTCTGGCCCTCAGCTCCAATTCCTGACTTTTGACTCTAGGTTCCTATTCCAGACTACTGACTCCAGGTCCTTCACTAGGCTGGACTCCTGCTCTAATTACTAGGTATGACCACCCACATTCTGGTCTCTGACAGTTTGCGCAGCCCAAAACCAAAATTGGGGTAGCTTCCTCTTCCAGGATGGATGCCACAGAAACTAACATCCCTTTGTTGGTGTTGGTCGCTGCCTTGCAGAATTTACAAACCCAGATTAGCACTATGCAGGAGCAGACACTGCCTTTACATACTCAAGCCTGGCACAAGGACCTTAAAAAATTGAAGATTCATTTACCAGGCAAGTTTGATGGACACCATGGAAAGTTCTGTGACTTCCTGAACCATTGTCGGCTCCTGTTTCTATTATGCCTGCGAATTTACCCCATGGATTGGTCCAGAGTGGGGCTCATCATCAGTTTGCTGACCAGGGAGGTGCAGGTCTGGGCCTCTCCACTATGGGAAAAATACAGCCCTTTTTTGGGCCAATTCAAGAATTCTGTCTACGTCATGGAAATAATTTTGATGACTCAGATTGAACATTCATGGCACAAGCTATGCTCCAGACCCTGAGACTGGGATGCCAACCAATCAGCTACGGAGTTTCAGCACCTGGTGACGGACACCAAGTGGTACAAAGCTGCACAGTGCTACCATTTCTGGCTCCATCTGAACAACAAGATCAAAGGCAAGCTTGTGTGCGCGGAAGCTCCGACCAACTTGGATGCCTTTTTCGCATTAAGATAGACAACTGCCTGTGGGCATGCCAACAAGAAAAGAAGTGGCTCCTTGGCATCGGTCAGAAAACCTTCCATACCCACCCACAGCCTGAGTCCATGCAACTGGACACAGCCTGACTCCATCTCTCTGATGCAGAGAAAGATCAACATGGGACATCAGGGCTATGCCTCTACTGCAGAGGACCAAGACACTTTGCCTTGAGTTGTATGGCAAAGGGATGGTAGAGAAAATGCCAGGTTCCAGCACCAGTAGAGGGATCTGGGTGAGGCTAGCACTTCCCCTTTGCTCCCATTCATGGCTCCTACAGTGGTCCTCAGGCACCTTGATGGCATCTAATCAATGCTCAACACACCTTCAGCTCCTGCTCTGTCTATGACATCCCCAATGACAGAGCTCAGCCTGGAATCACTGGTGCCTCCAGGAATTTTATGGACCTAGAATTTTCCCTAAAACACAAGATTCTGACACTGCATAAGGCCATGACTGCATGGAGACCATCAACAGTTCTCCCCTATGTTTAGGCCCAGTCACACAGGAGGTCACCCTTGGAGGTCACCACCCATCAGGGTCATCATAAGTCCTTTCAGTTTGGTTTGGTACATTTCCCACACTTTCCAATCATTCTTAGCATCACATGGCTTGTGACACACAATCTCCACATCATTTGGGGATCAAGCATGGTGCATTTTAATTCCCTGTACTTCCAGCAGTCCTGCTTTCCTGAGCCCAGTTGTCGATTAGAGTTTCTCCCTCTGAGTGAGTCCAGCCCCACCCTAAAGACTTTGGAACAGGGGGGCCCAGCTTGAAGGTGTCCCTGCTGGCCCCAACAGCAAGAAGGCTGATGTCCTGCCTTCTCGTTGGTGCTATGATTGTCCTATAAACCTTCAGCCCAGAGCCGAGGCTCCCTTTGGGTGTATCTACTCTCTTGCTGAACCAGAACTACAGGCACTCAGAGTCTATCTCTGAGGGAACCTGGAAAAGGGGATCATCTGTCCTTCTATGTCCCATCTTTTTTTGTGGCCAAGAAAGATGACTCTCTGTGGTACTGTGTGGACAACTGGGAGTTGAATAAAATAACCATCCAGACTCAGTACTCCCTGTTGCTTATCAACAAATACTTTGAGCAACTTCGCTCTGCCAGGGTTTTTACCAAACTAGACCTCCATGGAGACTAAAACCTGGTTCTGGTTTTGGAAGGGGATGAGTGGAATGCTGCCTTTCACACCCAGTATGGACACTGGAATATCTGGTGATGCCCTTCATACTGTGCAATGCCCCAGTGACCTTCCAACATTTTATCAATGATATAAATATAGAGGTGCTGTATCAGTTTCTTGTTGTATAACTCAATGATAGCCTCATGTTTTCTGAAGACCAGACTCTTCATGATCAACATGCGTGCCACGTCATGGAGAGGCTTCATCTGAATCATCTCTATGAAAAATTAGAAAAGCGTGAATTTGATCAGAATATGATCGAGTTCCTAGGTAATATTATTTCCCATGGGGAACTAACCATGGCCCTGCAAGGTATCCACTATCTCTAACTGGACAGACCAAGGGACACATGGTGGGGTGCAGCAGTTCTGAGGCTTTGCCAGCCTTTACTAGAAGTACATTTGAAACTTTTCTGATAGCTCCGCTGATGGCACTCTTCCGGAAAGGAGCTCAGTCCTTCTGGTCCCCAAAGGCTCAACTCATCTTTGACCACTTGAAGAGGGCTTTTACATCAGCACCCATCCTGGTCCACTCCAACTCCACCTGGTCCATTTATAGTAGAAACCAGCGCATCCAACTTTGCCATTGGAGACAAACTATCTGAGCAAAGGGGCATGTATAATCAACTTCATCCTCATGTTTTCTACTCCTGTAAACTAACCCCAGAAGAAAAGAACCACAATATCTGGGATAGAGAACTACTAGCAATCAAGACAGCCTTTAAGGAATGGCACCATCTCCTGTAAGGAGCTGAGTTTCTGGTGTAGGTTCTTACAGACCACAAGAACTTGGAATTCTTCTGCCATGGCCAGGTGCCTTAACCAACACTAGATTTGCTGATTCCTATTCTTTTCCAGGTTCAACTTCGTGGTGTTCTACTGCTCAAGGGTAAGAAATGGGAAGGTGTATGCCCTATCCTGCGAAGATGAATACCTCGTAATGGACTCAGAACCCCCTTCCATGGTCCTTAAATCATCTAATTTTATTAGTGGTATTGTGGACAGTAGCCTGATGTCCTCCATCCAATCTCTCTTGTCTCATGACTGTTTGGCACCCACCTCTGTCAGATCTTAAATACCACTGTTTCCCCACCAACTCAGAATTTCAACTGAGGGATGGGACAGTCGGTTACAAGGAACAGGTCTATGTTCCAGAAGGACACTTTATCCTCTTAATTCTAAAATTATGTCACGATACACCACTCACCAGCCACTTTGACCAAGCTAAAACCCTGAACCTTATTTCATGAAGCTTCTTGTGGCCAGGCCTATGCATTGATGTCCAGAATTACATAAACTCCTGCACTCTTTACTCCTGGACCAAGAAGCCATGCTCCAAGCCACTCAAACTCTTCCAGCTCTTGCCCATTCTGCCACAACCCTGGTCTACTGTATCACTGAACTTTATACTAGAATTACTATGGCTGCAAGGTGATATTGGTTGTGGTTGATCTTCTAACCAAGATGGAGCATTTCATTCCTTCTCGCCCTAGCTTCTTCTTGGAAACTGTTTTCTGATTTCATGGTTTGCCCTCTGGTGTCGTGTAAGTCCAAGCTCCACAATTTTTTCCTGGTTTTCTTCAAGATCCTTGGTGTGGAATCCCTTATATCACCCTCACCCCAATGGGCAGACAGAACATGTTAACCAGATCTTGGAAAAATGATTCCACTGATGCTTAAATTACCAACACTACGATTGTCTTCCCTTGTTACCATACACAGAGTTCGTTTATAACATTTCCACCCATGCCTCCACTCAGCAAAACCTGTTTTATGCTAGTTACAGATTCCATCCTCGCTTCCATGCCCACAGTCTCCCTGGTATCCACAGCAGTGGACCTGGTCACCCATCTGCATCAGATACAACAAGAGCTCCAAGAGCACCTAAGCACCTCTAAGGAAGCCTATAAATGCCATGCCAACGAGGGCCATCCAGACGTTCCCAACCTTGCAATAGGAGACAAGATCTGGGTGTCCATTCCAGAACCTTAAATCCATCCACCCCTCAGCTAAACTGGATCACTGATGCATAGGGCTCTTCATGATCATAGAACAGAACAACTTGGTCTCTTTCAAGCTACAGCTTACCAAGTCACTGGAAATTAATCCATGTTCCATACCTCCCTTCTCAAGCCACGCACAGAGAACCTGTTCCCTGCCTGTCCAATCCCCTGCCCACACCCATATCCATCAAGGGGCAAGATGAGTATGTAGTTCAAAAAATCCCTGATTCCAGGTGAGTTTGAGGGAAAGTCTAATACTTGGTTATTGGGAAGGTTATGGTCTGGAAGACCCATCCTGGGAACCAGAAGAGAATATCCATATGGTAGATATACTAGGAACTTTTCACTGGTCCCAGGCGAGCTGTCAGGAATTAGGGTTCGCAGCTGAACCCGGGACCAGCGAGCTACACCTCCCTACTGAGCAACAGAGGATTTGTAAATGAATCACAGTTAGCTGAAGGAACCAACAGGTATGCTCTTAAGCACAGCAGCAGCATTTGTCCAATGGCTGCTCAAAGTATTTGCCCACAGCTGCATTAGCTCCTGTACCTGCTTGTTTTCAGCCCTGCTCCTGCCTTGGCCCCAGCCTTGCCCCTGCAATGCCTCACTCCAGGTCACCTGGCTCTGACCCTCTACTCCGATTCCTGACTTTGGCTCTGACCCTTGACTCTGGTTTTCTGGTCTCTGAGTCCAGCTCTGATCCTGGGCTCCTATTCCTGGCTACTGACTCCTGTTCTAACCACTAGGTTGACTCCTGCTCCAGCCAGTAGGCATGACCACCCATGTCCCCATCGCTGACATCTGTATTTCTCAGACTGCAGGACTGGGGTTAAATTTGGTACAAGGCTGGTATTATGCGTCCACTGACATCTGTACTCATGACACAAATATGTTGACCTCTGTACCTACCGTGATTTTTAGTAATGGGAAGCATTTTCTTAGATCTCTAGAGTTAGTTCTGTTTGTTCAAGCTTATCAGATTTCATATTAAACAAGCTAGAGTATCATATTTGTTGTAGTTAGCTTCAAAGTCTGTATTTGAGTCAACAGAGTCAGCTGATAAAAAAACTAGTTAACCATTTTGAAACTGGCAAGCATTAAATGCAGGAATAATGGGGCAGTCTGGATAAGATTATAATTTTGATGAGATCCACTGATTATCTCAGAAAAAGAAAGCTGCTAGTATAATTTAGGGGCATAGGAAAGAGAGAGCAAAGGTCTTGACCCTTCTTTTCCAGAAGCACATCCTGGCTGAGACCAATCCTGGCTGATAAAATTTGACAGGTTCTGGTGGAATCAGCACTTTTGGCAACAGAGCAAGAACACAAATGTATGGAAAAATAAAAGAAACTTCAGCCTTTATTGCCTTATGGTATAGAGAAATCATGGGATCTCTGAGAAGTCTAGCAGGGTTGGGCCAGTGACTAGGGAACAGTACTATACCGTTATATAATCCAGAAAGTTTACAAGCTTTTATAGGTTTCAGAGTAGCAGCCGTGTTAGTCTGTATTCGCAAAAAGAAAAGGAGTACTTGTGGCACCTTAGAGACTAACAAATTTATTTGAGCATAAGCTTTCGTGAGCTACAGCTCACTTCATCAGATGCATCCAATGAAGTGAGCTTTAGTTCACGAAAGCTTATGGTCAAATAAATTTGTTAGTTTCTAAAGCTTTTATAGTAGTTCAGTGGTATTTTTAAGAAATAACTAAAGATGGTTCAAAATGTTCATGGTGGGTAGTATTACTCATAAGATAATATAAAGACTGGCATTGCACGGTATTTTATATCTTAAATTTTAGTTTTGTGCTTATGATTTATGGAGGCTGACTACTTACTGAAAACAGTCGTGTTTCAATGAGATTCCTCCTGCATGAGGTCAGGTCAAACCCAGCTTGCAAACATATGTAAAAGCTGACACGCGCTAAGGGATAGAATTCTCATCTCATTGCGCTGGCCATTAGCTGTGCAACTCCTATCAATGCTAATGAGAGTTACACACACACATCCACATGAACTGAGATGATAATGTGCCCCGTTAAAATCAGGCAGTGGTTGACAATTAGGATGAGCATGTCCAGATTTTCAAATAATTAAACAATTATTCCAGCCTCTCTATTCACCTTGCATAACTAAGAACAAATTTTGACACTTTGAACAACCACACTCTGTTTTGAGACTATAATATTTGTACCTGTGGATAGTGGGCAAACAACATTTATTACTTTCCAGGCAGATCCATTGTAAATTATCTAGACCACAATCTCATCCAATTTCCCCCACCCGAGAGATGTGCATTTTGTTGAAAAATGTATTATAAAAAAAATATAAATGTTTGAATCTCTTCGAGATCTGGCGCCTTTTGGAATTTCGTGGCATTATTGACCCATTGCTATGATGAGACATACCACCTCACACAGTATGTCATTAAGATGGCTTACTGGTTTGACTTCCTATGAGAGTGTCACAAAATAATTTTTAAAAGCAGCATTAAGACTCTATGCATTTAGACTTTTGTTAAAATATATATTGAATTTCAGAAGCTTAAATGTGGAGGCAAAATACTGGTCTTATCAATATAAAATTTATTCTGTTTAAAAACAGGTTGGTTTGGTTTCCCCATTAACCACACAAGAGTTATACTGTTTCTATTAATATATATTTTTATCATATAAAACAATGAATTATTTATGTTAGTGACGTGATAGTCACAATTTCACATTACCACAAAAACAATGAAGCCTCCCCATATGCAATCCATATATTAGTACCCCAAGACAGTCAATCAGAATGGTCATGTTACTTGTTGTTTCAGTAGGATAGTTAAATGAACACACATCAAATTGAAGTTCCTAGTTAGGAATGAAGAGAGGATAAAAAATGGAGACCTGGTGGATATGAATCAATTCAAACAATTCTTCCACATCCTGCTTCTACTATACACTGAAAGTTGGTCCCATGGAAGCTCTGCCACTGGTTAAGCTGGAAACTGCTCTTGGTTTTATTGTGTATTTTTATTTTTCTTGTAGGACAAAGTTTAGCTATTCAGATATCTAAGTTATTTATATGGCCCCTGTTATCATACTATCTAAGACCGTCACAATCTTTAATGTATTTAATGGTATGTGTTTTTTTCTTAGTCAGAGGTGAGTGCTAGCAGAGATTAAAGAAAATTCTCCCTTCAATTATGCATGTGTAGGAAATTATGCATCCCACAGTGTAGGAAAGATAGGAAGTATGGCTTAACCAGGATATCTTCAATGATCTAAAAATCAAAAAAGAGTCCTACAAAAAGTGGAAACTAGGTCAAATTACAAAGGATGAATACAAACAAATAACACAAGTATGCAGGGACAAAATTAGAAAGGCCAAGGCACAAAACAAGATCTAACTAGCTAGGGAAATAAAGGGTAACAAGAAAACATTCTACAAATACATTAGATGCAAGAGGAAGACCAAGGACAGGGTAGGCCCATTACTCAATGTGGAGGTGGGAATAATAACAGAAAATGTGGAAATGGCAGAGGTGCTTAATGACTTCTTTGTTTCAGTTTTCACCAAGAAGGTTGGTTGTGACTGGACATCTAATAGAGTGAATGTCAGTGAAAATGAGGTAGGATCAGAGACTGAAATAGGAAAAGAACAAGTTTAAAATGACTGAGACAAATTAGATGTCTTTAAGTCATCATAGGATGAAATGCATCCTATAATACTCAAGGAGCTGACTGAGGAGATATCTGAGCCATTAGTGATTATCTTTGAAAAGTCATGGAAGATGGGAGAGATTCCAGAAGACTGGAAAAGGGCAAATATAGTGCCAATCTATAAAGAAGAAAATAAGGACAACCCAGGGAATTACAGATCAGTCAGCTTAACTTCTGTACCGGTAAAAATAATGGAGCAAATAATAAAGCAATCAATTTGCAAAGATCTAGAAGATAATAAGGTGATAAGTAACAGTCAGCATGGATTTGTCAAGAACAAATCATGTCAAACCAACCTGATAGCTTTCTTGGACAGGGTAACAAGTCTTGTGAGGAAGTGGTAGACGTGGTATATCTGGTCTTCAGTAAAGCTTTTGATACTGTCTTGCATGACCTTCTCATAAACAAACTAGGGAAATGCAACCTACATGGAGCTACTATAAGGTGGGTGCATAACTGGTTGGAAAACCGTTCCCAAAGAGTAGTTATCAGTGGTTTACAGACATGCTGGAAGGGCATAATGAATGGGGTCCCGCAGGGATCAGTTCTGGGTCCGGTTCTGTTCAATATCTTCATCAATTATTTAGATAATGGCGTAGAGAGTACACTTATAAAGTTTGCGGATGATACCAAGTTGGGAGGGGTTGCAAGTGCTTTGGAGGATAGGATTAAAATTCAAAATGATCTGGACAAACTGGAGAAATGGTCCGAGATAAATAGGATGAAATTCAAAGTACTCCATTTAGGAAGGAACAATCAGTTGCACACGTACAAAATGAGAAAGGAGTACTGTGGGAAGGGATCTGGGGTCATAGTGGATCACAAGCTAAATATGAGTCAACAGTGTAATGCTGTTGCAAAAAAAAAAAAAAGCAAACATAATTCTGGGATGTATTAGCAGGAGTGTTGTAAGCAAGACACAAGAAGTTATTCTTCCACTCTATTCTGTGCTGATTACACCTCAACTGGAGGTGTCCAGTTCTGGGCACCACATTTCGGAAAAGATGTGGACAAATTGGAGAAAGTCCACAGAAGAGCAATAAAAGATTATTAAAGGTCTAGAAAACATGACCTAAGAGCGAAGATTGAAAAAATTGATTTTGTTTAGTCTGGAGAAGAGAAGACTAAGAGGGACATGATGACAGTTTTCAAGTACGTAAATGTTACAAGGAGGAAGGAGATAAATTGTTCTTCTTAACCTCTGAGGATAGGACAAGAAGCAATGGGCTTAAATTGCAGCAAGGCAGTTTTAGGTTGGAAATTAGGAAAAACTTCCTATCTGTCAGGGTGGTTAAGCACTGGAATAAATTGCCTAGAGAGGTTGTGGAATCTCCATCATTGGAGATTTTAAGAGCAGGTTAGACAAACACCTGTCAGGGACGGTCTAGATAATACTTAGTCCTGCCATGAGTGCAAGGGACTGGACTAGATGACCTCTTGAGGTCCCTTCCAGTCCTATGATTCTATGCTCTCCTCTCATTGACATCTCTCATTGACATCAATGGAAGTTGCACTATACTATATCCAAGGGCAAAACTGGATCCAAGGTCTAGAAACCTGGAGGGATGGGACTGTCCTATTAGCATCCAAACTTTAAATGGGGTCTTGAGGAGCAGATGCCTAATATTTTTAGCTGCCATCTCGTGAAGGAAAATCAAATTAACATTGAACACTTGTTGTTCATATACCTAAAGGTTTGGTGTGCATGTACGAACAGTTTGATGTTAGCTCCTTTTTGGGTATTAGAACTGCAAAGTCATGCTGCATATCATCTGAAAGCTAATTTTCCCTCATTTTTGTAAGAGGCTATCAAGTTTTCCTTAGGACCTCACTGTCTCAATAATATACCTGCCTGTTCTTTGAACAACCTGCTTGTTGCTCTTTGGTCAGATGATGAAAGAGCACATAATTCTGAATAAATAATAAGTTTACTGCATTCTCTAGCTGGGGCATGGAGAAGGAAAGAGCAGAAGAGTCAGTGATCATCTAAAAAAAAATCCTTCTTCCCTGATTTGCACATCTTGAACTAGAAAACCCCTTGGAAATAACAGAAATGCCTACATTTTGAAAGTATTGTATGTAATTTCCAGTCTGAGGATATTTGCTAAAGTTAATTTAAAGTGTGCCCAAAAGGGCCAGCTTAACCCCTATAGTTTCTTACTTTCCCACCAGACTCAATTTTCCAACCTGCTCATCCCTGCATAGGAAAAAAACTCCATGCAAACACAAAGAAATAGCATGTAGACTTAATACTATTGATTTGTTCCATTAAGAAAGTGCACCACAACCTAAAATCTTTGACACCACTCAAATCTGAGGCTTCTTTCCTGCCTACTATGTTTACATGATATGATTAGTTGAACTTTTGCATTTCAGACTCAAATAATAAAAGGTTAGGAATATCAGAAGAAAGTAAGATAATAAAATTCTTGAGAAATGATTAATGCTAAACCTGACTCTTTCTGTGTATGAACCTAATGGTTTCCAATCCACACCTGCTCACTTCATCACTTGGTTCTCACCTACGTTTCAGGAGACCACTAAAGTCAAGTTCTCCTGCATCCTCTTGTCCTTCACCGCTGTTGTTAATAAAAAAAAGATCAAATCTTTGTTTAATACAGAGGGACTTGGACAACACACATTGCAAACACTCTAGATGTCCTGTATATGCAATACTGTCTAGGCACACAAATAATGGTATAAAATCAACACAAACTTGTATTCGTTTCCACACAAGTTATGGTTCCATAACAAGCACTTGTGAAAAATAAACACAAAGGTTTGTATTGCTTGCTGTTATACTTTTAAGGCAAATTTTTGTAGATTGCATACATTAATTTGCTAAGATTTGTGTTATATTTTAGAACACAAATTCACTTAAGCCAATCAACACAAAGGGCTTTGTTTTTGGGTTTGAGTAATATGTATGTGTAAAAAACAAAGGGCTTGTGCTGATCTCTGTTATAAATATAAAACAAAGATTTGCATTGTTGAGTGTGCTGCATTTAACAATGCATAGCTGTGTCAGATACCAGCTAGCAAAGCATTACACTTAAGTTTAACCTCTGTGTGTCAGCAAAGGGAGAAGTCAGACAGAAAAAAAGAAAAAATACTTTGTACACTTTTAAAATGTGATTGTAGCCTTTTTAAAGATGCAGTCCCTTCTAGAAGGTCTTCTTAACACAAGAAAATTTTATTACAATATACAGTACATAGAAGAAAATGCTCTATTGTTGGGGTGATGACAGTAAACATTAGGGGCGAAATCCTGGCACTATTGAAGTCAATGGCAGTTAATTCAATGGCACTTGGATTTCACCTTAGAATTTGCATACAGTTTTCCCTTAAAAGTTTTCAGAAGTATTTTTTTTTCTGTTCGCATTGTGGTTGCTGTTGAGTCATAGTACAATGTGCAAAAATGCACCCCTAGGAAAGAATTAACCTTGAAATTAATATCCTTCTGAGAGTGAATTTATCTCAATAGCGCATCATTTAATAAAAGTTACTACTTAAGCACAATTATAAAGGTTGTTTGCTTATTTCTTTAAGTTAACAAATGACACTGGTTTTCTGTCCACAGACTGTGTTCCCAATATTTTTATTTCTGTTCTGGTAAGAAAAATGTGTGCAGATTTAGAAAGTGTAAAGACTATATCATAACAGTGGTTTTAATGGCTAGTTTATCTCAAAATTCCAATAATCTGAGAGAAGGTTTAGGATATAATGCTGTATACTAAGACTTCTGGAATGCATATATTTCAATGTTATTATCAAGATAAATTTGGCATGCATTTTTCTTTTTATCAGAAAATAATCCTATCACATTGAAGTCAACTGGAATTTTGCCATTGATTTCAATGAGTGCAGGACTGGGGCCACAGTAACTTTCACATCATAGATGATTACTATCAGGGAGCATATAGTAGGATATTTTAATGAATCACAAAATAAAATTTTAAAAATTATTGTAAAGAAATAGATAATATTTAATGGCATCTTACAAATAAGATGGAAAATGTATTGGGAAACACACATAAAAGAGTTTAAAACACAAATTTTGTCTTATGAAGTAATGATCTTAAGTGTCAATATCAATTTTTAAAAGTTGGGATGTTTTCTGTCTCTGATGTTATCTATCCGCCGTCTGCTAAAACCTTCTTTTGCAATGTGCTGGCTAAATCCCACTTGTGTAATTATTTTCTGCCTATCTAAAGTTCCTGTCTATTTTTAAATGAATGAGAGAAACAAGGTGGGTGGGTAATACACATTTTTCATTTTCTGCCCTGAACTACTGTGTAGTGTTAGTATATGATGTTTAAAGGCACTGCTTGCAAAAAGACAGAGTCTTTGGAATCTTCACAAACTAATTGCTACATAAATGTTAGTAATTGGTGTGGTTATTTAACTCTAGAGTAGAGCTAGGTGAAATTTTCAGATGAATAGTTTATTCACCTAAAAATACCGTTCTGGTCAACCTGAAACAATTTGTGAATGTGACATGAATTCACTGAATAGTTTCAGCCAGAAAATTTTTTGGCTAGATTCACAAAATGGCTGAGGGTAGAGAAGATGATGGTGGTACTCACCTGGGATGTGGGAGACACAAGTTCAAAACCCTGCTCTACATCTGACAGAGGAGGAAACTGAATCCATGTCTCCCACATCCCAAGTACCTGTAAATCACTGGGCTAATTAGTAAAAGGGGCACCTCCATCTCCTCCTCCTTCATCTGGTTATTATGTGACTCTAGCTCTTTTGAAATGCCTAGAAACAAAACATTTCAGGTTGAATGGCATATTTTGTTTGAACCAAAACAGACTTCTTTAATTCACCTAAATTTGGGGGAATGTTTTGATTTAGTTTGACCCGGACCAAAAATTTTTTTTCTTTTTGTTTTTAATCTGCCAGTGAACCAAAATCAATTATTTTCCCAGCTCTACTCTGGAGTTACTTAAAGGAAATGATATATAAGCTTTTATCTCTTAAAAATGGAATTTCATAAATGCAATCCTATAACTTTATTTAGCCTTTGCTGTGCTTGCTGTATGATTATCTGACTCCATCAACACTTCCCGTTATAGCAATTACACTCAACTCTCATTTTAAAGTCTATTATACTGTATATGCAGTTTCTGATGTAAGGCTACTTCATCCCACCCACTTTCAATTATCTTACATCCTACTTTTTTCATCCTTATTTGCAACACCACCTTTTTATAACACTTGATATGCTTGGCTAGGAGAGATGGTATGAAGTGATTGTATGCTATATGTGTCCATTATTGAGTAACTTCACAGGATCACCAGTCAAAGTTACCTTCTTTTGAAAGCAGATCGGATGTCAATAGATGGAGCAGCCTGAGAAGATTCTATGAAAGAAAAAAAAGTTAAAGAAATATTTTTACCTTGGTAAAAATCATCAGTGCAGAGGTAATCTTTCTTAGTACATTTCTCTAAACTACATTATACATTTCTGTATACAAGATTAAACTGTGTGATGTTTCTCTCACATTCCCTCCTGACCCCACACATCCTGCGTCTCTCTCACTTTTTTTCTCTCTCACGGACATCTTCCAGTTTTCAAAGTAAATTCCCTCCTGCCCAACACTTTACAGGAAAAAAGAAGTCCTGCATAATCTTATTGGGGGCCCAAATCATCATCAGTTGTTTTTTGCCACCCAGAATAGACTTTGTCTTTCTCCCGCTGTGTGGTCAGCAAGAAAGATACAAGAGCTTGGTCTGATGGAGAGTGGAAGATTCTGGGGGAAATTCATCCCTGTATCAAGGGCCAGTACAGGATCTCTGCACCACATAAACCCTATTTGGAGAGTTTATGTGCGATATAACTGATGGATAGACCTCTGTACTGGGCCTTGGCACAAGGATGAATTTCCCCCTGCATGAATTAGACATCTGAATAGATGAAACAACTCTGTCCTATAGAAAGTTTATAGATGCGGATAGATGAGTCCTTCACCTAGCAGCCTAATGAATACACACAGATTCCTAGGCCTGTCTCTGTCAATTAGCAATCCCTGGCTGATGACCAAGCTGATGACCTTGGTAATTTGGTAGGCTTGTTTTGCTAGGATGAACAAATACTTGACTAGGCTGCTTGGAATGTTGCTGCCCTCTGGGTATTTGGGAAGCTAGACTGGATCTGCCTACCAGCTGAAATTACAGAATCAGGTGAACGTTTGCAGGTTTTAAGATTTGAACAGTAGCCTTTATGCGGCAGACAAGATTGTTCGCTCTTGTTTGCTCATTGCTTCCTATCTCTCTTTAGCTCTGCAAATATGCATGTGCTAAACTTTGTTCATGTGAGAAGTCCCATGAGTAAAGTTAAGCATGTGTGTAAGAGGGTCTTTATCATGCATAAGTTGACAAATAATTTGGCCCTGAGTCTCCACTACATTATGCAGTCATTTATACCTGGGCAAAGTAGATGTATAATGCTATCACTGACTGGGTACCATTTTACACTCTCTCTGCACAGTTGGGGATTCAGAACCATTCCATATCAGAACCTCTCTTGGATGTAACTGCATACATAATCTCTCTCATGTGGTATCTCTTGACAGATTTATGACAGGCATTCTTTTTGTTTAGGAGAGGCCTGATCTAAATTCAATAGAAGTCTTTCTATTGACCTCCGTGGGCTCTGGCTCAAACCCATGCTTGCCAGCCACCCCCCTCTATCATATATTTCATTCCAAAAAGAAATCACAGTTGCTCAGGAGGCATTGTGTTCAAAAAGTTAACATTAAAACTTCCTTCACTGTGGCCTTGAGAATACAGTTATACCATATTTGTTGTAAAGGGGGGGAAATCTATAAATGGACTTTATTTATAAATTTATAAATCTATAAAAGGCAAATCTTACCGTGGACTTCAAGATCGAAAGAACAGCTATCGAACTTATCCTTATATGTTACTTCACAGCGGTAGTTCCCTCCGTAGTTTTCCTTAGCTTTAATGATTTGCATCTCAAATGTATAAACCTGAAATTCAAATGCAAAGTATAATAATTTTAATTTAGGATACATTTGTACAAAGAGGAAGTTAAAAGCTATGGCCTAGATGGAGAGTTTACTCTCTCCGCCTGTGTCAGGAGTGATGCAGAGCTGTGCTGCCCAGGAGAAACTCTGGACAGGAACTGTGACTCGGAGACCCCCTTTCAAAGTTATTACTCATAGGAGCTCCTGTTTTATGCCAGTGGACATGATGCATCAGATCCTTACCAGACACAACATCCTAGGGAAATGTGTGGTGCAGCCAGAAATTGAACCCAGTTCTCCTGAGTCTCTATCCAATGCCTGAACCACAATGCCCTCCATCCTTAGATGAATGACTGGTTAAGAATGGTTTTTAAGGCTTCAAGTTTTGTCTCTTTAAAAAAGAAAAATATAAGTGTACCTTGCTATGACGCTCAAATGTCTCCTTCAGCTGAAGGTGTTTGCCTGCTTTACTGGCCAGGTCCATCCATTTACCTTTGAACCACTTTACAGTTGGCTTTCGAAGAAGATCTTTGGCTTCTACTTTGGCTATAAATGTAATATTTTCTCCTTTAAAAAAGAAAAAAAATTCAGTCATTACTGAAAATGTGGTTGCCTGTCACATTTATACAAGTTTCTTTTATAGAAAGATTTGTGTGGATGGTAGAGGGGTTTGGACTCAAATCTGAGTCTGAACCGAGGTTTACAATGCAGTGTAGCTATGCCGTTAGAAGGAGACTTGACAGGGAGGTTGTATAGCAACCCCAAATGGCTGTCTGAAAGAGCAGTATTGATGGGCTTCAGAGAGGGACATGTCTAGTTCCTATTTCTCCAGTCCCTAGTTTTGTTTATGCTCTACAGACTCCCACAAAATCCTTTCTTCTAGTTAAATACTGAGAAAGTGTAAGAGCATACGAACAACAATCTCTGAAACTCTCCCACTGTGTCAGCTGTTGTACGGCTAACAGCAGTACAGGCAATCACCTGTCCTATCCAAGTGAGCACAACTTCCAGCTTTCACCCTGACTAAATTATTAGATCTAAATTTGGTCTTGATATTAACCAGTTGAATAGTCTCTTCACAGACAGGCCAAATTCGTTCTTCAAAGAGGAGTGTGTGATTCCCATTGAAGTTAATGGGAGTTGCATGTGCCTGAGGGCAGAATTTAAATCTTATGTGAAATGCACCTCTTGTCAGACTTGATCTGTATCGTATGACCCCTCATACTTAATGTGTTTCTAGCCACTTACCAACATTCACTGAACCACCCTGTGGTTTTTCAATAAATAAAGTGGATCGCTGGGAATTGTCAAGCTTCTCTGGTTCTTCTGGCGCTCCATCTCCAAGAGACCATACTAATATGCAGAGAGAGGGAGAAATATCATTTGTCTGAGCATGGTTCACTCCCACCAAAGTTCACTTACCTGAGTTCGTTAATTTCGCTAACCCTTTAGGCATCCTCAGTGGTATGCAAGTCTTCTGTTCCCTTACTCCCAGTGACACCCACTGTCAGGGATGGGGCTGTCACATGCTCTACAGTTCCTATTGAAATATCATCTTTGTGATGATGGAAAACGGAACTACTCAGGAAAGGAATTTGGGCAGATGGACGGTATAAGTGTCTTTTGTAACTTGGACTGTAATAATGTTCAGCCATGAGTGCTTTATAGGTATAGTCCATGAAAGTGCTTTGTAGAAACAGAAACCACAGATCAAAGGTCCAAAGGCACAGCCAGTCTTAGGCACAAGCAAGATAAGTGTGACCACTTGGTGCATGATTTTTGTGGATCTACCTCAATCCTGCACTCGCTCAGCAACTTATGCAAACTAATCTTTCCCCTTTGCCAGTGAGACAATGATGGGAAGAGGTTCACTGTTCAATCCCAATCTCTCCCTTCCATGATAGAACCAGTGAGATAGCAACTTGCAGCCTGATTTCCAACCCCCGCCATCACTGCCACCAGCCTCTCCCTACATGTACCCTCTTGGAGAGTTTGGGTCCAGCAAATCCCCAGGCCAGCCCTGTGCATAGATTGATGTTTATAGGTGAATAACTAGCCAGACACAAATGATTAAGTCACACACTCAGGTACAGATACTTCTCCTGTTGAAGTCAATGGGCATTCTGAGCCAAAAGTGGGCCGCAATGGTGAGAAAGGATGTATATACTGAGTCTCCAGACTATCTGCTCTCTGACAACTCCTTCAGAGCCCTGGCAGGAATCAAAGTTGACTCCCAGTGGAAAACCCCATGGAGAGCAATAAAGAAAACATTTGTGGGCCACAGCCTCTCCTCCTACAGACACGGTACAACGTGTCCCATATTCTGAGTTAGAATGTGTGCAGTAAAAATGATATATACTTTTCTTTAGACTGAGGAGTGTGGACTAGCACAGAGTGGGGGAAATGAATGTAGCTAGTAAACTAGGGCCACCCGGCAATATATGTCAGAAAGTACAATCTGTTCAGACGAACATGAATACTGGTCTATCCCCACAAAAGGCCATTTCTTTGCTCTCTTTGGGTCAGAAATGCCTCCTTATTGTTCTTGAATGGAAAAAAACCATGACACTGTGATTTGGATCAGTGTGTTCAAAGGCTGTCGGTCTCTGATCTTACGATTAACAAACAGGCAAAACAAATTGCAATATAATTGATATCTTGTTATGCCTCGTTGCTAATATAAAAAGGTTCTTTTCATGTACAGTACCTGTTTTATTATTCAGTAACAGGTTTATTACAGAATGAAGACTTTTCAAATAATATGATTTAAGTTAGGGGTTTCTGCTTCCTATCTCATTAACCTAATAGAGACATAGACCCTTTTGGAACTGTTGTAAAAGATCACACCAGATGTCAGCAGGGTTTTTACACTGTTTAAAGGATTATTACAGAAGGAATCATGCTGGCTGGTGAAAGTTAACATTGCACAGATATGTAATATTAACTACATTGGCCACCGCTCATTAGCCAACTGTGGAAAAAGGTAACCAAATGTTTTTGTTTTATTAAAGGCTATAACACATTTCAGAAGGTACAGAAATACTAAATAACTCCACTTCTAGGATGGTTAAAAGAACTAGGCTTTTAGCCTTGTCTCTTAATGCACTCCATGTATGCAGTATCCAGTTCTACTGCACATGTAATTGTGTTATTGCTCACATGTAAACACACATATACACATGCACATAGCCACACAAATGTATAGGGAGAGATGTATCTATCAATATGCTGTATATATAGTATACTGGTACACATACAATAACACAACATAAATACAAGTGGGAAAGGGTCACTAGTGAAAATTCTTCAAATGGCAGTGTTTGGTACTGGAATTTTTAGTGTGAAACCAGCTACAATCCTAATAAACCACAACGTGATCCTGCAAAAAAGTTATAAAAAATTTCTTTATGCAAGAAGATCACATAAAGTCATCATGTGTTTGGTTTTTATTAAAAAGATTCACAGATTTCGGCTATTCCAGGTAACTAACTGGGGTTGAAGTCCCATCTGCACATTTCATTTAAGAGAGATGTCTATTTCTAAATTTCCAAGTAGATTTTCCCAAGTAACCCCTTTTCTTTGACATTTAAAACCAACTGAAAAATTAAGATTTAATGGCATATGAATGACTGTAATATAAAATAAAGGTAAATTAGAGCCAAGAAATAATTAATTAATAATAATTGCACTATGTTAGAGTTGGAATGTTTCTATTTTTTTTTCAGGAGGTCTCACCTGAATCTTTTCTCTCCACTGACCGAGTACTCCCATCTGAAAGGAAAGAGTAACCTGGATGATCCCGGTTTAGAGATCACAGGGTAATTGACCTTAGAGTTTACTGGTTCTTTAAAAAAATTGACTGTACACAAGTAGAAGAGGTAGAACAGAAAGTTAGGAGCATAATCATGTGGAGATATCTCAATACAGGAATATGAAGAGTGTATAACTGAGTCTAAACTTCAATTGTCTTTCTTCTGTTTCTGTGTTTAACACAGGAAGACGCATCTCTGTGCAAGGCTTCCTTTCCAAAGGCTCACGTTTTAGCAGGACGCCACAAGGCCAATACTTCCCTCAAAATTCGGGGTAGTTCAAGATAACAGAAGACATTTCAGTCCATTATTCATCCCAAAGGACCGTATCTCCAAGTTTAACAATATAATGACTCAGATTGAAAAAAAAATCCAGAGAAATAATGGAAAAGAAATTTTGAGGGTTCTTTTTAGAAGTGGTTAAAATAATAGTTTTCTTTTTAGAATTAAGGGCCAGATCCTCAGCTGGTACAAATCAGTGTAACTCCACTGATTTCAGCTGAGGATCTGGCCCCCGTAATATTTCATTTTCAGGGGGTTTGTGTAACAGTTGATAATTTCTTAAGGGAATTAAAATAATTCACAGCATTTCTTACTTTAACAAGTTGACGTGCATCATTAGGCATTCCATTATTGTGTTTCATTAAGGGTTTGCACGCCTTTTAAAACAAATTAACATAAAACATGGTTGGAAAGCATGTGTGTGGGCAGGATGAGGTTTCAGCAACACCCCAAAGTTGGTGGCACTAGGACCTTATGCAGCATCTGTTACTGCTGCTTTTCATTCAGTGGTTGTGGTTTGAAGGCCTTTTATTTGTCAGCTGACTGGTGGTCAGCACTGAAAAATTCAAGCCACCTAACTTCTGATTGACTGGTAGAGCAGTGGCATCAGTAAACAGCCCAAGTAAGGTGACATCCAACCAGGTGAAGATAATTAGTTTTAAATCATAAGGATTTAGTTTAATTATAATTCTGAAATTTGGGTTCAGCTTTAACCTTAAAAATACAGTCTGTATTCATCCAGATGAATGCATACAGAGCCTGACTTTCAGAGCAGCTGAGCTTAACCTTTCACCTGCTCTGAAATAGTGACATCTCACTTAAGTCCTTAAAAGAAGATACAAGTGGGATTTCAGTGCTGTAAAAGCCTTGTACTGGCCCACTGCATGGGGAGGTGAATTTTACCTAAAGTATCTAAAGAAGTTTCTGTGTTGATGGAAATTATGCTTAAGTGCAAACTGCAGAATCAGGACCTATTTTTTTCTAGTCTAGCTTTTTCTAAGAAGGAAGGGGAAAAGCACTGTAATAATCCTAACCTGCTTGTGAAGTATTAACTGAAGCGGTGTCATCTTCATCTGTAAAAAGAAATATGAATAAAAAAAACATACAAGGAAAAAGAGTGCACTGTAGATTATCCTTTTTAGTACAAACAAACGAAAATGTGAAACCTGCAAAAAAAAAAGGGGGGAGGGGAGAGGGAAATCATGATAGTTGGAAACACTCGTAATGGAAACTTCAAAATGATGAATAAAGCGTTGAGTAATTCAGTAGCTGAAATGGTAAACCTTAATGCTCCAGGCAAGTAAAATAAATAAATAAATAAAATAATGGGATGTGAACTGTGATCTATTATTAAAATATGGATTTATATGAGAGTTTTTTAAGTGGTTCTGTTTGTTAGAGATGTAATCCACAGTGAATACAAAAGAACAAAAAATGAAATCAAGGTCAACCACATATCTGACCTTCTGAAGAGGATGTCGATTCGCTGACGTTCATGTCTGCAAGTAAAATGCGTACCACATATACATTCAGCATAACTAAACCATTTCAGACACGCAAGACATACCACAGTTTAATAAACCACCACTATACACACACACCTGCATTAGAAGATTAATCCAACATGAAGGGATTAAGCAACTCAGGTTTTTTCCATATACAGGTAACACTTCAAGTACTGAATCATTATCAGTTCACTTGGTTTTCATTTGATAAACCCTAAATAACGGCCCCACTCTTTGGTATGAATACTTCATTTCCTAAGAATTATAATCTATTTTAGCAATTGCACTGTTATTTTAAAATGTTAATTTATATACTATGCCATGAATAAATAAATAATAATAATAAAACCTGGAAAAGTATGAAAGTGCCATTAAAATATTGATATTAAGGGCTAGTGACAATATTCATGATTGTGAGGAGACCCTAGTGGCAAGATAAAAGGCACTTTCTACAACAGTACAGTATTTTTCGTTAGCTAATAACTGTATTTGAATTTTAGTTGTTGAATAGAAGACACACAGAGCTCAGTCTCTGGTGAAAATAGACCATACGTATTAGTGTTTTAAATGGGTTTTAGTAGAAAAATATAATTTTTACCTGTGTACTTGTTGAGAGGCTATAACAAACTAGATATAATTATGGCTTCAAGATATACAGACATACAGTAGACCCTCAGAGTTATAAGCACCAGAGTTACGAACTGACCAGTCAACCACACACCTCATTTGGAACTGTAAGTACACAATCAGGCAGCAGGAGAGACCAAAAAAAAAGACAAATACAGTACAGTACTATTTTAAATAAACTACTAAAAAAAAGAAAGCAGCATTTTTCATCTGTACAGTAAAGTTTCAAAGCTGTATTAAGTCAATATTCATTTGTAAACTTTTGAAAGAACCACTATAATGTTTTGTTCAGAGTTAACGAACATTTGAGAGTTACAAACAACCTCCATTCCCGAAGGGTTTATAACTGAAGTTCTACTGTACCCTATACATGTTAAATAAAATGTGCATCTTTAACTTTATAAAATTTTATTTAACTTTATAAAGTTAAATACAATTTGCATCTTTTTCTAAATTGGCCCAATATAACAACCTGTTTCCTCCTCTTCAGGAACTATTATAAATGGTTTTATGGTAACTAACAGCTCATTTAACTACATAGCATGGCACTTTAATGAAGGTAGATAGATGTGACTTCTCTGTTATCGGGAAATATTGAAACTGTCTCATTTGATTTTGTAAAGAAATTCACTAAGCTAACAGAGCTACAGAAAGCAAATGATGCAATATATTTCCCAATAAAACACTAATAACTTGGATGAAAGGTTGCTGAAGTCATTAATATAATTCTTCCACAAAACAGATAATACAGGATCAACAGCAGAACAACTTCAAACATTACAAAGTGGGGGAATGAACATGAAAGGTAATAAATATTGCCTTCAGATTCAGTTTCTGACCGTATTCACATGTGAAAATGTGACCACCTTAACTTTGGCCTACAAGTCATATTCATGCATACGTACTCTTTCAATGGTACACATACATTAGCAATGCCTATTTAAATATATAATCCTTGATCTTCTACAGCTAGACTGTACCTTTAGGCAGAGTCCTGTGTAATGAGGTGGTCTGTAGCTGTGCAGCTCCTGGAGGAGCCCCAGAGGGCTTAGAATTGGTTCTGGGGTAAATAATTTGTTACAAGATGCATGGAGGTTGCTCAGAGGTGGGTGGGTGTGGTCTTACTCTTTCCCCCTTACATCCTGTGCACACAAGAGAGGGTCTTCCACAATCTGCCCCTTAATTCTTAAGGTTTTTTTAAAAATGGTAACATTGCAGTTATGTATTTTACTGAAAAATTATAATTATTACTTTAGCAACCTTAATGTTAAGTTAATAAAGGTTTCTGTGTTGGTATTTTCTTCTTTTTTAAAAGAAGAAATACCACATAGGGAGCCCTGAAAGTTTTAGAATTGGATAGGCACAGATAATTTTATGTGCCATATGTATTACATTTTCTATGATGCTGGGTTCCACATGGCTTCCACAGTATGCTGATGGGATAGCAGAAAAGCTGTGCAGCTCCCAAGATGTACAGGAGGGGAGTCTCATTACAGATCTCAGAACCCCCATTCTGTACACCTTAGGAGGTGTGCTTCTGGAGAAGGTGTATCCACTGAGCTATATTGGAGCACCTACCCTGCTTCTGCGGCACCTGGACCTCTACTAGGGAGCCACATCCTCTCTAACAACCTATTTTCACCTGTGCCTATCTGAAACTAGGAGTGTTTTCTTGTGTAAAATTTGTACATTAGCTCTTGACATCTAATCTTTTCTATATTAATTTTCATGACAAATAAATATATATCTCATAAAGTAGACCTATATTATTTAGAGATAAAGATAGCTATTAGCCGATTTGAGATTTTGTTTCGATCTACATCTCTAGAAAGTTTGAACTGTTACAATTTAATAATTTCTAAACAAGAATGCTTCACAAAAACAACTCTAAACTGATTTTTTAAAAGTCATTCAGTCTCCTAACTACTGAAGGAATTCATATCTGACTTCCTCCAAAATTCAACCTACACATATAGTGATTTTAGTTCTGTTCAATATAGTCTCATGTCTAACAAACAAATGTACGCTCTACTTTAACTGAAAACTGAACGCTATTTTAAATCTGGAGTCACTATTGTCACTTTTGTAAAACAGCAGAAAAGGTTAATTGAATAGAGAGCAGATACAAAACAGCACAGTTAAAATACATGATACTTTTGTTAATTGTGGGCATGGAAACATTTGACTTCTGAGTTGTGCAGGAAGTTTGGTAATGTAAGCAAATGATTTGGATATTTGCTGCTACAGATTAAGCAAGCGAAGAATAGGAATTGGAATTTGAGAAAGCTAAAGACCCATACACACAGCAGGCCTAATTTTCCTCTCAGTCATACCCATGCAACCTCAGGTACTTTTGCTTAGGTTAATGGAGAGCTATATTTTACCCAGTCTGTGATATGGAAGAAACTTTTTGACCTTACCATGATTTAAGAATAATAATATGAACAGAACTATATTTAAAGATGCTAGCTTTTACAAAAAGGGAGGGAGTAAAGCGAGATGAAATAGATGAGAATGTGCATTCTTAAACTAACACAATACATGAAAATCATAAAGCATTTGGTCAATTATATATATATATATTGTATGTACTGATTATCTGTAACATTTAGTGGGGATAAAATAAATTATAGATCTATTCATAAATTAGAGATTATGAGGGAGTTGAGGCTATCCTTACAATTTTAGGTATCCAAATTAATGTACATAAATTAACATAAATTTACTATAAAGTCACAATGAAACTGGGCTAAATTCTCTTCTCACTTTGACCAGGATAAACCTAGAGTAACTCCAATTAAACTCACTGAATCAATCTAGATTTACACTGCTATAACTGAAAGCACAATTTAGTCCTAACAATGACCAAGGTTTTCAAAATTCTGTACCTAAAATTAAGCTTATTAAATAGATTGTTTAGCTTTTCAAAGTGCTGAGAACTCAGCAGCTCCCATTAAACTGTACAGGAACTTGTTGGCTGCTCAGCACCGTGAGTACCTAAGTGAAAGAACTGAAGTTTTAGTAGACAGATGAAAGGCTTAGTGAAACCTAAAGAAAATACAGAGATGAAACATGCAGACATTTTAGTAGATGGCTGGATAGAGCCTAGAGAAAGCACATCAGTGAAATACGCAGAAGTTTATTAGTAGACACCTGAATGGCTGGATGGTACCTAAAGAAAGGTGGTACCTAAAGAAAGGAATAAGCAAACTGTTTTTAGATTGAGAAAACCGTGATAACAATACTTTGTATACAAGATGATGCTAAATTTAAAAAGAAAAAAAATGGAAAATGGGATCAGTATAAGATGACATGGCTATAAATTTGGTGGAACTTCTGCTGATTCACTTCTTGTTCTGCAAATAAAATGAATACTTAGTAGCTATATCTGAGTTCTGAATTTTCCAGTTACACAACTCAGATGTCTATGAAAGTGGCAAAATTACACAGAAGCAGGCAAATTTTCTTTTCACTGCCCTGAACTAATCATTTCCAGTGAAAAACCTAGAAAGAGAACAAAGAATTTTTCACATGCTGTGACCCATTTTCTCAACTCTACTAGGCCTACTAATAACATAATAGGTAGACAAATGTTTTACCATGGACAGACAGTAACTACTAACAAGTAACAGAATAGTAGAGCAGACACACAGCTGGGTATACATCTTCTGCCTAACTGCTGGCTCTGTGCCACAAAAATCATCTGGAATTTGTGAAGAACATGGCCTAGGTTTTCTTGCACGGCTGTAGGATTCATGCATAACCTGACCTCTCAGCAGACAGACAACTTCCTATGTACCCAGGTGGGTGGCTCATATGAATTATCATGGATATCTTAGAATTTGTTTGATCTGTCAAGCACCCATTCATTATGCTATCTAGATGTGAAACCCTTCATCATCCCACATAATTCAGAGAAGACCCAAAAACTGGCACCTGCAAAGTTATGGATGCAGTTTTTAGCTCCATACTGAACTAAGTAGTACAAAAGCCAGTTGTTGGCTGGATCTGTCCTTGTTGGTAAACAACCCTTTAAAATATATTTTTTCTAATATAACATGACTTTCAGCAAATGGGGAAGAGAGAGGCCTTTTCTTCTGATATTCAGGAACTATGCTCGTTATTATAAAGAATACCATATGCAAAATTCTTTGTAACAGATGAGCATGAGAGTCTTAAAGACTCTCTTCCCTTATGCACAATGGACTCCTAGCCCTGGACTGGGGTTCACAGGAGCTGGGGTTCAGACTGCAATGTAAATAATAATAAATTTAATTAATAATATCAGCTAACTCATTCCGCATGCTCAGAGTCTTACTGACAATGATGTCTGTGCTGCTATGTAAAGGAACAGATCCACTAGACCATGATGAATGAAAAGAGAATCTTTTCTACTTATCAGTACCACAATCCTTCTGACATTTCACTATTCAGTTTCTTATTGGAATTCTTACTTCAGCAGTCATTGCCAGTTGAAATATGATTAAAAATGGAAACAATTCAACTTTTACTTTGTGTAGTAGGATCTCAAACAGTTTTTTAAAATTTAAAAACCATTCCAAGCACTAGAAGTAAATGGCTCAGCCCCATGGAAAACTCCTATCCTCCAGCAAATCTCTTTATTCTTTGCTAGTGTGAAGCTTCAAAAACCACAAGACAGATTGTATATAAAAAAAAGAACAGTAGTGTTTGATGAGATACTTACCAAGGTGTCTTTTTAATTCAGCAAAATGTCAACTTGTAAAGTTAGAGGGAAAGATATTATAGATGTTCAATTCAGGAGCAAAATGTTTTTCCCAGATCAAAATTCAAGCAGTCATAACAAACAACTGCTAGACTATTATGAGGCAAAAATCTTCACTTCTGTTTCTACCTATTTGGAGTGCAAAATGCTCCTGAATAGAACTGTTGCCAAGAATGACAGATTTAAGTCCTTCCCAAAATATTTTTGTGACAAAATAGAAGCACTATTGGAAGACAGTTAGCAGCATGCACTGACACTAAGTTCAGCATGTTTATTCTGCCAGTGAAGTTTGGTTCATTCATTCTCAATATTGGCATTCTGATTTTCTTGACACAAATGGCCACGCACTGCTCCATATCTTTTTCAAATTAAACTGTAAACAAGTCTTAGATGCCACATCATATCTATTCTTTAAAAAAGGCAAATCTATAAACTCCCAGCTAGGTGAGATCAAAGTCAGAGTAGATATTCAAGGTCTATTCCAAATAATGAAAAAATGTTGGATTAACTACAAACAGGTCTTAGTCTGATTGTGATTCTTTTTTTATCAGAATCAGAAACCTCATACTTGAATCAATAAACTATTCAAAGTGAACTCATGAGCTGTTCTAATTCTACTCAGGTAGAGAGTACAGAATAATGCGCAGTATGTGCCATATTTGATCTTTCTTTTCATACAAAAGGGTAGAATTTGACCCAATCCCACCAAATGTGTGTTCCTAAATGGAAGAATTGCCAGTTGAGGGCCAGATTCTAATTTCAGCTAAGTAGCAGGAATAGGTATGTATCTTGAAAATGTAGCTGTTTGTTGGATGCATATATAATATGTGTATGTTTGTGTGTGTTCACAGCAGATGATTTTTCCAGTAAGGCAGTAACACAGAACATGTATTGAGGTTTACCATTGGGCCGAAAATGAAGAAAAATTAATGAAGTGAGAAGATTCCTTTACAGAAGAACATGTGGAAGTTAGATGTCTTGGTTGATCAGATGTCTGCTGAAAATGTAAAATACCAAGCTTCTGAGGTAGAATAGAAACAGCCTTGGATCATAAAATGAGATTGCCCACCTCATGCAAGAGCTACTGGTATTAGGGTGACCAGACAGCAACTGTGAAAAATTGGGACAGGGAGTGGGGGGGGGGGTAATAGGAGGCTATATAAGACAAAGCCCCAAATATCTGGACTGTCCCTATAAAATTGGGATATTTGGTCATGTAAGTGGCGTGCACTGATCTGAGTTTCGTTGAATTCTCTCAATGTTACCATTCATGCTCATTTGAAGAAGGCTATTTGCTCATGCAAATAATTTGAAATCTGATCCAGGAAGATGGACCATTTTATCTAACTAATCATGATTACTACACAGTATAGCTCAACAAAGGCTAGTGAGCTTCATACTTGTTTTACGGAACTTCTGAAGGAAACACAAACAGCATAATTTCCTTCTGCTCAATGAGTCATGCAAAAAAAAAAAAATCCAGGAAGCTTCAAACCACATTACTGTAATATAATGCACCAAAATTCTGAAAAAAGCTCAAACAATCTAGCATCAGTACAACATTTATGGATGCTCTGCCTGCTTCCAGCTTCTGGGATATGACTGTCCACTCACCTTTAGCCTGTTCGGTTCCATCCTCTTTTGGTTTCTTTTGTTCTGTGTAGGAAGTAAAAGTGCATTTTTGAGAGAATCTTAAAGTAAAAAGAAAAACTTACACAGCATTATAAAGAATATAACAAAGCTTTAGGTCATGTAAATATGTAAACCCCACTCCACCCCCGCAAAAAGGCTATTTCTTATTGGTAATTGTATAATGTGTAGCTATAATGCACCACACCAAATGTTACATATTAGAATAATATACATGCATTTTGTGTTTGATATGTTACCGGATTATGTACTATTGAAGAGGATTTTTGCGGCTTCCCTCACAGGAAGCAAAGTGACACCTTCTTTGAAAGCAACAATTGTTAGACCCTTGTTCTCTTGGGAACTGTTCTGAAGCCCATTGTAGCCAATTGAAAGACTCCAATTGATGTCAATGGGCTTTGGATCAGACATTTGATCCTGTCATATTCTGATAGTACTTAAATGCCTCAGATCTCCTGGGCTCCAGTCAATTTGTTTTTAGGTCTGTGTACAGTACAGACAGATTGTGCTGGAGATATGGTCTGACATCTCTTCCTGGGGAGGGTTTAAGATCCAATAGCCTAAAAGAATCAGTATGGCTATCTGCTTTCATTACTGTTGGCAATGAGGTTCTATTCTAGATCATAGCAGGCATAGATAGGGTCACTCCTGAGTGACTCATCTTTTCTGTCTGAGACAACCCAGAGGTTAGTTTTTGTAAATTCTTAATTGCCAAAAGGGTTCTCTATTCCAGGGTTTTACTGGATTCTATTTTGTTAACTATCTTGCTCAATTTGTTTATAGAGCCATTTGGAGGTGTTGCAAGGATGTATGGATTGTAGTGTCTTCAATAGACAGAGGACACAACTCTATTTCCCATCAAATCTGACCTCCTCACTGTGGTTGAATGATTTACGTAGTGCCCAACAGGGTATGGTGGTTGGATGAGAGTTAACTAGCTGAAGTGCAGTCCAAGATGGGACTAGAAACTAGAATTGATCCAATAATAAACCAAACAAATATATGGGGTATATAGTTATACCACTGTATGAGTGTTAATGTAGTTCAGGTGAGCATGCAGATCAAACTATAAGGGCTTGGGCTTCTACGTTTCACTTTCTCACAAGAGAAAAGGGGCCAGCTATGTTCAAAGCTTCATATTTACCTGAAGCCTTATTCACTAAGGGTTTGATTCTGACACCCTTATCCACACTGAGTAGTACCTTCAATGGAAATGAATGGGACGGTTTGTTTAGAAACAATGTGAATGTGGGCAACATAATCAAGTCTCCAATTTTACTATGACTGTGTCCAGAAAGATATTTTCAGTGTCATATTTACCAGCTCTCTTCTAAACAACACCAAGCTTGAGAAATTAGCAATTCTTAGGCAAACCTATATGAATGGTAAGTGAAGACAGCACCTTACTAAATCAAGCTCACTTCCTGTTGTTCAGCAGCTGTTTATTTACAGTCAGACAATAAAAATAGACACCACAGTATTGTAGCACAGTCCAGACTCACGCAATTCTGTTCATGCTACAGACCAAATCAGGAAACGAAGGCAATTCCTTTACTAACCTGCAGGGGGCGTGGTTCCTGCAGGTGGCAAAATTTCTGCTTCAGTTTCATTCTCTGAAAATAAAGAAAGAAAAAAGATGAATTTGAAGTAAAAAAACCACCTTATTTTTCATACATTTAATTGTACAATTGTTGAAACCAGAAACATTCAGGGTTAGTTTAAGGCTTCAAACCAAACCTCAAAAATCAGCTTATATTTTGATACATAGAGCAAAACATCTTTCCTATTCCCTATGTCATTCATAATTTCTCTATACTGTGTCTTCATAATGACACCAGTTATTCTAGAGAGACTTATATTTAAATGGGTTTTATTTTTTCCAAAAAGGACAGAAATTATAACAGGGCCCATTTGCTACTACACAGAATCTCATTAGCAGTTCTATACACTTTTTCTACAACTAATACCACCAGCAGCCTTAAGAACATAAGAATGATCATGCTGGGTCAAACCAATGGTCCATCTAGCGCTGTATCCTGTCTTGTGACAATGGCCAATGTCAGGTGCTTCAGACCAAATGAACAGAACAGGCAATCACGGAGTGATCCATTGCCTGTCATCCACTTCCAGCTTCTGGCAGTCAGAGGCTAGGAACACTCAGAGCATGGGGTTACATCCCTGACCATTTTAGCTAAAAGCCATTGATGGACCTATCCTTCATGAACTTACCTAATTCTGATAGTTTTGGCCTTCAGAACATTGCCTGGCAAAGAGTTCCACCGATTGACTGTGAGTTGTGTGAAATACTTCCCTTTGTTTTACACCTGCTGCCTATTAATTTCATGGGTGACCCCTGGCTCTTGTGCTATGTGAAGGAGTAAATAACATTTCTTTATTCACTTTCTCTACACCATTCATAATTTTAATAGACCTCTATCATATCCTCCCATAGTTGCCTCTTTTCCAAGCTGGAAACTCCTTGTCTTTTTAATCTCTCCTTATACAGAAGCTGTTCCATACCCCTAATCATTTTTGTTGCCCTTCTCTGTACCTTTCCAATTCCAATATATCTTTTTTGAGATGTGGTGACCAGAACTGCACCCAGTAATCAAGGTGTGGGCATACCATAGTGGCATTATGAAACTTTCTGTCTTATTATTAAGGCTGCGAGTCTTTCATGGAGGTCATGGAAGTCACGGATTCTGTGACTTTCTGGGACCTCCGTGACTTCTGCAGCTGCAGCAACTGGTGCGGCTGACCCCAGGGCTGCCCAAGAAGCTGGGATGGCCTTGGGGTCAGCAGTGGTCCAGGAGCAGCAGCGGCACCCCAGGCTGCCCCTGCCTGGAGTGGAGGCGGCAGGGCCCCGGGCTTCCCCCTCCCCAGCACCTAAGATTTAGTTAGGGGTATTTATTTTTAGTATAAGTCACAGACAAGTCACTGGCCATGATTTTTTGGTTATTGCCCATGACCTGTCTGTGACTTTTACCAAAAATACTCATGACTAAATCATAGCCTTACTGATTAACTATCCCTTTCCTAATGGTACCTAACATTCTGTTAGCTTTTTTGACTGCCTCTGCACATAGAGTGGATATTTTCAAAGAACAAGCCACAATGACTCCAAGATCTCTTTCTTGAGTGGTAACAGCTAATTTAGATCCCATAATTTTGTATATATAGCTGGGATTATGTTTTCCAATGTGCATTACTTTGCATTTATCAGCATTGAATTTCATCTGCCATTTTTTTGCTCAGTCATCTAGTTTAGTGAGATCCCTTTGTAACTCTTCACAGTCTGCTTTGGACTTAACAATCTTGAGTAATTTTGTATCGTCTGCCACCTCACTGTTTACCCCTTTTTCCAGATCATTTATGAATATGTCGAATGGCATTGGTCTCACTACAGATCCCTGGGGGATACCACTATTTACTTCTCTTCATTCTGAAAACTGACCATTTATTCTTTGTTTCCTGTCTTTTAACCAGCTACTGATCCATGAGAGGACTTTCCCTCTTATCCCATGACAGCTTACTTTGCTTAAGAACCTTTAGTGAGGGACCTCTTCAAAGGCTTTCTGAAAGTCCAGATACACTATATCCACTGGATCACCCTTGTCCACATGCTTGTTGACCTTCTCAAAGAATTCTAGTAGATTGGTGAGGCATGATTTCCCTTTACAAAAACCATATTGACTCTTTCTCCACAAATCATGTCAATCTATGTGTCTGATAATTCTGTCCTTTACTAGCCTTAAATAAATAGATTTGACCTACCGCTTTTTTAAATTCTGGATCAAAGTACACTAGTTTTTGTGGTTCGACTTCCTATCTGCATAACTCAGCATGGTAAATAAATGGCTACCACGTGCTATACTAATATTTATAACCCATTTTTTTTCAAACTAGATTTTAACTGCTTTGGGACAGGGATCATATCTACTTGTGTGTTTGTATAACACCTTGTCCAGTGGGACCCTGACTGAGGAATTTGGGCAGTACTGCAATAGAAGGGCCTTATTCAGGAAAGCAAGCCATTTCAGAACAGCAATTAAGCATGCCCCCTAGATGTCCCACTGAAGTAAAAATGCATTCTGAGGTTTGGTGTGAGTTCTTCAAGTCAATGGGACTTAAGCACACACAGTCCTGAATATGGATGCTTTCCTGAATCAGGGCCTAAACCACCACCTTCATCATGATGCTTTTGTCAGGTGCTTCCCCCCTTTTTTAATATAGCAAATATATCTCATGTTCCAGCAAAATTTCCTTCAACTGGAGGAATACAGAGTATGAGCTTTGATAGTGAGCTGCGATCAGTATGCTAGCTGAAATACCAGAAGCACTTTAAACTGACTTAGTGGAGGAACACTCCTGGCAGCACTAGAGCCACAGTTAGTGTTATTGTTTTAGGGTGAAATTCTTCTCTCAGAGCCATGTAGTGGATCTTGATTCTGTTATGCCGTTCTCCCAACACGATCAGATTTTCCATTAGTGCTTGTGGAAGTTCTGTGCAAGTAGAACGCACAAAATATCAGAATAAAGATCCACCATCTGGATCTTAGGGGAGAAATTTGCCCTTATTCCTTTCCTGCATTGCCTAAAATAATTTTATCTTAAAGTATCCCTGTCACATATGCTGAAAACACACCTATTTCCCAACACCTTTCTGTGCCATGTGCCCACTTTGTTACACTGTTGGATGTAATGTAAGACTGCTAACTAGGCTTGACAGAATTTGACATTTAAAAAAAATAATTTTGACAGATAATATAGATGTTCATTTTAAAGCATTTTTTAAATTTATCGATTTAAACTTTCACCATTGTGGGAAATTAAGGGAGGGGGTTAGACAACAGCAGAGGTCAGACAATAATTATTTAATGACAGTAGATGTTGAGATTCAAAAAGTTAAAGCTTTATAACTATTAAAAGACAAATTATACAAACTTCACATACAAAATATACAAAGGGGAATATCCTTAAATAAAAGGCTAATAAGCTTCCAGGCATCTTTTCTTTTTCTCTTTTTAACTTTGCTTGTCTGTACATTGCTATTGTCAATGGAAATATTTTTTGTTCGTTTGTGTGTAAAAACACAAATCTAATCCTTCTACGCCTACCTATAAAATAGCTCATGTTGAGCACACAGGTGATGCTATCCTGGTTCTTTTCCATAGTGTCTCTCCCACTATAACTCTTTCAGGTTAAAAACTGAGAGATCATTTCTACATTTTCTCCATGTTATTTAATGTTAAATCTACAGAATAAATTTTGCCCTTACCATATTTATGACATAGCATCAAATTTTCTAACTCAATTAATACCTATTTTGGGGATCATATATTGTCCAACCTGAACGTATTATGATGAAAGAACTTCAGGTTTGGGGTACTTTTTATTTGTTCCCTTGTCATTAGAAAACCTTTAAAGAGCTTATTATTAAAGCAGAATAAGATAACTTGTTTCCAGGCTATAATGGTATTAGAATTGTACACTGGATCAAAAAGCAAAAATACTTATTGTACCTATTGTATCATATTCTAGTTTGAATCTTTTTAACAAGAGTAAATTTAAAAGGCTGAACTCTTCTAACTGTAATAGTAGACACTGAAGTCAATGGATATTGACCCCTGTCATGTGACAGGGTATTAACCTATTAACCTTTGGAACCATGACCCTGGTGGTATCCAGGAAATAAAGTTTCAGTTTCTGACACATAGGAATGCTAGTAAGACTACTCCCCTGCCCTTAGATATAAATATAACTAGATTCATACTTACCATTCTTAATACATTCATTTAATGTTTAAAAGAGAAAAATACTTTTAGTACACAGAAGATTTGGGATGATTCAGGAATTTTCAATCACAGAAGTGGTTTGAAGTCAGATATTAAGCTACACACTACAGTGAATCAGTGTAATGAATACATACAGATATTATGGCCACTAGTTATAGGGACAGAGTCCAGGATCATAAGCTCCCAAGTCACAGACCTCTACCATCTAACATGTCAGTACATATGCAGTATGATTACCATGATGCATGGGTTCATATCAACCTTTTTATCTGGACTTGGGTCTCACTACTTGGCTTTGCTTTGAGTTTTGGCTTTAAAAATATCCCTCAGCTGAAAGCAAAGCTTCCAAATTTTCCTGCATTTGGGTTCAAAACCTCACAGTGTCGGATGGTTTTTACCTAAAGCTGTAAACTTGCCTGGGTCAGGGTTTCTCAAATATTTTCATAATGTGGATCACATCTTAATAGAGAAATTATCTCCTGGAACATCTCCCTTCCCATTCATGCAGATTCTCTCCCCTATCACTGACAATCAAATAACATCTCGGTGACAATTACAACCACAGCAATTCCTTATCCAGAAAAGTAGCATTAGGAAATTATTAAATGTATGTTTAACAGTTTAAAATATGATTTAGCAACTGGAAACAAGGAAGAGTGCCAGCTCTATGTGACCAGTCAGCTCTCCATGGGTCTTTACCAAGAACCAAACACTGATAAGCTATGGACCACAATTTGTATGTCTAGGCTAATCTTTCTAAACTCAGTCCAGGCTCAGCTGAAAGGCTCACCTTTCAATGAGCTCTGGGGTTTGCGTTTTGGATTTTGTTTGGAAAGTTCTGAATGGCTCTACCGATTAGGTGCACCTCATATTGGACTTTATTGGTTAACTGATTTTTACTCCCATTGTTTCACTTCTTGAATGTTAATGTAAAATACTTCATATTTGTGCTATTACTAATTATTAGCAAATAACTTTTTTAACCATGGCCTCTTTCAGTACAAACCCTGGAATATCTCAGGTCCTTGTTAGTGCAGAAATGGTACTGTGTCATCAGAAAAGGCCTGATGTAGAAGGCCATTACACTGAAAAATAAGTTGCAAATCCACCAGAGAAAGTTTATATGCATTATCTCACTATGGTTGAATTTTACATAAGAACGGCCAGACTGGTTCAGACCAAAGATCCATCTAGCCCAGAATCCTGTCTTCTGACAGTGGCTAATGCCAGGTGCCCCAGAGGGAATGAACAGAACAGGAAATCATCAAGTGATCCATCCCGTCACCCATTCCCAGCTTCTGGCAAAAATTTCCCCCCACCCCTTAAAGAAGGCTCTTGTCTGAAGTACAGCTCTTGTCTCCTGTATAACGGTCACTCAGGGGTAATGGGCCAATGGCCTATATTCATATGGGAAACAGTTTTGATTAGTATTAATGGTTTCTTAAATGCCAGCAGTCTGCCTGATGCTGTGCAGATCTCAGAAGCAGACATAGTCCCTGCCTCAAGAAGCTTATATTATAAATAAGACATTGTCAGTCCAAACAAAATCTCCTACATTCAAATATACAAGAGACGCTGGTTGACGCCTGAATCTCTATTCAGTCAGTTTTTTTTTTTTTTTCTTAAATACTTGTTCAAGGCTCCAAAGGTTGTTGCTGAGAGAAGTTCACAGAACTGTTCACAGAAGAAGTGAGCTTGGAGGAGGGATTAAATATATAGAGAGGAAGGAATAGGGAGAAAGGAAGCTCCAGGCATAAGTGGTGGCAAAGAAGATGCGATTTTAAGAAAATATTTTGGCGATGTGTGACAACTTGGGAACCTATCTGTATTAATTCTGGTGATATTATGAAGTTGTTATGAAATGTTACTACGAAAACTGCTGTATCATGAATGCCTCTCTGTATATATTTTTATAAAGCTGCAAGCTCCATTCTGAATGTATGGCCATACAGTCTCTATTATTGTTTTGCTTCCATATTGGGCTAAAATTCCAAAGACTGGTGAAAAAAGAGTAACAAAAATGAGTTGTTGATGATAAGTGCTCTTCCATGAAAAGGTAGGAGCTCTAAACAACAGATTGGCTCCCATGCAGGAGAACTGATTTAGCAGGGGAGAGGTCGCCTTGGCAACGAAGTCACGTGGCAGAGGTTTCTGGTCACCTAGGGGAGGCCAAGTGGGATGTCACCTGACGAAGGGGGTGAAAAGTTACAAAAAGGGAGGAGCTGATCTATCTGGGGTCTTTGCCCATTTTGTCTCCAACTCAGAAGGAGAAAGAAGCATCCCAGCAGGGAGGGGCCCTGCCCTGCCTCCCTACCTAAACCCAGATGGCCCTCCAAGGACTCCCACAGGAAGGGTGAGCTCATAAAGGCAATTGCGGTTAGGATATTTGTTATGTTTTATATCTTCTGTACTCTCTTGTGCTTTATAGGATTAAGTAAATGAGCAAATGTGTTAGACTTCTATGCAAAGTGTCTCTGTGTAGTATCTGCTTCACAATTACCACATGCCTCCTGAGAGAGTTCAACCATTAACGAGAAGGCTCAGTGTCTTTCGGTGGGATTTTGGGATAGGGCGTGTTTAAGTACAGAGGAGTCTGAAGGGTCAGCACTGTTCTCAGGAGAGCTAGGCAACTGGACTGATGGTTCCAATTGTCAGGATGGGATGCTCAAAGTGTCTGTGTCTCCTGCATGGGCCTAGGGACCCCAAGACTGGGGCAGTGATGAACTCTGTTCAGGCTATAGAAGCTTAAAACCCTCTGTGGGTCCAGGGACCTAAAGGCTTGGATTCCCCTCACAGCAGTCTGGTGGGTGGCCTGAAATGGGCATCTACCAGGATCTGCGACTCCATGTGTGGCCCCTTTAATGATCATACTTGACTGACAGCTTCATTCCTGAGGCCAGCCAGGAAAAAAACCATTAACAGGAGGACTCAGTAGCTTCCACTTCTCTTTCCCGGCCGATCTCAGAAACGGACTTGTTAGCTAGGAAAGAGCCCAGCAAATTCAGCCAACAGCTACCATTGTGTTCTTTTCTTCATGTTCACTGGAGTCCCCAAATGCCATTCTTAAGAGCCCAATTGACTTATACATCCCTCTAGGCAGGTGTTGTCAGAGACTTTACTATGGAGAAAGTGTTGGTACCAAAATGCCCAATGAGGCATTCTACAGCTACTGGAGAGAAGAAATTTTCCATTGAATCATCATGAACCTCCTGGGCTGCAGAGCACAGAAGACTGGTGAAGCGTCAGCTGAGCAGGAGTGAAGAAAGCTAATTCCAGCTGGATGGCTATGCTAAGATTTTAGTAGAAAAATACTTAATAGTAAATAAAATAATAGAAAGGTCTGTCCTGTAACTACTTAATATAATGCCAATAAATTGCAATGGAGTTGTACGATGGCTACAATAGATTTGACAATCTGTCTCCTGCTAGGGCAGCTAAAGTGAGTTTTGCCTTGCTGGAGTATATGGGGCAAAACTAATGCACTGAAACTGAGAATTGAATCCCCTTTTCTGAAGCTATTTCAGCAAAGCAATTCTTACGCATCTGTAGCAGCACAGTACATGGTTGATACGTTTCATTTGTTAATTTTGTGCTCCATAAAGAGCCTAATTTATCAGATGTGAAACACCAAGAGAAGTTGGTCCAATAAAAGATATTACCTCACCAAACTTGTCTCTCTATTGAAACTTCTAAGACAGCTGATTGTAAATAACTATACAGGAAGAAATGGAATTAACCTAGCATTGGCTTACATAAGGCTACAAGGAAAGGATAGTATGTCAAGAAGTATAATTAGCAAATACAGTGAAAGCACAACTGTCACTTAGGCCTGGTCTACAGTACGTGGTTATTTTGGAATTAGCCGAGTTACTTCTAAAACTGATTCCGTCCACACGACCAAACCAGTTTTTTCGATTTAAAGGGCTCTTTAATCAGATTTCTGTACTGCACCTCGGCAAGTGGAATAGCGCTAAACTTGAGATTGCAGTTCCGGGTTACAGGTCCTGTGGATGCAATTCAACGTTTTTGGCCTCCGGGAGCTATCCCAGAATGCTCCCTTGTGACCGCTATGGACAACACTCTCAACTCCGATGCACTAGCCAGGTAGGCAGTAAAAGCCCCGGGAACTTTTGAATTTCCTGTTTGGTCACCATCAGCACAGGTGACCATCAGCACAGTCCACCATCACAGGTGACCATGCAGAGTCCACCATCACAAGAGACCATGCAGTCCCAGATTTGCAGATGAGCTCCAGCATGGTCTGAATGGAAAGTACTGGATCTCATTGCATGTTGGGGAGACAAATCTGTTATGGCAGAACTACGTTCCAAAAAAAGAAATGCAAATACATATGCTAAAGTCTCCAGGGCCATGATGGAAAGAGGCTACTCCAGGGACACAGAGCAGTGTTGTACAAAAATCAAGGAGCTCAGGCAAGTGTACCAAAAATCCAGGGAGGCAAACGGGCACTCTGGGTCACAGCCCCACACATGCCGCTTCTACCGTGAGCTGCATGAAATTATGGGGGGTGATGCCACGACTACCCCACCACTGTCCGTGGACACCTGCAAGGGCGTAGTAGCACTGTCATAAATATAAAGGGAAGGGTAAACACCTTTAAATCCCTCCTGGCCAGAGGAAAAACCCTTTCACCTGTAAAGGGTTAAGAAGCTAAGATAACCTCGCTGGCACCTGACCCAAATGACCAATGAGGAGACAAGATACTTTCAAAGCTGGAGGGGGGGAGGGGAGAAACAAAGGATCCTCTCTGTCTGTGTGATGCTTTTGCCAGAACCAGAGCAGGAATGCAGGTCAGAACTCCTGTAAAGGGTTAATAAGCAATCGAATTAGATATGCGTTAGATTCGGTTTTGTTTAAATGGCTGACAAAATAAGCTGTGCTGAATGGAATGTATATTCCTGTTTTTGTGTCTTTTTGTAACTTAAGGTTTTGCCTAGAGGGATTCTCTATGTTTTGAATCTGAATACCCTGTAAGGTATTTACCATCCTGATTTTACAGAGGTGATTCTTTTACTTTTTCTTTAATTAAAATTCTTCTTTTAAGAACCTAATTGCTTTTTCATTGTTCTTAAGATCCAAGGGTTTGGGTCTGTGTTCAGCTATGCAAATTGGTGAGGATTTTTATCAAGCCTTCCCCAGGAAAGAGGGTGTAGTGCTTGGGGGGATATTTGGGGGGGGGGGACGTTTCCAAGTGGGCACTTCCTCTGTTATTTTTGTTAGACACTTTGGTGGTGGCAGCATAAAGGTTCAAGGACAAAAGGTAAAAGTTTGTACCTTGGGGAAGTTTTAACCTAAGCTGGTAAGAATAAGCTTAGGGGGTCTTTCATGCAGGTCCCCACCTCTGTACCCTAGAGTTCAGAGTGGGGAAGGAACCTCGACAAGCACAGAGCGAGGAGGATGAGTTTTTGGAGGACGAAGAGGAGAAGGAGGAGGAGGAGGAGGACTGTGCACAGGCGGAAAGTGAGGAATCCGTTTTCCCCCTAGCCAGGAACTATTCTTAACGCTAGAGCCAATAGCCTCCCCGCACTCCCAAGGCATGCTCCCAGACCATGACCCTGGAGAAGGCACTTCTGGTGAGTGAGAGCTTGATCAGAGTCATGCGGTGGGGTGTGGGGGGAAAACCCAGCTGCGCTGGGCTGTTCATGTTTAGTTTAAAGGGCTCATCCCTGCTCAGAGCCTCATCAGAGCCACGTGTTGGGGGGGGAGGGTGTTGTGTGAAGTGATCATCCCAGAGAGCCCGCAGGCCCTCCTTTTATATGGCAAACCCACCAGGCATTGCTTGCTATAGGAAAGGGGGCCCGGCAGTTTGAAAGCATTGAAATGAATGCAGAAGAAGCAGAACCCCGCGTGCCCCTGAGGCTTACCATGGCTGCCTGCAAGCTGAATGATGTTGCCCGGCCGCACGTGGTGGCTTACTCACACCAAAACAGCAGGCACTTCAGTATAAGGTATTTGTGATAAGATTATGACTGTCAACAGATGGCTTAGGCAGTGGTGCTATAAGGAGGGCTTTGGGATGTATGGCCACTGGGAGGCATTCATGGACAGAGGACAGTTCTCTCGGGATGGACTTCATCTGAGTAGGGAAGGAAATAGACTTCTAGGATGGAGGCTGGCACAACTGATTAAGAGAGCTTTAAACTAGGAATTTGGGGGAGATGGTTGGGAGATGTCCAGGTAATCTCCATGCCGGATTTTAGCATTGAGAGGGAAGAAAACAAAGTAAGAAAGGATACAGCCATGGGTAGGAGAATGGACATAAGGAGGAAGGGCAGTGTGGATACCAGTCTAATAGGTCATACTGGCTGTAGAATGACCGCGCCTAATCAGGTAAAGAATGTGAGCGAGGACAGGCAGCAAAAATTAAGATGTTTGTACACCAATGCGAGGAGCCTAGGTAACAAAATGGAGGAACTAGAGCTACTGGTGCAGGAAGTGAAACCAGATATTATAGGGATAACAGAAACATGGTGGAATAGTAGTCATGACTGGACTACAGGTATTGAAGGGTATGTGCTGTTTAGGAAAGACAGAAATAAAGGTAAAGGTGGTGGAGTAGCATTGTATATCAAGGATGAGGTAGAATGTAAAGAAATAAGAAGCGATGGAATGGATAAGACAGAGTCTGTCTGGGTAAAAATTACATTGGGGAAGAAAACTACCTGGGATAGTGCTTGCAGTGTGCTATAGACCACCAGGATCTAATTTGGATATTGATTGAGCCCTCTTTAATGTTTTTAATGAAGTAAATACTAATGGAAATTGCGTGATCATGGGAGACTTTAACTTCCCAGATATACACTGGAGGACGAGTGCTAGTAATAATAATAGGGCTCAGATTTTCCTAGATGCGATAGCTGATGGATTCCTTCATCAAGTAGTTGCTGAACCAACTAGGGGGGATGCCATTTTAGATTTGGTTTTGGTGAGTAGTGAGGATCTCATAGAATAAATGGTTGTAGGGGACAATCTTGGTTCAAGTGATCATGAGCTAATTCAGTTCAAACTGAATGGAAGGATTAACAAAAATAAATCTGAGACTAGGGTTTTTGATTTCAAAAGGGCTGACTTTCAAAAATTAAGGAAATTAGTTAGGGAAGTGGATTGGACTGAAGAATTTATGGATCTAAAGGCAGAGGAGGCCTGGGATTACTTTAAATCAAAGCTGCAGAAGCTATTGGAAACCTGCATCCCAAGAAAGAGGGAAAAATTCATAGGCAGGAGTTGTAGACCAAGCTGGATGAGCAAGCATCTCAGAGAGGTGATTAAGAAAAAGCTGAAAGCATACAGGGAGTGGAAGATGGGAGGGATCAGCAAGGAAAGCTACCTTATTGAGGTCAGAACATGTAGGGACAAAGTGAGACAGGCTAAAAGTCAAGTAGAGTTGGACCTTGCAAAGGGAATTAAAACCAATAGTAAAAAGGTTCGATAGCCATATAAATAAGAAGAAAACAAAGAAAGAAGTGGGACCACTAAACACTGAGGATGGAGTGGAGGTCAAGGATAATCTAGGCATGGCCCAATATCTAAACAAATACTTTACCTCAGTCTTTAATAATGCTAAAGAGGATCTTAGGGATAATGGTAGCATGACCAATGGGAATGAGGATACAGAAGTAGATATTACCATATCTGAGGTAGAAGCGAAACTCGAACACCTTAATGGGACTAAATCGGGGGGCCAAAATAATCTTCATCCAAGAATATTAAAGAAATTGGCACATGAAATTGCAAGCCCATTAGCAAGAATTTTTAGTGAATCTGTAAACTCAGGGGTTGTACCGTATGACTGGAGAATTGCTAACATAGTTCCTATTTTTAAGAAAGGGAAAAAAAGTGATCCGGGTAACTATAGGCCTGTTAGTTTGACATCTGTAGTATGCAAGGACTTGGAAAAAATTTTGAAGGAGAAAGTAGTTAAGGACATTGAGGTCAGTGGTAAATGGGACAAAATACAACATGGTTTTACAAAAGGTAGATCGTGCCAAACCAACCTGATCTCCTTCTTTGAGAAAGTAACAGATTTTTTAGACAAAGGAAATGCAGTGGATCTAATTTATCTAGATTTCAGTAAGGCATTTGATACTGTGCCACATAGGGAATTATTAGTTAAATTGGAAAAGATGGGAATCAGTATGAAAATTGAAAGGTGGATAAAGAATTGGTTAACAGAGAGACTACGGCGGGTCCTACTGAAAGGTGAATTGTCAGGCTGGAGGGAGGTTACCAGTGGAGTTCCTCAGGGATCAGTTTTAGGACCAGTCTTATTTAATCTTTTTATTACTGACCTCGGCACAAAATGTGGGAGTGTGCGGATGATAAAAAGCTGGGAGGTATTGCCAATTTAGAGAAGGACCGGGAAATCATACAGGAAGATTTGGATGACCTTGTAAACTGGAGTAATAGTAATAGGATGAAATTTAATAGTAAGAAGTGTAAGGTTATGCATTTAGGGATTAATAACAAGAATTTTAGTTATAAGTTGGGGATGCATCAATTAGAAGTAACGGAGGAGGAGAAGGACCTTGGAGTATTGGTTGATCATAGGATGACTATGAGCTGCCAGTGTGATATGGCTGTGAAAAAAGCTAATGCGGTCTTGGGGTGCATCAGGCGAGGCATTTCCTGTAGAGATAAGGAGGTGTTAGTACCGTTATACAAGGCACTGGTGAGACCTCACCTGGAATACTGTGTGCAGTTATGGTCTTCCATGTTTAAGAAGGATGAATTCAAACTGGAACAGGTATAGAGAAGGGCTACTAGGATGATCCAAGAAATGGAAAACCTGTCTTATGAAAGGAGACTCAAGTTGTTTAGCCTAACTAAAAGAAGGTAGAGGGGAGATATGATTGCTCTCTATAAAAATATATCAGAGGGATAGATACCGGAGAGGGAGAGGAATTATTTAAAGCTCAGTACCAATGTGGACACAAGAACAAATGAATATAAACTGGTCATTGGGAAGTTTAGACTTGAAATTAGATGAAGGTTTCTAACCATCAGAGGAGTGAAGTTCTGGTATAGCCTTCCAAGGGAAGCAGTGGGGGCAAAAGACCTATCTGGCTTTAAGATTAAACTCGATAAGTTTATGGAGGAGATAGTATGATGGGATAACATGATTTTGGTAATTAATTGATCTTTAAGTATTCATGGTAAATAGGCCCAATGGCCTGTGATGGAATGTTAGATGGGGTGGGATCTGAGTTACTACAGAGAATTCTTTCCTGGGTATCTGGCTGGTGAATCTTGCCCATAAGCTCAGGATTTAGCTGATCGCCATATTTGGGGTCAGGAAGGAATTTTCCTCCATGGCAGATTGGAAGAGGCCCTGGAGGTTTTTCGCCTTCCTCTGTAGCATGGGGCACGGGTCACTTGCTGGAGGATTCTCTGTTCCTTGAAGTCTTTAAACCACGATTTGAGGACTTCAATAGCTCAGACATAGGTGACAGGTTTCTCGCAGGAGTGGGTGGGTGAGATTCAGTGGCCTGCATTGTGCAGGAGGTCAGACTAGATGATCATAATGGTCCCTTCTGTATCTATGAATCTATAAGAGGCAAAATGCGACCTTGTACAGAAAGAACATGTGCTGTATACTATGAATTGCCTGTTTCACTGAGAAAGAGTGTCCTCTTTGTTCTCTAAAATGTATCTTTTAAAATACTACCCTCCCTTTTTCTCCTCCCGCAGGTGCAAATGTTTCAACGCGGCCCCTATCTACTCTGTCCCAGAGGCTGGTCCAGATTAGAAGGTGGAAAAAACGAACTCGGGACGACATGTTTGCCGAGCTCCTCCCGCACTGATATGGCCCAGCTGAATGCGTGGAGGCAAACAATTGCGGAGTCGCATAAAGCGTTACATGAATACAAAGAGAGGAGGGACGCATGCGATGAGAGCAGGCAGGATGCTATGGTCAAGCTCATGGGGGAGCAAACTGACATGCTCCACTGTATGGTGGATCTAATGCGGGAAAGGCAGCAAGACCACAGACTGCCGCTGCAGTCCCTGTATAACCGCCCTCCCTCCTCCCCAAGTTCCATAGCCTCCTCACCCAGACGCTCAAGAACATGGGGGGAGAGGCTATGGGGACCCACACAGTCAAACCCAGAGGATTGTACAAGCTACAGAAAGCTGGCATATCTGAAATTTTGATTTGGTTTCTGGACTTGTCCTTCCCTCCTCCTCCACCCCTCTAACCCAATACCCACCCCTCTCCCCCTCATCTAGCTTCTGATTTCTCTCATTGTTTTGTGCAACAAATAATAAAGAACAGTTTTTAAACAATTGTGACTTTATTTCCTTTCATATATATATCTAATCTATATCTATATCTATATCTATCTCTAGGGGGTGGGTAACTTTAAGAGAAACAAACACAACCATCACACCGTACCCTGGCCAGTCATGAAACTGGCTTTCAAAGATTCTCTGATGTGTAGCGCCCCCTGCTGTGCTCTTCTAATCGCCCTGTTGTCTGGCTGTATGAAACTGGCTGCAAGGCGAGTTGCCTCAACCTCCCACCCTGCCATAAACGTCTTCACACTTACTCTCACAGATATTGTGGAGCACACAACAAGCAGCAATTAAAATTGGAATATTGCTTGTTCTGAGATCTAATCAAGTCAGTAAACTGCACCAGCATGCTTTCAAACGTCCAAAAGTACATTCTACCACCATTCTGCATTTGCTCAGCCTATAGTTGAACTGCTCCTTACTTCTGTCCAGGGTGCCTGTGTACAGCTTCATGAGCCATGCCATTAAGGGGTAGGCTGGGTCCCCGAGGATAACTAAATGCATTTCAACATCCCCAACAGTAATTTTCTGGTCTGGGAAATAAGTCCCTTCCTGCAGCTATTCAAACAGATCAGAGTTCCTGAAGGTGCGAGTATCATGCACCTTTCCTGGCCATCCCACGTGATGTCAGTGAAATGTTCCTTGTGATCCACCAGTGCTTGCAGCACCATGGAAAAGTATCCCTTGCGGTTTATGTACTGGCCGCCCCTGTGTTCCAGGGCCAAGATAGGGATATGTGTTCTGTCTATCACCCCGCTGCAGTTAGGGAACCCCAGTGCATTAAAGCCATCCACAATGGTCTGCACATTTCCCAAAGTCACTACCCTTGAGAGCAGCTGGTCAATGATTGCGTTGGCTACTTGCAGCACAGCAGCCCCCACAGTAGATGTGCCCACTCCAAATTGATTCCCGACTGACCGATAGCTGTCGGGCATTGCAAGCTTCCACAGGGCTATGGCCACTCGCTTCTCAACTGTGAGGGCTGCTCTCATTTTGGTGTCTTTGCGCTTCAGGGCAGGGGACAGCAAGTCACAAAGTTCCATTAAAGTGGACCTACGCATACGAAAGTTTCGCAGCCACTGGGAATCATCCCAGACCTGCAACACTATGCGGTCCCACCAGTCTGTGCTTGTTTCCTGGGCCCAGAATCGGCGTTCCACAGCATGAACCTGGCCCAACACCACCATGATCTCCCAATCGCCACATGCCGTGCTTCTAGGAACGTCTGTGTCCATGTCCTCATCAGTATACTAATCGTGCTGTCATCACTTCCTCGGCTGGTTTTGCAGGTACTGCACATACTGCTGGATAATGCGCGAGGTATTTACAATGGTCAAAACTGCAGCGGAGATCTGAGCGGGCTCCATGGCTATGGCGCCTGCACGGGTAATCCTGGAAAAAGGGCGCAAAACGTAGGAGAGCAGAGTGGCAGCAGAAGAGGTGCTCTTTGGTTCACGATAGCTGAAAAAAGGTGGGAAATGGTTGTCTTCTGTAGCTTTCACAGAGGTGGGAGCCCAGGACAGACAACATGGAGAAGCTCGGTAGCGTGGCAAGAGCGGGAGAGCAGAGTTGGCTGTGGAAGCTGTGCTGCTCGGTTCACGATGGCCGAGCAGAGTTGGCAGTGGAAGCGTTCGATGAGGACGAGAAACAATAGATACTAGAGATTACATAGGAAGACGAGAGGAAATGCGAGGTGGATTCATAGTAGCAGGAGAGCAGCGGTGCACCGTCTGCTGAAAGCAGTATTGTCTGCCGTAGCTTTCATGAAGGGAGGAGCAATTGACGACACACGCCCAGAAACACCCGTGAGAATGTTTTTGCCCCATCATGCACTGGGAGCTTAACCCAGAATTCCAATGGGTGGCGGGGACTGCGGGAACTGTGGGATAGCTACCCACAGTGCACCATTCTACATTCAATGCTAACCTCGGTACTGTGGACGCACTCCGCTGAATTCACGCGCATTAGTGGGGACACAGAAGACCGAATGTAAAAAATCGCTTCCGAAAATTCGAATAAAATAATTTTGAAATAATTTCGTACTGTAGACGTACCCTTAGATATCATCTCCGCAAATGCTTTTCATGTCTCAGTCATGTCATGAGGAGGATTACGGATCCAGTTTGGTACAAAGGATAAGTACTGAGAGCCAAGACATTTTGATTTTCTGATTTATAATTACACACACACCCCCAGCCTTGTAAAAACAGCAGGCATTGCTATTTGATTCATCACCAATGATTTTTCAATCAGCTAGCCATAAATTTTCAGTTAAAATGGGATTTTAAATCCCTTGCTCTGCATGTGATAAGTTGAAATAAATCCTATGATACTGCTCATGCTAAAGTTAGGGATGTGCTTAATAACCTTGCTAAATCCAGGCCTTCATAATTTAAAATTTCAATTTCACCTTAGGCCCTGTCTGCACTGGGATCAGAAGTGCATTATTTACAACCACTTTAAGCACTGTTGTGGCCAGAGGCTTAAATATGGTGACCAGGATTTTAAACAATGGATGCCTACAATTTGGCTCCTAAGTCCATACAAAAGTACTACATAAGTGGCCTGATTTTCAAAAGGTCTGACATACATACATACAGCTTCCACTGATATCAACACCAGAGGCAGGTATAGAAGGCCCCCACAACAGTCTCATATACTTTATCCTATAATTTATATTTCATATCCCTTACCAGACTCCACAGGAGTGTACAGTAAATGTAATGAGATGTAGTAGCCCCTTTAAAACAGGCCTCTGGTCCTGAACTACCCTGATCTTGGCAGCAAAGCATCCTGAGACTTGCAGTTTAAATGGATGCTTGGGAGTTGTTGACCACCACAAGGCATGAGGGGAAAGAGGACTTGCCATGATTAATTTTTCTCTTGCTGATTCCATAGAGAGATTAGTACTTCAGGGTAGGTCTCTCCTGGCCAAAACCCCCTAAAAGGAGACTACAGGTGTCTTTAAAAGTATGGTTTTGTTTACAAAGTGTCCCCCCCCCCATTGATGAAGGAAGTGACCTTGTACATTGAAACAGAACTTGCACAAAGGCATTTTCATGCTTTCAGGGACCTAGAGTTGCAATATTGAGTAGAAGGAGGAGGAGGAAAATCCCTTACACTCATTTCTCACTGCCATTAGGTGGGAGTTTGCTGGACCAGCTGGTCAAGAATTGAGCCATGTTTTGGACTTGTTACTCCAAAAGGAGATGAACTCAATTTGTTGAGAGCATTAAGCCACCTTTATCCAAAAGGGAAACCAAGGCAGTGGCTGCATCAGCACGGAATCAGGTAAGAGATGTTTGGGATGTAGCAACATATTAAAGTGAATTAATTACACATGTTAAAGAAGAAGGGAGAGGATAATGACCCTATACGCTTCCATTATTCAGTCCTGCCAAGCTGCCTCAACCTTGAAAGAATGAATTAAGCTTGTGTTTATAGCCTCTATAGGTCAGACAAATATAACTATCACATAGGCATTCCTAAAATGTTAGCTCCATTAGTGAGATGAAAATAAATAATGCATTCAGGGAGAGACTGTGGCTCCTCAACCCTTATGTGGCTGTGCTGTGTAAGAATCCTCCACCCACCCTCAGAAAGAATACATTGCTCATACAAGAGGTCAGAATTGCAGCCTCTTCCCTCAAGGATGTGCAAGGTCTACTCTTGGGAGTAGCTCAACGGAGAAGGAAAAAAGGAGGAGCCAGGGCTCCACAAGCCCCTTCCACTGGCCAGCTTCAGAGGAAAGGAGTATGCTGCGTGACCTCTTTAAAGAGGTGTTGCATACTTCCCCTTGTTCCCAAGCACCCAGGAAGCATTCTAAATGCCTCCAGTGTTTCCCTTGGGACAGTGCAGGGCCATAACAGACAATGCAGTCCAGCCCTTCGCAAGCCATCAACCATAGTTTGCTTAACAGAACCAAAAAGGTTACCGTAGTATACTGGACAGAAGTCACAACTGGTTTTAAATTAAATGAACTCAGAGACAGGGCTTGATCCAGAGTCCTTTGCAGTCAATAGAAACACAATCATTACCTTCAATGGGACTTAATATACAAGTTAAACGTGTTTAAGTGTTTTGCGGAATTCTGCTTCCATGTCTCAGATTTGGGGGGGAGGGATAGCTCAGTGGTTTGAGCATTGGCCTGCTAAACCCAGGGTTGTGAGTTCAATCCTTGAGGGGGCCATTTAGGGATCTGGGGCAAAAATTGGGGATTGGTCCTGCTTTGAGCAGGGGGTTGGACTAGATGACCTCCTGAGGTCCCTTCCAACCCTGATATTCTATGATTCTATGATTTAGCTTGAGTAAACTGCCAAAGCATTCAGGGTTTCCTTCCTGATGATTCTCATCTCACAGCTGTGGAGAGAAGTTTTTTTTTTTTTAAATGAAAGTACAGCTCTTGTATGTAATGTCAGCAATACACTCTTGCTCCAACAACCAGCCACATAATTACCCCAATTTATTTTTTTATGTAGGTGCATAGGAATTAGAGATTAAAAAATATGAGATCAAATCACCAGGTATACCACATATATATGGTCCCCTGACTTCAGAAGCATCAGATATTAAACCAATACTGCAAATGATCTTGGCCAAAACTCCACAATTAGTGACTTCTGTGCAGTACGGACCAAAGAAACCGGACATACATTTCCATGTCCACTAAGTTTACTTCATTATCCTGGGACACTCGCTTGTTTTCTTCTCCAGTCTCAATTACTCTATTCCATAGAGGATTCCCACAGTGCCTCCTGTTCATTAGTCTTACTTCCAGCAACCTGTTGTCTCAGCTGTGAGCAATGTATCAATTAACTGCAGGTTTCCATGGGGTCCCCAGCAGTTTCCTCTTTTCTCATAAGTATTGGGCTTCCTTCTGGGAGTTAATAATCAACGTATTTACTTTGATCATCAAAGATAACCTACTCAGCCCACAAAGTACCAGAATGAGTTAACTAAATTCCTCTTTCCTTCCCTTCCCCCACCCACTTTTTTTTTTTAAATTAGTCCATAAAGAGAGATCAGCTTGTGGGCATCAGTACTACCAGGAGAAAAAATTATGTTCTCTTTTGAACCTAGCAGATTAGAGTGGAAGTAGAGTTCTATCTGAAGTCTACAGCTGGTTGAAATTTTTCCACTGAAATCTTCCCACTGGGGGGTCTTTTACACTTTCTCCTTCCAAACTGGCTCCAGCTGGGACAAAAATAGGAGAGAGGGGGTGGAAAACCCCGAAGTGGGAAAATGAATATTTTTGGTTTCCAAAACCAAACACAAAGTAAAAATTAAAAAATTGTTTTGAGACTTTGAAACAAAAAACTTCCGTTTTCAAACATCATTACAAAACAACTGTTTAAAATTTCCTGTGCAAAATTTGAGATTTCAATGGAAAAAGTTCAAAAGGGTATTTTTCCTACAAAATGTTCTATAGGGAAAAATATGGGTTTTCCACCTGCTCTAGCTTCAGCTGACTGGGAACAGTAGTACAGGGAATATTGCTCTAAGACTGAGGCTTTCAAACATTTCTCTATTATGAGTCCCTCTTCACTGTCCATATACTTATGACCTGTTCTCACATTTAATTGTAACTATAAACTACAGTGTAAATTCTTGTGTTCCCCACCTACCCATTCCCATCTCCCTGTGCTCTGAGTGGTTCTAACGAAACGCTAAGAGCTTTTGGCTACTTGTAAAACAAAACATGTGATTGGGAGAAGAGATGGGTCATGGTTAGGTAAATCCAATGATCTAGCCTTTTGCTCATCTTCCAGGCCATAAGAGTGTACATGTTCAACTAGGTGCTCTGTTTCTATATTGTAAAAATAGAAGGTGTCCCTTAATTTTAATCTGAATTTCTAAACCCTTACCAACACACCACAAACCACACTTTATTTTCCTTCTTAACGGACATGATTCCTAATATAGACTTTGTTTGACACTGTATGAAAAAAGAATCCTCAAGATGCCTAATCTATTTGTGGTGGTTGCTCCATAAAAATCACCTGCTATATAACAGCACAGGTATGCGATCAGTGACACAGATGCATGGCATGTAAGTGAAATGGATGGAATTCTAGCTGATGCACACCCTGGAGCTGTAAAATAGATGATACTGTACATGATCTTCCAAGTGCAAAAGTCTAAAGACAGAACCTCCACTTAGGTTCTGTGGTCCTGTGTCAGATACACATGGATCTCTCTTGCTGTTTTCACGGGGCAAAGCTATCAAAACAAAATCCACAAGCTTTCTGTAGGGAGTTACCCATATGCAGGTTTATTTTTTAAGGATTATCACAGGACTGTATCAATTCTTTTCCTTACTCCATTCTAGTCTTTTTTCTCTCCAGTGCACTAAAGTAGTGAAATTAATGAAGTCAATCATGTCTATGCTTTATGATGACTACTTTCTTCAGAGCTAGTCAATTGCTTTTAACCAGCTACAGGGAGAATTCCCACTTAAAGCTCTGCTATACTTTCTTAATGAAATTTACAATCTGTTCAACATGTTTAGGTACAAACCTCAGACAGAATTTTTTTTTGCTAAAAGGATGAGATCCAGAGCATGTTTTGAGTGAACCTGGTTCAATTTATGTTTTCAAGTAGAACTATATAAAATATCAATGGTTTGGCCGACTTACACTTTTGAGTTTGAGTTCAAACCTGCAATCCAAAGGGATTGTGAACCACATTTAAAGGTTTGCATGAACCCCAGGAAGCAAAACTGCTGAAATTCACACAGCGTTGGTCCTACCCTGCTCCTTCACACAAATTAAACCTACCTCAACTTGATTCCCTTTTCTGGGCAGGTACAAACTTAATATAACTTGGATGCATAAGAATCTTATTGTAACATGAATTGCATCTACAAATAATTTCAGGTAAAATCATGCTCAAACAGTAACTTTCACCCTCAATCTGCAGATACCAAAAGGAAGTCAAGTTTTTTAAGTTCTGGATAAATGTGTTTTTTCTTCAGCTATTCTAACCAAGGAAGCAGGATGCCAGGACCACTGTTAGTTGGTTTCTAGTCTAGCCCAATCAAATACTATTTTAAAATAAAATGGACCTAATTTGTCTCTGGTGTTCATCTACTGATATTAATGGAGGTACCCATGACAAAAATGTGACCCACTGTCAAATGGTCGGCATGTAATGTATTTTGATCTCAGTTTACTACCTTTCCATACTATTAGCTAGTCTGTTAGAGAAATGATTTTTCTCCAAGTAAATATTTTCTTTTCAGAATTAATGGCTATTTATTGAGAAATTCATTGGAGCTGAGTGATAGCAGAAGACAGCATGTTGTACTTGTCATGTATATTGCTATATAACTTCCTTATGAAATACAAAATAAAGTAAACTTGTCCAAAAGCTGTAGGAAAGAAATCATTAGCAAGTAAAGTACTGATGTTCGGGAGCTACAGAAATTTCTTCCCCTTTCTCATATTTAACCATATATTTTCCCTTAAAACATTTTTAGTCCTGATTATAAGATAAAAGAACTGCAATAAAAGTTGAACAGTTATTTATTTCAGAAAACTGTAACCAGTGAAAGGACTTATCCAAACTATCACACTGGTATATCAATGCTACATGGGTATGCCCTAGTGTAATGGTTCCCAGACTTTACTGATCCATGCATCACCTTCTTTAAAAACTGATGTTTGAAGTGCTACGTGCAAATGTCTCCTTTTCCTGCACATTTATTTTACGCTTAACATAAGTATTTCTGGACTCTATAGTAAAATAAATGCCTAAAATGTTCACTTATAGCATCCTATTAAAATATCTGATTTTTAGACAATGTATCAAAGAAGAACACTGTGAAGCAGCCATTACTATGCTATCTTTTGTGTTACTATAATGGCAAGAAGCAGATAGAGCACAGCTAAATTGCATTCAGATTTGACTTTAACTTGTCTTTTAAGTTGGAAGTTCAACAATGATCTGGATATGAACTAGCAGGAACTTCCAACTTAAAAGACAAGTTAAAGTCAAATCTGAATGCAGTTTAGCTGTGCTCAATCTGCTTCTTGCCACTGCTAGGGGTTCTCTGCTTGGTGTCCCCCAATGGATCCCTGATTCTTCACCTCTGACCTCATCCCCCCTTCTGTTTTTTTCATTTGTTGCCTCAAGAAATCAACTGAAGCCTGGACTTAGTGGTTCCTCCCTGTGGCAGGGCAGGGGTAAACCCCTTTAAGGCCCTGCCAAAATGCTGGCTGCAGCCTGCTCTCTGGCAAAGGATAGAGACACAGGTATTCAGCAGGGAGCCCAGCTGCAAGTCCTAATGAGGGCTGGCTCAGAGGAACATGCTGAGCTAAGTGCTGACAGCTGGGCAGAGGCATGAGAGGACGATAAAAGCCCTGGGCAAACCTCAGTTGGGAGGCGATAGGAAGGTGGTATTGCTGTCTCCTTACCAAAGAAGGAAGCCTCAAGAGCTGGGAGAGTCTGTGGGGTACTAGCTGTTGGGGGATCTGGGAACTTCATGAACACTGTAAATAAAGACACTTGGGTGATCCAGCAAAAGAAGGTGTGGGAGAGTCTTTATTATAGCAGCCTAAACACAGGGTGCAGGCTCAAGAGGGAGAATGTCACAGGGTCCCTGCAGGCTCTCCCCCTTAGCTGAGGGGAAGGGCCTTTAGTTTTGGGCAGGCCTAGACCTGTCTGTACCAGTACTTCAAATAGTATAGCTGAGCAGCCATGCCAGGAAGGGAGTGGGGCATCATGTGGGGAGGGCCAAGCTTGTGTGCGGGTTTCCTGGCAGAGGGAGCTAGATTCCTCAGTTTCAGCATGGGGTGCTGGCACCTGGCTCTGAGCAGCACCTTCTGTGAAGGCTGAAGTTAGAAAAAGGCTGGTTGTAAGAGGCTCTGCCAGGCAGGAAGGCTTGAGAACCACAACTGGGGAAGAGGAGCTGTGGCACCCAGCAGGTGAGCGGCAGAGGTGTATCCAAGTGTGGATCTTGGGGGGGTTCCCAAGAGGAGGAGGAGATGCGGATGGCATGGAATAGAGAGTAGAGACCCTGCACTGGGGATCTGGATGAGGCTCGCTGGGACAGGGTGAGAGGACCAGGGGACTCCAGAAAGGATTGGGGGGGGGGAAGGATTGTCCAGGGAAAGGGGAGGGGGGGAATCCTGAGGCCCTATGTCTTGTGGTACCAGGGCCTGGAAGAAGACAAGGTGGGGTGTTGCAGGGGAGCGCCTCACCTGCACGTGGACATGTGCCTCAAGTTGGCTCATCTGAATCTGGGAGCAGGGAGAGCGAACCAGCTGGAGCAGGGAGCCAGCGCAGGAGCTACTGGTGCAGGGGGGGTCAGGCTCCCTTGCTCCCCAAAAGAAGTATTTGCACCACCCGCCTGTGCCAAAAGCTAAGTTTTGTCCACTGAACCTGACTACCACCCACACTTGGCAACTTCTCTGAGGAGACCAGAGGGAGTTCCCCATGCTGCCCCAGGCCTCCTGCCTCTGCAGTGACCAGGCTACACCCTCTGCAGGGAAAGGAGTGCAGAGAGAGCACCTGCTCTGCAGCAGCTTCCTGTGGCATGGGGCCCTTTGATTTTGGGGCCTCCTGCAGCTGCAGATTTTGCAGCTACCCTGAACCTGCACTGTATGCATATGTCTTTTCAGACAAGAGGAGCTCTGGCAGTGTGATATGGAACGTCACAAATTCACTCCAGTAGCCTGAGCTCTGCAGCTCAGCACAAGCTGAAAGCTGGACCTAGTAGAAAGCCAGCCAGCTATGCGCCAGATGAGGACAGCACCCATCTGCTCAGCCATAGTACGCTATGCACCATTAAATAAAACTGATACCCCTGCAAAGTTGGTGAATATTACTCATTGTTATGGCTGAAAGTGGCCAGATGATTGCAGCCAGTCCTAATTGTGGATTTTCATCAAGTTTATAAAGTTCATTTGGGCAAATGCTCTCCACTATTCAAATGTAGCTCATTTTTCTGTCTCTTCCCAAGACCAAAAGGCAGGTTTCAGTCAGCAATGGACGACTCCTTTATAGATTGAAGCAAGAATGTCGGTGAGCTGTGAAACTTAAAATCTGGCCTCTTGCGAGTAGCAGCACTCCAACAAATTCAGAACAAAGGTAATTTGGAGGAGGAGGAATTGTTCTATAATTCATTTCAGAGACATGACTTACCACTGGGAAAACTGCAGAGATTATTGTCCTAGATGGACAGCCATGTTGCTTCTACTAACTGTTGTAACTGATGCACAGCTCACTGACATTCTTGCTTCAGCCCCAAATATTCAAAAATCAGGAGACTGCCTTATATCATGAGACTTTTTTTTAAAAAAAAATACATTTTGGGTTCTCCGTCCTCTGGGTTCCTCGTGTCACATTCAAGCTTTTTCTCTGCAGTCAGGAGGGTTAGAAACTTGCTAATTATGAGAATCTCAGCCTTTTAAAAAACGTAAAGTTAATTTAAAAGAATCACTTGTGTTTTTCTTTAAAGCCCATCATGAGACTTGCGATAAAATTGTAAGAGCAGGCAAAACTGAGTGAGTAAAGTGATATGTGCATTAGAAATGTATATTCTGGATACTCATAGGCTTGCCAGGGAAAGGTATTTGGAAAGCTTTTGCAAATCACAATATTAGCTAAATTTACCTGCTGTTCAGCTGAAAATAATTTGTCAGATGAGTGAAATTCTCTTTGCAAGATATGGAAATGGAAAACAAGGGCAAAGGAGAAAGGACAGAGGTCAGATTTCCTCTTTAAAAATAGGGCAAAGGAAAGCTTAGACAGAAGCTTAGTAAGACTGGAGGGAATGCCATGGAAAAAATGTCATCAGGCATTCCTGGAGTCTGCACCTGTGCAGGAACAGCAGCCACAGCCCCTATTCGTGTTCAGATTCTTGTTTGGGTCCAGTCTTGTACATTTTTTTCCCCCTGCATGCTAGGTTCTTAGAAAAATAGGGGAAAGACGCCGTAAGCCAGGTGTGCTACAGTGAGTATGTGTGTATATATAAATTACACAGAAGCAATCAATCAACAGACACCTTCTATTTACATACCACTACTTAAGTGACTATCCCTAGATCTTCCTGGTTCTAGGCATTTCCCACATCTGCAGAGCAAAAGTGGATTCTGGAGTTTCCACTAGAAACAGTGAATCTTCAGTTCTAGTGGAAACATTACTGGAACTCTTGAACGAAAAACAGAAGTATGGTGCTGTATCTATTCAGTAAATGCGAAGATCTGGACTGATTCGTTCCATGTGAGGAAAAAGGTTAAAAGTTTCACCACTTTGGCACAGCCACCTCAGAAATTGCTTGTAATGGCTAATGTTGGTAGGGGAGCACTGATAAAACTTGTGCGGAACAGTTGGAATTGTTAGTGGGAGCTGTAATATAGTCATTCTTTCTGGGATAGAAAAATCTCCTGGGAAAAGGAGATGATGAGAACTAACCTGGAAATGTTAAATACTGATACAGGTGTAGATGACTGTAAGGTCAGAGCTCATAATGTGGGGCTCTGTGGGGCTACCCTGAGAGTATTCCAGGGAAGGAATTGTAGCCTCTCCCAGCCTGCCCCTTGCCCAAGGGCATAATAATTTAGAACTTTCTTTTGGCATAGGCCAACAGTAAATGACTAACACTCCCTTCCACCAGCACAAACTAAGGCTTTGTCTGTGCCCCACCTATCTGGTCAAGGAGCAGGGGGTAGAGTAAGTAAGCACCTGTGCAATATCCTTTATGTCTGTGACCACAGACCCATGTTCCAGGTAGCTGACAGAAGGGCATAAGTGTGGAGGAAGAGAGAGGAGAATCTTTCTTCCCCTTACGCCCCTGCAAGAGTGCACAGCTTGAGCTACAATCTAATCCTCGTCACTCCTGGTTTAAATGGGGAACATTTTCTGGATTCTGCCAGTGTCCTGAAGGGGTTGTGTTTTTTACAACAGCACCTCTTCCGAATGCATCATAACATTATTGAATGGCCAGACCTCCTAAAGGGATACTTTCCACCTCCATGAATTACATTAGAACAAATACAGCTTTTTGTAGCAATCACGTGATCATAACTTTTACTATTATGTGTCACACATGAGGGGGACAGCAGCTTCAGTTGACCACAGACTATCCTCTACTACACAGTGCAGACAGAAGGTAGCAAACTGCACAGGACACATCTCCAAACCCACAGTGAGGAGAGAGCAGTGGTTCTTTTACAGACTCCCCGAGACACTGCAGGAGATCCTTGGTGTTGCAGGTGCTCCATAATTCTGAGAAGGCAGAGTTGAGGCAGACAGGGAGAGGAGCCAGGAAGCAGCCACTCTATGCAGCATGCTGGGCTCCTCGGGTCCAGGCAGGCCTCTGAGCAGAAATCCATCTGGAAGTTACTATAACTGGAATTAACAGTAACACCTCTTCCATGTCCGCAACATGGGGAGTGGACAGGTGTGTGTGGGGGGTCTGTTTCATTGCAGGCCCTGAGAGAACTGCTTGCTCGAATGGCTTCCTTGGGCGCTATGCTGCTAAATGTGGGTTTCTGCTAGAGAAAACCTCAGAGAAGAGAGCACGGATCAAAAGAAATCTGGGGTACAGTGGAGGCCTGGGCAGAGATGTAGTTTATTCAGTCAGGTGCCCAGAGATGAGGAAAGGATTTTAAAATGGCAAGAGGAAGTGAAGCTACACTAGGGATGAATTTGGACCAATATGTGTTAAATGTTCACAGGCTGCAAGAGGGTGATCAGTTGCAGATTGACACTGAATGAAAACTAAAACCACCAGCTCAGTGTCTGGTAAGCAAATGGAATACATCATTATAGAACTAATCAAACAGCATCATAATGGTACTCTTCCAAAAGTTAAATGGGCCAAATTCATCACTGGTGGAATTCCACTGACTTTACAGAAATTTAGAACTGAGCAAAATTTTTTGATTAATTGGTTTTTAATTGAAAAATGCATTTTAAAGGCCCCAAACTATTCACTGAATTCAGGTTGAATATGATGAATAGTTTTGCTTTGAATTTTTTTCCAAAAGTGTAAAACATTTTGTTTCAACTTTTTTGTTTAAAAATGCTTTATTTCAACTTTTCAATTCAAAAGGGCCTTTCAATTTCAACTTTGGTCAATTAAAAACGAAACAAAACACAAAAAAAGTGAAAATACCCAAAATGACCAAATAGAAATGAAAAATGTAAAAAAAAAATTATTTTCCAGGCAATTAAAAATGTTTTGGTTTGACACAAAACAAATTGAAAATCTGGGGGAAACCCCCCCCCACGTTTTGCGTCAATTTGAAATGTTTCGGTTGATTTAAAATGGCAATTTTTTTATTTGATGAAAAATTAAAAATCTTTTAAAATATTTCATTTTAGTTTGAAGATTTTTGTTTAATGGTGTGGCCCCCCCACATTGAAAATCACGTTATTTGGTCAGTTCAGTTAGAATTACTCCAGGCATGAATTGAGCCTGATAAGACCACTCATCATTTTGGAGACCACATTACTGGAGACTAATTGTTAAAGAACTGGTACAGAAAGTGGGTAACAATGTTGATATGGAAAAGTTGGGTGGGGAAAATGGATTTTATATTGATTAGAAAAGAAGTGAGTAAGATGGGACATAATGGAAGGGCATGGGAAGGAAAGTAGGGATATCCCAAAGCTTGGTTAAGAAGATCAAAAATAAGAGAGCACAAATTCAAGCAAAGAAGGGAACCAGCAGAAAAGATGCTGAGGAGGAAGGGAGGAGGCACACACTATGGAGCAGAAACTATGCAATATTAAAAAAACTGGAGGTGCCTAGTAGGGAAGTAAAACCGAGAATAATGCTGCTACACAGGATGGACAGGGTTATGGTACATGGACTGCAAGATGAATGATCTTCTTTCGCAGAGTTACTACACCGCCACAGTTTGCTCAGAAACTAATAGTGCAGTCACTGTAATATTCCTGTGGTTGCTAACCTGACAGAATTAATAGTGAACAAACATGGGAATTCCCATCCTTTCTTCCCCTACGCTTCAATTGAAAGAGTTGCTTAAAAAATGAGAGCTTTTGCAAAACCAATAAGAACTTCTTGGATTTAACATTAAAGTGCAACATGTTCCTATTATGATGCAGAAATAATTATTAATAACAGAAAATTAGCCTTGACTGTTACCATCTGTGGTTGCCTAACAGCAGTAACCACCCCTCTGCCCAAGAAAGCCCCTTTTCCGGACCTCTAGATGTTGATACTTCAGTGGTGCCTTGGAGTAAGGGTTGGGGTGGGAGGAGAACAATGAAAATGCTGCACGTTTCTCAGGAGCTCAACTCAATACCTTCAAGAGACTGAGGAAGTGGAGAAGTCATATAATAGGAGTTGGTGCTGCCGAAACTGGGAAAACTTTCAGATCACAGCAAAAGTGGATAATCTTTCCCTCTTGCTCCTCCGCTCCATCGAACGTTCATAGGTGCAATGTAAATGCTTAGTGGTGTATAATAAATAATGCCTCTTAAGAATGCTACATAAATGTCATAGCATTGCTGACGACAGGTGAAGAGGCAGGTCTATTATTGTTCGCAGCATGGTTGAGAAACACTCTTCTGCCATCACTAAATTGTTCATTCATTTTACATTGGGATCACTACTAGGCTGGTGAAATCTGTGGAAGTTTTGCCTGAGTGAGGACCTCAAGATTTGGCCTATTCTGAGGGTACTTTCTCCATGCTCAGAATAGCTCTCTGTTCCAAGCTATATTTTGTTCTTTCAGTTCAAACAGTACTCTGGATGCCTCTCATACAACGGAATCCTTTGCATTGTACCATACACAGTTCTCTGTGGACCACTAGTTTATGCAGGGTGACTGCTACCAGTGCCTTACCAGATAGCTGTGCCATCTTGTTGCTGTTTGACCTAAGCCCCTGCCCTTCTTGTTAGGCTGGAGGCTTGAAAATAAAGGCAGTTACTTCATCCAGTTTGCTAGGGAAAGGGAGAAGGATAGTGTAGCATGTTTTTAAAAAGCTTTCTTTATGTGATATATTTAGGACTTATGAGGGGAAGGAATTGGACTGTCCTTTATTTATCTTCACAACAGGTGCAGCATGGAGAGGCATAAGGGCAGCATTTTGCAAATGACAATTCTGCCAAGTACAAAGCACCCTCTAGTGCACCAAAAAGAGAATTCCCTTTCATATGTTCCTTTCAGTTTTAGGGTTTGTTTGTTTATTTAGTGTACACCTGGTAAACGTGTCCTGTACATTGTTTTATGAGTAAGGCAGGTTGACTTTTGGACTGAAATAAGAACAGTGTCAGCCAAGGCTGATTTTGCTGTGTCAATTTATTGTTGTATCAATCGAGTTTAAAAAAAAGTATTGACTGAAAATTAAAAATTGACAAATTTAAGCTTTTCAGTGGAGAGGCAACAGCTTGTGCAACTTCTCCAGTTTTCACCATAATCAAGTTTGATGTGTTTTTGTTTTCTTGCCAATGAAAACTGCTTTTCAAACAGGTTAAGGAGATTAAGATTATAAAAGCAAACATCAGAGAGATGGAGGCTGAAGGTCAAAATATAAATTCAAGAGACAGACTGATATCTTGCGAGGAAGTGTGGGAGCAACACTTGGAAATAAATTATGAGGTGGCAAAGACAGCTCAAGAGTAATTCACGCCCCAGCCTGCAACTGAATCTATGCGGGCGGACCCCTGCTCAACAGAGCTCAGCAAGGGCGCAGGGGCCCACCCATGAGGCTCCAGTTACACGTTCGAGGCCTTGCTTGGAAGCCTTCCCTTTACAAAATTGTACTTAGAAGTGATGAAAAAAGAACTTATGAAGAATTGACAGGGAAAGTAAAATAGGGTTACCCCCTTCATTCCCCACATCCATACTGTAAAGATGCAGAAAATGCTAATGCCAGTGAAAATGTGCTAGCAAAGTTCATGTATCTACAGTGTTATTTGAGTATTTGTGAATGACCTGTATGCGACTAGATTTTACATGAATCTTGCCATCGGGACTGGTACTCAAACATATAGAACTAAAAGATGTGCGGGGCAGAGGGAGAGACAAGTGTTAATGCCAAGTACTGCAGAAGCAAAATGGTGATGGCAGCAGCAAAATATTTGCATGTTTGCCCCATGCTTTACTGGAGCATGTGTCTACACAGAAAGAACAGCAGCAGCTGCACCTCCCATTTGGGGGCTATATTAGGATGAGTGCCCAGGCTCAGCCTTAGGGTTTGAAGAGGGACTGAAACTGAGGTCTGCTTATTAGTAAAAGTATAACTGACGAAACAGCGAAGCATCATTCTTCAGAGGCAAGACTCTGCAGTAGTTTCCCGAAGGACTAGATCTGAGTGAAATGAAAAGTAGCAGTGGTAGTAAATGATACTTGGACTCTATATTGGGTAGAGATGGTCAACATTTTTCAAATTACGATTTTTCTAATAAATTTCTTGAATTTCAACCAAGCAACCCTGAACATTTGAGTAAAATGTTCATTTATTTTTGTTTTGATGTTTGAAAAATTAGGAATTGAAGAATATTCATAATTTTTAGTGTTCTTTCAACCATCTCCAATATCGAAACTAAGGTTGAAGATACTACTGAGAAGTGCAATAAGAAATCTTACAAAAGGGATTCTTAAATCTGGCTAAAATGTTGCAAAGAAAGTTTTTAAATGGTTTATTTGACTGTATCTGTTATCAGAACAATTCTCAGTCTGGATGTAACTAAATCTGTGTTACTAAATAATTTGACCATTCTAAGTAGTGTCAAGACTTTTGAAATAGCTCATTTGATTTTACTTTTAACTATAAAATGATCAAGTGAAGAAGTAAAATCACAGGTGGGGAAACACCAACAACAGAGGAACACTCCGTTCGGATTGGGCTGAGAACCAGATCTTCACTTCTCCAAAGAAGCCTGCAGTGCAGCTCCTTTTTCCCTTCTCTCTTCCGGCAGCCGTGGTTTGCATACTGCTTTCTCCAAACATGTACATTCCTGTGCTGCTTACAGTAGCTAAATGGGGTCAGTAAAAAGCCACATAAGGCAAAACATTCTGCTTCTGTAGAGTATTTCCATTCCTTGCCAGTATGAAGGAGAAATGGAAATATTCTACATGGCCAGACCTCTGATGGTCTTTGGAGAATCTTAGAAAATAAAGCTGGCAGACAACTGACAAATGCTTTTGATTGGGACTGCGAATGATCATCTACACCAGCGTTTCCCAACCTTTTTGATACCAGGGACCCGCTTGCTGCTTTCCTAACCTGTGCCAGGGTGATCCCAGGGACAAGTGCTGGTCCATGGACCGGTCATTGAGAAACACTGATCTATGCCGTGACCATGGTTTATTTCTTAGATTAGGAAGAATAAACAAACACAAATTTATGGAGCTCTTTGCCACATTCTTGTTGCACCTGTCCCATAGAATGGTGTCCATAGATAGCTGAAATAGTCTGAGAGTTGGCAGTTTTACAAAAGCATGGCCAAGTATTTGTCCATGACAGTTTTTAAGAGGGTAGCTAATTAATGGCCAGACGTGTCTAACATTGGTAAAAGGAAGTCATGATGGAAAGGCAAAGGTGGGGCAGAGTGAATGATTGTTATATTTTCTTCAGATTTATTACATGAGTTAGACTTATTTTTGTTAGGGCAGGTCTACACTACCTGTTAAGTCGACCTAACTTATGTCGCTCAGGGGTAAGATGCTTTTCCACCGACATAGCTCACACGTCTCGCTGACGTGGAGTAATTATGCCGGTGGGAGAGCGCTCTCGCATCAGCACAGCGCATCTTCACCCGATGAGGTACAGTGGCGTTGCTGCACCACTGTAGCGCATCTGGTGAAGATGCAGCACTGTAGTGTAGACTTGCCGTTAGTCACCAGGAAAAGTGTAAAGGACCCTAAAATCAACTGTATCACTAAAAAGTTCTTTGGGATTGCCAGTCCTAATAAGATCACCTCTTGACATAAATTGGCAGGATACCCACTGATGTTCTTCTCTTGTTAATCTAATGGGTGTGAAATTTTAAACAGGCCAAAACAACTAAATTAAAATAACAGCAATAGGTCTGATCCTGCAGACCTTACTCAGGTGAAACTATAGTTGTTGTAGGGTCTGATCCAACTCCCACTGAAGTCTATGAGATTCTTTTTCTTGATTTCATCAGAGCTGGATAAAGGCCTTAATTAATTAGTTAACTATGACTCCTCTGTGCCAGAAGCCTGTCTGTATTGTGACAGATTCCACTAAATGGGTATGCTCCTACAACCTTTATTCTATCAAGTAGTCATATAAATCAGTGGGACTATTTATAGAAGTATGTACTGCAGGATTGGGCCCTAAGAAAGATCTAGTCAGGAAACTTCCCACTTTAGGGAACTAGTGACCTCAATATGGTGTATTTTAGTGGGAGTTTTCTCTACATACGATCTGGGAACCACTGCAGAACTGCCTTAAAAAAAACAACCTAACTATACTTACAAATGATGCCTTTGAGCTGTTTATATCAATGGTATCAAAAATTCACTGCTCAGATCTTTGTAATAAGATATAGATTAAAATGTTAAATTAGTTTCTGATTCCACAAATCCTTATACATGTGAGTACTCTCATTGGCTTCACTGGGACTACTCATGTGAATAAGGAGGTGCACGATCAGCATCATCCTAGACTGATTCTTTTGGAAATATCAGGGGAAACCTATTGTTGAGATGCTACTGTGATTGCTATCCTATTGGCCAAACGCAATGCAAAGTCCTGTGCCTGAAGCCTCTCTTTGTTCTTCCTTTTTCACTGTATTCAGCCCATTAGTTCCCGAAAGCAGAGTGTTTCCTTTCCTGAATGTGTCCTTTCAGAGGTGCCTGACAGTGTGTAGTGAGTCTTGCTAGAACAAGGGCAATCATAATTAATGAATTAATTTCAGTCGTTCACACTCTGAAAATTCCTTTGAGAACAGACATTTGCTGAACACATGGAGATCTAGAAGTACAGCTGAAGCTCTTGACCTACCAAGAAGCATGAAGAATCAACCAAAGTCTCTTAAGGACTATGAGCTCCTTGAGGTAGATGAGTTGGGTGAGCTGATGATGTACACGATGTATGCATATTTTTTCCAGAATTAAATAAACTCTGAACTAGAGTTCCACTTTCTTTCAAGATCCAAAAGTTCTATATTATTGCTGTCTTATGTCCCGGAACATAGGCTCATCCAAAATGCCTTGTTTGTTCCATCGCCATTACATTTTTTGTTCAAAGTCTACTGAAATTATTTTGCAGTATAACCACAGAATTCTGTTAAATTGTCTGTGCTCTAGCTTTTTCATTTAACCTGATTTATTCTTAAAAAAAGAACACCCTCTCCACAAAAAAAAAAAAAAAGACACCATACTCCACTCAAATGTTTTTGCCTAAACATTACATAAATGTTTCCAGTTCTGTTTCTGTCAGTAGTCTCAGAATGCATTTTGATTAAGCTGTGTTATATCTAGTCAAAAAGGACACTTAATACACATATAAATCATTCACATTACATGTAAGATACTTTAGAAGGGGCTTGGCTCTTATAAAGGATTAGGCTCTCGTATCAGTGCATGCATTTGGTGTAGCTATTTTCAGTGGGATACTTCAGCCATTATTGTCCATGGGCTCTAAGGAAAGCCAGCAAGTAAACTGATCATCACAGCCTGTCAACACTACTTGTTTAGAGGTCAATCCTGCAGAGTGCATAGCTTCACCTGTGAGGTGCTGAAACCCTTAAATCCCACAGAAAGTTGTTCAGCTCCTTGCTCTTAATGACACCAGAAAAAAAAATTCAGAAAGGCTATCAAAATAATGTAATTTGTACTGATATGTCAGTGTTAAAACAAACGTATAAATGGGGTTTTTCTGAGATTATTAAAGATTGATGCTAAATTCAGTTTTGTTCATATGGATGGGTGTTATAAGCAAGTGAAAAATAAAATGAAGTTCCAGTCCTGTAAGGTGCTGAGCACTTCCTACAAAGCACTGAGTGCCCATAACTCATTGGAAGTCATTGAGAATTGAAGGCTCTGGCCCTTAGGAAAAGGAAGTACATTGGGGACAAAATTCTGATCTCAGTTAAACCAGTGTAAAATAAGGACTTCATCTGGGTACTCTTGGTTTACACTGATATAACTGAAATCAGAATCTAACTCTACATGTATAAAGACTTCCCTTGATTAGGTAGGCTCCATTATGAATATTACAGCTTCTGAAATTATTAGTGATTGAAAAACTATTCACCCCACATTGGGTGAGATAAACTCAGGGTCTGATCCTGCAAACCCTTACTCATGTGAGTAAGGACTCATATGAGTAAGGCTTGTAGGGTAAGCCCCTAAACTTCGCAAGAAAAGTTTTGTGTTTCATTCAGTTAATCTGAAAACTTTCTGTGGCTTACATATTGTTAGTAATTTGTCTTCAGAATCTTTCTTAATCACTGCCCAAAGAGTTTACAATCTATCTTTATTTTTGTCTCATACAACACTAAGTACACTGTCAATGCTAAGCAAATAATAAGAATAAGAATGAAAACTGTTACCTAAGAACCCCCCATTCTTCTATCCATAATTTTTTTTTTAATTATGAAAGATAAGTGACGATGATGGAGTCTCACATCACTGTTGAAGTGCAAGGATTCAGCAAACACTATATAAGCAATGTACATCTGATATATGTAATACACTAGTTTTGGTTTTACTCATTGAAAGAGTTCCAAAACAGTAATAGATGCATTTTTAACAAAATCATAAGACAATAGTTATTAAACTTCTTAATCCATTCCAAAACCTCTCTCACATACAAATATGTATCTGGTTAACAAGCTATGTAACTAGGGACTTCAATGTGAGTTTTGCCTCTGAAGGGACTGCAGGAAAAATGGCATAGTTTTTCTGTCCTAAACTGTCCTCCTGAAACCAACCATAATAATGTCTCCAGTCCCGGAAAATATAATATCCTAGTTCAATTTTTATAGAATGTATTTTCTTAAGCATCACACATTCAGAATACATGTGTATCAAATTAAAAAGAAATGAACTCTTAAAAATCATAGCTATATACTGAATTTTGAAAACACAAATGAATCCTCATGTCCTCTTTTTCAGGTTCAAGATAATTTTATTGCCAGAAATAAATAAATCAGAAATTACACTTCAAAAATCTTACATACTTTTAAAGGAGAATGCAATACTTGCTCCATTGAGTAGCTCCTTTATGCTCTCTGATAAACTGTTTTTTTTTTAAATAGTTGTAGGTCAATTCAATTTTGTACTGGAGTCCTACTTTAATGTAGTCCTATTGCTTAAGTTGATATAACTATGCAGTAATGTAATACTGGTATATTGGTTAGGGCTGCTCTCAGATGTCATTAATTATTCCAATGCAAGATGGTTTAAAGGGTATCTTTTTGTGATTTGTTAAGATACATTATTTTTTTTAAAAAGGCTCTGGGGTTATGCTTACCAGCTTTCTGGGTGGGTTCCGGCATTGTTACACTGTTTATTCCCAATGAGTTTCAGTCCTTCAGATTCAACAACTAGTAGCCCCAAGTCCAGTTGAGAATATGCAGATCAGTATGACAAGCAGAGGGGGAGAAGAATTCCTCTGCTTTATATAGTGCATTGAAATATCAATCAAAATAGCACCTCCTCTCTTTTCAATGCAAACACTTTGAAAATTGGCTGTTATGGGAGCCCCTCTTACATCTGTTGTCTGCAGCCTCTGCTCTCTTGGCTTTTGGAAGGAATCTCTGTTGCATTTCATGTGGCTGATGAGAACATCTATAACTTTCTATATTCAGCACCACCACACACACACACACTCTCTCTCACACACACACAGAGGAATAAAAAGGCATTGCCAGGCTATCAAAGGGCTCTCCAGCATGCAGAACTGATATGAACTGTTTGTATACAATTACCTTTTTTCCATGGCATAAGAGGATCACAAATAGATACATGACTATATGCACACGGTAATCTTTAACTTTTTAACTTTAACTTTTTTTAACTCCTCCTTTGTAAGGAAATTTGCTCAAAGTCAAGACAAAAGAACTGTGAGTTGAGTACTTTGTGTTCCTTTTATCTAAGGGAAGAGGATTTTTCTGTGTTCCTGTTGGAGCTATGAAACTTCATTCCCCCTCTCCCTTTTTTGATATCTGCTACACCTGTGTGGATCCTTTCATTGCAGCCATAATCATTTTAGCATAGGTGTACAGTTTAGGGTTCCTTTCAGCACTGCTCCTTTGTCAATCAGAGAGGTCATTGCTGAGAGATGTGGTGCTTTCCCTTGCTCCCAGAGGTGAATGTGCAGCTTCTGCAGCACTCCTAGCTTCTTCCAGCCCAGGAAGCAAGACAGCAAGAATGGAAAGCCAATGCATATCATTTGTAATGACAATTCTTAGTTCTACCGCTAAACTAAGCCACTGGGCTGCCCCTTTTGTATAACTTCTACATAAAATAGGACCATTTTCTTATACAGTATAACATAACAGAAATGTACCTCCTGTTATATTAGCTTCACTGTTTTATTTGCTACTTGGCTTTCTGAGATTTAAAGACAAATTTGCAGTAATTAGCAGAATAACTATAGGCTTGTAAGGGTTTTATATAATTAACCCTTAGGCATCTAGCTAATCAATGGCTGCCAGCTGGGAACTTGCAAATTTCCTAATGACGTGGACTTCCACCTGGCGATGCTGTGCCAAGTAGGAGGGAGGATTTCTGGCCGCTGGGAAGTGGAGCCAGGTAGGAACTCTTGCCTGGAGTTATTCTCAACTGGCTTTGCCATAACCTTGCATTCTTTCTATCCTCACAATATGACATCTTTCCCCTTGCTACCAGGTCCTGATAATTTTCTTGATCTAGGCACTGGAAGGGAAGGTGGATCGTATCCATCAGACAGTCCAGATACAAGGAAAAACTGGTGCAGAACCAACACTGGGACCTGCAGGGAGGTGACACCAGCAACGCTGGTAGAGAGGTGGGAAGTGTGATGGAGCTGTGGTCTTGGCAGCGCTCAGTGGGGAGTTGTGAAAGTGGAACATGTGATGGAATGCTAAACTGTATTCTACTGTTCAGCCATGAGGTGGCACTGTGTGTAAAATACCTTATTTAAATGAACCTCAACCATACCTAGCAGAGCATTAAAGAATTTTATGATGAACACAGCTGGTGTGTATAAGCAAGCTCTGTGACCAGTCCATATCTGACACAGAAGAACATGACATGGTATCAGGATTAAACAAAGAACAGAAACAGAAGGAATAAAGCAACAAAGATTGCAAATAGAAGAAACAGTAACAGAGGTTGCAGGAACTCATCAACATGCCACTCTTCAGTGCCCCAGAGAACTTCAGCTTTGACAAAACTTCACAATGGACAGACTGGAAGCAGTATCTGAACTCAATGGAATATTTGCTGATATTGGACTTTTGAAAGTAGATTCCATACAAATAACCGTAAGAGACAATGCAGAACCATTTAGTGTACATACACCTCACTGGATTCCTATTACTTCATAAAGTAAAAACTGAGTTAAAGAGAAAGGAGCAGACTGATATAATTGAGAAATTTCTGAGCTAACAGCCTGGTGTGCCCCAATCATACCAGTTATGGGGGATTCAATCATTAGAAACATAGATAGCTGGGTTTGCAATGACCAGGAGAACTACATGGTGACTTGCCTGCCTGGTGCGAAGGTTGCAGATCTCTTGAGACAACTAGATAGACTTATGTGTAATGCTGGGGAAGAGCTGGTGGTCGTGGTACATGTAGGTACCAATGGCATAGGCAAGGATAGGAGAGAGGTCCTGGAGACCAAATTTAGGCTGCTAGGTAAGAGATTGAAGTCCAGGACCTCTATGGTAGCATTCTTTGAAATTCTTCCAGTTCCATGCAAAGGGTCAGTTAGACAGGCAGAACTGCAGGGTATCAATCCGTGGATTAGATGATGGTGTAGGGAGGAGGGGTTTAAATTTATGAGGAACTGGGGAAACTTTTTGGAAAGAGGGAGCCTATACAGGAAGGATGGGCTCCACCTAAACCAAAATGGAATTAGATTGCTGGCACTTAAAATTAAAAAGGTCAGAGAGCAGTTTTTAAACTAAGGGCTGGGGGAAGCCGACACGTGTGGAGGAGCACATGGGTTGGACAGAGACAACCCTTAGGGGAGGATCTATTAATGGAGATTCTCTATGTCCTAGTAAGGAGGTGAGGATGGAAGACGATAAAATACAAGTAGGATCTGATGAGAAACAGTCAAATAAAAAAGCCCATTCAATTACATCATGTAATGGCAGACAGGTAAAAAGTGACAATTTTTAAGTGCTTATATACAAATGCTAAAAGTCTAAATAATAAGATTGATGAACTAGAGTGCCTTGCATTAAATGAGGATATTGATATAACAGCCGTCACAGAAACTTGGTGGAATGAGGATAATTAAGGCTATGATTTAGTCACAGAGGTCAAGGCAGTCATAGATTCTGTGACTTCACTGGATCTCCATGACTTCTAGGACTTCAGGAGAGGAGGAGGACTGTGTGCCCCTGCCCTGCAACTGGGACTCGCTGGAACTGGGACCCTGCAGCCCCAAACCTGCAGCTTCCTCCGGGGGCTACAGCCAGGACCGTGCACCCCTGCCTGGCGGCATCCCATCCCTTCTGATATCTAAATTGATCCTCCTTCCCTAATTTAGCTTGTGACCTTGTATTTTACCTTTCTATAACAGGTTCATACCCACATTCTCCCCTATCCCCTTTAGATTCCTCTATACCATCATAAAATCCATTCCTAGCCACCTCATTGACTAAACATGTTAAGATCCCTAAGTCTTTCCTCATCTATCCCCAAACCAATTAATCTCATTGCCCTCTTCTGGCCTCTTTCCAAAACATGGGGTATCCTTTTATAATTGTATATGGTGCCTTTGGCAATAAAGCACAATGTTTCCAGATGGGGACTAACCAGGGCTTTAGATAGTTAAATAATGATTTCATTTGCTTTTTAATTAATTCCCATGCATATATATTTGCTCTTGCAGCTGCTATGCCTGAATCCACGTCCATCATATTCACTGCTGTTCCTAGGACAGCACTCACTGGTTTACCTCATGCTCCATTCTATTAAGCTGGTGTCTAAATTTGTTACTGGAGAGAAATCCTTATCTTATCATCCAGCCAGAGAGACTGGACTCAGCTCTGGGGTTGCCTACAAAGGAATCCTCATCCCTTGAGTAGCCTTCACACACATCTACCCTTGGGAAGTCAAAAGACGGTGAGTATAAAACGTGGTGGATCCACTGCTTCCACCTTCTCCTGCCAGAAAGAACCAATGAACATGCCTGGGTAGGGAGACTGCAGAGCTAGACTCTCTGGTGCACTAGTCTCCACCCCGCACCCACAACAAGGCACATTTCTCTTACTCCCCTGCACAGAGACATGAAATCCTGTCCTCTCCTACCATGCAGCAGACCCACAGTAGCATCACTGTCTTCATGTGAGAGTACTGCCTTTGCCATTTGGGGTACATCTACACTTCGAGCTGGAGGTATAATTTCCAGTTTGAGGAGACATTTCCACATGAGCCATGATCGATCTAGCATGCTAAAAATAGAATGTAGCCACAGTGACGCGAGCAGAGGGAGGGGCTAGCTGCCCTGACTATGTGTCTCATGTCTCAGACAGGATTGTACTTGGGGTGGTTAGCTCCTCCCACCACTCACAACTACTAATTTTAGTGCCTTAGCTCAATCAGAGCTAGCACAGAGATGTCTCCTTGAGCAGGAAATTACACTCCCAGCTCAAAGTGTGGACACACCTTAATGTCCCTGTGTCAAAAAAAAAAAAAAGACCATCAACACTTCTAAAGGTTGAATTTCTGAAATGAGCAATTTTTCAGACTTACCAATAACAAGAATAAATCTCTTGTCTAGGATACTGGTTGTCGTAGTCCCTGAATAGGCTGCCCCTTCCGATTCCCCTTTTCGAATTCCCTGACTGTACCCCTTTCAAGTGACAGACTTATGCCTTTACTTCTCTTTGGGATGGGGCCCTGAGGCCCAACCACCCCCTGCCTGGGTCTCCAGATTTTACCTTCCTGGTAGGTGATGCCTAACGTGCCCTATAGACTTGGCACCTGCAAGAGTTCTCCTTTGAGAGCTTGTGGACAGTGCTAGTACGCAGTGACACAAAAACAGCTTTTCCACAACACAGTATGATATATTGTGTCCCAAAGGTACAGAGCATTTAGAGAAGCTGATTTAAAGTAACAAAGAGCACAAGCACATTGTTTTACCTACACTTGGTATTCCCTGAAGCCCCCAGGTAGATGTGACTTAGTCTTGGTGTCACGCATTCTCTTGGGGACCAAGTTGCTGCCTGCTTGCTGCAGATCCTGGTTCTCAGTGTTTGAGTGAGCCTGCAGCATGCTTTCTCTTTGTCTCTCTGGGTCAGTCTCATGCTATGCTGACACTTCCCTCATCCCTTTCTGCCAGGGGCACCTTTAACAGATCTGTGTTTTTTGACCTCCAGATTTTCAGCCTTGGCTAACAGCTCTGTTGCCAGAGTTGGGGCTGAGGAATCCCTCTTCATGGCTATAAATGTGGCTATTGTTTGAGGAGATGGCCTTATCTGACTAGGCCATAGTTTTTCCTTTTCTGCTTGGTTCCTTGAACAACCCCTTTTGATCTAACTGTGCATTCAGGTGAGGAACATGCAGATGCACTGAGGAACATGTGTTATTTATAAAAAATAATACAAGTATTTCCCAGTTCTCCTCATTGGCCAATGACAGACTAAAGTACATTACTGAAAATCCACATATTTCTTATTTTTTGCAAGAAAGCAATCACGACACCTGACCATGGGAAAATGCTATATCACAAGATCTTGTCTATCTTTAGGTCTTGATCCTGCAATCTGATCTGTATAGACCAGTGGTCCCTAAACTGTGGGGCATGCCCCCCTAGGGGGGCACAGAGGAATGTTTGGGGGGGCATGCGCCAGGGCCCAGTCCAGCCCCCATGGGGGGTGGGAAGGTAGTGCCACCTAGCCCAGCTCTGGCCCCAGCTGCAGCTCCACTCTGCCCCCAGCCCAGCTCTACCCTTATTCCCTCTCTGGCACCAAGCCCAGCTCCGCCTCTATCCCCAGGTTCTCCCCCATTCTCAGTTCTGCCCTCAGCTCCACCTTCAGCCCAAGCTCCCCTGCTGAGCCAACTGTGCAGTAATGGAGGGGAGGCCTAGACAGATTCCATCACTGGCAAGGGGGGTGCAGCAGGAAAAGTTTGGGCACCAGTGATATAGACAGACCTTTATGCCTTACACCTGTGCTGAGTTTTATTGAAGTCAGTGGGGTGCATGAGTCTACCTGCACAGATCAGATTGCAGGATCAGAACCTTAAACTGTAAACTCCTCAGAGCAAAGGTTGTCTTTACATGTTACATCTGTCTTGTACAATACTGAGCACATTATTGAACACAGGCCCTGATGCAGCAACGCACTTAGGTGCTTTGCTGGATCAGGGCCTTAATGAATAATAGGTAATAACAGTACTTATGGTGCAGCGTCCAGGACATTTTCATTTGAAATATATTCAGCAGTTTGTATTAAGCACAAATATATTAATGATTAGTGATGCATAAATTTTCCAAGATGTGTAGTTTCGGTTGTGAGGAACAGCCCAAACTGGATCCTTTCGGTGTCTAAAACTGTGCTGCAATACCACTGAATCAGGATCTCTCACTGTATTTCTCATACATTTTGCTTCCAGCCCCGGCCAGACCAGCAAGGACCGAAGTGCAAGAAAATCGAAAAATAACGGATGAGAAAAAACAGTTACTTGAATTTTTCCAAGCCTCAAAAAAGTACTGGGACCAGATTAGCAATTTGCGTAACTCACCATACCTCATTTAAGTCACATTTGTACCAGCTGGAGATATGATCCTTGGTTTGAAAACCAGGCAAAGGTTCAGGTCCATTCTTATTTTATCACAACCAATTTGGATAGAACGCAGTGTAACACTGGTTATGTGAGTGGTATGAGGGTGTGAAAGAAATTCTGGATTTGGGTACGTGGGGAAGTTTGTAATGTACATGAGATGTGACATTGGATAAGAGGGTTTTCTTCAAGATGAGACCAGAGGAAGCCAGGTTGATTTTTGTTTTGTTTATTCCCCCAAGATAAATAAGCTTGGAGGCACTTCAAGGCATCTGGCTGATAGATAAACACCACTCAGCAGCTTCACCTTCTGCCTGACAGTGACACATAGAATGACGTTACTGTATAAGCAACACATGTCCTGGAGTGTTATAGCAGTCACAGTGTTGCATTTCCAACAGTAAATTCCTGCGCTGTGAAGCGTTCAGCAGCGGTTAACAGACAGGCATGCTACAAAGAGCATCAGGCAAAAAATAATAGGAGAAATAAACAGTGCAGTTCTCTTCTTTTTGACTGTTTTGTTAAATTAGCCATAAAAGATGAGAACAGAGATCCTGAGAAGGGAAAGGCCGAGGGAAGAGTTGGAGTGAAATCCTGGACCCACTGAAGTCAATGGAAGTTTTGCCATTGACTTCAGTGGAGCCAGTATTTCACTCTTTATTTTTATTATGTAAGTTAGCTAAATGAAAGTTGAAAAGAGAAAGGGGAATAGTCAACTGGGAGAGGAAGAAAGAAAAATAACAGGTTTGATTTTTGCTGTCAGGTACACCGGTGTCCATTAGGAGCAACTCCATTGGAATCAACTGAGTTATACCAGTGTAAAAGAAATCAGAATTGAGTTCATGTTTCATTACATTATAAAAGGTTGAATTTCAAATGTGCAACATAAATATAACAATAAATAAGAAGTGTTTCTTTGGCCATAATTTGATTTGCTCATAAAGCATTTGCTATTTAGTTTTACAGCTTTGCTGCATCAGATCATGCTATGGGTCCATGTAGCCTGGTATACTGACTCCAGCATGGCCAAAGATGCTTTAGATGAGGAAAACACTCCTACCACCCTTAACGCACTAAGCCAAATGTGCAACACTATGATACATCAGAAGAAATTCCTTTCTTATCCTAATAGGCGATCACTTTACATGAGCATGAGATTTATCACATGGTCATTAGATTATTGCTTTTTAAATGGAGTATCTCCGCTCCCATTATCCTTTAGATAAACATCATGTGACCATCTCATTGCATTAAGAGAAAAAGGAACTTTAAGTAAAATTGCTACTCTTCCCACTCAATACACTTAAACGGTGAGTGAGTTTCAGAGGCTGTGATAATATAAGGTGGAATTAAAAGATCAGCCCTCTGTCTGAATGGGAAAAGTTGCAGACAACTGTTTTATCTTGTCATCACAACATAGTTTTCTCATAAACAATCATGTCTCCTAGTATCACTCGAATACATTAAAAACATTCACTTTAGTCAATTTTCTGCATTAGTCACTTTCCAAATTTCATTGTCTTTGTGAAAAATAAGATAAATTTCTGATTTTTATAGTAAACTGTGAATTCAAAACTGGCCAAATGGACTTAAAAACAAACACCCTCCAAAATTTTTTAAAATATTTATATTACTTTGTTATGTAATCATAAGTACCAACTGTGACATTCTATACCTTGGGGGAACGTACAGTAATCCCCATATTCCTCATTTTCATATAATCATGATCTAGCATATAAAGCATGCCTTGTAAGGTATCAGGGGAAAGATTATGATCTGTTGAAAGTCATTTCTCTATCCACATATGTGTATCATTAATGCATATGAAGTTATGAGAATTGTGTTGTATTGTGGTTACTAAAACATGCTATAAGTTGGGGAATCAGCCAGATATTAACTCCCCAGAGGCAACAGCAAGGAAAGTAACCAACGTCCGGGCGGGGTGTCAAACAACCATCAACAGCCCTTGTCCAGCAAGGGAACTATAATGCAATGACTCACCTGCATGAGGCCACACCAGGGGAATTGCTCAACCTTGCTTGGCTAGACTCAGCAATGCCCTCCAGACATGCCTGGACTTGTGCTCCCCAAGTACATGTACTGAGGGTATAAAACAGACAGAATGGACACATACTGGGCCCTTCTCCTGTCCCCATCTTCGCTGCGAGCAACTAAGACACTGACAAGAAGACAACAGAGGAGATTGGCCCAGGTTTAAGGAACAAGCCTGTATATTAAGGACTGCAGTATCTAGTGGGGTGAGAAAAACTGCTTAATCTAGTTGCTGCCTAGTCTAATAGGGTTGAGAGTTTAGACTGCGTACTTATATTTTATTTCTTTTGGTAACTAACTCCTGTTGTGCTTTCACTTATAATCTTATATCTTTGTAGTTAATAAATCTGTTCGTTTATTCTACCTGAAGCAGTGTGTTTGGTTTGAAGTGTGTCAGAGACTCCCCTTGGGATAACAAGCCTGGTACATATCAATTTCCTTGTTAAACTGATGAACTCATATAAGCTTGCAGAGTCCAGCGGGCATAACTGGACACTGCAAGATGGAGGTTCCTAGCGTTGTGTCTGGAACCGGAGATATTGGCTAGTGTCATTCGGTTGCACAATCCAAGGAGAAGCTTACATGCTAGAGACTGTGCGTGAACAGTCCAGGAGTGGGGGTTCTCACAGCAGAGCAGGGTAAGGCTGGCTCCCAGACTCAAGGATTGGAGTGACCTAAAAGATCACCAGTCCGGATAACACCAGGGGAACATCACACCAACATATTAAATATGTGGGAAAGTACATATTTAATATGTTGTTACTTATGATTACAGGGGGGCATGGTGGGGCCTGGGCCAGCCTGCACCAGGGGAGAGTGGGGAGGGAGCACCATCCAGCCCCACTCCGTTCCCAGCTCCTGCCCCCTCTCCCCCAGCTTCCAGCCCCTGACCGTGACCCAGCTGAGGCTCTGCATCTGGCCCCAACCCCAGCCCCAGCCTTGGCCCCTGGCCACGACCCTGCTCCCAGCCCCACTCCTGCCCCCAGACCCGCCCCCAGCTGTGGCCCCAGCTTTGACCCCCTTATTCCTGTCCGCATTCTCCCCCACCCCAAACCACGGTCCTGTTCCTGGCCCCAGCTCCAGGGAAGCGGGGAGGTGTGGACAGGAGTAAGGGGAGCACAACCCTGAAAAGTTTGGGGACCATTCCTTTAAATCAAGATTGGATGGCTTTCTAAAAGATATACTCTACTCAACCAAAAGTTATGGCTTGTGTGATGCAGGAGGTCAGACTAAACCAGGGGTCTCAAAGTCCCGGCCCACGGGCCATCTGTGGCCCAAGAACCTCCCCATGGCATCTTGTGGAGGAGAGACACACGCAGCCACGCTGCCAGCAATATCTGCAGCAGGGACCGCCCCCCCCCCCCCGCAGCTCCCATTGGCTGGGGGAGAGGGACAGAGATACCATCACTAGTCGCCAGGCAGAGGCAGCCATGGAGGCAACATCACTTTTTTCCACAGTGAATATAAACAAGTCAAAATACCGAACACAACTATCTGATGCCCACCTTGCTGCAATCCTGAAGGTTTCAACTGCTCAGTCACTGAGGCCAAACATCAACAAACTGGCAGAACTGAAGCGTTGTCAGGTGTCTGGCAAATACTAAAAACTCTCTGGCAGGCGAAGAATTGTACAAAGTTGTAGGACAGTTTTATTATTTCTAAGAAATTAGAAATAAAAATTACAATATAAACATTTTCTTTTCTGAACGCCATCTTCAGTGACATTATTGGCCCGCTGCGAGGATTTGAGGACTGGCACTGGCCCTAAGGTAAATTGAGTTTGTGACCCCTGGACTAAACGATCACTATGGTCCTTTCTGATCTTAAAATCTATGAATCTATAATACAAAATGACCTACTGATATTAACTAAGCCACACAAACAACTCTGTGAAGGTAGACAATTATGATCATTTTACAGATAGGTCAATAATAGATAGATCAGCTATAAGATCTATTATAAACATAATAGATCAGCTATAAGAAGACAACTCAGGAGACCTGGCTCCTAGTGCTGCTCTTTGACTACCAGACCATACTTCAACTTCTCTGTGACTCCATGAACTCTGGATGAGAAATCCCATCCGAGGATGATTTTTTTCTCTTGGCTTTCAGATGCAAAACACAAAATAGACCATCCTATCCATGTATTCTGAGCTATTATGTTTGTTGGAGAGATTTATCTTTATGCGCTTCTAAACATATTTGACTGGAAGTCTTTCAATCTTGTATCACCACACCTCCCAGATATACCATTTCCAGTATATAGGTCTTAATACATGGGCTTCAAGGGCTTGATTCCAGAAAGCTTTCTTTCTCAACAGGACAGCGCTGTGCTATGCTGAGTCTTGTTAGTTTAGTCTGAGCTTTAGTGAATAGTATATCTGTTTTTAAATAAGAAAAAAATAGGCTTTTGTTGGAATCACGAGCACTATGGGAAAGATACTTCTTCCAAAAATAAACCCTTCCTGCTCAAGTTAGAGCCTGGGGCTTAAGGTATTAGCAGTCTGGAACCATAACAATACAAATATATGATAAGCCCAAATGAGGCTGAGCAGCATTTGTGCATGATGTGGTCACTGCTTTGTTATTACAAAGTTTAACAGCCCACTTGGGATTGTGTCTGTAGGATTATTTTGAGTATTAGCTGGACAGAGAGACTGTGTGCCATCTGCTGGCAACTAAACAAGTATGTAGGACTTTTTTGAAATTTATCCACTAAACGTTCTTTAAAAATATTTCCTGGCTTGTTCCCACAAAACAAGCATTCCTGGGATTGAAAGAATCCTTCATGTGATCTAAAATACCCTTTCACAGAAAACAGTTAGGGCAGACTGTGGCTGGCCCTGTGTGGGTAGACAAGGTGGGGAGAAGAGACAAGGGGCCTTCTCCCATCTTGCACTCCCCTGCAGGGACCAGCCACAATCCCAGTCATAAAGTTTCCTCCTTTCACACCAGTCAGTGAAGCACTCCTGGAAGCATTTTGGCTGAGTCAGTCAGACAGCAGCCAGCAACACCCGCCACTATTGAGCCCTCCACGCCTTCAGGGATTCTCCCTGCTACCAAGCCCCTCCACACACATCCATATGTGCTTTGACTTAACAGCCAAGACATAGCCCTTCATTGCTAAACAGGCTCATTTCTGTGGTTACCATTTAGGACCTACTTCAGTTTACATTTTTAAAAAAACATGCTTAATTTTCAGTGTCTTCAGGTATGTCTACACAGCCCAGGGCAGCGAGCCTCCCAGTTGACAGACTTGGCTAGCCGGGCTCTTGCTAGCACTCTAAAAATAGCTGTGTAGACAACGCTTTGCAGTTGTGGTTCAGGCTGGAGCTCAGATTCTGAAGCCTGGGGTGGGGGATAGGTTTTATTGTGGGGATTCTCTGAGGATGTTTGAACCTTTTTTGTTATGAAGGACTCTGCGAATTGTTTGAATCTTTTCTGTTTTCAAACCAGCCCTGGATGCCGGTGCTGTTAGCCACAAGACTGAGTGTGTGGCGTTCTTGAGGGGCTCGCAAGAGGGGGTTAATGAGGGGAGGGTGCCTGCAAAGCAACCCCTGGCCACAAAGGGGTGCTCAGTAAGCAGCCATTCCATGACAATGTCCTAGGCTAAGGTTATTGTGTGGTGTGTGCTTTTGCCAAGACTAGTTCAAAGAACTACAGAAATAGAATGACACACACACACAAAATATCCAAAGGAACACTCAGTAAGTTCTGTGTGTCACTATCACTTTTCCTCGTTACTAACCTGACATTTAAATATTACAAAGTATGAAGAATAATTTTTGCAAATGTCACAAGATTGGCCAAGATTTTAAAAATAGGAACCTAAAATAAGGCTCCTAAAACCATAGTTAGGCACCTGCCTCATTTTCAAAAGTGCACCTAATAGCTCCCACTGACACTTGATTGCATAGAACTTTTGATAACAGGCATAATTGTTGCCTAAATGTAGAACTTTAGCTCTTTTATTTAAAATAAGACAACTTCAGCGCCAACATTTAGGCAGGCAGTGGGAGCAGGAGACTGAGAGTCACAAATTCCAATCCCACTGCTTCCACTAGCACATGGGGCTTAAGCAAGCCACTGTGTTTCAGCCTTCCTACCTATCAAATGGGAATATTATATTATGCAGGTTCCTAGGTGTTGCTCTGAAGACTGCAGCCACCATCTGGCACTTCACTGGAACCTGTGGAGAAGAGGGCTAGTGAAGCTCCGATCCACAAAGCTCCTGACTGTGGGAGACATCCAGCCCCACCGATTGGCTGGGACACACTACTTAAGCCAGAAGGAAAAACACCAAGTTGTCTCCCAAGCTGTGTGATTGGCATGTGGTACAATGATAACAACACCAGTGTGCATGCTGCAAATAGCCACTTGAGAAGCATCTATAAATCTAAGGATAAAACTATTAGATCTAACCTTTTGAGTAAAGGTAAAAGGGAATCATGAAAATAGAAATACACAACAGATTTATGAGCATTGCTGGGAGCTTAGTAACCAAAATGATATGGATTGCCTCAGACTTCCACATACTATCAGGGTTAAAAAATGGGTAAAAGAAGAAATGTAAAAAAGAAAAATATAGAGAACTAACAATTTTTAGTCATGGGAAGTCAAATCACAGCTCGACAGTTTTTCTCCCATTTATGGATTTTGGAATTGTATGAAAAAAAAGAAGGAAAGAAAAAAAAACTTTAACCAATGAAATTTCTGAATTTATTTATGAAAAACAGGGCCAGCTTTGCCAAGGCTATACAGATAGCTCAAAAGGTGACAGCACAGGTTGAGTGGGAACAGCCTTCTGTGTTCCTACTCTTGGAATCCAGATAACTAAAAGGCTATTGAATTATATGACTGTTGTGATGGCTGGACTAATGGGAATAATGTCGGCACTAACCTAGCTAGGAAGTGTGCGACTGGCTGCAGCTGTAATTTTATCTGACTCCTTATCAGGAATAATGACAATCAGAACAGGGACTTTGGAAAGCAAAAATGACATGAGTGAAATAATATTCAGAAATAATGCAAGCATGTATCTGTATGACAATAGCATGTATTTGTATAACAATAGCATAGATTCTGGTGCATATCAGTATACCTGGAAGTGAGATGGCTGACAATGCAGCAAAACATGCTCTAAGAAATGAGGTGGATATTAAGAGACCCTTAAGTAGACAAGAATTCAAAAGTGTGGTCACATAGGAACTTGCGAAGGAATAGCAAGAAATATGGACTAAGGAAACAAAACGATGAAGGTTTTATGATGTATGCTCAAAAATATAAGATAATACTATAATCTGCAGTCATGATGGAAAATGTGAAGTAGTCATTTTTAGAGTGTTAACAGGTCATTGTGCCTTAACTGATGTTAAACTTATTAAAAAGAAATAAAGACGTGTGCAAAACCAAAGAAATTGTTAATCATGTTCTGTGGAATTGTGGGCAATATTCTATGGAATGAAGGTTTCTTTATGAAAAATTGAGTTATCTTGGAATTAAAGGTTTTGCCTAAAGAGACTAGTGAGACTATCAGGGAAATTGAATAAACAACAAGGTCATAGCCTTGTATGATGAGGCTGCTGCACCAAAAACAAAGACAAAGGAAGTTGTCTGAGCAACTAGATCAGAGGTTTTCAAACTGTGGGGTGCGCCCCCCAGGAATATTTGTGGAGCTGAGTGGTGACGCTTGATTTACTTCATCAGATCCCCTAGGTGAGTCAGGAGGTGGAGATAGTGCTCCCTCCCCAAGACCCGCTGTGCGGAACTGGCTTGAGCTGCCTGGCACCACCGCTTGCCCCCCCCAAACGTTGCTCTGTGTCCCCCTAGGTGGGGTGCACCCCAGAGTTTGAAAACTGTTGCTAAATGGAAGGCAGAATTCCGGGGGGGGCACATGACCCCATGTGCCCCCCACCCCATGTGTTGCCTCTGCCTATCTCAGATGCTGGTATGCAGCCTAAAAGGTTTGAAAACCTCTGAAATAGGAGAATTTCTGGCTGTCTTTACTATGGACTCTGCCTACTTGCCTGACTCCTGAGCAATGTTCCCTCTAATTTTTCCCACGCATGTGCAGAATGAATTTTGTTATGGGCACCAATATGGAGGTGATGTGTGACAGGTGCCCATAACAAAATTCATGTGGTGGGGGTGGGACTGAGGGGTTCAGAGTGTGGGAGCGGGGCTCAGGGCTGGGGCAGAGGATTGGGATGTGGGGGAGGGTTCTGGGGTGGGGGATACTGGGGCTGAGGGGCTCAGGGCTGGGGCAGAGGGTTGAGGTGTGGGAGGGTGAGGGCTCCAGCTGGGGGAGCGGGCTCTGGGGTGGGGCCGGGAATGAGGGGTTTGGGGTGCGGGCTGCCTGGGGGCTATGGCAGGGAGAGAGGACTCCCCCAAGCTCTCTCTCCCTGCAGCAGTACCTGGGCTGAGGGGGAGAGAGGCACCTCTCCCTGGGCCAGGGCAGGTCCATGCAGGAGCTGGGTTGGGGCCGGCGGGGAGAGGCACCTCTCCCTGCTGCAGCCCTCAGCCCCTGCACGGAGCTTAATAGGCAGCTGCGCGGCCACTCAGCCTATAGGGAACTTAGCTCCTGAGCCATGCCTTCCTGTCTGCTCCTGGTTCCTGCTTTCCTGCCTTGCTCTGAGTCCCTGCTCCTCTGCCCTGCCCCTGCCCCTGATTCCAGCTTTGTCTCCTGACTCTGGCTTCAGCCCTGACACATGGCATGGCACCTGGCTCTGTCTTCAGCTCTAAACATTGGCTTGGCACCTGACTCTGATCCCAGCTCCAGTTCCAGGCTCCTGACTCCAACCCTTAGGCCTGACCACCCACATCCTGCTCCTTACAAAAGGAATGAAGGGTGTGGGTAGCTGTGGTCTCCATGGCAGCCCATATGTGGAATACTGAAGTGTAATTTACCCCTTCACATAACAAAAGAACTAGGAGTCACCCCATTAAATTAATAGGCAGCATGTTTAAAACAAACATAGGGAAGTAGTTCTGCACAAAACACAAAGTCAATATGTGGAACTTGTTGCCATAGGATGTTGTGAAGGGCAAAAGTATAACTGCGTTCAAAAAAATATTAGATAAATTCATCGAGGATAGGTCCATCATTGGCTATTATCTAAGATGATCAGAGACACAACCCTTTGCTCCTGGTGTTCCTAAATCTCCAACTGCCAGAAGCTGGGACTGGATCACAGGCAATGGATCACTCAAACCTGACCTCGTCTGTTCATTCCCTCTGAAGCCCTCTGGCACTGCCCACTGGAAGAGACAGGATATTGGGCTAGATGGACCATTGGTCTGACCCAGTATGGCCATTCTTTTGTTCTTAAAAAGAGAGGGAGTACTTGTGGCACCTTAGAGACTAACCAATTTATTTGAGCATAAGCTTTCGTGAGCTACAGCTCACTTAATGGCAGAAACACAGCCTGCTTGAAGCTGGGTGGATTTCACCCCACCACAATCATCTACAGCACGTCCTACACGCCACCCAATTAAGAGACTGTGTAGGAGGTGAGGAGTGTTTTATCTGAAATATTTGAGGAACACTTTGAAGTTGTAAAGTAGTGTGCATAGGTACTAAGTATTAACACAGGAAGAGCAATATGGCTTTATTCAGTTAAAAGGGCAACAAACCTGATTAGAGGGATTTGTGGAGAGATTAACAATATTGTTTCAGTGCAGATTGTGTGTGTTTGAAGCTGTATAAATCACAGATAGAGACAGTCTCTGTCCTTGTGGCCTTGCAGTCTGAAGAGACACATGTATAAGACCACATGCAATGGGGTGTGGTATGGAGGTAGAATATTACCATTTTTTACCACAGTTCATGTGGCCAAGAAACCTAGAGGAAGAATTTCAATGAGAAGGTGAAAGTCTGATGCAGTGGGATTAGGAGGTAATTTTAAGCATGGGGGCGAAGGGAGTTAATGGGAGAAGATACAAAACTGGGAGTCAGAAAAGTAAATGGTGGGTGGTATCATTGGCAGAGTGATGGAAAACACATGAGAAGCAAGATATGATAAGTAGATTAGGGCAGAGCTGTGTATGGCTGTGAAGGCATGAATAAGAAGTATACTTTGATATATAGTAGGCTAGGAGAAACCAGTGGAGGAATTAGAAATGAATTGACATGGTCAAAGAGGGGAGTGACTGTCAAAGATAATGTTAGCCACTGAATTTGGGTGGCTCTATCAGACTGAGGTGGGGATCAGGCAACCAAAATACTTAGTTTGGAGAGGAGATAAATAACTGACCCAGTGGAATAACTCTGGTCTGAGTAACACTGATGCAATGCAATGTCTTTGCATTAGCTATGCTGTTTCATGTAGTTTTCATAGATTTCACAACTCTATTTGCACAGTAGCTCTGCCCTTTGGGTATCTATCCCATAGTTCTCAGCACAGCTCCCCGAAGTAATGGCTTGTGGAAAATTTTGAAGGGACTTGTGGGAGATTGGGAACTGTGAGAGGAAAAGACAAAATCCCATAATTCCCTGGGGAAACTCCCTTAAGCCCCCAGATACCATTGCCATTTCCTAGTTCTCTCAAAATGGCGACTAGGATGAATGCCCAGCTCTTAATCTTGCTCAGTAAGAAAGGTTTGTGTTGGAACAAATTCAGCTGGCCCTAGATCTCCCCACTTCACGAGATGTACACTAGTGCCTGAGCAGTCTCCTTATGCCTAAAGAAAGCCGCTTCCTGTGGCACCCTAGCCGCTGAAATAGAACGACGTCAATAAGGAAGTTGATCCCTGGGTCAAATAGCATGGAACTCCGCTCCACAGCATGTGCAGTGGCTTCAGGCAAACTTAAAATCTGCATAGTGGAGGACAGAAAACAGAGGGGAAGGATCACTTAAGTAGTTATCAGTGTATTGTGGGATAGCAGTGAGAAAACTGTTAGTAACACTGGGGCAATAACAGTAGCAATCTCAAGCCACATTGACACGATAGTAATGAGACTGGTATGGTGGTTATTAGCTTTTCTTGAAGCAAGTTGAATCCAAATGGTGCCGTGCTGTACCACTAGGAGCCTTTTTTTTGTGGACCTGTGCTACAGGTACGCTAGGGGAACGAAAAAGGGGCTAGCATGAGAAATGCCTATTGTGTTGACAAGATCTAAAAGTTGAGAAAATAGATGTCTATAAAAATGAATGAGCTAGAGTAGATCAGTTAGCCAATTCTATGCACTCCCTTGCAATACAAAAAGAAAGGGGCCAGGAAATCAAATGGCAACAAATTTGACATTTGATTAAAAAAATTATACAACACAGAATTTATTGTTGCAAGATAACATGCAGACAGTTTAGCAGTTTGTACACATTTTTTTTATTTCCTAGGGTCAGGAAGAAATTGTCTCCAACTGTCCATTATGAGGGTTATACACCTTTATCTGAAGCATCTCAGACTAGCAGGGTACCAAACTAAATAGACCATTGGGCTGATCTGCTATGGCAGTTTCTATGTTCCTTTAAAAAGTGTTTCTATTCCTTCCCCAGATGTTAGTATGTATCTCCTCTTCATGCTTATGTTTTGCATGGAAAAGCTGACTGGTGGATCACCTAGTATGTTTGCTGACCTATAAATGTCAGTTGTAAATAATACTCGGTGATTTTGTTGCTCTTTATTAAACAGTGCTACTAAAAGTCAGCCCTCTAACGGTGTTATGCAATTCTTGTAGCTCAGCAATTGAGGGGAAGCAGAGGGTTTGTCTACAGTCCACTACATTTTGATACCCACTGCTGGCCCATGCCAACTGACTCAGGCTCAAGGGCTTGGGCTCTGGGGCTGTTTAATTGTGGTGCAGAGATGTTCAGGCTCCGGCTGCAGTCTGAGGTCTGGGACCTTCCCACTCTCAGGGTCCTAGAGGCTGGGCTGCAGGCTGAGCTCAGTCATCTACACTGCAGTTAAACAGCCCTTTAGCCTGAGCCCCGCAAGCCCGAGTCTGCTGGCACAGGCCAGCCACAGGGTTTTAACAGCAGTGTAGCCATACCCAGATTGTGCATGGTGGAGGTGCTACTCTTTGAGTTTAGTTTCCAAATTTTCATGGCTCTCTCTCTGGTAATATTACAATGTGTGCTTCTGGAACAGTTATATAAATAATCTCAGATTACCACATCTATGTAGTAGGCTGTTAAGAGCTATTTATGAGTTACTAAAAGCTTACACTGTTGACAGCTAGCCAATGACTTTTCAGAAGCTAACCATTTTCTAATAAGCTCTAGCTAGCTAATGTTTTAACTTCTAGTTTTTGCTCCTTACATGCAGTTTTATTATAGTTTGAACCCATAATTTCTCCTTTCTTCATCTCCTTCCCTCTCTTTTTTCTTCATTTAAAACGTTTCTTCACATTTTAATCATAATGCAGCCTTGTATTTGACCTACTACTTCAACAACCTTCATTTGTTTCTCTTTTTAGTTCATTCACAATTGTTTTTTAAAAAAGGTAATGCCCTAATAGATACTGGGATGAAAATGCTGGAAGACACCTCTAGAGGTTGAGAAAGTGCTCCAGGCTCCCTGCACATGTAAATCTTGGCTGATACTGACAACAAAGGTGTAGAGTCAGGGCACTTTTCCAGGATGGGATTCAGGTACCTTTCTTAACATATATGTTTCCATAATAATCATTGACGAGAAACAGGTGATAGTGTTAGGGCCTAACATATGCAGTGTGCCTATTAACAGGAGTTGTTCAGTGAAAGACTACTGAGATCCTGCTGGTTATAGCCACAGATAAAAAGGTTTAACTCTAGTAACTTCTCTCTAGAGCTCTAGCTCCCTTCTTGCAAGCTGGCTCTGGGGCAGATTTGGGCTCAACCTTTATGGGTACTTCCTCTTCACTCACATTTGACTTCCTCAGTGGAGGTATCACAGAGGTTATAATGTACTATCAGCATCCTCTGGCACAAAATGAGTCTGAGTCATTGCCTCGTTTCATTACAAGGCCTGCAACAGCTGCAGCTGTTGTATATTTGTGAGCTACTCTGAAATGTTATGATAAAGATATTCCTATTACTTTAATTAAAGTGCATTGTATATCCTACCAAAATACCTACAAAATTAATTTATCTAATGATATATTAAGGCCTTGATCCTGCAAAGGGTATGCACATACTTAACCTTTACTATTCTGAGTAGTCCCATAGTAGTCAATGCATTACTCACAGTGGTAAAGGTTAAATACATGTGTGTTAGCAGGATCAGGGCCTAAACAAGGAAGACAGATATAGAAATTACTACTGTACAAATGTGCAATGTAGCCCAGTTTACAACCTTAGCTTTCGCTATTTCCTGATTTAATATTATTTTAACTATGTAACCTGAATGTTGTATGAGTATAGTATTTTTGCCTTTACTTATTTCTTTCTTTTAAAGAGAATACGCAAACAAAAAAAATCATCCCCTGTGCACACTAGGAGGCACTTGTATGTTTCTTGTAAGTACCATGGGCAACATGTTCAAATGTGCCGATGTTCAATTGTCTTTCAATGAAAATTAGGCTCCTAAGTCACTTTTGCCCCATACCTGTGCCTCGAAGAAGTGCATAATCCATTCACTGCACCATTAATTAGCATTCACTTAATAGTGGGATCACTGCTGTGGTGCTGGAACAATTTTTATAGTGGGAGTGCTGAGGGCAGAAACCCTGTATTTGGGTTGTTATTACTGCTTCAAGCCAGGGGGTGTGGCAGTACCCCCAGCATCCCTAGCTCCAGCATCCATGGATCACTGTGATGAAGCGAGCTGTAGCTCACGAAAGCTCATGCTCAGATAAACTGGTTAGTCTCTAAGGCGCCACAAGTACTCCTTTTCTTATTGCGAATACAGACTAACACGGCTGCTTCTCTGAAATGAAAACAAAGTGTCCCATTCTGCAAACACATACACATGTGAGTAATTCTGCTCATATGAACAGTTCCATTGCCTTAAATGGAACAACTTACATATGTGTTTGCTGGGCCAAGGTTTAAACAACTGCCTCTGGAAAGACTTGGAAAAAGGGTGCTAGGATTTGTTTCTGACTCCACACCCAGGAATAAAAAACAAAGGGAAGAGTCTTCATTCAGAGAAAGGCTTTGTCTGCTTGAAAATCCATTTGGAAAAGTGGACACTCCCAGAGCTGCACATGCATGCACTGTGTCCCTTCCAAAGTGCTCACCTTCAGACTAATCAGATTATCCGCTGTGCTTGCTCATGCAGTTTTCAAAGTAAAATAAATTCCTGGATCACGCCCGCTTTTTCCCAAAGCCAACTCAGATTTTTCCCAAAACAATCAAAACAATCAAATTCACTATTCCTCATTGAGGAATAGTAACCAGCATATACAAAGTTTCAAATTTAATTTCAGGCACTTTTACATAACCCAGTCAAAATCGTGGTCTGGTTTTTTGAAAATAGGACTTTTTTCATCATTCTTTCATAACTCAAATCTGGATTTATTTTCGTCAAACTCCACCCCCACAACCTCCCAAATCCACCTCTGGAAAGAGAACTAGCATGGAAATTTTCATTCCCAAAGTGAAGTTTTAAGAAATTTATTGGCATGTGAAGATGGGGGTTAAAATAGAAAATGGCTTACAACAGAACTGGTTGGAAAATTCACTCCCTATAAAATGTTGACAAAAATAAAAAAGCGATTTATTGAAATTTTCAAAGGAAAATTTTGACTTTGTCAAAATACCAGAACCAAAAGTTTTCAGGTAAGAAATGCATTGGTTGAAAATTTCAAGGAAAGCAGGCACTTCAGTGAAAATTTCAGTTTTTTCAAAAACTCCATTTTCTGTCAAAATATTTTGGATGGAAAATATTTGACAAGCTCCACTTACAAACTTATCCTACCCTATCTTATGACCTTATTCCTACCTTAATGACTTACCTAAAACTGAAATCAGCTAGAATTCTTGCCATTTGAATTTTGGCATTCTTTCCAAAGACAGCAGGATTGTGCCTGTATAATATCTGCTACTAAGTAAACATTATATTATAGCTTTGACTTTTTATCTGAAATTTCATTAGATGTAGTCTCAGAATTCAAGAATTTGTATTGATTTTACAATTATTTAAATATCATTTTTATCTTTTTGTATTTTGTAAATGGAAACAGGTTTTTTATTTTTCAAAGACTTAAATGTTCCATACAGTGTTTACAACCCAAATTTTACATCACTGTGTTATGCATGAAGACCTGGAAGTGAAACTGACTGGAAACAGAAAAGGAGACTGACTAGACTACTTTCATTGTCCTAGCAGTGAAATGCCAATGGTAAACAAATAGCATAAATAATTAAAAGTAAATTAGATTTTAACAGTTCTTTCAGTTCTAATACCCAAAGGTGGTATTAGTGACACCAGTAAATAAATTTAATTTTTTTAATATATGAATTTTAACCTGAAAGTGTTTCCTTCCACCAATATTGTTTTATTTCTGTGGGATATGTGCAGCCAGCCAGCTGACATTTACGTTGTGTCAAAGTAGTACATCATGAAGAAAAATGAGCATTTGTTCTTCCTGCTGATCTAAAGGTGATTGCATGATGAAATTCCTCAGACCAGCTCCAGGATCACAAGACAGGAGACTACTCACTGTCTAACAATCCTGCGTAAGGACAGCACCGAAAATAGTAACCATCGTGTTCATGCTTAAGGGTAAAGGGTGGATGGGCCAGTTCAGATAAAATGACTTGTACTGTTGCCTAAAACAAACAATATCTCTAGGGTTTTAGTAAGTTCATGTAAATGTTTGGGGTTTTTTAACTGTATTTCTTGTTCACACATCTCTGTGCTCCCCAGTTCTGACCACTGTTGGAATATTGTGGGAAGGGGTGGCCTTTGCTATTTTTCAGTCCAGCTAGCAGCAAGATAGATCAGCAATCTTGTGAGAGATCTCACAAGATTTCCAGTCCAGTTTTGCAGCCTCAAGAGGCTCTGATAAGATTTGAATAAGTTTTAAAACATTGGGTACTTATTTGAACTGGACACTTTGAGATTCATTCATCATTACTTGCACTGGCTAGACTGACTCAGACTAATGTCCATGCAAGGGAGAGTACGAAACCCCTTACATCCCTATGTGGGCTGTCTGAACCGTGGATCCAGACAGATAGGAGTAAGTGGGGCCGTCTCAGGGCAAGGTGGCAGGGAGTGGAAAGGAGGCTCTCCCTCCTTCCCCAGCCACTATTTGCTGGCCAGAGTAGCTGAGCTAGCATGAGGGAGGAAAATAGTAACTTACTGTGGGTATGGGCCAACAACAAATTACTATCCTCTGGGAGCAAGACTGATGCAAGCTGGAACTGTGGCTCAGGGGTGTCTCTCTGACTCTGAGTCACAATGCCCTCCAAGATTACTCCAGAATTAATACAGTTTATGCACCATTCCTTCCTCAGGGCTCTACCCCAAAATCACAGTCTATCTCAGTTGGAGTAGAAAAATGGGAGGAGAAGTGATTAAATCATGTTAACTTAAAGTAGGGCTGGGAAATAGGAAAAGTTTTATGCCTATATCCAGGGCAATACAGCAAAAACAAGATAGGACAGCTGCTAAAAAGGAAACAATAATAGAGAGTTAGGAATTTCTTAACAACTAATCCTCCTAGGTATACAATAAGGATAATAAAGGCAAAAATGGTACCTAAGTCAATAAACAATTAGGGAAATAAAAAACTACTACCAATTAAACAGGTTGTAATAAATAATTATTTAAGCACACTTGACACATCTAAATCTACAGGCCTAGACCCAATGCACCTTGGAGTTCTGTGAACATTAATTCTCGGAAAATAGATGAGGCACCCCAGAACTGAAGGAAAGAATAATGAAGTTGTGATCTTTACAAAGAACCAGAAGGCATAACCTGGAAAATTCTAGCCCTGGGAGCCTAACTTCAATTCCAAGTAAAATATTAGAAAACCTAATAAGAGAATCTATTTTTAGACATATAGAGCAGAGGAACCTATTGACTTAAAGCCAAGAGAGATTTGTGAAACCTAGACAGTGCCAAAGTAATCTGAGAACTTTTTTTAATATTGTATCTGAGGGGTAGATAAGGGAAGTGCAATAGTTATAAATCATCTAGATTTTAAATAAGATCTTTGCCACATGGAATTATTGAATTTTTACCCAGACATTCCTGAAGCTAAAGTGGCCAGCCAACTCTCTGCATACAAACTTTTGATTAACAGAGGATGTGAAATCATTTTGGACTGTTGAGGTTGTACCATAGTTAAGAATGGTGTGTGCATATGTTAAGTGGTCTCCCAGAGGGATAGAGTTAGAGTAAAATATTATTCATTATAGGCTTGAGCCTACTCCCATTGAAGTCAATAGTAAGGCTCCCCTTGGCTTCAGTGGAGCATGATAACCACCTGGGGGAGAATGTAAATTATAAATTGATCAAAATTTCTGATGAGGCAAAGCCAAAAAGGTAATTAGATTCATAGAAATGACCCAAAGCCAAGACAGAATAAGACCATAGTCATTACACTCTGTACAGGATGGAATTTGCTGGGAAATTTGACATGACTCTTTGTCAGAACTGAGCATTAGAACTTTTTTGTGAGTGGGAAGGGAGTGTTTACATGGACACAGTTCTTGGTTTCCTTTTCCTTATGTATAGGCTTATAATTCAAGATGAGAACCAGACATGATCCTTCTTGTGTTAGATCAGAGGATACGTGTGTTTGATTCTGTAAGCTTTATAATCCAGTAGAATGGCATGGTAGCTCTCCATCTTCTTTTTCCTTGGAAGATATTAAACCATTTTGATTTTTCTTCAGATTCTCTGAGGAGACTGTTATAAGGTGCACTATGCCAGGAAAACTAAATCTAAACAGGAAGGCTCTATCGCCAGCTGCCATCATAGTTCATCCATTGGACTGAAAATTCCTTTCCCGCTCATCAAGTGTAGCCTTAATTATTATTTGCTAAGGAATGACTTAACAACTGGTGCACAAAACAATGCAGATGCAGAGAGATCAGCAGAAGTTTATATAGCTATGACGTTTTTAAAAATACTTCTAATTCTAGATGAGTTCTCACTGGCAGAGGAGATGAAAGCAAGCTGTTTTTAAGGTAGGATTTGATTTGTATAAAGTATAGGAGGTAATTCCAGGCAGGAGAAAGCACAGACAAGTGAGGGAAGGATAATAGGAGTGGTGAGGTAGGAAGCATTCGTTCATTAGACTGTCCGGTGAATTCAGGCAATGTTAGGGTAGATAGAAGGATAGAGTGATAGTTGGATGCAACTTATGGGCCCAGGCTGGGGTGAGGATTTGGAGCCAGGTGCAGGGAAGGTCGCAGAGCAGGAAATTGAAATGACCATTCTGTGGGAAATTCCAAAATTTAAAAAAAATCTCATTCTGAAAAGAAATGGAAAATTTGAAATTTCCCACAAAATGGAAACTTTAACTTTTTTGGGGGAAAAAGTTGAAACAGCATTTTAATTTAAATGTTTATGAAACATTTCGAAGGCTCTCCAGGCTGCCCAGAGCCTGCCAAGAGGAGACCTAAGCAGCTCAGATTGCTTGGGGTCTGGGGCTCCCAGGGCTTCCAAGCAGCTGAGGAGATGGGAGCCTGAAAGTCCTGGGAGCCCCAGCTCCAGGGAAATCTGCCTGGCAGGACTGCCCTGGAACCTGGGAGCCTGTGCTACCAAGCACTTGGGAGCCTGGAAGCCCAAGATGCCAAAGAATCAGGCAGGTGAGCAGGCAGGAAACCAGTCAGGTTTCCAGCTGCTCCAACCCTTGCCTGCTAGTGGTCAACTGGAAACCAATTTAATCAAAATTGACACATTCCCATGGAACATTTTGATTTTGTGGAATCAACATTTTCGATTGAAAAACCTTCTGTTGGAAAACATCCCACCCAGTTCTAGAGGGTAGGTTGAAGTTAGGTCAGAGATGGGTGGAGTGGTGTAGGGTGTTGAAGATTAAGAAGAATTATTAAGGTTCCAGGAACTCCACCTAAAATCTAGCATATAAAAGAGATATTCCTCATATTCAGCATTAACTGTGTTTCCTTATAACTGCTATGGAAAGGTTACTGGAACTGTTAGAAAATCCTAGAAGAAAATCCAACTGCTGATGATGATTTTGTTTGTTTATAATTAGGTAATTTTATAAATATTGGCCAACCCTTTCAGTCTCTTCCACTGCCCAATATTATAATCCTCTTTGTTAAAAAAATATTAAGAATAAATTTTTCAAAGGAAAAAGATATGGGTCCAAACCTGCTGCCCTTGCACAAAACTCCCAGTGATGGCCGTGTGAGTTTTGGCACCTTAAGGACGGCAAGATTAAGTCCAATATCTTCTAACACTTCTGCATTAAGTTTTAGGCTGAGTTTCAGAATGAATTATCTGGGAATGTTTTACATTTAGCGCCCTGTGTTCCAGTTCCTTCTGCATGGATACTTATTCCTTGTGCAGAATCTCATTAACATCAGTTGACTCTGCGTGGAATAAGCGTGATGGCCGGAGTAATTGACGTAACTGTTTGTGGGATGATGCTCTTTAATGCAGAACAACAGGTGTGACAGGCTGTCACAGGGCTAGGGTGAAATGATATGAGAGGGAAAGTTCTCGCTAGAGGCTCTGGTGTTAACACACAATCATCCTCTCCAGGCAGGGGCTTTATTGCAGGGGGTTTGCAGTAAATTCAAATTGACACCAATCTGGCAAAAGACTCTGGCTTCTTTCCTTCCAGGCACTCTTATAAGCAGTAGACTAAAAAAATGCAAACCACACAGGTATGTATCGTTCCCCCTGCTGAGATCTCTGTCATGGTTTCTGGTCAGCAATACTCCACACAAGTACTTAATTAGCTCCCAGCTGACAGTGCCTCCTTAAAATGCCACTGAATCCCAGCTGGGGAATCAATCCCTCCCCTCAAAACCAGGCCCTTGTCTGATTTAGCAGAGCCTCATCTTAGAGGCCCCACCCAGGTGAGGGAAGCAGGGTTTTGGTGTCCTCTAAAGGCAGCACCAATAATATCTGTACATTCGTCACACAAACCTATGATCCAAGGGCCAAATTGTTCCTTCAGTTGTACCCATTCAACCTCCCTAAAGTCCTATTTATATACTCACACAATATACCAGACCTTATATCCAACCCAAATAACTATATATATCAATGAGATTGTTCAGAGGTCAGTGAGAGCAGAACTTGGCCCCTAATGTTATCCTCAGATCTTTCATTTCACTTCCCTTGGGCTGTTTTGCCACTATTGCTCCCCTCCCTACAAAAGCCAGCATTTACCTACAGCTACCACCCTGTTGGCAGCTGGGGTACCCTTTTGATTCTTGATACAGTACTCAGAATAGGAAACACTAGAGGATCTCAGTGGTGGTAGTTACTGACTTTTCAATAGCAAACATGATAACGCCAAGGAAAACATGCGGGGAAATATGAGGAAAAATAACATTCAACGTGATTTTACTTTTTCTCAATCTTTTTATGGGATGCCTTTTTTTACACAAGCAGTTTTTTTGTTTTTGTTCATGGGAGAAACTAGCTCAAAGGTTTCATAAAGGTTTAGTTTCTTTAAAGTTAATAATGGCATTGCAGATAGGTAATGATGAGTTTGGAAAAACCTTAATGAGACATGACACATAAGGAAAGCAAAAAGAACCTCCATAGTTCTTAAGTATGAGCCATGATTTGTTTTATTCATATGGAATTTTCAGCAGGGATTGTTATTACAAGGGAGACCTTGGCATGCCTAATAACAGCAAATGTTATTTTGGGCATCCATTTCACATAATACTTTAGAATGGAAGAACTGTGGCAAGTCACCATTGGGACGTGATTTGATATGAGTTACTTATCAGGCACTGACTTCAGTGCTTCTATTTTTATTACTAAAAATTGCAACACAAAGCTGTAAAAAATTCATCTTTAGCAAAAGGAAACAGATGATGTAAAGATGTGGTAAAATTACTGGAAAAAGGAGCAAAATGCTATACTACAAAACACAGAACTGCACTGCTATGCTGGACAATGTTACTATACTGACCATTTATTTGTCCTGGGCAAGTGGTATGACTCATCTTTGTCTAGTCCAGTGTCTAGCATAATTTATGACCATGGAAGACTGGGAGTCAGTCAGACTGAGACCATCTGGGAGAAATACTAGAGAGGGGTTGGGCAAGCATTGGAGAAAAGGAGCTATGAAAGCACTGGAAAAGGGCAGACCACTGGAGATGATCAGAGTGTTTCAGAGAGAGGGAGAGCTGTCAAGTGTAACATTACTGATACACTGAAGACAGGGGCGGGGCAGGAAGTCTGTGGTTCCATCTACAGTACAAGTATAACTGAGTCAGGAGACCCAGTTATAACACAGTTGTCCTCTGACCCGGTTACAACACAGCACCAATTTACAGTGATGACAAGACCTTTACCATATGCATGGTTTAGAATCTCTAAACTAAGGCTTTCACCAGGCTTGAGAGCACTGTTAGTGTCCTTTCTGCCTAAAAACTGGAAGCATGTTTTTCATCAGGTCACAGGGAAACTGTATTGTAATTGAGTCCTCTGAATCAGTTGTAATTGTAGTGTAGATGGGGGGGGTGGTGGTGTCTACAACTCTTTTCCTAAACAGAAAAGCAGAACAAATCTGGTATCTGGTTTAGTAAGACAATCCTTTAAAATGGTTGCTAAAGGTTGCACATAAAATATATCAGAGAAAAGCTATTGATTTCAACTTGCTCCAATCCTCAGATGTTTGTTAACCTTTCAAAAATGAAGCTTCAGCAAAAAGGATTGAAAGGGGTTTAGTGTGGAGACCTAATCGTAGCGAACTCGCCAAAATGTAATCTGAGGTCATACATTTTTTGTTCCCATCCTCAGCATGCAGAAGTTTGGATCATAAAAGTAACACATCAGTGTTGGCTGTGGGTCAAGAACAACTAAAGTCATCTGTATGTAGAGTGGTGAAGGTGACATTAGTGCTAATACCTGGCTCAGGAAAAAGTAAAAGTCTCCACAATCAGGCTGAAGAATTTAGCTTTATACGTTTCTGGCGAAGACCCTGTGACTCAGACTTTATACTTTTGGCATGTGGAAATTCTCTTATATACCCATAATAAGCAATTGCTAGAGACGAATGTGTATACATTCAACACTGAGAACTGATACATACAGTGCTGTGCTCTTTGATCTCATGACTGACATTGGCAAGAGTCTGCATTGTTTCTCTCTTACCTAGTGAATATATTTGTGAGGTACTGGTATCATTACAGCATGTGGCAGTACAGGGCAAGGGAGAAAAAGACTAAACAGCAACAAAAGTCAGGAAAAATTAATTTTCAGAAATAGGCCCAAAACAAAATTCCAGATCTGAATACTCCCAAAACTTTGGGGAGGAGGGAAGCTGAGAATTCAAGCATGGTGTTTGATTCAAATTACACAGCGTGCTCCTTTCTCTACCACCAGATTTGAGCAACCTTTCAACATTTGAAATGGGGATCTGGATTTTGTGTCCCATGCCTTAAACTGGTAATAGCAATGGGACTAATTAAGGATATTTTGCTCTTAAATATATGGCATTTGACATGATCAAAGCACTGCATAAAGGGCCTGAATGTATCCACTGAATGGCCCCAGCCTCTCACTAATGAGGGCCAGGAAGAAACTCTCACTATAGGCAGGTTATCCCCATAATTGACCATTGCAGGATTTCTTACACCTTTCTCTGAAGCAGCTGGTTTTGGTCACTGTTGGAATCAAGAGACTGGATTAGATGGACCACTGGTCTAATCCAGTGTTGCAATTCCTATGTTTCTATGACCTCCATCATAAGTGCTTGTTGCAAGACTGCATAGGAAAAAATGAATGCATACCAGTATTAATAACTCTGGGCTATGTGGCATTAATAAATAATGTACACTAAAACATACTGTAATGCCACTGAGTTCCCCTATTTATGACACAACTCCCGAGTATTCTAGTTTTCATGTTTCAGCATGTATACATATAGCACTTATAAAAGGAAGCTACAAACATAACTAATTATGTTTTTTAAGATTCCTGACATCATGCAAGACAGTTGACAGTACATGTATACTAGTAAACGGTAGTAGTTCCCAGCCAATGGGAGCTGCGGAGCCGGCGCTCGTGGCAGAGGCAGCATACAGAGTACCCCTGGCCGTCCCTGTGCCTAGGAGCCAGAGGGAGATGTCGCTGCTTCCAGGGAGTTGCGCTGAGTGAGGTAGGGAGCCTGCCAGCCCTGCACCAACCAGATGCCTGACAACCCTACAATATCGGCACAAATGGCGTCCCGATTGTACATCGGTCAGGATATGGGACAAAGTGTTAAATATCAGGACAATCCCGATTTTATCAGGAAATCTGGTCACCCTAGTACTAGCATACTTGTTCCAAGGGTCAAAGCTTGGTGGTAAAGTGGATCCCTCTCTGCTGTCTTCAGTCATCTAGCTTAATATATAGACACCACAGTGTCTAGTTCCTCTGTAAAAGATCAGGTCAGGAGTGGATGTTCTTACAGCAAAGCAGTGTAAGAAGCATCACAGGTTGGAGAACTATTTAGCAGTCCAGATTGTGCCCTAGGTAATGTCACACCCTTCTCAAATCTACCAACTAAGTGCCAAGCTGCACTTGTGTTTGTCACAGCATACCTCCTCAGCCAACTTCTGACCCCATGCCGACCTCTGGAGCTGCCTCAGTCAACTTCTGTCCCCATTGTGACCCCTGGAGATTCCTCAGCCAACTTCTGTCCTCATAGTGACGCCTGGACCGTATCATCTTTATGTAGCTCCATGTGCAATATTTGTCAATGGAGGGAAAAAGTCACTGATTTCCCCTCAGGATCCCCCAATCTGCAGGAGCTGGTGTAGGGAAGGTGGGGACCTATTCCCTGATCTGAGAGGACTAGGAGGGAACCAGGGGCAGCTGGGAAATCAGTGGTTGTTAGCATAGATGACTCATGCCTCCTGATACTGTGGGGAGAGGGGCACAATGTAAAATGGAGAACCCGTGATTGCCCCACATGTCTCCACTGGGAGACACTTCCAGCCCCACCTCCCTGGGCCAGGGCAGCCAGTCCTGCTGGCTCCTGGGGGGGCTGGGGCCACAGGAGTGGGGAGCAGATGCCTCTGGGCCCAGGCTCCTGGCGCATTCCACAGCAACCCCCACCCTGCACCCAGCCTGGGACTGCTGCGTTCTCCCCACCCCACCAGAGTTTTACCTGTGGGGGGAGCCTCTGTCCTTCTTTTCCACCTCCCCCCAGCACGTTCAGCCCCTGTCCCTGGCAGCTGGGCCCAGGTGTGGAGTGGGACAGACCCACTTCTCACGTGACTGAAGGTGGCTGCTCAGGGTTGCTGCTCTGTGCAGCAGGGTAACTTCCTGAGAGAACCTGGCTGGGGAGGTGGTGGCAGTGGCCCACCCTCTCCGCTTCCCACCCGGGCCTGCCTGCCAGGAACAGGGGACAAGCGTGCTGCGGGTAAGTGCAGCGGGAGAAGGACAAAGCCCCTCTCCCTCTTCCCCCAGCAGGCCAAGAATAAATCTGGGGGGCACTTGACCCCTCATGGCCCCCCCACGATCCCCTATGGTTGTTGGGGAGGTGTTGGTGTGGGAGTGTCTAGAAGAGGGATTGTTGGTGTGAGGCAGTGGGAAGAACTTGGGTAGGGGGTTTCCAGGAGTCTGGGACCTGTAGTCTTGGGGAGCACTCTTCCTCTTGCATCCCTCCTTCTGACCCATCCTCCCATGCCACTGATCCGTTTACTTTCCTACCAGCTGCTGCTGCTGCCTCCTTCCCTTCCTTGCTGGGCCTACGCTGGCCTTCAGCCAGCAGGGGGGCAGAGAGGGAGTATGCACAGACATACCATCTGGTTTCTTGCAGCCAGACTCTGCAGAGGTCCCCAGGGGACAATGGAGCTACTGCCACTGCCGACTCCCAGCCCAAATGTGATACCAAATTGCATCTCAGGAGTGCTGTTTCAGATTGTGGGAAGGGTGTGTGTGTGTGTAATTTATAGTGTGGGCCCAGGGTCCTAAGTGGCCCCTGGACTCTCTTACATCTTATCCTTCAAAAACTCCAAAAGTCAATCTATTCCAGGAGCATTTGTTGTGATTATTTTCTATATTTTTAATATTAATTCATATACATTTACTACAACAAAATTACCAACACAAGACAAATAGGCAACTTCTAAAGTTAAGCAACCTGCACCTGTGACATGCAGAGCCAGGATCAAATAACACCTAATTTTCAAGCTTATAAAAAACAGAGCTCAGAACCCATGGGAGACAAATACAGTAAAATATTATTGATCTCCCAGCTTTGATGTATCAGTCTTTTATCCTTTACATCGGGTAGCAGTGCAGTCATACAGTATGATACATTGCTACTATTTTTAGTAGAGAAAAATCAAATAATTTACTTTTAAAAAAATCTATTGATACCCATATATGTAGCCCCCCGTTATCATGCCTGAAGGACATTTACTGCATCTGTTGTGGTCCCTATTGTTTCAAATACAAAAAATAATTCCAGCTGGTTTTCTGGTTTTCCTCATTCTAATGTAAAACATGAACTACTGATATGGTCCCACTAAATTGTTTATAAATGGAAGTTTTAGCAGCTAGTTACTCATGTTGCAAATTGAGGAGGGGGAGACTGAAACAATTCATTTATCACAGGCATAAGATTAAGATGGACAAGCTGAGAAGCTGAGGTATTTATTTTAGATGTTGGGGCTGGAACATTTTGACACAGGAAACAACTAAGTTGAAACATTTTTTGAAGTGAGGGAGCTCATGGAAGCAAAAGCTATTAGATATCAGCTATCATTAGATATCAGCTATTAGAGTGGATAACATCTTGGTCTTTCATCTTAGCAAAATAATCAATGGCCTTGTTGGCATGCAGGTGTTTTGCAGCTTTGCACTCAGAGGCTAAAGCAGCAATTTTTGTGATGCAATGTGCACCTTGGCAGCTTCAATTTCTTTACAAGACTGTGAAAATGAGTGCCTTTTGATACCTAATGAGCTGCTATTATCTTTAGCTTGTTATAATGGTAACCCATGCCTGTTTAGTGTGGCACTCTGTCCCTCTGTAGGGGCAGCTAGACCAGCTAGCTGAGCCTGCCACAAGCCTTGGGTAAAAAAACATGTATCTTGCAGTTCATGTATTTAGTTCCAGAGGTCCCAAGTTTCGTCCTGGCCACTGCCTGGGGTCGGTCAGTGGTACATAATTAAGAAAACTGTCACTCTTTGGATTATAAGCATTTAGTGCAGAAAGTGAGTTAGAGGTGATTCATCTGTCAAGCTCAGCAATAATTCTATACAGCACAGGATGGTAGAAATCGGTTTTTATATATTCTTGACCTGTCTTGGGAACATCATGTGTGGATGGCTGACCCAGAGTGCCAGAAACAAAGAACTGTGGCAGCTTGGAGGAAATTTTGTTTGCTGTTCGTGATCTTGTTGTTTTTGCATTATTGAGGTCAACTACTGGCTGACTGGGAATGGCAATCTCAAGTTCCTTGGTCATGTTTTCAGCTTCATCACAGAGCTCCTTCCATTTGCTTTCAGATGATCTCATTTGCTGAAGAGTAGCAATATTGCTTGCTGCTAATTCTAGGGCACTACATAAATTTAGGTTTTCATTTTGCAGTTCTTCTGAAGAATTGTTCAAATTCTTGAATATTTTTTTCCAAAACTAAGATCCTCAGCATAAAGAAGGTCTCTTCAACAGGCCCGTTTCAGTGCTAGCTAATATTCCATCAGCTGGCTGAACTGAAATAGCTTCCAGTGTTTCCACTACAGTGCCATATCTTGCATGAAGTTCTTAGATAGAATCATATTGCCAAGACCGAGTTTCACATTACCCACCAAGCTCAAGGACTTTCAGGCCTAGCACTTGTTGAACTTTAAGAAACAGCTTATGGTGATTGTAACTACTGTTGAGGAACATGTAGAGCTTCCTGGCACTGGATGATGCTAAAACATGTCTGCAATAACGAGATTAACCCTGTGAGAATGACAGTAATTGATATCAAGCTTCAAAGCTATAGCTCTTGAATAGATCAGGTTAGAAAACAATTCAGCATTTAGGTTTTCCATGTGGAATTACCCTAGAGCTCTTTCCTGAATGATTACTTTTCAATGATAGTTCACTAGGAGACACAGCTGTTCTTTTTTTGATACATCTTTAGTTTCATCAACGACAGAAAAATACTTGGCTTGTCTTCTTCAACTCTTCAACAGTGCTTTCTCCTAGGAGTTATGCAGCAAAATATATACTATATTACATATATATAATATATTATATATATTACATATATTTATTCATTCTGGTACTGGTGAGATGTATAACATCCACACAAGCTTGCTAGTCAATTGTAAAGGGAGGGTTGAACCCAGAGTTCAGCGGTGCATCTGCAGAGTTCACCTCCCATCCTGGGTGGAGCGGGGGTAAAGAGGCACTTTACTCACTCTGCTGCTCTGGCACTTGCTTGCAACCACTCTCTGCAGGTCTCTGCTCTGGCCCTTTCCGCCAGCCGCCCTTCTGGCTGCTTGCCGCACCTCTCCACCAGCTACCCTGCTGGCCACTCACTGAGCCTCTCCAACCACTCATTTGCCAGCTGACTGTCCGTCACCTTCTGCTGCCACCTACCTCTCTGCTCTGACCTCTTCATATCAGTCTCATAGGGCTTGTATACACTGGCATTTTACAGCGCTGCAACTTTCTCTCTCAGGGGTGTGAAAAAACACTCCCCTGAGCACAGCAAGTTTCAGCGCTGTAAAGTGCCAGTGTAGACAGTCACCAGCACTGGGAGCTGCACCCCTTGTGGAGTTGCTTTTTTAGAGTGCTGGGAGAGCTGTCTCCCAGCACTCTGCCGTGACTACATAAGCCATGTTAAAGCACTGCCATGGCAGCACTTTAACATTGCCAGTGTAGACTAATTTTCAGCTCTTTGCAGGCTGGGCAGAAACACTGCCCCATCTCAAGTGATTTCAGCTTTTACCGATTTTTAGCTCTTAGCAGGCAGGGCAGAAATACAGTCCTACCGTAACTGATTTCAGCTCTGATTGAGCATTTAAAATAACAAAGAGACTCCTGATGAAGCCTATCTAGCTCTTTCTTTGAACCGGGGGGAGGGGAACAGGTTAAACCAGTCCAGGACCCTTGGTGGAGAGGCCACACCTACTGGCTAGGATACCTGTCCCCACCCCTGTTACTTTCACAGGCTTCTGGCATTCGAGCCCCTGGCTTAACAAGGTCCTTTCAGCTGAGGGTGATCCCCCCATTTGGGACAGGTGAAGCACAGCCCTGCCTCCCTGCACCCACACAACAAAGCCCACAACATCGGCAACAGCACCCCACCACCCCTGCACTCAGCACCAAAGTGACTTGTAATCCAACACCAGCCAAAGTTGATTATTTTGAGCAGTCCTGCTCTATCTGCTGGATATCTAAGAAGAGTTGGTGTGTTCATGTAAATCAGTTTGCTCCGGAAGTCTCTCCCTCTCCTAGCTAGATGTCAGGGGAGAATTCATTCAGTTCATTTAGATCCTTACAGAAGAAAGTAATTTCTATGTGTTTCCTGTCCCCAAAAAGCAGTAGCCTGTCTTGTACAGAGGATGGATATCTTTAAATATTACCTCACCCACCTTGTCTATCTAATATCCTGGCTACAACTATACAGCATTTCAACATTCTGTAAATTTTCAGTTTTGGTAACATGACAACTGGCCATGAACATGTCTGCAACACATACTGAATTATTAGTTTCAATTTTCTCATGCTCTTGCCACTGATGCCTGGAACTGACTGCATGCTGTTTTAACACACACTGAAAACCTTTCCATTTCTTAAAGCCACACTCAGTGAATGGTCTGTTGCCAAACTATTTTCCTGGTTTAACTGTGCTTTGAGTAGCTAAGTGACAGCATGGAAAACAAAAAACCAGAATCCATTACAGCTGAGTATTCAGCGAACGGGTACATTGAAAACCAACTGTAGTTGTAACATTGACCATTAGTAAAAGGATATTAATTCAGTTTAGATTGCACAATGAAACATCTACAACTGGGAAGGTGCTGTCATTAGTCCCAGTGTGAACAGGTAACAAACTCTGCTTGCTACAACCTTTTGCTCCTGATATCAGGGCATACAGGGCTTCCTAAGGTATGCAGGTGTTGACCACTGATGTATCATCCTGTATATTTTTCCCTGTTGATGGCAGGACACGGCTACCTGCAGAAGCATTTCCACAATTCTTTTTCAAGGATGTCTCTTCACTTCCACAAATTTTCATTTTCAGCGTCCTTTTGTTTAAGAAAATGATAAAATATTTGAACCTGCAATGGCAATAAGAAGCTTTGGTGGGTGGAGAGTAACGTATCAGCCATCTTGGGGACAAATGCAGATTTCTAGCTATAGTCCCTCTAATCTCATTCTGAACCAGCTGCAATGCCAGTGCTGCCCTTTAGCCTGTACTAGGGCTATGCCACAGGACATAGTGCAAGCTATGCAACCAGACCCCACTCCACCCAAACTTTGTTTTAATAGAAGGGTTGCTCCTCCACTCCCAAAATAAATACAATATTGAATACAAAACCATCATTATTGTCTACCCACTCAATAAATTGTAGACTAAGGGCTTGTCTACACAGGAAAGTTATATTGGTGTAAGCTAAAGTGTGAATTAAAACAGATATAGTTATACTGATATAATTCCCCATGTGAACACTCTTATTCTTGTATGAGTGCCTTTTTTTTCTCTTCAGTTTACCTTACTCTTCTTGGGAAGATGGTTAAGCTAAACAGAAAAAAAATCCACCCCTACAACTGAACATGTACATAAGGGGTTAAACAGATATAACTAGTATGTTGCATATTCATTACTGCTGATGAATATACAACATATATCTTGGGGCAGAGACTGTCTTTTTATCCTGGGTTCATATGGCACCTAGCACAATGAGGTCCTGATCCATGACTGTATCTACAATACACATTATTATTATTATTATTATTTATTATCCCAATGAGCCATTGATATTCATGGATATTCCATTAAGAATATCTGCAGAATCAGGGATGGAGGTTCAATATTGTAGAGATGTGTATTTGAATATAAATATTGCAGCCAAAGCTCCAAGTGAACATCATTTGGAACACCATGCTACTGTAGTTCTCAGTGAGGGTGAAATTGATCCTTGTGCACCTATGTTTCACTTAAGGCCCATTTAGGCTTTGTCTACACTGGCAAGTGAACGACAAAACTTTTGTCATTCAGAGGTGTTAAAAAAGCACACACACCCCCACCCCTCGAAAGATAAAAGTTTTGTTGAGGAAAAGCACTGGTATGAACAGTGCTGCCAACAAAACTACTGCCACTCCTGGAGGGGTGGAAGATTTTGTCGTTGGCAGGAGAGCTCTCTCCTGCTGACAGACAGTGGCTACACTGCACGCCTTTTAGCACCACGGTGATAGCGGAACAGTCATGTTGCTGAAAGCTGCGTAGTGTAGACATAGCCTTAATCCCTGTTTTGAGGGTTGAAGTGGTGCATTGGCTTTCTGTAAGCTTCTTTATGAGGTGAATTTTGCCTTGTAGAATAGGATACTTCACAGTCAAGTGCCTGAAACAGAGTAACTTCCACCAGGTAGAAATCTGAGCAACTGTATAATGTAATACTGTCTCTTGAGTTTTAGTCAGGTTGCCTTGTGAATTATAGTAATTAATCCTGCATACTTTGTGCTGAAAATTTATCCCACATGCTCAACGTTATTTATAGGGACTAGCCAGAAGACAGGAATGAGCAATCTGCCAGCATACTCTAAGGTGCTACATATCAATGTACAAATTGGAATGATCTGGTTAGTAAAGTGACAAGAAATACCTCCATTCCTTATTTTTCAAAGACATATATACTTAAAACAGATTGTCTCTGTCTCTCTCAACTGGAAAGGATCCAGCAATGTGTGAGGTTGTTTGTAGTCAGAGTGAACTCTCTGAATTGTTCTTTCTTCACCTGGAGATTTAATGCTCTGAGTCAGGTTACATTGGTGTTTGATTTCTAGCACTGCCCTAGGTGGCAAAATCTTAATCTCAGCTAAATGGGAGATTGATGTGGTTTCCTATGAATCAGAAACATCTGCTAAAGCTATTAATGGTTTGGTGTCCTATCCCGCTCCCGCAGAATTCAATATGAACTCTGCTATTGACTTCAATGGAAACAGAATCAGGCCTTCAATGACCAAGATTAACAGTAGGAAGTCTGCCATTGATATTTCTATGTTTTGCACAACTTGTAGTAGTTCAGTGCATGTTTGCTTCCGCAGAAGTGCACATCCTGAAGCACTTACACATACAAAACTCTCATATGCCTTCGAGCTTGTCTAAATGGGAAAGTTTTACCAGTTGTACAGGTTATAGTTATACTGTTATAACCCCATGTATGGTCATTCGTATTCCTGTAAGTTTAGTTTAAACCCCTTCCCAAGTGCCATAAGGTAAACTGAAAAAAGGTGTTTCTATTCTGGAATAAGTGTGTGTCCACATGGGGAGTTATACTGGTGTAACTATATTGGTTTAAACTCACACCTCATGTTATAGTGAAATAAACTTTCCCAGGTAGACAAAGCTTCAGTAAGAGCTGCAGTATTTGCCCATGAACCACAGTGGGAGTTATATGCCTATTAAATGCAAAGCAACAGCGGTAAGATGAGACGTGTCCAAGTTATAGTTGAACATGCCACCTTAACTCTTCTGTCTCATGTGTATGCATTATGATTCAGGGCTATATTGTGACATTTATGCAAGGAGTGGTGTGGAGTTCATCATAAGAAGAACACCAGACAGATTGTTCCTCTGGCAGGAGGAACAGTCTCTAGCAGACTTAGTCAGTGTGCACAGGGGTGGGGAGCTACGCTTTGTGATAATCTATAAGGCTGTAGGGGACCAGAACCCAAGCCTGCAGAGCCTTAGACAGCTGACATCCCACATTGTCACCAGGAGGGCAGGCTAAGCTATAGCCTATTAGTACTGTGGACAGTGGAGGATTAGGCTTTGGGCCAATGGGGCCCATGCCTGGTGGCCCCAGAAAAATGGGTGCCCCTGCGCCTCGACCCACTCAGCCTGCCCGGCGCTCCTGCTGGGAGAGTGGAGTCGGGGCGCTGGGGCTTGCCCCGCTTTGCCTGCCCAGCGCTGCTGCTGGGGAGCAGGGTTGGGGTGCTGGGGCTTGTTTCGCTCCACCCACCCGGCGCTCGTGCCAGGGAGTGGAGTTGGGGCATGGGGGATTGTCCCACTCTGCCAGCCGCTCCTGCACCCGGACCCCACTCCCCCCCGGCAGAAGTGCTGGGTGGGCCATGGAGGAGGGGACTGCAGGCGGAAGGGGTAGGAAGGGGCCCCACATGCTGTGGCCCAGGGGCCCACAAAACTGTAATCCACCTCTGATTGTGGAGAGTACAGGCCACAGGAAGTACTGGCCAAAATGTCCAGAGTGACAAAATCTGCAGCCCTCTGATTGGCCATGCACACTATTTAACCCTGGAAGGTTGCCACAGGAAGTTGTCTGGGCAACCATATAGACTTCCGGCCTCCTGTGACACTCGAACACATCTTGATTTCTGATCTTCAGTCTTCAACCCCAGCCTCGTAGCTCTCTCTGATCTCTGACCCTGGCCTAAATTGGACCCTGACTCTTGCTTATCAATTCTGGTTCTAGTGATTACTCCAGTCCCTGCTCACTGAGTACTACTTCCTGGCTCTCCTTGACTTATGGGCACAAGCCCCAGCCATGACTGCTAGGGAAGACTGCTGTGCCCTGGTCCCTTACACCACCATTTGGCTGGTGCAGGTTGCTCCCATACAGTGTCCTGCTTTGATCCTTCTACCATTGCGGTGCGGGAGTGGAGTTTGCACTATGGTCCAACATCTTCCCTCTCCATGTTTGGGGAAATTACTGTCTGAGGGGGGAGAGAGCAAGTGGTCTCTGCACTCTACTACTAGTACTGTAGGAGGTCTTTGTTTTGCCATTCAAGTTAGGGAGGCTTCTTGGATGGCCCCATCACCCTGGAGCCATGCAAGGGCCATGCCAGTTTTTCCCGCTGTCTCCGAATGCTTTTTCTCAAGTAATACAGTATAAGGTCAGACAACTTTTTTTTTCTACAGCTTGCCCTGAATGATTGTTTCATTTATTCTTTAGAACTGCAAGTCATAAATTCTGCCTCTGAACTCTTTTTAACCAGCTCATTTTCTGTTCCTAGCAAGCTCTTTACCTAAGATTGGATGGCATCAGGCAGCTGACTGGTCAGCACTCCAGTCTTTCTGCCGGGCTTTTAAAACAGGTCTTGCTATTATTTTTAAGACTCTTGAGCCTGATCCTCAGCTGGTGTAAATAACAAACTCCATTTAGTCCACTAGCCGAGGGTCAGGACTTTTGTTTCTTCAGATGATGGCTTCACTGGTCAGGCTGAGGATACCTAGCATCTTGCAGGTACCCCTTATAGGTTTGTCTAAGTGACAAAATGTTGCCATTTGAACATGACTGTGAAGAATCAGATTTAGCTGACAAGATGCTGACCGCAACTCATTGTTGACTATGGTTAGTGTTGCCAATATGCCCGATTTTACTGCAAGTCACACCATGATGTTTGAATCCTTGGGGCTGGCAGTACTGCTAGGCCACATTCATTTAATTGGGATTAAATCCTGATCCCGCAGGGGAGAATTGCTGGCCAAATCCTTATTGGGTGTAAACTGGTATAGTGCAGATTACTAGTATTCCAATAGGGTTTGTTGTGTTTTCATTTCACATGCAGGGAAAAATGTTGGCATGGTTAGATTTCCGACTGGAGATATTACAGTACAAGTATTTATTAGTTATATTCAGCTGTTAAGCGCTCATTAATATTACTGTAATTAAATTGGTTCCTGTAATACTGGAAAGAGGCATTATGACTAGCTGCCAGTTGTCTTTTCTCTTATTCCATCATTATTCTTGAGCCCGTGGCTCAGGTTATGTGACTCTGGAATGTCAAGTAAAGGATTTATTTTTCCATCCGTCAGCTTATACTCTGTGTGCACTTGGATGGCATTCTGCTCATATAGCCTGGTTGCACAGTAATTCACCTTATAATCCATTTTATCAACATAGACTGTCCAATGTCCAAGCTCGTAGTAAGATGGCTGATACTTTATGTAGTGTACTGTCCTGAAAGCACACTCTTCTAAAATGCCGCCCTAGGGGCCAAGCTCTCTGGACTCAGAGCTCCTTACAGTTTCAACAAGGTATTTTGCAATATCTTCTCGACCTTGAGAGAGGGAAAAAATATTCAGAAACGGTGCCTACTGCCCTCTAGCCTGCCCATATGTTCCTGAAATGCAGCACTGAGGCATGTTGCCTGGCAGAGTGAAAAAGTTTGTATTGTCTCTGCTTGTACAGGAGGATTGCATTCTCCTGAGCACCTTCAACAAACGCACTAGAATGTTTATTTATTTTGTGAAGGTGATGCACATGGAAGGGAGACTGTAGCGGAGTGATTACCCTGCTCCGGCCCTGAAGGGGTTAAAGCAGTCCTGGAGAGGGCTGCAGCTGGGAAAAAAAGCTAGGCTGATTGGGGGATGCAGCCACAGCTGGGGCCATGCCCCAATCAGGCCACAGCTGGCCCTATAAGAGGGCTGAGGGCCAGAAGCTGGAGGAGTCTCTCTCTGGCAGTGGAGAGAGAAGGACCTGGCTGCCTGAGAGAGAAGGGTACCTGGAGTGGAACAGGGCTGGGGAAGGGCTAGAGGAGCTGGGGAGCTCCACCCTGGAAAATCCCCAGGCTGCAGGCCTTGCTAAAGGCCAGGAAAGGTACTGGGGCTACAGAGGTGTAGCCTGGGAATAGGCAGAGGCAGCTGGTCCAACCCTCTTGCTGATGATGAATGGTTTACAGACTGCAGTCTGCCCCAGTGAGCGGGGGCTAGATGCTGCCTGGCAGTAGCTACTGAGGCAAAAGCCACTGGGGATAGAGGGTTGGGGGTTCCCCTGGGTGGGGAGATGCAGATTGTGGGCTACTGCTGGGGGCAGAACCCTGATGTAGAGAGTTACCGGGGGTCCAGGAGGGAAGAGCTAATTCCCAAGACAACCAGCAGGAGACGCTGCACCGGTGAGTTGTCGCTTCGCTACAGAGACACTAAAGCAGAAACAGAGACCAAGCATGTTTCTTATGTAAGGCAGTATGGCCTGGCAGATAGAGCACTGGACTGGAACTCAGGAAGCCTCTATACTATTCCCAGCTTGACCACTGGCTTGCTGGGTAATGTCGGGCAACTCACCTTACTTCCCTTTGCCCTAGTTTTCCCCTGGTATATAGTGGGGAGAATGACATCTCCTTTATAAAGCACTCCAAGCTCTACCGACTGAAAAGTGATAAGACTTATATTATAAGATTATTATATACCTCTGCCAAATCATCTCATTGGTGACCTCCTATACTCCATTATTACAGGTATCGACCTGTCCTGAATAAACCTACCAATCCTGGGCTTGAATCATCTAGCATGAAATTCACCCCTGCACAGAGAGCCAGCACAAGCCTAAGCAGCTCTAAGGCTGTAGGTGCACAGGCCTTCTGCCCTGGGGAGTGACTGTATCTTCACCAGTCCTTATTCAGCTACATGCCAATGGGGAATTTTGCCAGAGGAAAGATTGTTATGAGCTGCATGTAAAGAGTTTGACACAAGAAGCTATTTGTAGTGCACAAGTTTTATTGGTCCTACAAAACTCAGGAATAATGCTGCATATTCTTGAGCACCATCTACTGGCAATTTATGCATTACCCAGTTATTTACATATATACAGACAATTCTGTTTGATAGAGAACTCCTCAATAAGGATTTCTTGATTTGAGCTATGTTGAATAGGCCTAAATCATATGGCTGTCTTTACTATATGGACAACTGTCCAACTGTGGATAAGACTGAGCTCCTGTACATTTAATTTAAGTAGGGTGACCATATTTCCCTATGCTGAATATGGGACACCTGGTAAAATTACTCGTACTCAAGTGAGTTCAATGGCAATCAGTCAGAACTATGCAGTACAAACGTTCAAATTAACATCAAGTTGACTGAGCTCCTGTTAAAAAGAAATACCGTGTAGTTGGATTCTTTTTATTTACCTTCTTATCTTTAAGGCTTCAGGGTTCACACAGGGAGGGGTGACACACACACCCCTACCCCCACCCATCTACAGGGAGAGGTGAGACACACACACACTCCCGTACACACCTCTCGCACAGTAGGGGTGACTGACCGACCTGACTCTCCCTGACCAGTGCTCGCCACCCTCCATGCCTGGCTGGGCCCCCGGGACGGACCTGCCTCTCCTGGTACCCGGCACCATGTCTTCCTAAGGCAACATGTGTGCGGGGAGCACTCAGGGTCACGTTCCCTCCGTCCCAGATTTCTGCCAGGGTTCACACCAGAATGTGGCCAGCAGCAGCCTTTTGGCACTGTGCAGAAGGAAAGGGACAGGAGCTGCTTCCAGCCGCAGGGGAGGAGGAGAGGGGGAAGGGATGACCTGGTCCATGCCTTTGCAGAGCTCATCTCGTCTTCTTTCCCCCCCCGCGCCCCCACCATGGATGGAAGCAGCTTGTTCCTTCCTGCCCACACAGTGTCGAAAGGCAGCTAACACCTCCAGGCTGCTGCTGGCCATAACCCAGCCACCTCCTGTCCCATCCTCCACCCCCTGGCTACAGCACAGGCAGGAAGGGGTTAAGCCCAAAGGATGCATTGTGCACCAAGGCCCAGGGAACCTGACTGCAGGGGCTTCAGCGAACCCAGCCAGAGAGGTAGCTCAGCAGGGGAGGATGCCTAGGGGATGGAGCAGCCCTGCAGGGCGGGGAAGGGTGCGGGGATGAAGAGGGTTCTAAGCTCCTGCCCCAGGGGCTGCTGTGGAGCCTCCAGATTTGGGGTGTGAACAGGCTGGAAATCACTCCAGGCTGGAATTCCCTCCCTCTGCCGCCCCAAGAGCTTAGCTGAGGGGCAAGAGGCTTCTCTGTGCCCATGGTGTGTGGGGCTTTGGCACAAGCGGGACTCAGCTCCTCCTGCCAATGCCCAGGGCTGGAGGGTCTTGGGCTTTCCCGGGGTGCCGGCCTAGCCAGGGGCAGTGGGGAAAGGAAGGAGCCTGACAGCCAGGCTGTAGGTGAGCTGAGTGCTTCGACCAGGGGCTGGTTCTCCGCACAGCACTGGGAGAGGGATGCACCCCACCGTGGGGATATGGAGGAGCAGTGGGGCTCGGGGCTGAAGGGGCAAAGCAGGGAGAGAACAGCGAGGGGGGTACACGTAAAGGGCCGATGGGTGGGTAGCAGAGGTGACATGTAACTGGCTGCTGCCTGGCACCTGCCCGCACTCACTGTCTGCCACAGCTCACAGCCAGTGCCACCCGGAAACCGGACAGGGGGCGGGGCCCTGCTGGCCAAGAGCCAGGATGCAGTGGGGGCTGCGCTGACGGACCAGCAGGAGGAGCGGCCGTCCCTGTGTGCTGCAGCTTTGCCCCGCCACCAGCCTTTCACACCCACCTGCATCGTCAGCCACTGGACCCCACCACTCACCACCTGGCAAGCAGGGATCCAGCCAGCAACAGGACTCGCCAGTACCGATGGGGAGGAGACAGAAAATATGGGACAATTTGCCCATTTTTAAGAAAAAGTTGGGAAACCTGCAGGAGGGCTTAAATATGGGACTGTCCCTTTCAAAACGGAGAATCTGGTCACCCTAAATTTAAGGCAGATTTGAACTCCAGTCTCCAGTGATGAAAGGCTAATATATTAACTCATTGTATCACTTACTCACTCAAGCCTCAATCCTGCAACTGGATCCATGCATGCAGACCACTGCACTCTGCAAGAGCCTTCAGTGGGGCTCTGTATGGATGGAAGGGTCTTGCAGATCCTGTTGCAGGATTGGGGTCAAGAACTTTTTTGTCCCCATCAAAAGCAAGTTTGTATACCAGGAAATTCCAAGCACTGACCAAACCTTGTCTTGAAACAAGCTGCCTTCAGTTCTGTGAAGATCCCAATAAATACAGGACTGAATGTACCACTGAGGCAGAGTGCTGAACTGATACGTGGCTCTGTGCTCCTGTGACAATTGGTTATTTAGCTGTGGTTGTCCAGATGTTGCCAAGACTGCAGATGAAGTGCTGATTAACCCCCAAACAGTTGATACCCAGGACATATATAGGAAATGATCCAAATTTTATGGGTGGCAAGGTAGAGTGTGTGAAGCTTACACTATGCAGCTAAATGTAGGGTTTTTTTGTGTATAATTATACTGGGGTGGAGACATTCCTCAGCTGCTCTAATTCACAGCAGTGATGCCAAAGCCAGGAGTTACAACAGTTTTAGGATGTTTCCATAGTTGAAGCTGCCCTGATAGCAACTTCAAGAGAAGATGCTGTGGGTTCAGTCGCGGCTGCAGTCTTAAGAGTGAAGGAGAAGTTAAGTGAAAAACGAAGAGGTGCAAAAAGCAACGCTCCAAAACAATTCAGATCCATGCTCAATCAAACTGAAATACACGGTTAGATTGCCATCTAGTGGTTCCTGGAGATAGCACAACTCAAAGAAGAAGGAGGACTTGTGGCACCTCAGAGACTAACCAATTTATTTGAGCATAAGCTTTCGTGAGCTACAGCTCACTTCATCGGATGCATACTGTGGAAAATACCACTGAATGCATCCGATGAAGTGAGCTGTAGCTCACGAAAGCTTATGCTCAAATAAATTTGTTAGTCGCTAAGGTGCCACAAGTACGCCTGTTCTTTTTGCGAATACAGACTAACACATCTGCTACTCTGAAACAACTCAAAAGAGTTACGGTTCTCAGAACCGCAGCATAACCTTGCAGATCGCTACCAGTTTATTCTGTCTGTAATATATTAACACCCTTAAATTTACAGACATAATATTTTTGGCGGAAACAGGCTCAGATGAGAATGTTTTTCACTATTGCTATCATCCTCTTGCTACTGCTCAGTTTATTAACTAGTGGAGACACTGGCTAGGGCACAGTGACATGACCTTGTAACATACGATAAGCAAGCCTCACTACACAAGAACTCTGATGCAGCAGCATTATTAATCAGAATATTTTACCCTCTTTTTTCAGATATTTAAACTTATTCCACGCACAGTACACTATTTGGGGTACATTTCCTTACTCTTCTGATGCTTTTAGGCCCTTCAACATACTGTAGAGCACATAAATTGGGTGTGGGGAGCCAAGGAGAGAAGGGAGCTGGGACAAAAGCAAATATTTAAAACACACCTAGGGACACTTAGATTTGTCTCCAGTGTTCTGAATAAAAAATATGTTTTAAAGAGAATGTGAGGTATAGACAGTAACATTGCGACCATTCTCTGTTACACTTACCCAGCAGGGTTTCTGTAGTTCCTACTAGATTGCTAATACTTTAATTTTCCTGATATCTGCTGGGAGAGCAATACAGCGGTGCATAGACAATCCAGGAAGTTTTTGGAAAGCGTAGGGGACAATTTCCTGGTGCAAGTGCTAGAGGAGCCAACTAGGGGGAGAGCTTTTCTTGACCTGCTGCTCACAAACCGGGAAGAATTAGTAGGGGAAGCAAAAGTGGATGGGAATCTGGGAGGCAGTGACCATGAGTTGGTTGAGTTCAGGATCCTGACACAGGGAAGAAAGGTAAGCAGCAGGATACGGACCCTGGACTTCAGGAAAGCAGACTTCGACTCCCTCAGGGAACGGATGGGTAGGATCCCCTGGGGGACTAACATGAAGGGGAAAGGAGTCCAGGAGAGCTGGCTGTATTTCAAGGAATCCCTGTTGAGGTTACAGGGACAAACCATCCCGATGTGTCGAAAGAATAGTAAATATGGCAGGCGACCAGCTTGGCTTAACGGTGAAATCCTAGCAGATCTTAAACATAAAAAAGAAGCTTACAAGAAGTGGAAGGTTGGACATATGACCAGGGAAGAGTATAAAAATATTGCTCGGGCATGTAGGAATGAAATCAGGAGGGCCAAATCACACCTGGAGCTGCAGCTAGCGAGAGATGTCAAGAGTAACAAGAAGGGCTTCTTCAGGTATGTTGGCAACAAGAAGAAAGCCAAGGAAAGTGTGGGCCCCTTACTGAATGAGGGAGGCAACCTAGTGACAGAGGATGTGGAAAAAGCTAATGTACTCAATGCTTTTTTTGCCTCTGTCTTCACGAACAAGGTCAGCTCCCAGACTGCTGCACTGGGCATCACAACATAGGGAATAGATGGCCAGCCCTCTGTGGAGAAAGAGGAGGTTAGGCACTATTTAGAAAAGCTGGACGTGCACAAGTCCATGGGGCCGGACGAGTTGCATCCGAGAGTGCTAAAGGAATTGGCGGCTGTGATTGCAGAGCCATTGGCCATTATCTTTGAAAACTCGTGGCGAACGGGGGAAGTCCCGGATGACTGGAAAAAGGCTAATGTAGTGCCAATCTTTAAAAAAGGGAAGAAGGAGGATCCTGGGAACTACAGGCCAGTCAGCCTCACCTCAGTCCACGGAAAAATCATGGAGCAGGTCCTCAAAGAATCAATCCTGAAGCACTTACATGAGAGGAAAGTGATCAGGAACAGTCAGCATGGATTCACCAAGGGAAGGTCATGCCTGACTAATCTAATCGTCTTCTATGATGAGATTACTGGTTCTGTGGATGAAGGGAAAGCAGTGGATGTATTGTTTCTTGACTTTAGCAAAGCTTTTGACACAGTCTCCCACAGTATTCTTGTCAGCAAGTTAAAGAAGTATGGGCTGGATGGATGCACTATAAGGTGGGTAGAAAGTTGGCTAGATTGTCGGGCTCAATGGGTAGTGATCAATGGCTCCATGTCTAGTTGGCAGCCGGTGTCAAGTGGAGTGCCCCAGGGGTCGGTCCTGGGGCCGGTTTTGTTCAATATCTTCATAAATGATCTGGAGGATGGTGTGGTTTGCACTCTCAGCAAATTTGCGGATGATACTAAACTGGGAGGAGTGGTAGATACGCTGGAGGACAGGGATAGGATACAGAGGGACCTAGAAAAATTGGAGGTTTGGGCCAAAAGAAATCTGATGAGGTTCAATAAGGATAAGTGCAGGGTCCTGCACTTAGGACGGAAGAACCCAATGCACAGCTACAGACTAGGGACCGAATGGCTAGGCAGCAGTTCTGCGGAAAAGGACCTAGGGGTGACAGTGGACGAGAAGCTGGATATGAGTCAGCAGTGTGCCCTTGTTGCCAAGAAGGCCAATAGCATTTTGGGATGTATAAGTAGGGGCATAGCAAGCAGATCAAGGGACGTGATCGTCCCCCTCTATTCGACGTTGGTGAGGCCTCATCTGGAGTACTGTGTCCAGTTTTGGGCCCCACACTACAAGAAGGATGTGGATAAATTGGAGAGAGTCCAGCGAAGGGCAACAAAAATGATTAGGGGTCTGGAACACATGACTTATGAGGAGAGGCTGAGGGAACTGGGATTGTTTAGTCTGCAGAAGAGAAGAATGAGGGGGGATTTGATAGCTGCTTTCAACTACCTGAGAGGTGGTTCCAGAGAGGATGGTTCTAGACTATTCTCAGTGATAGAAGAGGACAGGACAAGGAGTAATGGTCTCAAGTTGCAGTGGGGGAGGTTTAGGTTGGATATTAGGAAAAACTTTTTCACTAGGAGAGTGGTGAAACACTGGAATGTGTTACCTAGGGAGGTGGTAGAATCTCCTTCCTTAGAAGTTTTTAAGGTCAGGCTTGACAAAGCCCTGGCTGGGATGATTTAATTGGGGATTGGTCCTGCTTTGAGCAGGGGTTAGACTAGATGACTTCCTGAGGTCCCTTCCAACCCTGATATTCTATGATTCTATGATTCTACTGGTTGTGAGGGTCATATTATATAATCAGAGAGTAACTGAAGCTACACATAGCATTGTATTGGTTACATATGACTACTTAATTCTGTGCAAATCTTTTGTCGCAGCCCTGCAGCTCTTCTCATGTACTTCCATGATACAATCATATAGATTAATAAATGTTAAGACCAGAAGGGACTATTACAATAGTCTAATTTGTTCTGTATAACACAAGCTGTAGAATTACACACAGCAATTTCTGCATCAAGCCACAACTTTTGGTTGAGCTACAACATATATTATAGAGAGTTATTCAGTTTTAACTTAAAGACTTCAAGTGTTCGAGAATCTACCATCCTTTGGTAAATTGATCCTCATTCTTAAAAATTTGCACCTTATTTCTAGTTTGAATTTGTCTAGCTTCATCTTCCAGCCATTGGATCTTTTTATGCTTCTTTTCTGCTAAAGTAAAAGACATCTATAGTCAGAAACCTTTTCAGCATACATGTACAACCTAGGGTCATCATACATATTTAGGGACACTAAATATGTAGCTACATAAATATAGTAAAAGTATCTGTTCCTAAAATCTATCCAGCTCCCTCTAGTTGTTTTGGAAGTGTTAACAGCTTTTAAAGTGACCTCTTATTCCTCTTTATCAATGTTAATTGATCCATGTAAGTACATCTGTAGTTGTAATCCAGTCATCCTTTTAAATTCACACACAATATACCCTGGCCTCACTCCATTGCCTGCTCCAGTCATGAATATCCCCCGTTCCCCACCCACCCATATTCTCCCACTGAAAAAAATGAGATCTTAACTTTCTAATTGTTTGCCCTTCTTTCTAGTTCTCCTGACCTCCCTCCCCAGTCCCCACTAATTCTTCTTAAGAGCATGTGCTCTTCCCCCTTTGCCTCTACAAATTCTCTTTACACCCTCATTTCTTCTCGGTCTGAATTCCCTCCAATTCTTCTACCCCTCATAAAGTGCTTTTCTAGCAGTTCCCTACAATTCTCCTTCATCCCCATTTCTCTCCATCTACAGATATATACTCTCACCAGTTAGACTAGGGCCAGTTAGACAGGCAGAACTGCAGGGTCACAATGCATGGATGAGATGATGGTATTTGGAGGAAGGATTTAGGTTTATTAGGAACTGGGGAACCTTTTGGAAAAGTAGGAGCCTATGCAGGAAGGATAGGCTCCACCTAAACCAAAACAGAACCAGGCTGCTGGCATATTAAATTAGAAAGGAGGAGGAGTTTTTAAACTAAGGGCTGTGGGAAAGCTGACAGGTGCAGAGGAGCACATGGTTTGGACAGAGACACCCCTTTGGGAAGGATTTATTAAAGAGGATACTCTATATCTTAGTAAAGAGGAGAATACAAGTTGATAAAGTACAGGTAGGAACTGAAGAGAAACAATCAAATGAAAAAGAGTCCCTGTCAATTACATCACATGAAGGCAGACAACTAAATTTTGACAGATTTTATAGGTGTTTATATACAAATGCTAGAAGTCTAAATAATAAGGTGGGGGAACTTGAGTGCTTGGTATTAAATGAGGATATGATTATAACAGGCAAATTGGTTGAAACTATAGTAAAGAATAGAATTATCAGACACATGGGTGAATATGATATGTTGGGGAAGAGCCAACATGGCTTTTGTAAAGGGAAATCATGCCTCACCAATCTATTATAATTCTTTGAGGGTGTCAACAAGCTTGTGGGCAAGGGAAATCCAATGGCTATAGTGTACTTGGACTTTCAGAAAGCCTATGACAAGGTCCATCACCAAAGGGTCTTAAGCAAAGTAAGCAGTCATGGGGTAAGAGGGAAGGTCCTCTCATGGATCAGTAACTGATTAAAAGATAGGAAACAAAGGGTATGAATAAATAGTCAGTTTTCACAGTGGAGAAAGGGTCCCTCAAGGATCTGTACTGGGATCAGTGCTTTCAACATATTCATAAATGTTCTCGAAAAAGGGGTAAACAGTGAAGTGGCAAAGTTTTCAGATGGTACAAAATGACACAAGATAGTTAAGTCCAAAGCTGGCTGCAAAGAGTTACAAAGGGATCTCACTAAACTGGGTTACTGGGCAAGAAAATGGCAGATGAAATTCAGTGTTGATAAATGCAAAGTAATGCACGTTAGAAAACATAATCCCAACTATGCATACAAAATGATGGGGTCTAATTTAGCTGTTACCATTCAAGAAAGAGATCCTGGAATCATCATGGATAGTTCTCTGATAACATCTGCTCAGTGTGCAGCAGCAGTCAAAAAAGCCAACAGAATGTTAGGAACCATTAGGAAAGGGATAGAAAATACCATAGTACCTCTCTACAAATCTATTGGATGCCCACGCTTTGAATAGTGTGTGCAGTTCTGGGTGCCCCATCTCAAAGAAGATATATTAGAATTGGAAAAGATACAGAGAAGGGCAACAAAAATGATTAGGGATATGGAACAGTTTCCATATGAGACAAGATTAAAAAGATGGGGACTGTTCATTTTAGAAAAGAGGTGACTAGGGAGGAAAGGGTGGAATATGACTGAGGTCTATAAAATCATGAATGGCGTGGAAAAAGGGCATAAGGAAGTGTTATTTACTCCCTTCACATAACACAAGAACCAGAGGTCACCCAATGAAATTAATAGGCAGCAGGTTTATAACAAACATAAGGAAGTACTCCTGCATACAACGCACAGTCAACTCATTGCCACAGGATGTTGTGAAGGTCAAAAGTATAAGTGGGTTCACAGAAGAATTTCATAAGTTCATTGACGATAGGTCCATCAATGGCTATTAGCCCACATGGTCAGGGACACAACCCCATGCTCTGGGTGTCCCCAAATCTCTGTTTGCCAGAAGCTGGGACTGAATGACAGGGGATTGGTTACTCATCAATTACCCTGTTCTGTTCTTTCCCTCTGAAGCATGGGGGCACTGGTCACTGTTGGAAGACAGGATACTGGGCTAGATGGCCCATGGGTCTGGCCCAGTATGGCTGTTCTTATGTTCACCACTGCTGTTAACTCTCCATGCTTTGTTCAGAAGATTATCAAACCAACATGCCAAAGCCTAATGTTTATATCAAAATTTTAAAAAAATAATTGTATCAATCTCAATAAGTATTTATTTTCTTGGCAAACAGCTGAGGTCAAAAGAGGCAAATCTGAACATACAATGACTGAACTAATCATGTTAGACAAAGTAGACATTTAATATGATACATGCTGTTGTAAGATTCAAGCGAATATAAAAAAAAAAAGCGTGGAAGGGGAGACATAGACATAATAACTAAACTCACTCAGCTTCCTAAATAGTTTGCACACATTCAGAAAGTTCAAGTTAGTTACATTTTGTACTTGCATGTTTATTTACACAGAGAAGGAATGACAAATTAAAGAGCTTCATCTCACACTCTAACCTCGGGTAATGTTCCTGGTATGGTAGGATTGGACCCAAATGTGTAGTACCAGAGACAGTCTGCTGTCTTTTCTATTATATTAAAGTCTGTATGTTACAAGAAATGTCAACAAAAACAAAACACTGATAAACCGAATCCTGCACCCCTTAGCCAGGCAAACTCCCACTGACTTCGATAATTGGACCCATTATTGGTATAATGTTATGGCTTCACTCAAGTTTCTTGTAATACAACCTTTCTATCATTAAAAATTAACTTCAGTTAGAGTTTTGCTTGCTAGGGAATGTAGTATTGGAGCCACTATCAAAAGTGATTGCCTTACCACCCCCAATATTACTAAACAATATATAGGGCCTGATTTTGATCTTACCTACATTGATGTAAATCAGGATTAACTATCAAAGTCAATTGATTTACTCTGGGGTAAAAATCAGTGTGAGATCAGAATCAAGCCTGTTCTTTTCATAGCCATCTAGATTATTCTACCCTGGAGCTACTTCCTCATGATTTCATGTTAATGTCAGACAGGTCAGGTCAACATTGTTAATGCCCTTTACAAACCAGTTTTCTCTCCATACATATTTGTGTTTATAGTTACCAGGGGCAAATCAAGGCCTTGTGGGACTGGGTACAGATCCCATGGATCTGTCTGGGACAAAACCTGCAGTGACATAAATGATGGTGTAAGTTGGTCAGTGAACAGGTGTAAATGGTAAAGCAATGTGACTTGCATTAACTTTGTACTGAGTGCACGTATTCTGTATCTAAATTTAATTTCCTCTACACTAATAAAGCGTGAGGCTGCTGAGTGGAGACAGAGAGTGGTATTTTAAACATGTAAATTATAACTACTTAAGAGAACGTAAAAAATACATTTGTTATTTACAACTGAATATGAAATTGCTGCCCCTTTAAAAATGCAGCTTCTAGAATTATGAGGAAAAGAACTGTAAATAAATTTTAAAAAGTTTAATCCCTGATGAACCCCTTCCTGGTATGGTAGCTCTCCCAGTGAGTGTCACTGCCAGCAATGAAATGGGTACCTGAAAATCCTGACTCTGTATATCAAGGAGTTAATTTAAATGCTTAAGGATTAGTACCTTCACTAGCATTCACAGGTCCCAGCTTCCATGTCATGTGGGCGTACAAATCCAGTATGATATTTACTTATAAAATATCACTAATGAGAAGTATTGGTTTATAAAGCTAGCACTAGCGGCAGGCGGTTGAACACCCTCCAACTTGTATTTCATGTACATCCATCTGAAAGCAAGTCTGAGTAGTGGAGTATAGGTACATATGAGCTCTGTGATTTGAAAACTCAGAGCCAAACCCTTCCATTTTTCCATGCACAGACATGCCAGTGAAGTCAATGAGAGTCACATGAGGATCAATGCCAGGATATGGCCTGTGATGTCAAACAAGCAACAGGCCAGATTCTGATCTTGGTAACAGAGGTGTGAATCTGAAGTAACTCCTGTAATTGATATAATGGAGATCAGAATCTGACCTAACAATTGCTGCTTGTACGGTCAATGAAAGTTTCTCATTCACCACAATGGGCACAAAATTAGGCCAGCACTGAACCTCTCTTTTCTGATAATCACACCCATGGGGGGTGTGTGTGTGTGTATTACATTTTAAAAGAAAAATATATATTGAGAGAAGAGTTGTGAGCTTTAAGATATTTCTAACTATTAAAAAGACAAATTAATGTGATACATGTCTAGCCGTTAGCATGCTGCAGCTCAGGGTCATTGTTATACATGTAATTATTATAAGTGATCCAGTCATCGGAACACTGGTATTCTTGATTGTACTGAAGATACTGACAATAAACTGTTTCTTTTCCCGGGAAGTAACATGGGGAGAGTCTTTGTAAAACAGCTGCACTGAACTGATATGTCAGCTTCCTTCGGATTTTAATGATTTCCCCTGTTCTTCCATAGTTCCTCAATGCTCTGGCCATTTTCTGGTATGTCATGACCTTGCGGTTTCCCTTTCTTTCCCCCCACAGCTCTGCAAGTTTCTCCTTATTTTTGGAAACAAACTGGAAGACACCATGGGGTTTATCCACCCACTGGATGCAGTTTGCCATATCTGGGTCACACAGAGACTCATGAAGATATTCAAACAGGCGAAGCTTTTTTCTCCCTATCAAAAAATAAAATGCAAATGGTCAGAGCATAACTCAGATCCATTTTGAAAGGTGGGCAGCTGCCCTTTCCCTGGAAGGAGACTTAAAGGTAAAGTCTAGGTCAAGGTAGTACCCAGTCACAGATTAAAAGGCCAGTATAACTGGAGCAGTAGAAGACCAGCAACAGATTTAATGGGGCTATGGTTGTGAGATATAGACAGACTGTGGCAATAGGGATTTGATCATTACTAGATTGATAGTGGGGTATATGGTGACTATAAGAAACATTTGGCACTTTGGTAGCTGGCCTCAAAAGTGGCAAATCTAACAAGATATTTAGACAGTCTTCTAATGAATGCTTGGGGGAGCCCATAGTCAAGGTAATATTGGAACCAATGCCATGGAGCAATGCAGGAAAGAGGTTCTGAATGGAACAGGTCAGAATATTAGGCAAAAGGGGTGGTTGTTGTTGCTGAAATATGGTGTTTTGTCAAAGCCAAAACAATTTGGATTCAACAAATCGATTCTGACCAACTGGGAAAGTTTCTGAGGTCCAGGGTGGACTTGCTGGTCAATTCGAGAGAAAGATCTGATTCAAAACCCTGACCTTTTTGATCACAAAATGGGCATTTGACACAATTCCATTTCACAAAAATGTTTGAAAGCTTTTGTTTTCATTCCAAGGTGGAACTAAAACAAATTTTAATGCCTCAAAAGTTGTCATGAAACAGAATTGTCATCCTCCAGCCACCTCTAGTTCTGGAGACTTAAGGTAGATTACTAGGAAACAGGCATAAATCCAGGGCTTTAAAGTTGCTTTTCTCTGAAGTGTTTCTAGTTCCATGCTCAGAGTCAGCTAGACAGGGGATGAGAAGCCAGTGTAAAGAAGTGGGACTTAGGGCAGGTCTACAATAAAAGCGCTACGTTGATTCAGCTGTAGCGCGTCTGGTGAAGATGCTCTCTGCCGACGGGGGAGCGCTCTCCTTGAGAGGCAGGAGCTATGTTGTTGGGAGAGTGTCTACAGCCAACATAGCACCAGCGTGGACAGCACTTAGGTGGCTGTCACTTGAGTCGCTCGGGGGGGGGTGGTGGTGTCTTTTTCACACCCCTGAGCGACATATCGACTAAAGTGGTAATGTAGATCTGGCCTTAATTTTATTGAACACAGGGGAACAATCTGGGGAAGGGAGCGTCCTTGCAGAAGTTCCACTTCAACCAAAGTGGAAGCAGACTGCTGGCACCTAAAGCTAATATGATTTGGGGGGATTGTTTTAAACTAGGAGGGGGGAAGCTGACAATTGCCCAGAAGCACTTATTCCAGACCAAGACATCTGCTAGGGATGACAGTAACCCTGCATCTGGTAAAAAAGAATAGGACAGCTGAACTGGAGGAGGAACCACTTGAGCTCAGAGGTACTTTCCAGAAAAGTAACAGGATGTCAGACTAAGGAGTTAAATAAAAATAGGCATGCAGCTATGTAGCCTATAGGACCCATATTATCTAAACAATATTATTAACCTCCCTAAAATCAGGCCACAGTGAGAAATAAATACTCTGCTACTATGATGAAAAGTTTAAAAGCAAAAATAAGTGAACTAGAATGCCTGGCAATGGAAGAGGGCCCGGGACATAATAGGCATTTCTGAAACTTGGTAGAATGACAAAAGTCAAGGGGCCCCGGCTAGAAATTATACAGGAAGCTGTAGCAGTAGCACTATAATTAACAGATTCCATATAATAAAGTTAAAAGTTTGGAGTGGAAAATCTGTATGGCTACAAATCCCAAGTCAGAAGAATACAAATATACTAGTAGGGTGTATAGTTCTGGACTCTTGAACAGCAGAAGGCCATTGAGTTCACAGGGTTGAAAGAGATCAAACAGGCAACTAAGTCTAATAAAAGAATAATAACTAAATGTATCTTCAACTAACAACATGTAAAATGGTCAAGTATTGCATTAGGATAAGTTTTAGAGAGGCAATATTTTCATATTTTTAATGTTTGCTTCTTGGAATAGTGATCTCTAGTGCACGCAGGAGGGGAGAGGCTATTATTGACTTAGTCCCAAAGAGTTTATTCAAGAAGTAACTATAGTTGAACCCCTAGGTCATAGTGACCAACGTATAATCAAGTTTAACATCGGTCAGCAAGGGAGCATAACAAAAGCTAGCACTCTGAGACTAAATATTAGAAAGGGAGATTTCAAACACAACAGAAAAGGGAAACTACTCAAGAAGACCCTCAAGTCAAAAAATGAGCTTTTCATCTCAGCATGAAGGCTGCTTAAGTCTACCATAACAGAGTCACAGAAGGCATGCTTACCCCGAGACAAAAACAAGCAGAAAGGCAAGTAAAACAGAGTGGTTAAATTGCAAGATGCATGAGGTAATTCGAGCCAAACCAGATGTCCTTCAGAAAATGGAAATCCAACTCTAGTAAAGTCAATAGAATGGAGCATAAACTATGGTAGGTAAAATTCACAATGGAATTTAGGAAAGCTAAAAGGGAATTTGAAGAGCAAAGAGACAAAGACACAAAATAAATTAAAATTTTATTTAGGTATATCAAAAGCTTACCAGGGAATTGATGAGTCTGCTGGACCACAGGGAATAAAAGAAGCAAAGAAAGCAGATAAGTGGACATTTGCAGAGAGCTAAATGATTTCTTTGCACTGGTCTTCACCACAGATGATTTACCTTTTTTCAGGTAAGGAGGGGATATTATCAGAGACTGAGACATCAAAAGATGTATCTATTCTTGGAAAATGACAATATTCTGGTGGAGTAACATTTTGATGTAGAGCATTCTATAAATCACTCAGATGGCTAGATTATTCCAGTCTTTTTGCTATCTGTCTGCAGACCTCAGATCAGAATTAAGCCCTCTGGGAGTTGTATTCCAGTAAATATTACATCAAAAGATTAATTACATTTCTCCTGATAATAGTATAGGAAAGAACTGAGGAAATAATAAAAGAAGCATGATTCACCACTTCTAAAAGAAGGATTTGGAGATAACACAATGTTCACAGATAGCAGAGTTCTTTCTACACACCTTTCCCTCCTTTTTGCTGGCTAGCAGTAGTATGCATCACTTGGTTTTCTGGAATATTCGACAGAGTGTGGTAAACAGTTCCTTCAGAATATAAATCTGTTGCACTATTCTTCAAGAAATTAAGACAACAAAGCGTTACTACCAGAAAACACCATGTGAGAAAAAGAAAACTTGAAAAGAACTGGCTCACTGGATAGCCTAAGGAATCCTACCATTCATCACATGACACACAGGAGATTTCCGCCCACCACTACTGTGTGTAGTACATAGTGTTAATAAAGAGAACTGTCAAACTAGGGGTTGATTACCATCCCATGGGGAAACAAGGTAAGTGAGGTAATATATTTTATTGGACCAACTTCTGTTGGTGAGAGAGACAAGCTTTCAAACCACACAGAGCTCTTTTTCAAGTCCAGGAAAGATATTCCTAGCGTCATGTCTAAATAACATATTTTTATAGCAAAAGTAGTTAGCACATATTCTAAGGGACATTGAAGCTAGAGTGATCTGTTAACACCCTCTGCAGTCATAGGACAAAAAGGGTAGTTAGTGGGTTACAGATTGTTGTAATAAGCCATAAATCCAGTGTCTCTGTTCAGTCCATGATTTTTAGGCTATGTCTACACTACAGGTTATATCGGTGTAACTTACGTCACTCAGGGGGATGAATAAATCACTCCCACCCCCCCCGCACCTCATAAATTACACCAACATAGGAACTGGTGTGGGCAGCGCTAAGTCCCGGGGGCTGGAGTAGTTAAGCCAACAGGAGAGCTTAGAGTGGCTACATTAGAGAGATTTAATTACCTCTTACTGCATTGATGCAGCTGCGCTGCTGTAAACTCTCTTGTGTAGCCATGCCCTTAGTGTCTAGCAAAGTTATGAATTTAAGCTCCCAGGCTCATCGTTTGAAAGTGTTGGACAGGTTCCCTTTGAGGATGAGCTACACGTGACTCTCATCAGGGCTTCCCACTGTGGAGGGGACTTTGTGGGGAAGGCAATGCAGCCTAGGGCCTAGCAGCATACTAAGAAGCAGACCATGGAGTAAGGGAGATGTTTTCTATCAGTACTTGGAAGACCACTCATTAAAAAAATGGAGAATGGGTAGAGTTGTACCAAGAGCCCCCACCCTGCCCTCTGCCACCTTCCCCACTCTAAAATTAGGCTGGTGGTGAGGCAACCACATGCACAGTACTTGGCAATCTTGCTTTCCTTCTTACAAGTCAAGTCAAGAGAATAAGTCAGTCACAAGAATCATTTAAAAACATCCTAAAATGGGGAGAGACTGGACACTGGAGTTTGTTCTTCTCAGCCTGCTGTCCAAATACTATAAAGGTGACCTGTCCCCACCTTACTGGTAGTTTTGTCTGTTAGTTTGCAGAGCTCCAGTGATTCACATTAATCGATGAACCACTGTGCAAAAGACTAAGAATTACATCTCCATCAGTACCCTTTGATCTCCTCTAGCCAATGGTGTCAAATAGTTAATCTTGGTGCTAAAGTGAAACACACTGTGCAAAGATTTTCCCATGCAGCTTAATCTGAATTACTCCTGACCAGGCAGGCGCAGAGTTTCTAATCTGCCAGGGGGGTTTCCCCCAGCTCTGCCCAGGGCCCATCCTCACTCCACCCCTTCACCCAATGCCCCATCCTCACCCTGCTTCTTCCCACCCCTACTCCGCCCCCTCCTCGCCTCTTCCCTGCCTCTTTACGCCCCTGCCTTGCCTCTTCCCGCCCAGTTCCATCCCCTCCCCGAAGCGTGCTGCGCCCTCACTCCTCCCCCCGCCCTCCCAGAGCCTCCTGACACCGCGAAACATCTGATCCGTGGCAGGCAGTAGGTGCTGGAAGGGAGGGGGAGGTGCTGATTGGTGGGGCCCTCCGACAGACTGGAGGAGCTGGGGGGAGGGAGAGGCATTAATAGGAGGGATGCCGATGGGTGCTAAGCACCCACCATTTTTTTCCTGTGGGTGCTCCAGGGCTGGAGCACCCATGGAATCGGTGCCTCTGAGGCTGGATTTTTGGCAGAATGTGAAATATGAACTGCCAGCTTTCATTCTTATGGCTGCTTGCTACACTATGTGATTTACTTACTATTACATTTCTCCAATTGTATACTGGTTCCTCTGTAGGTGGTGCTGCAGAGTAGTTTGGACTTGCTCGGAGATGAGGATGGTGGTTGATTAGGGCCAGGCAATTTTTATAATCTACTTGAAAATTTGGAAAAAAGAATGAGTGATAAAAGGGAAGAAAAGGAAATAATTTTTTTTAAAATCACCTAAATCTTCCTTCCGGGTCTACCATTTTACCTTGTCCTTCTTTGTCTGCCTTCTAGGTTATAAATTCTCCAGAGCAGGGACTCTCTTCATATGGGTGGCTTATCCAGCACCAAGCATATAGTACTCATATACTAACATTAATAATAATAATAATAATTAATAATAATAATAATAATGTCACTAGGTTATTGGGTTATTTAGTTTGATGGAAAACAGAATTCATGAAAAGAGGCTCATTGATCAATATAAAATAGTTTGGATAATAAAGAAAAGGCCCATGCTCACCAAATATAATGATGAAAGCAGGGAACATCATAGAAAACTAAAACAAATATTAGAATTGTTAGAAAGGAAAAGAATACTTTGTACACTTTCTATGCAGATGTCCATCAGTACAAGCAAGTGGAATGAAATAATAAATAGAATTCTGTAAGCATGATTTTAGGCAGTTCCATCCTGTTGATCTGAAAATCTTCATAATGAGGGACCTACAGAATGTTATGAATCTAAATGAAATACAGGGAAAATATTCCTGTGGTGTGAGCACCTGCAATGCCAAAAAGAATTTACACTGAAATAACTAAATTTCTCAGAATGTTTAAAGATAGCATAAGGCGGGGTGGCCAACCTGAGCCTGAGAAGGAGCCAGAATTTACCAATGTCATTGCCAGATAGCCACTGTAATATGTCAGCAGCCCCCCATTAGCTCCCCCTGCCCTGCTTCCAGTGCCTCCTGCCCACCGGCAGCCCTGTCGATCAGCGCCTCCCCCTCCTTCCCCGCACCTCCCTATCAGCTGTTTCATGGTGTGCAGGAGGCTCTGGGACGGAGGGGGGAGGAGCGAGGGCTTGGCAGGCTCAGAGGAGGGGGCGGGAAAGGGTGGAGTGGAGTGGGGGCGGGCCTGTGGCAGAGCCAGGGGTTGAGCAGTGAGCACCCCCTGGCCAACTGGAAAGTTGGAGCCCGTAACTATAAACTATTGTCCAAACAAAGCAGTTTAAGATTTTTTGTGTGTAAAAAATTAAAAATGATTAAGTATAATGGAAAATAATTCTTTTTACCTGGTGAATACTGAATCTCACCATCAGAATGTTGCTGTAACACCTCCAAGGCATCTTCAAAGGCTTGACCCAATATGTCTTGGTCAGAATAATTCTGTAAGAACAATAGGTCTTTTCTGCTTGAAATCAACAAAGAACATCTTTGATCCTTCAAATTCCAGTTACTTGGAAAATCCCAAATAAATAGAACAACAGAATAGATTTTGCATAGAATAAACCATCCTGGAAGAATATACATTTTGCAGATACTGACAGCCTGATCCTGTAACCCTTATACATATGACTAGTTTCTGGTCCTTTGAGAAATTTCTTTGAGATCAATAGGACTATTAATGTGAGTATAAAATTACTCATGAGTGCAAATGTTTCCAGTGTCTTTAATTTGCAGCAAAAGTTTACAAAATTGTTGGATTGTTTTATAGTCTTTAATAGGAAGATTTATATATGTAATATAATATGACTTATTAAAACTAAAGTTATGAAACAATAACATAGATGTGGCTTAACATGTGACACGCAAGTTAGGAACTGCAGGCTACAATATTGTAAAGAAGCATATAGGAAACCACACTGTGGAATTTTACAAAACCACTTTTTGCCTTTGTATGGCAGTTCGGTATTTTATTCAAAGTAGGGATAACAATAATTTTGCAAACTATGCAAACTCCTAAGTGTTTTCTATTTGTAAATTGGAAGCTGTTCTTAAATGAAAAATAAGAATAAAGGGACTGCTGACTTACCATTATTTCGATACCAAAGCTGCAATCCTGTTTAAAAGGAAACAATATTATTTTCAGGTATTTCAACATCACTAAAATTACTTCAGTAGAATTACTCCAGATTATTAACAGTGCAACTCAGAACAGAATGTGGTTAAATATTTATGGAATTTACATCATTATTGATAAAAACCTATCTATATTTAGAAAGTGCACTTTGATTGAAATTTTTAATATAATTAATATTAAATTAGTTACAACATTGATTTTAGAGATTTGTCTTGGATTTTGTATTAAAAATTCCACACAATTTCTCAATATTAAGATTTCATGGAAGCACCATGTTACTTTCATTAAAACTATTAGTTCTGACATTATTACCTCACATATCGAACCTCTATATATGAACATTTTAGAGAAATTTTAAAGTGAATATATATTGCTATTGGCATTAAATCTTGATTACCTTAACCGCTTAATTTCCCAAAGATTATTGCCCTGACTCAACTGCAGGTATTTAAGTCTTTCTGGTTTTCAGACGTCACTGAAAACAAGAATAGTTCCCCCCCCTCCATAATTTATCATATAAATATGTATGCATATACATAGCCCTCCAGAGTAATTGTCAGTCCCTCAAGCAAATTAGGTTGTTTTATAAACAGTGGTGATAGATTAATTTTTAATCAGCCGAACACAGAATATATGTGATGTGCAGTATTATGTACAGATGGTTCCTTAGCATTTCTTTTGGCACATATATGCAGTTTTATATAATTAGTTTTTGCTACCTCTCTGAAATATGCCCTGTAATTTTTTTCAGTTTTAAGTGTAATATTAAAATTATCTTAAAAATTCAATCAAGCTATATTTTACCTCATTAAAGGTTTGATCCTGCCCCATTGAAAACAGTGGAAGTTTTGGCACTGACTTCAATGGAAGTAGAATTAAGCTCGATAAGAGAATCTGGATGAGGTATTTAAATATAAACAAGAAACAAATACTTTGTTCCTAACTGACCATAAAGATTTGACATGTTAAATACACTCCTGTAAACAAGTAGCAGTATATTTTAAAATATATATCAAGGTACTATCTAATTTTATAAATGTCTTTTAAACCCTTCCTGACTAAATTGTTTGTTACCATATATGTGGTTCTGAAAGTCTAAACAAAAAGAGTGAAATCCCAGCCCAACAACGTCAATGGTTGTTTTGCCATTGACTTCACTGAGATCAGGATTTCTCCTCAATGTAACAGACACAGGACTGACCAAGTTGCTCTTTGGTATAAAGCTATTGATTTTGATTTCAGAGGTAACTGAAGACAGATTTTGGCCCAGGTATTTGTTGCATTCTGAGCTTTAGAATTTCATTTAAAGGCTTGATTCTGCATTGCTGAAATCCATCGGAGTTCATATTTAAAACCAGCATTCCTGGCATTTCAATTAACATACATTTCTTAAAATGGAGCTGTTTTATCCCACCAAAACTCCAGACTAGTAAGTGGTAAAGTTGATTACACAGCTACAGTAATTGATGGCTTACATAGCCTAACAAGGTAAAATATTGGTAACCACTGAAAGACTGTACCATTTGCAGAGCTGAAAACAGAGAAAGAGAGAGAAAAATAATCTGAACACTTACCTAGGATAGAAACTTCATGTACAACACAAAGAACCAGTTTTATAAATAATGAAGGACTGAATTATTACAGCAATAGGCTGGCAGAAAGGTTCCATTAAATAGCTGAATTTGGGGAAGTGCTTCAACTAGGGGTTTTTGTTTTGTTTTTGAGCAAAGGTGCAGCACAGTGCCATCATAGTTTATAATTTTGTGTAGGTCAGTAGATAGAATGACTATGTGCTGCATAATGTTTTTTCCAAAATAGTAGCAATTTATTCTGGAATAAAGTGTTTAAACTACTGCTTAAAATATGCAAAATTATAAGCAAATAAAATTGATTCTGTGTGACTGTGGAACAGCCTGTAAAATTGTCATGAAAATGTTACAGCCCAAATACAAAATTTGCTTACCTTCCTTTTGCCATGATGATTGGGGTGGGGTGTTGGAGTGGAGAGAGAAGTGAATAGTGTCCCAGCCATACTGGAAGAAAGACAGGAGGCAATGGATGTGGTTTAATTAGCCCACAACCTTATTCACTTAAAATACCTGATAATAAATTATACAGCGCTGGTCATAATTTCCTTAATTGGTTCCCCCAATTTGGGATGGCTGCTCTCAGCCCTCCCCCTTCCCAACCTGGTCCCAGCCAGCCCGTTGCTGGGACCTTGCTGCCATCCCCTTGTATGAGGTTTGAGGGGTCTGGAAAAGGAGGGGGGGTTGGCTCCCTGTTGTACCAGATGTTAGGAGAACTGAACCCCCTTTCCCCAGCTTCCTTAAGGGAGGCTTTTCTCTAAATCCTCATCCAATCTATTTTGTCTGATAACCTTCCGTAACTTGTACCTGTACTCGACACCTGTCACAGCAATGTGCCAACAATTAGCTTGGCTGTCTCCCCCACTGTCCACCAGATTCACCAATATTTACAGATTCCTTCCCTACTATCAGACAAAAATACATCTGCTCCCCAGTCAGATGGGTTTATCCCCATCCATCCTGAATAACTGGTGCCCAAAAAGATATGTGCAGATGAGTAATTACGAGTTCCTTTGGATCACACATGAATTTATACATCTCCCAATTTATGTGCCTCCTGGCCTTATCATGAAGGCTTTGTGGCTCCATGCCATACCCTCCTCTGCCACATTTCAGACCAAATAATTGTCATAATAACCCAGAAAAAAAATCCTGGATCTGCCCTGAATCCCTCTTAACTTTGATTATCAAATCAACCTGCTGACATGCTCCTAAATCATTTGTGAGGTGAAATATAATCATGCCTGGGCCCAGATCCACAAAGGTATTTAGGCTCCTAACTTCCACTGATTTCAATGGAAGTTAGGAGCCTAAATACATTTGTGGATCTAGGCCCTGGTGTCTGTAGTCATGGTAACACATTTTACTCATCCATCAATCTTCCCTGAGAGGGTGACCTTCTAGGATTTTGCTAGTAGAATTTTGGAAGGCTGTTATAGAATCAATAAACCACAGTTAATACAGGCTTCTAATACATTCTTGATTTTTCTTATTTCAGAGTACATTCATATCTAACAATTGTGCCCAACTACCTTTCCCCAACAATGGGCCAGATCCTCAGCTGGTATACATCATCATAGTTACATTGCTTTCAATGCAGTTATGCCAATTTACACCAGCTGATGATCTGGCCCAATGTATAAATTAGGAAGAAGCTTCTAAGATATAGAAAGAGCTAAATCAAAATTCTTGCTCTGTACAGTCCAGAGCTCCTGATTTTGGGGAAAGTTCCTCTTCTCACCAGGATCTAGGTAACTAACTTTTCAAAAGCAGCCCCATCTATTTTGGCATGTTTTCCAAAATGACCTCAATTGCATGCCATGCAGTGCTGTAAAATAGTATTCACACAGATGAGCCAAGCACCATCTTTAACAAGTTCAATATAAAGCTCACATAAATAGAATGACTGTCAATTAGTAATACTACACATGACTCTGAACTGTGAGTATAACTGATTTGCGGACAAAAGTACCTGTGGGTGCCAAATACAAGGGCAATTTTGCAAAACTAGGCCCTAAACCTTCAGGATATCTGACATTTTTTCCTAGAAAAATACAGTACAGTAAAAGTTCAGTGTTTGGTGTTTTAAACCTAGAGTTTCATTTTACAAATGATTCTGATCTGACATGTATTTTCAAAGGAAAATGAACTGCAAGAAATGTTTGTAAAATTGTGAATCATAACTCAGGGTGTGATGTGGGACTAAAGCTGATTAAGCAACTAGTTTCCTGTTCATCTGCTCAACTTTACGAAGTAGTTACACTTACAGTTTTGCTCTGTAATGTGAGACTAAAAAAGTTCTATAGTTTACCCCTTTCTTGCAACAGAGACATAGTGACAAATCTTTTCAATTGTATCAGATTTTTAAAATAAGAATGGGCTCCAAAATATGGAGAAGAAATTTGCCATGTTTGTACGTGTTTATATAGCATTAATCCAAAATACTACAAGCAGATTCTGACCTCAGTTATAGCAGAGTAAACTCAGAAAAAACAATGTTTAAGTTAATGAGATTAGACTGGTGTAACTGACGTCAGAATCTGGCCCCGTGGGTGCTGGAACAATTTGTATAGTGGGGGTGCTGAGAGCCATTGAATCAAACTGTAAACCCTGTATATGATGGAAGCCACTTCAAATTGGGGGGGGGTGCGGCAGAACCCCCAGCACCTCTAGTTCCAGCACCGATGCCCCAAGTTCTTGCTGTGTTCTTATCAGCTAGAAGTGCTTGTTGACAGATAGGTGATGCATTATTGCCCGAAATATCATGACCTGCACTTGTGTCTAAGTCTGCATTCAGGTTGCCACCGGCTAGGTGGCAGGACATTGCGCACAAGGACACGACCAAGCTGGGCTTAATAGAGGAACAAGCTATGGACAGGAATGAAAGGCGATGCTGTAGTGCTCTCTATATCTGTAAAGATGCTTTGGGATGAACAGATTATTGACAAAGAGCCAGCATTTCTGTGCTTCTATAACTGTCATTGTATTAGGTATAAATGCTCATGTGAATATGGTAATTGTTGTTATCCTATAATATATCTATATCTCCATTTTACATGTGCCTTCACATAGAACCTGCCTGGAGTGCACATCAGATAACAGAATGTGCTTTCAATCTTTGCAAGTCTAAGACCCTTTGAAAACAAAAACTTGTAAAATACAGGACTGGTGGGAAAATTGTAAATTCGAAGGATGACTTCTTTCTTTTGCATCACTGAGAAAATGATACTAGAACAGCCTTAGGTTTTCTAAAGTCTCTTGTTCTATGGAGGTAAATATTTAAGGCCATTATTTCAAATATAAGTGCTCAAGTTGCACTTGAAAAATATGCTTGTGTGAATACTGAGAGGTGACTAGGTGTGCAAAATATATAGTTGCACATGGAAAACAGGTACTTGCATGCACAAGATGGGAATTGCCTGCACAATGTCCTGAGTGGCAATTGAAGCGGCATATTTTGCGTGTGAAATTATCTGTTTGCACCCAGGCACGTACCCATTGTATAAACAACTTAGATGCCTATTTTTTGAAAATTAGGCCCTTAAAGCTCTCCTCAGGTTTGCTAATAACAATTAATAATAATGCTTAGCACTTGCCTAGTGCTTTTTATTACTATATCTCAATGTGGTTTACAAAGGTGGGTAAACAACATTATTCCCATTTTACAGATGAGGTAAATGAGTTATATAGAGAGAAAATTAACTGCCCAAGGAAGAGCTGGGCACAGCATTCAATTATCCTGACTTCCAGTTCTAGATCCTGTCTACTGGATCACAGTGCCTCACTCTGTGCCAAATTCTCTCTCCCCTTGGTTTCTGATGGTAAAACTATCACACTGGTTATACACTGCAAAAAAAATCCATGTCAGCAAGTCTCAGAGCCTGGATCAACTGACTCAGGCTTGGGGGGCTTGCGCTACATGGTTAAAAATAGCAGTGAAGATGTTTCCACTCTGGTTGGGCTCTGAGACCTACCCCCCTCGCAGGGTTTCAGAAAACTGGGCTCCAGCCTGAGCAGGAACATCTACACTGCTATGTTTAACCCTGTAGCACGAGCCCTGCAAGCCTGAGTCAGTTGATCCTGGCTTTGAGACTCGATACCACAGGGTTTCTTTGTAGACGTACCCTTTGTCTCCTAATGTTGATGGAGTTCTCCTCAGAGTGAATTGAGGGGATATATGCAGAACTAGCTGTCTTTATGGAGAAACAAGTATTGTTCTTTTTAGAGTTGGGATCTTGTTGTCCCCACCTCTGGCTGAGGAGATCTGGCTACCATCAGCCTCCCCAACAAATCTCTGCTATGGCTGAACCTGGCAGTACATGTCAACCACCTCGTGTATTTTGTGTACAAAGGAACTGAATGTGTCAGTTACGGTTTTTGCATCAGATGGGAAGAGTGGATTCCACTAATGAGTCTGAAAATGAGAACAAGCTATTCAAATCTTAGTGTCTCAAATGACTTATGAGCCTGATATATTGATTCAAAATTTGAATGTCAATTAGAAATAGAGACACCATAAACCTCTAGTCTTCTATTTCCTCTTTATTTTAAAAACATACTTCCAACAATAGATTCATTGTTTAGGTTTCTGAAGCCACTGTAGCCTTTGCTTGGCTGTAAAACTTAATTCATACAGGTAGTGTATAAAAAGTGTTCTTCCCCGCAATCTTTCCAAATGCTGCCTCTAACATACGTTAAATATATTATTAAATTTTTTTTGTATGACGATAGCTCTTAGAAGCCCCAGTGGAAAGGGGGCCTGACTGTGGAAATTGTTCTGTCATGGGGTGGTGGTTTGCCCCCTGTGGAATGCCCACAAACCTAGTGGCTCTTCAGGGACCTTTGAGTGGCTGAGGCCACTCACACAGAGGCCCTGTGTCTCTATCCCTGCTCTGGCCCTCAGCAGGCTCCACTATGCCAGTTTCCTGGCCATGTAGCTCCACTGAAGCTTTGCTACCAGAAATCCCATTGGTTGTAGCTGCCCTCAGGGCTCCACAGTAAAGGCAATACAATGCCTGCCTCTAGGCGGGTGAGGGATGATATGCATTTAATCTTCCTGGCCTGTTCCCAGCTTTCCAGTCTCCACCTGCTTCCACTGTGTAGAATAGATCCTGTTGCACCCTTTTCCAGGTCCAGAAGGGGCTGAGGACTTTGGAACAAGGTGTCAAATCCCTTCTCTGTATGCAAGAGGAGGGATATACACATACCCTCCTCTATATGAAGAATAGGGAATGATCTGGGCATGATTACTTAATACCAAATCAGTTTGTTATTCGAACTTTAAATTAGCAAACCCAGGAGCTCTCTCCTGTTGTCATAGTGCGGCTACACAGGAGACCTTACAGGGACACAGCTGCACCAGTACAGCTGTTCCACTGTAAAGTCTCGAGTGTAGACGGAGCCTAAAAAATGTCCAGCCTCATTGTAATCAATAAAAAAAAATAGGACCAGATTCTGAGCTGGTGTAAATAGCTTCATTGAAGCCAGTGAAGCTCTGCTGTTTTACACCAGTTGAAGTTCTGGCCCATATAATTTATCATCTAACATTACTTACAATGGGGCAAGGGAAAAAATTGCTGTACTGGCATACATTTTTGCAGATTCTTTCTTGACTTCCTGGCTTGTGTTTCTTTGGCTATACTAGAAAATATTAAAATTTTGTGATCATGGTAAAAGGTATTTTTGGTTTTAATCCTTCTCAGAACTCTATCCCAATTACTTATAGGTCAAATATTTGTTTTAAAAGGTCAGACAAACCATTTTGTTTAAATAAGGGAAAGTGAAAAGTATTTTCCATTGTTAAAGAAGGTTCAAATTTCACATCGAAATCTCTTCTAATAAGGTACACAGAGGATTAGCTCCATCAGACTCCTCATTTAAACCTTGTATATGAAAGATGGAGGCCCCAGATTTATTTTCTAGACCAGACCTTCCAATATATAGCAATGTTATTTTGGATTATAGTTCTGGAGAGGGTCCTATAAATCTGCACATTAGTTTTCATTTTTATATTGCTCTTTAAAGACAGTTAGCAATCCTTCTCTGTTTGCTTTACAAATTCTTGTAATTTCTAAATCTAAGGTAAAATGTCATCGACTTTTTGATCCATTGTTTTGATCAAGTTATGCAGTTTATTTGTATCCTGCCAAGATGTACGTAACTTTAATTGACTCATGTGTTTGAAGTTATGCATATGCTTTAGTGCTTTCATGGTTTGTGGTTTTAGAGCCCAATCCTGCAAAGATTTAACCACTTGCTTAATTTTACACGTATGAATAGTCCTATTGAAATCAATAGAACTAATCACATGCATAAAGTTAAGCATGTGCCTAAATCCTTGCAAGATATAGCCCTTAATCTGTAATTACTTCTCCTACAGAACTCATTAAACTACATCTAGCAGGTGAGGAAGAGGATAAGATCTTAGAGGGGGAACCTACATTGACTTTCTCTCCAATTCCCCTCATTGAGGTCGAACAAACTGGTCTAGTTGCCCCTGCTAGTAGGCCTTCTTGGGAGGCTTCTCCCTTGGCCCCATATAACCCAAGGGAATGTCTTCTACTGGGAAGTCCCCACAAACCGGAAAAACAGAAACCACAGCAACAGCACAAGGAACAGCTTTAATCAAGGCAAGTGTATAGAAAAAAAATTGAGTTACACATTTTCTTTTTCTTAAAAAATGCTGACTACATGGATTAATAAATAGATTTAATAAGTGCCAGTTCTTCAAATCAACATGGGATTAGTAAATCAATTAATTAATATCTCAATTAAAAATACACCTCCCTACACAAATTTTCTCAATTCCTAAAGGGATCATGATTGACCTCTACACGAGGTGAAATTTACCTTTGTGCAGAAGACTAGCATAAGGCCTAGGCACAATTTATGTTTGACTTGAACTCTCAGAAGAGGGTTGAAGTGGTGCAGAGAGTTGCGGCTGGCCCTCTGCACATGGGTGAATTTCACCCGTATGAAGAACAAAAGGGAAATAGAACAAAGTGAATTCTGTACTTATGGGCTACTGCTAGTTAAAAATTTTCCATTGAAAAAAAATGTAATGGAAAATTGGGTTGTTCACTAACTTAAAATTTACATGAAAAGTGTACTTGAAAATTTGTCGTCACAAAACCAGAAAATCAAAAATGTTTAGCCAACGCCCCAAATATTTAGGTTTTGGCCAATTTTCTTTCCAATTTTTGGTGGCTAAAAATCAAAATAATTTTAGTTTTTAAGCTTTCAAAACAGAGCTGAAATGTTCCACAGGGAGAAATTTTCCAAATGGCTTAGTATAAGCCTGATGTTGATCAAGGCTTGGTTCCCTGTAGACTAGGGAAAGGTTACTACAGGTCAATTGGAGCACCTGCAGTCAATTAAGGCCCAGTCAGACAAGGGAAAAAGGAGAGATGACTAGAATTTGGAGAAGTATTGCTGTGAACTGAAATTTCCAGCTGGCTCTGTTAAAGAGATTTAAGTCTTAAGTAAGTAAAAAAGTACCACCATAAACGCTGTGGCTCTAATCCTGCAATTTACAGTATTCAGGCAGACTGCTGTTCCCAGTGGAGTCCAGTTGAAATGAAGACTTCCTAGCTTTTCTGAATGAGTTTTCAACACAGGGACAGATTCTGATATCCTTGCTCAAGTTGCTTAATTCCTTAGTCCAGTGGTTTTCAAACTGCAGGTCGCGACCCAGTACTGTGTCTCAGAATGTAAGGCACTGGGTCGCAGCGGCTTTGGTCAGCACCGCTGACCAGGCCATTAAAAGCCCCATTGGTAGTGCTGCCTGGCTAAGGCAGACTAGTCCTTACCTGTTCGGACATCGTGCTGTGTCCCAGAAGCAGCCAGCAGGCAGGTCCGGCTCCTAGGCGGGGGGGGCCATGGGGCTCTGCATGCTGCCCCCGCCCCGAGCACCAGCTCCGCACTCCCATTGGTCACGAACTGGCAGAGCCGCTTGTGCACCTCCGCGTAGGAGCCAGACCTGCTGCTGGCCACTTCCAGGGCGCAGCTTGGTCCGTGGTGCCAGGACAGGCAGGAAGCCTGCCTTAGCACCCCCGCTGCGCCACTGACCAGGAGCTGCCCAAGGTAAGCCTGTGCCTCAACCCCACGCCCCAGCCCTGATCCCCTCAAACCTGGAGCCCCTTCCTGCACCCCAAACCCCTCATCCCTGGCCCCAGCCCAGAGCCTGCACCCCCAGCCCAGAGCTCTGATCCCCTCCCGCACCCCAACCCTCTGCCCCAGCCCAGAGCCCCTTCCCACAAGCTGAACCCCTCATTCCTGGCCCCACCCCACAGCCCTCACCCCTGGAGCCCAAACCTCCGCCCCAGCGCTGAGCCCCTCCCACATCCCAAACCCCTCATCTCCAGCTCTGTTGGATCACAGGCATCAACAATTTTCTTCAACTGCGTCACCAGAAAAAAAGTTTGAAAACCACTGCCTTAGTCCATGAGTGGACTCATTGAAGTCAAGGAGACCATGCATAGAGTAAGTTGGTAAAAAATGACAATCAAATGCTCTGTGTTAAGATAATTAAAAGAACTGAAACTACCTAAATACAAATATCATTAGATCATATTGGACCGTTAGTTGTCTTCTTTACTTAAAAAAGAGATGCCTGTCATTACTGGGAATAGGGTGGCCACAGCAATGAGAAGTGTATGAGCGGAGGTTAGTGACAGAACTGTAGCCAAGAGTTCTGAATTTTGAGGAGGCACTGAAAAGTGCAGGAGGAGCAAAGGTAATAAAAAAATATGGAGTAGGTCTATTTTACCTATCACAGGAAATACTGGTATTTAAAAAAATCTGGCACAAATAATGGGGTTTTGTGCTTTGATGATACAAACATTTGTGTGGTGTGATACAGCAGGGCCAGAGTGGAGTGGGAGAGTGGTCCCGTATTTTGCCAAAGCAGGTGCCAATCCCTGATCAGTTTAACATAAGGCAAGTCGTATCAGATTCTCTAGGGTTGCTTTCAAGGTCTCCAGAAACATTGGAAGCCAGTTTGTCATCCACCATCCGATGGTCGCTTGACGATGTCATTATCATAAGCAGATGCTGCTGAAGTTTCTCGAGGGGAGGTATATAAGCTCTAGGTTGATCAAGGCTTGGTTCCCTCTAAACTAGGGAAAGGTTACTACAGGTCAATTGGAGCACCTGTAGCCAATTAAGGCCCAGTCAGACAAGGGAAAAAAGAGAGATGACTAGAGTTTGGAGGAGTATTGCTGTGAACTGAAAGACCAGAGGACTAGAGAAAGGGAGACCTTGCCCAAGCAGAGCAGGGAGACTCCCCCTAGCATTGAGGACAAAGGGTAACCCTACCCAAGGGGGAAGAGGGTAAGAAGCCTGCGGACCTGAAGAGACTGAGACTGAGTAGGGAGTGGACCCTTACCCGCTACCCTCCTCTCCTGCCTTCCTGGGGCACTAGCGGAGCTCTTGGCACCCAAGAACAGGGGCATGGGGTGGTGTCCCAACCTACCCCACCAAGGAAAAGCATGGGACCCACCACAGTAGCATCAGCTGTTTGCCACAATGGACATAAACTGCTTATGTTTTGCAAATGTTTCCCTTATCATCAGGGAAGTGCTGAGGAAGCATTTAGAGTTGGGGAATTTTTATAAACTGGTGTTAAAGAATGTTCAATTCCATATCTCAATAGCGAAGTAGGAGATGTGTCAGTAATCTCTATACTGATTTCATGTTATTCAACTATATATTTATAGGTTTCAGAGGAACAGCCGTGTTAGTCTGTATTCGCAAAAAGAAAAGGAGTACTTGTGGCACCTTAGAGACTAACCAATTGATTTGAGCATGAGCTTCATCACATCTGATGAAGTGAGCTGTGGCTCACGAAAGCTCATGCTCAAATAAATTGGTTAGTCTCTAAGGTGCCACAAGTACTCCTTTTCTTTTTATATATTTATAGTTATTTGATGGACAACTTTGATTTATGTTTTTTTTTAATTTTATGTGAAATTATTTTCCTGGTTTGGCTTTTGCATGGCCTCACTCACCTCAACTTCATTTTAAGGTGCAAAAAACGCCATAATCAGAAGTTCCCTTATGTAATGGTTGACTGAGAAAAAAGGAATCAGGACAAAAAACTAGGAAGTTTGGGGTGGATGAATTGCCCCCATCTCTTCACTCACCATCCACACAAGATGAAATAGTCAAATATACTTTTAAAAAGTCTAATATTTCCTTAAAGAGAGGGACATAAAATTGTGGGGTTTTTTCACTGAATTAAGCTGTAATGCAAGAAAACTGACAGTTATGCCACACCTTAGGGTTTATACAATGCAAACATTATGGAATTCCCCAACCCCCATCTAAAAACCGATCTCATAATTTCTCCTTTCACATTCCCAAGGTGGATTTGATAATGCTAGGATTTAATGCTAGGAAATAAATTTTTGACAGTAATGATGAATCAGACAAAAACAAAATAACAACTCATTAGTGAATAATATTTTTGATGTGACCACTTTAAAAGTGTACATTATTGAATATTTTAGTTTTTGTAAGAAAACAGGGAGAGAAGAAAAAATTGTTTAAAATAGGCATTTAGTCATTGTCCATGGCTGCCCTACAAGATCTTACCAACTGTGCTATTAATCATTAACCAATTCAACTATTTCACTTTATGAAATACAAAAATCTACAGTAAAATCATGAAGTCTAAAGTGACAAAACATGGAATGCCCCAGTGATGTAAAGCCATTAAGCATGTTCATAAGCCCCTTCCTATCCAGGAAAGCACTCTTAACTTTAAATATGTGCTGAAAGTTAAGCTTATGCTTAAGTGCTTTTCTGAATCAGGACGTAATATTGCCATTCTGTAATGAATCATCCCCTTGTACAGCATTATGTATTTAATCACGTACTGTGGTGGCTAATTAGAATTATTTTTTTCAATATTCAAACACCCAAAAGGGTGCCAGGCATCTCACAGAAACAAATATAAATGAGGTCCTTGTGCCAGAGAGCTTGCAATGTAAATTTTACGTGACATAACAAGGAGAGTCATGAATAACAGGCCTGGCAGTCTCCAAACCAGACTGTATGTTTCCTTACTTTTCTCAGTTTAAACCAGACAATTCACATAATTTTGTGCAAGGTCTGTTCTGGGGCTGATCCTGAATCTCTTGTGTTGTGTGTGCAGGAGGAATGCAGGGCCCACCAAGTTAAGTGAAGCAGAACAGAACCACTAGTTTTTTTCCCAGTGCCTCTGATATGGCATTAGATATCAGTCTCCTTTTACACCGCCGCCCCATGCTTTGTCAGTGGATTATAAAATAATTAATTAACAGGCTGATGACCTGTATTTCTTGTTCCATCTCAAAAGTCAGTTTTAATAGCTGCATTATACGGATGTTAAAAAGGCTTTCCAGTGGAAATGCCAAAAGACTCTGAAATAATTGTTTGGGCAGAAATTTTCCACACTAAATGATTGTCTCAGGCTGAATAATTTTAGAAAGCTTCAGCCAAAATGGTTCAAACATTTGTAAGAATGAGATTAGGGAAAAATATGTTTTTTTGCCCAGGTTAAAACAAAACAAAACGGTAGGACCATTTCTTTGATTTGTCCCTTGTGTGTAGGTATTATGACACAATCTTTAATTATATGACTACATACTATATTTTCTGCAGGACCCCTGCTTCATTTGATGTACCTGCTCTGAGGATGAATCAGGATGAAGCCTGTTGTCCATAGGACCTTCTAACTCATTGGAAGATGTGTAGTGAATGAGGCAGGTGACTGCAGATTGAGAAAGGATGGTCTCATGGGTAAGGCAGTTGAATGGAGAAATGGATTCTATCCCTGCCTCTGCCATAGAGTTTCTGTGTGATCCTGGGCAAGTCCCTTTAACCAAATTTTTCACAGGTGGCCACTGACTGTATGTTCCTCATTTTTCTGCTCAACTTGCAACCGTGGAATCTGATTTGCAGAAGTGCATAGCACTCACAGCTGCAACTGAAATCAATGGAGCTGTGCTTTGAACATGTAAAGCGTATACAATGTTGCATAGTCTGAAAAATCAGGTCAAATTAGGCACTCAAAATTAGTGGATACTCTTTACCTTAATCTCTCTGTATCTCAATTCTCCATCTGTAAAATGGGGATAATACCAGCCCTCATCTCATAAGGATGTTGCAAAGAAAAATCAATTGTGAAATTAACTAAATAAATTAAATGTTTGTGAAGCACTGAGATATTGTAGCAAAACACATAGGAAAGCCCAGGAGGAGATTAATAATTCTGCATTCAAAGCAGGGTTTGAGTAACATGCGGTAAATAAGGCTTGGGCCACACATTAAACTGGGGATAAAATAAAACATCGAAGAGCTGCTCAGTAAAATGAGCACTGTCCATCCTGTGCACTGAATGAGGTGGGGTCCTGTGGAACAAATAGTATGTGATGTAATTAAAGATAGTATCATAATACATAAGCACAAGGAGCCAAGTTAAGATTGCGTAGGCAACCTTACTTTTGGCATGTCCTATCTTTTGATTGATTCACTTTGCAAACTTAATGTTCTTTTAGCCTCATTTTTCATGTTTAAATTATGTGTAAAGAAGGCATGAAAGGTTGATGTTTTGGGGGGAGAGTTGATAGAGGGAAGATGGGGTTGTTTTGTTTTAAAGGTTCCTTTCCACTTGTTTTTGACCTTAGAAATACATTGTGGATTAAAGAAAAGGAGTACTTGTGGCACCTTAGAGACGTAACAAAAAGAACTTTTCTCTCTCATGTTTGTTAAGAATAATACGTGTATTAATCAAAACAAACATTAACAAAAATGTCAATAGTTTAATTAAAAATTCCTTCGCCTCTCAATTTCTCAGTTTCCCAACTCTTGTCTCTCTTAATTTCATAATTTCACACATTCTCTAATTTCACACATAAAGGGAAAATAAATTAAAAGGGAAATTAAATAGATTAAAAGGGAAAATAAATTAAAAATAAATTTCACTCATTCTCTAGTTTTACTCATGCTCTAGTTTCACACATAAAAGCATAAAGAGAAAATAAATTAAAACAAATGTCATCAACTTTGAGTGAAAATCACCCTTATTGCAACATGCATTTCCCATGAGAATGCTAGAAAACCATTGTAAATATACTTTTGGACGACCTATTTGACTCAGCAAAGTGTTTATTAATAAAGCAAGTTCTTCTTTTTCAATAGGACTTGAAACTTGCTAACATGTAGTACTACTATTTTCACATGCCAAAAGCACCATTGTCACGCCCCACATTTTACAAGGCTGGTCCTCTTTTTATTTTTATTTAAAGATTGTTTTAGAGCAAAAATAAATAAAACCAATTGTACAAAAATATATAATGAATCCTGGACTAAAGATTAGCTCCTGGAAAGAATTCTGAGCCTAGATTGTCCAGTGATTTGTTCCAAATAAACAATCATATATGGGACTAGCAAGCACACCTACCTAGTTGTACTGGGGCAAGGCCACTTCCCTCCCCTTGCCTGAGAACTCATCTTTAGCAACAGGGTGTATGAAACAACATGCTGTTCCCTTTTGCACTGATAGCAGGGTGCATTATACAGTGTGCTCCCTCTGATCCACATACAACATTCTGCCTTATGTTGTCAACCATGCACTCGTGGGCATATAAGAGGCGGGGCATCACCAGTCAGTCGGTGAGATATAGGAATGAAGTGAAGTGAGAGCCCAGCTGCAATATTGTGAATCATGTTTTATTGTGTAATTGTGAAAGTGTACTTGTGTTTTAAGATTTGAAGAGTGCAAGTAGCAACAATAAAGGACATTTTTAATGAGATGCCAGAGATATTTATCAAACCCCTATCTACGCAACAATATAAAAGAAATACCATTACTTTTTTGCCGTGCTTAGCACTTAAATGTTTGATGACTTTCTAAGACTGCGGAACACAAGACTTTTGCTCTGCCTAATACTTTCTGTTTTCCCCCATAGAAAATAAAAGATACCCCTGAAGAAGCCTTCAGAAGCTTAGTATAGGAAGTGAAAAGCTCATTTCCAATCTAGTTTGCAGCAAGGGGCAAATCTGATGGGAAAATATCTGAAACAGAACAACATAGACCTGGCCTTAGGCAGTAGCGAGCGTCCCAGTGCAGAAGAAATTGAGGAACAAGGCATAAATGATGGAAGTTCAATTACTACGGAATTAGCAGATTTACCTGAAGATAAGGAATGGGAAATGTGAGGAAAGTGATGGAGAATTATCCAGTTTTCCTGGTGGTGTAAAGGAGAGTGATGATAAAGAAGAATGTAGCTCACATGAAAAGGAGAATAAAGACAAAAAAATCTGGTTTATGTTAAAAGGAGAGAAATGAAAAGAAGAATTAACCTCTCATGAGGACAGAAACAGCACTGAGAAAAACTGCACACCACAAATTGCTACGTCAGATCCTGCCTTATGGCCGGCGGTCCTAAACTCTGACAATATTTATCATACAATTTTGAACAGGCCAGACAAAATTGAGGATCTGACATTTCCAGTAAATGAGCAGAAACGACACTTCTCAAAGTCACACCATGAAAGGGTGCTCGAGAACGGTGAGAAACTGAATTGGCATTAGCTAGTTTACTCAAAATTAACTGACAAAGTGATCTGTTTTTGTTGCAAAATATTTGAAAAGAATGCAAAGTCGTTGCTTGTGCTTTCCAGGTACAATTACTGGCATAATTTAGCTGATGCTCTGAAGCAACATGAAAAATCACCTGGCCATTTTACGGCCTACTTCAAATGGATGGCGCTTGAGTCCAGGCTCAAGTTGAATAAATGCATAGATGCAGAAAGCCAGTGCATTACTAATGTAGAAACCAAGCATTGGAGGGACGTGCCTGAGCTTTTGATCTCAATCTCCCTCTTCCTTGCAAAGAATAATTTGGCTTTCCAGAGCTTGTTGGATAAGTTTTTCACTGAATATAACGGTAATTTCCTCAGTTTGGTAGAACTCCTTGGGAAATACGACAATGTCATGTGTGAGCACCTACCTTGAGTAGTTCGTAAAAAAGCTATGGACCATTACTGCAGCAAAACAATTCAAAATGAATTGATTGACCTTACGACAAGGAAGGTGCTTGATAACATATTGATGCGGCTCGGCAAAGCAAGTACTACATGGTAATAATGGACTGCACTCTCAACATTAGTCACAGTGAAAAGATGTCATTTACTGTAAGATTTGTTGACAACGAGGATGGCAGTATCCAAGTGGCACATCATCAGGGTGTTTTTTCTTTTTTTAACATTTTATTAGAAGAGCTATTTGAAAGCAAACCAAGGTCTTTTGTTTCTGAAGAGTTCATTTGCCCCTGCTGCTTATTTGCCTGAAGCCATAAGCTGTTGTTTATGATCTCAAAATCATTTCCACAGCAACCACTTGTGATACTCCAAATGGAGAATTATGACTTCAAGTGAGGAACAAACAGCAGGAGTAAATTAATTCTTGGAAACCAAGGGCCTAAGTCCTGCACTGAAATACAGTTACTGACACCAGTGGGAGTTACTTGAATCCTGTGGCTGGAGAATAAGGCCCCAAACTTCTGTTTTCATGCTGATGAAGCTCTTCAGGTTTGTCTGGCATTTCAAATGTACAATTAGCTGATATCTCCAAGTGCATTTGGATAAAAACACTGCAAAATCTACCAATTTCATATGAAATCAGAGGCTTTTGCTATTCCCTCCCCACAACAAACATGTTTGATGAGATTCCCTTTATCTGTTATGATGATGTTATGTCTTGGTGGTGGGTCAGGAGGCAAGGTATTAGTGTCTGGGGGCAACTTCTATACTGTGCAAAATGTCACCACGCCATGAAACAAAAGTGATTCAAATGTCTCGCAAGCACTGCTTGTCAGATATGAGACTGTCCTGTTAAAATCAGGATGATTGTAGAAAATCCAACTCTGTCCTTTGGTATCTTCAGTAGCCAGCATGGTAGGCCAGTTCCCCAAAGGCCCATTCCTACCTTCCCATCATTCAGAATGTGATTAATGTTGCCTGCTTTCTTTGTTACTTCAGGAGCTGCAGGCAGCCCCTCCCCCCGCCATAATGAGATAAAAAATATCTCCTGCTCTCCTTGTGTCCTTTAAGATATCCATTTCTCCCCCACTGAGTGATAGACTCCAAGAGCTCAATTTATTTAGCTTAACAAAGAGAATGTTAAGGGGTAACTTGATTATAGTCTATAAGTATGTACATGGGGAACAAACATTTAATAATGGGCTCTTCTATCTAGCAGAAAAAGGTCTAACATGATACAGTGGCTGGAAATTGAAGCTAGACAAATTCAGACTGAAAATAAGGTGTAAATATTTGGCAGTAAGGGTGATTAACGATTGGAAGAATTTACCAACAGGTGTCCATCATTGACAATTTTAAAAACAAGATTGGATGTTTTTTAGAAAATCTTCTCTAGGAATTATTTTTGGGAAGCTCTACGGCCTGAGTTATATGGAGGTCAGACTAGACCAGTGGTTCTCAAACTTCATTGCACTGCGACAATAAAAATTACTATATGACCCCAGGAGTGGGGACTGAAGCCTGAGCCTGCCCAAGCCCTACTGCCTCGTGGGAGGGGGGGCAAAGCCCGAGCCCCATCACCCCAGGTGGAGTGGGGCAAAGCCCAAGCTCAAGAGCTTCTGCCCCAGGCTTAGTCTAAACCAGCCCTGGTGACACCATTAAAACGGGGTTGCAACCTACTTTGGGGTCCCGACCCACAGTTTGAGAATCGCTGGACTAGATGATCACAATGGTCCCGTCTGGCCTTGGAATCTATGAGTCAATTCATCTGAAGACAAGAGAATATAGCATGAAATGGATTTCCTTCCTGTATTTTGGCACTTACCATTTTGATTCTTTGTCAGAGGTATAACAGTTTTTCTCATGTTATTCACATTCTTTTGGATTCAGTCCTGACTGGGAACCAGAAGTGAAATAAAAGGTATATGAAAATTACAAAACCTCAGAAAAGGTTTGGGTTGAATTTGGCACTAACAAGAGTTGAAGCCGTGAGCATGGGTGGCAGTGGATTTTTTACAGTATCTAAGTCAGTTCGCTGATCCCTGATTAGCATAGCTATTGTTCGTGATGTAGAGTTTACAGAACATACAAATAAAAAGGCACAGTTTTCTGGAACTGACGTGTCTAAACACAATTGGTTATTAATGAGGATAGCAGGATCTGTCTTCCCCTTCTCATAAATACACCCGTTCACACTGTCATCGGGGAAGTTGGAAGCAAATACTATTTAGATGGAAATTTGTATTTTGTTTGACACAGGATAAAACATGATGTGATCAGACCAACTTCTTGATTATTGTAGACAGTGGAACAAAATTAAAATGAACTTTTAGAATTCAATTACTGTATTTATATATTTGACAAAACTCATCTTTTGGTCTTAAGTAGTTCTGCAAGTTGATAAACTTTGCAAAAATAATACAAAAAGTTAAAGCTGCTATATAAGCTCCTTACTACTTGAATTGTGTTAATTGACCATTTAAGGGTGTGTAAGGCAAATGGTGCTATATGAAAGATGGTTCTCTGGTAATTTGTGTGTTAAAGAAAACAGAACTGTCATTGACAAATTATCAGCAGGGAGGCAGATGCCATCAGAAGATGGAGGCTTAGCCAATTCATGGAAATGTATATTCTGGGTCAACATACATGCGAGCAGTGGAGTGATTTGGTGATAAATGAAAACAGGGTTGAATAGAACTGTCTCGAGCCGGCAGAGCTGTTCAAAACTTGGGATCTTCATTTGCAGTTGTTTCAACAAACTTGTTGTTCCAATTTGCTTCCTATTGTTTTGCATCCCGTCCTCCCAAGTGTCACCTTGAATTTTGACTTCAAATGAAGAGATACCGAAGTGGTAGAGAAGCTCAGCTGAGACTGCTGTATTTTGTTTGGTTTTTCACCACAATCATGAATTCCTCCTATGGGGAAGGAGGACTTGCTCAGTCCAGGTCTGCTCAAAAAGTTTGTGAACCTCAGTAAACTTGGACTGAGCTGTAATGAAATGGTTTGCTGGGAAAATTTTGTGTTGTTGTAGCAACACATGCTACCAGCCAGGTAAGCTTTTCATGAGTTGACTCTTTTGGGACCAATTCCTGCTTCTCTGTGGACACGTCCACACTTAAAAATTAGATTGACCTAGCTGTGAAAAAGTTCATGCCCTGTGTGATGTAGTTAGGTCGGCCTAACCCCCTATTTAGATGCAGCTAGGTTGAAGGAAGAATTCTTCTGTTGACCTACCTACTGCATCTCAGAGAGGTGGTTTAAGTACATCAATGGAAAAAACCCTTTTGTCAGCGTAGACTACTGCCCTACAGTTGCACGGCTGCAGAGCCCTAGCTGTGTTATTGTAGCAACTGTAAACTAGACATACCCTGAGGGTCAGTGTATCCATCATCCTGTAGTCATTAGTTCCATGAGCCTCTGGGACAGAGACATGTCCAGAGATATGCCTCAAAATAGAGCTTCGTGAATAACTGATTTTTTTGGTTTGGCAAACCAAAAACATTTTTAAAAAAATTGTTTCAGGTCAACCTGAAACAACACTTTTTTGAATTGCTCAGCAAAATGAAAAAGTCAGAAATGTTTTGTGTCTGGGTGAACAAAATGTTTTGACTCAAAATGTTTCATTTTGGTTTTGAGATTTTTTTTTAACCTTTTTAAAAATAAAATAAAATGGATGTAAAATTCAAAAGGAAATGACGGTTTGAAAATGACAAAATGAAGCATTTTGACTTTTTGGGAATTTTTTTCTTTTTTCTTTCAGCAAAACAATTCAGCAAATTCAACATAAACTTGCAAAATGTTCAATTCAACCTGAATATGCATTTTTCAATGCAAAAAAAGTTTTGTCGGACAGATTTTGCCCAGCTTTACCCTAGAGTCCTTATGTTCAGCAAATGCACATAAGGGTTTCTGGGGAATGTCTTCTTGTCATCACAATAACAGAACTGGCGGAGATAGCTCTGTGTTGCTCATTTAATGTATAAGGTGTGACTCCTCAGGCATAGGCATGCCATGCAAGATGCTCCTAGAAAACATTAAGAGTGGGAGCCTGATCCAAAGCCCATGGAAGTCAATGGAAAGACTCCCATTGATGCTAATGGATTTTGGATCATGCCACGGGAGAGAAGTGACGGGAGCTGTCCCTATAAAAGACATCCAAAGTAAGTGAAGTAAGTTGGGATGGAAAGAATCTACTCTTGAGGGGATTGTAGGCCCGGAATGGTGCTTGTTTTTGAGGATGGGAGAGTCCGGGGGACAAGTGTCATGGGTCTGTATGGGAAGAAGACCTCTATGTGGATATGAGGATGAGTAGGGGGAAGAGAGAAGGCCTGATTGTCTCCTCCCATGCACCTTGTGTGGTTATTTACATCTGTGCAAAATGACTGTAACAATTCTCCAAAATCAGAACGGAACTATATTGATGACAGTTTAAATTACATTAGTAACTACATTATGAGCCACTTACTTCTGAAATTTTTTTTTAGTAGCAAACCCAGTTGTGATTTATGCCAGTGATCAGTGCAAACTGCAGGTATTGATTTTTTTGCATATATGTTGAGTTCATACAGAATCATTATTGCAAAATAAATAATTTTTGAAAGAACGTTCTGGCCTATGTTCTGACACAGTTTATGCTCTGAATTTCTGAAAATGAGTTAAATACGGATGCAGCCTTAGCTAATGTAGCGAACATACTATTATCAAGGTATAAGAGGCTGCAAGACCACTGGAAAAGCCAACAGCCCCACAGTCTGGCTCCTCTCAAGTACTGCATCTAATCTCAGGCTGATGCTCTTAACTTCTTCTTTCAGACTGTGTGCTTTAAAAACAATAAAGGTGTACCACTGTGAAATTCTTTTAAAATGGTAGGTGGCCTTTTTATATATGGAGGTGCATCTACTAGAGTACACAGAGCTCTGTGTAGCTCAAAAGCTTGTCTCTTTTACCAATAGAAGTTGGTCCAGTAAAAGATATTATTACCTCACCCATCTTGTTTCTCTCATATCCTTTGCAAAAATCTTCAACATCGATACTCATAAGAATCTATTCTATATCTGTTACTAATTATAGATATTCTGTTTAGGGGAACTTCAAACTTCCATCTAGAAGTAGGGCTAAAAATGTGGGGGAGGGGATGTTGGCACCTTTATTATACTACAATGATGGATGCTTTAAAGATGCATATAAATACTTCAGCTGAAAAACCATTTAGTTGTCACACTTTTAAGGTGGATAAACTCAAGTGAAGATTAAATAGATTAAGTAATAAAGTTTCTGCAATTAAAATTAATGTCACTATTCATAAGTTTATTATTTGTAATGCATAAATATGAATATAGTGATTCAGACCCAAAAATATGTTAAAGATCATTTTTATGGTGCCACATTTCAGTTCTGGAATAAGATGTTAGCAAAGAGTTGCTGATTGAAACTGCTGTAACTAAGGCCCTGATCCTGTTATAAATTCCACGTGGATTGACCACTGCCATCTATACAGAAATCCATGGGGGCTACTTGAATGGACCTCACTGCAGGGTCAGCTCACAAAGTGGTAATTTATCATGGGTGTAATAAATAAAATGTAATTATGTCACAATTAACTTTAATGAAACATGTATGTATCCTTATTTTTAATTGGGAGATTTAATTGGGGAGAAGGAGTTAGCTGCTTTTTTTCCTCCTTCAACTGGCATATATGCTGAAGAGATTTGATTTTGTAAACAAAAAGAAACTTACTTTCCCTTTCATACAAAATACTCCTAAAGAAGAGAAAAATATAATTTTGTTTATAGATAATTCATAGCTGGGGAAGTTGTATCAAATCTGTCTTCCTGAGGAACATGATGCTAAACAAACAAATAAAACTTCACGTGACCAATTTTATTATAACAGGAACATACTCCGGTTTACTTTTCGTATGAGTATACGGGGAGAAAAAAAAGGCTGCTTCCATTTAAGTGCAACTCTGAAAACTAGAAATCTTCTCTATGCAAAGCTGTATCAATGCTGGTTTATTTTGTGATTTAATTTTAGTGCCTGTGAAGAGTGCCAGATTGACAGCGCTTGCTCCTAGAGACGCCCGAGAGCTGGGTCAGCACCCACAGCTGCAGTACAAACTTTCCTCAGCTGCAGTACAAACATGCTCCTGGGACCACCTGTTGTGGTAAGATGACAATTCAGTTTCAGTATTCATTCAAATCCTGATTTTTATGCTGAGTTTTCTGACAAGGGTGCCAGTTTTAATCAAAAATGGCAGTGTTTTGGTGTTGTGGAGATCTGTCCACCAGCACTTTCTCACAGCACAACGAGACAAGGTGCTTGTCCAGATTAGGGAAATTTGCACTGATTTAACTACATTGATTTAATTACACCAGTGAAATGCCCTAAACTAGACACATTACACTGGTACAATGAACGTTGGCAATTTACTAAAGTAAGTCGCAACGGTACAAATCTCATCTGATGCCTGGACCGTGCATCTGCACCTGACATTTGCACTGGTGTAGCTACATCTGGAAAACCTGGGGATGAAAAAAGCATATGTGTGCAAAATGTGTGTTTTGTGGGGGGAAGATGCATACTGAGTGCTTCCTTTGTAACCTTAATAGTGTTCTTTTAACATCATTTTTGTGTGTGTAAGTATTATAGCAGAGCAAGAGCTCTGCTACAGTTAAGGTTAAGACCAGCTTTCTGTTTAAAGCTCTAATATTCTGTGTGTTCTAAAATCTACATGGTTTCTTGGATTGCCTTGAAATTTGGTGTGTCTCACTGGGGCATAGGTTTCTGTTGGAGAGCCAATTTCGGGGCTATTAGACCAGAGGGTTCCCAAGATACAGCCCTCAAAATAAATCCAGCTTTTCTAGAAGTTGAGAGATTTTGGCACCCTTTCTTTGCTCACAGATAGAGGTCAGCTCAGGGCTCAGACCATCGCACCAGGGTCTCCAATACTTGAGGGTTATCCTCACAGAGTGCATGTCACCCATCAATCAGCCCTTTGGGGGAAATCAAATTAAAACTTTTTTTAAAAAATTGCTTCTCCAGTTAGGTTCCTTACGTGCCTCGTGCTTATTTGTGCATCTAATGGATTATACTGAGCATATGTAAACAGAAGAGTTAACATGATTGTTAGCCTTCAAAGTTTTACAGCAGCTGTAGCTCCAGGGGATTAAATAGTAGCCTTTGAACCTGACCCAGCCAGCCAACCTCAGTCTGAGTCTTATCATGGGCAGAGATCTGGGGAAGGTTGGATGGCATGTTGCTTAAAAATCTGTCTTTGTCATGGCTTTGCTTTTTTAAAATTTTTGGGTGAATGTAATCAAAGTATTTTTGTTAAAAAAAATATGTGAATACTTGCTGGCAGGGGAGAGGCATTTTTGGGAGTGGAGGAGGGGAGGATAGGGATAAGAGGGGTTTGGGGCTGTATTGAGGGGAAGAAGGATAAATAGGGATGGGTGGTAGAGGAGGTAAGAGGGGTTGTGGGGCTCAGGTGAGGGATGCATGGGGGTGAGTGGCAGCAGAGGTGCTCGGGGAGAGTAGGGGCAGGAGCACCTTTCAGCTCCACATTCTCCCCTTCTGAGTGTGCCAAGAGCTGGGGTGGTCTGAGCCCCACTCCTTACCTCCCTACTTTTGAGCTGGAATGTGGGGGTCCCTGAGTGTGCCTGAGCCCTGCTCCTGGGCTTACTGTGTATATATGCCAGGATCTGGGGCCCTCCGCCCCTTGAGGGGAGTCTGATCCCTCTCCATGTGCCTTCTTAGATGAGCCAGGATCTGGGGGCTTGGGGTGGAGGGAAGCCTGGACAAAATAGCATGGTAGGGGTTGGCCGGCTGGCCTGGAATGAACAGGACTGGTTGGTGGAGCTGAGTGGAGGAAGGGAGAAAGCTATAGAAACACAGAATAGAATAATAGAATATCAGGGTTGGAAGGGACCTCAGGAGGTCATCTAGTCCAACCCCCTGCTCAAAGCAGGACCTAATATAGGGCCAGGATCACTAGTTCACTTGGCTCACAACTGCACCAATGACCACTAATTCTTACCAAGCCTTCTTTCTGTTAAAAATAACTAGAAAATTAGATGGATCCCCCCCCCCCAAAGTTAACACAGAATTAAGGTTCCTTAGTGACTGCTCTTGTCTGTCCACAATGGTGAGTTCAGCAAACCTCAGACTTCAGAAAACCAGGAGGAGCAAGGGTGCAGCAGACTCAGGGGAAGGGGCAGGGGCCTTGGGGGAAGGAGTGGAGTGGGACTGGAGCCTGGGGCAGAACCAGGGGTTGAGCAGTGAGCACCCTTTAGCACATTGGAAAGTTGGCGCTCATAGCTCCAGCCCCAGAGTTGGCACCTATGCAAGGAGCCGCATATTTACCTCTGAAGAGCCGCATGTGGCTCCGAAGCCACAGATTGGCCATCCCTGCTATTGTCCCTCTGCAAATTTGTGTACACAGTCAATCCCTTTCCTCTCTCTAAAAGTGCAAAGTTTCAAAAAGTTCGATTAATAGAAGATTATTGGGAGTGGAATAGATCTGGACAAGGAGAAGAAGTCTGGACATAAATGTGAGAAGGGAGGGACGGCAGTGGAAACCAAAGTGAAACTGTTTGAGCAGCAAATTCCAGAAGTCTTGAGGTCTTTCTGAGTGTAGCCTTCATTGATTTGACATCTACCATACCATTCTCTCACTAGAAGGGAAAACCTATAATGGCAGCAGGCCGTAAATGGAACCCAGTTTGGGAATATTTTAATGAAGTTCCCCTACCTGTGGGTAAGACAGGCATGTGTGCAAAATGCAAACAGCGCAACAAAGAAATGCAAGGCATGGTTGCCTGAATGAAACAACATCATGAGAAGTGTTCTTTCTCAGGAGGAAGCTGCGTTGAAGATGATGAAAGAAACATGTCTGAACATGCCGGATCTTCAGGTTGGTAAACTTTTTTATTTCATACTTCTTCCTTAAGAACTGCCTGTCTTCCTTCTAGACTATTCCTGAATTCTCATGTTTGAGCAAAATATATAGTTGTTACTCTATGGTACTATCATTTTAGATGCAATTGTGATAAAAAATAAATAGCTGAAATAGGCAGATCTTCCTTTTACAATTTCACCTTTAAAGTAGTACTGATTGTCAGTGAATGCAATGAGTAATACTAAATAAGCAGTATGGTAATAATAATTAAATAACTGCATTGACTTATTTTGTTTAGGAGAATCCATCCTCAATATACAGGATTCTGAAGACTATCCACCCTCAAGAACACCATCATTTTCTATAGTTTCAGAGTTATCTGCCAATGATAGTATTTCAGTCACATCATATATGTCACATAGCCACAGTATATCACCTGTAGCAAAAAGAAAAAAAAATCTCCATCATCCAGAAACAACCATAGATAAGTTTGTGATAAGAACCAGCAGATTACAAAAAGAGGTAATTGATGAAAAAATTGCCCAGTTTGTTTATGCAGCAAACTCTGCTTTCCGTATAATTGAGAACCCACACTTCATTAACATGGTTCAGTCATTAAGACCAGGATACAGTCCACCCAACAGAGCAGATGTCGCAAGCAAATTGCTGGATAAAGCATATGAAAGAGAAATTGAGCAGTGTGCAAAAGGTCTAGAGGGTAAAATTGTTAACCTGAGTTTTGATGTGTGGAGCAATGTCCACAATGATCCTGTTGTATGTGCTTGTGTGACAACAGAAGAAGGGATTGCTTTTCTTACAGAAACAATAGATAAATCAGGAAATGCACACACCGCAGAATACTTACAAGAAGTAGCAGTAAAAGCTATAACAAACTGTGAAAAAAAATTCAAATGTCTAGTATGCAGCTTGGTCACAATGTTGCAAATGTATCCAAGATGAGAAGAAATTATTTAGAAGAGAGTCCCAAGCTAACAACATATGTTTGCGGGGCTCATTTGACGCACCTCCTAGCCAAAGACTTCAGTGTCCAGAAATAAAGGCTAATGTTGTTGAAATTGCAAAATACTTCTGTAACAACAACTTTGCAGCAGCTGCTCTGAAAAAAGTGGGAGGAACCAAGCTAACTCTCCCACACGACATGCGATGGAACTCAGTAGCGGACTGTTTTGAGCACTATATCAAGAACTGGCCTAATCTGGTGAAAGTTTGTGAACAAACTTGTGAAAAAATAGATGGCATTGTCACAGCCAAAGTTCTCAACACTGGGCTTAAGAGAAATGTTGAACACATGCTGAGTACCCTGAAGCCTATTTCTGTAGCCTTGAACAAAATGCAGGGAAATAGCTGTTTTATTGCTGATGCTGTTGAAATTTGGAAGGAACTGAGTGAGATCTTAAAAAGAGAAATATGCAATGACAGAATTAAATTAGAAACATTAAAAAATGAGTGGGACAAGCACTGACTCCAGCTCATTTTCTTACAAATATTCTCAATATTTGGTACCAGGGTCAAACCTTAATTGCTGAAGAAAAGGAGTTGGCTATGACATGGACATCCAGCAATCATCCCTCCATAATGACAACTATAATAAACTTCAGAGCTAAGGGTGAACCATTCAAGAAATATATGTTTGCTGATGATGCTTTAAAGCAGGGGTCTCAAACTCAATTTACCTTAGGTCCAGTGCCTCAAATCCTCCCAGCAGGCCAATAATGTCACTGAAGATGGCGTTCAGAAAAGAAAATGTTTATATTGTATTTTTTATTTGGAATTTCTGAGAAATAATAAAACTGTCATAAAACTTTATACAATTCTTCACCTGCCAGAGAGTTTTTAATGTTTGCCAGTTACCTGGCAACACTTCAGTTCTGTCAGCTTGTTGATGTTTGGCCTCAGTGACTGAGCAGTTGAAACCTTCAGGATTGCAGCAAGGTGGGCATCAGATAGTTGTGTTCGGTATTTTGACTTGTTTATATTCACTGTGGAAAAAAGTGATGTTGCCTCCATGGCTGACTCTGCCTGGTGACCAGTGATGGTATCTCTGTCCCTCTCCCCCAGCCAATTGGAGCTGTGGGGGGCAGCGCCTCCAGCAGACATTGCCGGCAGCGTGTCTACCTGCATCTCTCCTCTGCGGGCCGCAGTGGGGAGGTTCTTGGGCCGCAGATGGCCCGCGGGCCGGGACTTCGAGATCCCTGCTTTAAAGAAAGTCACACCAGTGAACTGGTGGAAGTCACTTAAGCACTTGGATAATCTCACTTTTAACAGCAGTAGCTTCTTCCGCCGGTGTAGAAAGAATATTTTCTGCCTTTGAACTAATTCATTCCAAATTGAGAAATCGTTTGGGACCTGAAAAAGCAGGAAAGCTTATTTTTCTTTTCCAGATTATGAACAAACAGGAAATTGAAGGTGAAGACGACCGAGTTAGCTGCTGAAGCCAATATTTTAAGTTTCTCATGTTGACCTGGCTGACACAGTCAATTTAATTTTTGTTTTTTTTTTTTTAAAATATTTCATTTAACTATTTTAGTTAAAACATTTTTAATAAAAACAAACTTGATTTTAAAAAAACTTGAATGTTTAACTAAATTCAAAAATTCATATGCTTGTTTTGTTAAAATATTATACGTTTGCTGTTGAAGAAAAAAAATTCAGAATACATAACGTTGTTTTAGTTGAATAAAACAATTTAAATGTCTGTTTGGTGATGTTCTCCTCCTAATACAGCATGACAAGAAAATCCTCCAAATATTAATGGTTAACCTGTTGAATTGGAGATAGTTCACCTCCCAATGACTTCATAAATATCTGCTTCAATTACCTGTGGTAAATGAAATAACCAAACAATCATTAATTTTCTGATATAGCTGTAAAACTAATCTGAAAAGTTTTCAAAATAAATCACTTAAAAATGTATAGTGTGTACCTTCTAAAAATGAAACCTACATCTATCTCTGAGTTGTGAAGAATATGTATTAAGGTTTATAACAACTGACAAGAATGCACTTTTATGTAGAAATCCATGATTAAACTGAGTCTTCCTGGCTAGTGATTTAAATCATGATTTGATTTAAATCATATCCACCTTGACCCTAACTCGGCATTTCCTGGTTTTCTGAAATTTTGTTGAACTCTACATTCTGGAAGGACATGAGCAGTCACTGGGAAACCCTAATTTTTCATAAACAAAGTTTTTTTTTTGCCATGCATTTATATTATTTGTATTGCAGTAGTGTTAGAACAGTGTTTCTCAAACTTTTACACTGGTGACCCCTTTCACATGGCAAGCCTCTGAGTGACCCCCCCCCGCTTATAAATTAAAACAACTTTTTAATATATTTAACACTATTATAAATGCTGGAGGCAGAGCAGGGTTTGGGATGGAGGCTGACAGCTCGTGACCCCTCATGTAATAACCTCGCAACTGCCTGAGGGGTCCCGACCCCCAGTTTGAGAACCCCTGGCCTAGAAGCCCCCATTAAAGACCAGAGACCCATTGTACTACACACTGGGTACGCACATAATAAAAAGGTGATCTCTGCCCCAATAAGAGTTTACAAGCCATGTGTGTCACAACGTTGTGCCATGCTTTCATTGCAGTGCAATGAAATGGCATTGACCAACACAGGGGTGAGCAAACTATGGCCCATGGGCCGTATCCAGTCCCTCAGAACTTTGGATCCAGCCCTCCCATTGGCCAGGAATGGGGAACTGCGGCCAATGGGAGCTTTGGGGAATACCTGGAGGCGCAGCAAGGGCAGCGAGCAGAACCCTCTGCCCCCTCTCTCCCAGGGACCGCAGGAACATGGTGCCGGCCACTTCCGGGAGCAGCGTGGGGACAGGGCAGGTTCCCTGCCTGCTTGCCCTGGGCTTGGTGCGCGCCGCTGCCACCCCAGAGCTGCTCCAGGTAAGTGGCACTGGGCTGGAGCCCGAACCCCTCCTGCACCCCGCACCCCAACTCTCTGCTCAGAGCCCCCTGCCACACCCTGCACCCCAACCCCCTGAGCTCCCTGCCGCACCCCTCCTGCATCCCAACTCCTTGCCCTGAGCCCGTCGCAACCCCCCTGCACCCCAACCCCCTGCCCTGAGCCCCTGCCACACCCCGCAGCCCTCCTGCACCCCAACCCCCTGCCCTGAGCTCCCTGCTGCACCTTGCACCCCTCCTGCACACCAACCCCCTGCCCTGAGCCCCCTCCCGCATTCCACACCCCTCCCTGAACCCCTACCCTGAGCCCCCTCCTGTACACCACACCCCTCCTGCACCCCAACCCCCTGCCCTGGCCCTGCATGCAATTTCCCCATCCAGATGTGGCCCTCCAGCCAAAAAGTTTGCCCACCCCTGGACTAACAAGTAATAAATCTTAGCTCTTATATAGCAGTTTTCATCAGTAGATCACGAGCTGTACAAAGGAGGGAAGTGTCCCCCTTTACAGATAGGGGAAACTGAGGGACAGAGAGGGGCTGTGATGTAAAAAACTTGATATCACACACGGAAGCCCGTCCTGTGGGTGGGGCAATCATGTAATTTAGGTGACCTGGGTTTCAACCTCACCACCAGGAAAAACCGGACAAACTCTTTGCACCTGGGTACATGCTAATGACACGACTTATTCCATTTAAAGGTGGCTAATCTTTGAGAGCTGCTGTAAACTTCTTGAAGAAGAGCTAAATATCGAGGGCTGTGTGCACGACTTGGCTCTCGTCAGCATCTCTGCTGGGTTTGTAGGCACGCCCCAGCTTGGGGGGGCGGAAAGGGAGCCAGGCCGCGAGGGATGGGTGAGGCTGGAGAAGCAGCATCAGGAGAGCTGGTGTGATACCAGTGTGGAGGGCAAAGTCAGTGGCAGCCGCGGATTTAGCGCGGGCCGCTGAGGGAGCCTGAGGCCAAGGCGTCAAGATGCTGTTTACGGCGCAGCGTGCTCGCCACCCCCCGGCTGCAGCGGCCCGGGAGGGCAGGCAGGTCCGTGCATTGGCCACCGGGCTGATCTGCAGCGGAACTTCCTGGAGGGGCGACTCCGCCTCCCGGACCCGCGGCGGCAGCTAATACAGCGGTGCCGGGTCACGGGTGCTACATGGGGACGCCCTCAGGCCGGGGGCGGCTCGGGCTCCCGCGGGGGGGCGGGTAGGGTAGCTGCGCGAAGATCCGCTTTCAGTTTCGTTTCTCTGCGGGAGGCTCACAACAATAAAGAGGCTGCAGGGAGCGCCGGGGCGGAGCTGCACTAAGTGGTCGGGGAGAGGGCACCAGGGGGCGGCGGGGCGAGGGGTTCGGAGCTGCCCGGGATGGCTCGCCCCGCGCTGTCCAGCCAGGCGCTGCAGGCGCTCTGCTCCGCCGGCGGCTCCCTGGAGCAGGGCGAGCTGTCGCGGCGGCTCCCGGCCCTGAGTCCCAGCCTGGACAACCTGTTGCTGGCGGAGCCGGAGCGGTTCACGCTGGTGACCCGGCCGGGGCCCGGCTCGCCCGGCGGCCCGCCCCAGGAGCAGCGGGTGGTGGTGGCCACGAGCGCGGTGCGGCTGTGCCCGGAGCACGGCGGGCCGGGACCCGGCTGCGGGGGCCAGTGCGGCCAGCTCCACATCTGCCGGTACTTCCTGTACGGCAACTGCCGCTACCAGCGCACCAGGTGAGCCGGGGTCACCCCCGGGGTTCTGGATCCCCCCCCTCTGGCCATTCCCCTCCCCTGGGGGAGCCTGGATCCCCCCCCTCTGGCCATTCCCCTCCCCTGGGGGAGCCTGGATCCCCCCCCTCTGGCCATTCCCCTCCCCTGGGGGAGCCTGGATCCCCCCCCTCTGGCCATTCCCCTCCCCTGGGGGAGCCTGGGGGATGGGCCCCCTGCCTAGGCTGGGCCCACTACATCCACTTCCGTTGTCGGTGAGTGCCACCCAAACTGTTCAAGGGGGCGCCCCCTCTTTTGTGGGACAGACCCTCAGGGCTGCTGGGTCAGGACCACACACCCAGTGTCTGCTCAGGAGTTGGTGTTCATTTCGTCTCCCCTTCCCACTTGATATATTTCAGTGCAAGATGTGGACATGGGGGGGAGGGGGGGCTTTACACCTCAAAGGGAAGAGTGCAAGGGGGTGTGCAACTGGTTTTGTTTTTCTGATTATGGGCCTTGACTTTCAAAAGTTTAGAAAACCAGGAATTGATCATTGTTACTCACCGGGGGATAGGTTGTTCCATGGTATGAGGAAATCTTTGCTATTTTTCTTCTGGGATATATGTTTTTTTCTTCCATGTGAAAGATGTGCCATTAGTTGTTAGAGCATTTAGTGCACTGGATGAGGTACACCATATGTTGTGATAGGCATGTGTAGAATCCATGCATCTTGAAAGGTGTGTCGTGGGGGGCACTGATCATCATAGTAGTGTGTCTGTCTGCAGGGTTTGCATCTGTTGTTCTGAATAGAGAAAGTGGATTTATGGCTTATTACAACAATCTGTAACCCACTAACCTCCTCATCCCCAGCTGCCATTTTCCCCCCTTCTGTCCTTTTCCTTCCTATAACTGGAGGGATGTTAATGGGCCACTTCACCTTGAATGGTGCCTTGAAATATCTGTTATGCTAAAAACAATCTCTTCCACGTTGTATTTAGCTGTGATGCTCTGAGGAGATTCTCAGACTTAAGCCCTGTGTACACCAGCAAGTTTCTGTGCAGTAAAGCAGCTTTCTGCGCTGTAACTCCCGAGGTGTACGCACTGCCAAGCCACCTAGTGCACAGAAACTGTGCAGTTGTATTGCTCTAAAAAAACCAGAGATGTACAGCTTTGTGCGCTGGGGCTACAGTGTTGTGGTGCCAGTGTAGACACGGTGGCGATTACAGCGCTGCGATTGGCCTCCAGGAGGTGTCCCACAATGCCTGTTCCCACCTCTCTCTCGGGTCATCAGTTTGAACTCTACTGCCCTGCCCTCAGGTGACCAACCGTGAGCCCCACCCTGTACATTCCTTCCTGTTTGCTCGGTGATGCATGTAGTGGTCTCAGCGCATCTGTCATAAATATAAAGGGAAGGGTAAACCCCTTTGAAATCTCTCCTGGCCAGGGGAAAGCTCCTCTCACCTGCTCCAGTTTTTAAAATAAGCATGTTTCCTCCTCTACATGTGTGTTCTTGCAGAGACCTGATGTCTTATACCCCTTTGAAGAGGTGTGCCTCTCTTGCCCCTTTCCGTCTATTCTTCCCAGTTGTGTTCAGCCTAAATTGTTGCCCATTTTCCTACATGTTGAAGAGAGCGAAGAAGTGATTTAGGACTCTAGGTAGGGCCCTAGAGAGAGTAAGGTTATAAGGGGACAAGATGTGTGGGAAGGGCATGAGAGTTGATTAAGTTTGGGGGGAGAAGACCTCCTCTCAGTCATATACACCCATCCTTAAATTTGTCTCTGATGAGTTAGACTGTGGTCAGAATGGCACCCCCATTTGCAAATGGCTTATGGCTAAGGAAGCTGTGGAGCTGGAAACTCTGCTCATTATACTTCCCCTATGGCAATTGCAGTGCTAGTTGTACTTCTGGCCCCTCTGTGTCTGTGAGTGCATCTACCTCGGGTGTCCAGCCTCATGCCTTTACCGCTCGTGGGGTGGAATTTTGCAGTTCTCTCACTCCTAGTCTGGTCCCTGGCTACAGTATCCTGTGTATCAGTGGTGCTGGGTTTAGCCCCTGTCAGGGCCGTCCCTAGCAATTCTGGGGCCCTATGCATGAGCAGAGGGGGCTGGCCCCAGGCCTCCGCAGGGGTGGGGGGGCTGGCTGGGGGGGCAGAGAGGAACCACCCACCAGCGGCGCGGCTGGGGGCGGGGTCACTGCACTTCCCGCCGCCAGTGAGTGCAGGCCCAGCCCTGCTGAACTCCTCAGGGGAGTGGGGGCAGGGCTGGGGCAGGAAGAGCTAGAGCAGGGGCGGGAGCAGCACGCAGCTGCCCAGGGCACCAGGAAATTTGGTGCCCCAAATTTCCTGGTGCTCTACGCAGCTGCGTACGGGTGAGGACGGCCCTGGCCCCTGTGCGTCGTCTTTCTTTCTTTTTTTTCTATCATGAGCCATTGTGTCCTTCCTGCTTGTTTTTCCATATTGCTTAGTATAAAAGGGAGGCTCTATGTTCATACAGTAAACATCCCAATAACCCAGGTCAACATACAGTATTACAGAGCAGCTCCATTTTTTCCACACACACCCTTCTGGTAGGAGGTCACTTTTAAAGGCTTGTGCTTACAGCTTCTATATACTAGCTCACAAATAATTTACCCCAGAGTGATTTAGGCTCACTTTTTGTTTAACCCTGAGAATTCGAGATCTGTCTGCAACCTTACCTAAAGACCCTGATGGTTGCAGCATATGTGTGTGTATGCAGAATGCATTTCAGTCTATTAAGGAAGAACAAATGTTACTAACACAGTAAAATTGTCTACTACAGGCAAGACCTCTGTTCAAATTTGAAGACTTTCTTTGCGACCACGAGGATTAGAGGGTTGATTTAAATGGGGGAAAAGTGGGGGACACAAGCACAAACATGCAGGAATTTAAAAGTAATCTTCAATTATGTGATTACATAGTTCACAAGATCCCTTATAGGCAGACTACTTAGAATCATGGCGATCCACAAAGACTAATGCATCATACAAATACTCACTTATATACTGATTGTGAATATTTTATGCTGCTCAAGTTTAGTAGTGTACTTGTGATAGGAGAGCTAGAAATATAAACCCTTATTCCTGCTTTTTCATCCTGGAGTGTAACTACCATGTAATCTGGTTACGTATCCTCCTTTATGTCTGGTTTTCTTAACCTGTAGGAAAGAGTGCAAGTTTGTTCATAACTTTCAGTCAGAGCATAACCTCCGTGTCCTAAAAATACATGGGCTTCAAAACTTAAATGATGATGAGTTGCGCCAGCTCCTGCTTCAGAATGATTCTTCGCTCTTGCCTGAGGTGAGTGCAATATATTATGCCCTTTGCAACTAGTATCATGAAAAGAGAGAATAATGGCACTGGCACACACTGTGATGGTGAGGTGTGTAGGCCCTGATCCTGCAACATTTGTAATTCTAGTTAACTTTATTACTGAGAGTAATTTTACTGAAGTAAAATCAACCATGTGCGGAAGCATTTGCAGGATCAGTGTCTTGTTTTTTACATATTTCCTTCATGGCTCAGGCGCGGTACCTCATTACTGACCTGCAACACCCCTGCTGTTCTAATTTTTTTTTTTTTAATGGATATTGCAGATCAGATTGAAGTGTATTGACCGAGCTTTATCGGAAATTGAGTCTGGAATATCAGGAGTGTTATGATTTAAGACTGAAGTGCATTAGCAGAGCTAGATGGTAGAAACTAGCTTTTCATGAGACCCAGGTTCATTCAGAATAAAAAATAAATCCCAAACACACAGGACTAATGGCTTTCAAGAAACTAGACATGCTAATTTAATAGCTCTTGTATCTTTTAAAAATGTTCTAATGTAATTTATACAATGATTTTTTGTATTGACTTTCTATAAATCTTTCTGTTCTTTAGTATTTAATCATCCATAATATAAATCTGTAGTACTGGGTGTTACCTGTTCAGAAAGGATTAACAAAAGAGAAACTCAAATGGTCTCAACTTGCATGACTAGAATTTACAAGGAAATTTAAATTCAAAACCTATCTTCTTAAAACACTAAAGATGAGAAATCAAGCACAGCAAAATTAGCAACCTAAAGAGTTGACGTTCTTACAGCAAGAGCAACTCAACCATGCCAAATGTATACGAGTTAGAGTAAAATTCAATTTGCCATCATCGAAGTGGGCCTAAATGAGTTTGTTGCAGATGTTTGAGTCTACCCAAAAGCCCATTCTAAACCAGGGGTACCCAACCAGAGCATTTCATAAGGCCTGTGGCCTGCTTCAACACAATATACTAATGGCCAATTCATTAGTATTTTGTCATCATGTTTACATCATTTTAGTTTACACAAGGGTGTAGAATGTATCTCTGTACAGTATTGTCTATTTATCTAAATACATACAAAACAAGCTGAATTTAAAATATAAATCAATACAGGCAACTTTAAATCTTATTAAAATATGTAGAATCTGTTTGGCCCACACAAGGTTATACTTAGTTTACGTGGCCCTCCTGTGTAATAAGTTGGGCCCCACTGTTCTAAACAGTAGCAGTGGTGCAGAAAAACCCTTATACATTTCTTCATGGCTTTTTGTTTTTGTTTTGAGTGTGTATGAGCAAGAAAGTGGACAAAATCTACTACTTGCCCTCGAGTTGTTGTTTTTTCTCTTTCCCAGGTATGCATGCATTATAATAAAGGTGATGGACTCTATGGGTCTTGTACCTTCAAGAAGATCTGCACCAAACTCCATATATGCCAGTACTACTTGCAAGGAGAGTGCAGATTTGGCAGTAGTTGCAAGCGATCACATGACATTTTAAATCTGGAGTGTTATGAAAAACTGGAGAGGCGGGGAATGAGCCCGAACCTGATTGCCAAACTGCCTTCTATCTTCAGGAACATGTATGACATCAAAAATGGCACTTCTTCACCATGCAAAGGTAAAACACTTATTCTTTTTAAAACATAAGGGAAGGAGATGACAGTGAGCCTAGCATTAGCACAGATCTCTGCTAGATAGGGGAAACTGAAATTGAGACTTAGCTCTAGTTCTTATTAGGGGTTGCCAATTTGGTTGGACGTATTCCTGGAGGTTTCATCACATGACATAATCTTGAATTCCTGGAGACTCCAGGACAATCCTGGAGGGTTGGCAACCGTGCTACCAGGTGAGGGACCTTCTCTCTCTTTATAAACATCCCCCTTGTCAAATTCTTCTCTAGGAAGTAAGGACCGTCACAAACCTCACCACTTTCCACTCCAAGTACAAGGTGAAGTTCTTTGACCTTTCCTTCTCTAACATAAACACAGAGTAACAGGTATATGTATATATTAAACAAAAAAGAAAAAGTCACACGGTGCCCAAACAAGAAACTCCATTGCATGTGCTTCTCTCTTTGGGGAGAGGATGAGAGGACAAACAACATGTGACAGAAGTGTAGTCACATTGCTTAATGCTTTATGGTCAGCGTTCAGATACTGTGGTGATGAGTGTGGTATAAAAAACTTCTATAGAACAGAAGAGTAGGACTGGAAATGGGAAGAAAGGGATTCTTTATTATAGTTCTGGTGGAAGTGGGTTAAGCAGAGAGAGAACGCATTAAAGGAAGGGCAGGCTTTTTGTGTGTGTGTGAGATTTTATATACTTCTCCACCTTTCTCTTATCTAGGTTGTTTAGCATGAGAAGCCATGGAAAGCAGTGTCCTAATTGCTTCTAATAGCTTTAATGTTTTCTATTCTTTTTTCTGCTTACATTTTTAAACTATGCTAAATTAATTAAAGGACTGCACAGTAGAAAAACAGAATGTAACTGCCATCTGATCACTCAGCTCTCTTGTGTACCTTTGGAACCACGGCAGTTCTAAATTGTAGACTCTGTGTTAAAAGGTGGCAAGGTGAATAGGTGTCTGGGATACCCACATAACTTGTGTGTTTTGAAACAATAAGGCTGTTACTCCACTGGTTGGGGTGATGTAGATATCTTTCTTAGTAAGCCAAGCAAGTCTGATTTATGATATTCTGTAACTGATCTGACTAAGAACTGACTAAGTCTGGAGAAGGGGACTAGGAGGCAAGCTTTCTGGGTTCTGTTTCCAGATGTGCCATTGACTGTCTGTGTAACCTTGGTCAAGTCATTTAACATCTCTCTGCCTTCATTTCACTGTCTGTTTGATTCTGTTCTTGTATTGTTACAATACACCTAAAAACTGAATTCAAGAAACTAAATAGAGACCCAGAAGTCAAATTCAGAGGTGATGGGAAGGCTAAGTTATAGGCAATAAATAAAAATTCATGGTCCGTGACCTGTTCATGACTTTTACCAAAAATACCCCTGACTAAATCTCTACTTCTGAGGCCCTGCTGCTCCGGGCTCTCCCCTGGACTACTGCTTCGGCGGTCTGTGGGACCAGCTGCACCGGCAGTCCCTGGGGCCTCTCGAGCAGCGGCTGGCCCCAGGGACTGTTGGAGCAGGTGGCCCTGGGTCGCTCCAGCAGCAGCTGGTGCGGCTGGCCCTGGGGACCACCGGAACAGGTGGCCCCAGGGCCAGCTGCCTGGGTGGCCCTGAAGTCAGCTGCACCAGCTGTTGCAGAAGTCCCGGGGGTCGTGGAAAGTCACGGAATCCGTGACCTCCATGAAAGAATTGCAGCCTTAGTGATGAGTAAAGGTATCTAAGTTACATCTGTAAGGGAATCTAAGTTAGGTATCATTTACATGCTCAGGATCTAAAAATGTAAGTTGGACCAAATTAGGGACTGTCTATATTACAAAACAAAGAACAGGCTTATGTAATTGGACTAATGGCTTGGACAAAATGACAAAGGCTTTAGTTTTGTTATGGAACATAGTTAAACCCCATCTATGCTGTAAAATGTAAGTATGTTATAACTTTTTGTTATATGTAGTAACTTTTATGTGCCTGAATCTATTTTTGTTGTGGGGAGGCTTCACCTTCAGTCTTCTTGGAATTGGATCAGAGTCGTGTAGTTACAAAGTCTCTTCATGTGTGTCTTCTCTAAACATAAGTGCATTTTTTGGGAGAACTTGTTGAAACTAAGCATACAAGAGCTATTTATAAATGACACCTCTTGTTTCTTCCTTTGTAGCAAGAAGAGACAGTCTTAGTCAGGTATCCCTGAATACAAATAGTAATGAAGAATTAGACGAGATCTGCTTGTACTACATAAGGAAAAGTTGTAGCTTTCAAGGTAAGTCGTCATGATACTAGCAAGTCGCATTAATTTTTCCTTTATCTTAGAATGTGTGTGGGTCGGTTTTTTGTTTTGTTTTTTGTTTTTAATTAGTTACCAAATAGTCCTATGGTATAGCCTGTATAATGATTTTACTCAGTAAAAATGACTGGAAGCTGGTCTTCACTTCCAAATAAGACCTTTTTCCTTTCTCCCCACCGTCCCTAGGCTGTACACTTTGCCACAAGGCCATTGTTGCTAGTCTCTTCCTCCATCTACAAAGGCTGAAACAGCACTGCTCCATGAAGTCGTGACCCTTCTTCCTTTACCATCTATGCAGCCCTCATTTTGTTTCTAGTATTGGTCTTTTTTTTTCCCCCCTTTACTTATGCTTGACACAGAGAGAATCTCTTGAGAACACCAGCTTGGGCAAACCCACGCTGATTCTCTTTCCAGATCCCTAAGGTTGCCCTTGATTCTGTTGACTCTCCCTTCGTTTACGTCACTGTTATAATGTGGAGTCCGTGTGACAGTTCCACCACCTGCTGCCATGTGTCCTTTCTCTTGTCGTATTGCTTGTTCTGGGAACCAGAAAACACCATACAGTACTTTTTATCACCGATGGTGTTGGCAACAGTCTTAACATAGTAGATTTTAGATTCAGTAGTAATCAGACCTGTCTAGTATGTACCCAAGAGTTCTGAAGGCCCTTAAGTATGAAGTATAGTCTCATTTTCTAAAAAGCTCCTGTTCCAGAGGATTGAAAGGTAGCAAATGTTGTATCTGTATTTCAGAGAAGCTGCTAGGGGTGATATGTGGAATTCCAGGCCAGTAAATCTTACATCTGTACCCAGCTAACTGGTTGAAATGATAATTTTAAAATAGATGACTCAAACACCTGGAGGATCATTACATGATATGTTTTCTGCAAAGGAAAATGGTATCTCACTAATCTAATAGAATTCTTTGAATGTGTCAAACTACACCTATATCCAGTAGCTGGCAATTTTTTTAGCTGTTCAAAAGGCCTTTGACAAGGTCCCTCACAAAACACTACTAAAGAAGCAAAATCGTCATGGGGTGAGAGGCAAAGTATTGCCATGGATCAAAAACTAGCTAGGAGTTAGAAAACAGAGTATGATTAAATAGCCAGCTTTCATCCTGGCAAAAGGTTAACACCGAGATACCTCAAGGCTATGTACCGGGTACAGAATTTAATATATTTATGAATGCTCTGGAAAAGGGAGCAAAGTAGCAGAATTTGCATATGACACAAGTTGTTTAGGCCTGGTCTACACTACATGGCTAGGTCAATGTAACCTGCCATGCGTCAACCTAAGGGTGGAAGTGTCTACACTTAAATTTGGCTCCCGTTGATATAAGTGCCTCTCTACACCGATTTAGTAACACCTCCGCAATGGCGTAGAACCACGGTTAGTGTAATTAGGTTGACGCAGTGTCAGTTTAGACACTGTTGCTTATGTTGACTGTTGTTGGCTTTCAGAAGCCGTCCCACAATGCCCCACACTGACAGTACAATCAATACAAGCGCTCCTAGTGTGGATACGTACCACCAATACAAGGAGCCAAGTGCACGTGAACACAAGCAATATAATAACTGTGGTGGCTGTATGCTGGCGTAAGTTAGGTCGAAATAATTGTGTAGTGTTAGACATGGCCTTAGATTAGTCAAGACCAGGAGGGATTGAGGAACTTCGGAAAGACCTAACTAAGCTAGGTCAATGGACGATGAGGTGGCAATTAAAGTTGAGTGTCGATAAATGAAAGTTAACGCACATTGGAGGGAAAACTTTTAAACTACTAGCATACTTTTCAAGGTTCTGAATTAACTGTATTAGCTCTGGGTAGGAACCTGGGTCTCACTGTAGACAGCTCACTGTAGATCTCTGATTGATGCACAGCTGCCATCAGAAAACAAACACTGTTAGGATGGAATGGAGAATAACACGGGAACATTATAATGCCTCATATCAATTGTGTGGCCTCATCTGGAATACTGGGTATGGTACTGGCCATCCCATCTTAAAAAAAGATACGGGAAAGTCAAAGGGAGTTCTGAAAAAGGCAACAAGAATGATCAAGGGCATGGGAAAACTCTCATGAAGAGTAACTGAAAAGATTGAATTGCCTTTTCTTAAAGAGGTGACATGATAAAAGTAGATAAAATTAGCAAACAGTATAGACTAGGGTTAGTATGGTCTAGAGAAGGTAGATTGGGAGCTTGTGTTCTCCTGTTGCATAACACAAGAACAAAGAGATTTTTAATTAAATTAAAAAGTGGCAAAACTGATAAAAGAAATATTTTTTTCCACAGTGTGTAATTTACACTGTGAAACCTGTTGCTACAGAAAGTCATTGAGACTAGGAGCTTAGCAAGATTCAAAAAGGGATTGGACATTTATACGGATAACAAGAGTATCAAGAGTTGTCATGATTATTGCTAATACATTTTGGAAGGGATATTAAACCTCAAGTTTCAGGGCTTATGCAGTCTCTAATTATATCTTATTCCTATATCTAATGTGGTGACGTGGGGATGAAGCATATTATCCCATATCTGCCTACAGCAGGGTTCTTACACCTTCCTCTGAAGCAGTGGCACTGTCAGAGGCTGGATACTAGATTAGATGGAATGTAGGAATTGCTGTACTGATCAGATCTGTGTCCCTAAGACACTAGGATAGTCTTGCTCCCTTTCAGTACTTGAGCTTGTCTACACACTGGCACTTTACAGCGCTGCAACTTTCTTGCTCAGGTGTGTGAAATCCCCCCCCCACCCCCCCGAGTGCTGTAAAGTGCCAGTGTAGACAGTGCACCAGCACTGGGAGCTACGCCTCTCATGGAGGTGGTGTTGTTTTTTTAATAGTGCAGGGAGAGCTCTCTCCCAGGGCTGGTGCTGCAACTACACAGCCACGTTAAAGTGCTGCCAGTGAAGACATGCCCCTTGTCTCTTTAAGGCTGTTTGAACTGTTATCTGACCTCAGCCTCCTCTCATTCCGAGCATCCTCCAACTTGTCAGGGTGAAGTAGCTGTTGCTGCTGTCTGTGTGTGGTTGCATGTCTCCTTCTCTGTTTCTATTCCTCGTTGCCATGTTCACCTTTCATCCTTTTCCCTGCTCATGGTCTCAGCCTGCTGCCTCTCTGCTGATGGTGCCTCTTTTTTCATAATTTTGTGCAGTGTGGTTTCTTTGACTTCAGCTGCTGTTCAAGGTCCTCTGCCTGTTGCTCTAGAATGAAAAACAGCTTGAACTTTGTGCATACAAACTTTTTTTTGGTCTTTACTCTTCCTGGTGAGGAGTTTTATGTTAACTCAGTAGCTGTGCATATCTACGCTTCTTAGTATGAGCCCTGTCTCAGTCACAAAATGCCTATATTGTCAAGAGGGACAGTGGTAGCTGTCCTGCAGTGGCTTGAATGTGAGTGCAGTCTGGGGCAGACTGTGCAGAAGCAGGGCACAAACCACAAACTAGTTGCGAGTTCTATACTTAGATTTCACCAACCAATTATCAAGTGTGAACTCCTCAGGCACTAAAACAGCGTTAACATAGAATCACAGACTGTCTCCTTGGGTACTCCAATCTGTCTTGCCACCCAGGTGAGTTTATCTTTGTGATAGGTCGTCCCTTTGAGGATACAGACTAACACGGCTGCTACTCTGAAACAATATTCAGGTTACTCCCAGTCCAAAAGGACTAGACACTTACTCCAGGGTCAGTTTCATTAGAGAACTCAAACCAGTGACGCTTGTAGCTAATCTATAATAATTTATCTAAAGACTTATTAACTAGGAAGAGGAAATAAGAGAGTAATTTACAAGGTTAAAGCAGGTAAACGTAAGTACACAAATGGATTACAATCTTAGGTTCCAAAAGATGATAGAAGCTGTTTCTAATATTCAAGCTCTGTATGTCATTTAGTGCTTCCCCAAGCTAAGCAGCTGGGGATCCCTTGCTTGTGCTTAGAAATCTTGCCCTCCTAAAATCCAAATAACAAAGAGTTACTGTTTCTTCTTGTTAGGGACTTTTATTACTTCCTCCCCCCCAGAGTTCAAACTGATGGGATGAGTACACGCTTGGATCTCCTCTTCATTTGGTGGGGGGAGGAATGCAATTAACAGAGTCTTTGATGTTTCACAATGGCTCATTTGGTTTCAGTGGGCCTTCTTGACGGCAGGTTCTAATACCTTCTGTAGAAAGCCAGAATTTTACATTAATTAATGTTTCTTTTCTGTTTGATAACTGACTGACTTACACAATTAAGTATTTGCATCGCAATCCTCTGTAATATCACCTTATAACATGGGGTGCAGATGTTGTCAGTGACATTAATACATACAAGCATTTCATAAAGTCTAAACACATTTTTATAAATCTAATACCTATTTTAAGAATATTAACACACAGGTTCCAGCATGGTATTTGTTGGTGTTCAGTTGAGAGTTAGTGGTTTTGGCAGGAGCTGGCACCTGGTCTGCCAGCATCACAGTGGAAAGAGGACTGGACTGTTCGAACAGCATCAGCTTGGGGAGCGACAGATATTAACTCCGGGAATCTAACTGGGTCTCCCACTCTCATTGTCATTGTTAACAAGGTCACCAGTGTAATCTATTTGGTTGGAAAAAATATTTATTTAATCCATTGAGGGGATTTTAGTTCATAGTAACACATGACCTTATAGATTTAAAGCAAACACACACCCATCACCGCCACCGCAATTCCATCCTTAAAAGTAGTTTTTCAACACAAGCAAAGAATGCGGTGGGACTACAGCAGGGGGTCCCTCCTGGTCACAACTGAATCACTTTTGTTGGCCAGTGTATGGAAGCTTGCATTGAGATGTCTGTGCTGTACCTATTCAGTAGGTGGACGCTTTCTAGTGCTGTGTACCTGGAACCTTCACAAGCATTAGATTCCAATACACAGACCCAGAAAAATCATCTTGTGTTAGGCCAGAGAACTAATACAGCTTCATTTCATTTTTACCTTTTTTTTAGATAAGTGTATCAGAGTTCATTTTCATTTGCCATATAGATGGCAGATCTTGGAAGGTGCCCTGTGGAAGGACTTGAAGGATATGGAGAAAATTGAAAAGGCATATTGTGACCCCAGTAATAACAGGTATAAACTGTTAGTAATTTACTAATGTTTATGGTTTTCCTTCTAAAAGTGAAATACTGATCTAGATCCTTAGCTGGCATAAATTGACACAGCTCCATTAAAGCCGATACCTAAACTGCTTCATTTTATTTAGTGAATCAGTGGGATTTAGCTGATTTACACCAGCTGACAGATCTAACTCCCTGGTTGGTTGTTGTAGCCTGGGATCCATCTTGGGCATTTATGGGTTATGCTATAGATCTGAGTGGCTAGCTCACTTGTTTGTTGTTCTGCACTATTGCAAAAAGGGATTATTTACAATGGAGATGATGGGAAAACTTTTGAAGAAAATAATTTAGACTAAAATATTCTTGAAAATTTGTCCTGTTTTGACTAGCTGTTGTCCTGATTCATCCCTGCCTTTATGACAGAGTGCTTCTCCTTTACCATTGTAGTATCATATTGAGGTAGTGCATGACTCTTCTCTCATTCCAGCAAGGAGTCCTTGCAGGTAGGAGATGTGGGAGGATTAGAGCTGAGAGAGAGACAGCTGAGGGGCATAAGTAGCAATTGCAAAGGTGGGAATAACTTCAGAAAGCTTTAGAATTGCTATGGTAGTGCAAAGAAGATATTGGAGGAGACTCATACTAGGGATGTAAATATCATTTAAAAAGCTAAATGGTTAACCAAGGTCCCTGTGGCCGGGGCTGGGGTCCCTCCAGTTGGCGCGGGGCGGCCGGGGCTGAGGTCGCTCCGGCTGGCGTGGGGCGGCCAGGGCTGGGAGTTAATGGTTGCGGTCAGTTAACAGTAAGCCTAATGCTAACCGGTTAACCTTTTACATCCCCAACTCATGCCAATATATGGTATAATGTACTGGAATATGTATATGGGCCACTTACTTAAAAAGGTCTCACATTCCACCTGGTCTCGGCTTCTAATGTCTCATGGCCTGAAAAAAGAACAGCACTACTGCTGCTGCTAACAGCCAAGAGACTCTCTGGCGTCTGTAGTGATGATGAGCTTTTGGAAGAAACTGTTGAAGTTCTGTTTCCCAAGTTGCATGTCTGTGGCTAGTGGCCACTATGCACTGGAAATAATAACGAGAGGATTGGAGCAGCTGATGAACATATCTGTTGATTAGCCCATGCTTATGTTGGATCAAAGCCTATTCAAAGCCTGACTTAAGCTATAAGTGAAATTGAGTTTTGAGGGTCTTATCCATTAATTCATATCACAAAATCACTGCAATATCCGCAGTCTTCTGTTCCTGCTTTAGGGGGATCAAAAGACAAGAGGTGTTCCAGGTCAGAATATAAGGAATTAGCAGAAGTGTGTGTGACGTTTACACATGCACATTTTATGTCTGACTCAAGAACCACTATATCATGACTCTGATCTCTATAAGATATGATTTCATATAGATTTACAATATTGTGTCTTAAACTTTGGCACCATATACAATACAAAATAATACGCATGGGTGTAAGGGGTGAATAGTGATTGTTGTAGGAATCATAACTTTACACTTCACCCTGGGGGGCACTTACATTACTTTGACACTGGGCATAATATTTTGCATTATTTTTATGGATCTATGACTCAGAAGTTACAAGTAGGCTCAACTGACTGATGCTAACTTTTTCTTTTTTTTTAAACCCTTTGGCCCTCTCACACAGGTTTTCATACAGTGGCTTGCAGTATATATATTTTCAGAATATGACCTGTGGCTCTGCCAAAGTTAGGCGCCTCTCCACAGCATCATCCGTGACCAAACCCCCTCACTTCATTCTTACAACAGATTGGCTCTGGTACTGGAAGGACGAATATGGTGTGTGGCGTGAATATGGAACAGAAGTAAGTGTGTAGATGAAAGGCAGCTCCCCAACCTGATTGCATTAAATCTGTGGAAACTATCGGAAGCTATATGGGCTGTCTTTTTTTATTTTAATAGTCTGTTGATCAAATTTGGGCTCAGAGGATTAATAATGGGATATGGAGACTTTAACTTTTAGGTTCAATGGCCCAGATACAGAGCAGTCAGAAGCGACGAAGTCATGACTGACTGACGTCTGTTCAGTGTGTTGTCTGAAATAGGTGCCAGGTATTTCCATCTGTTTTCCTTGCTTGAAATGTAAACTTCTCTTTCCTTCAGTGTTTCTTGACATTCCAGATTAAGCAGCACACTCTCCCTCTCCCCATTCCCATCTCCATCTTGGGAGTTGGGGAAGGTTTCTCTGTCTACCTGTTGGTGGATGGCCCTTATTTTAAAGGGCAGTAGCACACAGGCCTGTAAGACCACAGCCGCCACAGAACAGATACTTATACTTTCTCATTTTGAGAAGATTAAGAAAAATCTTTCTTCTTTTGGTTCTGACCTGACAGGATGATGATCATGATGCTTCCACAGTATGCAGCAGTGACCTGGAGCACGCTTATCTAGCAAAAGAACTTCCAACATTGCAGTTCAAAGCTGGGAGACACGAATATGAACTCAACTTTAAAGGTACGTTGTGGTTTTTTTTTTCTTCCTTTCAGATATGTTGTGTAAACTATGTTAATAGAGGAGAAGTTAAGATATTAATCTTACTTTGTGGTGGTCAAAGGAAAAGGGAATCCATTAAAGCTCTCAATACAAGAGCTAGGTTTCAGAGTAGCAGCCGTGTTAGTCTGTATTCGCAAAAAGAAAAGGTGTACTTGTGGCACCTTAGAGACTAACACATTTATTTGAGCATAAGCTTTCGTGAGCTACAGCTCATTTCATCGAATGCATTCAAGAGCTAGTCACCCTGAATAAACTGATGTGCCTATTTGGACTGAATTTTTTTTTTAAATTAAAAAGCCTCCACTGCAAGATTCAGCTGATTTGTGAAAAGTTGCATTGTTTTTTGACACTGAGTGTGAAAGAATCATGGAAGAATCTGTAAACCAGCTTCCAACTTCCTTTTAAAAACAGGTTAACAGCTAGAAGAGGAATACTTAAGCAAAGCTTACTTTTCTTTAGCCACGAGTAAAGAAGCCTGAAAACTAGCTTAGTCTTTTCTCATGGATTTCTCATTCTGGTTATGGAAAGTAATGAGCCCTAAGGAATAGACTGCAAACCAGTTTCCAGGTTCTCTCACTACTGGTTTAAGGAGAAGAAAGACTTTGCTTTTTTTAGTTTATAAATCTTAAACGTTATTTACATATTGCTCCCACCGCTGTTAAATCACTATTAGGCAGGCTGGGCACTTCTTAATCTCTTCCATGTGGCTCTTTCCCTATTAATGCCACAAATGTCCTTTTAGAGCCAGCCAGCCACCCCCCAGAACTGGGCTTAAAGTAAGATGAATGTTTTTTTGTCTTTGTTTTAAATCATGCATCCATTTCCTAGTTGAAGATAGGTTTGGCATAGAGTCCAGACAGTCGTTACTTAGTGTTTTACCAGGAGGTTATTGTGGAACCATTGCCACAAATAATAAACTTCCCCCTCTGCTGCTTTCTCCAGGAATCTAGTTTCAGGTGTGAAGTTTTATACACATGAATCTCTCTCTTGCAGGGCAAAGGACAGAAGCCCTGGCTTCATGCGGATTCTGGCCTGTTCCAGAGGCTAGCATGACATCCAGTATAAATTAGAGCAGTCTTAAGGCCTACCCTAACTTAAAGTAGCTTTCCCACAGCCACCAACAGGCTGCTCTGTAATCCCGAAGAGCTGGAGTGTAGGTTGCTAGCAAGCAGAGTGGCCAGACTATGGCTCTGTCTGCCTGGGAAAGATGAAGTAGCGGGTTAACCATGTCAGAACTTAAAGCAGTGCTTCCAAGGTGACCAGATACTCAAACTTGAAGCTAAGACCACTAATTATCCCCTCTTATGAGAATTTACTCCCCTTCTCACCTCTTCCCCAGACCTGCTATACATACCCTTGGAGAAGCACAAACCACCTGGACTGGTCATCTGGCTCCACTCAGACTCGCTAGTACTAGTGTATGCTTGACTCTCTGCTACTGTTGCCTTCTACCCAGAAAAAGAGGCAAAAGGGAAACATGAACTTCCTACTGGAAGTTATGCTGGAACTCAGTCTATACACCTGTAAGTAGCATGGAGTTCCCATCCTGCTCTGAAGAGAGTATAAAACTCCTACCTAAACTACTTTCTGGTAACTTAATACAATGTAAACTTCACTCTGAGCTTACTCCCCAAGCTTAGCAATTCTAGGGGTTTTCCCTGCGGAGCCTCTTTTTCTCTCTCTCTCTCTCTTTCCCTGAAAGAGAGACCCCATCCCTTTTTAAAATCTGGTTGGGGATGATAGTATCCATTTGGTGGTATGACTTGACAACAGTTGCAGTACATGGTCAGGTAGCGTACAAGCCCTGGATAAGAGGATGACTCTGAAAAACCATGTATCCTTATGCAGGCACCAGAAGGAAAGTTTATCACTGTGCTGGCCCTGGACCAGCATGTGGACAAAGGGGAGGTGACTTACAGCTCCCTGTATTAGGGACAGCCAGGGCTTGGTTTGGCCCCAGGCATGGTCTAGGGTAGACCTCTGGCCTGTTCTAATTTGTGTCCCTCTGCTAATGTGGTGAGCAGAATTGCTGGATTAAAAATTCCACAGCCGCATTACCTCTTCCCTGACGTACCTCCTTTCTCTTCCTGGATTGTCTCCTGCACTCCAAAGGTGTGGGGAGGGAATTTGCGGTGTTGTCATAAAGCTTTGGTAGTTCTGGGTCTTGCATCATTAGACACTTCTTCATTCAGGAAGTGGAGGCTGAGAACTGAAAGCCAAAAAATAAAAGTTTGATCAGGATGGGAAATGCAACTGAAACTTTCTACTTTAAAGAAAGAAAGAAAGAGAAAGAAATAGAATAAAAAATTGGGAACTATGACCACCCTTTTAAAAAGTCACTTTATTGTTCGTAAGCATGATGCAGAATGGGTGCAGTTTTCCTTTAAGACCATTTATTAGAAAGCATCCTCATTCTTCCAAGTATCATGAGCAAGTTACTTAGCTTGTAGAGGCCATATCTGTGTATTTTTAGTGTGCTAAGAGCATCAGATGAAAGCCAGTTACCTCTGCAAGAAATTAAGCTATTGTAGGTCAGTTCCTTAGAAATACTCAAGTAACCAGTGGGGGTTGTTCCTTCAATCCAGCTCTTTATTTTTGTGAACAAATACAGACATCTTTGCCTGGACAGCCCAAATGGTATAACATTCTGGCTTGTTTTCCAAAAATAAGGTTTCCGTTTTTATTTATATTTAAAAATCTAGGAGCCTGGATTTTTTTGGGTTTTGTTTAGGGACAGTAAATGCGATACAAAGGCCTTGTAGACACACACAGTTTAGGTCAATGCAGCTGCATTGCTCAGGGTCTGAAAAATCCACATACCTGAGAGTCATAACTGTGCTGACTTAACCCTAAGTGTAGATGCAGCTAGATTGACAGAAGAATGTTACTGTCACTCAAGGAGGTTAAGTTCCTGCAGCAATGGGGGAAAAGCCCCTTCCATCTGAGCTGTGGGGTTATGCCAGCATAACTATGCTGTTAGAGTCCCTGTAGTGAAGTCTTTCATTCTTGGGTCATTGGTTCAAATCCAGGCTACCATGTGTTGCCAGTCAATGAAAGTTGGTGGCCTGTGATGGCTGTTTGGTAGCCTATTTGAAGAGTTAATGGTCCAAGTTTAGCTGTAAGGGGAGAGAGGTGTCCACACACGTTGTGGCCTTTGTTGACAGCGTTTAGGGAGAGGCTGAAACCTGAGTATGAAGAATGCAGCTACCCATTCTATAGAGGTGGTTCTTCCAGGTGAAGGTTGAAGCACACGATCAGAACAGTGTGGGGACACTTCCACAACTGCTACCTATGATACATCCATTCTCTCCATAGCCCTAGAAAGTGAAGTGAAGTATCTGTCATTTCCTCTAGATTTCAGAGCAAACCTATTTTAAAAAAAAAAAATTTGAGTCCGAATTCTCCTATTTGATCTACATAGTAGACCTTGGCTCCTGTAGTCTGTGACGCAAATGGGAGTTTGCTGCATGTAGTAAGAGTGGGACATTGGCATCGTTAGGTGGCAGTCTTGGCAGAGTGTCTTAATGGAGAATTTTGCCCCAAACGTGAAGATTGTTGAAAGAGAAATTTGCTGTCTGTGCTGTGTTTTCAGCCATGAATCAGAGAAACCTTCGCTATAAGACACAGAGAGAGGTTTGCAGGAGACCCAAATTCATCTCCCCGCAAGATGTGGAAAAACGGAGAACCAGGTAAACTACAGCTAATCTACTCTGAGGTGGTGGCTACATATGTATTCATGCAGTACTATGCAGTGTCTTGCAGAGAGAGTGTGAGTACTAAGCAAAAGTAAAAAGAGTGTTTTTAAGACAATTTGTACGAGGAATTGATACTCTTGGAGGGAAAGCGAGGAGTGTATGTGAAGTGGAAAGAGTTTTAGATATGGCTGTACCTATGGGTCCCGAACACCCTACCTGACTGAGAAGAGGCTGGATCAAGATGAAAAAGGTTGCATAAGCAGATGGGGGAGAGGTCAGTTCTTTGGGGGCAGGGTCTTTTGTTGAATATGGCTGTAAAGGAGCTGGCACAATGGGGCCGTGAAATGTCTGAGACATCTAGGCACTACTGCACTATAAATGTTAATTATAATAATAGTGAGTTAGGATGAAATGTGTCTGAAAACTGAGAGCAATTTCAGATAGAATTCAACAAATGTGAAGGTAAGCAAGGATTAATTTCTGTATGTAATAGCCCACATGAGTTGGTTGAGTTCAGGATACTGACACAGGGAAGAAAGGTAAGCAGCAGGATACGGACCCTGGACTTCAGGAAAGCAGACTTCGACTCCCTCAGGGAACGGATGGGTAGGATCCCCTGGGGGACTAACATGAAGGGGAAAGGAGTCCAGGAGAGCTGGCTGTATTTCAAGGAATCCCTGTTGAGGTTACAGGGACAAACCATCCCGATGAGTCGAAAGAATAGTAAATATGGCAGGCGACCAGCTTGGCTTAACGGTGAAATCCTAGCGGATCTTAAATAAAAAAAACTTACAAGAAGTGGAAGGTTGGACATATGACCAGGGAAGAGTATAAAAATATTGCTTGGGCATGTAGGAATGAAATCAGGAGGGCCAAATTGCACCTGAAGCTGCAGCTAGCAAGAGATGTCAAGAGTAACAAGAAGGGTTTCTTCAGGTATGTTGGCAACAAGAAGAAAGCCAAGGAAAGTGTGGGCCCCTTACTGAATGAGGGAGGCAACCTAGTGACAGAGGATGTGGAAAAAGCTAATGTGCTCAATGCTTTTTTTGCCTCTGTCTTCACGAACAAGGTCAGCTCCCAGACTGCTGCACTGGGCATCACAGCATGGGGAGTAGATGGCCAGCCCTCCGTGGAGAAAGAGGTGGTTAGGGACTATTTAGAAAAGCTGGACGTGCACAAGTCCATGGGGCCGGACGAGTTGCATCCGAGAGTGCTAAAGGAATTGGCGGCTGTGATTGCAGAGCCATTGGCCATTATCTTTGAAAACTCGTGGCGAACGGGGGAAGTCCCAGATGACTGGAAAAAGGCTAATGTAGTGCCAATCTTTAAAAAAGGGAAGAAGGAGGATCCTGGGAACTACAGGCCAGTCAGCCTCACCTCAGTCCCCGGAAAAATCATGGAGCAGGTCCTCAAAGAATCAATCCTGAAGCACTTACATGAGAGGAAAGTGATCAGGAACAGTCAGCATGGATTCACCAAGGGAAGGTCATGCCTGACTAATCTAATCGCCTTCTATGATGAGATTACTGGTTCTGTGGATGAAGGGAAAGCAGTGGATGTATTGTTTCTTGACTTTAGCAAAGCTTTTGACACGGTCTCCCACAGTATTCTTGTCAGCAAGTTAAAGAAGTATGGGCTGGATGAATGCACTTTAAGGTGGGTAGAAAGTTGGCTAGATTGTCGGGCTCAATGGGTAGTGATCAATGGCTCCATGTCTAGATGGCAGCCGGTGTCAAGTGGAGTGCCCCAGGGGTCGGTCCTGGGGCCGGTTTTGTTCAATATCTTCATAAATGATCTGGAGGATGGTGTGGATTGCATTCTCAGCAAATTTGCGGATGATACTAAACTGGGAGGAGTGGTAGATACGCTGGAGGACAGGGATAGGATACAGAGGGACCTAGAAAAATTGGAGGTTTGGGCCAAAAGAAATCTGATGAGGTTCAATAAGGATAAGTGCAGGGTCCTGCACTTAGGACGGAAGAACCCAATGCACAGCTACAGACTAGGGACCGAATGGCTAGGCAGCAGTTCTGCGGAAAAGGACCTAGGGGTGACAGTGGACGAGAAGCTGGATATGAGTCAGCAGTGTGTCCTTGTTGCCAAGAAGGCCAATGGCATTTTGGGATGTATAAGTAGGGGCATAGCGAGCAGATCGAGGGACGTGATCGTTCCCCTCTATTCGACATTGGTGAGGCCTCATCTGGAGTACTGTGTCCAGTTTTGGGCCCCACACTACAAGAAGGATGTGGATAAATTGGAGAGAGTCCAACCGAAGGGCAACAAAATTGATTAGGGGTCTGGAACACATGACTTATGAGGAGAGGCTGAGGGAACTGGGATTGTTTAGTCTGCAGAAGAGAAGAATGAGGGGGGATTTGATAGCTGCTTTCAACTACCTGAGAGGTGGTTCCAGAGAGGATGGTTCTAGACTATTCTCAGTGGTAGAAGAGGACAGGACAAGGAGTAATGGTCTCAAGTTGCAGTGGGGGAGGTTTAGGTTGGATATTAGGAAAAACTTTTTCACTAGGAGGGTGGTGAAACACTGGAATGCGTTACCTAGGGAGGTGGTAGAATCTCCTTCCTAGAAGTTTTTAAGGTCAGGCTTGACAAAGCCCTGGCTGGGATGATTTAATTGGGGATTGGTCCTGCTTTGAGCAGGGGGTTGGACTAGATGACCTCCTGAGGTCCCTTCCAACCCTGATATTCTATGATTTCTTTAGATCTCTCTCTCTCTCTATAGTACTTGGTGCCTATAAAACACGCAAAATAAACCTTTGAGTCATTGGTAACAGAAACAGCCTTTCTCACTGTTACTTAAGTATCTGTGTCCAGTCCCAACTAAAACTAGTATGGCAGTGTTTTAAAGCTACAGCTATGGGGGGGAAATAATTATCCAGTTGAGTGGGTGTTTTTTTGTTCACACCTTCTAGTTAGACTCTAAATAGAGTCATTCATTGCTGGAGTCAATTGATAATCTGGCAAGCATAGGCCACAAGGAGCTGGTAGGAAGGGGCAGAGCCCATCAGCAGGATTCAGGTCAGTGACTTGATGGGAAGTAATAATTAAATAATGGAATATAGTATTTGGGAGGATTAGGAACACCTGGTGCAAAAATGATGATGGGCATTTGTACCTCCTAAGGTAAAATAGTGTAGTAACTTAGCTAAACATGTTCTTTTGGGTAAATGAGTTTATGATGGTGATACATGGTTTAGTTTTTTGTAAATGAGAACTAAAGCACCATGCATTTGTGATGCTGAAATGTTTCCTAACCACTGTGAGGCATACATAATAGGTGCCCCAATCATGCTTTTGTTGCTATCAGCTTCAAGCAGGATTTGAAGACAAACTTGATATTGTGGCTGTTAGGGACTAGAAAATAACGTTTTGGTATTTTGAAGCAATACAGGAGTTCATGTCGGGGGAAGCTTATATGCTCATTATTTCAGTCTTTTCACATAATGCTCTGATATCAGTATGAAACCCCTATCTCTAACCTGTTATCTTTGGAAATATCATATATAGAATGCCAGAGTTGGAAGGGACCTCAGGAGGTCATCTAGTCCAACCCCCTGCTCAAAGCAGGACCAATCCCCAATTTTTGCCCCAGATCCCAAGTGGCCCCCTCAAGGATGGAACTCACAACCCTGGGTTTAGGAGGCCAATGCTCAAACCACTGAGCTATCCCTCCCCCAAATGGTTGAGTCCTGATTAGGCAGGTGGAATTGGATGTGCAATGGCAGATTGTTTATACTCAGTAGGAGGGAAACCATAAAAGCTCACCTAGTGGAGACTGGGACTCAAAACTGCAGAAGGCCCAAGCAAAGTGAGCTTAATGGTAACAAAAGAGACTTAACCCCTAAATATTGGCTTTGTGTGAGAACTGATGACCTACACCAGAACTATTGGTAGTTTGAGCTCAGTTTGGAGATGCAACTCATACCAACAATTGACACTGAGTGCTTTTCTGTCATTTTATGTGCTCAGGCCCCAGTTCAGCAAAGCACTTAGGCGCATACCCAACTCTAAGCATGGAAATAGTTCCCATTGAAATCAATAGGGCTCCTCTCATGCTTAGTCAGATATGTACCAAAGTGCTTTGATAACTTGGGGCCTCCATTCCTAATTAACTGACATGAGGTTTGGAACACTTTTGACAGGATATGTTACGCATGCTGAACTGAAGATAGTTTTGAAATGTTTAGATATATTGCGTTACCTTTTATTTATTCTAAATTAGGCAAAACTCTTTCTAATGTAATACTCTTAAATATGATTTTAAAAAACAACAACAACTCTCTTGTAATATACAGTGGTGTTGAGCATTCGCAGGAAGAATCCATTCCAGCTCACTGGGACAAATCAGCTTTACCAGAATTGGGATACCAGGTACGGAGCTCTTAAGTTTTTCTGTCTGACCACATACAGCTTTCTTAAAAGGTAGGCTCCTCTTTGAGAGACTCGGCATATTCCCGCTTATGGGATATCGCATCACTGTATGGTGATTTCTGATAGAACTTCTTCTACCGGTATCAGCTAGAGTGTTCTCATGCCCCTCCCCTCGGCGTTGTCACATTCTGAGGGTGAGGCTTTATAAGGGGTAGAGTGCCCTCACCACCTCATTTCCTTCCAACTGCGGGCCTGGACAATGTGAACCTCTTTAGAACCGAAGCTTCTGTTGTGTTAGTGTTAGTGGCCAGTTTAGTGAGTGATCTTCTTTGATTCTGTGTTATGGTGGAATTGAGGAAACAAAAGAAGCTGGGATTTAAGAGGTGCGCTTCCTGCTTGGCTGTCTTCATGGCATCTGATGACTGCGTGTGGTGCCTAGAAGAAGAACATTCACCTTTTGGGTGGATCTTAACTCCCAGAGCATGTGAGGATAGGGCGATTCACCTGCACCTCCTTGTCCTGAAAGAAGCCCTCAAGGCCAGACCCTCTGGATCCAATCCCTCCAATCTGAGATCCATAAGGCTAGTCTTGGCCCCCGTGGTTCCCAGCAGCAAAAGACTGAAGGGTTCCAAGAAGCCGCATCCTCTGTCAGGGCCGTATCTGGTCCCTGCAGCTCCTGTAAGGCTGTATAGGGCTGGACCGAGGGTCGCATGGTCGGATACCACTGCCCCAGTTCTCATGGAAAGAATGAGCGACAGTTCGGTTACTCTTCCCAGTTCCGTACCTTGTGCCATGCTGCTTTCCAGCTGTTTCAGAACTCTGCAACTGCAGGAATGGAGTTGGCTTCAATGTCCACTACCGGTTCCAGGAAGATGAATTTCATCAGTGTGTCATAACCGGAGTCGTCAGTGCCTTCAATTACAGCCGTTGTGACACCAAAGGAAATGAGGCACAAGAGCAAAGCAGCCACTGTTAGCAGTGCTGATTTCTATGCATCAGAGCTGTCTGAATCTGATGGATCAGTCAAAGGTTCTGTGTCCGTGATACTGATAGGGGGGTGCTGTAAAAGTGCTCTAGCTGACGCTGCTAGAAGAAGGTTCTACTGCAAGGCACCATGTGGTGGTGCATTATTTCATGTGTGTGAATATGCAGCGCCATCTTGAGCTCCTGTTACAGGTAACCAACCTTCATTTCAGTGTTGCATGTTCCCTTGTAGATGACCATCCCTTACATGATGTACTTACTATATTAGTAATTGCAATCTTGTGCCTACTATCACACTGACATGGGGGAAGGTGGATCTTTGTACCTGCAAGAGCTTTGCTGAAGTCAGCGGGGCTCGATAGGCGTGCAAGGGCTCACTTGTACGTCCCTTATTGCTCAGGGCTTTGGCCTAATCAAGAAGCAGTGACTATATTAACCTAGAGACAACAGCTGGTTAACGTCCCGCAATCAAAGAGGGGAGGCAGACCCACAAGGCTTTTCAGTGCCTTTATTTTATTTGGTTCTGCTGTCTTCTTTTTCCGTTTGGTTGTGGTCCAAGGGCTCATGCATTCTTGGGCACTGGCACTAAATTCAGCAATACAAGATAGCTGTGGGTGGTGAGGCAAACTTATTTTACTTCTGTTCTCGGGTGGAGCAGGTGAGAGTGCAGCATTTTGTTTTCACCGTAGGGTGTACTGGCAGGCGGTGATAGGCACGTTGTTCCTAAGGCAGGACATTAAAGATGATCTAAAGAGGGGGGGAAGGTTGGGCTTTTTGTTCCTGATTATGAAGCCAAGCAATGGAGAGGAGGAGGTAGTTTCTTAAATTGTGTAGGGGTTTTTGTCTTGCTTTTAAACATCTATTTAGTAGAGGGAAATTTTTCACATTTCAAAAATTTGAAATAAAAAAGGAAAAATGTTGACAAATGTTTTGTGACTTCCTCCTCCCCCAGCTCTATTTGGCTACTGTGATTGACATATTGGAGAAAAAGTTTTTTGTTGAATCTTCAACTCCCAATATTCCCCCACTCAACAAACCCTCAACAAATCTTCCAATAAAAGTAGGAAGGCTCAAGCTGATTTCATGGTGTTTCTAAGGTAAAATACAAGCAGGAACCACTCTCCCCTGACCCTCATTCAGGACTTGAGCAGTAATAATGTGGTGGTTTATGATGGCTCTGTAAAAGATAGGAGATTGGTTTATATATATTTTCTTTTACAGCTGATCAAACTTCTCAGCTCGTCTGACGAATACAAGAAGGTCCAGGCTGACTTTCAGCGCACAATGCCCAAAACAGTCATTCAAGAGATTCAGAGAATTCAGAACCCGACTCTTTGGAAAGTGTATCAGTGGTACGTGTAAAACGTTGCTCTAGTATATTTTCATGGTGTTAGTACGTGCTGCTATTGGTTATGTTCAGAATCCTGTGTGAGAAGCCAGTATGCAGCCATGTAAACTGCTGCACAGCTGCTTTTTAGAACTTGCTTGACCACTGCTTAACTGAGATCTGCAGCTGGCTGAGGCAGAACTCAGGCAAGATGGCGGTTACTCGGCTATTCAGAGCCCTCTGTGGGAGTAGCCCATCTCCCTGAGATACTGCTTGCAGATGGGGAGAGGCATTATCTCCCATGAGTAGCATTTCACAAGAACTGAGGTTTGGCAGCCAGTGAAGGAGATCTGCAAGTGCAAATGACAAGAGTGTGACGGGAGGCACTATTTGTCGAGCTGGGCCACCCCTTTGGCCCAGGGCAGGGCTGGTACACCCCATCACCCAGTTGTCGAGCTTCCCTGTTAGATAAGGTAATTGCAGTGTGGTGGGCTCTGGACCCTGGGCAGGGCTGAGCGAGCAAACAGTCAGTAGCCCGTGAGACTCCTGGCTGGGGTAGGCAGTTGCAGGTGGGATTCTGACCCTCTGGGCAGGGCTGAACAGGACAGAGTCGTAGTCCTTGAGCCTCTGGACTGGGACCGAGAGCAAACAGCAGCCACGCCTACTGGTCTGTGGGGTGTGGTAGGGGACCTCAGTCCCTCCCACTCCACCGGGTTCTGACCCAGGGCCCTATGAAGCTGGGGACTTCCCCGCTAAGGGTTTTGGCATCAGCTTCTACTACATCCCCTGGGTCACTTCCTACCACAAATTACATCCCAGGCATCTCCTCAGCTGGTGGCGGCTTGGCATCCCCATCAACCTCCACAGTTGGCAAGTTGCCCGCAGCATAATCTGGGTCCATGGGCTCTGCAGCTTGGACCGTCACTGGCCTCTCTGGAGGAGCCTGCAGTACACATCCCTCTTCCTCCACAGCCAGCGCTGACTGAGCTGGGCTGCCTCCTGTTATCTGGCTCTTCCACTTGCAGCATGTGCAGCAGGGGAAAGAGGGCGTGGCCTCCTGGGCCCACAGTGATTGGTCCGTCCCAGTTGGCCCAGTGCAGGGTTAGTACACCCCGTCATACAGAACTTCCACAGTTCTAGTTTAGGGAATTTCTGCAAGTGTTCAGAATGACTTCAAACTCCCCTCTGACTAGGCTTTCCGTCAGTAAGGTGTACATGGGATATTCCACCTCCCACCCCCCCCACAAGATATTTATCCAACTAGCTGGGAAGGAAGACTAATGTTTCTATTCTTGGCTACAGTTAGAGCCTTATAAATTCTTACACAGGTATATTTGAGTACATGGTGCATCTCGCTTCTGTTTCTGTTTAAAGCAGGCCTTTTTAAAAGCATACTTTTGTGCAATTACTCAAATTTAAAAAAGTATTAAAATATTTTGCAAAATCTGAGCACTCTGTAACACTCATCACAAATAATCTGAGTGCCTACCTCATTGGAACCTGTTTGGCTAAAATAATCTGGCTCTGCACTGTGGAATTTTGACGATGCTTTTTATTACAGGCAGAAAGAGCAAATGCTGAAGACTAATGGAGGAAAAGATGTGTGTGAAAGACTCTTATTTCATGGGACCAGTAAAAAGCATATTGATGCCATCTGCCAGCAGAACTTTGACTGGAGAATCTGTGGTCTTCATGGGACAGCTTATGGCAAAGGTAGTTCTCGAGCTTGTGCTCTGCTAACTTTGATTTAGAGAGAACTTTCTCTAGCCCAGCAGTAGTTGGAACTGGAGAATGGCAGAGGGAAGAGGCATTCACCTGAGCTAGGTATTACTTGTATGCCTAAATGGGTAGTGTTAATGTTAACCACTTCATGTGGCAATGTAACAAACACACTCAGCTGGAGCTCAGGCACTTCTGCAGACCTTGGCCTATGTGCTCCACACTGCAGTGTAAACCCACTTGTTTGTGTGGAAAGAAGAGGGGACAGGAATGCTTCCAGTCAACACGTCACCCACCCAAATTTAAGGTATGAATTTTTAACAGTGAGCGTCATTAATTATTGGAACAACTTCCCTAGGGGTTTGATGGAGTCTCCATCACTGGCAATGTTTAAATCAAGATTGGATGTCTTTTTTCTAAAAGATCTGCTTTAGGAATTATTGTGGGGAAGTTCTATGCCCTATGTCATACGTGAGGTCAGACTAGACCAGAGGTCTGCAAACTGTGGTGGGGGGGGAGGGGTGCCCCACAAGGGCGGGTGCGCAGTAATGTTTGGGGGGGTGCGTCTGGGTGTGGGCCAGCCCCCACAGGGGGAAGGGGGTGCCAGCCAGCTCTATTCCTGGCTCTGGCAGCCAGCCCCAGCTGGGGTGCCACTCTTGGCCCCCTTACGCCTGTCTGTGTTCCTCCCCCCTGGAGCTGCGGCTTGTCTTCTCTGAACCCCAAGAGGAAGTGGTATTTAGTTGGTCTCTGATGCCATGCAAGTAAACTACGCTCTGCTTCAGTATTCCTTCCATCCCTAGAAAATGATAGTCCCTGCCACTGCCCTGTTTACAGCAAAGGATCCACATATCAAGTGAAACAGAATGGGCTTTAATTTTTTAAACATTTAATCTATCGTTCCAGAGTTTATTCACCCAGTGGTTGCTTATGATGATTAGAACATTTTGGAAGGAAAGATACTTCAATTTCAAGCTTCCAAAAACTTACGATAAGCTTTGTGTGTGTGTGTGTGTGGTGGGATGGGTTTGGGGGCAAATAGCATACTCTCGGAAAGAGAAATTAGAAAATAAAAAAACACTAGTAATATCTAACATGTTTTGTGAAAAATCAAGTTGTGGTAATACCTAACGATAAATTATGCTGGAAAGGATGCCTAACACACATGAAATTATTTACAAATCTCTCACCAGCTTCTGATTGATTCTCTCAGTAAAGATTAGGGTTGTTTTCTCGATGTATTCCAGGAAGCCAGCAATCTTACCAACTTTATCTTTGTCTACTGCAGGAAGCTACTTTGCAAGGGATGCCTCGTACTCTGATAACTATAGCAAGATGGCCTCAAACATCAAGACCATGTTTCTGGCTCGGGTCTTGGTGGGGGACTTTACCCTTGGTAGCTCTTCCTATCTTCGTCCTCCCGCCAAGGACAGCAGAAACAATTTCTATGACAGCTGCGTGAATAGCCTTTCGAATCCGTCTATCTTCGTCATCTTTGAGAAACATCAGATTTATCCTGAGTATCTGATCGAATACATGGACCAGGCGGTGGCAGCTGCTCTGTCAATGGCTTCACATGCTGCTTATTTTCGGAATTGACTTAACTGAGGAGAGTTTTTTGTGTACATTTTCTACACATGTAGACTCTCTACCCTCTCCTTGTAACAGTAAGCAGGGCTGAGTATCTTAAGAAATTTTAGAAAAGACATAGTATTTTTATGAGTTTCTAAAACCCAGTCTTTATTCCTAAGTTTCTCTAGTACGGCTAACTTGTTTTTCCCATTGTTAGTCTGTTCTGGGGGATTTAATAAATCCAGTAGATGTTAATATCATTCTTGCACTGTGAGATGAAGTAATAGAAAAGCAGGTGGTTGCGATGTCATATGAAATGCTTAAAAAAAAAAAAAAAAAAGGAATTCTCCCCTAGTGAAGTTAGCTGTGAAACTAGTTTGCCAGGACAGAATCTGCACAAGGCTTCTTGTGGGCAAGCAATTTTTGTAATAGTTCCCTGGGGACTGTTGCACACATGGCCCTCCTGTGGATCACTGCTACCACATCAGGGTGACCTACATCCCTCTACTTGCCAAGGGTTTCTCCTCCTCATACCTCAGGCCTGCTAAGCCCCAAATGTGGGTTACAAACAAAATAACGCAGGAAGCTTTAAATCTGTGAAGTTACATGAGTTTGACTCAGGCTTTGTGGTGATTTGGTTGGAACAGCGGCAAGCTTAGGTATGTAAGATGGGACACCGGAGCAGTTGCTGTGTGTTCTTTCTCCTCTCCAGCAGAACTGCTTCAGGCAAAAGATCTAAGAACTTCTCTTTTTCTTACGCTTTTCTCTTTTAGACTTGCCTGTAGGATTGATGTTTTTCTGACATGGTGTGAGAGATGTGGCAGCTACAACTTTCTGCTCTTATCTGTTCCTAGTTGTCAGAGGTGGTATATAGATACACATTTGCATTTTTTAAAAAGCATGATTCTTCTTTAAGAATCAGTGTGGGGATCATGTTTATTGTCTCTGTAGCTCCAGGTTAAGAGTTTTTACAAGCTGTTTTTCCTTGTTGTCAGCCCTGCAAACTCAACTTGGGGATCTAAGCATTGAGTGAGGTTCTTTCCTCCTCCTCCTCCTCCTCCATCAGTGCCAGTAATGAAGGTTCCATAGGTCATGTCGTTTGCCTTCAGTGACATCTGTGCAAACCCACTATATTCTGTGGGGGCTATACAGGTTTAAGTGATTGGTCCTGTAATTGGAATATAGAAAACAATTCTGTTGATGTATCAGAAAGGATAGAATCTAGTTCGCTATTTATCTTGGCTCTGTTCATTCCTGTATGTTAACAAGAGTCAAAAGCAATCAAAACTCTGACACTGAAATCAGCTTTCTAGTTCTTATAGATGCAAGGAACAGATAGACTGAGTAAATGTGCCATTTCACATACAGTAGTTGCATTTCAGAATAGAACTGCACTTCTGAGCTTTCCTCGCTTCTGGGAAGCTTTCCCCTTCCACCTGTTAACTAACGTGTGAATGAAAAGTTAAGCCTAGATTTTTAATACGTTCCCTTCCAGGGTGTATTTCTGTGCAGGGTAAAGCTCTGTCCAAAAGCCTGCTGCAATATGGGAGAGCAGAAGAAACTTCAAAATCCTAATAATGCCTCTGATTATCACTAGTTACTTACACTGCCTGGATCGCTTCTGACTTCTCTACCTATCTTCTGGTAAAGATTGGAAGCAAGTGCTAAAGCTGGAAGCATAGCAAGAACTGATTTAAAGGTTGCCCATCCTTGAACGTCAATAAGACTGTCCGTATGTACACAAAATAAACTATAGTGCCTAATGCCCTGCTGTGAACAGCTGAGCTACTTAGTTATGTAATGACGCTGCCGCAACTAACAAATGAATGCGTTAACTAGAGAGCTGTGACAATTCTGGATGAACCACTAAAGCTTTCACTGTCCGTACATGTTTGTCCTGGTAGGGGAGGGTATAATATGACTTTTATTGGTACCTTGAAACGTAAGCAGCTGTATATTTCTCATTTACAATCATGATATTGGTGACTGAAGCTTAACATTTGCATTGCTTGGAGAGAGGAGACTACTACTCAGGATCCTCACTCTCCTTTGTAATGGCTGGGAATGGTGGGCTTACAGCAGCTGTCTTTCAGTTACAGTGAACGTATTGGCTAGTCATATGTTCTAAGTGCCTATGAGGAACAAATGTCTAACTGGAAGCAATCGGTAGCCCTATTTCTCGATGTTTTTAATGTTTGAAATTGAATCTTCTTCTTCCCAGCCGTATGTATGCTACCTTCTGTGGCAATATGCATGGCTCCTCTTTTTTAATGCAAATTAAAATATTTTGAACCGAAAACTGGTTAAGGTTTGAGTCACATAGTGGCCTCTTTGTATCCTCTAACCCTCTTTAATGTTTCTACCTAGGTGGATCCTTGTTTCTTACTGTGGTAAGTAGCAACAAAAGATTCACACTGAATGTCTTTCATGCAAAGCAGAGCAGTTTTTATTGTAAGTTTTCAAAGGCTGAGGAAGCTTCTTCCTCCACCCCGGGGAAAAACAGGCTTTGTTGCTTTTTTCATCTTGGGTACTGCAAATAGCAGCATGAATTGCACTTTTGGGTTCTAGTGAACTTTCATGTTCAAGTTCTTACAAACTAAGGGAGTCTGTAGTGTTCTCTGTTTACAGTGCAGTTGGAAATTATTGGCTTTTAAAAAAAGGTACCTCGTATGAAACCTAAATTATATGCAAACTTATGTTGACTGTCTCAAGCGATAGCCATAGCTCTTGAGTGTCTGGAACATGCGTGAGTGGTGTTCTAGAGTGGGATAATAGAGAGGTTGGGTTACATGGATTTCTGCCACCAGCCCTGTCCTGTGAAGGCATATGGAGGGTGGGTTGAAAGGAAAACTGGCTTGACAGTAATGCAGTCTGCAGCACAGTAGGGTACCTCAGCATTTTATGACCAACCTGTTGTCTGTACTATGGAAACTGAGTCTACCTGTTGACTTAGTATTTCAGGCTTGCAGTGATATTCAGCTTCTGCCTTGATTTATAGGGCTTTGATAACAGCCATATCTTAGCAGTAAGCGAAGAATCATGTGGGGAGTGACAGGAGAGGCGTGAGCATTTTATCTTATGTTATTGCCAAGTCTGATACCTGCAGCCAGGGCCTGATCTGAGGGCTGAGTGGAGGCCAGGTCTGTTTATACATGAGAGGGAGGCAGCTCTGTCTGTGTGGTGTAGAGTTTTGTGAATGTTTGGATTAGAAGTGGGGACTTTTAAGAAAAGGTTTCCAGAGGCGGTGGTCAAACTCTCACGCAAGGCAGGACCTAGAAGCATGGACACATGGCCACCTTAAGGAGAGGACATCAGCAATCGTGAAAGTGGAGGTAACGGGAGACCTCTGTGGCTCAAGTTAAAGTACTTTATTTTGGGAGGAAGGTCAGGGAAATTTGGAGGTTAGTCAGCTGTTAGGGGGTAGTTAATTAACCATTGGATCAGTGCATGTCATAGAAAATGAACAGTAAATAGGTCAGGCCTCTTGTTCAAAAGTGCCTTGAATGATTTCCAGATGCCTTCTCCATTTTTAAGTGAGTATTGCTGTGGGAGTCAGCTCAGTTTTAAAGATAACTAACAATTGAGGAAATCCTGCGAACTGCTTGAATAGAGGTGGCAAACTGCAGCCAGGCAGAGAGCAAGCATCTCTGAGATCCAACTTGATGTCTGTCTAAAAAAAATTAGCTTGTTTCCTGTTGCCTGCTGCATAACTTTCCTCAATAACAAGGGATGAGAGATTCAGCTTTATGAGTTGACCTCTAACCCTTCCAATACAGGTGCTATTATTAAGGCCCAGGGAACAATAAATATATGCTAAACAAATCAGCATCTATGGTAAAGTTCAGGTGGAAATTCCATTTTACTCATAGAATAGAAAGCAGAAAATGTATATAAAATATTTATTTTGTGAAGTGACTTTCTACTATGCTGCAGAATTTTCCTTAAAATTTCACATTTAATCCAGAGTAAGAGTAATTCCCCCTCCTAAAAAGTGCTTTGTGAACTACTACGTTGGCAAGGTTCTCTATCCCATACAGTTATAGAAAAATACACTTTTAAAGTGACAGCTTTTAGCATTGATTGCAAAATGAATGCCCTGAAGATGTTTCATTGTTAGTCTTTGCTTTCTGTCATCTGTCTGCAAGTGACTAGGACCTGTTCTAAAGTAGTCTCATGTAATTTTAAAACAAACCTGCAGCCTATCAGATGTTTTAATCTAGTCCTCAAGCTTCAACCGGAGACCGGGGTTGAGGTCTTGCCCCGCTCCATGCATGATGTGGCTCCACGCGGCTCCTGGAAGCAGTGGTATGTCCCCAGTCTGGCTCCTACCTGTAGGGGCAGCCAGGGGGCTCCACACACTGCTCCTGTCCCAAGTGCTGCCCCCACAGCTCCTATTGGCCAGGAACCACTGCCAAGGGAAGCTGTGGGTGTGGTGCCTGCGGACAGGGCAGCACGCAGAGCCGCCTGGCTGCGCCTCCCTGTTGGAGCCGGAGCGGTGGACATGCCGCTGCTTCCTGAAGCTGCTTGAGGTAAGCGCTGCTCGGAGCCTGCTCCCTGACCACCTCCTGCACTCCAGCCCTGATTCCCCCTCCCAAGCCCCTCATCCCCAGCCAGAACCCGCACCCCAACTTCATGAGCATTCATGGGCCGCCGTCCAAAACGTTTGCCCACCCCTGCTCTAGCAGCATGGGAAGCCCCTGCCTCCTGAAGTTCTACCTGTTTCCACAGCAGCAGCCAGTACAGCTGGGGGGCTTCTCTGTTGTGGCACCGTGAGGAAAAGTTCCAAACTACTTCAAATTTCTAACAAATCAGCTCAACAACATGTCCAATTCCAGTTATGTCCCAGCAACGGGTGCACCTGCAGGCTTTGGCAGCCAAGAAGCTGTTTCTCTGCTTCTCCTCCTCTTATCGTGTGTCTTGATAGGAAGCTCAGCTTTAGGGGCAGGCTGCTGTTTTCCCCTCATCCCCTTTTCCAGAAAAGTGGCAGATGGGATTGGAAAAGCTGCCTTGAGGGAATGACAGTTTCCTGTATCTCATGTCTGTGAGGAGAGGGAGCAACATCAGAAGGGCAGCTTGCAGTGTCATTTATTATCCCTTTTCAGACCCTCAGGGCATAGTTTGATGGCAAAGATGAGTTCATCTCCCTACCCTGTTTCATCAGTTATGATGCAGAACTCTACAAGGACAGTGGTGGAGTGAGGCTCATTAAGTGCTGTTGTATAACGAAGTTAGGGGTTGGCAGGCCAGCAACTACCATTTAAAAGGAAGCAGTGGGGTGCAGGACTCTTCATTTGTCCTGAGGCATCCTCTCTTCCTCTTAACCTTCTGCTTGCCATACTAGTCCAAAGCCACTGCCTGCCTCCAAACAGAATGAACAAAACGGTGGCTAACTTTCAGATTCAGAATTCTGGCTTAACCTGCACCTGTGGCTACCTCAAAATGGACAAGTCACTACAGTTGGCACTTACTTCCTTTGCAATCAGCCCTGTATTCAGGGATGGGCAAGCTGGTATTAACATAGTAGCTGAAAAGTCTTGCAAGACAGTCACTGTATTGTTAATTAAGCCACGTACCTGCATTGGAGTGGCAATATACATGTCAGTTATAAGTTTCTGACTACTCGAGTCCCTTCAGTGATGCCTGTTTCCATGCCTTAGAACCCCATGCACCAATCAGTTATGCTGATCTGTTTTCTTACAATAATTTTTAAATTCCAGTGGACATGTTGTGGTAGGTCCAATTCCTTGGATAAATATGGCAATAAATAGACTTAAAGGGTTTAGGCTCTAAAGTGTGTGTTTTAAAATGAAGAAAGGGAGGACCTACAGGCCGCAGGTCGGGGGGAGGAGGGGAAGCAGGAGAACACTGTTGGAAGAGAACTGGGAGGCTGACTTTCCTTTACTGTGTTCTGGCGATCTCCGTCAGAAAGGACAAACACTTTTTCTTTAAGACAAATGGATGGGAAAAACCTTTAATGAGACTACCCTATACTATTCCAGTTTACAGGTATAATTTAGAATCACAACCACAAATAATATACTATTGAAAAAATTGAGGCAAAATTGTGTATAGCGGTGCATGCTGCACCTTTTTAGATTAGACCATTAATTCAACAGCTCATTTCATAGGCACATTGAGTCATTTAAACTCCAGCATGGCAAGGCTGGAGTATGGATGGAGCATTAACTCTCAGGCCTATAATCCACAGTTACTATGCTGGAACTCAAGCGAGAAGAAAATCTCATCACAGAACTAAACACAAGCCTTGGTAAGGAAGATGAGAGCATGACTTTTAAAAGTGTGGTCACAATGACCAGCAAGAGGTGAAAGCAGCATGCGCCAATCCCACCACTCTCAACATGCCACATGCAAGCAAGAAACTGTAGATGGGAATCATGGAGCAGCAGCAGTCTTCTAATCGAGTGCCTTTACTCAATATGATTTGTACCACAGCTGCAGAGAAATATATTGCAGCAGGTTTTGTGTGTGCCATGCACGAGTGCTGGTGTTTCCTGGAGCATAGCTTTAGGAAAGAAGTGTGACTGGTTTGGCTGAGGCCCACAGAGCACCAGGCTGGCTCTCCCTCCCTCCCTCCCAACTAGCAACCGATGTTCTTTTTTAAAGGGCAGTCTGAAGTTAAGTTTTATCAAAAGCTCACTGGGCTTTTTTAAAGTACTCATGAGTGCTCAGCTGGCTGGAACGTAAGGAAAATTTAATTTCACAGTGGAGGAAATAACCTATTTTTGGCAAAATGAATAAACTTCACCAACCTCCTCCTTTCTTCTTGTTCATGATCTCAGCCCGCAGTGGAAACCAAAGTAGGGCCCTATGTTTAAAGAAAATAATATACATCTCCCCCGAACACTTGGAAGGCTGCCTCTTACCACCCCACTCTCCAACTGAGACCTACCTTCTTCAGTGGATAGAACTTCCTCTAGTGATCCGTAATGTCCTCGGTGCTGCTAGTCTGCCTGGGAAGGGACCAGTGCCCACATCCTCAAAGGTGTTTAGGCTCGTTGACTTCCATTGAAATCAGTGGAATATCTCTGAGGATCTGGGCCACAGTTCCTTGAGGCTTAAGAAGCAGTAGAGGCTGCTGGGAATTCTAAACATGCTGCAGCTGTAATGGTCAGTGTCTTAGTGTGAAGGATGCTCAGTGACACTCCACTAGCCCACATAGGACCCAGGGGCCTGCAACAGGGACACACACAAAAACTTGGGCCTATGACAACTTTCTTCCTTTTTCTTAATTTTCCACCTAGGGTTGGGTATGGAGTAAACTCTCTGCCTCTATCTAGGTATCATGCGGCCCCCAAAACTGTAGTTTGAGCCACTGCTGGGGTGGGCCAGGATGCAGCAGAAGAGACCGTTTGCTCCATGTGTGCAAATATGGAAAAATTCCAAACATGGAAAAATTTGCTTTTAGCTACTGCAGATGCTGTGGGCAAACGGTCCTGAAGAATCAAATAAGTGCTGTTGTGACTCTGAAGACATGCAGGCAGCCGCTGGGCCTAGCATTCACCCACATTCTTTCCTATGTGGGTTGAGTGAGGCACAAGTTGGTGAAGTGACTTGCTGCACGGTCGCCTAATGAGTTAGTGTAGCTATTGGAACTGATTTTCCTGGCTCCCAATCCTTGACTTTAAGCACTAGTGCATGCAGCCTCCTTCATTTCCTCTGCCCAAGTATAGTGCCAACTGAAATGCATAGAAAGGAAAAGCGTCATGCCATGCTGGGAAAACTCCTGCTGTGCCACCATCTTCAGGTCATCCTAAAATTCCCCGAGTTCTCCTGAACACTTCAAACTTGTATATTCCAAGGTTCTCTAAATACTATTCGGTAACAGACAAAACTTAATAGCAGTCTACAACATTTTTTGGTCTGGTCCTGCTTATACAGACATTTACCATTATTTTAAAATCCATTGTAACAAAAGTTAGAGGATAATATGAGCACATTTCATCCAAATGTCTCAGAGTGCTTTACAAAAGGTGAGTAAGCATTATCTTCATTTGACAGGTACCATGAGGTTAGGCTATCTGCTCAAGATCGGTCAACTGCAGGGTTTGGAGTAGGATCCAGATGTCCTGATTCCTAGTCCTTGCTGTTACCACCACACATGTTGGCTTTCAGAGTTTGAGACTCAGATTTAAAGGTCTGTTGTTAAAACGTGTTAGCTAACAAGTGATTGTTCAACATCTTATAAAAATTTACCGAAGGTGAGGAGTGCAGACTGCTAAGATTGGAGCCTGGACAAACTCCCATGTAGATAAGTAAAATGAAGTGGGCCCTGTTACGACCACTAAGGCGGCTGAAAAGTGGGAGGCTTTTTCAGAGACTATTCACAGTCATGGGCTTGGGTAAAACTTTCCCAAGTACTTAAGTCCCATTTTCAAAAGTGACTTAGGAGCCTGAGTCTCATTGAAAATCAGCAGGATTTTGGCCCACCCATTTAAAGTCCAATTGACTTTCAATGAGATTTAGGCTCCCAAGTCACTTAAGTACTTTTGAAAATGTTACCCCCACTCTATCAGCGAGCCACTGAACAATGGATCACCTCCTTGGAGGCTTTCAGAATGGGGTTTTTGCTCTATCGAGGTACTATCTTAACATAGACTCCGTTTTTTGGTGCTAATGAGGATACAGATGTCAACTGCAAAGGAATCTGAAAAAGAGAAAATAAATTACATATTTTATACGCTTACTCTCTTTCACACAGTGTATGGCGCGGTCTATGCATGTAAAAGTTTCACAAGTACAAACTGATGTTTTCAGTTTCCTTTATGAGATTAACTCATACAGCCGTCATGGAAGTTGTAAAGTGTCCATTTTATAGCCAGTTGTTGGCAGTATAATGGTAAAAATAATTTTTTTTTTTAGGTTAGGCAGTGGATGCCCAGGTATCTTACAAATCTAAATAAAATAAACTGCCGTAAGCTCTGGAGCTGCTAAATATACAGTAGGTGCAAACACAGAAGTACCAACGTACTCTGATAAACACACTGGTGTAAACTGACATAGACTATTTACGCCAGCAGAGGATCTGGGCTGTAGGCTCTATGGCTTATAGAAGTTTGTTTTATTTACTAAATGACAAATCCAGTTATATTTTGATTAAAGTACTGTGATTCAGCACTGCTGCCACTTTTATTATACGCATCTGCCTGTTAGTTTTTTTGCATGACTGCTCTATGACACATCACCGGCCGCCTATAGAACAGTCTGTCAGTTCCCAAGAGAGTTGACAGGTGTCGTCCATAAGTTTCCACATATACAAACCTGGGTCTCGGGACTGGTTTCAAATTTGAACTTCTGCAAGATCCGCAGCAGGGTCATCTTTATCTCCAGCAAAGCCATCCTCATGCCAATGCAGCTGCGAGGTCCTGCTCCAAATGGGAGGTATGTGAAGGGATGCTGCTGTAGTTTGGCCTCTGCTGTGAACCTGCAAGGTGGGCAAATTGGAAACCAGCTCAAGAAACGGTTTTCATACTGTTGTGATTTTTCTGCTCACATCTTGAGAAAGCTGGATTTAAATTGGTCTCAGTAAACAATTCTCAAGGGGACCGTTAGCAAATTCTGCTCTAAACTAAAACGTCCTTTGTCAATGAGTAGTTCTCCCGGCAGGACAAACAGACTTTCTTTGTCATTTTAAAAAGGATGTCTTTAATGAACTGCCCTCAGTAAACACTCATTATCTGAGGAAACTACGGAACACTAATTCGGGCGTTATAGCAACCCAGACCCTATGCATAAACTAACGGCAAAATTACTGCCTGCATATGCCAAGAGCAAACTAATGAACTCTGATCTAGAATGAGCAAGAATGCTGCCCCTGCATTGCAAAAGCAATGTAAATTGGTAGAGCCTGCCTGGGATTCTCTTCAGGATGGACGATGAGAAAAACAGGAATATGAAAGCAGGGATCTGATTGGCTGGGGAAGAAGGCTCTTATTGCACAGATGTATCCCACTGTTTTATGTGTGCTCCATCCATAGAGGAAGTAGGGGATTTAGGTTTTTAGCTCAAACTGAAGGCATGCATGCTCTTAATTCTGGAGGTGCCCAGTTCAATTACTAGTGAGGACTAAGGTGGCAGTCATCCAGAAGAGGCCAGGGTAGCTAATTCTTTCAAAATACCTAATAAAAACATTAGAAATACACATTAGAAAAAAGGCACAATTTTTTTAACAGCAAGGAAGAGTAACCTTTGGAACAAACTACCAAGGGATGTGGTGGAAACCTTCCAGAAAAGCAGCCAGTCTGGATTTGGAGTTTTAGCCAGACAAGGGATTGGGCTCCGTGTCCTCAGCAATCCATCTGAAATCTAGGGCCTTCTGCCCTTAAAAGCTGTGAACATTCTAGAAAAGCAACAACATTTCAAGAGGTGCCCTTGCACTAGATATCTGCTCTTACTGGGCTAGGCTCTCCCTTACCGTAGGGAGCCAAAGGCTGGTGTGCCAGTACAGAACTGCCCTAATGCCAGCTGAGCCATCCACATACCTTTCAGGGCACTTGTACTGGGAGGGGGGCAATGAGCCTCCCCTCCACGTGCGCATCGTGTGCAAGGGCCAGCCAAAGTTGCAGCTCCTGCCCCTGGGGGCCGGAAAGGCCCAGAGACAGGCAACGAACACAGCAGGCCTTGAATATGATGAGAGCTTTTGAAGGCTATTTCAAGACTGAGATTACCTAGCCTGGAAAGGCAAAATCATCATGTGCTGGTTGTATTAATGGCAGCACCTAAAGGCCTCAAAGAGAGAGTGGGACCCCCTTGTCTTAAGAACTGTACAAACACATAGTGAGAGACACCTCCTGCCTCAGGACTTGGTCGAGGTATTCAGCATGATGGCATGCGCAGTGAAAAAATGTGTCTCCCCGTTTTTGGTATGTCCCAAAATACAAGAACAATGGGACTAAAGGTCAGTAAACTTACAGATAACCAATTCTTCTTCATGCAACATAATCAGTCTGAGGATGGTTCACCAACAGAAGGCCAGAGAGAAAAATACCGGGGTTGGATTTTTTTTTTTTTTTTTTTTTTAAGAGAAAGATGCCTAATCTTATGACCGCTAACAATACTGGCAAACTATGCAAGCTAAGGTGAGTCTGGGTAATTGTACCTCCTGCTTCAGAAAGAGGTGAAGAAAGACATTTGCTTCAGCTTCACCACGCACAGCACTGCACATCTGGCCAAGTGCATTATAGTTCCCATCCCCCAAACACTTTCCTTTAAAGCACTGCTTACTGAACACTTCCAGAAGCTGGAGTAGATGATGTGGTCCAGTGGTCAACAGAAGACCCAGACATGACATCTGTCACTAGAAAGATCATTGCCAGACTTCTCATCTGAACCTGAGAATACAATACAAATGCTCCTTTCTCCTAAAAAGAGGTTTAATGGGCAGCAGGTTTAAAACAAAAGGAAGTATTTCTTCACACAATCCACAGTCAACCTGTGGAACTCTTTGCCAGAGGATGCTGTGAAGGCCAAAACTATAACAGGGTTCAAAAAAGAACTAAATAAATTCATGGAAGATAGGTCCATCAATGGCTATTAGTCAGCAAAGGCATGGGATGGTGTCCCTAGCCTCTTTTTGCCAGAAGCTGGGAATGGGTGACAAGGGATGGATCACTTGATGATCACCTGTTCTGTTCATTCCATCTGGAACACCTGGCATTGGCCACTGTTGGAAGACAGGATACTGGGCTGGATGGACCTTTGGTGTGACCCAGTATGGCCATTCTTATGTTCTGACCCTGGTGCTGCCCCTCTTTATGGGCTAAGACAGAGAAAACAGACAACTAGTATACAGGATGGACTGTTCCAAGAGGATTCCTCTATACAAACCCACTTACATGTGTAGTTACATTAGTCCTTCAGAGCTATTCTTAGAAAGTCTGCATCACACCCAGTGTGTTTGAGAGGCTAGCATTTTGTACTAGAACTTTCACAAGGTGGCAACTTGAGATGCAGGACTTATCAGCCATGTCCACTAAGCAAACCTGTGCTTCTACATAGTATTGGATCTGCAATAATTCCAAGAACACTTTTTGTCTGCTAACCTCTGCAGCTGCAGGATAGTCTCTTCTCCATGCAGTTGTTACACAAACAGAACTCCGTTAAGACCCAGTTTGAAAGTGAGAAAAGCTTTACATGAAAGTCTGTCCTGCAAGCAGAATGAAGAACTTGGACCCTATCCTGCTCCCACTGAAGACAAAACTCCCACTGGCTTCAGGTACAGGAGTAAGCCCCTAGCAGCACACCCAGACTGTTCCAGGATCTCAGACAGAAAGGCCACTCTGAAACAGCCATGCGCTGGAGGAGAATTCTGGGTAATTATATGCAAATGAACACAATGGGTAGCCTATTTTTATTCCGAATTTCTATATCCAGGAGTGGCCAAAGTAGCAGCATTTGACCAGGGACAGGTTATACCCATGCCAGGTAGGCAACCACAGACATGGCATTGGTTCCTATTTAAGACTCATCTACCAGTAGCCAACTACTTTGGTGGAGGTGATGCTGGATACGGTGTCTACCTGCTCCACGTTAACAGCTGATTGCTGGGGCTCTTTTGGGTTCAGGAATTATGCAGCAAAGGGGGTTGCCTGGTGTATTCATTTGAATATCCATACACTGAATGCATTTCTAGTGCATGGGATTGGCATCCTGGGAACAAATTGCTTACACACAGAGCACTCTTTTTTTATTAGCCACACAGGAAACAGCAGTTAAGGCAGGACTTTGTTCTAAATGGTCTAAATAAGGACAATGGTACAAGAGATGTTGAGCAGTATCCCACATACCTCTCAGGGACGAATTTCTCAGGTTCTGGCCAGAGCTCAGGGTTATAATGTAGAGGTCCAACTGCAATTTCTATTATGGCGCCAGCTGGAATATGCTGTCCCATCACTACGCAGTCCTTTGATGTCTCCCGAGTGAACCTGCAACAGTTAAATGTCACCGACCCCAGATGAGTAAGTATAAAAGTACAAAGGCAGGGTGTTGAAAGCAGCCATTGAATAAGTCATCTGTGTTGGTTTTACAATGATTAGGGAAGCAAGATGGTGATCACTAGTAGATAAGCAGAACAGCAGTTGCTTGCCGCACAAAGGGCATCTTCACCATAAAAATAGAGAGCATGGACTTTTCGGGGAACCGCAAACGAAATATGGATCCTTGCAGCACGAGACTAGGAGTTAGAATTCATCCCAAATTGGTAACTGTTGCTGCTAGATGAGGCTCTGGTAGCGCTATTATTAAGGTTGCCTGACACGTCCCATTATTAGACCGTTTTCCTTTGCTTATAACTTTGTCAAACCTTCCATTTGGACTCTGATTTCCCATGCCAGGCATCTGCCTCAAGCTGAAATGTTTGAAAATTTCAGCCAAAATAGTTCCGTTGTTTCTGAGAACGAGGCTAAGGGGAAAATGTATCGATTTGCCTGTATTAAAAAATTCTGGAGACATTTTCTTTGGGAAGTGCTAGCATCTCCATGCTCTTGAGCAGGGACTGACATTTGGGAGAGGTTGTCCTTTGTATCAGGGATGTACTGTTGCTGTCTTTGTGAAAATTTGGCCAAGTTATAAGCCTCTGAAAAATTGCAGTTTGCATATGCTCAGTAGAGACTTGCTAGAGTTTAATAGCTAAAGATCTCCAAAGATTGTCTGCACTGGGCATGCTACAGCCCAGGCCTGAGCAGGACTTTTTCTGCAATTGTAGCTCTGCGCTGCTGCAGGCTAGCTCCAGACACTGTAATTGAGAACAGGGAGCACGTCTCTCTGGTGCTTTCAATGCCCCCCTGTTGTACTCAGGCAATGAGGGGGAGGAAGCATCCTGATTTGAAAGCAGAGGGGATAAAAACTAGACCAGGGGAAGGGATGCAAAGGTGAGGGGAGCAAATTGAGACAAGGAGCCTGGAGGGGTGGGGATGACTGGTACTGGAGGTTGGTGGACAGGAAAGAGGGCGATGGAAACTTGAACTAGGGGTAGAGAGATAGGGACTGGGAACTGGCTGGGAAAGCAGACTGGTACTGGCAGCAAAATGGGGGAGACAGATCAAATGAAGATTTAGGGACAGAGCTTGGGACTGGCTGTGCAAGGAGACTGGGAATCAGTGGGTTGAAGGGGACAGATCTGATGAGGAGCCAAGATGTGGGGGAAAGAGACTGGGATAAGGAGCTGGTGATGGGACAATGGGACTGGACAAGGATCCTGAGAACACAGACTGAGAACCAGTGGGGATGGCAAATGTGGTTGAAGGGAGAGGGTAGGAATTGGAGGCCAAGGGGGGGGTCAGAGACCGAGCAGATGAGGAGGTAGTGAACTGGTACTGGCTGGGCAAGAAGACTGGGGACTAGGAGATGGGAAGGCATGGGGGGAAGTGGGAATGACTGGGCAAGGAGACTGGAAGGGTGGGGTGGTGGGCGAGTGGGATCGGGACTCTCCAGGGGAAAACTATGATTGGTCGGGCAAGGAGAGTGGGATTTGGATAAGAAACCTGAACTGGCTAGGTAAGGAGAATGGAATTGGGATGAGGAGTCAGGAATGGGGAAGAGAGAGGACTGGGGAGGGAACAGGGCAGAAGGGATCAAGTTTTGGGGGAAATGGGCAGAATAGTCTGTCCCCACGAGAACACACTGCCCTCCAGAGCTTGGGATGGAGCCGAAGATTCCCATTCTGAGCCTCACCATTTCTCTGTTGTCAGCAAAAATCTATGAAACCAACAGGCAAAGTGTCTCACTCTGATCCACAGACAGAATGGCAACCTACTACTGCTATCAACCATTTACTCAGCTCAGGAGGCAGAGGTCTGAGCAGCGGATAGGGTTGCCAACCCTCCCGGTTTTGCCAGGAGTCTCCTGGAATCAGGCCCTATCTCCCAGAGGCTACTGAAGCCAAACCAGGAGATTTTAGGTGCTAAAAGTCCAGTGGCGCAGCAGGGCTAAGGCAGGTTCCCTGCCTACCCTAGCCCCACGCTGCTCCCAGTGGGGGCAGGGGCCTCTGTGCACCCTGACCACCAACTTCACAGCTCCCAGGGGCCCCAGGGACTTGTCAGCCACTTCTGGGAGCAGTGCAGGGCCAGGGCAGGCAGCCACCCTTAGCCCTGCTGCGCCGCTGACCACGAGCCATCCCAGGTAAGCGCCTCCCAGCTGGAGCCTGCACCCCGCACCCTCTCCTGCACCCCAACCCCCTGCCCCAGGCTTAGGCCAGAGCCCCCTCCCACACTCCGAACCCCTTGGCCCCATCCCAGAGCCTGCACCCCCTCCCGCACCCCAAGCCCCTGCCCTAGCCCGGTGAAAGTGAGGGGGTGGGGGAAGGTGAGCAACAGAGGGAGGGGGGATAGAATGAGTGGGGTGGGGCCTCAGAGAAGGGGTGGGGCAGGGGGGTAAGGGTGTTTGGGTTTGTGTGATTAGACAGTTGGCAACCCTAGCAGGGGATCCAAAGGTTCCAGCAATGCTGATGGCCCATGTGGGTATCAGTATGATGCTACATTATGGAATGTCTAGGTTTTATTTTTCAGTTTGCTTTTTTATAAACATAGGAAATTACTCACAGAAAAAATTAATGGTGCAAAATCAGAAGTCAGGAAATCCAGCATTAAGGTGCCTGTGCAACCTTAATTCTGCCTCCTTATGCATATGAATTATGATATAGCCTATAGGGGCTGGGACTAGGGGTGTGGAGAGTGCTGCTGCACCCCCTGACTTCAAGTGGTTTCCATCCTATTCAGGGTTTACAGTTTGGTTCAATGGCTCTTAGCACCCCCACTGTACAAATTGTTCCAGCGCCCCTGATACAGCCTTTCATTAATGACACCATAGTACTTTTGTCACAGGTCCCTCGCCCTCATTCACTGCACAGGATGGACCTTCTCTGGAAATGAATTGGGGTTGTGTGAAGGAGGCTGTTCTCTGTAGGATGCCTCCTTCATTTGTTGCAGTAGCTAGAAGATGTGTAGTGAATGAGACAAAGGATTGCAGGAAGAGAAAGGATGATCTTATGGGTAAGGCAGTTGAATGATGCTCTGGAGAACTGGCTTCTCTCCCTGCCTCTGCCACAGAGTTCCTTCCTGATTCCGGACAAGTCCCGTATACCAAACTTTTCAGAGTTGGTCACTAATTGCTGTGTTCCTTATTTTCTGGGTCCCCAACCTGATACCCTGGGGTCTGATGTCCAGAAGTGCTGAGCGCTCAGCTGTGACGGCAGTCAATAGGAGCTGGGCTTGGACACAAAGTGCTGTGTAATTGTAAGCATGCTGAAAAATCACGTGCTAGGCCCTTTCACTCAGGCATCCCAAATTAATGGACACTTTTGAGCTTAATCCATTTATGTTTCAGCTCCCCATCTGGAAAATGGAGACAGTACCACTCCCTCACCTCACAGGGGTGTGCGAAAATAAATTAATTAATGTCTGTGACTCTCTCAGCTCTGTAGTGATGAGCTCACAGAAAAACCCACGAGGGAATTAATAATTCTGTTTTCAGAGCACAGTTTGAATAGTGTGCAGTAAATGAGACCTGGGGCCACACACTGAACAATGAGGATGAAAGAAAAGATTGAATAGCTGCTCACTAAGTGAGCACCGTCCATCCTGTGCACCAAATGAGGCGGGGTCCTATGGAAAAAATAGCCATGTGGTCATGTCAGTAGAGACTATCATAATGCATACACGTAAGGGGGCCAGATTAAAGGTTAGCTTTAATCTGGCATTTCCTAACTTCTGAGAGCTTGACTTTGCAACCCTTCATAATGTTCTTTTAAGGGAGGTTTTTATGAGTAATTTCATGTTTCTATTACCATAGCAACTAGAGGCCCCAGCTCCTATTGTGCATTGTTATCTCCTGATGGCTGTTTGGTATCCTACATGTTAAATTAGTTTGATGGTCTCCTCTCATTAGCCACTGAAAATCACAGAAACTGCTACCAGAACTGGCTCCCTTCTTAGAGAGAAAGGATGGTCTTTTAGTTAAAGCGCTAGCCTAGCACTAGAGATCTGGGTTTAATTCCCGGTTTTGTTACAAACTTCTTGCATGACCTTGCACAAGACACTTAGGTGCTTTAGAAATTTTTACCCTAAGTGACTTAGATGCCTAAATCCAATTGAATTTCAAGCAATAAAAGATGAAGGGTAAAAAATTCAAAAGCACCTAGGTGCCTAAATCATGTGTGAAAATGAGACTTAGGTGCTTTTGAAAAATTTATCCTTCATCTTTCAGTGCCTCAATTTCCCAACTGTAAAATGGGGATAATACTTCTTTTCTCTCATCCTTCGTCTGTTTTGTCCACTTAGTGTGTAGGCTTTTCAAATTAAAGACTCTTTCTTACTATATGTGTGAATGGTTTCAAGCAAAATAGGGCCCTGATCTTGATTGGGGCCTGTAAGTGGTACAGTAATACAAATAATAATATATGAACAGTCTCAGCAGAAACCAAAGACTGCATGGACCCTGGAGGCCAAACTGTTATCTCATCCCTAAAAAGTGCTTCCTCCAGATCAGCAGTGACCTCATGACTGGGGTACTATGTATGATTACTGGTGCCTGCCCTGTACCTATTTAGTGAATAAATAGAAGATTTCAGTCTCTAGGACTGCCACTTTGGCACTATTCACAGCATAATGTTCTCACTCACACAAAATTAAATAAAAATAGATAACTATGAACCAAAGCCTGGAGAAAAATATTGACAAGTCCTCCCTTTTGCTGAAAAGTGAATAGGATGTTGGTGAAAGGTACTGGACCACCAGCTCTGTAGAGTGAAGTTCTCTATTTATTCAGATTGTTTTTAAATATCTCTCACTCATGGTAGTAAAATTATTTTGTTTGCTATTGAATTTTCACTATTTCTTTAAAAAGGAAAGGAGGACTTATGGCACCTTAGAGACTAACAAATTTATTTGAGCATAAGCTTTCGTGAGCTGCAGCTCACTTCATCGGATGGATTCAGAAGTGAGCTGTAGCTCACAAAAGCTTACGTTCAAATACATTTGTTAGTCGCTAAGGTGCCACAAGTCCTCCTTTCCTTTTTGCGGATACAGACTAACATGGCTGCTACTCTGAAACCTGTCACTATTTCTTTGTATTCTGGAATACAGCACTATTCTTGTCTTATGTATCTGGCATCTTTGCAATGCACTGGGCCTTAGATAGAGATCAGGAACAACCACAAATGACATCAATGGAAGCTTCAAAATAACTTCCTTCTCTTCTAATTCTGTTTCCCATCTGACAAACATTGATTGTTTCCCAGTGTTTCAGACAGAGTTGAAATTCAAATGTTCCTGATGCTTAACAGGCACAGGAACTTCCATTTATATACCATGGATTTCAGAGTAAAATGTTGTCGTTTATGAGCAAGCATAATTAACCCTTATAACCCTGTGCAACTCCACAGAAAATCTTGGAAGATCCTGCCCTCAGGTCTTGGGGGTAAGTAAAAGAGGGGTTAATTTTCAGCTATTTTATTTTAAGGTACTTGTTACCATAGAGTGGGATTTTCCAAAGTGCTCAGCATTGGCCTAACTCTACTCCTACTGAAATCAAGGGGAGCTCTACCATTGACTTTAATAGAAACAGAGTTAGGTTAATGCTGGTTTGCTTTTGAAAATCCCACCCCGAGACCTGAGATTTGTGTTCTGTTACAGTTTTGTGATCTTACACGGTTTGCTAATTTCCCCTCCACTTTTTTGAAATAAACACTTCAAAGCTCCCTGGGAAATTATTTTAATATCAGTTAAGGAAAATTTCGAATAACCACTGGATGGAGGCACTAGAGTTAGCTATAATGGTATAGTACAGTATTAGGGCAGAATGTTATACTACAGAATGAGCTATATATAGCACATAGTACAATTCATGGTTTTGAATACAGCAAGGGACATGCACAAACTTCAGAAGATCAGGGGTTTAATGGGGTGACTGGCCTACTCAGCCAGTAGGCTACGTAAATTCTATACTCTGATCTCTGAAGTGGAGCAAAGAAGAACCATCTGACTTCCTAAGGCTAGTCTGCTTCAAAGATACTGCTTCCCCTGGGCTTGGGGGACCCGAAGAACAGTGAAAAGAGACTCCTGACCAGCTGGCTTTGAAAAGGGTGCATTAAGCAGAGCTGCCTTAGCCAGTCTTCTTCATTCATTTGGCCCCACTGTATCTCTCAAGTGCACGAGCAGTACTGATAGCTACATGGAGGCCAAGAGCATGGGGCTTCCAAACAGATTGCCACTGTATTTATCTAATGATGTACTCTCTAGGCGCTAGAGGGAAAAGGTATACCTGAATGCAGGTGGGTACATGCGCAATGTCTCTGCAATCACCATATCCAGGTAAGGGAGCTCTTGGACATTTTGGTAGTCAGGAACATCCTGGGAGAAAGGAAGAAAGAGATAATTAAGTGCAGGAAACTGCTGGAGCTGCAGGCTGTGGAGGAGCTACCTTGGAGACTACTGACCAATGCACCCTGGAATGGTGCGCTGTGGTGAGTTTCTCCATGGCAAGGTCATGGCATTTGAGGGTGGGCCCACAGTGTGCCCAGTGGGACCTTTACTACAAAATTCCTCACAGTGGCAACAACTTGTGCTATTCCAATGGACCACAGTAGTGGATAGGGGAGGGGATAATTCTGTTTCCTCCCATGGTGATCTCTTGTCCAAACCCAGTTTATTTGCTCTTTGTGTAGCAGATCTTGATTTGGGCCTAATTTACATAACCCTGAAAGTATACATTCAATTGATAGAAAGCATCATATAAACAAACACAACTCTGGCTCCAATGAATTTACATTCTAAAAAGGAGCCAACAGGGACAATAACAGAACAAACAAATAACAAAGCTCCAGCCCTACAACAGAGAGAGAGAGAACATTTCTCTCACCGTTTCTTGTCTTGGAAAACTCACAGAGATCGTACATGTCATTATTCAGTTCTGTCAGCAGAGGGCAGAGAAAGTACATCTGAAAAGATCCCCAGTAAAGCTGAGTACGGTTTAAATTAAAGGATCTTGTCTCTTCTAAAATCTGACATGGAGCATATTAGGAAGAGACACTTACGCCAGGCTAGACTAAAACTGTGAAGATTTGGGGCCTCTGAGGTTCACACAACAGGGACTGGATTCTGTCCATTCTTCATTTACTACATCAGCTTTCATACATAATGCATATTTTATTGAATTTTCATGTGAAAATGTATGTTACATACTAAAAATACTAAGCAGAGAACAATTGCAGATGGTATGCAGACAATACGTACAATAAAATGAGAATGCCTGGCCAGGTTAGAACATCCCCTTTATTCAGAGCTAAGACAGCATGTGCCACTTCAGATTTTCCAAGGGCTGTACAAACTCTGACAGATCCTTCTATAAGGTAGATAAGTTCTATTACACTCATTTTTCAGAAGGGAAATATAGGCAGAGAGGCTACGTCAGTTATTCAAATCCACACCGGGCCCAAATAGGGCTACCACTCTTCTCTTATGTTAAAGGATGTCTCATCTCTAGTCAACACAATATGCATTTTGTCCCTTACTTCAGCAATAATCATTTATTGTTATTATTTCTATTACTATAGTGCCTACAGCCTCGAAACAAGACTGGGGCCCCATTGTGCTAGGTGCTGTGCGAACAGACAGTGAGGCCTTGTCTACACTACGAAATGAGGTCGAATTTATAGAAGTCAGTTTTGTAGAAAGCATTTTTATACAGTCGATTGTGTGTGTCCCCACGCAAATGCTCTAAGTGCATGTAGTCGGCGGAGTGTGTCCACAGTACCGAGGCAACCGTCGACTTCCGGAGCATTGCACTGTGGGTAGCTATCCCACAGTTTCTGCAGTCTCCGCTGCCCATTTGAATTCTGGGTAGAAATCTCAGTGCCTGATGGGGCTAAAACATTGTCACGGGTGGTTCTGGGTACATATCGTCAGGTCCCCCTTCCCTCCCTCCATCCGTGAAAGCAAGGGCGCACAATCGTTTTGCGCCTTTTTTCTTGAGTTACCTGTGCAGATGCCATACCACAGCAAGCATGGAGCCCGCTCAGCTAACCGTCACCATATGTCTCCTGGGTGCTGGCAGACGTGGTACTGCATTGCTACACAGCAACAGTTTATTGCCTTTTGGCAGCAGACCAGGCAGTATGACTGGTATCTGTCATCGACATAGTCCTGGGTGCTTTTTTAACCAAACTCGATGAGGTCAGGGGCACCTGGGCAAACATGGGAGTGACTCAGCCAGGTCATTTCCCTTTTAAGTTTCGTCTCATGGCGATTCAGTCCTACCGGCAGTGCACTGTCTTTTAATCAGCAGCCAGGAGAAGACGATGGCCAGCAGTCATACTGCACTGTCTTCTGCCGAGCACCCAGGAGATGACGATGGCTAGCAGTTGTACTGCACAGTCTGCTGCCAGCAACATGTATAAAGATAGATGAAGTGGATCAAAACAAGAAATAGACCAGATTTGTTTTGTATTCATTTTCTACTCCCTCCCTCCGTGAAATCAACGGCCTGCTAAACCCAGTCAGAGCAACGGCAAACCATCGTTTTGCGCTCTTTTCCCTGGATTACCCGAGCAGGAGCAGACGCCATAGCACAGCAAGCATGGAGTCCGTTCAGCTCACCACAGCAGTTATGACCATTGTAAACACCTCACGCATTATCGTGCAGTTTATGGAGAACCAGCACCTGAAAAACCAGGCAAGGAGGCGACGGAATCACGGTGATGAGGACATGAACACACTTTTCTCTAAAACCGCATTCCCCCCCAATTTGGATATCACAATGTTAATGGGGCAGACTCATGCAGTGGAATGCCGATTCTGGGCCCAGGAAACAAGCACAGAGTGGTGGGACCGCATAGTGTTGCAGGTCTGGGATGATTCCCAGTGGCTGCGAAACTTTCGCATGCGTAAGGGCACTTTCATGGAACTTTGTGACTTGCTTTCCCCTGCCCTGAAGCGCAAGAATACCAAGATGAGAGCAGCCCTCACAGTTCACAAGTGAGTGGCAATAGCCCTGTGGAAGCTTCCAACGCCAGACAGCTACTGGTCAGTCAGTAATCAATTTGGAGTGGGCAAATCTACTGTGGTGGTTGCTGTGATGCAAGTAGCCAACGCAATCATTGAGCTGCTGCTATCAAAGGTAGTGACTCTGGGAAATGTGCAGGTCATACTAGATGGCTTTGTTGCAATTGGATTCCCTAACTGTGGGGCTATAGACGGAATGCATATCCCTATCTTGGGACCGGACCACCAGGGCAGCCAGTACATAAACCGCAAGGGGTACTTTTCAATGGTGCTGCAAGCACTGGTGGATCACAAGGGAAGTTTCAGGAACATCAACGTGGGATGGCCAGGAAAGGTTCATGACACTCACATCTTCAGGAACTCTAGTCTGTTTAAATGGCTGCAGGAAGGGATCTACTTCCCAGACCAGAAAATAACTGTTGGGGATGTTGAAATGCCTATAGTTATCCTTGGGGACCCAGCCTACCCCTTAATGCCCTGGCTCATGAAGCCGTACACAGGCACCCTGGACAGTAGTCAGGAGCTGTTCAACTATCGGCTGAGCAAGTGCAGAATGGTGGTAGAATGTGCATTTGGATGTTTAAAGGGTTGCTGGTGCAGTTTGCTGACTCGCTCAGACCTCAGCGAAACCAATATTCCCATGGTTATTGCTGCTTGCTGTGTGCTCCACAATCTCTGTGAGAGTAAGGGGGAGATGTTTATGGTGGGGTGGGAGGTTGATACAAATTGCCTGGCTGCTGAATACGCGCAGCCAGACACCAGGGTGGTTAGAAGAGCACAGCAGGAAGCACTGAGCATCAGAGAAGCTTTGAAAACCAGTTTCATGACTGGCCAGGGTACTGTGTGACACTTCTGTTTGTTTCTCCTTGATGAAAACCCTCCCTCTTGGTTGCCTCTAAATTCCCTGTATGCCACCTGCCCTCCCACCTTCGATCACAGCTTGCTTGCAAAGGAAATAAAGTCACTGTCATTTAAAAAACATGTATTCTTTATTAAGTGATTATAAAAATAGTGAGATAAGTCACAAGATAGTCCGGGTGGGGTGTGGGAGGAGGGTAGGAGGGAAGGAAAAGGCCACTTTAAAACTTCTTGAATGCCAGCCTTCTGTTGCTTGGGCTGTCCACTGGGGTGGAGTGATTGGGTGCTCGTAGCCTCCCCTTCCGCGTTCTTGGGCATCTGGGTGAGGAGTCTATGGAACTTGGGGAGGAGGGAAGGCGGTTAAACATGGGCTGCAGCGGCAGTCTGTGATCCTGCTGCCATTCATGAACCTCCACCAGATGCCGGAGCATGTCCATTTGATCCTGCAGTAGCCCCAGCGTTTCCTCATGCCTCCTCTGATCTTCCTGCCGCCACCTCTCCTCACGTTCATCAGCCACCGTCCTGTACTCTGCTATTGTGTCCCTCCACACAGCTCTGTCAGTGCCGGACGACTGCATGAGCTCAGAGAACATGTCATCACGCGTGCGTTTTTTTCGCCGCCTTATCTGATATAGCCTTTGGGATGGAGAAGGGAGGCTTGAAACATTTGCAGCTGCTGGAGGAAAAAAAGGGAGTGAAGTATTTAAAAAGATACATTTTACAGAACAATGGCTATACTCTTTCACGGTGAACAACGCTATTCACATTACATAGCACATGTGATTTTGGTACAAGGTCGCATTTTGCATCTTATATTGAGTGCCTGTGGCTTTGGTGTTAGAGATCACACAAGCAGGGCCGGGCAACAGAATTCAGTTTGCAGGCGGCCATGGTAAGCCATAGTCTTTCGGCTTCTGCAACCTTCATAACAGCAGCCCCCTCCTTTCTCATACCAAGCAAAGCCCGTTGAGTTGGCCATTTAGTGCTGCAGTTTTCTTGTTAATGTGCAGCAGCAGAAACCATACTAACCCCTTCCCCCAATCCAATTCTCTGGGATGATCGCTTTTCCCCTCCCCGCACCGCCTGGCTGATAACAGGGAAGATCCCTGCTAGCCAAATGCGAACAGCTCAGCGCCAATGCCCCCCACCCCCCACCACGTGGCTAACTGCAGGGAGGATTTCTTTTCAGGTGCAGGCAAACAGCCAAGTAGGCACGGCCACCTCTGAATATCCCCTTAATTAAATTCCCCTATTTCACCCAGGTTACCATGAACGATATCACTCTCCTGAGGATAACACAGAGAGATAAAGAACAGATGTTGCTTGAATGCCAGCAAACACCAGAACCATACGCTGCCAGGCTTTGTCATGCAATGATACCAGATTACTTGCTACTAGCATGGCGTGGTAAAGTGTCCTACCATGGAGGACGGAATAAGGCTGCTCTCCCCAGAAACCTTCTGCAAAGGCTTTTAGAGTACCTCCAGGAGAGCTTCATGGAGATGTCCCTGGAGGATTTCCGCTCCATCCCCAAATACATTAACAGACTTTTCCAGTAGCAGTACTGGCCACGAATGCATCCCAAGTCCTCAGGGCTACTTAATCATTAAAAAACACTTGCTTTTATAACATGTATTATATTTTAAAAGGTACACTCACCAGAGGCCCCTTCTCCAGCTTTGTTGGGTTAGGAGGGTATTTCAGTCAGGGTGATAAAAAGATCCTCGCTGTCGGGGAGAACAGTTTGCTGTGTGCTCTCCCTAAGCTCATTCTCCTCCTCCTCATCTTCCCCATCTGCAAAATCCTCAGGCATGGTGGAGAGAACCCCATCAGCGGAGTCCACGGATAGGGGTGCGGTACTGGTGGCGGCCCCCCCTAGAATTGCATGTAGCTCAGCGTAGAAGCGGCATGTCTGGGGCTCTGTCCCGGAGCGTCCGTTTGATTCTTTGGTTTTCTGGTACGCTTGTCTGAGCTCCTTAAGTTTCATGCGGCACTGTGTTGCGTCCCTGATGTAGCCTCTGTCCCTCATGGCCTCTGAGATTTTTTGAAACGCTTTGGATTTCATCTTTTGGAACATAGTTCTGATAAAACAGATTCCTCTCCCCATACAGCGATCAGATCCAATACCTCCCGTTTGGTCCATGCTGGAGCTCTTTTTCGATTCTGGGACTGCATGGTCACCTGTGCTGATGAGCTCACCTGGCCAAACAGGAAATGAGATTCAAAAGTTCCCAGGGCTTTTCCTGTACACCTGGCCAGTGCATCCGAGTTCAGAGTGCTGTCCAGAGCGGTCACAATGGTGCACTGTGGGATAGCTCCCGGAGGCCAATACCTTCGAATTGTGTCCACACTAACCGTAATTCGAAACGGCGATGTCGATTTCAGCGCTAATCCCCTCATTGGGGAGGAGTACAGAAATCAGTTTTAAGAGCTCTTTATGTCAAAAAAATGGCTTCGTTGTGTGGACGGGTACAGGGTTAATTCGGATTTAACGCTGCTAAATCCGACATAAACTCGTAGTGTAGACCAGGCCTAAGTGCTGACAGTTTAAATGGACAAGAGAAACAAAGGATGGGCAGGAAGGAATATTATTAGCCCCATTTTGCAGACAAATAATTGAGGCACAAAGAGATTAAGTGATTTGCCCAAGGTCACACAGGAAGTCTGTGGCAGAGCCTGGAAATGAACTCAGATCTCCTGAGTCCAAATTCAGTGCCTTCCCCGTAATAGCATCCTTCCTCTCTGTGACTATTCAAATAATTCTACACTTTGATACACATATATTTAAGGCCCTTTGTTTTTTGGTTTTTTTTAACCAATTTTTACTGAGAAATTCCCAGGTTTTACAAAAGCTAATATTTGGTTTTTACAGATTATTTCCCGAATTTTGGATGTGGCTCAGTAACCTGGACAGACCCTGGGCTCCCCACTGCAGAAGGAGAGATGGTGGCTTGATAACCTGAGCGACCCAGGTAACCAAGCTGTCGTCTCTCCTTCTGGAGTGGGCCCAGAAGGATAAACGGTGGAGGAGGCAGCATGAGTAGATGGTGTCTTCATAGCATTAAACCACAGCATTAAACTGCTTTTACTTTCAATACTCTTTTCTCTATTTGTTGTTTTTTTCCCACTGTCCTCCTGTTCCCTGATATTGACCCTGCTATTGACCCAAAAACTGTAAAGTTAATTTCAGCTGTTTTTTAATTTTTGTAATAAACTCTGATAAATTCCAGGGAATTTTTAAACAAAATAAAAACCAAAAACAAAGGGTATTGAATATATTACGTAATGTGTACGATTTTGTGTCTCTGCCCCTTAAAACTAACCTTTCCCCTGTATTGTCCACATAATTCTCTTTTTTTTTAAATTGTAGGTAAGCACACTGGCCCTTTTCCTGTGTTGCTTGTGCACTTAAATCTCCCATTGATTTCAATAGATGTTTTGGGTGAGCAAGGAATTTAGGATCAGGCCCAAAGTGAATAAGTGGCAGAGCTGAGAACAGAATTCAGTTGGTTCTGACTTGCAGAGCCACGCTCAGTCCATGGTGTCCCTCCTGTGAGTGCCTTGCTTACTTCTGTAGTCGCTAATTAACATAATTATAAGGTAATCTGATATAATAAGTAAATTTTAATCCAAACTTTACATAAAGAAATAGTATTAAATGATGGAAAACTTTTTTTTGCTATTTCAAATAGCCTCAGTTCCTTTAGGGAATTAGCAGTTTAGAAAGCAAAATAAAGAAACACAAACAGATGATTTTCCATGGAAGAAAATTGGTTTTGTTTACGTCAGAAAAAAGAGTCAGGCCAATAGCAGTAGAGTGTGAGCTCAACTTTCACTTGCACCTCAGTGAATTCATATGTCAGATGCTACATAATTGTTGGCATTTCCATGCTTCTAACTTTAAAGTAGCTGAACTTACTTCAGCAGCTGTGCACACAGTCTGATCCTGGACTGGGTGTCGTCCCCAAAGCCAAACATCCCTATTTAGGAGGGACATTCCTGATATATTTTTAACAAAATAATTTCCATTTGTTTTTCGACTCCCTTTCTCAAAAAACTCTTTTAGCCCACTGTATTTCAAAGGCGTTGAAATTTGCTTTTCTCTCCAAATATCCTTAATTGCAGCTTTCAAATATTGGCAGGTATGCCTGAGAAGTCTGCAGGTTATCATGCTAAGATGCCACTTGAAGCCCCTGTGTAGCCCATCTATACATTGAATGTCACTCAGTGCTGGGTATGTTTTAGTGCAGAAATAGATTCCTTTTTGGAGAAAGCAGGAATAAAGGAGGCACCACTCTGCATGTAATAAAACACCAGACATTTTAACGTTGTGACCATTGCCTTACACAAAGATTTACCTTACCTTATAAGTCAATAGTTTTCACAGTGGTTTTATCTCTTTTCCTTACTAATTTAGGAGTATAATCCATTGAGGTATTTTGGGGCATATTTCACTGGCTTATTTTTCAGGTTTATGGGCAACACATTCCTCCATCATCTCTCCCTTTGTTTTTTCAACCCTTTTTCTGTGACCAGAAAGTGCCTAACTCGCCAGATACTGAAGAAGTAAGCAAGATGGTCTTCTGGATAGGGTAGCAGATTAGGCTCAAGAGATCTTAGTGCAGCTTCAGTCTTGGCCACAAGCTTCCTGTATGACCTCAGGACCTCAGGCAAGTCATTTCATCGACACTGTTCTTCAGTTCCCCATGAGTAAAGTGGGGATGGTTCTTCCCGACCTTACAGCGCTATTGTGAGGATAAAGTTCATGAATGACTGCAAAGTGCTCAGACAATACAGTGCTGAGGGCCATGTAAACAGATAACACATTTTGGGCACTAATGCAATCTAAGCTCCAGATGCTGAAAGCTGTTCCACTCACGCAGACTCCTGCATGGAGCTCCACTCTCTGCACCTTCAGTGGAGCTCCATATGGGCACAGGAGTCTGCATGTGCAGATCAGCTTGTGGATTGAGGGTCTTTAACAGCCAAGGACTTATCCCCATAACCTCAGTCTGACTTTAGATAGTAAGATCCTCAGGGTAGGGCTTGAATCTTATTTCTTTTTGGAAAGCATACTGAGTGCTACTTGAAAAAAGTAAATTCTTCCTAATGGCAATGCAAACATGCAGTAAGCATAGCGGTAGGATTCCTAAATACTAGTGAAAACAAATAGACTCCTTACACATAAATCAGCAGTTCTAGTCCATGGACAAATGGATACAATGCAACCAATAGGATTTGGAAAAAAACAAAATGACAGGGAATTTAGCACTGGTTTAAGAAACTGGATTAACAGCAGTGGAAACTTAAGTCTTCTCTTTGTCTACAGGAGCACAGCAGATGCAGTACAAATTTTTCTCATACTGCCCTACCAATGTGTGTCCGTCATGACTTGGAAGGACCTCTCTAGCAGTAAGAGGGTAATTCAGTCACCAGGATTCATTCAGTATTTGTCCTCTTTGTTGAGATGGCTAATAAGGGGCCAGTTAGTGCCTACTGTGTTTTTATGAGATATATCCATTAGGAACTGTTGGCTAGATCTGTAGCTCATGTAATCACTGTAGCTCCATGACTTACTACATTTGTGTGCACACGCACACCAAATCGCTTTACCATCCCCCCAAAAAATGGTGGTCAGGAGGGTGACAGAAATTTGGGTACGTAAGCAATACACCAGCATCAACCTCAAGGACCTCTCAGAAAAGAAAGAGCAAAATTGCTGAAGAGCAACCCTACCCACCACAGCCAAGGTCCACAAATAATGAGCAACATTTTTTGATCGTATGGCTCAAAGACTGTTAATTGATCAAAGAATCAGCCTGGGCACTTGATCTGGCAGACAGATGATTCTGGTGGTGCTGTGGGATTATCTGCTCCTAGCAGTGAGCAAATAATCCCGCAACACCATCAGAATCATCTGTCTGCCATACCCAGACTGACAGGAGCCAAAGAAACCTGAGAACACCAAATAATGTTAGAGCTGCCCCTCTCCAACCTTTTTAATAACCTTATCAAGACAGGCATGACTAGAGATGAGATGGCACTTAGTGTGCATATCAATGAACAAAGATAGCTTCTTGAGCCTAAGCCTAACAACTGCTTGCTTGAAGGAAGCAGCTTTCCCTTTGCTAGATTTTACTAGCCACACTGAAATACTTGAATGTCCTTTAAGTTCTACACCCAAGGCCGGTGCAACCACTAGGCGAACTAGGCGGTCACCTAGGGCGCCAAATGGTTGGGGGCGGCCAAAAGCGTGCTCCAGGGAGGCAGTGGAGCGGAGGTGAGCTGGGGCAGAGGGGCGCAGGGAGGGCCGCCTGCAGCAAGTAACGGGGGGGGAGGGGTGGCGCACAGGGGAACCGTTCCCTGCCCCAGCTCACCTCTGCTCTGCCTCCTCCTCTGAGCGCGCTGCCCCGCTCTGCTTCTCTCCCTCCCAGGCTTGCGTGCCAAACAGCTGATTGGTGCTGCAAGCCTGGGAGGTGGAGAAGTGGCAGCGGCAGCATGCTCGGGGAGGAAGCGGAGCAGAGGTGAGCTGGGGCGGGGAGTTGCCGCATGGCTCCCCAGGCCAAGGGAAGAGGGGAGTTGCCACATGGCTCCCCAAGGGGGCGGCGGGGAGCCTCAGGGCGGGGGGCTGCCGCAGGGGGGGCGCTTCAGGGTGGAGGGAGGGTGGTGGGGAGCTGCCCCAGGGGGGCACCTCAAGGCGGAAGGGGGGTGCAAGGTGGAAGTTTCGCCTAGAGTGCAAAACATCCTTGCACCGGCCCTGTCTACACCAAAGCCCTTCTACAACATTCAGTGTCTCAGGGAGTGAAACTGGGGATGACTTGACCAGGGAAGACTGCAAACTCAGATCTGCCATCTTGGAGTTGGCCCGTACAGAAAGAATTCAATCAATAGTGTTGGCTACAGGCAACAGAAACTTCCTCATAGCAAGAGATGTTTGATTTTGTTTCCCAGCGGATACAGTCTGGATTCAACATGCTGTCACCTATCCGGAAAAACTCAGCAGCTCTACATGGATACTATTGTGGGAGGAGAAAAAACAAATCATTTGCCTTCATTACAGTTACAGCATAGGATTAAAAATCTCTATGCAGTAGCCAAAGTGATTCAGAGTGTAATGATTGCCGCAAGTATTCTTGCCTCCATCCAATACATTTAATCTGTCAGAGGACATATAATTTCAGGCTGGACTTCTGATTTATGCTATGATTTAGACACAGAGGTGTTAAAGTCAAAATCAGTCACAACAAAATACAAAGCATTAAAAAAATGAATGAGGACATAAGAATGGCTATACTTGATCAGAGCAATGGTCCATACAGACCAGTATCCTGTCTTCCTTCACTGGCCAGTGCCAGATGCTTCAGAGGGAGTGAACAGGCAGTTATCAAGTGATCCATCCCCTGTCATCCAGTCCCAGCTTCTAGCTTTTACCTTTATACATACTTAGACCGTCTTATAGTCAATTACACCTCAGTAAGGGGGTAAGTGTGAGCTGGTGTAATTTACATTCCAAGGAGCTAGAAGAAGGTTTAAAAAGGTGTAGATGAAAGTAAGCTGTAGCCTACTGTAACTCACACCTTCTTACACTCTTGTTTTAATTGCTTTCCTTGCTATGGCCCTCTCTTCTTGTTCATTGTCACACAAGTTACATTGACATAGGCCTACTCAGGTGCAGATTCAGTGGACCAAATTCAGAAGTGATGTGTATGGTTGACATATAAGTTACACACTGACAAGTGAGTGGGTGTCTAAGAGCCAAATTCTCTCAGCTACACAGGTATAAATCCACTGAAGCCCCGCAGTTGCATTGGTATAAGTGTAAGGAAAAACTGGCCCTAAGTAAGTGTTCATATGACGGTACAGTGGGAGTCTCAGTTGGTGTGACAATCCTGAAAAAGAAGCCAGAAGAAGGTGTAAATTTACAGCAGCTTTGACTCCATCTGAAGTCAATTAGGCCTTCCTCAGACTCAAAAACTCCAGTTCTTGATGGAGGATGGACAAGCGTTACCTACAGCAGGCTGCCTTTGTACTGTAAGAAAAGGTCATCACAGCCTGATAGTTCAAAAAGAAATATTCAATGAGATACAGAGATTTTTCTGTAACAGAAAAACAAACACATATGCATGCATCCTTAACCAAAACAGGCAGAAATTCATAAACACCTAGTTTACCATCAATACCTATGGGTGAATGAACGGAGAATAAAGTACAATCTAAAGTAAGCAGGAGAGAGAAGATCTAAAGGCAGATCTAAAGTAAGCAGAAGAGAGAGTCCTTAGGTTGGTTTATTCTACTGCAGGTCAGAGGCAGGTTACAAACAAAAGAGGAGAAAGAAATTCTATAAACCAGTTCTGGCTTCAACCACACACAAACTCTGGTTTGAAGGACAGATTTTCTTGGGCTTAAGTACTCCCCATATACTAAGCCAGAATAACCAAACGTTGAGAGGGAGAGATAAAGGAAGGTTCTGCTGTTTCTGGATTCTTCCACAGCCATGGAGGAGGTGGCAGGATTTGGCCCTTGTTGTATAAGGACCTTCTTATAAATGGAGAGTGCCCAATCAGGTGGGTTTTAGAATTTGTCCTCTACATCCACTGGCATTTTTTTAACTTAGGGGTTGGGGAGGGAGAATAGTTCTTTTCCATAAACTGTTTCCTTTACTCCTAGAATTCCAGCTAGCTGAACATTTGAGACAATCATTGGCAATTACGTTTGTAGTGGGTCAGAGTGACAGAGTACAGGGATAGCCTATTTCTGGCATCCTTAAAACATTCTCCCATAACCTGGGAAGTCACTTCAATTCTCTCCCTAGGCTTGCCTCAGTCTGCAGAGATTAAGAGTCTCTCGCTAAGCTTGTCTGACACTATCAAAATTTCTACTTGGGTGGCAGAAATTCTGAATGGTGAAGTATCCCAGCAGGAGGGAGGCAGGGAGGAAATAAAACAGGAGAAAGGACTGCCAGAGGTCCAAAAGTCTCAATGAGAGAATTATAAAACTGGAGTAGTCTGTCCGAAGGGCATGTCACTAGTCCAAAGCACATTAAGTACATGCAGGACTTAATCTTTCCTGCCATGGAAGTGTTCCTCGGTGGTTACTAGAATAAAGAGGAGGGTTTTTCTTCCCTTCTCTCAGCAGACATTCACAGCGTCACATAAGAGCCAGATGATTAAATTAAATAATTCCTCCTTCAGCTGCTATTTTCTGTATGGAGGTGACTGTGCTTTAAATTGGGGTCCTGGATGTAAAAGGCCTGTATGTTTAGTTTAATCAAATGTTCATTTCCTCACATTTATGTTTATGTTAAAAGGGATCAGTGTGAATTTCCATGCTACAAATAGAGATCATCACGTGGGTTGGTCCTCCCCAATCTTTCCTCATATTTGTGGCTTTGCATGCTATGCAGCCCTATGGACTGAAAGATAACATTGGCCCATGAATGCAGCATGATGAAACGTGCCATAGAGTGAACAGTCCAACTTTTAAGGAGAACTGAAATGCTTTTTTTTTTTTTTTTAAATAAAAAACATTGGTAAATCACCCTACTGTAGATTCCAAATTATGGGCCTGACCCAGTGACTTCCATGGGAGTCTTTCCATTGCTGCATCAGACTTTTGTGAATTAGTAGGTAGGAAAACACAGTAAAAAACTATTGTAAGGTTCCCCATCACTCAGTGTAATTATGACTCATGCTAACAAAGCTAGGGCAGTTTTCATGCTATGTCACAGGTATGTAGTGCCCGATGCCTCCAAAGCCCCTTACAACCATTAAGTGAGGTACAATAACAAATGTCAAATAGTAACATTTGAAAACCACAGATGGAAGATATTACAGATATTACACAGTGTTTAACAAACATTAATTAGTTAATAATCCTCCCTCATTTGTTTGAGGTTCTGCAGCTAATATCCCCATGTAAAGATGGGAACAAAGTGGGATGCAATAAATTTGAGGCTAGTATTTTCCAACTTGACTGTCTAAGTCCATATCTAGACACCTAAATAAGTGGCCTGACTTTCAAAGGCATTAAGCAGCCAGAGCTCCCATTGACTTCAAAGACCTACTTGTGTGACTAAAGCAGGCAGAACTTGGCCATGAATGTGTAGCCTTTAAATGATATAAAATAATAATAGTGCTCAGCACTTACATACATCTGAAATGCAAACAGAAAAGGTCTTTGTTTTTTAGCTGCGAAGATGCTAAGTCAGGGCTTTGTGTTTGTCTTTCCAGAGGTCTTGATGCCACAAATACCTAGGGCAACGCAGGGAGCTGCATGCTTTTCAGCATTTCAGGCATCTCTTGGTACAGACCCTGAACCCTGTGCCTAGCAGGAATGTTAGGACTTGATCCTGCTCCCATTGAAGTCAATGGAAAAATTCCCAGTAACTTCTACAGTGCAGTGTCAGGGCCCCAAAGAGGAAATGATTTTCAAATATATTGTTTTAAAACACATAATAAATTCAATTACTATTGAGATGTGCACATACCAGAACTGAGTATTGTATAACCCTTGTCCTTCCTCTTTCCCCTAGCACTGGCCTTAATGCAAGAAAGGGTTCCTATTCAAGTAAGCACTAGTTTGTACTTTCCCGAATAAGGGTAATTTTTAATTACTCTCGTTTGTTGCATCATTTCTTAAATGGGACTATTTAGATTTTCAGGGAATGGAACATGTCAGACCTAGAGCTCATCAAAAACTTTTAGACGAAAACAAATTTTTGACAAAATGTGAGAAAATGTCCATTTCTGCTGAAATTTTTCAGGGTTTTGTTGAAAATCTGAAAAATCCAAATTTTTTTTTTTTAAGTTTGAATGTGGTAAATAAAATTCATTTCCTAATCAGCTCTAGTCAGATCTTTCATTTGCTCTAGAAAGCACCTGCTGTATGTCATATCAATAAAAAAACAATTTAGGATTTATCAATATTGACTACAATTTGACTGTACTTAAAGTACTTGCATCCTCTTCCTCCATCCCAGAGAGGATCCTTTACACTAATAGTTAACCAGTCCAAAAACCATCCCCAAGTCCCACTCAGAATTCAGTCACACGGTTTGGTGTGACAAGCCCTGCTAGATACTTGTATAAACATGGCTACAGTGCAGCCCAGCAGAGATCTGCTTGAGGAGTTCTTCCCTTTTCCCCCTGCACTGTCTCAGACGCATATGGGTATGGAGAAAGCACTATGATTTCGCTAATCCTCTTCACACTTGGATTTAGTGAGGCCCTAATGGTGCCACATTCAGCGCTTCTTGTGTCTGCGCTTTCCTCAGCCCTGCTCCTTGTTTTCTCTTTCTGTAGAAACATCGAATGGCTGTCCCTCTGTTTATGATTTAACCTGCCCAATATGCCTATCTGTCCCAACTGCACATCTTACCGATCCATAAGAGGGGAGAAAAGTTGAGAATTGTGTCTTTCTGGAACATACATACATACATAAAAGTGTAGAAAAAGAGATTTTAAAAGATTCAACTAATGGAGCCAGATTCTCAGATGATGTAAATTGGCACAGTGTCACTGAAGTCAATGGAGCAACATCCGACTTATGCCAGCTGAGTATCTGGGGTACTAAGTTCCAGAGTAACAGCCGTGTTAGTCTGTATTCGCAAAAAGAAAAAGAGTACTTGTGGCACCTTAGAGACTAACCAATTTATTTGAGCATAAGCTTTTGTGAGCTACAGCTCACTTCATCGGATGCATACTGTGGAAAGTGTAGAAGATCTTTTTATACACACAAAGCATGAAAAAATACCTCCCCCCACCCCACTCTCCTGCTGGTAATAGCTTATCTAAAGTGACCACTCTCCTTACAATGTGTATGATAATCAAGGTGGGCCATTTCCAGCACAAATCCAGGGTTTAACAAGAACGTCTGGGGGGGGGGGGGGGGGGAGTAGGAAAAAACAAGGGGAAATAGGTTACCTTGCATAATGACTTAGCCACTCCCAGTCTCTATTCAAGCCTAAGTTAATTGTATCCAATTTGCAAATGAATTCCAATTCAGCAGTCTCTCGCTGGAGTCTGGATTTGAAGTTTTTTTGTTGTAATATCGCAACTTTCATGTCTGTAATCGTGTGACCAGAGAGATTGAAGTGTTCTCCGACTGGTTTATGAATGTTATAATTCTTGACATCTGATTTGTGTCCATTTATTCTTTTACGTGGAGACTGTCCAGTTTGACCAATGTACATGGCAGAGGGGCATTGCTGGCACATGACGGCATATATCACTTGGGTGGATGTGCAGGTGAACGAGCCTCTGATAGTGTGGCTGATGTTATTAGGCCCTGTGATGGTGTCCCCTGATAGATATGTGGACACAGTTGGCAACGGGCTTTGTTGCAAGGATAGGTTCCTGGGTTAGTGGTTCTGTTGTGTGGTGTGTGGTTGCTGGTGAGTATTTGCTTCAGATTGGGGGGCTGTCTGTAGGCAAGGACTGGCCTGTCTCCCAAGATTTGTGAGAGTGTTGGGTCATCCTTCAGGATAGGTTGTAGATCCTTAATAATGCGTTGGAGGGGTTTTAGTTGGGGGCTGAAGGTGACGGCTAGTGGCGTTCTGTTATTTTCTTTGTTAGGCCTGTCCTGTAGAGGTGACTTCTGGGAACTCTTCTGGCTCTATCAATCTGTTTCTTCACTTCCGCAGGTGGGTATTGTAGTTGTAAGAATGCTTGATAGAGATCTTGTAGGTGTTTGTCTCTGTCTGAGGGGTTGGAGCAAATGCGGTTGTATCGCAGAGCTTGGCTGTAGACAATGGATCGTGTGGTGTGGTCAGGGTGAAAGCTGGAGGCATGTAGGTAGGAATAGAGGTCAGTAGGTTTCCGGTATAGGGTGGTGTTTATGTGACCATCGCTTATTAGCACTGTAGTGTCCAGGAAGTGGATCTCTTGTGTGGACTGGACCAGGCTGAGGTTGATGGTGGGATGGAAATTGTTGAAATCATGGTGGAATTCCTCAAGGGCTTCTTTTCCATGGGTCCAGATGATGAAGATGTCATCAATATAGCGCGAGTAGGGGCGTTAGGGGATGAGAGCTGAGGAAGCGTTGTTCTAAGTCAGCCATACAAATGTTGGCATACTGTGGGGCCATGCGGGTACCCATAGCAGTGCCACTGATTTGAAGGTATACATTGTCCCCAAATGTAAAATAGTTATGGCTAAGGACAAAGTCACAAAGTTCAGCCACCAGGTTAGCCGTGACATTATCGGGGATAGTGTTCTTGACGGCTTGTAGTCCATCTTTGTGTGGAATGTTGGTGTAGAGGGCTTCTACATCCATAGTGGCCAGGATGGTGTTATCAGGAAGATCACCGATGGACTGTAGTTTCCTCAGGATGTCAGTGGTGTCCCAAAGGTAGCTGGGACTGCTGGGCCTGAGGAGGGAGTCTACATAGCCAGACAATCCTGCTGTCAGGGTGCCAATGCCTGAGATGATAGGGTGCCCAGGATTTCCAGGTTTATGGATCTTGGGTAGTAGATAGAATATCCCAGGTCGGGGTTCCAGGGGTGTGTCTGTGCGGATTTGATCTTGTGCTTTTTCAGGGAGTTTCTTGAGCAAATGCTGTAGTTTCTTTTGGTGACTCTCAGTGGGATCATAGGGTAATGGCTTGTAGAAAGTGGTGTTGGAGAGCTGCTGAGCAGCCTCTTGTTCATATTCCGACCTATTCATGATGACAACAGCACCTCCTTTGTCAGCCTTTTTGATTATGATGTCAGAGTTGTTTCTGAGGCTGTGGATGGCATTGTGTTCCGCACGGCTGAGGTTATGGGGCAAGTGATGCTGCCTTTCCACAATTTCAGCCCATGCACGTCGGCGGAAGCACTCTATGTAGAAGTCCAGTCTGCTGTCTCGACCTTCAGGAGGAGTCCACCTAGAGTCCTTCTTTTTGTAGTGTTGGTAGGGAGGTCTCTGTGGATTAGTATGTTGTTCAGAGGTATGTTGGAAATATTCCTTGAGTCGGAGACATCGAAAATAGGATTCTAGGTCACCACAGAACTGTATCATGTTCGTGGGGGTGGAAGGGCAGAAGGAGAGGCCCCAAGATAGGACAGCTGCTTCTGCTGGGCTAAGAGTATAGTTGGATAGGTTAACAATATTGCTGGGTCGGTTGAGGGAACCATTGCTGTGGCCCCTTGTGGCATGTAGTAGTTTAGAAAGTTTAATGTCCTTTTTCTTTTGTAGAGAAGCAAAGTGTGTGTTGTAAATGGCTTGTCTAGTTTTAGTAAAGTCCAGCCACGAGGAAGTTTGTGTGGAAGGTTGTTTTTTTATGAGAGTATCCATTTTTGAGAGCTCATTCTTTATCTTTCCCTGTTTGCTGTAGAGGATGTTGATCAGGTGGTTCCGCAGTTTCTTTGAGAGTGTGTGGCACAAGCTGTCAGCATAGTCTGTGTGGTATGTAGATTGTAATGGATTTTTTACCTTCAGTCCTTTTGGTACGATGTCCATCTGTTTGCATTTGGAAAGGAAGATGATGTTTGTCTGAAAACTTCAAATCCAGACTCCAGGGAGAGACTGCTGAATTGGATTCATTTGCAAATTGGATACAATTAACTTAGGCTTGAATAGAGACTGGGAGTGGCTAAGTCATTATGCAAGGTAACCTATTTCCCCTTGTTTTTTCCTACTCCCCCCCCCCCCCCCGACGTTCTTGTTAAACACTGGATTTGTGCTGGAAATGGCCCACCTTGATTATCATACACATTGTAAGGAGAGTGGTCACTTTAGATAAGCTATTACCAACAGGAGAGTGGGTTTGTGTATGTGGGGTGGGGGGGAGAGAAACCCTGGATTTGTGCTGGAAATGGCCCAACTTGATTATCATACACATTGTAAGGAGAGTGATCATTTTAGATAAGCTATTACCAGCAGGAGAGTGGGGTGGGAGGAGGTATTTTTTCATGCTTTGTGTGTATAAAAAGATCTTCTACACTTTCCACAGTATGCAGCCGATGAAGTGAGCTGTAGCTCACGAAAGCTTATGCTCAAATAAATTGGTTAGTCTCTAAGGTGCCACAAGTACTCCTTTTCTTTTTGGAGTACAAAGTGCAGTTCTAATTGAGAAAGTGAGTATGGAAATGGAACCTTTTTACTCAGCAGTTGTTCAATTCAGTCACGGCTGCCGACGAGTTACTAAGAATGAGGTTGCTTTCTTTTTTTGTTTTTTATCCATATAAGTCCAGCAGAGCTAACAAAATTGCAGGAGAGTGAGCTAGATTATATTCTGGCTCATGCATCATACTAACTAGGTTCCAATGGCAGAGCCGCATTTTGGCCCAAGTTACACCTGTGCAAGCCCACCGAAGACAATGGGATGGCACAGGTGTAACAGAGGACAGAATTTGGCACAGGGAATCTTTTTTTTTTTTTTTACCGGTAACTGTGCAGAAGCAGGAAAGAATTCATCTTAACTCTCAGATCTTAGGGTGGGTTTATATGGCTAGCAGTTAGAAAATATGTAATTTACTTGCACACTGAGCAGGGTCATTTCTAACAGCCTTTGGAATTAGGGACACAGGGTGGGAGGAGACCGCATAGGAAGGCAGAGAGAAAATTTTGAACCTTTACCTCATGGATCCCAAATCATCCAGGCTTGGACAACGGTTTGCAGCTCCTCCTGCTTTACAAGGAGGCCTCTTTCGCTAGTCTCTGGCCCTGTCTTGCCACTTAATGTTACTTGCTGCTTCCTGTCCCTGACCTTTCCCTTTTCCTCCCACAGTCTGTCTCTGTAACTCTCCTCTACCTTTCCAGTGCTACCTGCTTCCACCACTCTCTGTAGCCTATGTCTGCTACTGTCCTATTACCCTCCCCACCAGATTGTCCCTGCACCCAACATTTTGTTCTTTTTCCTTCTTTTTTAAAGCTCTATCCAGCACATAGCTTTAACAGTAAGCTCTGGGACAGAATGGGACACACAATAATGGAGAGGCTTTGAGTGACTCTGTAGTGTTGCCCAGATGTATTTGAACCAGTCCTGAAATGGAGCACATTTGATCTGCAAGCCACTGGGACCCAAACATGGCACCACCCAATGCGATTTTTACCAAGTGATTCTTCAGAGTAAAACTTCACTTTTGGCTATAAACAGGTGCCCAAACTATGCCCACTGGCAACTTGCTCCAACCCTCCTTATTTTCCAAACCCATTGCACTCAGTGTCCGCTGTAATAGCGGACGTGATGTGCAGAGCGTACAGCTCTAATAATGAATGCTCGATCATGATCTGAGGGGTTTTCGGTGAGGAACAAGATGGAGCACCGCATATTGAGACGGTGTAGTTTCTCTGTACAAAGTCTGTGCAGTAAAGACGAAGGCAGCTACCAATATTTACAGTTCTACCAACCCCAGTTGTTCAAACATCATGAGTCAGGTCCCAAATTTAATGAGACTGCCTTTAAAGTCACAAGATTTTAAAACAATAATTCTGAGTGCTTTCTAGTTCCCTCCTGGCTTTTGAGCCAGCGTTCATGTTTTCAAGTTTATCTCTGCGATCATGACGGCTAGAAATTTTTTTTTTTAATGAAAGGGGGGGATTCTGGTGTATTAACCAGAGCTTATGGGTTTAAGAAAAAACACCAAATATCACAAGACTTATGATAAAATTGCAAGAGATGGCAACACTAGGGTCACATTTGGTCTTCCCTTTGGCCATCTGGTTCTGAAACAGTCAGATAGCATCACATGGGCCTTTTACAATGTGTGAGGGACCTGGAACTTAAAATGAATGACAACAACTACAAAAGTTGATCCCTCATCCTACCCCATCCCTCAAAATAGAGAATGTTTTATACAACACATTTGGGCCGGGATTTTCAAAGGAGCCCATGGGAGTTAGATGCCAGCTGAGAAACCTAGACAAAGTAATTGAGCTGGGGGAAGGAGGTGGGGGATTCTGCTGAGTCTAAAAAGCATATTGCTTCTTCTGGATATGAAAAAAGAAAAGTGAATCCTGGCTGCTGCTATTATACACAGAGCCACTTATCTACGGCTGAAGCCCAGACAGCTGTGTGCCTGTAAGTGAGGAAATTAAATTAAAGAGTCAAAAATGTAAACCAACAAAGGAAAAAACCCCACCCGATGATGTATAAATAGAGCTTATCTGACTGATGAAGGGTGCTTATTATTTTCTTTACTTTCACGTGTCTGGATAAAGGTAGGTTTCTCTTCCATAAGCAAGCAGGATAATCATTTGCCCCGTGTAGGACTATTGCAGAGAGCTGCATAGTATTTTTCGGTTTGGGCTTGTTTTCAAAATGAGGCCAGTGGCACAGTGACATCATGAGACAGCTACTGCCCTTATTTAAATATTGAGATAAATCACACAATATTCTATAGCAATGCTCCAAAACATTGCAACTTACAGTAGGGTAAAGGTCCTCAAGCTGTGGGGCCTGGCTAGCCCTCATGGGGGTGGGGAGGTAGCGCCACCCAGCCCCTCCCTCTGCTCCAGTTCCACCTCCAGCTGCATTCCCAGCCCTGTGCCAGCCCCCAGCCTCGGCCACTGGCTGTGGCTCCATTCCCAGCCCACGGCCAAGGCAGGGGATGGGGCTGGGATCAGAGCCACACCTGGCTGTGCGAGTCTGGCTGCCGGCCCCCACTGCAGCCCGGCTGTGGCTCCGCTCCGGGCCTCAACCCCAGCTTTGGCCACTGGCCATGGCCCCGCTCCCAGACCCACACCCAGCTGTGGTCCCAGCCTCGGCCCCCTTATCCCTGTCCATGCCCCTCCACAGGAGCTGTGGCTCTGGGGGGCAGGAATGGGTTTGGGAGGGTGCGATCCTCAAAAGTTTGGGGACTGCTGCCGTAGGGGGTTGATCCAGTCTATAGAATACTGTCATAATTTGCAACAAGTACGGTCTATTGAGTTTGGGGTGGTAAAGTATCAAGGAAAAGAAGAAATTTGGGACCATATTCTCTGTTTTTCCTGAGCTCTCCCTGATACAGGAAGAAAGTCAGTAGAGTAGCAAAAGTGGATTTAAGTAACTTTTTCACCACCTGTATTCCTGGCCCTGCCCACTCCAGCATTACAGGAGCCTCAGGTCTTCTCTGATTTAGGCCCACTAAAGGCTGTTCCACAACTTAGACTAGCCCGAGCACAGCATGCGCCAGTCGCACCCACTGCTCCCTGGACACATCCTGGCATACCCTCTATCCTAAGGGGGCAGCGATGGAGGCTGGCATAGAGCCATTCTGGCATCTCTACAGTCTTATGCAGCAGAATTCCCCAGGGGAAATTACCAGGCTTATACGGTGTAAAGGGATCAAAGAGGAATGGTGGATGAGGATATTATTATTTAATATTTGTATTTACTGTAGCATCGACAAGCCCTAGTCTGAATCAGGCCCTCCCATTGCACCAGGTGCTATACAAGCACAGAACAAAAAACACAGGCTGTGTCAGTGACTCTGGGTGCTAAAGAGCCAGGGAGGGCTACAGCTTCCCGCCTGTGTCCAGTGGCCTCAATAAAAAAAAATTCCCTTTGCGCCCATTATAGCTGAGACCTGTCTTTTCTCTACCACAATAGACTCTAAAGCAACTATATTACAAAAAACACACCGTCACAAAGCGTGCGTGTGCGCAAGGTGCTTCTCGGCCTCTGTGCCATATCACTGCTGTGTCTCCTTTAAGCTACAAGAAAAAGGAGTCTTAAAAACACTAGGCAAATTAACAGAGCACACTAGTAGAAATTACAGTAAAGAACAGAATGATCAGTCACATTGATGAATGTGATATGTTGCGGAAGAGTCAACGCAGCATTTGTAAAGGGAAGTAATCCTTCTATCAGAATTCTCTGAGGGAGTGAACAGGCATGTGGACAAGGGTGATCCAGTTAATATAGTGTATTTGGATTTTCGAAAAGCCTAGGTTCCACACCACAGGCTCTTAAGGAAACTAAATACCCATGGGATAAAGAGGGAAGGCCCTCTCATGGATCAGTGACTGGCTGAAAGATAGGAAACAAGGGGTAGGAATAAATGGTCACTTTTTCACAATGAAGAGAGGTGAACAGAGGGGTCCTCCAAGGACCTGTTCTAGGACCTGTGCTTTTCAATGTATTCATTAATGATCTAGAAAACATTGTGAACAGTGAAGTGGAAAAGTTTTCAGAAGTCCAAAGCAGGCTGTGAGGCGTTACAGAGGGATCTTACAAAACTGGGTGATTGGGCAACAAAATGGCAGATGAAATTCAATGCTGATAAGTGCAAAGTCATGCACATTGGAAAAAATAATACCAACTATACATATACAGTGATGAATTCTAAAGTGGCTGTTATCAACCAAGAAAGAGATCTTGGAATCATCATGGATAGTTCTCTGAAAAACATCAGGTCAATGCGCAGTAGTTGTCAAAAAGGCTAACAGAATATTAGGAACTATTAGCAAAGGGATAGAAAATAAAACAGAAAATATCATGTTGGCACTATATAAATCCCTGCTGCTCCCACACTTTGAATACTGTGACCAGTTCTGATCACCCCAACTCAAAAAAAGGTATGGTGGAACTAGAAAAGATTCTGAGAAGGGCAACAAAGATGATCAACTATCAATGATGGACTATAAGGCGGACAGGAAGCTGGCTAGATCGCCGGGCTCAACAGGTAGTGATCAATGGCTCCATGTCTAGTTGGCAGCCGGTATCAAGAGGAGTGCCCCAAGGGTTGGTCCTGGGTCGGTTTTGTTCAATATCTTCATTAATGATCTGGAGGATGGCGTGGACTGCACCCTCAACAAGTTTGCAGATGACACTAAACTGGGAGGAGTGGTAGATACGCTGGAGGGTAGGGATAGGATACAGAGGGACCTAGACAAATTAGAGGATTGGGCCAAAAGAAATCTGATGAGGTTCAACAAGGACAAGTGCAGAGTCCTGCACTTAGGATGGAAGAATCCCATGCACTGCTACAGACTAGGGACTGAATGGCTAGGCAGCAGTTCTGCAGAAAAGGACCTAGGGGTGACAGTGGATGAGAAGCTGGATATGAGTCCACAGTGTGCCCTTGTTGCCAAGAAGGCTAACGGCATTTTGGGCTGTATAAGTAGGGGCACTGCCAGCAGATCAAGGGACGTGATCGTTCCCCTCTGTTCGACATTGGTGAGGCCTCATCTGGAGTACTGTGTCCAGTTTTGGGCCCCAAACTACAAGAAGGATGTGGAAAAATTGGAAAGAGTCCAGCGGAGGGCAACAAAAATGATTAGGGGGCTGGAGCACATAATTTATGATGAGAGGCTGATGGAACTGGGATTGTTTAGTCTGCAGAAGAGAAGAATGAAGGGGGATTTGATAGCTGCTTTCAACTACCTGAAAGGGGGTTCCAAAGAGGATGGATCTAGACTGTTCTCAGTGGTAGCAGATGACAGAACAAGCAGTAATGGTCTCAAGTTGCAGTGGGGGAGGTTTAGGTTGGACGTTAGGAAAAAAATTTTCACTAGGAGGGTGGTGAAGCACTGGAATGGGTTACCTAGGGAGGTGGCGGAATCTGCTTCCTTAGAGGTTTTCAAGGTCAGGCTTGACAAAGCCCTGGCTGGGATAATTTAATTGGGGATTGGTCCTGCTTTGAGCAGGGGGTTGGACTAGATGACCTCCTGAGGTCCCTTCCAACCCTGATATTCTATGATTCTATGATCAAAGGTATGGAATGGTTTCCATACAAGGAAAAACTAAAAAGACTTAGGGCTGTTCAGCTTAGAAAAGAGATGACAAAGGGGGAAGATGACAGGTCTATAAAATCATGAGTGGTATGGAAAAAAAGTGTTATTTACCTTTCACACAGTACAAAAGCCCAGTGTCCCCTGATGAAATTAAGAGGCAGCAGGTTTAATGCAACAAGAGGAAGTACTTTTTTCACACAACTACTACTTATCTGTGGAACTCATTACCATGGGATGTTGTGATGGCCAAAAGAATAACTGGGTTCCTGGAGAATAGGTCCATTAATGGCTATTAGCCAAGATGGTCAGAAATGCAACCCCATGCTGGGCGCAACCCTACACTTTGACTGCCAGAAGCCAGGAGTGGAAGACAAGAGTGGATCACTCCAAAATTGCCCTGTTCTGTACATTTCCCTTGAAGCTCTGGTACGGGCCACTGTCAGAGAAAGGGTCTGATCCAGTGTGGCAGCTCTTATATTCTTAAAGAACTTAATTTATCACCAGCAGTTACTAACGTGACATCGGAAATGTGAGGTCAGATTCTGTTCATGTGTATGTATAAGTTCATACATGTATGATGGCCTTGCAGCTATGGCATGGAGCTAAAAGGCATTTGATCTGGGTTCAATTCCTGGCACAGCCTGAGTGACTTTAATTTCTTTGTGCTTCATTTTCCCCACCTGTAAAATGGGGATAATAATACTTTTTCCTTCTTAATTCTGAAATTTAGTTAATTTCTTAGTGGTCCAAAAATGCTTCGAGGAACTCAGCTGGGAGGCACTATAAAAATTCAGAGTATTATTATAAAGGATTACTGTTAATTCCACTGACTTCCTTTTTTAAATCACCAGTAAAATATCTATTAACAGCCAGTATTAATATTGAACAGAAGGAAGATTGAGAGGAAAGCTAAATCTTGAAAGGGCTCCAAGATTGTCAGCAGGTTGTTGATGAAGAACTGGTACAGGTTTTCCATATTTATTTTTTAAAAATGAATAAATTTACCCCCTTCCCAGAGCTTTACTTCATGAGGCTCAGTCGCTGGAAAGAAAACAAGTAACATGGAGACACAAACCCAAGCTATTTCCTGCATCTGCATGAAGAGAATAGTTGTAATTGGAAGTTTAAGGGATCTGCTTTGATCACTTATTATTTATTTTGGACTCCATAGTTACAAAATAGGATTAGGGATTGTGGGGAGGAAGGTGGATAGGGACTGACTCCAGCCCTACACCTCTAAATTACAAAGATTGAGTACATAAGGGGGGCATTTTTGCTGCGGCTGTTGCTGTGCTATCTTTCAGGGTGGACACAAACAGGGTGCTTTAGATCTCTGAAGCTGTTCCTTCCCCCCTAAAACACCACAATCCCCTCTTCAGATTGTGCTAGGACGGTCATATTCTTCCTCCAGCTGACAAGGCAAACTCAGTTCTTTTTCCCTTTTAGCCAACACTGCTCTCAGGTCAGGTGACAGGAAACACAACTGGGGGCAAGTATAGGTCCGCTGTCCTTTCCTCTTCATAGTCCAGGCACATCACTCCATCACTCCCTATAAGCGCGAGATAGGAGGATGCTGCCTAGAATGGAGGTCTGCTTCACTGCAACTCACAGTGTTACTAGCAAATATCTGCACCAGTCTGGACAATGCTTTTTTTCCTACCACGTGTTTCTTATTTCATTAAAGGGGAGTTATTAATCAGCTGATACAACAGGCTTGCAATGAGCCCCGTGTTACCACAGTAACGGATGGAAGCCCAGTGTTCTTTATCAGTGGTGACATACTTGCTACTTGCTCAAACTGAAAGATGGCTTGTATTCACAGACTGCTATGTGAGACCAGGCTCCAGATAGTACACAGCATGCTCAGCTTAATGGGAAATGAAAGGAATAGAGACTTCTTTGTCTGATCTACTTGGTCTTAACATTTAAATATCAGAGGGTTACTAAATTAGAAAGCACAGGAATCTAGCACAAAGGCCTTTGTCTAAAATTATCTGGGTTTACTGAAGTGAGACAACAGAAGAAAATAAAAGAACTAGAGTAAAAACAACCACCACCACTAAGGTATTATTCTTTTCACTAAATCCATAAGCTGAACTTACACAGAAGGCAGCATTTCCTGTCTGTCTCTCTCTGACAATTCAATATGAGGGTATGAATACAGGTCAGTGTCCTTGGTGATATGGTAAACAAAGATAAGAGCTTTAAGTAATGGAATATTTTTTAACCCTCTATACGTCTCGCAGAATAAATACAATTGTGGAGTGCTGTACTGCTTACTAAAATCTACCCAAAACACTTCCTTCGGAATACAACCTTCTTCCTATTCCTAGTCACAGAACATGAAACATGCATTTTAGCTAAAAGCCCCAGGTAGACATGGTCCGTGCATTTGTTACTTGCTCACAGAACAGCATGCATATACTCTAAGACATCCCGATAAAATATTGAATCTCTAACACTAGTCCAGCTCTGTTCTGGGTTAGGAACTTTAAACAGGTGTCTTCAATGGGCGACCATTACTATAAAAATATTTAGCCAAAACACCAACAGAAAACAATGTCTTCCTTTCTTCTCACAAGATGTCTATTACAGAATAAGACACAGTAGGTGAGGTAATATCTTTTATTGGACCAACTTAGAGCTTTATAGAGCTCTTTTTCAGGAGCTTTCACCACCAGAAGTTACCCAATAAAAGGTATTACCTCACCTACTGTTTCACTCTTGTATTCTGGGACCAACAAGGTTACAACAACACTACATCTGACAGAGTGTAACAGAAGTGAAAAATATCTGCTTATCATCCGAGGTTTTTATTAAAAGAGGGGCCAGTCGAAGGCCACAATTAGTAAGTTTTTTTCCCCCTCTCCAATATAAAAGCCCACTGCCAGGAATGCATTGCTCACTTGTAGCTCTAACACAGAGGAACAAGGGTCTTGTGGCTTCAATGGCACTACTCAGTTAACCCCATGCTTAAGTGCTTTGCTGAATCAGGACTTAAGGCATTTGACTGTGACTCAGGACATCTGAGTTCAACTCCTGATTCTGCTACAGACTTGGGCAAACCATTCATATCCTCTGTGCCCCAGTTCCTCATCTGGAAAATGAGCATGATAATATTTCCTTTCTCTCAGATGCTGTCCGGGATCTCTTTGCAGCACTGATTTACAAGCCATTATTTTGTGGACTCCAATTCACCTCAGATTTATCTGTAAGAACTACCAGTCTAGAAACACTAACTTCCATATGAACACAATGTCAGGACAGGTGGCAGATCAAAGGCATTTCTTGATCCACTCTACTTTCCCGCCTCGTGTCAGCAGACGATCACCAGCAGCTTGTTTCACCATAGAGAAGGTGGGGGAGTCTTCTCTGGGGGAGGGCTTTGCAGGCTATGACTAGGTTTAAAAAGTCAGAGTTTAAGGCCAGAAGGTACTACCATATCATCTAGTCTGACCCCTGTATATAACAGCCCACTAAACACCACCAGCCACTCCATACCAAACCCAACATCCAGAATTAGATCATAGTATTACAGATACCTCCAGAGACTAAACTGTTGTGTGCCACATACAGAGAACAGGAGGGACTGAGGTGCATCAATGCCAGAGGCCCCTGCAATGTTGCAATTTTTAAAGTACACTTGATGGTGGCAGCTCAGCTCAAAAGAGTTGCCAGGTCCAGATTTCCCATGACCTTGGGCTGTGTTGTGAAGCTAGTGATGCATTTGTTTTTTTAAAGAGAGCAGTAACTTGGGAGGTTACTATGGTTTCACACAGCATTCTTAACAGATTGTAAACAGGTCATTTGAAATCGTTTCTGTGACCTGATCTTGCCCCCGGAAGCCTGGATTACAGTTCCAATTAGACTACTTTCTGTTTATTTTTCTGAGCAAATAAGAATGCCCATTGGCTTCCAGGGCCCTGAAATACTTGTAGGACATGCATATGCTTACTTCCTTTACACATGGATGTCACATCTCCTCCTCCCCTTCTCCCTGGTTGCCAGTTATTACATAGGTTGGATCAGGCGACTATTTGATGCCCACTCTTTTAAGTGTTTTCACAGCCTTTCTTTGGCAGGTTTCTTGCCAGAGAATCTGACAACACAGATCCTGCTGCCTGTCAAAAATAAATCAAGTTTTCCCAGGGGCACCCACTGACACCAAGAGCAGTGATGGAATCTCTTACGAAGGTCAATACATACTTTGTTGGGGTGCCAGCCATTCTTATTCATAGGTTGAGTTCAGTGTAGACATGACTAATATAAATATTAGAATTGCACATTCCCACATTGTAGAGTGGTTATGCCAGAAGCAAGTTAGAACTGGATTTTTTGTGGGGGGCAAGAGTATTGTATTAAATGTATTAAAGTGGTATTAAATGGTATTAAAGTGAACACATACCACACCTGTGTTAGCAGAGGTGGGTCTGTACTATATGATCTGTAACAATATATGAGAGAAGTGTTTCTGTTAATGGCTCCCCCTTCCCTCCCCCCGGGAATGCTTTGGAGGGATCAACCATTGTCTCCCACTTGTCACTTCATCTGTTAATATTAAACAAAGGATTTTTGAGCACAAGTACCTATCTGATGTTTGATTGGTTTGGTGCTGGAATGATGCTAGGGCTGAGCTTTTGTTGTATAACGGAAGGAGAGATTAAGGCCTAATCCACATGAGGAAAGGTTTGCCAATATAACTACACTAGTATAACTCTATTGGCAAACCCACCTAGTGGAGATGCAGCTTATACCAGCAAAAGAGTGCTGGTATAGCTTATACCAGTTACCAAACAAAATAAGCTATCCTGGCAAAAGCACATTTTTGTCAATATAACTGTGTCTACACCACAGGCTTTGCCTATGTAGAAATATCATTAAACGGAAAAAAAAAATCAACCTCCTGACTGCTACTGCTACATTGGAAAAAGTTTCTAGTGTGGACCTGGCTTAAGTGAAAGTGTGGCTCCTAGATATGGCAGCTGATTCCCAGCCCTGGATGGATATAGTATAGACAAACACGTAGGGTCAGCTCATTAGCTGTTGTCCATGGGTGTAGCTCCAAGGAAGTAAATGAAGCCAGGCTGACTGACATCAGCTGGGGGTTTGGCCCATGATTTCTATGCAGCTCTTTAAAGATAACCTGCAAAGGAATTTTTAAAAATGCACATGTGCTCAAGGTGCCTCAGAAGCAGTATAAGGCCCCATGCCTTTGAAAGATTCCTGAAGGTTCATAGGTTCTGAAAGCAGAACCCAGCTGTTCAGGGTGAGCGGGGGTGGGCGAGAGGCGCTGGGAGGGGTGGGGGGGAGCTGATAAGGGGGCTGCTCAACACCCACTATATTTTCCCTGTGGTTGTGCCAGCCACAGTGCACCCACAGAGTTGGCACCTATGACTAGCATAGTTTTTGGGGATTGCACAAAGCTAGCTGGGGCATAGAAGTCAGCCCCCTGACTACATGAAGTGGAAGGAGGTGTTCTTCCGGGGTGAGACCTCAATCTCCTTCCTTGAAAGGGGGGCTTCTAAAATCTTATCACTGCCTCTATCAACACTGAAGATGACCAGTTAGACTCTCTTTCTCTGACTCTCTCTCTCTCTCACACACACACACATGGAAAAATTCCCCAAGCCATGGAATCTATAATTCCTGTGTCAGAAACACAGCCCTAATCAGCTGAGATCATAGCTGACTTTTGGCTGGCTTAGTAAACTGCATTATTTAGAAATGGTAAACATAATGAATTACTAACATCATGTAACTTCTTGTCTCTAAAGTTATATTTTCACTCTCTGCTCCAGACAATTTAGGTTTTATTCTTTTTGCTGTCGCTTCTAGGGCAGGTTAAGGCATTGATTTCCCATGCATCTTTGGGACAAAAATCAAACTGGCTTGGGAAAGATTAGAATCCCTCCAAAGCCACTACCCATTTATTGTAGAACTAAACAAGAACCACCCCACATTTTGAAGTTCTGCAAAGGTTTGCATACTTTTTTATTTCCAGATTCTGGCTGGGATCAGAATTGGGAGTGCTGGAAATCTCATAAGAAAACCTGGTATTGTCAGATCTCAAAACCTAATTTTTCCAGACTCTGGAGTTTCACAGAATATCTCAATCCATTAAATCTCTTGAGGTTTCTCCCATCACAGATCATTGGGTCTTATTGTGACCTTAGTCAATGTAGCTAGAAAACTGAATAAAAACTCACTGAAAAACCCAGATGTTGCATTTGAGCTGAGCAAACATGGATTAATAAATTACAAAAACAACCCATAACCAGACAACCCCCCCCCAAAAAAAAACCTGAATAGATTCCCCCATTTGTGTTTGATGCCAGAGAGAACATGTGGGGAAGAACTTTTGCAGGTGACTGTACGGAAGAGTAGTTCTTACACTGGCTTTGGGAATATCTCAGAGTAAAAAAGATCACTATCTTTCACGTGGACAGGCTGTGTTTCTTGTTCAGCAGGGAAGTAATCAGGTCTGGTAATTATGGCATTGTTGCTGGACCTGTGATACAATGGACATGAATGATGCTTGGGAATAAACCATTTGGTATGGCAACACTGAAAGAGAATCATTGACATTTGCTTGGGGTTACATGCCATACAGTTTAAGTGGGATCAGGCATTTACATCTCCCACAGGGATACACAGCACTCCCCAATGATACTGGTACTGTACCTATAAGAAAAAAAGCTCAGCAGCATTAGAAAGGAGGCCTGGCTTTCAAGGCAAATTTGCTTAAAGCATAAATAAGTGTCTGTGGGGAAACTGCTGCAGTGAAAGTTAATAACCATACATCCCTCATGGTATGTAAATGCACTGCGTATTGTGATGAAGATGTGGCCCATAGGAAAGCAAGAAAGGAGAAAAAAAGTTTTTTTCTGCTTCACTTTATCCATTCAACATCACATTATGAGCTATAGGAGGTCCACTTTCTGATGCCAACAAGCCATCTACATTTGGAGGAATGGTTCAGCTGGATACCACTGGGGTAGTGCTGAAGGGAATGGTGGACATAACACCCACAATATGCTGCAGCAACAGCCGTGTCGATTTGCTAGCAGGCCATTTAAATTTGTCACAATCTAGAGACAGAGCTGGTCTTTGGAGAAAAAGCTGATATTTCTCTCTCTCACCCCCTTGTCCAACATATATATCTTCAGACATGATTTTTGAACCCCTTAAATCTTTGCCCAAGAAGCTGAAGTCCTCTGTCCACTGAATAAGTACAGAATGGGCTCCAGCCATGCAAGCTTGCCCACAATGTCCTGCCAATATACGTGCTTCATGACCTGACAGGATCGTCTGGTAATGAGGAGAACATAAATTAGATAGGAACTTCAGTGTCTGGTGGATATGAAGACTGAACTATCTACTGAGATATTGAAAGAAAGCCCCATACTAGTTTCTCTAGTCTGTCATGTTCCCAGTGCCAAATTATCCCTTAAAGGACATTTTCCAGTGTTTTGTGCAGCTTAATTTGAAAGACCTCTCTACTGATGTTGCCAACACTGGTGATTTGTTTGATGTGGACACTTGTCCATAAAGAACAGGTCTGAGACTACTAATTCAGTTCATCCCTGTCACTGAATATCATGAGCTACCTAGTTCTTATACTGCTCCATTACTGTGGTACCTCAGCATTTAATGTTTGTTAAAGTGGACACAAGAAGATCTCTGTCTCACACTCTCCTTACACCACTGTGCAGGGAGTGAGCTGTTTTTAAGTATGTGTAGAAGTGGTAATCATAGGAAAGCTAGGTTGAAGGAATGGGTTATTTATTTCATTCTGAAGATTCATAATTACTCTGATGTCTTCTGGAAATGAGATCCACAATTGTAGGTCAGTTACTGAGAACGTCTCAGCTCCAGCACACACAAGCCTCAACTCTGGATGTTAATAATCCCATGGTAGCTGCCACAGGGGATCATGGTCACATTATGAGGTGGTCTCTCAGGTAACTTGGACCAGTCTCAGGGATGGCTTTGAAGAGGAGGACCAAACCCTTGAATCTGGCCCAGTATTATATAAGAATCAGTGAGGAGCAATGAGCTAATGTGTCTTGGATGTCTGTGTTGCTGAATAAGTGACTGTTGTGTTTTGAACTGGATGGGCTTTAAGCCTCATGGTTTTATTCCTAGATATGGTGCAGTACTCCAATCAAGCCTGGAGATCACTATTGTGTGGACTGCTATGGCAAAAATATATACAGTTCAGACTGAAGTGGTGTGTTTCAAGTTACTACAGGCTTCAAGCTCCTAAAGTCTGTGGTTATATTTGTTCAAACCACTATGAACAGGGCCAAGTAAACAAAATAAATATTACAAGATATTTTATATTTAAGAGAAAAAAATGCATTGCAAATAAAGTGTTGAATGCCTCTAACATTTCAGTATAAAAATAACAGGCTTAGATTGTAAGCACTTGGGTGCAGGGACCATCTTTTTCTTCTGTGTTTGTAAAGTGCCTCGCACAATGACTAGGGAAAGACTGTTTTACAAAATCATGGCAGAAATAATGACATACATTTTCAGATGTTGATGCTTAAAGTCAGGTACCAAACTGAGGCACCTGCGATAAGTAAGTGGCCTGATATTGGGCTCCTATTTGCTTCAATGGGAATTGCGTGTGCTCATAACCATTGGAAATTAGGCTGCTTTTTGGTGCTTAAATATGGATGTAGGTGCCTAACTTGGGGTACCTGAATCTGAAAATGTAAAAAAAATCATTCTTTTATACTATTGCTGTATCCTGATGCTGGAGTATTGTTTTCAACTTTCCAAAATGCAAAGAAAAGAAAATGAGACATTGAATAAAATTATAATCCAGCTACGTTCTACTCAGTGGCCTTCAACTGAGAATCTCCAATTTCTCTACAATCAATTAATGAAGCCTCAATGCACCTCCGTGAGCTAGGTGGAAATTAGTTTGCTTATCTGCCATGTGGATAAACTGAGGCACAGAGAGAAAGCAGTCAGCAGCAGAGCCAGGAACAGAAACAAGAAGTCCTAACTTCAGGCCCGCTTCTTTTAGCACTAGACAGCATTCCCTCTGTAAATAATAAACACCTGCCTCTCTGTCTTTATTCAGAGGAGAATGCATGGTGAGGAGGGTGATACTACTTTGTCTGAAGCATGGGTTCCCACTTGCCAATGCACAGTTAACCTTTTGAGAAGACCAACAGGATGAAAGCTGGCATATATCAACTATTTTTAAATTATGATGCATACATACATAGTAGTCAAAGTTTAATAAAAAACGAATGAGATTTACAGACTAGAGCAAACTGTTGCTCCTAAAAATGTAAATGGCATAATTTTGTCACTGATTTTGTCCTTCTTAAAACAGCCATAGCATCCAGCACTTTATTTTGCCTAGAAGGATGGTCAGACACATACCTCTGCAGAGGATGTGGATGCCAACCCTAGTTCTGAGCCAGCTGGCACTGGGTATGGAGGGGCAATGATGCATGAAGAGGTTGGCCCTCTTCTTTCCCTGAGTCTGAAAATGTCGTTATCTCTGTCACCCACTCAAACTCCCCTGTCCTATGACTAAGACTTGGGATCCTAGGTCCAGTCTTTGACTTCCCACTCCGCAATGCAGTCACGCCACTCTACGGGATTAACTGTTCAGTATCTCACAGTGTATGGTTATCGGGATTAATTTGTTTCAAATTTTCAAAAATAATTAAACTGTACTGTATTATGTGAGCCGAATAAACAAAACCTTGTTGTTCCTTGAGATACCACCAGTATTGGAGAAATATGTGTTCTCATGTGCTGTTAGGGAACAGAGCTATTGAATGCCTCAGGAATTAGTAACTTTACATCTCCATTTACAAGATCTCCTCCTTGCTTCAGAAATTTGAGATCCAGGTCCTTTTCTGGGGCTGCGGGAGTCAGTTTGGCCCCCTACACAAGCTAAGGAAGGTTCAGCCCTGTGTCAGCGGCCCCTAGGGACCATTGCAGGAGTGTCAAGGTGCATGGCCACCCTTGCTCCACCTCTTCCTCCCCCAGCCCAACACACTCCGGAACACCTCCTGTGGCTATTTCCTGCTGAGCCGGCACCAAGCTGGCAGAGCTGGCTCTGCGCCTGGAGTAAGGACCCCGTGCACTGTAGCTGTTTGAGATGGAGTTTATGAGGTCACAGGCACATTCCAAAGAGGGCTACATGTGATGGGGGACTCCTTTCAGGGGTCATCCAGGCTGCTCACAGGTCAGTCAGAAGGGTCACTGAGGAGCTACATGGGGAGCCCCTCCCCCATAGCAAAGCATTTGTACTGCCTCCACAGCAACATAGCCCCTGCTAGTGCAGGGATTGACAGACTGGGCCCATGGATTAAATCCAGAGGGGCTAAGGGCTTTGTTTTTGGTTTTTATTTTGTTTAAAATTTCCTGGGGACTTTGTATTTATTATAAAAATAGGCAAAAAATCAGTGCAAAAATTTAACTTCACAGTTTTGAGGTAAATATCGGGGTTAATACTGAGTGATGAGAGGACAAAAAAAAAAGAAAAGAAAAATAGAGAAAAGAGCACTGAATGGAAAAGCAGTTTAACACTGTGAATCATAGAATCAAAGAACTGGAAGGGATCTTGAGAGGTCATCTAGTCTAGTCCCCTGCACTCAAGGCAGGACTAAGTATTATCGAGACTATCTCTTCATGCTGCCTCTTCCACTTCTTCTGCTTCTTAGCCCTCTCCGGAAGGAGAGATGGTGGCTCGGTTACCTCGGCCACTCCAGTTCCCAAGACACCATCTCTCCTTCTGGAGCAGGCAGACAGCTCCGGGGGGGAGTGGGGTGTCCTCCTGCTAGGTTCCCTTGGGGTCTGTCCAGGTTACCGAGCAGCATCCAAAAATCAGGCAAAAAATTGGCACAAATCAAATAGCTTTTGTAAAACTGGGAAATTTTTGGTGAAAGTTGGTCAAACTGAAAACAAAGAGTCTTACCTATGTGGTAGCGTACAGGGCGACCTGGATTAATCAGCCAAAAATTCAGTATTAGGCCAGGTGCATTCCATCCTAACCCTGTATAATGGAACTGGAGTCTGAATCAAATTCAGACAGAGATACAAACTGTTAGCAGCCTGATGACTGACTGAAGCTGAAGGAAGGATCTCAAACAACACACAGAGGATGCCAGAATCCTAAATAGGTACCTAAATAATGTGTCACCTCGATTAAGTCAATAGCAACTGGGATGAACACATGCCAGTAAAACAGTAAATACATGTCACAGAAATGGTTAACTCCATTCACAGCAGAAAGAATGCTGGCTGTTTAAAATACTGATGTTGTGAAAGAAAGAGACAAAAGACCACTCTGCCTTTCCTCCAACTCTTCCTCAGTATTTACCCTGTCACACAATGGCCCTGCTTCTCCTTTGTATAAAATGGAGGATTTTGAATTCTATAATCCCTGCATGTACCCTGAGCAGGACAGAGAACATGCTGCAAAGAGGCACTGCATGGTTCTTCAGGACTACAGAGCTACTGCACATCAGCCTGCTGGATGCATTTAAAATGTGGCAGTTCTGGGTGACAAGGGATTGTGGCGACAAAAGGATTAGTCTAAACTGAAGCATCTCCCCCCTGCCATCTCCAAAACTGCGTATTAAAGTCTCACACACACTGCTCAGTGACAATATGCTGCAGCGAAAAGCCTGAATCAAACAGAGAACCTCTTGGAATTTGTTTTAATAAAACAAATAGCTTGCCTTGCTGAAGCAGCAAAGTGCAGTGTTCAGTGGAATGTCTTCTTTCATTTCACAAAGGAATTAAAAGATCATTGGCACCAGCCTTTGAACAGGCAACTGACTTCTTGTCTACACTGCTGAGACCGGTACTTTGTGGTGCCAGCTGCTTTTCCTTTCACCTCCTGCTCCCACCACTGTGTTTCTAAAGATTCCTTTCTAGGACCTCAATTTGGGACTATGATCACTTGATCCTAATGCCTGGGTCACTTGAACTCCTCCCCACAAACCATCAAGTATTAATAGTCTGGTGAGAATGTGTGCTTTTACTCACTCATACATTAATAAGGGAAGTGTCATAAAGGGCTTGGTTCTCAATTGAGCTTTTCAAGGGTTGAGCTGTTAATAAAGGTATTACTATCCAAGATAACATCTACAACCACACATTTTGTTTTTCAGATGTCTATAATTACCAACGTGCTGACTACATACCAGCTGTCCCTTCAAAGGACCTGCTCCAAACCTCCACAAACAGGCCTAACCCTGACATAGATTCCCCTCCCCCCGATGTAATTTTAGCCATTTTAATTGGAAAGAAGGTGGACACTAAGAGAGTGACCTATTTGCTGTACTTCAGTATCTGTCAATATATTTTGATTTAATTTAGGGGTTATTGAGTATGCATTTTTATTATGCCCTGACCATTTAATGACTCTTGCAATAACAGAAACGATATTGTCGATGATGGAAAAACAATAATTAGTTTAATGATTAATTGATATTTGTTGAAAACAACATGATCTTTAATATAATTTAACAATTGGTTATTGAGGAAAAAGTTGTGATTATTAATCCTAGATCACCTGGCTGAGGTGGGTTCATCAATTAACTATTAATTATTTTATTAATAGTGAAGAGATAAATAAGATGAAATGTGTAATTGTTTAATCTTACAACTCCAGCTATAAGATTATCAATAACAGGTAACTGACTTAAAGAATGATCAATACCATTAAAGCCAATGTGCTAATTTATACCAGCGGAGAAGCTGGCCCTTTGTCTGTTGTCTAGTTTTCTTCTTAGACTGTGAGCTCTCTGGGGCATCTTCAGTTGGCATAAATCAGCATAACTCCTTTGAACACAGCTGAGGTTCTGGCCCACTATGTGTGATTGGTGCCTAGCATAACAGGGTGCTACCATGATACAAATCGTAAGGAATAGTGAAGGATCTCTGTAGATCACCCAGATATTTAATTTTGTAAGGGGCTTAGGACCACAGTGGTGGGGTTGGTATAAAAACCTAGAAAGATATTTAAAGATAAATGAATAATCAATCAATTAAAGTTTGCAGAGGCATGAGTCATTTGACATCACATGGGCAGGGCTTTTGTCTTGACTATGGTAATGGCAATCATGAGGTATATAAGGAAATGAATGGGCTTATTTGTTTACACCCTAAAGAAGGTAGATGTCGCTAAACACTGATCAGGCTTCAGTCCTGCTGATTTCATTAAAACTGTTCAAAAAAGGAGAGTGAAGAGAGACTGATGCCTGCTAAAGAAGTTATTAAGAAATATTTTTCAGGCTTTCAGATGTTGGCTGCACTTTTCTTTCCTTTGTGGATTTGTTCCCTCAGCTCTGTGTGAAAATCAAAAAGAAAAGGAGTACTTGTGGCACCTCAGAGACTAACCAATTTATTTGAGCATAAGCTTTCGTGAGCTACAGCTCACTTACCTTTGATAAGCTCATAGATCAGGTTGTATATTTCCAGATTAGGGGAAACATTCATCACCACACAATTTCTACCATTTACAGAAGAGCACTTCTGATTTGGGGAAAGGAGGGAGGTGGAACTAATAATTTTTCTACGAGCACCAACAGTTTATGTGGCACTATAAAAAAACAGTCAATAAAATAATCCTTCCCAAAATGTAAGAAAGCGCAACTAGACAGAAAATACAGGGACAAATCCTGAGGTTTTCCAGGAGCACTTAACTTGCCAGACAGAAATAATCCCGAAGCAGCTGATCCAAGGTCCCTCATAAAAGTCTTTTGTTTTGCATCCTTTTGCTGAACACTTTCCCCTCAAAAGGTCTGCATTGCTTCCCTAAGCTAATTGGAAAGGCTTCTATGGCATTCCTTTTGTATTTTTTCCAGCAGTCCCAATTCAAAGACCCATCTTGCTTTTTTTTCTTTCTTTTTTTAGCCAGGGGAGCCTAATAAAAAAAATGTAATTTACAAGGTGGAAGTAATATAACAGATGATGCCTTATGGGAAACCCCTTTGCTCTAATAAAGAGCCACTGGAGTCTTGGGACCATTCCTGGCTGGGGAGGGTTAATGGAAGCCCTGCTTTTTTCGATCACTGTGTTAATCTTGACATTTTTAAAGCAGATAACACTCTCAGTTAAAACATAAAAGGCTTTGCCTGAAGCACTGCCTGTATCACTTCTGTTACTCCATAAAGCTGAGGCATGGGAAGCTATAAACCACCCTGCAGTCACCCACAAGCATATAAAGGGCCTTCTCTAGAGAAAGCAGGCAATGGTAGCAAGAGTTAAAACCAGTTAAGACTATATAGCACAATCCATTTTCCCAAAACATCCCTTTCATTCTATTTCTCCTCCCCCCCACCCCAAATCAATTTCAATACACTCATCTGAAAGAGCCATAATAATAATAAAAATAAATAATAATAAGGAAAGCATAGTCTAGCTGTGATGTGCTTTATTCCCATCCGAAAACCTTGGAGGTCAAGGCTGCATTGAAAAACCAACAACATTGTTAATATAGCATGGCAGCCTTGAGAAGTTAAACACGAGTTTTTTGCAGCAGCCATCAACAGGAATCCAAAAACAAACCATACAAAAATTGATTGCTTTGGGAAAATACCCCATGCTTATCTATAGGCAAGTTTCACATTTGCCTTGTAGGAGCACAATGAAAAATTCATTTCTCAAATAAATTGGCACTGTGTAGCAGAATGGACACCCACTCAGGCCGAGAGGAGTTTAAGACAGCCCTGGGAGAGGGCTGGCGCAGAGCAGCCGCAGCTGGGGGCCAAGCCCCAAACAGACCCAGTAGGCCTTATAAAAGCCAGGGAAGCCAGGAGCAGAGAGCTAGCTCTCTTACTCTGAGAGGAAGGGACCTGGCTGCAGAGACCTGAATAGAGGATCTATCTTCTGCCTAGGATTACTTCAAGTCAAAGCTGCAGAAGCTATTGGAAGCCTGCATCCCAAGAAAGGGGGAAAAATTCATAGGCAGGAGTTGTAGACCAAGTTGGATGAGCAAGCATCTCAGAGAGGTGATTACGAAAAAGCAGAAAGCATACAGGGAGTGGGAGATGGGAGGGATCAAGGAAAGCTACCTTATTGAGGACAGAACATGTAGGGATAAAGTGAGACAGGCTAAAAAGTCAAGTAGAGTTGGACCTTGTAAAGGGAATTAAAACCAATAGTAAAAGGTTCTATAGCCATATAAATAAGAAGAAAACAAAGAAAGAAGAAGTGGGACTGCAAAACACTGAGGATGGAGTGGAGGTTAAGGATAATCTAGGCATAGCCCAATATCTAAACAAATACTTTGCCTCAGTCTTTAATAAGGCTAATGAGGATCTTAGGGAAAATGGTAGGATGACAAATGGGAATGAGGATATGGAGGTAGATATTACCATATCTGAGGTAGAAGCAAAACTCTAAAAGCTTAATGGGACTAAACTGGGGGGGGGGGGCCCAGATAATCTTCATCCAAGAACATTAAAGGAATTGGCACATGAAATTGCAAGCCCATTAGCAAGAATTTTAATGAATCTGTAAACTCAGGGGTTTACCGTATGATTGGAGAATTGTTAACATAGTTCCTATTTTTAAGAAAGGAAAAAAAAAAGTGGTCCAGGTAACTACAGGCCTGTTAGTTTGACATCTGTAGTATGCAAGGTCTTGGAAAAAATTTTGAAGGAGAAAGTAGTTAAGGACATTGAAGTCAATGGTAAATGGGACAAAATACAACATGGTTTTACAAAAGGTAGATCGTGCCAAACCAACCTGATCTCCTTCTTTGAGAAAGTAACAGATTTTTTAGACAAAGGAAACGCAGTGATCCAATTTACCTGGAGGCTGGAGGGAGGTTACCAGTGGAGTTCCTCAGGGATCAGTTTTGGGACCAATCTTATTTAATCTTTTTATTACTGACCTCGGCACAAAAAGTGGAAGTGTGATAATAAAGTTTGTGGATGATACTAAGCTGGGAGGTATTGCCAATTTAGAGAAGGACTGGAATATCATAAAGGAGGATCTGGATGACCTTGTAAACTGGAGTAATAGTAATAGGATGAAATTTAATAGTGAGAAGTGTAAGGTCATATATTTAGGGATTAATAACAAGAATTTTAGTTATAAGCTAGGGACGCATCAATTAGATGTAACAGAGAAGGAGAAGGACCTTGGAGTATTGGTTGACCACAAGATGACTATGAGCCTCCAATGTGATATGGCCGTGAAAAAAGCTAATGAGGTCTTGGGATGCATCAGGCGAGGTATTTCCAGTAGAGATAAGGTGGTGTTAGTACCATTATACAAGGCACTGGTGAGACCTCACCTGGAATACTGTGTGCAGTTCTGGTCTCCCATGTTTAAGAAGGATGAATTCAAAAGAACAGGTACAGAGAAGGGCCACTATGATGATCTGAGGAATGGAAAACCTGTCTTATGAAAGGAGACTCAAGGAGCTTGGCTTGTTTAGCCTAACTAAAAGAAGGTTGAGGGGAGATATGATTGTTCTCTATAAATATATCAGAGGCATAAATACCAGAGAGGGAGAGGAATTATTTAAGATCAGTACCAATGTGGACACAAGAACAAATGGATATAAACTGGCCATCGGGAAGTTTAGACTTGAAATTAGACGAAGGTTTCTAACCATCAGAGGAGTGAAGTTCTGGAATAGCCTTCCAAGGGAAGCAGTGGAGGCAAAAGACCTATCTGGCTTCAAGATTAAACTCGATACGTTTATGGAAGAGATGGTATGATGGGATAACATGAGTTTGCAATTAATTGATCTTTAACTATTCATGGTAAATAGGCCCAGTGGCCTGTGATGGGATGTTAGATGGGGTGGGATCTGAGTTACTACAGAGACTTCTTTCCTGGGTATCTGGCTGGTGAATCTTGCCCATATGCTCAGCTGCTCGCCATCTTTGGGGTCGGGAAGGAATCTTCCTCCAGGGCAGACTGGAAGAGGCCCTAGGGGGGTTTCGCCTTCCTCTGTAGCCTGGGGCATGGGTCGCTTGCTGGAGGATTCTCTGCACCTTGAAGTCTTTAAACCATGATTTAAGGACTTCAGTAAGCTCAGACATAGGTGAGAAGTTTATTGCAGGAGTGGGTGGGTAAGATTCTGTGGCCTGCATTGTGCAGGAGGTCAGACTAGATGATCATAATGGTCCCTTCTGACCTTAATATCTGTGAATTTAGTTTGGAGAAGGGCTGGGGAAAGGCCAAGGGAGCTGGGGAGCTCTGGCATAGAAAAGCCCCAGGCTGTGATCTTGGGAAAACACTTAGGCCCTGACCCTGCTTGAAGAATAGTGTGAGTGGACCCCTGCACCTACATGGAGCCCCATTGAATTCAGTGGGGTTCCACATGGGTGCAGTGATCTACCCACATGGCTATTAGTGGAGGATTGGGACCTCAGCCTTTTTACACTTCACTATCCCATTTGTAAAATGGGGACAATAATATTTCCTTTCCCCCACTCTTTATCTGTCTTGTCTATTTAGATTACTGTCAGCTTTTCAGGGCAGGTGCTTCCTCTTACTGTATTTTTGTACAGTCCCTTCTTCAACAGAGCCCTGATCTTGGTTGGGGACTCACACTGTTGTGACATTATAGGGTTGCCAACCCTCCCGGCAGTGCTGGGGGCATGGGCAACCCAAACACAGGGACATGCCAGCCGCTTCTGGAAGCAGAGCAACGCCCTGCTGCACTGCCAACCAGGAGCCGCCTTAGGAAAGTGTTGCTCGGTCGGAGCCTGCACCCTGCACCCCCTCCTGCACCCCAACCCCAGCCCGGAGCCCCCTCCTGGAGCCAGCACCCCAAACCCCCTCCTGCACCCCAACCCTCTGCCCCAGGCCTGAGCCCCCTCCCACACCCCAAACTGCCTCCCGGAGCCTACACCTCTCACCCTCTACTGCATCCTAACCCCCTGTCCCAGACCTGGGCCTCCTCCAGTACCCAAAATCCCTCCCAGAGCTTGCACCCCACACCCCCTCCTACACCCCAACCCCCTGCTCCAGCCTGGTGAAAGTGACGGAGGGTGGGGGAAAGCCAGCGACAGAGGGAGGGGGAATGAAGTGAGTGGGACGGGGCCTCAGAGAAGGGGTGGGGCAGGCGTAGAGCCTCAGGAAGGGGCAGGCAGGGGGCGGGGCAAGGGTGTTTGGGTTTGTGTGATGAGACAGTTGGCAACCCTATGTGACAATAATAATTCCATCATCAACATGAGTAAGGACTGCAGTGCCATTTTCCCAGAAAAACCTGATTCACTTTCTGTTCCCATGTACGAGCACAATACTACTGTGTTCCAACACAACAAAGGAATGATTAAGTTATGACTCCCTTCATATGGAAAAAAGAACACAGTGAAAATATATTTAACCATATTAGTTTGTTTTTTGTTTAATGAAAACTAACTTTTGGGGCCAACACTACCAAGAAGGGCCCCTTTAATTTATCCATGAAGCAGCTAACAATGCAAGTGGAATTTGCACACAGTATAATTACTCTGAAAGTCAGTTTTTTATATTTTTAGGTGACATTAGAAACATATGTGGTCTAGCCAGGTGACTGTGATGTTCAAGTTGTAGAACAATGGTTAGCTACTGCAGTAGTTTACAACCCCTTTGATCATTTACTAACTGAAAACTCTTTTGACTTAAGCAGTTCATTTTAGTTGAAACAAACAAAAAAAAAACAAAATTTTTCAGATATACATTTCTCTGGTCATACTGACACACCAGAGAAAAACAAGGAATTACATTCAAACATGCATACACATTCAACGAGGTTCAGGACTGCGTGGGCTTGCCTTACAAGGCTAATGCTGTGTGACATGGTGAGCGAGTCAAATAAAAGCAAACCAAGAAGTGGAAGTAAATGCTGTGGGAGAATTATGTTTAATCTGAGGAGACAGGACAAAGCTTGAAAGGCTACACTGCAGCCTTGAAAATAATATAAGACAGAAGGGATTGTGTGTGGAAGAAAAAATCTGCTAGTGGCTGCAACACTATGCACTTGAATAGCTACATGGAGAAACCAGGGGCCAAATCCTCAGCTGGGATTAACTGTCATAGCTCTGAATGGGGCCAGAATTCAGTGAGCTTTAGCTCAAGCCCCTGGAGTGTGAGATTTCCACCCTTTTAAAACACCCTCTTTCCGCTTTAAAGCTTACTTCTTCAGTGAAGCCGGCCAATATCCATCTAACAAACAAGAGGAGTGTTGTACTACTTTTTGACAAAAGGTAGTAAAAATTCTCCCACTACTTTCTGATAAAACCATCATCTGAATGAGGGTGAGATTTTCACCCCTGAATGCTCTAAAAGCCCTGGAGAATCCCTTGGTGCAAACGCTGTGCGAGATAGACACAGGCTGTCCTCCAGAGACACTCTTGCAAGCAGCTTCTTTGGGGTGTGACCACATCACTTCGCGCTGTGGAGATTCTGGGCGGTGGTGCTGCCCATAGGGGAGGCTGACGTAATTTAGAGAGGCCTCCAGGGCTGTACCATTGTGACTACACAAGGGATGTAACACCCCCTGCTTGCGTACACATACTTGTGCTAGCTCTCATCCAGCTAGCAAGAGTATAAATAGCAGCGTAGCCACCGTAGCACAGGGAGCGGCAACGGAAGCATGGCCGAGCAGTGCCGTGCCAAGCCAAGCACATGCCCGCAGGTTTCAGGGGCGGTTGTACTTAGCACAGGCTCAGCTGTGCCTCCGCTGCTGCTCCCTGTGCTGCTGCGGCTACCCTGCTACTTGTACTCATGCTCAGTGATGAGAGCGAGCACGAGTGTGTGTATATCAGCAGGGGAATCACAACCCTTGCTCATAGTGTACATGTAGCCTCGGTTACAACAAGGGCTGCTCCAGGGCACAAAAGGTGGCTTACAGCCACCTTAACTTCCTCCTCCTCCTCTCTTGGGCCAAGAGGCACAGCAGAGAATCTCAACCTAGGGCACAACTCTTTTGTGACTGGGATTTTCAAAAGAGCCTAAGGAAGTTAGATACTCAAATCTCACTGAAATTCAGTGGGAGTTTTCTGCCCAATGCCCTTAGGCTCTTTGGAAAAATCTCGGCCTGTATTGTTTGTCTGTTTAGACTGCAAGACCCAGATCCTCCAAGGTATTTAGGCTCCTCGGGGGCTGTGTGTTTGCACAGACCAAACAATTGCTGTCAGCACTCAACAAATAATATAACTGGCCAGGATAGTGCTTTGTAGAAGTTCTGAAACAGCACCCCTACTTCAAAGCAAAGAAAGTCACACGGCCACCCTCTAGAATAGAGATTAAGGGTATGTCTACACAGGGATTAAAAACCTGCGACTGGCTCACGGGGTTTGGGCTCTAGGACTGAAAAACTGCTAGGTAGACATTCGGGCCCAGGCTGGAGCTGGGCTCTGGGACTCTGTGTGGGTGGAGGGTCCTAGAGCTCAGGCTCCAACCCGAGTCCAAATGTCTACACAGCAATTTTTAGCCCCTTAGCCTGAGCCCTGCAAGCCCGAGTCAGCTGTGGCAGTACCATGGGGCTTTTATCCCTATGTAGGCATACCCTTAGGTGCCTAATTGCCACCTGTGATTTTGAAAACCTCCCCCTAAAGCTATTGGCCCAACACTCCACTGCCTGGCATCCTGTGTTGTCATTTACACCTGTGCAAAGTGCGTGTAAAATGCTACCATAGCAGAGTCCTCCACTTACTTTCCTCGTAGATTCACAGATTCCAAGGCCACAAGGGACCACTGTGATCATCTAGTCTGATCTTCTGTATAACACGGGCCAGAGAACTTCCCCAAAATAATTCCTAGAGCAGATCTTTTAGAAAAACAGCCAATATTGATTTAAAAATTTTCAGTGATGGAGAATCCACCGCAAGCCTGGGTAAATTGTTCCAGTGGTTAATTACTCTGAGTGGTAAAAATTTACGCCTTATTTCCAATCAGAACACGTCTAGCTGCAGCTTTCCGCCATCGGATCGTGTTATACCTTTCTCTGCTGGATTGAAGAGCCCATTATCAAATATACCTCAGTGGTAGCAAAAGTGGAGATAACTACACAAAGGACAAGGCCATGGAATCAGGATCTCTCTCTCCAGGAGGGCTGAGGGATAACATGAGGTAGTAACTGGACCTTAAAAGGGACCTCAGTCCTCTCAGGGCTACTCTAATAACCTATGCTGGTTGCAATGGCCTCTGAGGGACTATACAGATTGCACGGATTGCTGGAGCGCAGCAACTCCCAGCCACGTCCCTTCCCCTCCCCGACACCATCCCGTCCTCCCCACCATGTTTCAACATTCACCAGACTATGGGGAACATGAGGGGCAGTGGCATAGATCCAGCTGCATGGGGTTGGCACCACTCAGGGATTCCATATACCCTATGGAAATTCTCAGGTGGCAAATTAGCCCAACTTTCAGTCACCACAGCAGGCTTAGCATGGTCCAGTATCTGGTCCATATTTCAAAAATTGACATAAACAACCAGGAAATCTGTGAAAAACTCCAGAAACATCACAGCCGATTGTCAGAGAGTATGAAGTTGTGGGAAATCACCCCTTTAAATGTTTTTTAAAGAGTCATGATAAAGATAATTCTGGCTGCCATCTCACAGCACTGTACGGAACAGTAAACTGCATAAACCTGCCATAAACACAGACAGGGATATAATATTGCTGTAAATACCATTACAGCTCATAGAGTGCAAAATTACAATGACAGCCACACTTGTCTGTTGCAGTTTACAATTGTGTAAAATAGGGGTGTGGGTGTGATATGCTAACAAACAACAGGTATATATTTCAAAACAGTGCACAGAAGAAACCTATTATTTGTAAGAGAGATGCAGGCATGAGAACTGCTGGGAAGGTATTTCAATGTAGTCTCAAATTTCTGAGTTTAGCTCATATCATGGTAAATCAAATACTTTTGTCCCATTTTCCACGATCATATTTGCTTATTAGCCATTAAAAAGAAAGCAAATAAGACAGTGATTGAAGCTAATTTTGCACACACAAACAGAGAGTCAAAGCATCCCAGGGGACCTTATCAGTTTAACACAATAACCATCAGGCTGTTTCCTGTATGTAGCAGCTTAAGGTCTGCGGAAGTTTATTAGAGGCAGATGGGAAAGGAAACACAGTATCTTTGACTGACATGGTGTAGATATCTGAAAAGTGCTATTTATGCTTTCAACTTCAGTAGCAGCCAGAAAGAATCACTGTTGTCTTACACTTAATATTTCAATTAGCACTCTTGGAATGTTGTGCACCAATGCCAAAAAATTCATCTTTTTTCTATTATTCTTTACAATAAACATGAAAAACTATTACAAATGTTCAATGGACTTCACTCCCTCATCACTCTCCCCTAGTGGCTATTAAAGGTTGCCTGGATTCAGTCAAGTTAAGTCACTCCCCACATCTCAAGACTTTTAAATTATTACTATTTGTTAAGCATTTGTATCATGCTCAGTGGAATTCCAGACGGGGCTTCAGGCCACGCTGTATACAGCTGTTTGATATTCTAGAGACATAGGCATTTCTCTGTTCTAATTCTTCTCCTTTCTGATTTGGCCTCCCTGGAAGCTCGGCAATGACAAAACGAGGTGGGTGGATCATCACACCATTTTGGTCTAATCACCCTAGTACATTACTAAATTAGGGGTTCTGGGAGAACTTGCGTGGGGGAGGGAGTAGCCTTTTTGTTTAACTGTAACCCTACCTACCAGATGATTAAGGGACAGTATTTCCAGGCTCAGTAAAGGAGTCTCTGTCCATTTGTTCTTAGCTGGGTGGTTAGTAGCTGTGATGCAGAACCTTAAGGTGAGGGTGAGGTACCAAAATGGAGAAATTGGGAAACATTCTGAGTTCTAACAGGGATATGGAGGACATCTTCTCCACAGGAGGAAACAAAGATTAAGTTAGCATTGATACGCCAACATGAATTTCTAGAGACGATCCACAGGGCTCAAGTAATCTGATTTAACTCTTCTTTTCTGAAGCCTGAGCACTGTTATCTGCACAACATCAAGACTTGGGACATGCAGCAGCACACACACTGCTGTGTTTCATGGGTAAATCAACATGCAACAGCACACACACTGTGATCTGTGTTTCATGGGTAAATCAAGCAGATAGAGAAGCACCTTAGGAAAACGAGACAGCGTGGCTAGTGTTTAGTGCAAAGGAGACTACAGTTCTGCTGCACAATGAGTTGCTGTCTTATCTCCTGGTCAGTTCGCTTCACTACCTTTTTTTGTATCACCTTGAAAACCAGCTTGAAGCCACTTTTAAATAGAAACCACTTTTTACTTTAAGGGAAATGAAGCTGTGTGAATACCCTGAGTAACCACATGCTTCTTCACCCGACTCCAGTATTAGACAATGAGCTCCTTATGATACAAACATGACTTACTTGCTCTGTAGAGCATCTAGCACATTTCTGAGTGCCATATAAAAACAACCAATCCACTTGGGCTCGCTATATGCCTGTGCAGCAGGAGGGGAGAAGATAAGGAGCCCCCTTCTTGCATGGCCCTCAGAAAGGGCAGGACAGAAATCCAGTCTCTGAGCTCAAACACACACAGGAGCTACTTCCTCCCAATACCCCTGAGGACACTCAGGGTACGTCTACACTGCAATTAAACACCCATGGCTGGCCTGTGCCAGCTGACTCGACTTGCAAGGCTCAGGCTATAAGGCTGTAAAATTGCACTGTAGATGCTTGGGCTCAGGCTGAAGCCCAGGCTCTGGGACCCTCCCCCCTTGTGGGGTCCTGGAGCTTGGGCTCTAACCTGAGCCCAAACATATACACCACAATTTTACAGTCCCATAGCCCAGGCCCTGTAAGCCCAAGTCAGCTGACATGGTGTGACACTCTGTACTGCAAAATAACACCCTGGAACCCCCATATTCACCACTGTGATATGATGACGATATGTTTTATACAAAGTATACCTTGGGAAGTATCATTTAAAAAATTTTGATCTGTAGAACATTAATATCCTGTTGGATTGTATGTACTATCATTGTATGTGAAGCTCTGAAGTATTGCTATATGTGCTACTGAAATATGTTATGGGGTTAGGAGATGCCCACAGCTGGCCGTTCCTTACAACAAAGGAGCAGCTATCACTGGCCAGACAGGCGTTGATGGCCCATCAAGAAGAATCCACTATGCCAGAGAATCCTCAGAGAGAACACATACGCAATGAGGGCGGCCTAACCCCCATGTCACAGCAAGGATCTTTCTAGCAGCTGGAAGAAAGTATAAAAGAGGGACAGTGACATCATCACTTGGCCTCTCTCTTCCCCATCTCAATACCAAGAAGATCATCTGGAAGACACAGACTGTGAACTGGGGAGATTGGTCCCAGGCTGGAAGGGAATCCAGCCTGTGAATTAGGAACTGGTGAGCTGCTGTAACATCTATTAGGGTAAGAGACTGCTTGATTGAAATCTGGCTTAGTCTGTTAAAGTTAAAATTGAGACTGCGTGTCTAGTTTTATTTCTTAGGTAACCAATTTTGATCTCTATGCCTGCTACTTATAAATCACTTAAAATCTGTCTTGCTGTAGTTAATACATCTGTTTTATATTTTACCTAAAACAGTGTGGTTTTGGTTGAAGTGCTTGGGGAATCTCCGCTCAGGCTAACAAGGGCAGTTGCACATCCACTACTCTTTTATCGGAGTGGCAAACTAATTAATGAGCTTGCACTGTCCAAGGCCGTCTTGAGCAGCGTAAGATGGTATATTTCTGGGGTGCAAGGCTGGTGCCTCTCACAGTATGAGTCATGAGAGGCTCAGGGAGCATTCATGCAATTTAGCAGGATGTGGATCTCCACATGCTAATGGCTGAGTGATCGGAGTGCCTGGATGGGCTGGCTGTTTGTCACTGGCATAGCTTTGTGAGAGAATGCACAGATTGGAGAGGTAAGGGGGCACAGTGGTCCCACAGTTCCAGGTTGCACACAGGGGATTCCATCACAGTGGCGCAGCGAGCAGGGTGAAATGCACAACTTGTTGTTCTGAGTGAGATTTTCACTTCATACACAGATGTAGAGATTTTAAGTCTGCTGGCTGAGAACAGTCAAAGAGAAGGTTGCAAGTTTGTTATTTTCTGTTTGCTTATTTCAGGAAAGGGAAATAGGAGCAGAAAGGTATAAAAATGAGAGTGATGCCGTTGCAAAGTTAGAGCTGTACAGACTGCAAGTAGCAGAAAAAGAGAGAGACTATGAGCGTCAGTTGAGAATGAAAGGCCTGGAGATGCAGGAGAAAGAGAAAGAGGCTGCCAGAGAGGAGACAGCACATCAGTGGGCCCTAGAGCTGAAAACCCAGTGAGGCTGAGTGATCACCGCACCTGGAGGGGTTTGCTGCTTGTCACTGACATAGCTTTGTGAGAGACAGTCCAGACTGGAGAGTTAAGAGGGTACAGTGGTCCCACAGTTCCAGGTTTTACGTCAGGGATCCCATCACATCTGGGCCAGGTGCAGGTGTTTAACTGCAGTGTAGACATACCCACAGTGGTTCAAGAGAGAGGCAGAGGGAAGGTGGAGCTACAGCTCTGTGCCCTGCCACGGCTTGTCCAGCAGAGCTGGTAGGCAGAGTGGAGGCAGAAGGGAAGGGGAGTGTGCTACTATAAAGGGGCTGTAGCAGTGTGCAGATGTGATGGACACAATCTTGGCCGACACACTGGGGACAGAACTGGCTGGGACCTTCAGAGTGAAAAGCATGATTTGCTACAGCTTGAGCTAAAACTCCCTAGCTAGCTGGGGCTGTAACAGTCTCATATCGTCTGCAGAGCAGCAACAGGAGTGCCTGTAACACATGCTCACCAGTGGGTTATGCACACATTTCCCCTGTGCACCAGGGTACGCCTATGCTCCCACTGGGGTAGTGCAGCTACACACCACCCTTACCACAGTCTATGTGCAATTTGTACAGACCTAGCCCTAATTAAATAAATCAACATGGAAAACAAGACGCCTCCCTCAGAAAACAGCTGCTGGACACAAACTGAGCTTTCCCAAGGGCACGCACGCATGCACACACACATTTTTAATCCCCTCCCCCCAAATATTTAAAATAAAAACCTCTCATTAACATTGCCAGTACATTGAATCAAGCAGAATCCTACATGCCTCAAAATAAATACATCCAGTCTACTTAAGGAGGTTAAACATTATTATTACAGCTTGTTTTAATATTGAACACAAGCCGTACTTGGAAGTCAATTTTCAGAAGGGCCCCCACACCCACAGTGGGCTAGAATTTCCAGGGCTTACAAAGGTGCCTCCTATACAGGCAGCACAGAAGAGTGGCCAGATCTTCAACAGAGCTCAGTATGCTCCATACCATAATGAGAGCTTCTGTTTGCAAAGGACTTTTGAAAATCTGTCCCTTATTCAGCTGCCTAAATGGGAATCAGAGGGGAAGATTTTCAAAGGTACAAATGGCAATTAGGTGCCTAACTTAGACTGGACTGCACTAGGAGCTAGAGAAGTCCGTGGCATAAAATAGACATTCCTGGAGCCTGTCTAAGTTAAAAAAAGAACTAGATAAGTTCATGGAGGATAGGTCCATCAATGGCTATTAGCCAGGATGGCCAGGGATGGTGTCCCTAGCCTCTGTTTGCCAGAAGCTGGGAATGGGTGATAGGGGATGGATCATTGGATGATTACCTGTTCTGTTCATTCCCTCTGGGGCATCTGGCATTGGCCACTGTCGGAAGACAGGATATTGGGCTAGATGGACCTTTGGTCTGACCCAGTATGGCTGTTCTTATGTTCTAGGTTACAGCAGCTTTCCCCAGGCTGCCCTGGAGGCAGCAGCACCAGCCAGAATCCCCTCTTCACTGCAATCTGTGGCCTCACTTCAAACCCAGCCACCAAAAAGTCCCTCTTGCTCAGTCCCTTCAACAGGGCTTGTGAGAAAGTCATTGGAGGACAACTTGTGGCTGTGTTCCACAGCTCCTGCACCTCAGAAATTCTCTAGGAATTAAGGGGCCTAACTGCCATTTGCACCTCTGAAAATCTCCCCTAAACTTTCTTGAAAATCTGGCCCAAGTTATGCTGAGCATTTGAATATCTGGCCTTGAGCTGAGTGCCCACTGCTGTTCCCACTGACCTCAGTGGCATAGGATGAGGCCTTAAATTACTGGTTAAATTTCAACCTCATGGCCGCAGCCTCCCAAGTGGGGGAGAGGAGATGTGTTGCTATAGTGATACATAGACCTCTGAGTTACGAGTGGTAGAAAATAAGCCAATCCCTCTGCACTTCAATAACATCATTGCACATCTGCCACGCCCTGTCCCGGAACAACCACAGTAGCTACTTTAAAAAACTGGGATGAAATGGGCTGAAATAGTTAAGGCGGGGGGGAACACAATGTGAATCACATGGCTAACAAAAGGTGGTATGACACACACATACCCCCCTTTAAGAGGTAAGTGAGGGAAGACAGGTGTCTTGTGAATTATGAGTCAAGTGGGACAATTTAGGGAAAGTTTTAACTTTCAGAAAAAGAGACCAAAACCCATTAGATACATAACCTTGCAGTCTAATATGGCCATAAATTAACAACTGCACTATATTATGTAAATTTATGTTAAATTATTCACTATCTGTCACCATATCCCCATAAAAAATCTACATATGACATTTACGAAAAGTGACATCTTCTGATAATAGTTTTGCTATGTATTTCAATGGCTGCAAGTGCCTTTTAACCATCTTGACGGCTGCTGAGGCAAACACTGTACTTAACCAGAGGCACTTCTGGAGGTTTAATTAATTCATTACTATCCATGGATTCCTTCTCCAGGAGCTCATAGTCCATCTAAGCTAGTGTCCTTAGAGCAGTGTCTTCTAATTTCAGTACCTGTTGGAGAGCAGCAAAGGACTGTACTAGTGTAAGGGCTAGACAGGCTGCTCTTTCACTCCAGATGAGGGTTGAAATTCCATAAAAATGTGCAGGCCTTGCCTATACACCGGAACAGCCCTGATTCAGCAATTGCTGCAGCTTCATCAGTGCTGACGGCTAAATGCAGACAAGGACATACAAGGGTGGCTCAATCAGTGCAAACCCCAGCTCGCCCTTGACTGCATTTAGGGGACAAGGGCAGCTACCCCAGTTGTCGGCTATTGATTGCTGAATCAGGGCTCATCTTGAGTATAGACTAGGCCAAACCATATGCACACACCACATTTGGCGAGAAATCCGAGGCTCTAAGGCATCATCTACAATGAGCGTTTCCTTAAAATTTCCAGCCCTGTGCCTCCACTGACGTAGCCCTGTGAGCGATAATGATAAGAAAGCAGCTCCATGGGATCTCTAGAGTAGGCAGGGCACCAGCAGCCACCATCTTTTTACCACCACACCATTTGCATTTGTTCTGAACAGGATTACTGACATGGTGGTTAAGATGCTGGTACTTTGTCTATGAGAGTCTCTCATGGCTGCTATACCAGTAGTAGCGCAAAAGGGGAAATTTGTAAGACACCCAGTGTAGACCTGGACTAAGGTTTTCTAGCAACGTGGAGACAAAACCTTGTCCCCTCTTTCATGGCCACAGAAGGAATGGAAATGGTGGGAATGGTTCTTCTGTGCAGAGGGAGCAGGGCTGTGAGGAGCCTAAAGAGGGGGGTACAAAAGCCCGCATCCTGTGGAGACTCCATCTGTACAGTGGGCACTGTGCTTGCAGGATGAGGAAGAAATGGGGACAGTGGTGATGGATCCATCCTCTACCTGGATTCACCAGCTGCTGCTCCCCTGGAAGCTGGGAGCACAGCAACTTCAGGGGCTGTTGAAGCCTCAGGGTATATTAGGGTTTTCTGTAGCACAGGAGCACCTAAAGCTGAGAATTTCAAAAGTGCCTAAGAGAGTTAGGGACCCAGCTCGCACTGGTAGTCAATAGGAGATGGGGCACTGGCTCCCTTAGAATGAGATTTTCAGAAAGCCCCCAAGTGTAGTAGCATTTGCAGAGTGGCTGCTCTGCCACTGTGCAGTGTGTCAAAGGGACAACGCTATCCTTCTCAGGCAGGGTCCCCCTTGAGATGAGCCAGGCTACCTGGGTTTGACACAGCATGAGAGAGAGGGTGGCGCTGATCTCATGGCTGCAGTCTCTAAAAATCAAGGATATCTGGGCGCTGACCTAAAGTCCACTGAAAAGTCAATGGAAAGACTCCTGTTGACTACAATGGGCTTTGGATTAAGCCTCTGGAGAGGAGAAGCAAAGCTTTATGGCTCACCAAGAAATGGGAAGGAAGCCCTATTTGTCTAGATCTTTCCTTATAAATGACTATAAAGAGATGGGGGAGGGACGAAGGACAAACAGATACAAAGAAAATGCAGATGTGTTTGCATTAATCTAAAAAACAGACAATAAACTCATAAAAATTATAATAGCAGTAATAATACTCAGGACTGAGTGTCCCTAAATTTGACCTTGCAGTTATGCTTGGAATCATTAAGCTAACATTTCAGAGAAAGGAAAGGGGGAGATTATACATATATATATATAAATAAAAGAGCAGAGGAATAAACAAGGTTTTGCAACAGCAGGAAGCTCCCTCTTAATTCTGAGATAATGAAATGCTTCTAACCAGACCCGACTGCTGAATATTACAAGAGCCATTATCTCGTGTGGCTTGCATGCAGCTTTATTTTCTGCTCCCCTGCATGCACTGAATATGATTCACAGCACAGTCACAGGAAACAGTCATTACTATTTATTTGGAGAGAGATGAGTGACTGTCCTAAATAGCATCCAACTGCACCTGCAATAGCGCAGAGTATCTTCTTTTATTAAACACATCCCATCACTCCCTCTGTGCAATATTCTCTCCCCAAGACCATTTGTTACTGTGCTGGTAGCATAGTTCAACAGGACAAAAAGAGAGATTTACAGAGGTCATTATAGCAGACCTAAAAACTGGGTAGTGAAATGCAGGCGTCAGTGACCCCTCCCCCCACCACATACAAAATTATTTGACAGAAATGTCAACTATCTGGCTTAGGGTGAGCATTCCCCTCCCCTCCCTTCACCTCCCCAATTCTTACTCTACCTCCACTCTTTTTATTGTGGACTGGGACATACCGGTACACACTGAATCCACTCAGCTCCAGGCAACAAAAGCCTGCTCCCCACTTCTATCCCTGTCCCAAATGCTTTTGCAGATCAGTTTCTCCATTCTCTTTTCAAGAAGCTACTTAGAATATCACTGCAGCAATTAATCTTTGGCTAGATGGAGAGGCGAGCAGCTTGCTCCAAAGCTCACTGCAGCCCCTTCTCTTTCTGCCGTTCAGCAGCCTGCGCTGAAGTAGTGAAGCATCATGTCCTGTGAAACACTGCAGTTACCACCAATGCCTTCTCTATGATATGTCTGGGCCTCAACTAATCCCGCCCCCCCAATCTTTGCTGCTGAAGTTCCATGTTTAGAACAGCAGAATTTGTTTGCGTTACATACATATTTGCAATGATAGAAAATTCAGAATAAATATTTCTATACTGTATACAGAAAATCTCTGTAAACTAAAATGCACTTTAATGCCTGCATATACTTCCCTTCCACACTTGCAGAAATAATCTCACTAGGATGCCCTCTTGGAATAGAACAATATAAGGCTTGCTTTTGAAAACAGAATATCCTAAAGGAAAATACACACGTAGGACTGGGGTGGCTTTTCTATAGTGAACCTGGGGTCAGCTGGGCTCATCCTTGTAATTATTTGGCATCTTGTTTAAGCAGGACACAACTGTTATGAGAACTCATTTTCGCCTATTTGTTTTGACTCCAAATACGAGGCCAACTAATGCAAAGTAAGCTCCCCTAAAAAGCAGGGAATGGTCCAGAATGTATAATGAAGAGGATAAAGAAGAAAGAGAATAAGAGGAAGTAGGAGTGATGGAGTACGGGAGAGATGGGGGGGAAACAAGCAAACAGCATGGAGAGGCACTGAGTGACAGTCTCTTTGGACAATTTTTAGCGTTGCCTATAATTTGTATATTTGGCACTTAGATCCCACAGTGACTCGCACAGTAAAAACACCATAGATAAACAGCTTCAACAGTGCGAACAAACTAACAAGGTTAATGCACATGATAGTAGCAAGTTCAGTTTCAATCCTGAAAATCACAATTAACAAAAAGGAGATATGAATGATCAGAGCTTTGAATTCTACTTTGACTTTTTTTCCTAATTGGATCCCCCTACATTTCCCCTAGCACCACCACTCTTGAAAAGACCCATATCAAGGCACCTTCCTTTCATGTGAAGTTGGGTTGGATACACTTTGGAGCTTAGCAAGTCCAGTCAACAGCCCAGAGAGGATGGGGATACTTGAAAGCAACAACAGACACTTCTTCCCCATGGGACTGAGCATGCTACCTCCATAATATTCCAGACCTTGGTGTCCCAGAGAACAAAGAAACTAACTATGCAGCAACTTCATTTCATTTTGCTAAAATATGGTCGAAACGGAAGTTTTCAGGAGTGCCTAAGGGATATAGGTGCCTTATCCAAAGTCTCCAGCAGTTATTGGTAACAATATCTTGGCCAGATTCTGTTCTCAGTTACAGCAATGTGCCTCCAGAATTTACAAAGGTAGTCTATACTTACTCCATTGGAACTGAGAACAGGCCCACATAATTTTACTATCTAATGGCTGCTGGTAGGCTATGTGGAATGTGGGAGTAGTCCTGGGTTAGCTCTAAGAGGGATGGTGTTTATAGCACAACATGAAAAATTTGCACAACCTGCATCCCTATTGGCAGTCTCAGCCATGAGGACAGGGACTGACTGAGCACGGAGAACAAATTACAGTATCATATCCCTATGGGTTGACCTGCCAGGTCACACAGTTGAGGGACATGGCCACACAGCACGGCAGAAGCTTGAAATGCCATTGCCCATTCTGTACCTGTTCTGTGTGTAAGACATGCCAGCCTTCGTGGCTATCCACCTATCACGGTCCCTCAGCACTAAATTCTCTTTTGAAAAAACAAAAGTCGATTTTCATTTCAAATATACCTGACAGCTTATATACGGTGAAGGTGCTTCCTAACATGTGAACGCTCAGAGACTCTGAGCAGAGCAAGAACGGGTGCAAATTGCTTTTCTCCTCCCCCTTCGCCCCCCAAGTGTTTAAATGGCTAATTAACAGTTTCTGGAAACCAATTCTCTAAAGGAAGAGAGGGTACATTTTCAAAGCTACCAGCCTGTAAATGGAGCAGATCTGATTTTCTGGCAACTCTTCTAACAAGGTTTCTTTTTCACAGTATTTGTTTTATGCTTCCTAAAGAGCTGTCCCTAGCCTAAGTCCCAGCAGGGAGAGATGCCAGTGGAGTTTAATTACTTTCCACCTATAGGGAACATTCAAGCAACAGGGCTGCGAAAAAACTATATAATCTGATTAAAACAAATTATATGCATGTGCTACATTTTCCTAAGCAGTAGTTTAAAATGTTCCTTTCTTACAGGTCTCTTCAAGACTCAGGGCTAAATCTCCGCTGGTGTAAACTGGCCCCACTCCATTGGGACTTCAGTGAAGCTGCACCAATGTACACCAACACAAATTCTTGCCTACAATCAAAATAGGTAAATATGAGTGGTGGATATTTTAAAATGTTGGTTTCTACAAATTGGATACACCACAGTGCATGCTGGAAATAGGACTTATGCAGTTTCAACATGGGCATGGGCCCATGTTAATGCTGCAAAAGCAGGGTTAATATGGGGTTTGTGTTCCGGTGGTGTTCCCAGGTATTTGTAAATTCCACATGAACAGCAGCCTATGCCTCTGTAGATTATTTATGTCAGGCGCATGACTGAGTCAAGCAGAGGAGGGTGTGCAAGGGGGTTAAGGTGGTCCATGTTAAATGCAAGAATGAGAAGGGAGATCCTCAGAACTACAGTTACAGCAGAGGAATACACTGCCAACATCATCAGCTAGGCGGAGGAGAAGAAAGACTATCTGTGTAGAAAGAAAAGGAGTACTTGAGGCACCTTAGAGACTAACCAATTTATTTGAGCATGAGCTTTCGTGAGCTACAGCTCACTTCATCGGATGCATACCGTGGAAACTGCAGAAGACATTATATACACACAGAGACCATGAAACAATACCTCCTCCCACCCCACTGTCCTGCTGGTAATAGCTTATCTAAAGTGATCATCAAGTTGGGCCATTTCCAGCACAAATCCAGGTTTTCTCACCCTCCGCCCCCCCCACCCCCCCACACACAAACTCACTCTCCTGCTGGTAATAGCCCATCCAAAGTGACCACTCTCTTCACAATGTATATGATAATCAAGGTGGGCCATTTCCTGCACAAATCCAGGTTCTCTCACTCCCTCACCCCCCTCCAAAAACCACACACACAAATTCACTCTCCTGCTGGTAATAGCTCATCCAAAGTGACCACTCTCCCTACAATGTGCATGGTAATCAAGGTGGGCTATTTCCAGCACAAATCCAGGCTCTCTCACCCCCCCGCCCTCCGGTAACACACACACACACAAACTCACTCTCCTGCTGGCAATAGCTCATCCAAACTGACCACTCTCCAAGTTTAAATCCAAGTTTAACCAGAACGTCTGGGGGGGGGGTAGGAAAAAACAAGGGGAAATAGGCTACCTTGCATAATGACTTAGCCACTCCCAGTCTCTATTTAAGCCTAAATTAATAGTATCCAATTTGCAAATGAATTCCAATTCAGCAGTTTCTCGCTGGAGTCTGGATTTGAAGTTTTTTTGTTGTAAGATAGCGACCTTCATGTCTGTGATTGCGTGACCAGAGAGATTGAAGTGTTCTCCGACTGGTTTATGAATGTTATAATTCTTGACATCTGATTTGTGTCCATTTATTCTTTTACGTAGAGACTGTCCAGTTTGACCAATGTAAACGGCAGAGGGGCATTGCTGGCACATGATGGCATATATCACATTGGTGGATGTGCAGGTGAACGAGTCTCTGATAGTGAGGCTGATGTTATTAGGCCCTGTGATGGTGTCCCCTGAATAGATATGTGGGCACAGTTGGCAACGGGCTTTGTTGCAAGGATAGGTTCCTGGGTTAGTGGTTCTGTTGTGTGGTATGTGGTTGCTGGTGAGTATTTGCTTCAGGTTGAGGGGCTGTCTGTAGGCAAGGACTGGCCTGTCTCCCAAGATTTGTGAGAGTGTTGGGTCATCCTTCAGGATAGGTTGTAGATCCTTAATAATGCGTTGGAGGGGTTTTAGTTGGGGGCTGAAGGTGACGGCTAGTGGCGCTCTGCCATTTACATTGGTCAAACTGGACAGTCTCTACGTAAAAGAATAAATGGACACAAATCAGATGTCAAGAATTATAACATTCATAAACCAGTCGGAGAACACTTCAATCTCTCTGGTCACGCAATCACAGACATGAAGGTCGCTATCTTACAACAAAAAAACTTCAAATCCAGACTCCAGCGAGAAACTGCTGAATTGGAATTCATTTGCAAATTGGATACTATTAATTTAGGCTTAAATAGAGACTGGGAGTGGCTAAGTCATTATGCAAGGTAGCCTATTTCCCCTTGTTTTTTCCTACCCCCCCCCCAGACGTTCTGGTTAAACTTGGATTTAAACTTGGAGAGTGGTCAGTTTGGATGAGCTATTGCCAGCAGGAGAGTGAGTTTGTGTGTGTGTGTGTGTGTTCCCGGGGGGGGGGGGGGGGGGGGGAGAAAGCCTGGATTTGTGCTGGAAATGGCCCACCTTGATTACCATGCACATTGTAGGGAGAGTGGTCACTTTGGATAAGCTATTACCAGCAGGAGAGTGAGTTTGTGTGTGTGGTTTTTGGAGGGGGGTGAGGGGGTGAGAGAACCTGGATTTGTGCAGGAAATGGCCCACCTTGATTATCATACACATTGTGAAGAGAGTGGTCACTTTGGATGGGCTATTACCAGCAGGAGAGTAAGTTTGTTTGTGGGGGGGCGAAGGGTAAGAAAACCTGGATTTGTGCTGGAAATGGCCCAACTTGATGATCACTTTAGATAAGCTATTACCAGCAGGAGAGTTAGTTTGTGTGTGTATGGGGGTGGGGGGGTGAGAAAACCTGGATTTGTGCTGGAAATGGCCCACCTTGATTATCATGCACATTGTAGGAAGAGTGGTCACTTTGGATAAGCTATTACCAGCAGGAGAGTGAGTCTGTGTGTGTGGTTTTTGGAGGGGGGTGAGGGAGTGAGAGAACCTGGATTTGTGCAGGAAATGGCCCACCTTGATTATCATACACATTGTGAAGAGAGTGGTCACTTTGGATGGGCTATTACCAGCAGGAGAGTGAGTTTGTGTGTGTGTGGGGGGGGCGGAGGGTGAGAAAACCTGGATTTGTGCTGGAAATGGCCCAACTTGATGATCACTTTAGATAAGCTATTACCAGCAGGACAGTGGGGTGGGAGGAGGTATTGTTTCATGGTCTCTGTGTGTATATAATGTCTTCTGCAGTTTCCACGGTATGCATCCGATGAAGTGAGCTGTAGCTCACGAAAGCTCATGCTCAAATAAATTGATTAGTCTCTAAGGTGCCACAAGTACAGACTAACACGGCTGTTACTCTGAAACCTATCTGTGTAGAAAGAATCCCAGAAACATTCCTCTTCGGAAATAATTATTTAAATCTGAAAAAGCTATCCATTTGATACAGTACACCTTTTCCCCAATGGTTCCCCATAGGGATGAGAGGGCCCCAAATAATGTGACTCCCATGCATTTGAAACAGGCATCTTAAAGTTGGATGTGACATTGGAGGGGGAAATCACTAATGTTTTGAAAGCTGAGATGAAAAAGACGCCTTTTCTCCACCTCCCCTTCAGGTGCTCCATCTTCAGATCTCCACCTTTGCACGCCAAGATGCTGCATCAACAGTCATTAATAGCTACAAGTTAACTAGCCAGAGAATGAAAAAGAAGTTGTGCACGTGAGCACTCTGCCAACTGGTTCAATCTTGATTGGTAGATGGCATTATATCCTGCATAATTACCTGCTGTATACCACAGAGATAGCCTTCCTACTAAATGAACACTGATATATTTAATAACTTGAAATATTCAAGTGTGACAAAATTATCAACACAACTAATTAAATATCTTGGAATAATAAGTTCTGATGACAAAATGTTCCACTCCAACACCTGCCATCAGACATTCAGGTTTTATAATACATAATAAATAATAACAATATTGGCCACTTATGCAACTTTTATCCCAAAGGATCTCTAAGCACTTTAGAAACATAGGTGCTGACCCTGCAAATACTTATGCATGTGAGGAACTTTGCACAGCTGAATAACTGGAACTACTCTTATGGATAAGAGTTGCAGGATCAAACCCTTAAGGCCCAACCCAGCAAACTTTTACACATATGAGTAAATCTTACTCAGATGATTAATCACATAGATTTCAAAGGGACTACTCACATGAGTAAGGGTATGAAGCATCGGGCTCTCAAGCTGATAGACAAAACATGCATGGAGATAATGTCATCCACATTTGAAATGCAGCCAATCCTCCAGCGTACAGTAACAACAGTTTAGGGCATAAGATATTCTTCATTTCCTGCAACTGATACTACAGATGAAATTATAAGCTGCCAGCATGTAGCTGCAATTTGGTCAAGACACCACCGCTAACACCCTATTTTTGTGAAAAGTGCCATGTTTAGCTGCTACAGGAGAAATGTTGCCTTTCTGCCTGCTAGAAACAAGTGTCTTAAAGGAAGGAACTCCTGGGGGAATTCTGCATCACTACACATGCGCATAATCCATCTGCCTTGCATATTTTTATTTTTTTCTGCAGAAAATATATTCTGCCAGAAAGTTGCTGCAGTTCCGCCTTTTGCCCACCAGACGGCACTGTGGTGCTAGAACAGAGCAGCCGCTTCTGGCAGCCACAGCTACCATATGGAAGAGAAAGATCCTGCCTTCTTCACACCGCCTGTCTGGCCAGGACAGAAGACAGGGGATGTGGGGAGACAGAGTGGGGCACATGGGACTGCTGGGGGGTCACAGGGTTCATAAGGGCTAGTGGGGGAGGACAGGGGCTGAATGGGAGTGGAGGCACAGTGCCACAAGGGGAGGGGGCGCAGGGCCACATCGGGAAAGGGGGGTGGCTGAGTGGGGACACAGAGACACATGGGGACGGGGGGAGGGGTGCAAGGACACATGGGAACAGGGGGGAGTGGGTGTCTGAGTGGGGGTGGAGGGACACATGGGGACAGGGGGTGCAAGGACAAATGGGGGTGCAGGGACACATGGGGACAGGGCAGACTGAACTGAATGTGAGAGGCTAGGGGTCAGCCAGGGTCTGCATGGGGGAATCTCCCTAAAAATCCTCCCCCACCCCGCCCCCAAAAACCTATTCCATACTTTTCTTACCCATGCCCAACAACCTTCCAATTTCACACCCAGGCTCCTTCTCAGCAATTACTTCCCTCTCCCTCAGTTCCTCCATTTCCCTTGACTCCCCCCCAACTTTGCACTGCATCTGAGAGGTGTTGGAAATACAGTTCTGTATTGAGGTTAAATGAATTATTACTCAGATCTGTATTAATATGCCTAGTAAGGAATCTATTTGTCAAAAAACATTTCCTGAATTTTTGTTGTTGTCTGTATTGTTACAGACATACTTGCTGACAAGTATTTTGAAATAAATTACCAAAACAATTGAAACTGGTTTGATGATCATGTCTTATTTTGAAAAATAAAATATGCAGAATTTTGCAGAATTTTAAAATATTGTGTGCAGAATTTTTAATTTTTTGGCACAGAATATGGTAGGGTTTCCCCAACAGCTGAAAGCTGTTCAAGGTGATTGAATATTTACCTACCCAGCTTCATCTGCAAGTTTCTATAGCAGGCAGACTAAGGTTCCAACTATTTGCACCTGTCTCAGATCACATCTCTGGGCTCACTGTTTAAGCACTGCTTGATTTTTATTTTATTCCTGAACTGAATTCTCCATGCCAGCTTCTAAGCAAGGAAAACTGCAGGCCTCTCTGAGTCACCAATGTGGCTCTTTATGAGCTGCCCACGAGACAGGTACTGCTAATCTGAAATGATGCCTGGTAAGTGCAACATGTAATTTCAGACTCAAGGCACCAATTTCCCAGTCAACTTGTAGCTACACTATGTTACTGTAACAGGTTCTCAGTACAATTATCACAACATTTAGTAAGCTATTCATTTCGGAGGGAGCAGAGAGATGTTGTAAATGACTTTCATTTTGAGAGAATGAGGCATCTTTTCCCCTGGAAGAAATGAAAGATTGGGGAGCCCTTTTTGTTTACTTTCCACTATTTTTCAAATAATATGATTCCATTTTTTGTTTTTAAAATATTTTACTTCTTAAAATCACTTAACAGGCAATGTTCTAAATGTAGGTGTGTTCCTTTTTGCAGCAATAGCATATGCTAGGCACAGACAGTTTGAATATTTTATATTTCATTAGATTTTTTTAAATAATTAACTAGTTTTAACTAGCGATACTCTAATTCTGCCTATGCAGCACATTTAACTGTAGATTATTGGACCGAGTATATCCTGTGCAGTTTTCTCTTCTCTGGTGACCCTAACCCTGGATTTGTTACTTCAACAAACCCCACTGGATTCTCTTTGGCTTCAGGCTACACAAAGCCTAAATCATAATGGAGAACAGTGCAAGCTCATTCCCACCCTGGTGCATTTGACATTCTGTATTAAACAGCCATCTCCATTTAACATCTGGCGTGTTCATCAGATGGACTGAGAGACAAGGGGAGTGGGATAGTATCTTCTACTGGACCAACTTCTGTTGGTGAGAGAGATAAGCTTTCGAGCTTACACACAGCTCTTGATGGACTAGCTGTTAAGTCAGTAAGATTTCTCTACATTTAAGAGCAACCATCTAATTTCATTTGACATTCTGACAACATTGGCTCGACTATGATATCCCCATAGAAGAGGTTAAGTTTCACACCAGGACTTGGCTTATATGCATTACTGACACTAGTATAGAACTGGATAAGTAGGTGGGATGTACTGCCCTTTTAGAGGTACCATCCTTTGGATGATGCATTAAAATTAGACCCCTCATCCACCACCAAGATGGAAATTAAAGTTCCCCAACACTCTTTTAGAAAAGTATCCATTACCCGAGTGTCCTGGCCCATACTTATTCTCTCAGCAGGTTCCAATATTCAAAGATGTTTGATAACTGAGGGCCGGATTTTTAAAGGTATTTAGGTGCCTACAGATAAGCAACTAGTGAGATTTTCCAAAGCACCTATCTACATCTTTAGGCACCTAAATACTTTTAAAAATCTGGCCCTGAGTGCATAACAGCTGCTGCACTAGCCTACATAGTCACTGTGTTACTCAAATTTAACTCATTACTTCTTCAATCTGAAACAGCACAAGCACAAAAGGCAATATACAAAACCCATTTCTAATTAGATGGTTAGTTTCAGCTATTAAATTTTGGCTTGGTGAGATTTAAGAGACTGAAAACATCATGCTCCTGCCAGTGGGGCAAAGAAATGTGTTATTTGTCAGTACTCCCTAACTCACTGCAGCTGCTCCACTTACAGAGCTGTGCTGGCAAAGACAAGAAAAGAATACTGTAGCAAAAAGGGCTAACAAGGTTTGGTTGTATTAACAGGGGAACTTTGAGCGGGAGTAGGGCGATGGTATTACGTCTTGTGACAAAGTTCCTGCTCTACCTTGGTGGGTCTGGCACTTATTGGCAAATTTGCTTGCCTTGGAGCTTCACGGCAGCTGTCAGCTTGGCTGTTTTTCTGAATTCACAGTCCAGGTCGACTCCTCCTGTGTCTGACCAGGAGTTGGGAGGATTTGGGGGGAACCAGGAGTTGGGAGGATTTGGGGGTTCCAGCCCAGGGCCCTGTGGAAAGCAGCTGTCTAGAGTGCACACTCAAACAGCCGTGCGACAGCTACAACTCCCTGGGCTTCTTCCCCATGGCCTCCTCCCAACACCTTCTTTATCCTCACCATAGGACCTTCCTCCTGGTGTCTGATAATGCTTGTACACCTCAGTCATCCAACAGTCTGCATTCTCACTCTAAGCTCCTCGTGCCTCTTGCTCCCAGCTCCTCATATGCACACCACAAACTGAAGTGAGCTCCTTTTTAAAACCCAGGTGTCCTGATTAGCCTACCTTAATTGATTCTAGCAGCTTCTTGATTGGCTGCAGGTGTTCTAATCAGCCTGTCTTAATTGTCTCCAGAAGGTTCCTGATTGTTCTGGAATCTTCCCTGTTACATTACTCAGGGAAAATGGACCTACTTAGCCTGGGGCTAACATATCTGCCTTCTATAACTCTCCTGTAGCCATCTGGCCTGACCCTGTCACACTCTGTATTTATCATTGGTGAGACCACTACTGGAATAGTGTGTCCAGTTATAGTGTCCACACTCCAAAACAGATGTTGAAAATTGGTGACTCTTCAGAGAAGAGGCACACAAATGATTCAAGTTCAAGAAAAGATGCCTGACAGTGAGAGACTTAAAGAGCTCAGTCTATTTATCTTACCAAAGAGAAGGGTATGGAATAACTAGATTGCAGGCTATAATTACCTCCATAGGGAGAAGATACCTAATGCTAAAGGGCTCTTTAACCTAGCAATCACAGGAATTACAAGATCCACTAACTGGAAGTTGAAACCAGCACAGTTCTAAGTGGAAACAAAATGCAATTATTATTTTTTTTTTACAATGAAGCTAATTAACCTTTGGACCAGATTATCAAAGAATGTGGTAAATTCTCCATCACTTGGGAGTTTTAAATCAAGACTGGATGTGTTTCTAAAGATATGCCCTAATTCAACCACAAGTTGTTTGGCTTGATGCAGTAGACATCATTGGATGGAATTCTCTGCCCTGTATTATGCAGGTGGTCAGACTAGATAATCACAATGGTCCCTGTTGGCTTTAAAATCTATGAAACTTGGCAGCACCAGCTGATATATAAAAACAAGATGGTGAAGAAATTGTTTCCTTGTCCCTAGAGATGGGGACCAAACCAGAACCCAGATTTGAATGCTGCTAAACTTGGGACAATTTCACACCTTCATGGTTCAGACCCATCTATAGTTCTCTCATAAGGAGAGATTGGAAGAATTCAGGATGTTCATTCCATATTGATCTCTTTGCAGCCTTGACTTATTCTCCATTCCAAACACAGTACTAGGACTCTTGGTGATGAATGCCAAAGGAGGAATAAAAGGTTTATTTAAATAAACAGCCTGTGAACCTGAACACCACCGTATCTGGCCATATCACATCTCCATATCAGTGGGCTTGGCAACTGATCACTAGAGATCCCCTCACTGGCAGCACATATCTTCATCACTGCCCTACAAGTGGTCCAACACAAATTTTCTTCCTGTAGGCTTCAAGTTTTTAACAAGCAATTTGTTTATGCATGTCAGGGCTCTAGCTTCTGTCTGTGTAAGAATATAAAAGGGGGAAATGGAATCAGGGAAGAATATGGGACTTTTAAAATGCCATTTTAACCCATATACAAGGTGTCTTGTTCTGTGTAGGCTGTACTCCTTACATCAGAAACGGTGCATGTTGTTACAAAAAATATCTGTGCATTTGTCCCACATATAAAGCAGGAAGATCTACTAGAATATGTAACGCTTTGTCTTTAACGTGGCTTCTCTTTTCCATATGTGTTTTCTGAATTATTTGTTTGCCTGGAGTTGCATGCCAGATTTTTCTATGAATATTGCTCTCCTTAAAATAGTTGTATTGTAAAGCACTAGACATATATCCTTTAGACCTGGATCTTATTTACACTAAGGTCCCTTTACACTGTTATGGCTGTGTAGAGACCCTTGAAGTGTATGTAAATGTAAAGAATATCAAGCAAGAGTAGGGTGGTGATATTACCTCTGTATATGGCATTTTGGTATGGTATGGTATGGTATGGTAAATTCCACCCAACCTAAAGAATGCCAATATTGTGACCATTTTTAAGAAAGAGGACAAGTCATGTGCAGGAATTACTAAATCATTGCCCTCCTCTCCATTGTCCAGAAGATCCTTGCTCTCATCCTTTCGAGCCATCTTCTCCCTCTTGCCAAAGATGTCCTTCCAGAATCCCATCTGGTTTCAGACCATTTCAGAGCACCACCAACATGATTTTTGTTGCACGACAGATCTAAGAGAAGTGTCATTATTTATGACATTTACTGACCTAATTAAGGCCTTTGATTCCATCAGTCATGAAGCATTATGGAAGGTGCTGTCTAGGTTTGGCTGTCCATTGAAGTTCATTCACTTTCTCAGGCTACTTCATGATGGGATGACCGCCACCATTCTCTGTAATGGATTGGAAAGGGACCTGTTCACCATCCATACTGGTGTTAAGCAGGGCTGTGTTATTGCCCCAACCCTTTTTTCCATCTATCTTGCCATGATCTTGATTCTTTTTCATGACTGCCTTTCTTCTGGAATTGGGACTGAGCATTGCATGGATGGCTAGATCTTCAACCTGCAGACTCTTCATTCTAAAACTAAGGTCACCAGGACTGTTATTATTGACCTTCTGTCTGCTGACGACTGTGCTACCCTTGCACACACGGAGGCTGACTTGCAGTCCCCCCTAGATCTTTTCTCAGGTGCATATCGTAGCCTGGGACTTTCCCTCAACATTGGGAAGACTAAGGTGCTCCACCAGCCTGCCCCAGCACAAGTTGCCCCCCTTCTCCCAGAAATTGTCATAGAAAATTCCTGGAAAATATTGAGCATTTCTTTTACCAGGGTAGCCACCTTTCCCAGACAGCTAATCTTCATGTAGAGATTGAACATAGGATCCATTATGCCAGCACATCCTTTGGCATGTTGCTTCATCGTGTCATTATTGATAGAGATCTGCAGATGGAAACTAAGACCCTGGTCTATAATGCAGTAGTTATCCCCACTCTTCTTTATGGGTGCGAGACATGGGTGACATACTGAAGCCATCCTAAGCATTTGGAGTGATACCAACTGCACTGCCTTAGGAAGATTCTTCATATCACCTGAGAAGATCACCACACCAGTGCCAGCGTTCTCTCTGCAGCTAACAACACCAGTGTTGAGGCGAAGATTATGAAACATTAACTTCACTGGGCTGGCTATTGTGTGCTGATGGCTGATACTCGTCTTCTGAAGCAAGTCCTCTTTTCTCAACTTAGTCATGGTAAGAGGACCCACGGGGGACAGAGGAAATGCTACAAGGACATCCTGAAAGTAAATCTTAAGAAGGGAGGCATTGACCCCACGAATTGGAAAGAGCTAGTTGGCAATAAACTGCAATGGCATTGCATCATATACCAAGCCTCAGCTTGGAGGAGGAAAGAAAGTGTACAGCATCCTGGCCAACAGTTTTGCTTTCTCCAAGCAACCACCTGTCATGTATGTGGAAAAACCTGTAGAGCATGAATTGGACTCCTCAGCCATCTTAAGTCTCACCAATGACTTTCTTCCCCTGGCAGACATCATCCTCGAATTTAGGGATAACCACTGCCACCGCCGAATATGTCAGACATAAATTTGCACCCACTGTAGGCCCATTCCCACTACCAGAGCAATGTAAAGAGGCATTAGTGAAAATGAGAATCGGGTGCTTGAATTGCAGGTACCCTGTGCACAGTATATATAATTTACAAAATTGAATTTTAAAATAATGAATGCAAAAATCTACAGACAGTTCAACAATCTTATCAATTTAAAAAGCAATATATTAAAAGCTGTTTGGCCAACATTAAGGATTTCTGGAGTAATAGAAAACTGGCAAAAACTTAATAAGTATTTAGAAAGTTAGCAAAGCAGATTTTTTTGTTTTCCTTAGAATATTTTATCTTCAATCATTAATTAATTTTCAAAATTCCACTCAGCATAACCCACAAGGTTGGGAAAGCCATCTTACGCCATTCAATTTTTCTTAGAAAAGATTTTTAAATTTTTTTAAACCTTTTTTGGTGCAGCAAGGGACATAGGGAAGGAAGAATGCTTTTGAGAGAGTAGGCCAGGAGACTGGAAAAGAGGACTCCTAGGGTATAGTCCCAGCTCTGTCACAGATTTATGCTGCAATCCTTCAAACACTTATGTGTGTGCTTAATTCATGCACCTGAATAGTTCTACTGAACTCAACAGGTCAGATCTTTGGCAGGCATAAGTCAGCATAGCTCCATTAAAATCTACGGACCTATGCCAATTTACACCAATCAAAGATCTCACATGATTAAAGTTAAGTATGTGTGTAAGTCTTTGCAGGATCAGGACTTCACTCTGTAACACTGGCCAAAATATTTAATCTGTCCTCACCTTTAAAATGGGGATAATTTTACTTACAAGCCTCATAGAGATGTTATAAGGCTTAATATTTATAAGCACTTTGAGGTTACTGGATGAAGCACACTCATAGAAAGAAAAACGTATTTTAAAAAAGATATTAGCCTTTGCCATTCACAGCCTTTCACTTCCTTGGGCAGGTGTTAGGAGGGATGAAATGGCAGAGCACTTAACACAAAGGGAAGGAAATACCTTGCATTACTCAATAGCCAGCCAATCATGGTGTGGCATCGACTAGCTCAAATGGAGGCTACATCTAGTCTGCTTTGGTCAAAAGGTTGGGAATTGCATGATGAGGTAAGTGTCAAGGGTGAGGGTGTAAAGCAGGAAACATGATGAAATTTTGACAGGGATGCAGAGGGATATCTGCCCTGATCTCTGCCTTGGAAAACAAAGAGAATATTTCCCTTTGAAGGATTGAATTTAGGGGCACTTGAAATGCATAGGGCTACAAGGATTACCAGAGTGAAGGGGCAGCCATGTCTGCCAATGAATAATGAACTTGTTTGTATCTTATAAAATAATAACTGCTCACCTCTGTCCCCTTAATATCTAAACAATATCTACCTGCTGGTGGTGACTTCATGCTTATGTTTTTCATTCTCAAGGTGAGCTTACATAGGGTGACCATATTTTCCTATGCTGAATATGGGACACCTGGTAAAATTACTGGTATTCAAGTAAGTTCAACAGCAATCAATCAGAACTATGCAATACAAACATTCAAATTAACTGAGCCCCGTTAAGAAATACTGTGTAGCTGAATTCTTTTTATTTACTTTCTTATCTTTAAGGCTTTAGGGTTCACACGGGGAGGGGTGACACACACACCCCTTCCCTCCCTTCCCCCCCACACAGGGAGAGTCGACACACAAACTCCCATACACCTCTTTCACACAGGGGGTGACCGACCAACTTGACACCCCTCATCCCCGGCCCGGGGCTCTCCACCCTCCATGCCTGGCTGGGCCTCCAGCACAGACCTGCCTCCCCTGGTACCTGGTGCTGCATCTTCCCAAGGCAACATATGGGGGTCGGGGGGGGGGGGGAACGCAGGGTCATATGTCCCCCCTCCCCAGATTTCTGCCAGGGTTCACACCAGAATGTGGCCAACAGCAGTCTTTCGGCACTGTGTGGGAGGGAAGGGACGGGAGCTGCTTCCAGCCACGCGAGCGGGAAGGGATGACCTGGCCCATGTCTTTGCAGAGTTCATCTCTTCTGCCTCCCCGCTTCTCCTCCCCACCCCCGTGTGGCTGGAAGCCGCCTGTCCTTTCCTAGTGTTGACAGGCAGCTAACGCCTCCAGGCTGTTGCATAACCAACATAACCCAGCCGTCTGGCTACAGCACAGGCAGGAAGGGGTTAAGCCCTAAGGATGCATTGTGCACCAGGGCCCAGGGAAGACAGGAAATATGGGACAATTTGCTGGTTTTTAAGAAAAAGTCAGGACACCTGCAGCAGGGCTTAAATATGGGACTGTCCCTTTAAAAACGGGACATCTGGTCACTCTACACTTATACTGCAATTAATAACCCGCGGCTGGCCTGAGTCATCTGGCTGGGGCTCACAGGAGCTGTTTCACTGCAGTTACGGGCTCAGGCTGCAGTCCGAGCTCTGGGAATGTTCCACCTCGCAGGATCCTAGAGCCCAGGCTACAGCCTAAGGCCGGAAGTCTACACAGGAATGAAACAGCCCCACAGCCTGAGCCCCACAACCCCAAGTCAGCTGGCTTTGGCCAGCCATGGGTTTTTAATTGCAGTGTAGACATATGCTCAGAGGCACAGTTTTGGACCTCCTGTTCCCTATGTCAACATGCCCGGGAAACTGACATAATGTCTCAATTAGCTACCAGTGCGACTAAGATGTGCTTCCATTTGGCAATCTTTCCTCTGAAACAAAGTGAAAACTTTAATTTGTTAAGTGAAAATCACCTGGTGGAGGAAAAAATTAAAATCCAGCAACCCACCCCTCCCATCTTGACTCTACATTGGGTGCTTTAATCTTGGCTTGGGGTCTAAGAAGCTCAATGATGACTCTGAAGATCAGTGAAGTGAAAAAAATGACTGGTAAAAAGCTTGCTCTTTAAACTGAGAGACCCTGGTATAATGCATACTGGAAAAAGCACAAAAGTATTGCCCAATCAATGCAACTGCATTTTCACACCCAGTTAGAAGAAATGGAAACCTGTACTAAACAATGCTGCTTTGCATAAGTCCAATTACCCTCAAAGATAAATTGCCTAATTATTTCAGCTCTGCAGTCTTTTCCACATACTTTATCCCTTTCTTCATAGTCACCGTCTGCAGAGCAAGAACATTTGACTTTTACTAATTAGTGAGACGGAAAGATGCAAGACATTTAAAGGAAAGTGAATTTACTAAATGTATCTTATAGTTATTCTTTTCCCATCAAGGAAAAAAAAATCTTAATCATTTATTTAAAAGCCGCTCTGCTGGAAGCAAATTTTCTCCCTGAACACTCCATAACATCAAAATATTTACCTTTTGTTTTTCCATTCCCTGGGCAACTAACGGATTAAAACACAAGGTTAGATTAACACCTTGACATTAGCTGTAAGGTTCTCTATTTCTCAGGCTATTAAATCTTGGCTCCTGACTGCATAAAACCTTCATCATATTGTACCTTCAATGCATACAAAATTGATGCATAAAAAAATGGAGCTACTGAGAGGTTTCTTTTTAATATCCCTTCCACACCCCTCCCCCTGTGGTTTATTGAAATCAAGAGCAATGAGGGGCGAGAGATAATGGACCTACAGCTCTGAACTTTTTTGATGATACACAATTTGTCTTTTTTGGACTGCAAACATGTCTAACACAAAGAAAGGTGTTAAGCTCATTCAATTCCTGTTCCCAAAGTGATATGTGTGTCAATATCATTTTAACTTCTTCCTTTTTTGACCTAAGGGAATGTTACACATTACTGGAAAATATTACCTTTGTACATTTTTTTCTATTCATTAACAAAAGTACCCTTGAAATTCAATTTCTCTCTCATTTTCATGTAAACCCAGAAAGTTTTACCTAGAACACAATCTCATTGTTTTCTAGGATATTAAAATGTGAATTTGGTGCTGGTGAAAAGTGCTGGTTCGACAGCCCTGAAGAATTAATTATTCTGTTCACGGAACGCATTCCACATGTGCAGAGACAGCATAAGCTTCCCTTCCCTGTCCTTGTCATATACCTCCATGGTAGCCAGGAGGGATAACCTATAGGAGCGAAATAGAAACCTAACTCCAAGTGCATTCAATCTGTGGCTCCCCTAACAACATTGCCAGTCCTGGTACCAGTTTTATAATGGATTCAGACACTTGTCCATACATGAAGAGAGACAAACAGCTTGACACATAGCATCGCACCAGAGACGTTGAATAGTAACTACCCTCAATCTCTATTGACCTAGGCCCTTAGGCCCTCTCTCAGCTGCTGATATAGAGGTGATAGTCTTCATATCCTATTAACAATCATCCAAATCACACAGACACATTTTCGGAAAGTGGTCTGAATTTTCAAAAAATAACTAATCTCAGAGTCTCAATTTTTGGTTGCCCAATCTGAGACACCATAAAAGGGCCTAATTTTCTGCCCTCCAAAAATTAGGCCTCTGTTAGGTCTCTCAAATTTGGCCCCCATTAAATCAAGGCATCCAATATCACTAGTCACTTTTTGGCAATTTATGCCATTAATTTTTTTTGTTAGTAACCCTAGTGAAAATCCAATGTTCTTCAATTCTTTGTTCTCATAAACTATTAATCAGCGTGAAACAAAATAGTATTAAACAGCATGCACGCTGAGGGTTTTTTTTCATTTCCCTGACTTCCTCCCAACACCATTCCCTTTTGTCCCATTTTAATGGAGATATGTTTAGCCATATCACAGGAAGAACCCTAAACAGAAGAAAAGAAAATCCTAAACACTGAATCACAATTGTTTCTCTAATCCAACATTAAAAAGGCATCTTAGGATGGAACACGCAATAACAAAGCTTCCTGCTGTGTAGCATTATTGCATGAGTAAACTGTTAGAAATTGAAAATTAGGGTGGGGGCAGGGAGGGCAACATGGGAAGGTCACAGGAAGTTCACCCCATTAAGGTACTGCTTTACATAATCATGAAATGCAAACTAGTTTCCATTCCTTCTGGCAGCCGGTCAGTAGGCCTTCACTTTGTACACGTATTGACAAATAAATGGTCTGGTTGTTTTCTGTTAATACTACCTAATTTATGTACATACCTGGAGGAAAAATTCCACTTTGACCTAACACTCAAACCAGCTAGGATCATTTTTTAAGTTGCTAACACATTAAACAGGAGTTTAATTCCATCATGGTATGCTTCTGGGGATTTAATATTTCTTAACAAAATATCATCATCAGCCCAGCTTTTAGACTCTGGAAGTATAAAATAGGTAATTTAGGATTCTGTGCTGGACTTTTAGATTACAGAGTTCTCCTTTTCTTCCCTATAGCTCATTCACATACAGACACATATTGATTATTTACTGGTTAAATGTGTTACTTGAATTCTCCCCTTCCACTAGGAGAGCCCTTACTGAGAGAAGAGGTACCTGTTTCTCTGGAGTCTCAAAAACCCAAGGTTGTCTTGGTCAGGAAAGGAGCGACTTGTATCAAGATCTCCTCTTAATTTTAATTGCTGAGGCTTGAAGACATCTCAGGATAAGAAGGATTGATGGTAATGCATAAAGCAGACTACAATGCTACACCTGAAGCACTATTGATCCCCTGAGAAATCTTGTGGCTAATTTGGGGAAGAGGAAAGGATGCTGTTGTTCCAAGTGGAAGCAAATTAACATCTAAATTGAGAAGTTACATTTTTGCTGCTATTGTTTAGTTTGGTTACTGCTCCCCAGGAGATATGTGCTATCCTGATGAATTCTATTTCCAGTTAATGTTGAGCTTTTGGGATACAGTCTGGGTTCCATACAAAGAGAGGTATCATACAAAGCTCTTCCTCTCTTGTTGTTTTTGAATACCGCGAGGCCAGATGTTCCAGATTTCTTTGACTTCCTATATTCTAGTTTCTGTAGGTAATAAGTATGGCTGAGCCACTGTTCTTTTGGGTCAGGGCCCTACCCTTTCACCCCAATTTACTTACTTTGCATCACAACTCACATGACCTGCATTGCAGCGTTGAACCTAGTTACTACACATAGGACCTCATGCTTCTGGAAAGACTGCTGTTGGGAGACACTCTGCACCCAGATAAGATAATCCCATTCTATAGGCATCATACAATATGGACAAAACTACATCTCATCACATATGGCTTCCCTGGCAGGGCTAGTACCTTACAACCATTCCAAGGCCTATGAAAGATGTAGGCGGCACAGTCAGCCAGCCAAGGAAATTTATTGTGGCTCCAGCTTGTCTCCTCATCTCTCTATGGCCCACCTGTCAAGTGAAACTCTGAGCATCCACCTGCCCTGCTCCTTTCCAAATCCTAGTTTATCTGTTCTCAATCTCCCCTGGGCATCAGTGTGGACAAGGGTTTCACTCCAGTCAGGCTCTCCCCTTACTCCACCTGCTGTGATGTCTGCTCTGCAAATAATCTGGTCTATCAGCAGATACAAAAGAGAAACAAAACACTGATATTGTTGTAGGTTTGGCTTACTCAGCCTATGATGGAAGTATATTGATTACCATATATTACCAAAATGGTGGACAAAAGAAATGGGGATCGAGAGTCCAACTCTCGCTTGATGAAACTAATTTTCTTTTAGCCTGAGAGAAAAATACGTCAATTTTCACTCCTCCAAGAAAAAGTCTGAAGTGGGGGAGGATTCCTTCAGTTCCTTCCCTTTTCAGCTAATCTAGGTAATCAAACTTATGAATTCCTAGGGTGTCCATCATCCTAGAGGTTGCATGATTGCAACTGAGCCCATTCTGTCTAAATTCCATGTCACTGGAATAATTTATTATTTAACATCAACGTTGTAGTGATGCTGGTTAACTATTCTGATGTCAAAATGCCAGGAAAATCAAGGGGTCAAAAATTAATCTCTCAACAGCATATATTATCCAAGGCCCTCTTTAGTATACCAAGTCACATGTAGAATTGCAAGCAACAGATAAGATTAGATTTCATAGGAAAGAGACGGATGAGTCTGTGTTAATTAGCTTGGCAAAGAATATACACATTTATTAGAAAAAAATTATAGTCTCAAAAGCCTCTGGCCAATAATATAACCTTGAAAAATGAGGGCAATGGTCATGTCAATAGTTTCACTCCAGACCACCCTGCCTATTCATGGTGCTGCCCCAGTGGTCAAGTGAATTTCTCATATGCAGGCTGTCTTTCCTGTAAGGTTCCTAGAACAGTCAAAGAGACAAAAGAATGCATGGCTCCTGCTGGGGATTTAAGGTACTGACTATGTTTATATAAACTAATAATATACTCTTAAAAAACACTTCTAAAATTTCACCTGATTTAGCAATCAACCAATGTATGTCTTTGCAAGTCTAGTCTGAAATATTAAATAGATTGGAGAGTCCCGGAAACAGCAAGGATTTATGGTCCAGGAGTACTTATCTGGAGTGCAGGTTTGGAGGAAGGTGGTAACTACTGACACCTGCCTGTCAAAAATCATTTCATACATGTAACTCCTAACAGAATACATCGTATCTATCTAGGGTACTTATCAGGCCCTCATTACTGTAGTATCTGAGCACCTCGGAAGGTTTTTTAAATTGTATTTATCCTCACAACAGCCTTGTGATGTAGGAAAGTATTATTATCATCATCCTCATTTTACAGATGGGGAACTAAGGCACAGAAAGACTAAGTGATTTGCCCAAGGTCACACTGGTAAGTGAACCTGGATTTCCCCAAAATCCTTCCTCTCTAGAAGCTGACTGTGACAGCAAGTCCACACTCTACACACTGTTGCAATAATCTTTGTACACAGTATGCCTTGTGAGATTTCATCTGAAAACTCATAATATATTGGTCAATATAGTCCTGGTAAAATGTGTGTGGCAATGTTGTATGTGAAGTTAGAAGATTTCCTTGTATGTTATTAACACATGTTCCAAACCATAGCAGACGTTGGCAAACAGGTCTGTCTCAAACAAAGGAATGTGTGCTCTGCTTAATTTGCATTTAAGCAGTAAACAGAGTCATCAAGCAGGAAGGATTGACAAAGAAATCTCAGACAGGTGAGGAAAAAGCACCAGGGTACATCCTTCTCCTTAGACTTTTTGTCTCCAGAATCTCAGCTGGAAATTTTTTCCAAGAGGGGGGCTGATACTATAAAAAGAGGGACAAACACCCCAAGGCATCCCTCTTCCCTCCCCCTCTCTGTCCATCAATTCATTGCACCAGAAGGGACGAAGGTAGCAGCCACTGAGCTGGAGAAGGGGTCCTGGCCTAAGAAGTTTGATCAGTAAGATTGCTAATAGCATACAGTGAGAGAAATTGCTTGAATTTGAAATAGTTTGTTAAGTTAGGCACCAGTACCATTTTAACTTTATTTTCTTGTAACCATTTCTGACTTTTATGCCTCATAACTTGTACACACTTAAAATCTCTCTCGTTGTCGTTAATAAATTTGTTTTTATCTAATCCAGTGTGTTTAAATTGAAGTGTCTGGGAAACTCCATTTGGGGTACCAAGATGTGTGCATATTATTTCTGTTAATAAAACAATCTTTATATAAGCTTGCATTGTCCAGGAGGGGACTGGCCAGTATAGGAAATACATTTTTGTGAAAGATCTTGGATTGTGGGGGGGTGTTGAGGTCACCCTGCAATATAACCAAGCTGCTGAGAGCCAAGATATGACTGGCTGGCTGCAGGACACACACTGTAGGTAAAGTAGGTAGGAGTGCTTGCATGCTGGAGGCTGTCTGTAAGCAGTCGAAACTGGAGGCTACAGCAGCAACGCAGTGTAAAGGGAACCCCAGGTTTAGAGGGCAGGGGTGACACAGCTACTCATTAGCCTGGATTGCCCTGGGTATATCACACTGACAGAGTGTAGAAACAGCAAGGAAAGATGTATTTTCTTCCCCTGCTCTGGCAATCATCATACAGCAAATATAAAAGTATCTAGAGACACAGATTAACATTTAATTATCCAGTGACCTTACCAGGAATGCAGAAATAGGCTCTTGTTTATTGTGGTCTAAGGATTTTACTGGGTTTTTGTTTTTAAGTAACAAAGCTGCTTACTGGCACCTGATGCTCACGTGAGGTGCTGCTCTGAAACATCCTCTCCTTGCACAAATAACAAAATCAAAGTGGGCCTTTTCTTTGACAAAGTTGACAGCAAAATGATTCTTGCTGTTTGTGCTTGTTTTGTGTGCGTTTGTGTATAAAATAGTGTCCCTCATCTGTGGAATTCTTCTTCCAAAGCCTATTTACGATACAGGCTCTCTTGACAAACGCAAGTCTTCACCCTCAGCATATTTGCTCAGCAAAGCTTAGTCTCTGTAGTTGCAAGTTTCGGAGTGTAAAGTGCCTTGAGATACAGTATGAAAGGCACCAGATACATGCAAATTGTTGTGGGTAATTCCCTGACAGTGGCATTTCTGTGACTTTCACCTCTTGTTTTTGCTAATACTTGGAGAAAGCAGCCTGTCTACTAAAGAGATTCACTGAATAAACAGCTTAAAATATAAAGTATTTCATTAGCAAAATGACACCATAATAAATACTTTTTCCTCTCACTGCTCCCTGGAAACTTTATGGAAGGGAAGAATTTTAAGTTGGTAAAGACGCCTTTATAACAAGACAAAAATATAATATCAAGCAGTATTTAGTTACATTACTACAATAGTAGGAAGGGAGTTCAAGGCAAAGGGCACAATCAGCTGGTGCCTATCAGCTTAGCTCTAGTTAAGTCAATGGAGCTATGCTGATTTACACGAGATAAGGATCTGGCCCCAAAGTTTGCAAGTTAAGCAATAAAAGAAAGCCTAGCTTGTGTCCAAATTATTTCATGAATTACTATAGCAAGTTCATGACCTGCAAAGGAGTGGCTATGTATCAATCCAGTCCAGCTCCTGGCTAATTTGCAACTCACCATTCAAAGCAGATTTATAACAACAATTAAGCAGTACCATTTTATAAATGAAATGATGATGTGTAATAATGTAGAGTAGGCACAAATCAATGCCAATGAAAAGCAATAAATGCAATTTAAACATAGGAAAGGCCAACATTTCTTTGTTTGATGTGCCAGAGCAACAGAATAGCAAATGTTTATGGGACAGAGTTTTTTCCTTTAAAAACATTCCTCCAAACTGCCTTTAAGCAGCAAGCTAAAATCCCAAGACCTTGAGTTTCTTTAAGATTTATGGGGTTACAACAGAAATAAACGACTGTTTTGTAGTTAAGACATTGGACTGTGAGTCAGGAGATGTAGATTCAGTTCCTGGCTCTTCTTGTGGGACTCCGGGCAAGTCACTGAAGGTATGTCTACACTGCAGTGAAAAACCCGTGGCTGGCTTGATCCAGTTGACTCGGGCTGACAGCAGGGCTTGGGCTAAGGAGCTGTTTAATGGTGATATAGACTTTGGGCCCAGGCTGGAGCCTGGGGTCTAGGGCCCTGCGATGTGGGAGGGTCCCAGAGCTTGAGCTGCAGCCTGAGCCCAAACTCCTACACAGCAATAAAACAGCCTTGCAGCCCGAGACAGCTGGCACAGGCCAACCGCAGGTGTGTAACTGCAGTTTAGACATACCCACAGTCTCTCTACTTCTCATCCTTAAAATGGGCATATTTCCTTTCTTCCTCCCTTTGTCTGTCTTACCTATTACATTCAAACTATAAGCATTTTGGGGGCAAGGACTGTCTCTTATTATGTGTAAGTACATGCTTAGTGCAATGGGGCCCTAGTTTTGGTTGGGGTTTCTAGGTATGTAAATACATAATAGTAATATACTGTATATTATTTAAAAACTAGAATGGAAGACCCCCAAGGGCTCTGTTTCCATATTTAATATTTTCCATTAATATTTGCTCTTCATTTTTAAAACACATTTACATTTGCTTCCTTGTTCCTCCCAACCTCCTGTTCTCCCTCGCGTTTGCCTGGCCCTAACAATCTTCACAGGCAACCAGCGACAAGAATGAATGAGCTGTTATTCAGGTGGAGCTTCACCATAGCTCTCCTAGCTAGTATCAGCCCACTGAGGACTTAATCATTAATACAGTATTCGATTTTTTTCAAATTATTTCAGCATGGTTCCAGGATCAGCATCAGGTCCTTACTTACACTAGCCATACACAGTGCTTTATGTCATCAAAAATGCATACCAACATGCGTCAGTTGATCTCCATAAGAGCTCTGTGAGGCAGGTAGGTACATAATTCTTGTCCATATTTTACATGTTAAACTGAGAATCAGAAAGGTGAAGTGTTTTGGCTGAGGCCGCACAGTGAGCCATTTTTTCAACCAGGATCAGAACTCAGAAGGCTTCTTGCTCCCAGTTCCAGCCCCAATCCACTAGATTATGCTTTCTCCCTAAGATTAAGGTATGGGCACAAAAATACATTCCTAGCACCTCTTCTGGCTCTCTTCACCCTCTGAAGGGTGAACTGTCCAGACTCCAGCTCCTACCCTTCCCCCCGCCCCCAAGTTAGATTAATCACCTGATGATCTGGGTTGGATTTAAAGACTAAAGGGTGAACTGACATTGCTCATTTAAGAAATGTCTTTTGTCTTTTCTACAGATGACTTTATCTGGAGAGGGACAAATGGGAAGTGAAATGAAAGGCAGTAGCAAAACTGCACCTGTACCCCTCTCCCTCAGCTCTTTCCCTCATGTCTTCCTAGACTGTAAGGTCTTCAAGACAGAACTGGCAAAGGATTCTGAATGGCTGACAGGAATGGTTACAGAGCACATGTACAAACCCAGAAGGGGCCCGAGTGTAGCAAAAGAGAAAGAATAGAGTATACAGCGGAGAGGAGTGGAGGTGAAGGAGGAATTGTTACTCTGACCCACTACATGCACTGTTTTCTGAGGGAAACTGACGGAGCAGCCCCATCCTAAGGCTGTCTTCCCTGGCAAGCTGCTCCGCAAGGCTTACTACAGCCCAGGTTAGTGGTAGCGTCTGCATTCACTGTGCAAGGGGGATATACAAAGGGCCTAAAGGGGATAGGGAGCTCATGGCACTCTTCAGGTCTGAACCCAGGAGCCAACAAGGAACTGCTCTGTTCCCCTCTTTGTACCAGTCTCATTCTCATTAGCCTAGGTCAGGCTGGCATAAAGCCCCTGAGTGTGGGGGTAAGGGATGTGGGTGCCTCTTACTCCCGGGTCAGAAGGAACAGGTTTGAAAGAGCTATATATGACAGGCCCACTCAGCTGGATCCCACAATGCTCTAGAAACACTAGTAAATGACTGTATCAACTACTCCTATCTATGCATAAATCACGTTGTTCACCACTGAAGTGCAGCCATCTCTGGGATGTAATGCAGCAGGTGTTTTAAGATCATACTGCAACTCTACACCACAGTTTAGGGCAATAAAAATAGAACTGTACAATGCAACTGAAATTGCTGGGGGAATTGAGTAGGCATACTGCAATTACCTGACTATAAATTTGGCTGGACAGGACACAGCGTAACTGTTTAACATGTGTGCATCTATGAATAAGTACAGTCTTCTATTTATGTACTGGTCAGATACAACCTGGCCAGCTGCACCCATCTTGCCTGTTCTGTCCCACTGATGTTCTTCTATCATGATCTTTAAATCGCAAAACACCTTGATTAAAGGTAAGAGCTAAGCTGAAATGTTGAGCATCATTCAACTGCTATAACCTCTTCAGGTTTCTTAGTGACTTTGAGATCAGCGAGCCTTTGGGTCACATACTCCTTCCCCCTTCCCCCACCCCAACACGATACATTAATACATTCCCAGTTCTAAAACAGTTTCTTCCCCCATAACTTTTCAAATCATCTGTGAGGATTTTATTTTTTAGGCTAAATGTGGTTAATTACAGTGCTAATAGGATTGAACTGCTATACCCTCTTCCTGACCCTGAAGTGAATTCCTGGATCAGGGATCCTCTAACACATTAAAAAGATTAATTGTAGTTAATGTTGGTAGTAATAGGAAACCTTATGACAGGGGGCCATGCAGACTGGAAGCATGAACTTCTTGTTATTGAAGAGGACAGCTGAATGACTACAGTTCTGTTCCTCTTCTCCATTGTCATACAGCCATATATATGTTATCGGTAGCTAAAACTGAACATCAGTGAGGTAACAGGGGAAATGCTCTGCAAGGGGGTACTGACAACTGTGCATGTATTGCCTTGGTATCCAGACTGATGTCCACTATGAAATAAAGATAAGGCCATCAATCCCATTACGCGTATGACTGCATATTGAACCAACCATTTATTATGCTGTTAAACCACCCAGTTAATCTGTGTGCCGACCATTCCCATCTCCTTCTTTATATTCTACTCTGCCATTAAAGCCCTAGTGACAGAGCTTTCTCCAAATACCACAAAAGATAGAGCTATCGTGAAAATAAATTTGTAATAGGAACAAAAGTCAAGCATTACTCCTTTGAACCTAACAATAATAGAAACTCAGAGAACACAGAAAGACAGAAGTGAATCACACACTGTGTCACAATGCCTACATCTACTTTCAATTATGTAGAAAAATATAATGCATTTGTGTATGTAGATGTGTATGTGTGAGGAGAGAGAGAGAGAGAGTATATGTATACACACACACTCTTACTTGTATATATTTCATTGGATCCTTTTGGATGTCACTTATTTTCTTAGACTGTTAGTTCCTTGGGAGGGCACAGACTATATTTTCTTATGTGTTAATATAATATCTAGCACAAATAGATTGTAATCCTGAAGTGCTCTGACTGCAACATAAACCAATAAATCATACCCACTGTAGGCCAAAGGGTGCCCTCAGTCACAACTTTGCAACTCCCTAGTGTCATCAATGAAGTAAAATGGTTCTAAGGGCAGAATTTTCCCCTTGTACCTGAGTGAAAGGAGTAAGATGCTCCACTTGGAGTGCAACAGTAGTAATAATAATCTAGAATTATAAACCGAGTCTTATAATTAGAACATAAGATGCCAGTGGCCTCTCACTGGAGTAGCTCAGCTCATACGCATGAAATGCTTGATTTTGCTGAGGAGAAAGCCTTATGGATCAGGTTGATGAATGTTTGTATTTCACTGCTATCACTTATATATACAGCCTTACAGCAAAAGGAATCTTTCAAAAACTTGGGAAGGTACTGCTTAGAGGTAGAATTGCCACTCAAAGAATGTTTTGCATACAGGAAAGATGGAGGCAAATTTTCAAAGTATTCTGAGACTGGCCTTTACTTTTGCACAACCAGAGCTGGGTAAAATTGGTAAATTTTAATCATGTACATTTTTGCATATTCTAAAACTTGGATTTGCATGTAAATAAGCTGCTCAGACATCTAATTACTCAATTTGCATGCACAAATGGTGCAAAGGTGAGTTTTGGGGTGCATAAGAAGTAAGCAACCCAAAATTGCATGACCAAAGATTTGAGCATGCAAATTCATCAGCTGAAATGAAGAAGGCTGTATCTAGTGTTATTTTTGTCCCACCAAAGTCCTGACTCATTAAAAAGCTCATGAAAAACAATGACGAAGACAAATACAGACACTAGATACTGCACACTATCTTATTAACAACTAGAGCAGAGAATTCAAGAGATCAAAATTTCTGGCGCACTGTGTTTCCATTGACTGTAGCCAAGGAAAAGTGGGCTTTGGACTTGGCTTTGCAGGTACTGGAAGTGAAGAAGGTATCGATACAAAATGTTTGGTTTTAAAATAAACAGGTATTTGTAATTTTTAAGTCTATACATAGATTCTCTTACCAATTTGGGATGAATTCAACTTATTAATATTTTAACAAAAGCTTTGAAGATCATTATTGAGGACAAAAATTTTGCTTATGAAAATTCAGAAAATAAAAATCTGCCATAACACTGACAAAACAAAACTGTAGGTGTGGGGAGGGAAGAAAACTTAAACTGTATAATTTTAGTGTCTGGCCACATTTGGGGGCTGGGGGACATTGTACAATATTCTGCAAATTTTAAGTGTTCATTAAGAAAAAAGAGTTTGGGGCCAGATCCTCAGCTGGTGTAAACTGGAGCAGTTCCAATGGAACCACATCAATTTACATCAGCTGAGAATCTGCCTCTTTCTAGCTATCTTTTTTGGCTGCAAAAATTTATGCTGTAAACAGCTGCTGCTGCCCTGTAAACTCATTTGTCAGACAAATGTCTCTGGATAAACAACAAAATCAGCAAAGGTGGGACATTACTCCCTTCAAAACGTTACTGGGCCCATATCACTGCTAAAATTATTAAGCACACAGGCAGTTTCTCTCTCATCTTCTTAAAAAAAAAGAAAAGAAAAGAAAACCAAGGTTATGGCATGCAAACAACTATATTAAGGTGTAGCGGGGTGGTCACCCGCTCCGGGCCTGAAATGGTTACAGCCAGCCCTGGGAGAGGGCAGGGGTGTGAGCCAAAGGCTAGGCTGATGGGGAAGGCAGCCTCAGCTGGGGCCATGCCCCAGTCAGGCCACAGCTGGCCCTATAAAAGACTGTGAGCCAGGAGCTCAGGCAGTCTCTCTCTAGCTGTGGAGTGAGACGGGCCTGGCTGCTTGGGAGCTGAGTAAGGAACCTAGAGTGGAGCAGGGCTAGGGGAAGGCTAAAGGAGCTGGGGGAGCTCCAGCCTGGAAACCCCGCAGGCTGCAGGCCTTGTTAAAGGCTGGGAATGGTACTGGGGTTGCAGAGGTGCAGCCCAGGGTAGGCAGAGGCATTAGGTCCAACCCCCTCTTTGCCAATGATGAATGGCTTGTACACTGCAGTCTGCCCCAGTGAGTGGGGGCTAGATGGTGACTGGCAGTAGCCATAGACTGAGGTGAGGTGGGGATAGAGGGTTGGGGGTTCCCCTGGGTGGGGAGACCCAGAGAGAGGGTGTACTGCCAGGGGGCAGCACCCAAGATAAAGGGGCACTGGGGTCCGTGAGGGAAACGGGGTCCTGAGGCAAGTGGGACACTGGCCTGCAGAGGGCACTCCGGAGGCCGGAGAGCTAATTCCCAGGACGACTAGCGGGAGGGGCTGTGCTGGTGCATCCCACCTTGCTACATAAGGTTTCACAGTTAAAACCACACACACACACACACACACACAAAAGAATCAGGAACTTCTGATTCTGGCCCAGTAGCAACTTTCACTCATCCACACTGGATATATTTGGTGTGATAGAATGGGATATGTCTGTGTCACATTCTGAACATTTTATATTGTAATCTCATTTTGTGTCAGGACCTACATCCATTTTGTTATGTGCTGAACACATGTCTAATCTCACCCAAGGCAAGGTTATTGAAATGCATTCCAGATAGCTGCCCTGTCCAGGAAAAGTATTTGACACTGCTGAAGGATCATCACTGAGAAGCAGTCACAGAGCGATCGGGAGCCATCCACTTTGATTGTCTCTCAACTACTGGTCCAAACTCATGGAACAATGGATTTTCTACATAGGGGCACCAGCACAGCCGGTAGGTCTGCAGTTCCTCAGCCAGGGCACATGGCAAAAGGAAAGAGTCTATATTTACGAAGAGCTGCTGCTTTGAAGTACAGGGGTGCACCACTGCTACATGTAAGCCAGATGTGAAGGAGAGAGAGAAAGCAGGAGGGAATATGCCCAGCATGAATGCTGACAAACTTTGATTCACAAATGGGGTAACATGAGACTGGGTGGAGGGTACGCCTCAAGCCTGTTTCTTGTTTTCAAAGATCTATAATTCACTAATGTTTTCTAGAGTAAAATGACTGTGGTTAAGAAATTCCTAGGCTAAGCCTGTGCTCCTTGCTTGCCTGAGGTCTCAGCCTGATAGTGTACCATAGGGATTCAGAGCTAGAAACAGTGAGTGGACGCTACCTAGTCCCAGTGGGTTTAGAAGCATGTAGGACCCAGTGGTTGGGTTCAGTCGCAACAGTCTGGCATCCATGTCATGTGTTTCAGGCCAGGTGGTGACATTTAACATTTTGTTTTTATTTTTCTTGTTAAATAAGTAACTGAATATAACTAAAACCCAGGAAATGCATACAGGACTGGGGCCGACAAAACTACCACCTGCATTAGAGGCTACAGTGGGAGGATACATTCACAGTGGATTAATAAAGAGAACATGGTTCATTTAAATGTTACTCTTGGGATCTTAATTTTTGCACTCCCTGACTTTTTTATTTTAATGGTGCAATATTCATGTTGCATTAATGTAGCTTTGTGCATGTAATTTACATTTTTAATATCTGCCTCATGTGTCCAGGTCCATATTTCAAGGCAGGCACTCTGCTCACACTACTTATGTTATGCAAAGAAGTCAATGAATCTACTCACATGTTTTCCAGAGAACTCATCTATCTCCTGCAGCAGTTTCTCCTGGCACTCTGGGTTGGTGGCTAATAAGTAGGTGGCGAAGGAGAGGGCATTGGTGGTGGTCTCATACCCACCAATGAGGAAGATGAAGGCTTGGCCTACAATCTCATCCTCAGACAATGTCTTCTGAACCTTTTTAGGCAGGGCCTTGTCAGCAGGAGGCTTATGGTCCTGAATGGAAACATCAGCTTGGTTGACTATGTCAAAGTGCTCCACACCAATGCAGTTAGTAGAGCTGCGAGCATCGAGTATCAACTGGAGGAAGTCTCTGCGCCTCTGTGAAATGCAAGATAAAAACATACGCTCAGAATGAATCAAAATAATAAACTATGCACATGTGTTCAAAATGATTGTGCGTGACCACATCAGACACATTACAAGGACCTAATTTCCAGAGGGTGGGTATTTAGCACTTTCTGGTCGTACCTATAATGGTATGTCCCAGCCGACGCACACCGGCACAGCTGTATTGCCAGTGCGTGTGCATGTGGGGGGTAGGGACGGGGGGATGGAGGCATACTCTCTGCCCATTCCCCACCTACCTACTCTGAGAAGGGAGTAAACAGGCATGTTGTTCCACTTATTCACATATGCCCAAACCTAAGGTCCAGATAGCCACGCTAGGCATGTACAGGGGAGTTAGCTTATGCAGCCACTCAAGAGCACACGAAGCCACAATCTAGGTCTCAGGGCAGATCTATCCACAGTTTTTGTATCAATTTAACTACGCTGGTTGTGCAGCCCTCTAGGGTGGACTCCATTTTATTGGTATAAAAGTGCTTATATTAGTATAACTTTGGTAATAAGTTGCACCACTATAAGCATCTCTCTACGATATAGTTACATCAGAACAAAACATGTATGTATGTCTTGTTCATGCAAAATGCTTGTTGAACCATCCTCCTTTTACTAAAGCTACTTGCTTATGTCAGTTTGAGCCAGAAAAATGCCACAGGAACAGAACTATGCACAAGAGCAGGTTGACTCCAAGCCAGTTTGGACAGTTTGGATTGACTTTTGAGAGCAGGATATAATACTGCTGTGCTGAATCTAAGCCATGAGGCCAGGAGATTCATTTGTCAATTCCTCAAATACCAACATAATGTATCATAGCACAGAAAGAACCCAGGGGTGACTGCAGTGCCAGGATCTGACATGCTGCAGCTTGAAAAGGAAAAGCAGGGATCAAGTGTTTCTTCAAAAGGATTAAATCGGCATTTATTTATTAATTAAAGAATAAACAAAAATATTTTGAATTATTTTCTTGCATCAGATGATACAGATAAAGAAGAAGCCAGAGAAAGGACAGGCTAGTGAGATAAGGGTAAGGAAGGAGCAATTAATTATATATATCAACAGACTTAATCAGATAATATTTTTACATGACATGAGAACAAGAAGCAGCGAGAGCCAAGAGGAGAAATATTTTATATCCTGTGCTCTAGCTCTGCTGCCAGCAAACTGCAGAGAGAAACTGAAATTCAGAGCGTTTGGGTAAGGCAAGGGGGTAGCACGGAACCGCTCTAAGTTCTCCTGTGAATCTCAGTCCATCAAATGAAAGCTTGTAATTACACATGTGAATTTGGTGCCCCTGAAAGCAAGAGGCTGGATTATAAAGGCCAGTGCCAGTTATGGTATACACAAGAGCTGTGCGTACTGGCCGAGGTGATCTGCATTACACCCAGTGCCCTGCATGCATGGATTTCCCAGGGTGATGAAGCATGCAAAGCCATATTACTGTATATTGCACTCAGAAATGTGTCCCATCATTTACAACACCATCCTATGCCTAAATTTAGAAATGTGTTCTGCAGTCAAAATGAATGTACTGCTAGCAAAAAGCCTCTCATGTCTAACACATGAAGAAATAAAAGAGCTGTGACTGTATTGTAACTGTTACTGGGTAATATACCTTCTTTCCCAGCCGTCCCTGTGAACCAAAGAATCAATATTTCTGCATACTTTAACTCTTTATGGCTAAAGACTGCATTTAACTGCCCTAGGAAGACTTCATTCACGTGAAAAGAAAAGGAGTATTTGTGGCACCTTAGAGACTAACCAATTTATTTGAGCATAAGCTTTCGCGAGCTACAGCTCACTTCGCGGCTGCTACTCTGAAACCGTTCATTCACGTGCTCATTCAACATTTGTTCTGGTAGTCAATGCATTGTGCAATAAACAGTCCAGCTCTTGGTCCTGGTCTACACTTGAAATTTTTTCCTGTATACCTATTTCAATTAGGTGTGTGATACTGGTAAATGCCCTACCGTGTATGCAGTTGTACCTGTATAAAGGTGATTTACACCAGTATAGTTAATTCCCTTTCTTGCACAGGAATAGCTAGTTATATGGTATAAATCACCTTTATACCAATATAACTATGTCAACATTAGAGGGGTTGTACTGCTGTGACTCTACCAGTAAATTTAAAGTGGTACAATTTTTCTAGTGTAGACAAGCCCTTAGTTTGAACCAGAGATAGGCAAATATGGTCAAAGATATATTTGTGTGTAGTTTTGCAAAGCAACCCACTGGCTCCTGTTGCCTAGGAATTGTACTTACTTGTGAAGTCTGGACCTCAAATTTAGATTGTAAGTTCTTTGGGGCAGAAATTGTCCCTTACAATATGCTTGCCCACCATTTAACCATATGAGGCCCTGATCTTGTTTGAGGCCTCTTGGCACTGCCAGAATAGTTGAAGTAATAATAATCATAATAAATAATAGAACAGGGTGAGCAAAGTTTAGTTCACAAGAACATTCGTGCAAAACAAAATGAATTCTAGCACAAGTTAAATATTCACTAGTGTATTGTACTAAAACACTGCCATCACAATTTTGACCTTTTTGCATATAATATGGAAAAGAGACACATCTTCCTGTTTATGAACTGTAGGTCATCCAATCAGAGAGGAGAAGCAAATAACTTCTAACTTATTTATACCATGTGATTGGCCCCGTAACGCACAGGGACTATTAAAAGCCACCGGTTAGTGAACAATCCATAAAAAACTTAAGTTTATTTGCACACACTATTTGAATAAATGTGAAGAATGAATAACACTGAAAAATCACAACTTGTTCATTGATAATTCACAAAGAGAATAAAGTGGTACATTTTAACAAATCCTCCACAGTACACAGTTCATCCAGCTCTACTTTACACATCAATACAGAATGCAACATTAACAATCATCAGCCCAGCAAGAGAAAAGAGATTTCAATTTGGCAGGCTGGTTATTACCTATCACAGTGAGACATGCTTTTTTTTCTGGGATCACAAAGGTAGTAAAATCATCCTTCCCCAAAAAGCACAGTATGGTGACTGGGAAAAAACATTGGCATAGAAACAAAAAAAGTTGGATTATTTGTCAGTTGCTGGAGGTGAAAAGAGGGAGTCTCTCAGGTACATTCACAGGAAAGAAAATGCACATTTTTCAGTTTGACAACAGATCTGATATTGGTAGCATCACCACATGAAAACATTCTCTGGGCATCATATTTAGCTGCTGGCTTACTCTTCCCAATGGGAAGTTTCTTTGATTTTCCTGACAGGCAGCAGAAGCCAACAGAACCTTCTATATTATATTCAATCTTTCTTAGTTACATTATTCCTGAGTAAGAGGGAGCTGCAATTGCCAGCAGCAAATCAAAGTCACGTCAATGAGATGGACTTCCATTTTTTATTTTTTTCCACACAAGGAAGCATCTATCATTAAACCAATGAAAGCTTCAGATTTAGTTACTGCTTCAAAGACTATAATTTGGATGTGGTTTGCAGGAGAGTAAATGTTCAACTTTGTGGATGACATAGTTACCCCCTTTGAAATATATGCTAGGACAAGTCCTGCTTTCAGTCTCTCAGAGAAAGATACTTTATTATATGCTTCCTGACACCACTGATCTGGGCCATATCATCCCTCTCATTAGTCTCCTTAAACATCACCTGGCCATGCAGAAAAATCACTCTGCATGGAACTAACCAGTTTTGTGCTACAGATGTGTAGCAGAAGAACAGATGGGTCCTGTTCTGGGGAAGGCACATCCAGCAGTATTTATCATTCTTTCTTCAGTACTCACTTTTAAGCTTCACAGCTGTCAAAAGAACATAGAAGTCTGTCCCTTGTGCATGCAATGCATCATAATTCTTCTCCTCACAAGAATCAAGGGTCTTGGGCAGGGTCTCAAGCTCACTCAGCCTTGAACTGGGAAACTGCACTTTTGCATAACTTTTAAGTTAAGCCTATAGAACGACCTTTTAACTACTGAACCCTGGCTTTTGGGACCCAAATGGACCTCTTGGGTTACAGTTTTAGAAGGTGAAAGGGAAAGCTCACAGACAGCGCTATCAGAAACATTTCCCGTGGAATCTTCATTCAGAAGGATGCTTTCAACTGCAAGGATTTCTACAATTTTTTCTCACACCTGTAATTCAATTTGGGTTTCAGGTTTGAATGAACTAAATAATACCAAAGCAAATTACACATGAAACCGGCAGCCAGACTGGAAAATATAATTGGTGAAACTCTCCCAAGCTCCTCTCATCAAAGCTCTTGCCAACCCAAGCGCCACACACTCATGATGCCAAAATGAAATGCCACTAACAATAGACTGCACCAGACCTTCACAGTATGATCATACCTCCTCTTTCCTGCATGCTTTGATTGGCAGTGAAATAACAAAATAGGTTGACAGTAAAATCTCATTAGGATTCAAAATTAACCCACTCATAAAATGAAGCAGTTTACACCTCTTTCAGGGATTGTTTCAGGCTTTCTGCAGACTCAGACACACATAACTATATTAGTCTGCATCCAGTTCACATTTTGAAAGCTAAATTTGGAACCTTGAGGGCCAGCATCTTGGGGCCAGACCTTTGTCTGGAATAGCTTCACTGGTATCAGTAAAGAAGCGGAGAATAAAACTCTTGATTTTTTTTTAATTGAAAGCTTTACTATGGAGCACAAAATGAAGCCCTCAAGGAAGAGTATCTGTCAAATTAAAACAGGATGGTCAAATCCAACTTCTGATTAAAAACACTAAGTTTCACATCAAAAACATGCAAACTCCAGCCCTCTGGGGAAAAAAATCCATCACCCCAATAAATCAGAGATTCTCTTCTTTCTATATGTTTTAAACCAGAGATTGGAATTAATTGGGATGCTTGAGTTGACAGGTCCTAGATTTGCCCATCTGGGGGTTGAGGGCAGGGCACTCTCAGCGGAGGGCTCCCAACTCTGGAATTTAGTCCCCCTCTCAGTCCAAAAGAACCAGAGTTTGTTGAACTTCAAGTCAATTGCAAAGTTTATCTTTTAACACAGGCCATCCTTAAAGGTATTGTTTGAGGGTGGTAGGGAAACTAGTTTGTTTGCATTCACTAACACTGGCTGGATGGCTTATTGTGGTGTTTTTATTGTAAACAAGTTGAGAGATTGATGATAGGCACATCTTATAAAGGAATAAAGCTCCTACTTTTATGAGGTTTTTAATGCAAAAGGATAAATATCGGCCCAGGTTTATTTGAAAGATTCAAGAACATTTTGTCAAACCTGGTCTGAGCATAGTGTTTGTCATGAAACTCCAGAGCAGGGAAGTTTTGTGTTATTTTGCACTTGGTTCAGATAATTTCATACAGCTCAAAATAAAAAGAGTTTAGTCAATTTCCCTGGCTCCAGAAATGTCATACTGATTATGCTCATTGTACTTAGAGAGTGGTCAAACTAACTATGAATGTCCTTGTTTCTGGAGGGAGAATCCAGACTGATTCCCTTTTCTCTACAGAAAACAGATGCATCATTATGATAACTTGATCAGGATGTTACATTACCCTGAAGTTACAGCTACAGAACACACTGGAAGAAACAGTTAGTGAACAGACAAGACTGTCAAATTCTTGGAGTCACCTGCAGACTTAGAGTCAGAGATGGAATCTCCTTTGCAAGGATGATGACTCTTGCCTTTTTACAAATAAATAAATCAAGTATTAAGCTAATGCCTAATGCCTACTAAGATGCTATTTCATTGGCTGGATTAACCACCCACAAACAACTAGAGAGAGGAGCTATGTTATAGTAGATTGCATTTACCCCATTGTGAGCAAGTCACTTGGGTTCTATTCCAATCTCTGTCTTTGAACTACAATTAGCTTCCGTTCCCCCACTGTAAAAGGGGTATAATAATATACAATATATATTTACAGGGTATTGTGATGCTTAAGTTAACTGAGATTTATAAAAACACTTAAAAAACCTCACATGAAGGGGGAGAGAGAGAGATACATTAGATGGAGTTTAAGGCCATAATGGATCATTAGATCATCTAGTCTGACCTCCTGCATATCACAGACCATGGAATTTCACACAGTTATCCCTGTACTGAGCCCAACAACTTGTGTTTGACTACAGCATAACTTGGGTTTTTAACATCCTATATAGACACAGAGAGAGAGAATATACTATTTCCGTGCATCTGGCCATGGAGTCACCCAATAACAGGAAAATCAGGCTGTTGAAAAATACGAAGCAATTTCCCTCTGCTGGGTTCCACTTAAAGACAAAAGAACGGTTCAGAGGGAAGGCGACAGAGAAGAGTGCTCAGGTTTCCCCTCTTCACCTTCTGAAGAACTCTGGATGGATGGGGATCTCTCTTTCCATACAGAGAAATTAAAATACACCTTGTGGTCCACATTGTAAAAGTCCAATGTTTGAAGTTGGGGAAGGAGGGGAGGGGACAGGGAAGGGAAATGGTGCTACTATACTCCCAAGACTCACTCACCATGTCCAATCCCAGAAAGTTCCTCACTTGGTTAACGATCCAGAGATTATTTAGCTGCTCACTTATCAAGCACAGCAGTGAAGCAAAATAAAATATAGAAACATCAGTACAGTATACAGGCAAGTGCCAGCCTGTATTAGAGGTATTAAGAGTCTACAGAGAAAATCATGTCATTCCCAAGATCTTCCACACAGTTCAGAGATGAAAATAAATTTGAATTTTTGATTCAGTTGCTAATGAATGAAGACAATTTAGAGAGCTATTTCAAGCTGAGACAAGTTTAAAACAGATCCTTCTAGTTCTTCCAGGATGAGCTGTTGCGTATGAACCACAAAGCTCCTAGTTACAGGCTTGTTTGAGGCAACACGTAGAATAAAGAAACAGGACAATTCTAGCTACTGAATTCTGCTCAATACCATGTTTTTTTATTTCTCAATGAAGCTACTCCACAGTTTTCTAAAGTGTAACCTTAGGTTTAAATTTCTTGACTTTGAGACTTTTTTTTTTAAAACTGCAACATTCTTTATTTCTCTGCACCACCATCACCACTTAAGTTCTTGATACATATTTACAACCATAATGCACTTAAGCAAGGTTATTTTTTCTGGAAGTCATAAAATGCTCATACTTGCTGTCTGGGCAATTCCAAGAACAGCTCATGCTACAGTTTATGATCTATGGCATCAGGTGGACATCCCAAAAGAGCACTTTATAATTCCAGAAAGGGACAAGCAGGGGAATCCATATAAAAACAGTATAATGGGGAGTAACAAAATATCACAATAGAACTCCCTGTGAATAAATTAGCTACACCCAGGGCTCATCTACACACTACGGCAAAGCACGCCAGAGGGGTGTGATTTGTAAAGCACTCTAACATGTTGGACTCTAACTGCACCCTGTAAACTCTGCTGGCACACTCTAAAAGGTCCTTACTTGGTGTAAACAGTCTACTTGGAGCTTGTCTACACTGTGTCGTCTACATTAACGCTAACTAGACAACTTTTAGAGCTAGTGTTCTACAAATCACACCCCTCTAATGCACTTTGCCAGCACAGTGTAGACAAAACTGAAGTAGCTTACAGTTGGCTAAAGCCACTGTGCTAATCCCTTCTGCAGTTACACAAAGTATTCACTTACGAGAAGGATATTTTTACTTCTTTGGATACACTAACTGCCAGCTAAATACACAGGGAAGGGGAAGAAATAATTTTTAAAGAAGAGATGGTGTCTTATCTTTTGTAACAGTGCCACTTTGAATATACGTTGATAAGTACATGGGTACTGTGGAATAGATAACACCTCTTTTTTGCATCATTAGCTATATATGCGCCAACAGAGATGGCTCTAATGTGTATCCAAAGCTGTAATTCACTCTTGAGGCTTTTTTGTTATCATAAAACCAAGAAAGTGACAGCAGTTTGAGCAGTTTATGAACAGTAGCAAATCCCCAAAAAGGAATTCAGTCACACATTTTCTCTTTGAATACTGAACTGAACAGGAAGGATGTACTGGATGGCTAGGAGGACTGGTAACAGAACATGAAGCCTCCCATCTCCAGGTCATCAGATGAAACTCAGCCTGGTAACCAAAAGTCTTCTACTTTCTGACAGCTGGTTGGTGGTTTATCAGTGCTGAGCTGGTGGTCCCAATCCAAAGCGTAATGAAATGATGTAAACATCACAATTCCTTTCCCAACACACACAATTAAGACCATTATTGGCAGCATCAGAAGATAGGCCAAGAATGCAATGAGGAGAGAGACTATGCTACTCTCCCACATCAACCATTATTCTCTCCAAGTCAGGAATGAGGCACATTGGCTGTAACTGATGTGTCAGGGCAGGGACCACCTCTCTGTTCTGTGTTTGTACAATGCTCTGATCCCTGACTAAATCCCCTGGGCACTACCATAATAAAAATAATAAATAACAGTAAGAATAATTTTGGGGAAAGCTTGAGCTGTTGTTGCCCATACCCCGTCTGTGTATAAAGGGCCTTATCTGGTTTCCGTTGACTTCAGTCAGCTTTCAGAAACTCCCACCCAAATCAACATACAGTACCAAACACATACTGTATTAGTAGGTATAAGATGTCTCCCCTCCCGCCCCCCTCCCCCACACATACACACAGCATTCTGAAGTTTATTTTGCCTCCCAAATCATTATCTGACATTCTTCCCCTCCTTTTCTCACAGCGTTGTATGTGTGTGCAGGAAGGACGTTGGTATCCGAAGCAGAATCACTGACTGACACGCCAGTTACCGAACACAAGACTAATGATTTGGGTTGCTGTTGCAAGAGCTCAATGCCCCATTTTTTCTCCTTGAGAGATTATAATGGTATTAGCTTAGACTGAATAGTTCTATTTACAGTGTTGGCCTGACATTCAACACCAATGTACATGAATGTACTGTAAGTACTTACTGCCTTGAGGATTGTGAGAGCCACCCCAACATTGCTTTTATTCACCCTTTTTAAAAATGCCTTACAAGTGCCTCAGTCTCCTTTTACTCTCCTCCACATGCTTAGCACACCCTCCCCAAACCTGTCTGCCAATCCACCTCCATTGCCTAGTGGAGCCACCTACATACATGCCTTACTGGGTTACCATGTGATTGTACTACTGGCACCCTTTCTCCTTGGTCTAAGACCCTCTTGTGTCACATTGAGATCATGCACACTTTGGGGCAGGGAAGATGGCATTACTTGGGTATGTGAGATGCCTAACTCATTTTGGGGGTGCTCAAAATTAATAATTGTCAAGTATTACAGCTATTGTCATTATTTATATTAACAATAAAAAGCATAGTTATACCATTTATTATTATAATTATTGCTATATGTTAATAAATAATAACAACTGGTATTACTATTTCTTCTTTGAACAACCATGTCTCTTCAGCTGAGGCTCTGTCATGCTACTGGGCTAGTCACCAAACAGGCCTTAGCTCTAAGTTAGGACTTATTCCACATTTTTAGGTCACATTAAACTAACCTCTAACTAAAACACATTAGTAGCTTGCGGGGGGGGGGGGGGGGTGTGAGGGGAGGTATATATGCACAAGGGAGGTAGCTGTTGCCAGGGTTGGGATGGTGGGTAAAACTGGTATTGGGAGGGAAAGATACATTGAACATGCACAGGATAACCAATGATGAATTGTGTTGTTATCTGAAGTTTCCTGAATGTTCAGTTCAGTTATGGTTTTTATCCAGTAGAGGACTCCTTAGTAGCAATAAGCATTCTCCCTTTTCCATTAGAGAGTTTCAGTTTGACTTTCTAGTATTTACACATCCATTATATTGCAAACACAGGCATTTTGCACACACTGATAAACACATACAAAAATTATGCATGTGTGAGGAGAGAGAGAGAGAGAGACACACACACACACACAGAAAGAAAAATAAGAGGACTTTGTGTATCTTGCTATGCCCTTTCCACAAAACACAAGAATGCATGAAGAATGGTAGTCTGACATCTCTATTATCTGGAATGTTCTCAAAACTCAAGTCTTCAACTCAACAGCAGAAATACACCAACACTTGAGTTGAAAGTATACAGAATACAAATTGCCTGCCTCCTCAACAATACCTTAATATGTCCTACTTCTTGCAGAGACCCTGACTGATCAATACTCATGAGTTATAGCCAGCATTCTTTAACATACCAATTAAAAATATTTTTCTGAAAAATCATATTGTATGGTAACTATTGACTTGCCAGCCCAGGAGGACTCTACGCATTCCATATACACATTTATACAATGTGCAAATTAAGCATTCTAATGAGTAATACTATAATTCATGTGGTGAGCAGATCTGGGCATTCTTTTGCTATTCAACAACTTTTATTTTCCAGAACAAAATGTAATGAGATGTTTCAACTTTGTTAATTATTATTCTGTCAACTGTGTAAATGCAAATAATAATATATGTAATTCCTCCTAACTAGAGCAGTGGTTCTCAGCCTTTTTGTACTGGGATCCTCCCTCTCATCTAGCTAGGATCAAGCCAGGACCTTCTCCCCATTCAGCAGTATTTAAAGGGCAGTGTGGTCGTGACCCCCTGACATCTGTTTGTAATCCCCCTTGAGATTGCAACAACCATGGTGAAAATGGAAGAAAACAGCATATGCAGCAAATGTATTAAATGTTTCTCTAAGAAACTGGACCATAACTGTTTAAATTCCAGCTGCTTAAACTCTGACAGGACCCTATCAAATCAAGCAGATCTGTCAACCCCGTATACCCTTCTGTAACATCTAAAGTTCTCAAAGTTCCTACTGCAATATAAAACTTTTAGATATTGTTTGTTTTGAAAAGAAAAATGGCCTGAGTTTTACGACAGTTAAATCTTTCAGACCCCTAATGTTAATAAATTTGGATCCATAATACTGACTGTGCTCACAATCAGATTAATTCTCACTGATATTTTCATCACATTTCAAAGTTTAATACTGCAAATAAAAGCTTTTTAAAAATTCATTTGAAAAATAGCATTTTAAACCAATCAATACTTTGTTTAATCAATACTAAAATCATGCTTAGGTCAGATCCTGGCAAGTTCTACAGCCCTTTTGCAGCACCCTGGTGGCACAAAAGAGCCATGAAGCTGGCACGACTGGTTCACAGAGGATTCCTCCGGCATACGGAATGTACTGAGGATGTGGCCAAGAGAAAAGTAACAGAGTGCTACTGTGCTCTGGTGAGCCCTCACCTGGCCCTTTTGGGGACCAAAGCCACCTGTCATACTGTAAAGCAGTATGATTTCTCTAAATTGTGCTGGGAGCAGTATTGACCCCCTAACTGATTCTAAGATCAGAGGAGCACAAAGGCAGTATTAAAACCACTGTTGTTTCCCTCCCTCTTCAGGACCTGCACCAAGCACAGCTTGGCCAGACTCGATGATCAGCGCCCCTTGTATGCAGAGTTTCACTCTAAGTTTTTTTTTAAACAGCCGAGTTATAAACCATTCCACAACCCCCAGTCACCAAAGGGGGATTGTAACTGAAACACTGACAACAGCTTTTGCTATAGAACAGTTTTAATAGGCCATTGTAGTATTCATTAAGTTGTTAATAATGGATTGTGGCACAAACCAATTTATCAAGGTTCCATTGTAATTAAAATCACTGAATATTTGGGCAATCACAAAACACAGACCTAGCCCTTTGTGCTTCTGAAATTTTACATTTTGATATGAATTCTGACTCTCTCTCCCTGGAGACCAGCAAAGAGTGGGTTGTAGTTGCTAGATTTTTAATTGCCATTACATGACTAAAAGGTGTATATTTCAGTTAAAATAAAAAACGGGACACTCAGCAATCCTCCTTGTCCCTTTATTATTCAATGGAAGGTTTTGCTTTTTAATGCTTTTAAACATAGCTGCGTTATTATTGTTAAAAGGATTGCTGAAGAAGGCGTACTATGAAGAAAGTAGCTACAAACAAGATTTCACAGAATCTGGTGTCACCAGGTTCATAGTCAGAGTCCACATAAAAGTTGATAGTTTTGCCACTGACTTCAGTGGAGCCAGGATTTCACTCACAGATTTAAGGCCAGAAGGGACCATTATGATTATCCAGTCCAATGGGTCCCCATTTTTTTTTTTTACTAAAGCAACTGCATTTTCTCTTTCCTGGGGACTCCCCATTACCCCATCTCCCCATGCTATCAAAAAATCTTTTTGCCTAGGTTTTTGGTAACCATAAAATTTTGATAACCATTTCTGTAAGTTGAAATAAAATTTATAAAAAAGCAGCTAAACTTTTTGACATTGTCAACAACTGCGGGTGAAAAAAAGGCAATTTTTTGATCAAGGAACAAAAAAAGTTTTTGTTTGAAAAATTTCCAGTGGCTTTGGATTTAAAATAACCCATATCCTTTGGTACTGATTGGGAAAGTGGAACCAGCATTGAGGTCGCAAAACGCACAAAACCTACAAGTGGAGATGTGTAAGCTCTTTTCCAGGGAGCTCCTCTCCTCCCAGCATTGCTGAAGGTATCTGCTTTCCCCTTTAATACAAAAAGAAAAGGAGTACTTGTGGCACCTTAGAGACTAACCAATTTATTTGAGCATAAGCTTTCGTGAGCTACAGCTCACTTCATTGGATGCATACTGTGGAAAGTGTAGAAGATCTTTTTATATACACACAAAGCATGAAAAAATACCTCCTCCCACCCCACTCTCCAGCTGCTAATAGCTTATCTAAAGTGATCACTCTCCTTATAATGTGTATGATAATCAAGTTGGGCCATTTCCAGCACAGTGTGTGGGGTGGGGGGGTGAGAAAACCTGGATTTGTGCTGGAAATGGCCCAACTTGATTACCATACACATTATAAGGAGAGTGATCACTTTAGATAAGCTATTAGCAGCAGGAGAGTGGGGTGGGAGGAGGTATTTTTTCATGCTTTGTGTGTATATAAAAAGATCTTCATCGGATGCATACTGTGGAAAGTGTAGAAGTGAGCTGTAGCTCACGAAAGCTTATGCTCAAATAAATTGGTTAGTCTCTAAGGTGCCACAAGTACTCCTTTTCTTTTTGCGAATACAGACTAACATGGCTGTTACTCTGAACCCTTTAATACAGAGGCAGTCAGAAGCCTTCATTGACAATTTGCTAAGGGTGAGTACAAAAAAATAGCATAAGCAGGTAGAGACAAAATCAGGGAGGATAAGGCACAAAATGAGTTACACATAGCAAGGGACATAAAGGTAATAATAAGAAGTTCTATAAATATATTTGGAGCAAGTGAAAGACATAGGAAAATGTACGTCTGCCATTTAGTGGGAAATGAGAGCTAATAATGGATGATATCAAGAAGGCTGAGGTGTTTAATAGCTAGTTTGCTTCAATCTTCTCTAAAAAAGTTAGTTGTGACCAGGTACTTAACATGATTAATATTAACAATGCGGGGGAAGGAATAGAAGCCAAAATAGGGGAAAATCAGATTAAAGAATATTTAGATTAATTTGATGTATTCAAATTGGTAGGGCCTGATGAAATTCATCCTGGGGTACTTAAGGAACTAACTGAAGCAATCTCGGAATCTTTGTTAATTATCTTCAAGAATTCATGGAGAATGGAGGAGATCCCACAGGACTGGAGAAGGGCAAACATAGTACCTATCTTTAAAAATGGGAACAAAGAAGACACGGGGAATTATAATCCAGTCACCCTAACTTCAATGCCTAGAAAGATACTGGAACAAGTAAGCACCTAGAAGATAACAAGGTAATAAGTAATAGCCAACATGAATTTGTCAAGAACAAATCACACCAAACCAATCTAATTTCCTTCTTTGTCAGATTTACTGGCCTAGTGGTTGGAGGGAAGCAGTATTCATGATATATCTTGATTGTAGTAAGGCTTTTGACACAATCACACATGACATTCTCATAAGCAAACTAGGGAAATGTGGTCTAGATGAAATTGCTAGGAGGTGGGTGCACAACTGGTTGAAAGAGCACACTAAAAGAGTACTTATCAATGGTTCGCTGTCAAACTGGCCAGATATATCTAGTGGGGTCTAATAGGGGTCCATCACTATTCCATACTTGCATTAATGACTTGAATAATGGAGAGGAGAGTAAACTTATAACATTTACAAATGACACTAAGCCGGGAAGCGCAAACACTTCGGAGGACAGGATTAGAATTCAAAACGACCTTGACAAATTGGAGAACTGGTCTGAAATCAACAAGATTAAATTAAATAAAGACAAGTGGAAAGCATGACACTTAGGAAGGGAAAATCAAATGCACAACTACAAAATGGGGAATAAATGGTTAGGCAGTACTACTGCTGAAAGGGATCTAGGGGGTTATCATGGATCACAAATTGAATATGAGTCGTCAATGTGATGCAGTTGTGAAAAGGGCTATTATTCTGGTGTGTATTAACAGGAGTGCCATATGTAAGACATGGGAGCTTAATCCACAGCAAAAGAGATTTAGGTTAGATATTAGCAAAAACCTTCAAATTATAAAGGTAGTTAAGTTCTGGAATAGAATTCCAAGGGAGGTTGTGGAATCTCTGTTATTGGCGGTTTTTAAGAACAGGTTAGACAAATACCTGTCTGGGATGATTTGGGTTTACTTGGTCCTGCCTCAGCCTAGGGTGATGAACTAGATCAGTGTTTCTCAAGACCAGTCCGTGGACTGGCGCTGGTCCCTGAGAACTCTCTGACACAGTTTAGGAAGGCAGCAAGCCGGTACCTGGTTTCAAAAAGATTGAGAAACACTGTACTAGATGACCTCTGGAAGTCCCTTCTAGCCCTACATTTCTGTTATTGCAATGCCTCCTGCCACTGTTGCTGGTGAGGCATCTTTCCAAACCAAGCCCTAATGTACCACAAACTGGTAAAGCTACAATATAGACTTCTGTTTTCACCAAGGCTGAAGACAAGATGTCCTCTGATGTAGCCACATTCAATTCCATTGTAACTTGGACTTTTGGATGAGCTTCAGTCCACTCTGCATGGACATTTACAATGTCATGGCACTTTCCATAAGATAGACGTCTGCTCAGGTTGGGAGGGGGACACTCAAAAACTGAGGCTTCTCAAAAAACTATGGAAAATCTGGCATCTTAGTGTTGTTTCAGTCCTTCCGCCTGCCCATGCAAACACACACATGCTAACTAAGTATGTGAGCAATCCTACAGAGCGCAATGGTGAGAGTATACATATCTAATAGCAAACAACCCGAATAACTGTTTGCGGCCAGTGGGTAGCTGAGCAGAGATCATTTTTCTGTGAGCACAGTCCTCATGAAAAACGATGGACTGGCAGCAGTGGAGATAGAAGCCTTCTGCCCTCAGGACAGATTGGTGGCAATGCAAACTTCTCCTGACTGCTCCACCAATGTGCCTCTAGGGCACAGTGGGTGGGTGAGAAAGTAATTCATTCTCCACACCTATTTTATCCTGGATTTCTTATGAGACCACCATCTAGTATCAATCATGGAAGTATTTTTCATTGTATCTCAGTACTTGGATCTGGCCTGACACCACCAAACTCATTTCTCACACACCAACAATCAACCCTCATCTGGTTACAATTTTGGTCACTACTGACCTAAGGGTGGATTCAAAGCTGTCCTCTCTGAAATCTCCAGCAATTATGGAAATTGACGAAGTCTTCCAAAAACCATGAGGACTTCACTAAAAGTTAAAAAAGAATGTTGCATATGCTAAAATAAGCACTACTGGCTTGATTCTGAGAGATACTGAGCACCTGTAACTGCCAGTAATATTGAATGTGATCTTTTGTGCCATCGGATGCATCCTCTGTAGGGGCATTATATATTGCTCATGCATGAGGATCAATCTGATAATCTAAAACGTCTTTACCATCTTCAAGAGGAAAGATGGTCTTGTTGTTCAGGCAGTCGATGGATATACAGGTTCAATTCCCAGACCTGGCACACACTTCCTGTGTAACTTTGAGCAAGTCACTTAACTTTTCTATGTCCCAGCTCTTCAGCTGAAAAATAGGGATAATTATATTTCCCTACACCATAGGCATGTTGCAAGGATAATTCATGAATGATGATGACGTGCTCAGATACTATGGTATGGGGACCATGTAAGTAGATAGAACTGTTATGATCCTATATGTTTAAAAAGCAAAAAAGTCAGCCAATAATTCATCAATAAATGTGGATTATCTATTATTTCCTTGTAACAAGTTTGCCTAGTGTATACCATCCCCCCATCTAATATAAACAAGTTCATAGGTGTCTAATCCTTCCATCTGCTATCTCCTAAGAACAATATTTACTTTTTAACATCTGCACTGCATTTTCCACAGTTCACACAGATATGGCTCCTGGAATGTACACAGAATTTAGCAAATTTTTAACTAAGTTTTCTTAGTAACCATATAGTTTTCCCCTGACAAGGATGGGATCAGACTTTTTCAGTAGGATTTCCTCTGCTCAACGAATTTCAAGCAGCTTTTGAAGCAAATAGTTCATTAGGTCATAAAAAAGAAAAGCTCATGGGAATTGGTGCAGGAGGGCAAGAAGAAATGAATGTGTGCACAGTAATTAGATTTTCAGATGGTCCCTCTCCCCCAATGCACATGCGCAACCCCCCCCACACACACACAAACACACACATACACCCACACATCTTATCCTTAGTAAACCATTCAGTGGAGCTCTGTGTATTGTTCTCTAAGAATCAGTGTTCCAGAGATTAAAGATGTAATCAGGTCATGATTTCCACAGAAATATATTAAAAGATGCCTGTTTTCTTACAGTGCATTATTATACTTTTAAGGCACTGAAAACTGACATAGAGAGCAATAAGAAAAGGAGTACTTGTGGCACCTTAGAGACTAACCAATTTATTTGAGCATGAGCTTTCGTGAGCTACAGCTCACTTCATCGGATGCATACCATGGAAACTGCAGCAGACTTTATATATACACAGAGAATATGAAACAATACCTCCTCCCACCCCACTGTCCTGCTGGTAATAGCTTATCTAAAGTGATCATCAGGTGGGCCATTTCCAGCACAAATCCAGGTTTTCTCACCCTCCACCCCCCCACACAAATTCACTCTCCTGCTGGTGATAGCCCATCCAAAGTGACAACTCTTTACACAATGTGCATGATAATCAAGTCGGGCTATTTCCTGCACAAATCCAGGTTTTCTCACATCCCCCCCACCCCCATACACACACAAACTCACTCTCCTGCTGGTAATAGCTCATCCAAACTGACCACTCTCCAAGTTTAAATCCAAGTTAAACCAGAACATCTGGGGGGGGGGGGGGTAGGAAAAAACAAGAGGAAACAGGCTACCTTGCATAATGACTTAGCCACTCCCAGTCTCTATTAATTTAGGCTTAAATAGTATCCAATTTGCAAATGAATTCCAATTCAGCAGTTTCTCGCTGGAGTCTGGATTTGAAGTTTTTTTGTTTTAAGATAGCGACCTTCATGTCTGTGATTGCGTGACCAGAGCGCCGTCAAGAACACTATCCCCGATAATGTCACGGCTAACCTGGTGGCTGAACTTTGTGACTTTGTCCTTACCCATAACTATTTCACATTTGGGGACAATGTATACCTTCAGATCAGCAGCACTGCTATGGGTACCCGCATGGCCCCACAGTATGCCAACATTTTTATGGCTGATTTAGAACAACGCTTCCTCAGCTCTTGTCCCCTAAAGCCCCTACTCTACTTGCGCTATATTGATGACATCTTCATCATCTGGACCCATGGAAAAGAAGCCCTTGAGGAATTCCACCATGATTTCAACAATTTCCATCCCACCACCAACCTCAGCCTGGTCCAGTCCACACAAGAGATCCACTTCCTGGACACTACAGTGCTAATAAACAATGGTCACATAAACACCACCCTATACCGGAAACCTACTGACCGCTATTCCTACCTGCATGCCTCCAGCTTTCACCCTGACCACACCACACGATCCATCGTCTACAGCCAAGCTCTGCGATACAACCGCATTTGCTCCAACCCCTCAGACAGAGACAAACACCTACAAGATCTCTGTCAAGCTTTCTTACAACTACAATACCCACCTGCAGAAGTAAAGAAACAGATTGATAGAGCCAGAAGAGTTCCCAGAAGTTACCTACTACAGGGCAGGCCTAACAAAGAAAATAACAGAACGCCACTAGCCGTCACCTTCAGCCCCCAACTAAAACCCCTCCAACGCATTATTAAGGATCTACAACCTATCCTAAAGGATGACCCAACACTCTCACAAGTCTTGGGAGACAGGCCAGTCCTTGCCTACAGACATCCCCGCAACCTGAAGCAAATACTCACCAGCAACCACATACCACACAACAGAACCACTAACCCAGGAACTTATCCTTGCAACAAAGCCCGTTGCCAATTGTGCCCACATATCTATTCAGGGGACACCATCACAGGGCCTAATCACATCAGCCACACTATCAGAGGCTCGTTCACCTGCACATCCACCAATGTGATATATGCCATCATGTGCCAGCAATGCCCCTCTGCCATGTACATTGGTCAAACTGGACAGTCTCTACGTAAAAGAATAAATGGACACAAATCAGATGTCAAGAATTATAACATTCATAAAACAGTCGGAGAACACTTCAATCTCTCTGGTCACGCAATCACAGACATGAAGGTCGCTATCTTAAAACAAAAAAACTTCAAATCCAGACTCCAGCGAGAAACTGCTGAATTGGAATTCATTTGCAAATTGGATACTATTAATTTAGGCTTAAATAGAGACTGGGAGTGGCTAAGTCATTATGCAAGGTAGCCTGTTTCCTCTTGTTTTTTCCTACCCCCCCCCCCCCCAGATGTTCTGGTTTAACTTGGATTTAAACTTGGAGAGTGGTCAGTTTGGATGAGCTATTACCAGCAGGAGAGTGAGTTTGTGTGTGTATGGGGGTGGGGGGGATGTGAGAAAACCTGGATTTGTGCAGGAAATAGCCCGACTTGATTATCATGCACATTGTGTAAAGAGTTGTCACTTTGGATGGGCTATCACCAGCAGGAGAGTGAATTTGTGTGGGGGGGTGGAGGGTGAGAAAACCTGGATTTGTGCTGGAAATGGCCCACCTGATGATCACTTTAGATAAGCTATTACCAGCAGGACAGTGGGGTGGGAGGAGGTATTGTTTCATATTCTCTGTGTATATATAAAGTCTGCTGCAGTTTCCATGGTATGCATCCGATGAAGTGAGCTGTAGCTCACGAAAGCTCATGCTCAAATAAATTGGTTAGTCTCTAAGGTGCCACAAGTACTCCTTTTCTTTTTGCGAATACAGACTAACACGGCTGTTACTCTGAAACCTGTCATAGAGAGCAATATACTCCTCTGCAAGCTTTTAAACATTTAGTGCCAATTTTCCTCAAAATTCAGTTCTCAATGCCACAGGTTTCACCTGGTCTCTCTCTGCTGTTCTGTGGTTGGGGGTGAAAAGCTGGTGGATCTCCACACTTGGGAATTCCCCCTGCTTGAAGGAATCCTTGGGCGGCAGAGACACAGCATAGCCAACTGCGGGGCTGTCTCCTACGCAGCACCTAGCGTAAGGTGTGTTGCATTTGGGTGCGGGGGGACTTGGTTGCAGCATCATTGTACCCTGGCAATTCCCGGATGATGACTAGCCCCTTGTGGGATAGAGCTAGCACAGTGCGCAGCCATAGGGCTGCTCTAACTTATAGTAAGGGCCACACCATCCCTATTACTGACAGCTGAAAATGGCTTCTCTGTGGCACCTCATCCTGGAGACTGCCATCCTCCTTTTATACCAAGAACATGTACAGCATAAGTAGAAGTTGTATAAGCTTCCACTATACTTCGATACATCTCCACCCTGGCCTTCAGTTATGGACAATGCATTCAGCATACCTAGTAAGTCCTGGGCCCTCAGCCAGATTGAGACTCAACCACCCAACAAGGGTGCTAAGAAACAAATTCCGGTGATGATTTTGTTACCTGTTCATTAGGACCTGGATTGAGAAGACCACAAGACCCATCAGACAGTAATGATGTTTGGTCACTATCTACCAGGCATGGATTTGACAACCATGAATTATTAATTTTACATTACACTATGCTGCTAGAAAAGTAGGAGACATTTGGAGAAATGGTAAGAGATGTGCATGGCTCTCATGGGCGACTTCAATCATCCTGATATCTGCTGGGAGAGCAATACAGCGGTGCACAGACAATCCAGGAAGTTTTTGGAAACTGTAGGGGACAATTTCCTGGTGCAAGTGCTCGAGGAACCAACGAGGGGCGGAGCTCTTCTTGACCTGCTGCTCACAAACTGGGAAGAATTAGTAGGGGAAGCAAAAGTGGATGGGAACCTGGGAGGCAGTGACCATGAGATGGTCGAGTTCAGGATCCTGACACAAGGAAGAAAGGAAAGCAGCAGAATACTGACCCTGGACATCAGAAAAGCAGACTTTGACTCCCTCAGGGAACTGATGGGCAGGATCCCCAGGGAGAATAACATGAGGGGGAAAGGAGTCCAGGAGAGCTGGCTGTATTTTAAAGAATCCTTATTGTGGTTACAGGGACAAACCATCCCGATGCATAGAAAGAACAGCAAATATGGCAGGCGACCAGCTTGGCTCAACAGTGAAATCCTTGCTGATCTTAAACACAAAAAAGAGGCTTACAAGAAGTGGAAGATTGGACAAGTGCCCAGGGATGAGTATAAAAATATTGCTCGGGCATGTAGGAATGAAATCAGGAAGGCTAAATCACACATGGAGTTGCAGCTAGCGAGGGATGTTAAGAGTAACAAGAAGGGTTTCTTCAGGTATGTTGGCAACAAGAAGAAAGCCAAGGAAAGTGTGGGCCCCTTACTGGATGATGGAGGCAACCTATTGACAGAGGTTGTGGAAAAAGCTAACGTAATCAATGCTTTTTTTGCCTCTGTCTTCACGAACAAGGTCAGCTCCCAGACTACTGCACTGGGCAGCACAGCATGGGGAGGAGGTGGCCAGCCCTCTGTGAAGGAAGAAGTGGTTCGGGACTATTTAGAAAAACTGGACGTGCACAAGTCCATGGGGCCGGATGCGTTGCATCCGAGAGTGCTAAAGGAATTGGCGGATGTGATTGCAGAGCCATTGGTCATTATCTTTGAAAACTCATGGTGATCCGGGGAAGTCCCGGATGACTGGAAAAAGGCTAATGTAGTGCCAATCTTTAAAAAAGGGAAGAAGAAGGATCCTGGGAACTACAGGCCAGTCAGCCTCACCTCAGGCCCTGGAAAAATCATGGAGCATGTCCTCAAGGAATCAATTCTGAAGCACTCAGAGGAGAGGAAAGTGATCAGGAACAGTCAGCATGGATTCACCAACGGAAAGTCATGCCTTACTAACCTAATTGCCTTCTATGATGAGATAACTAGTTCTGTGGATGAAGGGAAAGCAGTGGACGTGTTATTCCTCGACTTTAGCAAAGCTTTTGACACGGTCTCCCACAGCATTCTTGTCAGCAAGTTAAAGAAGTATGGGCTGGATGGATGCACTACAAGGTGGGTAGAAAGTTGGCTAGATTGTCGGGCTCAACGGGTAGTGATCAATGGATCCATGTTTAGCTGGCAGCCGGTATCTAGCGGAGTGCCCCAAGGGTCGGTCCTGGGGCCGGTTTTGTTCAATATCTTCATTAATGATCTGGAGGATGGTGTGGATTGCACCCTCAGCAAGTTTGCGGATGACACTAAACTGGGAGGAGTGGTAGATACGCTGGAGGGTAAGGATAGGATACAGAGGGACCTAGACAAATTGGAGGATTGGGCCAAAAGAAATCTTATGAAGTTCAACAAGGACAAGTGCAGAGTCCTGCACTTAGGAAGGAAGAATCCCATGCACCGCTACAGACTAGGAACCGAATGGCTAGGCAGCAGTTCTGCAGAGAAGGACCTAGCGGTGACAGTGGATGAGAAGCTGGATATCAATCGACAGTGTGCCCTTGTTGCCAAGAAGGCCAATGGCATTTTGGGGTGCATAAGTAGGGGCATTGCCAGAAGATCGAGGGACGTGATCGTTCCCCTTTATTCGACATTGGTGAGGCCTCATCTGGAGTACTGTGTCCAGTTTTGGGCTCCACGCTACAAGAAGGATGTGGAGAAATTGGAGAGAGTCCAGCGAAGGGTAACAAAAATGATTAGGGGTCTGGAACACATGATTTATGAGGAGAGGCTGAGGGAACTGGGATTGTTTAGTCTACGGAAAAGAAGAATGACGGGGGATTTGATAGCTGCTTTTAACTACCTGAAAGGTGGATCCAAAGAGGATGGATCCAGACTATTCTCAGTGATAGCAGATGACAGGACAAGGAGTAATGGTCTCAAGTTGTAGTGGGGGAGATTTAGGTTGGATATTAGGAAAAACTTTTTCACTTGGAGGGTGGTGAAACACTGGAATGCGTTACCTAGAGAGGTGGTGGAATCCCTTTCCTTAGAAGTTTTTAAGGTCAGGCTTGACAAAGCCCTGGCTGGGATGATTTAGTTGGGATTGGTCCTGCTCTGGGCAGGGGGTTGGACTAGATGACCTCCAGAGGTCCCTTCCAACTCTGATATTCTATGATTCTATGATTTTAGAAATTCATTTCTTCTGACAGGTTTACTTTTGGTTGTAGCTTCTAAGAAACACTCATTTTCAGTTTAAGGCAGTCCTTGTTTCAAAGGCTGATAATCTTTTAAATTTCTCTGTTGTGAGGATTAACTAGTTAATGTTCATAAATCCTTCAGAAACTTAACATTGTTACATATGAGCTAAGTTTCAGAGTTGTTGTTATTACTAGGGATTATGAGTGAAATGCTTGCCTCACTGAAGTCAATGGGAGCTTTGCCCTTGACTTGACTAAGACTTAGATTTCACCTAGATTGTATTTTAAAAGGGAGTCTCATTTTTGAGGACAGGGAAAGGCATATTTTAGACCTCTCAGCTTGATATCCTCTTAAAATAACAGTTTCCCCCCTCTCTCTCTGTATGAATTTCTATCAGTTCATCTTTTAGACCTTTCCACCAATATCCATCTAGAGTTTTACAATTACACTGCAGAAGTAAAGGACTGGGATACATTTCTTGGAAGGCAAATTGTAATGTGGATATGGATAAGCAATATCAAAACACTAAATGAAAAACCATCATGTATTGAGACACCCCACCTACCAAGTCTCTGGATATATATATATATCTTGTTATAAGGATGATATTCACCCTGTGCAAAGGGCCAGTGCAAGGCAGATACACCACTAGAATCCCTCTTAAGTTCTCAAAACAGGTCATAAGGGTCCATAGGTCTTGTGCTGGTCCTTCTACACAAGGATGAATTTCTTCTGACGTAAATATAAGGAAGCAAGTTTCTTATAATAATTTGCATCCTTGCATGATTTAATGTATTGTAATTAAAATTCCCAACATGTGACCCTAAAATGTTTCTATACACAAGCCAATGAGTATGACCATCCAGGACTGAAATTATTTTACTGACCATGGAAAAATAGATGTAATTAAAATGACATCTGCAGTACTACCTGATGGGATAAGAAAATGTGACATCCCAGATCTCATATAAATGGCAAACATATTATTAGATCTAAACCTGGCTGTAAAATTACTATCTACCCAGTGCGATTATCTTCAAGCATTGTTTCATTTACTGATATAGCACTAGTGAGAACAGGCTGACTTTGCTCATCACGTTATTTTTTAAGTCTTCCTTTCCTTTCCCATTTATTCTTCCTGCATGTTAGTTGCAGGTGGGAGGAAGACGTGTTCCAGCTGAATCACTTTTTGGGGGCACTTAGTTGTTTTACAGTTTGTTCCAAATGATGTTTTTCAGCAAAAATTAAATAAACAAAATTTTAAAATGGAGATGAAGAGGATAAAGACAATGCAACATCTAAGAATGGGGCGATCTAAAGGTTACTCACTGGACAAATGCAGCACCGTGAGTTCTATAACATGGCTCATGGCTATCATCCTTAATACAGAGATGCAAACCAGAGACTACAGGTAAAAACCTGGCCTCACTGACGTCAATGGCAAAACTCCCATTGAATTCAATGGGGCCAGGATTTCATGACAAGTCTTAACATTCAGTGTTCCAGCTGTAGTCTTTGTAGGTCATATTTCCATATTGACATGAAGGGCAGCTACATTCTTCTCCATTTTCTATACAAATTAGCATGAGGCTTTTTGGTTCCTGGAAAGTTATGAATGTTGCCTGTATCTGGCAAAATTTCGTGGCAATCTATTCACAAGTGCCAACATTTTCAGAAGTGCCTAATGATTTTGGGTATGTCTGTTTTTTGGATGACCACTCTGAGACACTTAAAAGGCATTGAGGCACCAAACTCCAGAGTCACTTTTCAAAGTCTTGGCCAAGTTCTTGAACGATAAGAACACGGTTACCAACATTTGTAAAAGTTACCATGGGACAATTTTTCAAAGTTGGCAAGAGCCTGGGTGGCGGTAGAACTACAGCCAGCTGCAGGTTGTGTGTACAAATAAATAAATAAATAACCACTTCCTTCTAGGTTTCAGAGTAGCAGTCGTGTTAGTCTGTATTCGCAAAAAGAAAAGGAGGACTTGTGGCACCTTAGAGACTAACCAATTTATTTGAGCATAAGTTTTGTGAGCTACAGCTCACTTCATTGGATGCATTCAGTTTTTCACTTCCTTCTAGACCTTCCAGAATTTGCAAATATACCCTGTCCTGCTATCCCTATAAGCTCCCCACTCTGCTCCAGCCCTGCCCTGCTCCCCAACCTCCCGCCCTGCTCCACGAATGAGACTCCGAGCCACTACCACAATACAAATAAATAAATAACCACCTTTCACCTTGCTACTAAACCTTCCAGAATTTGCAAATATACCCTGTCCTGCTATCCCTATAAGCTTGCCGCTGTGCATAAATCTTTGAGCCAACCCTCATCATATCTACAGTTAGATCAATACAGAGTCAGAGAGTCACTCAGGCTGTGGTCTGTGCTGGAAGTGGTGACTCTATAGGCAGATCAGCCACACCGCCTGTAAGCAAAAGCACCTATGTGACAGCCTGAGCCAGCAGCCATGTGCCTCATCAGCATGAACTAGACATGGACACTTGATTGTGGTAGGGCACACCTGAGGATAGAGCAGAGTGAAAACAAAGGATGTGGGGTGGGGCGGGAGAGAGAGAGGCATGCAGAGACAGAGATGGACAGGAGGCTGATAGCTAGGGAGAGAAGAGGGAGAAAGAGGAAGAATGGCCAGAGGAGAAAATGAGGAAAAGGAAAATAAGACAAAAGCATACCAAATATAAGAATATAAGACAGAGTGGGAGCGATAGAGTCAAAAGGAACAGAGCACAAACCAAAATAGAAAATAGCAATATCTCTGAACACTGATCCGTGTTTTAAATGCATCTCTGATATACTGCTGAGTAGGCTGAAATCCATTATTTTCTCAAAGGTGGCATTGCAGATGTGGGGTTAGGCTGTCTGAGAGGGATGATTGGGAGGGCCTGTTGTTCTTGCATATGTCATAATCCCAAGAGTGGGGTAATGGGTCTCAGTGTGATTTGTTTTCCTCCTATTCAATTGATGTCAAACCTGGATACTGGATAGGGCACCTCCTATACTTCACCATTAACAGCTGGCTGGCATGCATGCTCTATCAAACCTTACAGCCAAATCAAGCTATACGGGAATAAGAAGTCTGTTTCCTCTAAAATAGAAATTTTGTTTACATTCCTCATTTCTGTCTATAAATCTAGAATTAAGGGGTCAATGTATTTGTGAGCCTAAAATGGAGAGCCCATGTTAAAGAACAGTCCAAAAGGAAGAAAGCCTGAAGGGCTGTTACATCAGGGACTTTAAGTGCATGTCTATGTTCCAAATGTTTTGCAGATTGAGAACTGAGCTGTTCCTTTATTATAATGCCCAGTGTCTACAGATACTCTACAATGACATAGTATTAGATAATTAGAATAGTCCCTTGTCTAGGTGAAAAAGGAACAGTCTGCAAAGTGATGGGTGATAGCTGATTTGTGTGAAATAATAAATACCTCTTGGGTCTAGAAGCTGGACTGGAAATCTCCTGAGATCAGGCTCCTTATGAGTAATTTTGTACTTCATTGTTTTAAACAGGGCAGAAATACGAATCTGCTTTTCTTGTAGTATTTTAGTAGTTCTTCTCTTCTCCCCACCACCCCCTCTGCCATACACACATACAAAGAGGGGCAGAAGCATGTAAAAGTTAGACAAAAAACATCACCAATATTATTTTGAACATTAAAATCAGGTTGAGTTTGTATTTTAGACCAAGGGGTGTGTGAGTTCTGATTTTATCCAAATACACTTGCCCATCCTTACATTTATTACAGAGATGCCTTACCTCATTTGCATCTTGGTGATCTCTCAAGGCAATCATACTTTTAATGGCTTTGATAAAAAATCCATTCATCTCATCACGACTCTTGTTTGGCAAAATCCGGGACAGTGGGATCATTATGAATGGAAATGCAACTGTAAGAGATTATTAAAGAGAACATCGAAGTTGGGTGTAGGAACACTTATCTCCCCCACCCCAACTTTATTTGGGCCCCCATTTAGTAGGCTGTTTTAATTTTATACCACTTATTTCTCTGATTTTATCCCTCTATTACAGACTGATATTGCTTAGCCTCCAACCTATTTTGACATGACTAGGAATCTCTTGTTAGTCACATGCCCTCTAAAGTTTGCCCCAATTTGCAGTTTTGTCCCACAGTACAAAAATTCAGTGCAACTTCATAATGCTGGAGCATCATGGTGAAAGAAGGAGATTTCTTTTCTCCCCTTTCCCCCTCCCCGATAATTAAATCTGAGATTTTTAATCCTACAAGCTAGCCTGGCAGGGTATGGAGTGGACCCATGAAACTCTAGATGGATGGTAACCTATCTCTCATCTCTTGCTTCCTGTCCATGTATAGGAAACTGGTTGCCTACTTTACTCTTTCTACTACACAACCTTTTACAGAAGAGACCAAGGCAGAGGGAACCTGGAAGCAGGATGTCACTAAAATGTAACCAGGGCCCAAGTGTGCACTCCTTCCCCTTAGTGTTTATAATCAGTGACAAGAAATCTGAAGTATTGCACTTCAGTACAACTAAGCTGGCAGGTGAACCCACTAGGCTATCAAACAGCTCCCTGTTTAGCTATCAAAACAGTGCACCATGAGCATCTTCAAGCAGCTTTACCAACACTAACTAATTAACTGTCATAACACTCCTGTGAGATCAGCATGTAAGCCAATAAGCTGTTGTGAATCAAATTGTGTGATGCACTAGTGGCAAGGATAATGCTGAAGACCAGCCTTCTCCATGCAGACACCCCACACGATGCAGAAACTTACTTTCTTTAATGGAGGTCTTGGCTCACTAAGGCCTTATTGATACCTGGCCCACCGAAGTCTATGTAAAAACTTCCATCAAGTTCCTAATTATCTAAGTATAGACAAGGCCTTAGTCACATTCAGCCTCAGCTGGACTAGAATTTATGACATAAGGCTTTATATTCCATTACCAGTCCCATAACGCAGTCCCTATTTTTTCACCTCAAAATAAATACATTCTTTTATTGGCCTCCTATACCAGCATTTATCATCTTCATCCTTTACAGACACCAACCAGACAGCTCCTGTTTAAATGATAATTTTAAGGACTTACGATATCAGGACACACTTATCCCCTCACCTCATCCCCTTTCTGTACGATTTTGTTAAGGGGTGGGCTCTTTACTCCTACCAAGTAAGCACAGGGCATCCAAACTGCTCAAGCATGGGGCTTATTAAGAATCTGTCAGCAGTCTATGGGCCACACTTAATTCACATAACATGGATTACATTGCAGTGACTCAGTTTTACTATGAAAGTGAAACCCGCAGAGACTACAGGTCCTAGAAGACTTCCATTCACATCAAGGTGAAGCATTGCCTTATGGGATATGTAGTTAGTCAGGAAATATGTTCAAAATGAAGATAGGGGTGGATGCGGGCCACATTGTAGAAATCTACTGGGTATATTTGGTGTGTGGGCTGCAGTGTGAATACCTCTAAAACAAAGCCTTCAGTATGCCTTCCTGCTCCCTCTTCACAAGGTTTTGTGACTCAAGAATAATTTTTAAAAACATATATATAAATAAATAGACAAAGATGGGCTATACTTACTTATTAGAATTAGGATGGGCCTAAGCACTGAAAATTCAAAGAACTTTTTGCAGTTCTTAACAAAGGTATCATCAGGATTCTTCTGAGAATCCACGTGGGTACCGAAAGCCACACTAGCAACGACATCCAAGGTGAAGCAGCCGTAACTCCTGCATTGAATTTAAGAACATGACCTCATTAGCTGCTTGTTTGCATCTCCATAGAATCATAGAAATGTAAGACTGGAATGGACCTCCGTAGGTCATCTAGTCAAGTCCCCTGCACTGAGGAAGAACTAAGTACTATCTAGACCAGGGATTGGCAACCTTTGGCACGTGCCCCATCAGGGAAAGTCCCTGGCGGGCTGGGCCGGTTTGTTTACCTGCCGTGTCCGCAGGTTCAGCTGATCACAGCTCCCACTGGCCGCGGTTTGCCGTCCCAGGCCAATGGGGGCTGCGGGAAGAGTGGCCAGCACATCCCTCGGCCGGCACTGCTTCCCGCAGCCCCCATTGGCCTGAAGCAGCGAACCACGGCCAGTGGGAGCTGCGATCAGCCAAACCTGAGGATGCAGTAGGTAAACAAACTGGCCCAGCCTGCCAGGAGCTTACTCTGACGGGCCGCATGCCAAAGGCTGCTGATCCTTGATCTAGACCATCTCTCACAGGTGTTTGTCTAATCTGTTCTTAAAAACCTCCAATGACAGAGATTCCACAGCTTCCCTGGGCAATTTGATTCAGTGTTTAACTACCCTTAAAGTTAGAAAGTTTTCCTAATGTCTAACCTAAATCTCCCATACTACAATTTAAGCCCATTTCTTCTTGTCCTATCTCAGTAGATAAGGAGAACAATTTATCATCCTTTTCTTTATAACAATCTTTTTGGTATTTGAACACTGTTATCATGTTCCCCCCTCAGTCTTCTCTTCTCCAGACTAAACAAAATCAATTTTTTAAATCTTTCCTTGCAGGTCAGATTTTCTAAACCTTTAATCATTTTTATTGCTCTCCTCTGGACTTTCTCCAGTTTATCCACATCTTTCCCAGAGTATGGTGAGCAGAACTAGACACAGAGCTCCTGCTGAGGCCTTATCAGTGCTGAGTAGAGTGGAAGAATTCCTTCTTGAGTCTTGGTTACAACCCTCCTGCTACTACAGCCCATAACGATGTTCGCTTTTTTTCCCCAACAGTATTATACTGTTGATTCATATTTAGTTTAAGGTGCACTATGACCCCCAGATCCTTTTCTGCAGTACTCCTTCCTAGGCAGTCATTTCCCATGTTACATTTGTGCAGCTGATTACTTCTTTCTAAGTATTATACTTTCCATTTGTCCTTATTGAATTTCATCCTATTTATTTCAGACCATTTCTCCAGTTTGTCAAGATTATTTTTAATTATAATCTTGTCCTCCATAGCACTTGCAACCCCTCTCAATTTGGTATTGTCTACGGACTTTATAAGTCTACTCTCTGTGCCATTATCCAAATTATTTGTGAAGATATTGACTAGGACCTGACCCAGGGCAGTTCCCTGCAGGACCCCACTCAATATGACCTTCCATCTTGACTGTGAACCGTAACTATTCTCTGAGTATGGTTTTCCTACCATTTCTGCACCCAGTTTACAGCAGGTTTGTCTGGGCTACATTTCCCTAGTTTGTTTATGAGAAGGTCATGTTAGCATCAAAAGCCTTACTAAAGTCAAGATATATCATATCTACTGTTTCCTTCCTACCCACAAGGCTTGTTACCCCATGTCAAAGAAGAATATTACGTTGATTTGACGTGATTTGTTCTTGATAAATCCATGCCAACTATTACTTATCACCTTATTATAGTCTAGGGGCTTACAAAATTTATTGTTTGAATATTTGCACCATTATCTTTCTGGGTACTGAAGTCAAGTCAGCTGGTCTATAATTCTGTGGGTTGTCCGTATTCCCCTTCGTATAGATAGGTACTATATTTGCCCTTGTCCAGTTTTCTGGGATCTCTCCCGTCCTCCAGGAGTTCTCAAAGATAATCATTAATGGCTCAGAGATCCCTTCAGACAGTTCCTTATGTATTCTAGGATTTACTTCATCAAGCCCTGCCAACCTGAAGACATCTAACTTGTCTAAGTAATTCTTAACTTGTTCTCTCAATATCTGCTTCACAAATATTACATTATACCTTTTTCCCTTTGTTTTTTAGATTTGGATCAATTTTCATTAGCTTTGAGTTTCACCTCCAGCAAAGTTTTTCCTTATTCTTCTAACAACAAACAACAAAGGCTAACTGCTATTAATAATAGCAGCCTCCAGCCTCCTCTAAAGTTCATGTGAGAAATTTTAATATTGTTTATATAACTCTTTTGGCCAGGAACTGTACTTCTAAATTATAAAAAGAAAAAAAAAGTCTCTTTATAAATGGTTATAAATCAAATGCAATATGTCAGGGGTTCGCAAACAACTATCAAATTATCCACGGTCACAGCCCCCATGTCATCTTATGAAAGACTAGTTTGATTCTGGATATCAGATTCTCTGGTGCTTTGACCATGAAAAAGCTGCCTCTTTAGCTCAAAAGGAGATCCCTATCTGTGAGAATGTTTCTTATAACCCTGCCAATAATTTCTATCCATATATTGTACAGCAGCATTTCTCAAACTGTGGTCAATGGACCACTGGTGGTTTGCACATCACGAGGGACTGAAGGGAGCCACAAAGGAACACAAGGACATTGCTGAGAAACGAAATTATTTCTTTGCATCAGTCTTCACTGCAGAGAATATTCCGGAGATACCTACCCTGGACCTGCTCTTCCCTGCTAATAAAGATGAGGTAATATCAGAGATTAAGGTGTCAGAAGAAGAGGTACTGGAACAAAATGATAATTTAAAAAGCAACAGATGGTATACCTCCAAGGATTCTGAAGTTCATCTAAAAAATGACAGTGCAGAATTAAAGGGGGTTCAGAGGAGAGGGATGAGAATAATTATGGGCATGGAAAAACTATCATATGAAGAGAGTCTGCAGAGACTGGGATAATTTACCTTAGAGAGGAGATAAGAGAGGATATGATACAAGTATACAAAATAACTATATACTTGTATATGAAATAGTCTAGAGAAGGCAGATTGGGAGCTTCTCTTCTCCCTCTCTCATAAGAACAATGGGACATTCAATTTAATTAAAAGCTGGCAAATTCAAAACTGATAAAAGGAAATATTTTTTCACTTAATTAGACTGTGGAACTCATTGCTACAGGAAGTTATTGAGGCCAATAATTTTGCAAGATTCAAAAAGGAATTGGACATTAATATGGATAACAAGAATAACCAGAGTTATAATAGTTAATGCCAACAAAAATTTTGAAAGGGATATTCAACCTCATACTTCAGGGTTTATGCCAATCTCTGACTATTTAGCGATGAGGATGAGAACTAAAATTTGAGACAAATTATCCTACAACTGCCTATCTTGGGGTTTGTTGCCAGCTTTTGGTGCTGGCACTGTTGGAGACAGGATACTGGACTAGATGGGTCTGATCCAGTATTGCAGTTCCTGCGTTCACATGTTTCTAGTGGACTACAGGGAGTTGACTGGACACAGGCTGATGTATCTCTCCTTTTTGTTTCCAGCTGTTATACTTCATTAAAAGATAGCTACAAATACCTTAGATACTTTCCTAAAATTACTTTTCCAAATAAGCAATTGCTGCCACAGGGATGTTAGGGTATGTCTACACTGCAAAGAAAAACCCCTGGCTCTGCGTCTCGGAGACCAGGTCAATTGACTTGGGCTTCTGAGGTTCGGTTGCAGGGCTAAAAATAGCAGTGTATTTGTTCCTGCTTGGGTTGGAGACCGGGCTCCAAGACCATCAGCCCTCACCAGGTTTCAGAACCAGGGCGCCAGCCCAAGCGGGAACATCTCTGCTGCTATTATTAGCCCTGCAGCTGGAGACCTCTGAGCCCAAGCCTGATTGACCCTGGTTCTGGGACTCAGCACAGTGGTGTTTGATTTGCAGCATAGACATACCTTTAGAGTGAGAATGACTGCAAAGGAGAGGTGTCTCATCAGACACACCCAGCATTAAGCTGTGATCCACCCTCGGAAAAAGACCGAGAACTCCTTTTGTAAAGTAAGCGTGTATTTAGGGGAAGCGTGACTATTCAAGGATTTTGAAAAGGTGATTCTCATTTGTAGTGTGGTGAATGTACCTTTGGATATCAAAAGCCTTGCCAGAATCTGCATACACCTTCAAGTTACTCAGCAGGACATCACATGCTTGGTTTATTAGTGGAGTCATCTGAAAAGGAACACACATGGCATAATAAAAAAACCAATAATTTCCTCTATATTAGTTACATACAGTAGATGGTACAGTGCTCACAAGATCTTCTGTATCAGTGGATGAGTAATTTTTTCTGAGGCAGAAGGAAGCTTGGAGGAAGGGGCAGACAGACACCTCTTGTTTCTCAGGGCTAGTCTACACACTAGAAGTGCTACCGCTGCACCAATGCCGCGCGTCTAGTGAAGATGTTCTATGTCGACAGGAGAGAGCTCTCCCATGAGTATAATAAAACCACCTCCACAAGAGGCAGTAGCTATGTCAGTGGGAGAAGCTCTCCCGCCAACATCGCTGTCCACACCAGTGCTAAGATCGGTGTGTCATAAAAATAAAGGGAAGGGCAACCACCTTTCTGTATACAGTGCTATAAAATCCCTCCTGGCCAGAGGCAAAACCCTTTCACCTGTAAAGGGTTAAGAAGCGAAGATAACCTCACTGGCACCTGACCAAAATGACCAATGAGGAGACAAGATACTTTCAAAGCTGGAGGGGGGGAAACAAAGGGTCTGTCTGTCTGTGCGATGCTTTTGCCGGGAACAGATCAGGAATGCAGTCTCAGAAACTCTGTTCAGTTAGTAAGTAATCTAGCTAGAAATGCATTAGATTTCCTTTTGTTTAATGGCTGGTAAAATACGCTGTGCTGAATGGAATGTATATTCCTGTTTTTGTGTCTTTTTGTAACTTAAGGTTTTGCCTAGACGGATTCTCTATGTTTTGACTCTGATTACCCTGTAAGGTATTTACCATCCTGATTTTACAGAGGTGATTATTTTACCTTTTCTTTAATTAAAATTCTTCTTTTAAGAACCTGATTGATTTTTCATTGTTCTTAAGAGCCAAGGGTTTGGGTCTGTATTCACCTGTTCAAATTGATGAGGATTTTTTATCAAGCCTTCCCCAGGAAAGGGGTTGTAGGGCTTGGGGCGATATTTTGGGGGAAGATGTCTCCAAGTGGGCTCTTTCCCTGTTCTTTGTTTAACATGCTTGGTGGCGGCAGCATACGGTTCAAGGACAAGGCAAAGTTTGTACCTTGGGGAAGTTTTTAACCTAAGCTGGTAAGAATAAGCTTAGGGGGTCTTTCATGCAGGTCCCCACATCTGTACCCTAGAGCTCAGGGTGGGGAAGGAACCTTGACACAGTGTAACTGACGTCACTCTGGGGGTGGCTTATTCACACCCTGGAGTGACCTAAGTTATACTGTCATAAGTGGTAGTGCGTACAAGCTCTCCGCTCTGACCACAAACAGTGTGCCAGCTCCACCAACTGGCTGCTGGAACAGCAGTTGCCACTGCCTGGATATACACATAGTTAATGGCCATCAAATACTCTGCTAAGAGTCCTTCGCAGGTGCCGACACATGATGGTCAAGAGAGGATCTAACCATGACAGGGGTGTGGTTAACAGAGGAGTAATCCATCTTTGTTGACTCCTACAAGTCAGGGCAAAAGCAGAGCAATGATCAAAACCCCATTTGGTATTGGTCTATGTACCGCCACACATAAAAAGGGCATCAGTGGGCAGTCATGCCTCTTGGTCAGAGCAGGAGTCAGGCCTAGTGGTCAAAGCAGGCACTGGGAAGTGGCTCCAATCCAAGGGTCAAGGCTGCAGACAGGAATCACTAGCCACAACAGGAGTCAGAGCTGGAGTCAAGAACCAGGGTCAGGGTAAGGAAGTCAGAACTAGGAGCAAACTGAGGTAGCAAGGACTGAGTAGGAGCGCGGCTGAGAAACAAGACAGGAACAGGACTAGGAGCAGTGCTGGAGCAGGACAGGGTAAAAAAGCGAGGAGCAGCAGGCACATGGAGGATTGCAGCTACAGGAGTGAATGCACTGAGCAGCCAGAGAGCTGCCACTGCTGCTCGGCTGAGAGTCATCCAGCTGCCCTTCCTGACTGATCGGGTGGTGCAGTCAATCAGGTAGCCTGCTGCAGACCAGCTGCACTTGTTGGGCTGCCAGGAGACTAACTCTGCTGAGAGCCCTGATCCCTGATAATTAGACACCAAACACAATTATGTTCCACGAGTGAGTTGACTACTTTGGGTTAGTGCACAGCCTGTGATCTGAGTGTATCCCGTGGCAGCACTGTCTGCTATGTCCTTTTCTTCACAGGGACTGTGAATTGTACTTCTCTATAATCCATGATTTGATACCTCATTGTATCCCCAGTGACTATTATACACACCCATTGGAAGACAAGCTGCCTACATTGGCAGCCACATACACCCGCAAGCTTCATACCCTCCTTGCCTTCTTATCCAGGTATTCTGCACGGATGTGAACCAGCATGATAAGAGCAAACAGGCTTGTGCTACTCCTGTGACACTCTTACCAAAAAATGACTTACTGCATCCTCTTGCTACATCAACAGAGCAATGTAGGCTGCCCATCCAAGTCCATGGTTGCTTGGCACCTCTGCCTTCGTGAAACTGGCATAACACTTTGTACACAGGCACAGAGCCATCTGAACACATGGTCTGTAGTACAAACTGCCAAGAGATCTGTGGATGAGCAACCAGTATGTTTACTGAAGGCAACATTCCGAGTTAGGAATATTGTTAGTCACATGAGCTTCCATGCTTATAGTCACAGGAACAGGACATTACTATTTCAGCTCAAAAGTGGATTGTTTTGGGCCTCATACTAGAAATCTCAGAATGTGAATTCTGATGAAGCCAGATTGATATTCTGCAAAAGTAGCTGAGAGAGTAGGGGAGTTATAATGCAATCTCCTTTCCCCTTTGGCTTCCCCCTGAAAGTCCCCTGCAAAGAGGTTCTTCTCAAATCATAGAAGGTTAGGGTTGGAAGGGACCTCAGGAGGACATCTAGTCCAACCCCCTGCTTGAAGCAGGACCATGGTTCGATGAAATTAACAGAAATCTGTTAAACGGGTTGAAATGGTGTGAAATGTTGTTTTGTAACTGCTGGGTTAAACCCTTCCACGTAACAGAATCATTTAAGGAGAACAAAACAAAAATCAGTATTTTAAACAGGTATGATTATTAAACATATGGTGATCATTATATATTTTCTTTTTATTGCCTTATTTTCTCCCTCATTCTTCATCACCAGACATGCAGCCATGCAGCCAGTTGTTATAGCTTTCCAACAGCTGATGGGGTGGGGTGAGGGGTAGAGCGGGTTACTCTTGTGGTGGACAGGGCAGCTCACTCTATTGCTCAGAATTTCTATACTCTGCCAGCCCTTGAAATCTCTGAATATTGTTGCACTTTATTTCTACCCCTATGATTTTTTTGTTGGCAAATCTACCCAGGGAAATGGAAGTTAACAAGGATTTGATTTGTTGTGAAGGTGTGCAGGCATTGTTAAACGGTAAGGACATTGACAAGACAATTATTTGCATAAGAAGACTGTGCAGGATATATATTTAAGCTTTTTTTCTTGCGGGGGGAGGGGCATAAATAACTTAATGATAAATAAATAAAAAGACCACAGGCTGACACATTTATTGATTCATGAGCAATTTAAGCCCTTTGTTTAATCATTGAGAAAAATAAAATGGTGGTGGTGGGGGAAAAGAAATGACAGAAAACTTTAAAAAATACAGTACAGCTCTGGAGACCACTACCTTACTATACATTGTCATTTGCCAATCAGAATACAAGAGCTCCACAATTTTCTGTTAAGTAAATAAACTCCAGCTGCTGTACATTCCGATTGGCTGGTAGTAACATAATGGAGTAAAATTGAAACAATATGTTCCTTGTAAATATTTGATCTGCCAGTATTTCAGTGTCCAGATTTATTTTTATCTGCCAAAGAAGAGTGCTTGGGGTTGGGTTTTTCTTGTTGCCAGGGGCTTCCTTGCGTAATCTTGCCAATATATGGCTTGGCACAGAACAATTAGTTTCTGGCACTATGTATACACTGTACACAGGGGTGTTTACTTTGCTCAGTGGCATCATAGTCACACTCCTCTGATTAACCACATTTCTGAGTATTTAATTTTATCTGCCTTAATATTAGCCCCCACAATATGCCATAGAAAGACATGTTCCCTGACACACAGAACTTACACTCAAAAGAGTCATGAGAGATGAACAACATATGAGCAAAATGTTCAAGGTAATATTGTTTCCGTATCAGATTATTTTTTTAAACAGTGTTTGATTTTCCCCAACCCTCCTTTACCAACCATCTCTCCCCTCTCTCTTTCCCAACCTGCTCCGCTGGTGCTGCCCCACTGTTCTCTCCTTTCAAACTGCTCATTCTACGGCATAGAGTCAGGCTCAGAATGAGAATCTGGCGGGTGGAACAAAACCAATCACCCAGTCTAATGGTGCCCATTTTAATGGGAGTGTCTGGAGATCATATGCTGGTGTTTTCTAGGGGCAGAGCGAAGGGTTTGCATGGTATGCTTCCCTTTTGCAATCATTGGCAGCTCCTGCTGCTTACTCTTGCTCGCTACCACAGAGGTTGGTTGATGGAGGCTGGCGGTTCCTTCCTCAAGACGATAGGCAAACACAGTCTTAAATAGGGTTAGGGAGTACTAAACTCCTGTCTTGATGCATGGGGATGATCTACAGGACTCACTGAACATCCTTTCCACCCTAAGCGATTATTATTTTCTAACTATATCATGTCATACTAACAATTTTCCATAATAACTATCTCACCGTTCAGCAAAACTGGTTAACCAATTGTCCGGTGCTATAGCATGAAAACCTTGCCTTTATATATTAAAAATAGTAATTAAAATATCAATAAGATTGTGTACAATCATCAGTAATAATCATTTAGATTTTCATACTGTATTGCACAAGAGCAGGGATCACTATCATATGGCACTGTGACAGTATGATATGGGCTGGAGAAAAGTAATTTGTGGATTATAAAACCAGAAATGACCACTGCAATTATCTAGTCCAACTTCCTGCATAACAGGTCATAGGACTTCCCTGAATAAATTCCTGTTTGAACTAGACCATATCTAGATCCTGGGTAACCTTAATTTAGCCCCCTTCTGCTTATGCATTATGATACAGTCTTTAATTGTATGATCATATGCTGTTTTTTTCACAGGAGATTTTAGGTGCAAAGCCCTAGAAAGTCTCTACTGAGCACATGCAAACTGTGGTTTTTTTCAAAGGCTTGTAACTCAGCCAAATTTGAGTGGATTTTCACAGGGACAGAAAAAGGCACATCTCTGAAACAAAGGCCACCCCTTTTTAAATGTCAAGCCCTGCTTCAAAGCATGGAGGCACCATAGAGTCTCAAAAAATGTTGCCAGAATTTTTAACATGGGAAAAACCACCTTCAAGAACACAGACATCTGTGCTGAAGTTTTCTTAAAAAGAAATAAATAACTGAACTGAGGCAAACACCCAGCATATAAAATTTCATCTTGAATGGTTAAAATTTGGGAAAGTTATAAGCAACTGAAATCAGGGCCTTTAAATGGGAAGTTTGGGGCATCCTTAATAATAAATGGTGCTACCAGCTCGCCTGTAAGTAATGGCCATTTGCTAGATGGCACAATGTGCCCAATACATACACACACAAATACTACACCAAAAATACTGTGTTGAAAGAATGTTACTAAGGTTGCAAAGCCAAGCATTCAAAAGTAGGAAATGCCAGAATTAAGGCCTGTGCAACTTTAATTCTACCTCACTGTGCATATGAATTATGACATAGTGTTTAATTAAATTATCACATACCATTTGTTCTACAGACTTCCTGCCTCATTCAATGCACAGGGTGAACCGTGCGCAGTCAATCAGACAGCTGTTAATATTTCTTTTTATCCTCATTATTCATGTGCTGATGTAGCAAAGCACATAAGCAGGTGTTTAAGTACTTCGTTGGATTGGGGCCACAATGCGTGACCCCATGCCTTAGTCTCTCTCTCTCTCTCATACACACACACTTTATATATTCAATGGAGGGGGAAGTGCAGGACTAAACCCAGCGATTATGCCCTGCTGACACTTTTTTGTTGGCCTGACATCCAGTTTGTCTAACTTGCTAGGCAGGGTCCCTGCCCTGGTACTGGTGGTCTCACGGAACATGAGAACATTTGGCACCACCCAGGGACTAAGGGCCTAATCCAAAATCCACTGAAGTAAATGGGACACTTTCCATTAACTTTGAAGGGCATTGGATCAGACCCACAGTGAGAAGCCCTGTGTGAGGAGGGGGAGAAGAGAACTACAAGCTCATGAAGAATTGGTGCTGGAACATAAGCAGCAGGTAGATAAAGCAGCTGTTGCACCAGTAATAGAGAACCCACTCTGGAGACTCCATCTCCCAATCCTGGTGACAAGTAGACAGGATAGGAAGAACCCCCGCCAGTCCAGATGACTGAAAAAACAGGAGTTTATCAGAGGCAAGGGAAAAAAGAAGGAAGAGAAATTGTGGGTGACAGCATATAAGAGTCAAGAAAGATCATTTGTGGGGTGGGGGCTCTTGCCAGTGTTCATTACCTCCATACTCAAGCACTAGGGAAGACAAAAAGAAACTGCATCTCTTCATTTGCAGTTAACTGATCAGACCCCAGTGAAGGGTCTAACATTGGGGGCACAAGGGACATTGAGGGTCCCACCCCACAAATGATCTTCTTTGACTCATATATGCAGTCACCCAAAATTTCTCTCCTTTCTTTTAACCTGCCTTTATCGCAATTCTCTGGGTCATTCACACAACAGTGAATGACACAGAGAATTGTACAACATCACCACAAGTTCTGCTTTGCAACCCTCTTCAGGTAGAAAAATGGCATTAACACAAGCTCCATTTCACAGATTGTTTAGGACAATGCTACACTGTGTTGCACACTTGCACTTTTTGTTTGAACGGGTGGCAGTGGCCTAGAGGATTGCAGGTATACTGATAGGATACGGCAAGAGCACTGCAGCACAATCAGAATAAATAAAAATCAATAGAATTCTGCTGGTGTGGGCAGTAACAGAGAGAAGAATTATTTATCAAGTCTGACAAGGGGTTCAGAACAGCAGGATCATCAGAAGTGCATTCTTTACTTTTATCAAGAAATGCTAAATAGGGCACCAAGATCATTACAGCTTGGACAAACATCCTAACATCTTTTCTTGCTTTATTATATCATACCTGGAGGGAACTTTAAAAGAATCTTGGTGTAGCTATGATACTTCTAACACATCTTTTATCCAAGGACCTCAAAGCATGTGACTGACATCATTAATGAAGTAAGTCTTACAACAACCTCGTGAAGCAGGTATTATCATCCCCATTTTACAGAACAGGAGACTGAGGCACAGAGCGCTCAAGTGCCTCTCTCAAGGTCATGCAGGAAATCACTGGCAGAGCTGGGAAGAGAACCCAGATCTCTTGACTCCCAGTCTTGTGCTGTCTCTCCTAGTCTGATTATTTATTGCTCCTATTGTAATAGCGCCCAGAGGTCTCAATGACAGGCCACATTGGCTATCCACTGGACCATCAAAAAGGAAGATATGTGCCTCGCCCCAAAGCATTTATAATCTAAGGCCTATCCTGCAATCAGATTTGCTAGTGACTCCAATGGAGCTCCACATGAGTGCAGAGGTCCATGCAACAAATCTGATTGCAGGATCGAGGCCTGAGAATCAAGGTTCTTATACTGCACTCGTCATTAAGATTCCTCAATGCTTCACACTAACAAGCATTAAAACCTCCTCCAATGAGATTGAGCTGTTTTACTAGTTTTACTAGCCTTTTTGTGTTCATTAGAAAAAGAAAGAGAAAAGGGAGAAAAGACAGCCTATGGAACTCCATCAAAACAATGTTTGAATAGCATTCAACTTTTAATGCAAACAAGTTAGGAGATTCAGGGTGAATGAGTTGTGGAAGCGACACAGAAAATTTTGAAACACATTAGAAAAACAATTCTCCTAATATAGGCAGCACTGGTATGGTCACCTAACAATAAACAATGCTCAGCTTTGTTGAAATTTTCCATATTTGGTGTCTGCCTCTGGTTGACTTTTTTCAGAATACCACAGAGTCAGGTGAAAATCCTCAGGTTTGTTTAATGAATTTCTCAATCGCACCACTCCCCAGCTTTGTGGAAAAACAAGGTGAGGTGAGGGCCTTGTAGGTCTGTCAGCCCAGGTCTCCCATCCAGACACAGAAAAACTGCCCCTATCATAACGTACTAGCTTTCTGTATGTGATACTGCCTCCTAGTGACTAGCCCACCGGGTGAATAAGGAGCCTACTGTTACTACCAGCTCTGAAGATGTAGCTCAAGTAGTAGAGGCCAGTGTTTTTAAAACTGAAGGACTAGGGTTCCTAGACCCAGTTCTCCAGGTGTGTGTGTAATTTATCTGGCAGCTATGTTGGTTGTCTTCAGCACACAGGTTCACTAGAATATTGCCCTATTGCAGGCCTCAATCTCCCTGTTATCCTATAGCATTCAGGTAGACAATGGTTTGCTCAGAATGAAGCGGTAACCTACATTGCTCATGCGCAACTCCCAGGACTCGCTGAGGATTTTTGCAGCCTCTGTAAATGCTGTGGAAGAGCCTGTTAGTGCCCCAGGGAATCAGGGCATAGCAGAACACCAGGGGACATGCCGAGGCAAGTGCTCCAGAAAAAACTGTGAAAGGGGTGCATTTTCTTACTGCCAGGTAGGCCTGTGCTAAGGCCCTAATGATCTGAGAGAGGAGGTGGGCAGATTCCTGGAAAGAAGAACTATTAATTAAGCAGCTGGCCATTTCCTGCCACTCCCACTCTTGGGATAGGATTGCAGATGACAGACCCTGCTGGTAAAGCATCGTAACTTGACAACGACATGGTGCAAACACCATTAAAATGCGATACCACACTG